>NC_090298.1:130935000-132185000 GCF_039906515.1 Pseudorca crassidens | reverse complement strand
GGGCAGCCCCCCTCCAATCAGTTGAAGGCCTGAATAGCACAAAAGAGCTGACCATTTCTCTAGTAAGTGGGAATTTTTCCACATTTAAACTGAAGCATGGCTCTTAGATCCGGAGCCTTCTGGCCTTTGGACTGGAAGCACATTATTGGTGCTCCTGTGTTTCCAGCTTGCCAACTGCAGACCTTGAGACAGGTCAGCCTCCATAATCATATGAGCCAATTCCTTATTATCAATCTCGTTATACATACCTATGTTCACACATCCTATTCGTCCTGTTTCTCAGGAGAATCCTGGCTAATACAATAATAGAGAAGTGTATTCCCAAATTCAGTTTATAGAAAGAGAAGTGTATCAAAAAAGCAAGTGAGCATAACTCTGAATTAAAAGAAACTTTCAAAAAGGATTCATCCACATTACATAATCTCCACAGCCACCACACACGCCTTAAAGATGTGACCACACCACACTCTTGGAGAGACTTTAAGACTTTCTTAGCCCTTGCTTGGGAACAACAGTCACCACTGTCATAGACTGTTAACCACTTCTGCTTCCCATGAGAGGGAAGCCCCATTACATAACAGTATTAAGAGTTATCAGGCACCCAGTTAGAACTTCGCTTTGGTTCTCTCCCAGAGTACGATGCCAGGTTTAAGATTATAATGTGATAGGGAAAGAATGAGCTGTGTCACAGCTACAAACAGCTTATGGTAATCTTGACCTTGATGGGAACCTGGGCTATCATAGGTACTGGGAAATCAACCCCTTAATATAATGTAACCTTGTGGGGAATAGTTCCGTAAGAGTTTATAATTACTGCAGCCAACTAGAAGTAGGGTGCTTCTTCACGTTCTGTTTTTGTTCTATGCGCTTATGTAGAAGGATCTTGAGAGATGTGCCTTTATTTTATTCATGGCTCTCTCTAAGACCTTTGGGTATAAGGAAGACATAGAAAAAAAGATTCACTCTTTCCTATATTCTCTACAGCCCAAGTATGTCAGAGAGGTTAACAAGCAAGAGAGCTCCTCATACTCAAAACATGGCAGAACAAAAGAGATGCATAAAATACGAATAAAAGGAACACAGTATCTCTCAGGCCATGCTCAACAGGTATAGCAGAGGAGACATCAAGTTAACGAGAAACCATTCGTCTAAAGAGCTCTTGTTCCTCAGGAACAACAGATATATGCATTACGGTAACACTTATTGCACTTGTAAAACTCTGTATTAGGAACACGTTTTTTTCCTAAAGGTTACGTGACAGATACTCCTCATTCACTTTCCTCACACTTTCAATTCTGGCTCAAATCCTATTATTCAAGAGATATGAACTGGCCAGTGGGAACACTTCCAGCAACAATATTTCAGAATTAAAATCTAATTTAACCAAGATGGCCCCTGGTAATTTCCAAACTCAGGTAAAAGGAACTCCTTCAACATAAACCAACTTGTGTTATTCATTGCATCCAGAGTGTGCTAGGAAAATTCTCCCACCATTTTTTATCATCTAAGCCACCTTTTTTTATCATATAATACCTTATAATGGGCGAGCTTTAAAAAAAAAGAAGAGTATACTCTGCCACCATAACTAATATATGTCTGAGAATGAGATCTAGTCCAGGAACATACAAAAGCCATTTCAGAGTGGTTGAATAAGAGGGAGCGTGAATAGCTTGAAAAAATACACAGCCTAACAAGTAATCATGCAATGAAGATGTTAGGTTAGGGAGTAACAATACTTTCTTTCTTAACTTCAGATTTTATTTATTTATTTTTAACATCTTTATTGGAGTATAATTGCTTTGCAATGGTGTGTTAGTCTCTGCTGCATAAAAAAGTGAATCAGCTATACATATACATACATCACCATATCGCCTCCCTCCTGTGTCTCCCTCCCACCCTCCCTATCGAACCCCTCTAGGCAGTCACAAAGCACTGAGCTGTTCTCCCTGTGCTATGCAGCTGCTTCCCACTAGCTATCTATTTTACGTTTGGTAGTGTACACATGTCCATGTCACTCTCTCACTTCATCCCAGCTTACACTTCCCCTTCCCCACATCCTCAAGTCCATTCTCTACGTCTGCATCTTTATTCCTGTCCTGCCCATAGGTTCTTCAAAACTTTTTTTTTCTTTCTTTTAGATTCCACATATATGTGTTAGCATATGGTATTTGTTTTTCTCTTTCTGACTTACTTCACTCTGTATGACAGACTCTAGGCCCATCCACCTCACTACAAATAACTCAATTTTGTTTCTTTTTATGGCTGAGTAACATTGCATTATATATATATGTGCAACTTCTTTAACCATTCATCTGTCGATGGACACTTAAGTTGCTTCCATGTCCCAGCTACTGTAAATAGAGCTGCAATGAACATTGGGATGCATGTGTCTTTTTGAATTATGGTTTTCTCAGGGTATATGCCCAGTACTGGGATTGCTGGGTCATATGGTAGTTCTATTTTTAGTTTTTTAAGGAACCTCCATACGTTCTCCATAGTGGCTGTATCAATTTACATTCCCAGCAACAGTGCAAGAGGGTTCACTTTACTCCACAACCTCTCCAGCATTTACTGTTTGTATATTTTTTTAAAAAATTTATTTATTTATTTACTTATTTATTTTTGGCTGTGTTGGGTCTTCGCTTCTGTGCGAGGACTTTCTCTAGCTGCGGCAAGCGGGGGCCGCTCTACATTGCGGTGCGCGGGTCCCCCACTATCGTGGCCTCTCCTGTTGCAGAGCACACGCTCCAGATGCGCAGGCTCAGCAATTGTGGCCGAAGGGCACAGCTGCTCCGCGGCATATGGGATCCTCCCAGACCAGGGTTCAAACCCACGCCCCCTGCACAGGCAGGCACATTCCCAACCACTGTGCCACCAGGGAAGCCCTATTCATACATTTTTTGATGATGGCCATTCTGACTGGTGTGAGATGATAACTCACTGTACTTTTGATTTGCATTTCTCTAATGATTAGTGATGCTGAGCATCCCTGCATGTGTTTGTTGGCAATTTGTATATCTTCTTTGGAGAAATGTCTATTGAGGTCTTTAGCCCATTTTTGGATTGCGTTATTTGTTTTTTTCGATACTGAGCTGCATGAGCTGCTTGTATATTTTGGAGATTAATCCTTTGTCAGTTGCTTCATTTGCAAATATTTTCTCCCATTCTGAGGGTTGTCTTTTTGTCTTGTTTATGGTTTCCTTTGGCATGCAAAAGCTTTGAAGTTCCATTAGGTCCCATTTGTTTATTTTTGCTTTTATTTCCATTTCTCTAGGAGCTAGGTCAAAAAGGATCTTGCTGTGATTTATGTCAGAGTATTCTGCCTATGTTTTCCTCGAAGAGTTTTATAGTGTCTGGCCTTACATTTACGCCTTTAATCCATTTTGAGTTTATTTTTGTGTATGATGTTAGGGAGTGTCCTAATTTCATTCTTTTACATGTAGCTGTCCAGTTTTCCCTGCACCACTTATTGAAGAGGCTATCTTTTCTCCATTGTATATTCTTCCCTCCTTTATCAATGATAAGGTGACCATAGGTGCATGGGTTTACCTCTGGGCTTTCTATCCTGTTCCATTAGTCTATATTTCTGTTTTTGTGCCAGTACCATACTGTATTGATTACTGTAGCTTTGTACTATAGTCTGAAGTCAGGGAGCCTGATTCCTCAAGCTCTGTTTTTCGTTCTCAAGATTGCTTTGGCTATTCGGGGTCTTTTGTGTTTCCATACAAATTGTGAAATTTTTTGTTCTAGTTCTGTGAAAAATGCCAGTGCTAGTTGGATAGGGATTGCACTGAATCTGTAGATTGCTTTGGGTAGTAGAGTCATTTTCACAATGTTGATTCTTCCAATCCAAGAACATGGTATATCTCTCCATCTGTTTGTATCGTATTTAATTTTTTTCATCAGTATCTTATAGTTTTCTGCATACAGGTTTTTGGTCTCCTTAGGTAGGTTTATTCCTAGATATTTTGTTCTTTTCATTGCAGTGGTAAATGGGAATGTTTCCTTAATTTCTCTTTCAGATTCTTCATTATTAGTGTATAGGAATGCCAGAGATTTCTGTGTATTAATTTTGTATTCTGCTACTTTACCAAATTCCTTGATTAGCTCTAGTAGTTTTCTGGTAGCATCTTTAGGATTCTCTATGTATAGTATCATGTCACCTGCAAACAGTGACAGCTTTACTTCTTCTTTTCCGATTTGGATTCCTTTTATTTTTTTTCTTCTCTAATTGCTGTGCCTAAAACTCCCCAAACCATGTTGAAAAATAGTGATAGTGGGCAACCTTGTCTTGTTCCTGATCTTAGAGGAAATGGTTTCAGTTTTTCACCATTGAGAATGATGTTGGCTGTGGGTTTGTCATATATGGCCTTTACTATGTTGAGGTAAGTTTCCTCTATGCCTACTCTTTGGAGGATTTTATCATAAATGGGTGTTGAGTTTTGTCGAAACCTTTTTCTGAATCTATTGAGATGATCATATGGTTTTTCTCCTTCAATTTGTTAATATGGTGTATCACATTGATTGATTTGCGTATACTGAAGAATCCTTGCATTCCAGGAATAAACCCCACTTGATCATGGTGTATGATCCTTTTAATGTGCTGTTGGATTCTGCTTGCTGTCATTTTGTTGAGGATTTTTGTATCTATGTTCATCAGTGATATTGGCCTGTAGTTTTCTTTCCTTGTGACATCTTTATTTGGTTTTGGTATCAGGGTGCTGCTGGCCTCGTAGAATGAGTTCGGGAGTGTTCCTCCTTCTGCTAAATTTTGGAGGAGTTTGAGAAGGATAGGTGTTAGCTCTTCTGTAAACATTTGACGGAATTCCCCTGTGAAGCCATCTGGTCCTGGGCTTTTGTTTGTTGGAAGATTTTTAATCACAGTTTCAATTTCATTGCTCGTGACTGGTCGGTTTATATTTTCTATTTCTTCCTGGTTCAGCCTTGGAAGGTTGTGATTTTCTAAGAATTTGTCCATTTCTGCGAGGTTGTCCACTTTATTGGCATGTAGCTGCTTGTAGTAATCTCTCATGATCCTTTGTATTTCTGCAGTGTCAGTTCTTCTCCTTTTTCATTTCTAATTCTGTTGATTTGAGTCTTCTCCCTTTTTTTCTTGATGAGTCTGGCTAGTGGTTTATCAATATTGTTTATCTCCTCACAGAATCAGCTTTTATTTTTATTGATCTTTGCTCTTGTTTCCTTGATTTCTTTTTCATTTATTTCTGATATCATCTTTATGATTTCTTTACTTCTGCTAACTTCAGGATTTTTGTGTTCTTCTTTCTCTCATTGCTTTAGCTGTAAGGTTAGGTTGTCTATTTGAGATGTTTCTTGAGGTAGGATTGTACTGCTATAAACTTCCCTCTTAGAACTGCTTTTGCTGCATCCCATAGGTTTTGGGTCATCGTGTTTTCACTGTCATCTGTTTATAGGTATTTTTTAATTTCCTCTTTGATTTCTTCAGTGATCTCTTGGTTATTTAGTAGCATATTGTTTAGCCTCCATGTGTTTGTATTTTTTACAGATTTTTTCCTGTAATTGATATCTAGTTTCATAGCATTGTGATCAGAAAAGATACTTGGTATGATTTCAATTTTCTTAAATTTCTTAAATTTACCAAGGCTTGATTTGTGACCCAAGATATGATCTATCCTGGAGAATGTTCCATGAGCACTTGAGAAGAAAGTGTAATCTGCTGTTTTTGCATGGAATGCCCTAGAAATATCAATTAAGTCCATCATGTGTAATGTGTCATTTAAAGCTTGTGTTTCCTTATTTATTTTCATTGGGGATGATCTGGCCATTGGTGAAACTGGGGTGCTGAAGTCCCCAACTACCATTGTGTTACTGTTAATTTCCCCTTTTATGGCTGTTAGCATTTGCCTTATGTATTCAGGTGCTCCTATGCTGGGTGCAAAAATTGTTATATCTTCTTCTTGGATTGATCCCTTGATTGTTATGTAATGTCCTTCTTTGTCTCTTGTAATAGTATTTATTTTAAAGTGTATTTTGTCTGATATGAGAATTACTACTCCAGGTTTCTTTTGATTTCCATTTGCATGGGATATCTTTTTCCATCCCCTCACTTTCAGCATGTATGTGTCCGTAGGTCTTAAGTGGGTCTGTTTTAGACAGTATATATATGCATCTTGTTTTTGTATCCATTCACCCAGTCTATGTCTTTTGGTTGGAGCATTTAATGCATTTACAGTTAAGGTAGTTATCGATATGTTTGTTCCTATCACCATTTTCTTAATTGTTTTGGGTTTGTTATTGTCAGTCTTTTCCTTCCGTTGTGTTTCCTGCCTAGAGAAGTTCCTTCAGCATTTGTTGTAAAGCTGGTTTGGTGGTGCTGAATTCTCTTAGCTCTTGCTTGTCTGTAAAGCTTGTAATTTCTCTGTCAAATCTGAATGAGATCCTTGCTGGGTAGAGTAATCTTGGTTGTAGGTTTTTCCCTTTCATCACTTTAAATATGTCCTGTCGTTCCCTTTTGACTTGCAGAGTTTCTGCTGAAAGATCAGCTGTTAACCTTATGGTGATTCCCTTGTATGTTATTTGTCGTTTTTCCCTTGCTACCTTTAATATGTTTTCTTTGTATTTAATTTTTGACAGTTTGATTAATATGTGTCTTGGTGTATTTCTCCTTGGATTTATCCTGTATGGGACTCTCTGTGCTTCCTGGACTTGATTGACTAGCTCCTTTCCCATATTAGGGAAGTTTTCAACTATAATCTCTGCAAATATTTTCTCAGTCCATTTTTTTTTCTCTATTTTTCTTCTGGAACCCCTAGAATTCGAATGTTGGCGCATTTAATGTTGGCCCAGACATCTCTGAGATTTCTCTCAATTCTTTTCATTCTTTTTTCTTTATTGTGCTCTACAGTAGTTATTTCCACTATTTTATCTTCCAGGTCACTTATCCGTTCATCTGCCTCAGTTATTCTGCTATTGATTCCTTCTATGGAAGTTTTAATTTCATATATTGTGTTGTTCATCATTGTTTGTTTGCTCTTTAGTTCTTCTAGGTCCTAGGTAAACGCTTCTTGTATTTTCTCCATTCTATTTCGAATATTTTGGATCATCTTTACTATCATTACTCTGATGTCTTTTTCGGGTAGACTGCCTATTTCCTCTTCATTTCTTTGGTCTGGTGGGTTTTGCCCTGTCAGCCAGGTGGCAGGCCGCTTGCTGTCCATCCAATGTTTAGGCTCTTTTCCCAGTGTCATATGGCTGCTCTGATGTAGAAAAGGAGCATGGAGATACCTTGGCTTCTAATATCTTGCTGGTACTTCCCAATAAGAATCTGCTTGATACTTGAGTATGCTGCTTGCTCTGTGCCAGTTCCTGTTCTAAGCCTTTTGGCCTCTTGTGGGTTTGGTGGTTGGCAGTCTACCAGAGTTACTCAGTGCAGAGGTGGGCATTTATCCAAAGTAACTGATGCAGGGTCAGCTCTCCAAGATCTCTGCATTGCTCGGTTGAGAAAGGAAGGTAACATTTCACATTGTCCTTTTCTTTCCCAATCCAGACTCTTGTGAGTATGGTTTTGAGGTGCCCATGGGTTGTTGATCTTCCTTCTCCCAGGGACAGCTATTTCCTTCTTGCCTGTGTCTTAAAACTGGGCTTGACTTTCCACCTCCCTGAGCACGCAGATGCTCAGTTCCTGCATATATGTGCAGGCAGCTCCACCATCAGGTTAACTTCAGATTTTAAAATGTCTGTTTTTATGGAGCAGGGCAGTAACAACTTTAGTATCAAAAAGACTCATTCTCATCTGCCAGTTCTACTCTTTATCATCTATGTGACCTAAGGAAATTGCTTAAAATTTTGCACCTCAGTTTGCTCTTGTATAAAAAATCAAAAAGCTACCATGGTGGATGGTAGTGAGTATTTAACAAATATTTAAGTCACCTGGCATAGTAAGTGGCAAGCTGTAGGTGTTTTATCAATGTTATTTCCCCTCTTTTAGTTGAAAGTAGAAAGAGGGTTTGGCCTTAACCTGCTCCATCTTTTTAGGAAAAAGAAATCCTTCTTTATGGGTAGAGATTCTCACGTCTAGGAGTATTTCAGATTTTCCTCTTCTTTCATAATAATGTCATGGGCTAGGGAATGAGTTCTTTAGTGGATTCAGACTAAAGCTCATGGACTTATTTCCATTAGGTCCAGACCTGACATGTGGGACTCCCCTGACTTAGTTTCTGTATGTTGGAAAAAACCTGGTTTCTGGGATGTCAATTTCAGACTCATGGAAGTATTCACAAAGTTTCTTTCTGTTGCCATAGATTTAAGCTTTCAAATCCTGCAAAATAACATCCTGGTAGAGAAAGCCATTCTAACTGGCATCAGGTTACTCCCTCTCTCACCTGGATTTAGCTCCAAAGTCTGGGTTATAGTACTCTAAGCTCTGTCTGATGTGGGTAAAAATGTTAGTGGAGATGCCCCATAGCTGGTTCTAATCTCCTGGATGATGTCCACTTTGCAAACTTGAAATAGAGAAACACTATAATGAATAACAGGGCTTTACTGAAATTCAATACCTAGAAATGTGCTTGCTGTATCCATTATTTTTTTTTAAAGGAAGATCAAAACCAGACATTTAAACAACCTGGCTAGCGTGGCAGGCAGAGAAGAGCTCATCTCAGTTTAAATGGATGAAGTGGCCTTCAGCTCTTATTCTGAGGGTCACAACAACATACTTTACCTGCCAGACATCATGTCTGAAGTACTGGGCTTTACAGAGGCTACTGCTCTCAGGAGAGAGGTTAAGAAATACAGAAGAAAAGGAGGAACCTAAACTTCCCTCTGGGGTTGACTACACATAGAAATGAAGCTGCAAGATTCCTATACTTCCCCCTCCTTTCAGCTGTTGGTGGGCAAAGACAAAAGAAGAGAGGTAACATGAACCACCTCTGTGAGCATCAGGAGTCTGCAAGCATTTAAGATGGGCATACTGTGTCAACTGCAATTTGTATCAATTCTCTTTCCTCAACCTCAGGGTGATCCCTTTTCCCTCACAGTCAGACATCTAAGATTCGTTGTCTTCTAAAATGTCACCGGGATGATTCCTGTTAAATATCAAGCACGTATATAAGAAAAGGAAGAATTCTGTTGAAGGCTAGTCCAAGGGCTTGGAGGCAAAGTCAGAAGAACACAACTTCACAGCAGCCACACTGGCCTTTTTGCTTGTGCTCTGAACACATCAAACAGGTCCAACCTCAAGGCCTTTGTACTTGTTGTTCCCCCTGCCTGGAATGATCTCCCCCAAACTCTTGACACAGCTGGCTTCTTCACTTCATTCAGGTCTTTCTCACACATGACATCCTTCATGAGGCCTTTCCTGACCATGCCATGCAACAGAGTACCCCTCGCTTCATCTATGCCCATGCACTGCTCAATATCTGACATTCCACTTTTATTTACTTGTGTATGATTGGTGCCCCAGCTAGATCGTAGCTCCATGGAGAGAGGGACAATGCTTTGTTTATTGTTGGAACAAGGCCTGACATATAATAGGAAGTCAGTCAAATTTTTTTTAATAAATGCGTTATCCCTGACAAATCACTAAAAGCAAGTCTTTGTGCGTGAGCTGATCACAAACCCTAGGACTCCTCTCCCTCACCTTGCCTTTAAAAATGCTTTGCTGAAACCCATCAGGGAGTTTGGGCTTTTTGAGCATTAGCTGTCCTGGACTCCTTGTACTGTGCTTTACAATAAACGCTGCATTTTCTTTCACCACAACCTGGTGTCAGTAGATTGGCTTTACTGTGCACGGGCGAGCAGACCCAAGTTTTGGTTTGATAACACATCTACATTTAAAATTAAAGAATTTTAGAGCAAAAGGAACATTAGAGATCACGTAAGCTAACTTAGCCATTTTAACAGAAAAAGAAATGGAGGCTAAGGCGCTGGTGTGACTTGCCCACAGTCACACAAGTAGTTAGTGGCAGGACTACAGCCATGATTTAGTCTCCTGACCCCTCACACAGTGCTCTTTCCACTTTACCTTTCTGTTAGTATTGAACAATACCCAAATCAGTCAGACCTTCTGAAAGTTAGTGTGGAACAGAACAATACAAAATGTCAAGCAATGAATTAAAACAGGGACCTTATCTCACTCCAGAGTTGTGTTTGCAGACTCCTAAAAATTTAGGTCATCAGAAAGAACGTCCCAGATATTTAAAAAATCTCAATATTCTTCCAATTATTTAGAATTTATTTTAGAGCCAGAAGGCCTTAGCAATCATTAACTACGATTCTCTAATATTACAGATGATGAAATACATCACAGAGAGGTTACTTTCCCAGTATCACACAGCTGGTCAGAATGAAGACCCAATGATTTAATAAAATAATTTTTATACTATTCTGTACAAGTGGTTGCAACTGTCTGAGAATATGTGTTCCAGGAATGCTTTGAAGAAACTCCTTATCATTCTAATCAAACCAAATGGACCTGCTAGCAGAAAACAGTACAAAGGAAGCCAAGGACACCTAGCACCCAGAAAAAGCACTCTAGAGGTGATGTCACTCTATAACAACTGAAAAACAATTCTATTTTTCATCCAACAAGTGAAATATACCTGGGTCAAAGGCAGTTCTCCAAACCAGTGTTTAATATGGGGTTCAAAGCACTGTGGGGACTTGCCTATAGCCTGACCTAGAGTAGACAACCTAACAAATTCCTGTTGGGTGGATAGATGGATGAGTGAATGAACGGAGTAAATAAAAGGCCTATGGAAGGGCCAAGTGTATAGCTTTGATTCATGAAGCTGAGAGTTAAAACAAACACTGGACATGACAACAGACCAGCACCCAAAGACCCCAAGCTAGGCACCTTCAAGGGTGCCTCCAAACCAGGGGTTCAAGTTGAATCAGTGGTTCAAATAAAGAAATAAGGTTTCTAAATTAGTAAAAATTTATATAGTGGGTGTGAAGGGGTTGGGGTGAAAAGGGAACAAATGAAAATCTTGCTGGGGTAATCTAACCATCCTTCTTAGGGAATGAATAGACTGCAAAAGTCACACTTTAGACCAGGTTTTCTGAAATCACTTTAGCTGGTCTAACTAGTCTCTGGCTATAGAGTTCTGGATAAATAAGCAATCCTTTCCCAACTTTTGTGCTATCTGAATATACCTGGTAACCATCAAACCAAGACTGGAGCAAAAAGCAGTTGTGGCATAAACTACTGTGGATGAGCCAGAAGGTTCAGAGTAGGTCAACTAGATGGTGATGTCAGGAGTGGATACTTAGACTGACTGAGACAATCCTCTAAGAATCGGTTTCCATCAAATTCTAGAGGCCACTCACATCATACGTGGGTACAAATGTTAATAAAACTCCAGGTCCAAACTCCTGCCTCTTATACCCATCTAGCTGTCACTGAACGTCTGTAAAACACTACTCAAGATACGAACACCTCCAGCCCAAGTTTTTAACAGAAATGCATTTATCCTTTAGCTCAGTGGCATCTGCAGGAAGTCAACCCTTCCCCACCCATCCTCTTTTCCTGGGAAACGCTCCTCCTATTCACCTGCACATCTCTTCTGCTAGCTCACCAGGCCCAAATGCCAGTACTCTTTCTGCCTTCTTGTCCTCACCCTGTTTTACTCCTGTGAGCACTGAAGGAACAAGAGCAGGCTTCTATGACAAGGTCTTCTGCTTTACTGTTTTATGGTCCTCAACCAATGGTTCTCAGCCAGGGGTGATTTTGCTCCCTAAGTGGGCAGTTGGAAATGTCTGGAAACAGTTCTGATTGTCACAATTGGAGAGAGGGGGAGCTAACAGCACTTAGTGGGCAGAGGCCAGGGTTGCCGCTAAACATACTATGATGCACCAGACAACCTCCTACAATAAAGAATTACTTGGTTCCAAGTGCTGAGGTTGAGAAACTCTGTCCTAGACCATTCAAACGTTGTAGGTCTCCATTTTCCAACTGACTAAAGGGATAATACTACCTTCTCTGCCTAACTCACTATCTTATAGGGAAGACAGATTGGTAACGTGCATGTAAGTGTTTTGAAAAGTATTTTATAAATTTACTTTTCTTTTTATCTCTTGATACCTCTTCAAATGATACAAAGAGGATTAAAAGCACTTATAATCTCACTCATGTACAATATTATCTTTGTATTTGACTTTAGAGAGGATATGTATTCTAAAGAGAACACAGAGTTTCTTATTTACCAAAGTCTAGTGAGCAAGCATTACTGTCCGTGTTTTGAGATAAAATAATTGGCGGAAGGAACATCTGACACTTTCATCAAGAAGAAAACAATGAGAGGTACAGTCACTTTGTTCACTGATTAGACAATCATTATTTGATGATAATATGTGTAAAACACCATGAAAAAATATTACCAATTCCTTACAATATACCAGACAATGAGCTAAATATTCAATATACACTGACTGCTTGTAACAACCCCTGAGGCAGGTCCCATTATTATCCACATATGTAGATGATAAAACTAAGTCTTAGAAACAAGTTATTTGCCCAAGGACAAATAACTAGTAAATGATGAAGTTGACATTTGAAATCAAGTGTGTCAAAGTCTAATGGCTGGACTCTTATTAAACACTATGCCATACTGTGCTTGGCACTGAATGCATGTTCTAGGGGTTGGGAGTAGAAAAACAAAAAAGGCAAATCAGCCACAAAGGCTGCCCTCATTAGCTAGCTGTCTCCTGGAGGAGAGGAGACCTGAACATGGAGGGAGACAGAAGTAAGTGTCAAAGATGGACGAATTTTAGAATCCAGAATGGGATTCTAAAATTTAGAACATAAGTCACGTGCATTCAAAGTATTGAAATCAGAACTAGGGAGAAAATAAAGCAATGGAAAGGAGGTGCCCAGGCAAAGTGGGTTCTTCAAGTGGAGAACAATGCTTGACTACTTTGAGTATTTATAGAACTGCTCTCAACTCTGACAGGTCAGTCTATACTGATTAGAGCACTGTGATGATAAGACCAGAGCCTCTGGGTCACCTCATCCATGGATAAGTTTCTTTTGCCACAATCCATGGCCATAGATTCAACCAAGGATGGCAAATGTGGTCGTGATTGATGCCACCCCTCCTCTGAAATGCAGAGCAAATGCCATAAATAGGCCGTGGCACTGATTCCTGTGTTGTTGGGGAAAGCCTCAGAGTCCTTCTCAACCCTCTGCTCCAGGCCTTAATGGAGGTGATGGCATACAAAATGAAAATTATTTCATCTTTCTAGGTTTTTTCTACCTGTATGTTATACCTCACCCACAAAATACATTTGTAGGTGGGATATAAACAGCATTAGGCAAAGCAGGGGGTCTGAACATCATGGAGGCCCTGAGACATGACAGTTAATATGAAGGTCAAAAGAGAGGTCCAAATCCTTTTAGCAGAAGGTGATTTTACATTAAATTTAACAAGAGAGTTTACTATAACTGAGGACTAGATTTTCCTCCACGTTTCCTGGCAGCCATGGCAAAAAGGGAAATGCTATTAGGTATTATCATTGTCATCTTTTGAAAAAAGGGAAGGCTAGAATTAGTTACGAGACATCCCTTTTTTTTTCCTTTGGTGGAGGGGCACACAATCACACAAGAATGCTGCTGCATAATTCTTCATGTAAGGATAATTAAGTAATGTAATATATAGGTCATGTGTTTTAGAATAAAGGATTTGTGTTGATGATAATAGAGATTAATGCAGGGTAGCTGCATTGTGACATGTGCTTTTAGCCCTGAGGAGGCCATGTATGAGACTGTATGTATGTGTCACTTCAAATTCATCCCCAACACTGGATAAAACTGCTCAAGAGCGTGCTTTTGGAAGGTGGGCCTGTAGGGTCAGGAAACATTATTTTAAAAATATTATTCATAGACTTTCTAGCACAGCCTCTTGATACCTAGCACAGTGCTCTTTCAAATGGACAAGAGTGAAGTTAATCTCTAAAGTCAATGCATAAAGAGAAATTAAGTCCAAAAAGTAAAAATACCCTTGAAAAATCTCTTAAATTGCCCATAAAATATGGAATACACAGCATTTATACAGGATGCCATACATATCTGCATAAAATTTTATGATGCTTACAGTAATGTATATTGTAAAGATTACATAAGAAAGTATTGAGAACATTACTTTTTTAGAATATTCTTTTAATTTATTTATTTAGGTATCATTGAGCACATTATTCTTAATTACAAGAGAGTCTGCATAGTGGAAGTGGCGTGATTTAAAAGCACATTTGAAATAATTTCTCTGTATAGACAGGTCTAAGTCATATATGTAATCTGGAATTTTTGAATAGCCACATTACAAATTGAAAAGAAACATGGGATATTAAATTTAAGAATATTTTATTTAATCGACTATATTTGAAATACTATCATTTCATCATGTAACCTACTTTTTTTTTTTGGTGCTAAGACTTCAAAATCTGGTGTATATTTTATGTTTACAGCACATCTTGATGTAGATAAGCTATATTTCAAACTCTCCATAGCTTTACATGTGGCCCGTGGTTATCATATTTACTGTTTCAGACAAGTGCAGATTGAAGCCTTTTCTACCTCTGGCATTTCTTTCAGAATTCTGATTTCTGAAAACTTCCAACAAGAACCCCAGTCACTGTGATCATTTGGGCTGTGGTGACCTGCACAATCTCTTTCACCTCACAGTACTGGAATCTAATACTACCATCCCTTGGATTGGGTCCTGGCTCAGAGACTGATATTTCAGGCATCACAGCAGCCATGATTTCCCCAATTCAGCATCTCATTAAAACCTCAATAGTCAGACGGCTAGGCATGGCAGTGGGAAAGGAGGAAGTCTCTACCTTCAGGGGCCTGGGACGAGATGACCTGCTCTGTGGGCTGTGTGGCTCCTGAGTCAGCAGGCACAGTGGCCCCAGCAGGAGGCCCAAGCAGGCGGTATGCGGGATAAGTCGGGCTTAAAGAGGCAAAAGGAAGCACAGGGCCTCTTCACAGACTTGCTAGTAGAGACCAAGGGGATTAGAGACAGCTGAACTTGGATCCCCACCCTGGGTTCTGCACCCAGCTTTGCCACTTCCCCCCAGGTGCTTTTAGGAAATACACCTCTTTAGCAGTCTTTTTTAATAACTTGACTTTGGAAGGGATCTGAACTTCACTGTAGCAACATTTCCATTCTTCTTCTTCTCTAAATTCCCGTGAGGGCAAATACTATTATTATCTCCCTCTTTTGACAGATGTAGATAAGAAAACCCCAGGCTCATGTAGATCAAGAGACACATAATAGAAGAAGTTTCAAACTACGTGACAGCAGATGTAGTTTTCTGGATGCAGGTAGTGTTTTAAATAAAACATAAAACAAAACAAAAACCAAGCCATTCAGATTGTGGGTTTCTCTGGAAAACTCGTAAGATTTAGCAAAAAGGTTCAAATTCCTAATTGATTACAATTGGCTAAAGCTGAGTAGCCATTTTCCTTTTCACGTGGTCAAGAGGCTCCAGGCTCAGATCATCACAGTTCCCTGACCACTAACAGCCTATCCCTGTCTCTCTTTATCCATTTGTTACTGGCCGGTCCTTATAGGTTTTAAAGATTGCGGCTTTAGCTTAATGCATCAGAATTTAAGAGTGTGTACATTTTTTTAAGTGGAGGAAACTTTAGGCTATAGGAATAAGGGCCTCACAGTGAAATTTCAAACACCAATATTCTAGGTGAGAGAAAAATAATTATTTTTGTTAGGCATCTTCCCTTTACTTCAATACTATATCCATTATCCTAATCTTCTCCCCAGCATCATGGAATCCATTCTATTATGAAGTATTCGATTTGTCAAATGACAAAACCAATGCTGAAAGAGATTTAGAGATATGTTCAAAACCAGGCTCATAGGGGCTTCCCTGGTGGCACAGTGGTTGAGAGTCAGCCTGCCGATGCAGGGGACACGGGTTTGTGCCCCGGTCCGGGAAGATCCCACATGCCGCGGAGCGGCTGGGCCCGTGAGCCATGGCCGCTGAGCCTGCGCGTCCGGAGCCTGTGCTCCGCAACGGGAGAGGCCACAACAGTGAGAGGCCCGCGTACCGAAAAAAAAAAAAAAAAAAAAAAAGACTCATATAACACTATTAGTGGAAGAGCTGGAATTAGCTCCTAAAGCTATCTTTCTATTACTTGATAGTATTCCTCTCACCCAATTCTCAGGGAATATTGTGACATTTTACATACATAGTGTTTTGTACGTATGGCCTTTCAAAGCAATAAAATCTGAGTGTTAACACCTAATGGGCCTCTTAAATCTTGAGCAACTTCCTTAACCTTCTCAGATTTAGCTTTCGGAATTTCCTAAAAAGCACAAGTGATTTTCAGTAGTGGAAATTGCGAGGAGAGTAAGGCACCCAGCATTATTCCTAGGAGAGAGTAGTTTCAGAAAATGTTGATTTCGTTTTTCTCCCCTCCAATCTAGTTAACTAAATAAGCTAGTAGAGAAGTTATGGTAATGATCCACCTACCTTACCTGGTAGAAGCCGTGCCATTTGGGTAAAACTGATTCCTCTCTGTTCCAAGGGAAGATTCTGACTGACTCAAACTGGTCAGGGTCATCTGATTCCCCTTGCACAGTGATTGGCTCATATTGGGCTTGAGAAGTAAGTTGGTCCAGTCAGAGTGAAGCCCAGGGTTTTTAAGCAAAGTGGGGGAGGGGAGAGAAGCTCTTTTATGCTGTAAATGTGTGGTATGCAAATGTGATGCCTGGAACAGCTGCTTCCATTTTGCCATCATGTGTGAAACCATTTGAAGAGACGCCAACTAAAGAGAACCACTGAGGGAAAAACTGAGGGAATCCCAGAAGAACGGAATCAAAATTTTAATCAAAACCTTACTTTCTCTGGATGTTTCTATTACCTATCAGTCAAGTACAGTCTCTCTAATTCCGGCAGAGTGTTGTGTACAGTTGAAAGCACTCTTATGGTGCTTCCCTACTGACTGCCAAGAGTATTTGTGTCAGCAGCTTGTCTTGCTGTTGCTTCAGCCATCCCAGTGCAGGTAGAGAAGAAGTATCAGGCAAGATAGCTGGAAGGCTGGCCCTTCCAGCCACAGGTGCTTCTGCTAGGCCACTACACTCATCACAACAGCAGCTGGTGGTGTCTGCTTTGGTTTCAAGTTTTGGCAACTTCATACATTTGGGTCAGAGTAGGTTACTACTTCATGGAGAGCACTGGGAAAACCAAGAGACCAGATTCTGGCACTTAATATAATATCAGTCAGTGACCTACGAGTGGGTGGTTTGCATGAACTGTGCCTTCCACCTTCTCTAGAAGAACACAAGTAGACAAAGGAAGAGGAGGAGTGAAGTCATGCCAAGACTTTTGGAAAAGCCAGGGCTGACTGTTTCTGAGTGCCTTTTCTGTCTTGTCTATTTTTACGCCATTGTGTTGGGGTGAAAAGGGAGCTGTAGGGGTTCTTAGGGTTGTGAGCTTGAGTAAGATACTACAATGGATGTAAGCAAAAAGAGTGCATCCTCCTCAGGTCTTAGTGCTTTAAAGTCAAAGGCAGGGGTCCCCAGATCAAATGCCCAAAGACGCTGGGTGGGTGAATTTAATGAATGAAATGGACCCACAGGTGGAGGCCTGGAGAGAGTGCAGACCCTGACAGGGACGTAGCTGCTTAGCTCCATCATGCATTTTTTAAGAAGAATCTTTAAATTTGTTTTTTTAATGTAAAATTTTATTAAACTTTTTTCTCTCTCTCTCCACGCTGAGAAGATCGAATAAAACACTTGAGTGGGGGGGGCGGGATTTGACTCTCAGGCTGAAGATCATTGAGGAGCTGGCTGGATTACCAGAAAGGACTAACAGGTGGCAGCTGTTTGCTCCCAAGGATGGCAAGTGGAGAGCGACTGAGCAAGATGCGGAAGGTGGTTGGAGGACTGCAGTTCCTGTGAATGGCTTGAACACAGATACCTCAGGGGACAGGTTTCCAATGAGTGGCTACATAGATCCCTCTCAGGACTGAAGCTCACCTCACTAGTCTTGGGAGCTTCCACAAAATTTCTGTGGCTGAGAGTAGCAGTGAGGGAGCGGAGCTGCCTGCACAGCTACCGGATCTCATAAGGACCTCGCCGGAAGAGGGTTGACACATCACTAGTGACCATCCTCAGGGCCTGTGGCTGAAGCCACCTCCTGGCTTGAGGAAGGGAGCCCACTCATATTCCTGATATACGTACGTTGCTCATCAATCTCAGTGAGGGTCCACTCAGAAATTAAAGAAAGAGGTATAACAAAAATAAAGAAATCTGATATGCCATGGAGTAGTCATAGCTGTTACTACAGAAACAGTTATTTCCACCTGATGGTTGAGGTGAGGATTAAAATTGCTGTTCAACACTCAAAGTTCACAGAGCTAGTAAAGGGCAACATTTACACTTGAACCCTAGACTCCAGTCTCAAGTCTCCACTGATCCATGCTGCCTCTCCCAGCATTCCCTGTAGTTCCCCGTTTCCTATTCTTTATTCTTTTGTACACTCTCTAGATGGTGGTGGCAGTTTGATCCAGAGATTCCAACAGCATTTGATTAAAATACTTTTTTCTCTACTATCTGTTAACTGTCTACAGAAATGATTATTCCAGAGAACAGTCTTTGAGAAATACTGCATTATGCAGCTAATGACATAGAAAATATGTGATTTAAAGGTAAATTTTCACTTCCCATTTTACGTCCATTATGATTAGTTCTGTTCATTAAAATAAAATTTAGATGAAGTGTCTACGGCTATATATCTGCATTTTTTGGTTGCTCTTAAATATTTTTAAACTGTGTCCTATGAAATCCTGAGTCCAGGTATTATGTAATCAGAACCACTTTCCAAAAAAGCTTTTTCAAATTGTGAAATACTATGTGCTCTAAAATGTGTACCCAAATTGCTGCAAAGTTGCCTAATCTTTGCAGGTGACTGAGTGATGACACCAAAGGCCAATGCCACTGAAAGAAGCAATTTTTCCTTTTATTTCCTGAGAGAAGGGGGCTTGCCACACCATGCAAGGCAACATGGAGAAGCACCAGGTTTGGTCAGGGAAAAAAGCAGGAGTGAGGGGGTAGCCTAGGCCAGAGCCTTTATTGGGTTTTCCCCAGGAAAGGCAAGGTAAAGCAGAGTAAACAGTTTAGGATTGGCTATTTGCATAATTCCAGTGGGCTTTGGGTTATAGGGGTGGCCTCAGTTTGTCTGATACCTGACTCTGGGATGCTTTCGGGCAGGGGAAATATTGAACTGGTGTGTAAGAGTCAGATAAGGAGGTGGTAGGGCCTATAGACTTGGGATTGCATGTGAAAGTTGTGCTCCTAGGCAAGTTGTTGTTATATCATTATAAATGACAGTTGATCCTTGAACAACATGGGTTTGAACTGCAACTGCACCGGTCCACTTATATGTGGCTTTTTTTTTTTTTTCAATAAATACATACTACAGTACTACATGAGTCACCATTGTTGAGTCTGCAGAGGCAGAACCATGGGTAGGGAGGGCCGACCAGAGTTATATGCAGATGTTCAACTGTACAGGGGTTGGTGCCCCTAACTCTGGTGTTGTTCAAGGGTCTGTAAATAGCCTTGGGAGGGACAGTCTCTTCCTGGGTCTGTAAGGCCCCCAAATGCCAGACCATCAAGAATAGAGAAAATAAGAAACTATAGTTAATATCGTTGGTTCTGTGATAAATGGTTGCCAAACAGACAAATACACAAATCGAACAACACACATTTAGAAAATCACGGCCATCAGCCTGGAAGAGGCAGCTGTCAGTATCAAGGCAACAGCTAGTGAGAGACCCCTACAAAGTCCTCCTGAGATAAAGTCCCCATAACACAGGCCAAGGGCAGAGAACACTGGCACCAACAAAAATAGTACTGGTCAAGGAAGACTCTTCTCTCCTTTTCCCTCTTTTCCCTGGAATTACTGAAATGAGATTGTTTTTGTGACTTGATTTGTCCAGATGACTCATTATCTGAGAGTGACCAGAAAAGCCATGGGGCCTGCCCTACATTCATCCAAGGTCAGGGGAAACACTGGGTATACTGAGTGGGTTCTAATGGGTTATATTGCATTTGGGAGAATAACCTTGCTGTCTGATAGCATCTTATGAGTCTCACTTGCTTTGTTCAATGTACTGGCTCCACCACAGTATAACACAAAAACATATACATATTAAACAAATGCCATATTCGGTTGGTTCCATTCTACTCAATGGGGCTCAACAGTACTGAAGGATTCCTTAAAAGTAAAAACAGAATACAGAAAGAATTGAGTCCAACACACTCTCTCAAACTACTTTTCAGCTCACTTAGCACTGACAATTGTATGGGTTTCCTTTCTTTTTTTTTCTATTTCTTTTTTTTCTTAAGTTCACTGAACTAACACTCCATGTCTAAAATTGCTGTTGTTTGCAGTTCAAGGATATTGGAAGTTCCAAAAAACCTTCTTGTAGGCCCTTAAAATATCTTTCTCTAAAAAAAGAAATCCCTGCTGAGATCACAGTACTAACATCTATTTTGGGACAAAGCTGTTACTTAGATTGGTGACACCAACTGGCCTGGATGTATATTTTTAAAACAAAAGGATTTAGTTTATCTATCAGACAGTACTTGATTGGGATTTCCAGAGTCATCGTTATATGAAGCTGCCAGGACGGGTTCCTCCCTAGGGTGACAATTTTCCCCTACAACAATCCTGCTGAAGAAGTTGGGGATTTCCTATTCACTGCGTTCCAATTCCCCCACGTACAACATTTAGCCACAGAAGCATTACAATATGCCCTATTTTCTTGAAGTCTTTTTTTTTTTTTTCCAGCTTAAGATATGGTTCTTTTATGCCCTAATCTCAAAATTAATTCCAACCGCCTCTCTTGAAAAGTTTTAAACTTTAACTCTCCTTATGGCCATGTTTGAGTATGATGATTACACCAGAATTTAGTTTTTCTGGATGTCAGGGGTAAGAAATAATGACTACTGCATTGTTTATCTCTTCTAATCACTCCCTTTCTCAGCTCTTCTATCACCTTTATTCTGCTTCCACTTTGGCTATGCACACCTAGTTCATATCTGGAATGCTTTCTTTTCGCTATTGTATGGATTTTATGAATTTTTCAAAGATTAACTCAAAACCATTTTTTACTGTGTTAAAATGCAAACCACAGAAATGTAACTGGAAGGTGCCAACAGATGGGCAGACCTGCATATCCCTGCAAATCCTGCGTCGTCTTCCTGTACCCCAAGTTCAAGAACCAGCCGCACAGGGGACTACTTGGAAGTGATCCAGTTCCTGGACTGGTTTGCTGATAAATCCCATGGAGACCTGGGCTAGCCAAGCCTTCTCTGGCATTTAGTGATGAGGAAGAGGCCACAGCTGACTGCTGCCTTCAGTCCGCGCAAATCACAACAAAGCAAATGGATTGCCTCTCTGCTTTCTCATGCTCACTCAGATCCCTGGGTGTTTTCACCTTCAAGCCCCAGTGCATCCTACTCCAAGAAATGTGCTACCCCTTCTGCACATCTTTCTTTTCTCCTTCTTTCTGCCTTTCTCATGTTTGGCCACTTCCTCCACCAAGTGCTTCATTGCTCCTCTTTCTATGCCCCCAACCCAATCCTCTAGGATTCAAACAGGTCTCCTCATAACTGACGTACTGAGTCGGGTGCCTGAAGCTGCCAAAGAAATATACACTCTTGCAGAGGCCTTCAGGAGTTGTTTGCAGCTCTGCTATTTTGGGGACTGTTTGCTTTGTTACAGCAGGACTTGCTAGAAGTGTTGGCTTGGGGGAGGGACTGGAAGAAAATGGGAGTCACAGAGTATCTTGTCTCCTCCTATTTTCTGGATGGATTGAAGTCCTTTTGGAGAGACGGGCTAGAGGAATAAGGTGATAGAACTAGTCAGAACAGATTTCTAAATCAGATATGGGCTGCTTTGTGGCCCATAAGAAAAAAAAAGAAGGCACAGAGCAGCAAAGAGATTTTTCTTCCTCTTCCATGTGGATTCCCAGATGTGCTCTGACCTCTTCTGATACCACCAGCCTTGGGAAAGCTCATACCCCACCATCATGCTGAAGACATGCCATGACACAGGAGGGACACCTCCGAATGGGGTTGTGGGCCAAGGAAGTCAGCTCAGTCAAGAAGGAATACAGTTGGGGCAACAGTGGCTGCAGTTGAAAGGCTGATTTGTGGGGACAAGGGAGGGAACTGTTTGTGGATGGTTAACTGATGGGGATACTGTGAAGAGAGCTAGCTTGCAGTAATTAAGGCATAGAGAAACTGCCCAATATATTATTGGTGTAAAAAGGAAGAAGGGGGCTTGCTGTATTCTCAGAGGCAGGTGGAACCTGGCACATTTTGCAAGTTAATGGTGTGGGAAAATCATAGCTAATAGCTATCATTTATTTAGTGCTTACTGCATACCAATCACTACACTACAGTCTTTCTCTACATGCATTAGCTTGTTTCATCTTTATAACAACTCTCTAGTATCAGCACTATTATTATCATCAGTATTTTGTAGTCAGAGAAACTGACTTGGAGCAGTTTAGTAAAGTTCTGAGGTCAAATAGTTTGGAAGTACTGAAACCCTGAGACCCAGTGTGTGTATATCAAGTTAATGCTACCCTAACAGCACAATAAAACTTGGCCAAATGGACTCTGGGCACACACTGAGCATCCCTCCTTCCTTATATCCTGAGTTATGAGGTTCCCTTCCTACTCATTACCCCAATTTTCCTTTAAAAAATCTCAAATTGGAGAGGGCACATCTCTAAACTGGTTTCTGCTTCAATCAGGACCCAAGTTAAATGTTTCCTTTCAAACCCAGCTGGCTGCTCTTTCTGTGACCAGTTGGAGCAGCTCCCGGCCCACCAGAGAGCTGCTGGCAGGGCTGGGGTGGCCCATGTTCAGGACTCCCTGGCTGGCTGCTGGCAAATGCTGTGTCAAAGAAATGACACAGGCTGCCACGGCAGTGCTGAGTCCGTCCAAGAAGCCTAGAGGAAAGGAGTGTCTGCAGCCAGGCCTCAGGTTTAGAGCCAGGATGAGCACAAAAGCACACAGGGCAGCCTCCAGAGTATTTGAGGGAGATCCTGACACACGGTGCTTGCACGAGGCTGAAACATTTCCAAGAAGAGTTAGCTGGGACCACTGAATTCCACAGTGACTAGCACACAGTTTTTCCACCTTGTACTATGGACATTTGGGGCCTGACAGTTCTTGGTGGCAGGGGCTGTGCTGTGTCCTGTACTCTGTAGGGTGTCTGGCAGCATCCCTGGCCTCAACCCACTAAATAGCTACCACATACCGCTCCCCCATCCCTCCCCTAATTGAGATGACCAAAAACAGATTTGGACATTGCCAAATACCCCTTGGGGGACAAAATGACCCCCACGTGAGAACCAGTGCACTTTCTGATCTTGACAAAATCATGGTGTGATAGGGAGAGCTGAGTTAGATTAGAAGTCAGGAGATGTGAGTTCCAGCCTCCATGGAGCTCTCGCTAGCTAAAAGACCTTGGGAAAGTCACTGTTGCTCTCTGGGCCTCAGTTTTCACATCTGAAAACTGAAGGAGCTGGGAAAAATCTGGGGTTGTTCCTAGAATGTGTATGAAGTTTCTAATACAAAAAACAACAAAAAATAGCTACCCACAGTTGAAAACTGGTGTCCGAGAGATTCAAACTCATCTAGTTTATTTATTTATTTATTTATTTTTGGCGGTACGTGGGCCTCTTACTGCTGTGGCCTCTCCCGCTGCGGAGCACAGGCTCCGGACGCGCAGGCCCAGCAGCCATGGCTCACGGGCCCAGCCGCTCCGTGGCATGTGGGATCTTCCTGGATGAACCCCCGTCCCCTGCATCGGCAGGCGGACTCTCAACCACTGTGCCACCAGGGAAGCTGTAGTTTATTTATTAAACAGCTTATTTCTTAGCACATAGCACTCAAAGCCTTGTGGATATGACAGAAATGGTTCAAATGTGATATAGATCAGTGTTTCTTATAAGGTGGTCAGCAGACCGCCACCTGGAATGCTACTTAAAAATACAGATTCCTCAGCTCAAGACCAATTCCAATGAGTATCTACAAGATAACGCCTGAAAATCTGTAATTTAATAAAGTCCCTGGGTAATTCTTGTGCATATTAAAGTTTGAGAAGCACTGATGTAGATGATACTCCCACGGAATTTACCATTATTTGCACAGAAAAAAACTGTAAAAACCTAAAAACAGAAAAAAACTTTAAGTAAAGGTGCTAATAAGTGCTGCAAAGTTTCTGATAAGGGGAGGAAATGGCAGAAACAGTCACTCAAATCTTCAATGAGATCTTAGTTGGGTCTTCCTAGGTGGAATTATCCAATTTAAGCACTGAGTAAGCGAAGTTCATGATATTCCATGACTTTATTTGAATCCTACCAACCATTTCCTTTTCTTTTTTAATTACAAGAACACTTATATACAGTGAAATGCAGAGATTATAAATTTGTAATTTAACACATTTTGACAAACATACAGACACATGAAGCTACCATCTCAGTG
This sequence comes from Pseudorca crassidens, assembly GCF_039906515.1. NCBI lineage: Eukaryota > Metazoa > Chordata > Mammalia > Artiodactyla > Delphinidae > Pseudorca > Pseudorca crassidens. The sequence goes on along the minus strand of NC_090298.1, from coordinate 132,160,494 downwards.
AAAACTCTCACTCCCAAAGTCCCCAGGTTTAACTTTCAGTCAATTCCTACAGACAAACAATGTTCTGATTTCTATCACATAGATTAGTTTTGCCTGTTCTTAAAATTCTTATAAATGGAATCATCCATTATATACTATTTTGTGTCTGGTTTCTTACACTTAACTTAATATTTTTTTTACAGTCATCTGCATTGTTAATGTTCGTCAGAAGTTCGGTATTTTTTTTTTAATTACTGAGTATATAGATATATAACAATAAATCCATTCTTTTGTTGATGAATATTTGATTATTTCTGCTTTTCAGTTATTATGAAAAAGCTGCTATAAATATTATTTTAAAAGCACCTTGTGAACATGTATTTTAATTTCTCTCAGCTACTTAGAAGTAGAATTTCTGGGTATAGAGTACGTATATATTTAACTTTATAGGAAAATACAAAACAATTCTGCTATGTGGTTGTGATATTTACATTCTCAGCACCATGTGATAGTTCTACTTACTGCATACCCTTAACAAATGGTGTAATCAATCTTTTAATTTTAGCCACCTAGGATGTGTGGAATACTATCTCATTGGTGTTCTAATTTGGATATCCCTAGTGACTAATGACGTTAAGGACCTTTCCATGTGTTTATTGGCTATTCATAAACTTTCTTTTGTGCAACATTTATTTAAGTCTTTTACCTATTTTTTATTGAGTTGTCTTTTATTGTTAACTATAGCCATTCTTTATATATTATTGATATAAACCCTTTCTAAAATAAATGTATTGAAAATATTTTATCTAAGTCTCACGCTTGCTCTTTCATTTTCTTAATGGTGTCGTCTGATAGGTGGAAGTTTTTATTTTGATGAAGTCCAATTAATCATTTACTCTTGTATGTTGGGTACTTTTTATGTCCTAAGAAATCTTTACCTATCCCAAACTCATGAAGATAATCTTGTATGTTTTCTTCTAGAGGTTTAACAGTTTTAGCTTTTAATTTTTAGTCTATGATCCATCTCAAATTACTTTTGTGTGTACTACAAGGTAGGGACTGAAGTTCCTTTTTTTAAAAAAACAAGTTTGTTTTTTCAGTACCATTTGTAGAAAAAACTTTCTTTTCTCCAATCAAATTGCCTTGAAACCCTTGTCAAAAATCAACTGACTGTTTATGTGTTGACTATATATGATTGAGTCAATTTTTTGATTTTCTATTCTGTACTATCATTCAATTTTTCAGTTGTTTTGCTAACATTATACTGTCTTGATTCTGAAGTTTTATTTTAAATTAGGTAATATGAGCTCTTCAACTTTTTTCTTTTTCAAGATTCTCTTGGCAATTCTTACTCCTATGCATTTTCATATAAATTTCAAAAATGTGTCAGTTTCTATAAACAAACACAAAAAAAGCCTCTGTCATTCTGATTGTGATTACATTAAAACCACATATCAACTTGAAGAGAAATGGCATTACAATAATATTGAGTTTTCCAGTCCATGAATACGGTATATCTCTATTTAATTATGTCTTTTAAAATCTCTCTCTTCTAAAGAATAGTCTCTCTTTCATCCCATGCAGGTCCTACTGTGTTTGTCTATCATACTGATACTCATACCTTAACAATGGGCAAGAAGTCACCCACTTAATATCACCCGATTAATTCCCTCTGAGGAATTTAAATTTGAAGAGCTGAGCTCTTCAGATTCAGAATCCAGAAAATAAGGTTTAGGGTTTTTTACTGAGCTCCCCGGAAATAATCTAGCTCCTGCATTTCTGTAGACTTAAGTTGTTAAGCTTTTCTTTTAATTTAGTAATTTACCCAATATCCTTGCCTTAAGTAAGGCAAACTGTTGCTTCTTACACTAGAGTAAAAAACTCTAATGCAACATTTAACATTGCTACGGATGAACACAATTTGAATCAAATTAATCCTTATTATGATTGTTTTGAGATACTCTATGTTGGTTCATGTTCAAATGTTTTGATACGATACATATTTGTAACTTGGCAAAAATGTCTTTTTGAGAAAATTCAGAGCAACAGAAATGATAGAAAAAAACCTCAAAACATCAGTCACTTTATGAGTTGTATAGTAATCATTCAGTTAATTAGAGACATAGCCTGTGGAATAAATCTTCTATTTTAATATTCTTTTCAAATAATATCCCAGAAGTGAGCTGAGAAGTTCATGGTGAGCATACAAGTATTTTCGTATTTCCTCTTTCTTACAAGGTGCTCAAGAAATAAATGAATTTGAATTTGGAGAGAGCTTGTTCACATCCAGCAAGAGGCTATTTCCCCATATACACCAATTTCTTTTCCATAGGCTCTCAGCTCCCTAGCCTGGCTTGGAAGTACTGTATGTAATTTATAGGTAACTCCCTGGTAAAAGCTGATTACTTCAGAAAATATGCCTCTCTTTATAACCAGCATACTTTCTGAATTTATTAAACAATATGAACTTGGGAGACTCCAGAACTAGCGGCATTAGAGATCTCTGCTTGAACTGCCATGTCCGTACTTCTCTGAATGTGTTTTTCTACAGAGCTGGCACTCACAGCATCTCTCCTTACAGCAAGTGAGTCAAGTGCTCATTACTAGCAATAGCTAATATAATCACTTCTGTTTTTGCAGCTGCTTTCAGTCCCCACCAAAAGGATGTCTAGGTGTCACTTGATACTAACCCATGAAAGGACTGAACCAATTAAGAAACCAGGCATAATTATGAATTATCCTGGGGTTATGGAGAGGACTAAATGACATAATACACATAAGCTACTCTTTAGAAAATTATCTGCAAAATGATAAATACATATTAGCTACTGCATGCTCTTTTTTTTACCATAACTGGGTGATCACTACCCAGAATCATTAAGGAATAAGTTATTTCACATATATTGATTTTCCCAAGTATTGAAACTCACATCTTTAATTTCATCCTTTCATGTGAAAATCAATTCTTTCGTATCTGGAAATCTCACTAAAATATATTACCATACAGTTCTGGCTATCTCCTTAAATATGGTAGACTAATTTAAGGGGACACGCTCTTGATAACTTGGATTATCATCATAAGCAATTATAATTCAGGCTACAAAAGATGTCCTCAAAGCATATGGACTGTTTGTCAAACGACGTGGCCTGTAAAGCCATTTGGGTTGTGGATCCCTCTGAGAAGCGAATAAAAGCTACGAACCTTTACTCCAGAAAAATGCACATATGGACAAAAAATAAAAACGAAGAAACAAGCTCTGGTACACACAGTTTTAAGAAGATTCATGTGCTCTTATAGGTCACACCATATGTCTAAGACCCCCAAAACACATGCCTCATACTAAGCAATAATGATGGTGATAAGGAGGAAGGGCATAAACCTCTACAATATGCCAGCAGTTTGCCCTATGCTAGGCAGTATGCCAAGCTTCATATGCATTACCACATTTAACATCCCCAACAGCCTTAGGAAGTATATTCTATTTATGCCCATTTTTCAGATGAGGAAACTCAAGATCAGAAAAATGTGCAATGTAATACAGCTAACGATTGAACAGAGGGAAGTTTTAAATTCTAGAGCCCAAAGTTTCAGCGCCTATGTTTTCTAGGCCCTCCCTTCTCTGCTGCCATTATTCCCGGGAGTGATTATTCCTACTTCTAACAGGAATTAAAATGTAACCATTCATTGAGCACCTATTTCATGTCTATCAATGATATAGGGTCTTTACCTATATCTCAGTTAATCCTCTCAGTTGCCATGCACAGTGTATAAATAGGTTATTTTTAACCCTACTTTGATCATCACAAAAACTGAGACTCTAATGAAAACAACCTTCCTAACACCATAGAGAAAATAAGTATCAGACTCTGGATTTGAGTCCAAATTTACTCCTACTAATAGGGAAGAACAAATCTGATTCCATATTAGATCTGTTTCTTTTGCTTTAACCTTTGCGCTTTGTTGCCTGTGCTTAGTCATGCTGGCTCTGCACCTTCTGTAAAAGAATGTTGTCTATAGCCTGAAATATACAGGAGAGCCTATTCTCCTGCTCTGACCTTTACTAGTCCATTCATATAGAGATAAAAAGTTGCAGAACAGAGAATAACACTTGTTTTGTTGGAGGTTTACAGGAACATCATGACCTAACCTATGTGGACAGCTGTAAGAACAAAGGATTCCTATGCCGAAAAGTCTGCAACAACCAACCATGCCCCTCCTTCACCTTGACTTTAAAAGTGCTTTGCTGAAACCCTTTGGAGATTTCGGGGTTTTGGGGGCAGAAGCCACCCGTCTCCTTGCATGGCCCTGCAATAAACCTTTCTCTGCTCCAAACTATGACGTTTCAGTTTGGCCTCACTGTGCGCTGGGCACAGGAACTTGCATTCTGTAACACTACAGGCTGTCTTTCTCTTTCCTCTTACTTCTAGGAGCCACTATTTTATATACACAGCCAAGCAATTTAGCTATTTGTTTCCTAGGCCAAAGTTAATGAGAACTAAAGTTCTGGCTTCAGGAGACTGAAGAGGGCCTTCCTCTCCAGTCATGTACAGACCTTTAATGCATGGGGTCATGCCCACCCCTTCAGGGGCTCACAGTTCTTTGTACTGAGCTGAGGCTTAGTCTTTGGAAGATCTTTTTGCTCCCCCTACATAATTATTAAATATCATCTGTCTTTAGGCAACTGCCTGATTGGGCCCAGGAATCACAGGGAAAGACCTTCTACAGCTTCAAATTTCAATGGAGCGTTGCAGAGCATAACTAGGTACATTGCCATGTGCAATTTCTGTTTATGGATTTGTATAAGTATACATGTTGATCCTCAATAGAGATTGTTTGCTTTATGAGTGTTTCATTTTTCCATACAAGGTGGTCTCTGAGAACATCGAGGTGTGACCACAGCATTCTGTTATCTCATGCTTGACTTATTTCTTTTGTACAGTGCAGAAAAATGTGATGACTTGTTCTCATGAGATGAATCCTGAATAACTGAGACTTTAAGGGGTTCTTCTATTTGGCTATCTAGAATACCCCAAAGGCTATCACTTATCTCTTTTCCCACTTGTTCACATTCTCTAAGGGATGGTTTATGGAAGTCAGTGCATAAAATTAAAATTCATTTCAATAATAACAATAATTATTAGTTTAAGTCAGGAGTCAGTAAACTAAGGCCTAGGAACCAAATCCAGCCTGCTGCCTGTTGTAAATAAAGTTTTATTGGCGTATAGCCATGCCCATTGGTATATATGTTATCTATGAGTGCTTTCACACTATAGTAGCACATTCAAGTAGTTACAAAAACACAGAGACCACTTTGGTCTGCAGAACTTAAAACATTTATTATCTGGCTCTAGGCAGAAAACGTGTGCCAACCCCCACCATGCTTCCCAGTGTCAGTCACTGTGCTAAGTGGTTTATATACGCTAAGGTCCATTGTGACTTTGTGGCGTCCTAGGCACTTTTGCCCTTGTCGCCCCTTTTTTCATAAAAAGCATTCAAAATTATATTTGATGACTGCATTGTTATGAACATAAACATATTAAAATATCTTCTCTGGCTTTAAATTTCATTTTTTCTTCTCATTTTAAAAGAAATTAAAATATTCTTATGGCGCTCCAAGAGTATCACGGGCACCACACCGACTGGAAGGAAATCAGCGCTGCCTGCATCATAAGATTTATACTCCTCCGCAGCCCCTCTTCCAAACAAGAGGAAACCAAATCTTAGAGCATCTGAAGTTCTTCATGTAAGACCACACAGCTAGTGAGATCCCAGACGCAGGTCCTGCCTGGCCCAGGAAGGTTAACTCTTAATCAGACTCTTAATTTGGCATACATTTTCTCTGCCTTGCCTCGTCCTGAAGTGACTGTGGGAAGAGTTAGCTAAATGACTCCAGAACCACCAGAAATGAAAGAAAAGCTTTTCCATGAAAGCACTCAGGCTAACTGACTGCCTTATGGTCCTCATTATTCTTAAAGCTAGTAGGCAGTTTAATTAGTGTTTGTCAAGTGTTCTGAAAATAACTAGTTGTGGACAAGGGTAAAATATATTTATTTCTTGGAATGTTTTCTCTCCCTAGAGTCTTTACCAAGAGTCTAGATGAAATGACTGACTTTGTCATTTACTCCTCTCTTGTAGTTCCCCACCCAGTTAAGGAAACACTGAATTTTTTTTAGGTGTATCTGTTCACTAAAATATATGACTTGGCGTTTTCACTCTCAGAAAATATTGAAAAATAATTTAAGCTGCCTTCCTGTGTTATCTACAACTTGTGTAGGACATTGCTGGCTGCAGAAAAAGCTCGGGAGGCTGCACGGAAATGAGAGATGGGAAAGACATTGTCCCAAAGTGAAAGGAGTAAGTATATTACTTTCTTTTTCTTTACAAACACACACAAACTAAGAGCTTCTGAAACAAAAAGAAAATGTCGCTTAGCATGGAAGCCTGAGCATCTAGAGGGGCAAGTACAAGGGACTGACCACCTGCTGTAGAAAGTGCTAGGGCTCAGCCAGTCTCGTCACTGCAAACACTAACGAGTATCTCAGTGCCATCATCTCAAGGATCCCAGGAATGTCCTCTCCCCAAAATCCCTCTCCATCCAACTTCTCTGAATTATTTGTTTTTGGATCAAGGCTTTGAACTGATTATATTGGTGCCAGCTTGAGGGTAAGGTTGTGAGAGTATGGGGCAGGTCACAGTTAACTTTTTTTTTTTTTGGTACGCGGGCCTCTCACTGTTGTGGCCTCTCCTGTTGCGGAGCACAGGCTCCGGACACGCAGGCTCAGCAGCCATGGCTCACGGGACCAGCCGCTCCGCGGCATGTGGGATCCTCCCAGACCAGGTCATGAACCCGTGTCCCCTGCATCGGCAGGCGGACTCTCAACCACTGTGCCACCAGGGAAGCCCACAGTTAACTTTTGATGTGGGTTATAGAGAGAAAGAAGAGGGAGCAGTCTTAGAGATATGGGACAAATGGGAAAGGTGAAAAGATGCTCGTGGAGCCCTCTGGGGGAAAATAGCTTGAACACTTCATGACTCAGGGAATAAGAGTTGCAGAAGGAAAGATGGCAACATAGTGTACACTTGTATTTAAGGAAATGTCTAGACATAAATTTTCCCAATTTCACAATGTTCCTATGAATGTTACCACCACTAATTGTAGCAAGTTGCCTCCTAATTTTTTCCTAAGTTGACATGCTGCATCAATTCCCTCCACTAGGATACAGAAGTATCCTTTACTGTCTCCATTCTCAAAGTACGTTAGGTAGACCAGCAGTATCAGCATCACCTGGCTCCACCCCAGACCTACTGAATTAGCATCTGCATTTTCACTGGCTCTCCAGTGACTGACATACACATTACAGTTTGGGAAGCACTGTCTAAGGACACACTTGAAGCACTGACCTGTTAAAAGGTAGGTGGGGGCTTCCCCTGGTGGCGCAGTGGTTGACAGTCCGCCTGTCGATGCAGGGGACACGGGTTCGTGCCCTGGTCCGGGAAGATCCCACATGCTGAGGAGCGGCTGGGCCCGTCCTACAGGTAGTAACCCTGACCCCTTCTGATAAACATATCGCTTCCTGGTCACAGCACCCAGTAACCAGCACCCAGTAACATCCAATTTATTCTCAAGTTGCAGCTAAGATACTGGAGACTCTGCTTTAAATACAGCTCAACAAATGTAAAATGTGCAGAATGACCTTTTCCCACATAGCATTTCAGTTCAACTGCAGAAAAATGCTATAATTAATGTTAGAGCCAGGGAATTGTTGGAACTTTGACTTTAAAAAAATCAATAGCAATACAAAGGACTTTAATTATTTTGGGGCCAAAACACCTCTGCTATACTCTGCCTAATCCTAAATGTCATTACATTATTTGACAAATATAACATGGAATATTCATGAACTGTGATGTGTTGTACAAGCCATATTTGCTCAGTGGGAAAAGATAGCTGGGGAAGGAATTAAAGCATTATTCCCAGTTTGCTTCTAAAAAAAGGGATCTGGTTAATCAAGTACTCTTTCCTGCCACTGCTTTGATTTCTACAAGAGTATTTAAGAATGCAACCAAGAAAAAAATTCCCTATATTTTCTGTATATGTCTATTCTCAAAATGCTTTTGTGTATAAAATGGTGGTTGGGAACACAGATTCAAATCTGGTTCTTCCACTTACCAGTCGTATGATCTGGGGGAAAACTATACAAATTTTCTTAGTCTTAGTTTCCTTATCTGTAAAATAAGCATCATAGTAGTAGCTATTTCGTACACGTGTTGTGAATTTTAAATAAGACAGTACATATAAAGTGTTTAGCACAGTACCTAGCACATAATAAGGGTAGCTAAAATTTACCTACCATCATCATCATCATCATCTGCTAAGCAGTTTTTATGACACTCATTTTGGGTGGAGGAAGTGAGACACAGACAAGTTGAATGACTCATGTAAGGTCATGTGCTTTTGGGATGTGGAAAACAAAGATCTCATTTCTTCCTTGTTGTTCCCTCTAGTAAACACTCCACTGACCTCAATGCAAACCACACCATCTCCATGTAAATTCATCCCAAGAAATATACAGTCCAGGTGAAAAATTAAACCTCAAAGCCTAATGGTCATTGACCCTTATTACAAATTGGTCATTTGCTAGAGAACCAAGAACTGTATATCGGCCCCTCAAGAGAACTTCGTTGGGAAAAGGTAACACCTTTTCTTTGCTGCTGTTAATCATGTGTTACTCTGATGATTCCCAGGGATGGTCACATTTTTCCAAAGTACGAATCTTTCCAAGTATACGGAATCATTTGAAAGAAGAGAGAATGGGCTTACTTCAAGGCTAATTTTTCTCAAAAATAATAAACTCTTGATGAATCAGGATATAATTAATCAGAATTCATATTAATCAAAATTGTCTATTCTGAACAATTCTGCATAAGCTCATAGCCTAAAAATTACATTATAGCCTTCTTTCCTTTAAGAATATTACTGTAAAAATAAAGAAAAGGGTCTATATTCTGAACACTTGTGTTTTATTCATAAAAAATTCCTCACTACTGTCTCTGCTGCCACCCCTACACCCAGCCACTCAAAGTCCACTTAATCTCCCTTTATGCAAAATTCTAACAAGCATAGTTATCCGATTTCTAAACACAGTGGAAAAGATACTACATTAGAATTAAAGGGACCAAAATTTTATCTGCCCTTCTCAAATTCAGTAAACTTAATTCATTTCCTCTCTTTGGGTCTTGATTTTCCTAACAGTAAATAAGGATGGTTAAGCTAAATAATCTCCGTGGTTTCTTTCAGTTCTAAAGTTAGGTAATCCTATGAATTTCAGCATCTTAAGTAGGGTAGGGAAGAGAGCAGATAAAGGGAAAATATAAAATATACACATACACAGTCTAAGTTAACTCTGAAATTTTTTTCTTAATTGTCCCTTAAAGCCAGGAGCTGGACTCTTAGAAATATAAAAGTTCAGAATTGGCTTGTTTTATTTCTATCTGCATTCTGGCTGTATCCACGGGAGTACAAAGGGCAAGGTCTCATTTGAACACGGGGAAGAATACAGAACATTTGGTCATTTCCCGCTTCTCACCCCCTCCTCTCACAACCCTGTCTCTCTCCCTCTGTGGCATATAATTGAACATGGCTATATAAAATTTATGCATGACACTATTCTATTATATGCAGCTTTTCATATATTTCGTCCTTCACCCATAGTCTACCCATGGCCTACATCTGTAATATCTGTAAAATCTATATAGGTAGGAAGCTCTAGGTCTCAAGGTATGATTAGGGTTTAAACATTCTTGATTTAGCATAGAGCTCTAAGGACAATGCAAAATTGATTTATCCAGGAATGAAGGAGATAAAAAGGGCACTTGGTCAATCACTAAGGCTATTTTCAAAAGAAGAAAGTCAAACGAGTAAGTGTAGGATTCCCACTGCATGACTCCCTCCCAAAGGTTTATTGCTCCTTGAGTAATATTGCCATAAAGGTCTTGAGATTTAATTGTTTGAAATAAGATTGTGAAAATTAACTTCAGAGTAGAGTCCTTGTCTTTCCTGGGGCATCAGAGGGCAAAGGACCAAGAAAAAAAGACTGAAAACATACGACAAAAATAAATTCCTAACAATATCTCATATATGAAAAATAATTTGTAGGATGGAGGCTTTCTTTCCTAAGAAAATTGGATTGGATTTCATTACAGCTGTCTTGGCCAAAAATTAACATTGTTTTATTTTAGCTGGTTGGTTGTCCTATTAAAGTTTACTCTCATTTAATAGTAATAGAAAGCTCTTCTTATTTTCTTTCTTCCAGAACTTCTAGTAATGCTATCCTGTTACAGAAACTCCTATGAGAATTGGATGTTCACTTTGACATTTGTTGGGTTAACTAGACAAGAAAGACCAGATACATCAAATTACCTAATATGTAATTTTTCTTTACTATTAAAATATGTTTTTGAGAATGCAATGCACATCTTATGCTATTTATTCTGACATTTTCATACGCTTCTTAGAACTGACATTATGAAGTGGAATAGCTGTCATAAGAAATGAATAATCTGGAGACTGGCAAAATCTCACATTGAAAGGTAAAAGCCTAGTTAAAAAACAAACAGACAAACAAAAAAGCCCACCTGTTTTTGTGAGTCCTTCCCAAACTATGCCCTGGAAACACTTTCTCTATGACATGCTCCGGAAAAATAAGATCTGTATCTCTATATATCTACCCACCTACCTACCTACCTATTACTCATCCTCCTACCTATCTATCTGTTTATATATTTGTGTGTAAATATCCAACACATGTAATTAATTTCCTTCCTTCTGTGGCCAGATCATCTTGGGAAATGCTATATACTCTATTAACTTCTTAGAGAATGACACAGTTATGGTAGTTTGTTCAAGATTCTGAGAAGCCTGTAATCAAAAAGTAATCAGTTTAATTTTATTTATCCCAGTGTTTTTGAAAACTTATTTGGCTAGGGAACTCCTTTTCATAAGCCATCTTTTAACATCCTATAGAGCGCACTGCAGGAAGTGCTATCATGAACTACTTCTTAATCTGAAATCTGGGGCTGTGGTGTCCTTGACTGAGCAATCCTTTGCCTTAATCATTTCAAACTATGGAATGAACAGACTTAGAGATAATAATCCCCAGAACAGCTATTCACTCATTCAGTAATACTGTCCCCACACATTCTGGTTAAGACTCTCCACACCATACCCTTCTGATCTGTCTGTGGCATGTATTATTGAGACTGTACCCCTTACCTTTCCCATTCTTCAGAGTCCTGGTCATATCCCATTTCTTCTGTGAATTCTATTGCAGTGCCTATGATCGAATGGATCTTTCCCTTCTTTGAGCTCCAAAAGCATTTAGGATCTCCACAATTATGAAAATGATTTCTAAATATTTTAATATGTCTGGGTCTTGATTTGATGCCTAACTTCTTTTAAGCTCTTACAAGGCAGGGACTCTATTTCCTATATTTCAGACTCACAGTCCTAATGTGGTCTTGGTCCAATAAATCATTGTTCACTTGACATATGCAGCAACACTGTACTCTAATAAATTACATCATCCCGGACTGCCCCGCAGATGAGAGCAGTTGTCCCTTCCTTGAAATGCAGCAATCAATACTGCATTTCCTACTCCGTGTTTATAAACAGGAAATTAACTGCCTTCCATCATTGTCTTAATTGACCTTCAGCTTAGGCTTGAAAAGAAAGACCTCAGTAAAATAAGAGGCTTTACTGATGGTACCAATCCATTAGTGGTGCCTTTGGTTTCATTACAATGGTGCCATATGCAATAAAGAAACATATTTCGATAGTCTGGGTGGCGGGGGTCAGTTCAGCATCTCTAAAAAAGGTTCCCATGTAAATGAGCAGGGAAACTTGCAGGCCAACACTTATTTCTTGCTTGAGTTCAAATCTCCAGGGAACATAGAAAAGAAATTCAAGCTAACTTGTGAGGGAAACAGAAGTAGCTAAACGTCTACAATTGGACCTAGGCCTTTCCAAATGAGTTTAGTTAATCCTGGAAAATTGCCTCACTAAAAAAAAAGCTGTCAAGATGTTAGCCGGCCTTTTCTAATTCTCAATGTACTGATAGAGCATTAAATGCATTATATCTACTTCTTTAAGTCTCTAAGTACTTATCACCTTGTTAATTAATATTAACCAACAGTTCTTTAGAACAGACATTGCTAGGAGAAGACATGAAAAATATAAGATCTTTATAGAAGCACAAAGGGTTCTTAGTTTCTTTTTCTGCAAAATGGAACCATGGAGCTTGAGGTTTCTGAGACTCAGGGAAGCTAAACAATCCCTCCAAGGACACACAGGCGAAATGGGAAAGAGCTGCCACTTCTCTTGACTCTCACTTAGCTCAATGTTTCTTAAATTAAGAGACGACATTTTTAAACAAACTCTCCAAGTGATTCTCATGCACACTGAGGTTTGAGAGCATTACTTTAAGGAATTAGAATGATGACGAGAGTAAAACAGACTATAAACTCTCCAATTAGTAAGCTTTCCTCTAGAAAATAGAACACTTGGGCGCAGGAAACTTGTCTTCTGTCTATATGTTCAAGCATTCAGAATAGTGTGACATATATAATGTGTAAACAATTACATACATATAAAATGGTGGACAGGAGAAAGGGAGAACAGGAAGACAGGAGGGAGGGAGACAGGGAAAAAGAGAGTATTTCATTCAGAGTGCTTGGACAGGTTCATTTTTTTTTTTTCTTGAGTGTAGCATCCAATCACGAATCCTCTCCACTTTTATATGCTACCTTTTGAATGGAAAAATAAGGTAATCTCAATATTTTTTTAAAGACTTTTATTCTTCATTATTCAGGTTGAATACCATCAAAAAAAAAAAAAAAGCCACTACCTTTAGCCTCTAATAATCTCCTACAAAAATGGGTATCTTCCTAACTGGCTTCAAGGTTTGAGGGAAAGGAAGAAACTAAAATTTACTGAAAACCTACTATGTGCCCATCACAGAGTTAAACACTTTACATAGGCTCTCTCTCATGTTATATTCAAAATACCCTTCAGGAGAAACCACCATCGTCTCTATCTTACAAGTGAAGGTGATAAAGATGACGATGGTAATGATGATGATGACTGAACTCTTCAAAGGTAACTGGGTTTATCCTTTATGTAAGTCATCTCATTTAATTCATACAACATCTGCCTGAAGGTAAAATTTAAGTTACATATTATAAGTAAAAACCTGAGGATTAGAGATAACAATCAAAGTGCCAAAGGTCAACCAGCTAGGCTGTAGAAGAGCCTGGACTGAATGCAAGGTCCAACTCCATCACTTGAACACATATACCCCAAATGAGAAAACAACGTTAGAGGGGTTCAGTGGCCTCCTATCTTCCAAGCTTCCAAATGCGGAAGGCAAGTCTCCCAAACAACCATGAATAGGGCATGAGGGACATTTACCCTTTCCTTTCCTTACCCAAGAGACTCATAAGGAAAGGATTCTGCTTTCGAATCTTCTGAGGTTACTCTGTGCCCCAGGCTCAGACACCACTGGGCAGGCAGCTTTAAAGACATGACAGTGGGGTTAAAATAGAAAGAATTTTAGTTTGCTTCTGTGTTTTTCTTAGTGTGAGCCAAAAACAATGGTATAAATTTGGTGCCCAAGTGGATATCCCAACACACCCAAAGGTCCCATTTAGGGACATGATATTTGATGCATTTTTAAATGAATGTGTCAAATATTTACTTTTGTTCTTTTCATTGAAATGATTTCTTATTAAGCTTTTTAAAGTTGTAAAAGAAATTAAAATTTCTGTGTATAACTATTGCATGTTCAATCAGTAAATGTCAAGCCAGCATTTTATACATGCCAGATATTATTTTTAGGGGACCAAAGGTGTAACAATAGTGACTAACTTGAAGAAACAGCGCAGATTTTTTTTTTAAAAAGGCTATTTTCAGAACTATTTGTATGAATAAAGAAAAATAAGGTGTCCATATTGAAATCTTTACTCTTTATAATAAATACAGCTTCTGAAGAGAGTATAATAGTTAAACACAGATTTTGCACACATGGGAAAGCAAATAAGAAAGTTAGCAGAGGGCTTCCCTGGTGGCACAATGGTTAAGAATCTGCCTGCCAATGCAGATTGGGGACATGGGTTTGAGCCCTGGTCCAGGAAGATCTCATATGCTGCGGAGCAACTAAGCCCATGCGCCACAACTACTGAGTCTGCGCTCTAGAGCCCATGAGCCACAACTACTGAGTCCACGTGCCATAACTACTGAAGCCTCTGTGCCTAGAGCCCGTGCTCTGCAACAAGAGAAGCCACTGCAATGAGAAGCCTGCGCACCACAACAGAGCAGCCCCCGCTCGCCGCAACCAGAGAAAAGCCTGCACCCAGCAGCGAAGACCCAACGGAGCTGAAAATAAAATAAATAAATTTAAAAAACCAAAAAAACGAAAACATAATTCTCAAAAAAAAAAGAAAGTTAGCAGAACAAATGTGCTTTTGGTCTGTGTTCCAGTCAAATGCCGATAACTGAACGATGCCCAAAACCAGAAACTAAAAATATTTCCTCTGGCAGAGGCTTCTTCAATCAAGATATGTTCACTGAACCCAAATTACTTTTGGATTAATATCATTTCTTATTACAATATATAAAATACAATTTTGTCTATATTCTAACCAACCAAGCAAACATAATTACTAAAAGTGTTTTCATTCAAAATTTGAATGAATGAATGAAACTTGCGAAGTGTACTCATTTCCCAGGGCTGTCTTAGGTAAGACAGTAAGGGAAAATAAGGTACAATAAGAAAGTAAGGGAAACTGGATGCCTAAAAACAACAGAAATGTATTATTTCAACGTTGTGGGGTGGGGGGTGGGGGTGGCTAGAAGTCCAAAATCAAGGTGCGATCAGGACCCTGCTCCCTCTGAAACCTCTAGGGGAGAACCCTTCCTTGCCTCTTCTGGTTTCCTGTAACCCTAGGATCTCTCTTTTGCTTAACAGTTCATTCCTCAATTGATTTCCTTTTGCATTTTACACTTAAGCAGCAAAGACGGACCATGCTGCACCTTCCACACTTTGCATGGAAATCTCTGCACCTAAATATCTAAGTTCGTCCCCTGTATGTTCTCCTCTCCTCCCAACAGCAGAACATAACTCAGAAACGTTCTCTGCCACTTTTGACAAGGATCATCTTTCCTCCAGGGCCCAGTAACTTGTCCCTCATTTCTAAGACCTTACCAGATGCACCTTCAATGTTCACATTTCTAGCAACATTCTGCTCCTGATAATGCAGGTATTCCCTTGGACAAGAGAAACTTTCTCTGCAGCTCCTCTCTCTTCCTTCTGAGCTCTCACCAGAATCGCCTTTAATATCCTTATGACTACGAACAATCTCTTCAACGCAGTCTAGGCTTGTTCTATCAAGTGCCTCAAAACTCTTCCAGCGTCTATTCCTTACCTGATTTCAAAGCCACTTCTGCAGTTTTACATATTTGTAGCTCCACTTTCTGCGACCAAATATGTATTAGTTTCATAGGGCTGCCAGAGCAAAGTAATACACACAGGGTGGCTAAAAACAACAGAGATTTATTTGCACAGTTCTAGAGACTAAGAGTCCAATATAAAGTGTCAGCAGGGCTGTGCTCCCTCTGAAACTCAGTAGAATCTTTCTCTGCTTCTGGTGGTGGGCCTAACCCTTGGCACTCCCTGGCCTAGGGTTGCATCGGTCTAATCTCTGCCTCTGTTGTCACATGGCATTCTCCCTGTGCACCTCTGTCTTCATACAGCATACTTCTCTTCTTAAAAGGACACAAGCTTGAGCACCCTTGGCCCTGCCATGACCACACCCTGGCCCAATTCAGATATTCAGACTCCACCTTTACTTTCACCTACGTTCACAGCCCCAAAAGATGGGCATATCTAAGGTATCGTGAAGAGGACCTTCAACATGGCGGAGAAGTAAGACGTGGAGATCACATTCCTCCCCACAGATACATCAAAAATACATCTATATGTGGAACAACTCCCATAAAACACTTACTGAAGACTGGCAGAAAACTCTGACTTCCCAAAAGCTGTGTGGCTGACAGGGTCTTGGTGCTCTGGGCAGGTGTCAGGCCTGAGCCTCTGAGGTAGGAGAGCGGAGTTCAGGACACTGGACCACCAGAGACCTCCTGGCCCCATGTAGTATCAACCGGCAAGAGCTCTCCCAGAGATCTCTGTCTCAAAGCTAAGACCCAGCTCCACTCAAAGACCAGCAGCCTTCAGTGCTGGACACCCCATGCCAAACAACTAGCAAGACAGGAACACACACCCATGAGCAGAGAGGCTGCCTAGAATAATAATAAGTTCACAGATGCCTCAAAACACCCCACCAGACATGGTCCTGCCCACCAGAAAGACAAGATCCAGCCTCAACCACCAGAACACAGACACTAATCCACTCTACAAGGAAGCCTACACAAGCCACTGAACCAACCTTACCCACTGGGGGCAAACACCAAAAACAATGGGAACTACGAACCTGCAGCCTGCAAAACAGACTGCAAACACAGTAAGTTAAGCAAAATGGGAAGACAGAGAAATACGCAGCAGATGAATAAGCAAAGTAAAAACCCACCAGACCAAACAAATGAAGAGGAAATAGGCAGTCTACCTGAAAAAGAATTCAGAACAACGATAGTAAAGATAATCCAGAATTTTCAAAATAGAATGGAGAAAATACAAGAAACGTTTAACAACAAAACAGAAGAACGAAAGACCAAACAAACAATGATGCACAAAACAATAACTGAAATTAAAAATTCTCTAGAAGGAATCAATAGCAGAATAACTGAAGCAAAAGAACACATAACAGACCTGAAAGATAAAATAGTGGAAATAACTACCACAGAGCAGAAAAAAGATAAAAGAATGAAAAGACTTGAGGACAGTCTCAGAGACCTCTGGGACAATATTAACTGCACCAACATTCGAATTATAGGGGTCCCAGAAGAAGAAGAGAGAAAGAAAGGGACTGAGAAAACACTTGAAGAGATGATAGTTGAAAATTTTCCTAATAGGCGTAAGGAAATAGTCAATCAACTCCAGGAAGCACAGAGAGTCCCACAGAGGATAAATCCAAGGAGAAACATGCCAAGACACATACTAACCAAACTATCAAAAATTAAATACAAAGAAAACATATTAAAAGCAGCAAGGGAAAAGCAACAAATAACATACAAGGGAATCCCCGTAAGGTTAACAGCTGATCTTTCAGCAGAAACCCTGCAAGTCAAAAGGGAGTGGCAGGACATATTTAAAGTGATGAAAGGGAAAAACCTACAACCAAGATTACTCTACCCAGCAAGGATCTCATTCAGATTCAATGGGGAAATTAAAACCTTTACAATCAAAAGTTAAGATAATTCACCACCTCTAAACCAGCTTTACCACAAATGCTAAAGGAATTTCTCTAGGCAGGAAACACAAGACAAGGAAAAGACCTACAAAAACAAACCCAAAACAATTAAGAAAATAGTAATAGGAGCATATCGATAATTACCTTAAATGTAAATGGATTAAATGCTCCCACCAAAAGACAGAGACTGGCTGAATGGATATAAAAACAACCTGTATATATGCTGTCTACAAGAGACCCACTTCAGACCTAGGGATACATACAGACTGAAAGTGAGGGGAGGAAAAAGATATTCCATGCAAATGGAAATCAAAAGTAAACTGGAGTAGCAATTCTCATATCAGACAAAATAGACTTTAAAATAAAGACTATGACGAGACAAAGAAGGATATGATATAATGATTAAGGGGTCAATCCAAGAAGAAGATAGAACAATTGTAAATATTTATTCACCCAACATAATACATAAGGAAAATGTTAACAGCCATAAAAGGGGAAATCGACAGTAACACAATCATAGTAGCGGACTTCAACAACCTACTTTCACCAATGGACAGATCCTCCACAATGAAAATAAATAAGGAAACACAGGCTTCAAATGACACATTAAACAAGATGGACTTAAATGATATTTATAGGACATTCCATCCGAAAAACAACAGAATACACTCTCTTCTCAAGTGCTCATGGAACATTTTCCAGGATAGATCATTTCTTGGGTCACAAATCAAGCCTTGGTAAATTAAAAAAAACTGAAATCATATCAAGTATCTCTTCTGACCACAAACCTATGAGACTAGATATCAATTACAGGAAAAAAACTGTAAAAAAAATACAAACACATGGATGCTAAACAATATGCTACTAAATAACCAAGAGATCACTGAAGAAATCAAAGAGAAAATTAAAAAATACCTAGAAACAAATGACAATGAAAACACGACAATCCAAAACCTATGGGATACAGCAAAAGCAGTTCTAAAAGGGAAGTTTATAGCAATACAATCCTACCTCAAGAAACAAGAAACACCTCAAATAAACAACATAACCCTACCCCTAAAGCAATTACAGAAAGAAGAACAAAAAAACCCCAAAGTTAACAGCAGGAAAGAAATCATGAAAATCAGATCAGAAATAAATGAAAAAGAAATGAAGGAAACGATAGCAAACATCAATAAAACTAAAAGCTGGTTCTTTGAGAAGATAAACAAAATTGATAACTCATTAGCCAGACTCATCAAGAAAAAAAGCGAGAAGACTCAAAGCAACAGAATTACACATGAAAAAGGAGAAGTAACAAATGACACTGCAGAAATACAAAGGATCATGAGAGATTACTACAAGCAACTCTATGCCAATAAAATGGAAACCCTGGCAGAAACGGACAAATTCTTAGAAGAGCACAACCTTCTGAGACTGAACCAGGAAGAAATAGAAAATATAAACAGACCAATCACAAGCACTGAAATTGAGATCGTGATTAAAAATCTTCCAACAAACAAAAGCCTAGGACCAGATGGTTTCACAGGTGATTTCTATCAAACATTTAGAGAAGAGCTAACACCTATCCTTCTCAAACTCTTCCAAAATATAGTAGCGGGAGGAAACACTCCTAAACTTATTCTACAAGGCCACCATCACCCTGATACCAAAACCAGACAAAGATACCACAAAAAAAGAAAACTACAGGCCAATACAACTGATGAATATAGATGCAAAAATCCTCAACAAAATACTAGCAAACAGAATCCAACAACACATTAAAAGGATCATACACCATGATTAAGTGGGCTTTATCCCAGGAATGCAAGGATTTTTCAGTAAACACAAAACAATCAATGTGATAAACCATATTAACAAATTGAAGGAGAAAAACCATATGATCATCTCAATAGATTCAGAAAAAGGTTTCGACAAAATTCAACACCCATTTATGATAAAAACCCTTCAGTGGGCTTCCCTGGTGGCTCAGTGGTTGAGAGTCCGCCTGCTGATGCAGGGGAAACAGGTTCGTGCCCCGGTCCGGGAAGATCCCACATGCCGCGGAGCGGCTGGGCCCGTGAGCCATGGCCGCTGAGCCTGCGCGTCTGGAGCCTGTGCTCCACAACGGGAGAGGCCACAACAGTGAGAGGCCCGTGTACTGCAAAAAAAAAAAAAAAAACCTTCAGAAAGTAGGCATAGAGGGAACTTACCTCAACATAATAAAGGCCATATATGACAAACCCACACCCAACATCGTTCTCAATGGTGAAAAACTGAAACCATTTCCTCTAAGATCAGGAACAAGACAAGGTTGCCCACTCTCACCATCACCACTATTATTCAACATAGTTTTGGAAGTTTTAGCCACAGCAATCAGAGAAGAAAAAGAAATAAAAGGAATCCAAATTGGAAAAGAAGAAGTAAAGCTGTCACTGTTTGCAGATGACATGATACTATACATAGAGAATCCTAAAGATGCTACCAGAAAACTACTAGAGCTAATCAAGGAATTTGGTAAAGTAGCAGTATACAAGATTAATGCACAGAAATCTCTGGCATTCCTATACACTAATGACGAAGAATCTAAAAGAGAAATTAAGGAAACACTCCCGTTTACCACTGCAATGAAAAGAATAAAATATCTAGGAATAAACCTACCTAAGGAGACCAAAAACCTGTATGCAGAAAACTATAAGATACTGATGAAAGAAATTAAAGATGATACAAACAGATGGAGAGATACACCATGTCCTGGATTAGAAGAATCAACATTGTGAAAATGACTATACTACCCAAAGCAATCTACAGATTCAATGAAATCCCTATCCAACTAGCACTGGCATTTTTCACAGAACTAGAACAAAACTCACAATTCGTATGGAAACACAAAAGACCCCGAATAGCCAAAACATTCTTGAGAAAGAAAAACGGAGCTGGAGGAATCAGGCTCCCTGACTTCAGAATATACTACAAAGCTACAGTAATCAAGACAGTATGGTACTGGCACAAAAACAGAAAGATAGATCAATGGAACAGGATAGAAAGCCCAGAGATAAACCCACGCACCTATGGTCACCTTATCTTTGATAAAGGAGGCAAGAATATACAATGGAGAAAAGACAGCCTCTTCAATAAGTGGTGCTGGGAAAACTGGACAGCTACATGTAAAAGAATGGAATCATAACACTCCCTAACACCATACACAAAAATAAACTCAAAATGGATTAAAGACCTAAATGTAAGGCCAGGCACTATTAAACTCTTATAGGAAAACATAGGCAGAACACTCCATGACATAAATCACAGCAAGATCTTTTTAGATCCACCTCCTAGAGAAATGGAAATAAAAACAAAAATAAACAAATGGGACCTAATAAACTTAAAAGCTTTTTCACCGCATAGGAAATCATAAACAAGATAAAAAGTCAACCTCAGAATGAGAGAAAATATTTGCAAATGAAGCAACTGACACAGGATCAATCTCCAAAATTTACAAGCAGCTCATGCAGCTAAATATCAAAAAAACAAACAACCTAATCTAAAAATGGGCAGAAGACCTAAATAGACATTTCTCCAAAGAAGACATACAGATTGTCAACAAACAAATCAAAGAATGCTCTACATCATTAATCATTAGAGAAATGCAAATCAAAACTACAATGAGATATCATCTTACACTGGTCAGAATGGCCATCATCAAAAAAATCTACAAACAATAAATGCTGGAGAGGGTGTGGAGAAAAGGGAACCCTCTTGCACTGTTTTTGTGAATGTAAATTGATGCAGCCACTATGGAGAATAGTATAGACGTTCCTTAAAAAACTAAAAATAGAACTACCATACCACCCAGCAATCCCACTACTGGGCATACACCATGAGAAAAGCATAATTCAAAAAGAGTCATGTATCACAATGTTCTTTGCAGCTCTATTTACTATAGCCAGAACATGGAAGCAACCTAAGTGTCCAACAACATATGAATGGATAAAGAAGATGTGGCACATATATACAATGGAATATTAGTCTGCCATAAAAGGAAATGAAATTGAGTT
This sequence comes from Pseudorca crassidens, assembly GCF_039906515.1. NCBI lineage: Eukaryota > Metazoa > Chordata > Mammalia > Artiodactyla > Delphinidae > Pseudorca > Pseudorca crassidens. The sequence continues at coordinate 132,139,062 of NC_090298.1, read as the reverse complement.
ATTTGTAGTGAGGTAGATGGACCTAGAGTCTGTCATACAGAGTGAAGTAAGTCAGAAAGACAAAAACAAATACCGTACGTTAACACATATATGGATTCTAAAAAAAAAAAAAAATTCATGAAGAACCTAGGGGCAAGACAGGAATAAAGACGCAGAGCTACTAGAGAATGGACTTGAGGACACAGGAGGGGGAAGGGTAAGATGGGACAAAGTGAGAGAGTGGCATGGACATATATACAGTACCAAATGTAAAATGGATAGCTAGTGAGAAGCAGCCGCATAGCACAGGGAGATCAACTCAGTGCTTTGTGACCAGCTAGAAGGGTGGGATAGGGAAGGTGGGAGGGAGATGCAAGAGGGAAGAGGTATGGGGACATATGTATGTGTATAACTGATTTACTTTGTTATTAAGCAGAAACTAACACACCATTGTAAACTGATTATACTCCAATAAAGATGTTAAAAAAAAATGGTCAGCTATTATTAAGCTTGAAGCTCTCACCTTCATAGCTCCCACTGTTGTGGTGCATTTTTTTTTTTTTTACTTTTTTTTTTTTTTTTAACATCTCTACTGGAGTACAGCTGCTGCACAATGCTGTGTTAGCCTCTGCTGCACAACAAAGTGAATCAGCTACATGCACACACACATCCCCATATCCACTCCCCACATGCCCCCCCACCCTCCCTATCCCACCCCTCTAGGTGGTCACAAAGCATCAAGCTGATCTCCCCGTGCTATGCAGCTGCTTCCCACGAGCTATCTATTTTACACACTCCTCTTAATTAGTTTTCATTTTAAAAGTAATTGAAATTCTACCTGATATTTAAATTAAGTGATGTGAAAATGAATGCCAGTGCTTTGTGAGCAATGAGATTCCCCCTATCCCCTCAAATAATAATAGAAAACAACTAGAATACTGTTTTTCCTAATCTCTTAATCTGGAACACAAAAATTCTTCCCAAGAGGCTTCACAGTCAATCCAAGTGATCTTTCAGGGAACGTCTCAGCTTGCTCTATATTCTTCCTTGTTATCTGACTTATTTACATTTAGAGGAATGATGTAGAGTGAATTTTGGATGACTTTCTAATACAGCTTTAAGAATTCTCTTTCTGAATCAGATGTCCTGGCTTCAGCAGCTCTATTCTCATCTAATTCTCCAAACTAATTTCCAAGCAATGTGAGATGTTTTCAGATATTTTAAGTGTTTCCCCTCCAGTGTGCAAAGCACAGTGCACAAGAGCCCAGGCAGCGTTCAAATACCTGTCCACATCTCATTGCACTGCACCTGGGTTCCCACTGATGGTGCAGACATGAAAAATGGACTGTTTTGGACAATCAGAGCAGCCAAGCTGCTAGCAAAGGTGGAAAATCCAATCTCTGGGAAAAATGGGCAACCAAATTGCAGCCCACTGAAGCTTTCTGAGAGTAATAAGACAATGATGTTGATATATAGTAGCAACTGTTTACAGAGCTCATTGGACCAGCTGCCAGGGTGTGAAGGCTAGTGAAAAGAGGGCGCTCACAATAACTTTGCTCCCAGATGCTCCCACCCTCCTTCCCATCTGGAGAACACACACTTTCAGGCTTTCAGAACATAAAAATAAATATAACCATCCATCTTAACAAACATAAACAATTCCAGCCTTGGACACACAGAGTTTATAGCAAGCCCAGCTTTGGAGAAATTCTGGTTAGTTTCTTTTTTATTCTTTTGGTCTTCCTATTTCCCGCCTCGTGGAGGAGTCTCAGGCCACCTCCTTATCCCTATTTGCCTAATCACCTTCACTTCATTCCTTTACTCACTCGTTCATTCATTCAGTTTGCCAACATATACTGAATACGCCTGGTGTTACTGGAGATTCAGTGGCGAGGAAATTCAGACTGAGTTCTCCCCTTACAAAGCTTCCAAGCTCATGGTCCAGTGTGAAACAAACATGACCCAAATGACCTGACAAATGAAGATAAATCAAACATTGAGAAGAAGTAACGAAACCTGCTGCATTGTGTCTCATAAACTTATCTGGTCCCAGAACTCTTTTTAGAGTAAAACCTACTCAACCCTATTGAACTGATCTTCTGAAGGACACACCACTAGGCAGTGCAGACTCCATCGTAAAAAAGGGACCAAACGTTTCGAGAGCTGTGCTAAAGCCCTTACAGAAAAGCAACGTAAGGGCTAGGCACCTTCTTGCCTACTTTAAGCATTCCTGTGAATGAGGTTATTCCTGCTGAAATATATCACCACGGGCCATTGCCTGTCCACAGAATGGGCAACTGCCAAGACTGTAAGTTTGTGTATCTGCAGAAATGTCCCGAAAACTAATTTCCAGGCAATGTGAGATGTTTTAAGATATTTTAAGTCTTTCCAGCTCAGGCTGCTGTACTCTGTGAAACGACAGGATTGCCAAAGATGCCCCGTGGAGAGCTAGCTGCTGTTCAGTGCCGTACCGTAGACCACACTAATAAAGAAATTAAATAACTGCTTTCCATCATCATGCTCTGATTAAGAAATCAATATACTCCATCCCCAATAGAGTGTTCTAATTAATGCGATCTCATTTTACTTTGTGAAAACTCAGGCAGGCAGGTGGTCACATTGAAACTGATGTCTTATGCAACAAGTACAGCACAGGGCTCAGTCAGTGCACAGAGCAGGAAAGTGAATGGGACGCATCTGGGGGTGTGACGAATTAGAATACGTGTTTGAACCGTTGAAATCGTTCAATGATACTTGTGCTGCAGGAGGTTCTGGGTTCCAGTCACTGGGGGGCTTCACACAGAGAAAAGGATGACTAACCTTGAGGATGCTGTTGAATGGCATTTTACAAAGGTAAAATAGAGCAGGCATCAAAAGTACAGACTTAGATCCAGACAGACCTGTGACTGAATTCTATCTTCTGAGTTTGAAAACTGGTTTGACCTTGAGCAAACCTGCTTAATCTCACTGACCCTCATATTCCTCTCCTTTAAACTAGATATTAAAAATAGTGTTAAAGAAAACAACCAACCTGATTAAAAAATGGGCCAAAGACCTTAACAGACACCTCACCAAAGAAGACACACACACACATTAAAAATAAGCATACGAAAAGATGCTCCACATCATATGTCATCAGGGAAATGCAAATTAAAACACCAATAAGATATCACTACACACGTATTACAATGGTCAAAATCTGGAACACTGACAGGTCCAAATGTTGGTGAGGATGTGAAGTAACATTCACTGCTAGTGGGAATGCAAAACGGTAGAGCCAATGTTTAAGACAGTGCAGTGGTTTCTTGCCAAACTAAACATCCTCTTACCATAGGAAACAGCAATGTTGCTTCCTGGTGTTTACCCAAGGGAGTGTAAACTTATGTCCACACACACACAAAATACCTGCTCATGGATGTTTTTAGCAGCTTTATTCATAATTGCCAAAACTTGGAAGCAACCAAGATGTTCTTCAGTAGATGAATGGATAAGTAAACTGTGGTACATTTAGACAATCAAATATTATTTAGTGCTAAAAGGAAATGAGCTATCAAACCATGAAAAGACATGGAGGAAGAACATTACATACTAATTACTAAGTGAAAGAAGCTAATCTGAAAGGACTACATACCATATGATTCCAACTCTATGGCACTTTGGAAAAAGCAAAACTGTGGAGACAGTGAAAAGATCAGTGGTTGCGAGAGTTTGGAGGTGGGAAGAGAGGAGGCATGAATACAAGGAGCACAGGATTTTTAGGGCAGAGAAAATACTTGATAGATACATGTCATTGTGCGTTTGCTCAAACTCACAGACGGTACAAGACCCAGAGTGAACTGTAATGTTAACTGTGAACCTTGGGTGATTATGATGTCTCACTGTAGGTTCATCAATTGTAACAAATGTATCACTCTGATGGGGGATGTTGATAGTGGGGAACGATATGCATTGGGGGCGGCAGGGAATGTAAGGGGAAATCTCTGTACCTTCCACTCAATTTCACTGTGAACCTTAAACAGTTTTAAAAAATAAGGTCTTAAAAAACACTGTCTATACCTCATAGGGCAGCAATGCAAATTAAATATGATAATGTAGACAAAACATTTAGCATGGTACCTGACATATGGTAAGTACTCAGTAACAAATAGTGATTATTATTAAACATTTTAGTAATATTATGACTTTTTTAAAAAATTTTTTTATAGCATCCAGGTTCCCCATTACTGTATTTATATTTTATGAGGCATGCCAAGATTACCACAGAAAGATGAATTTCGATTAAGGCAACATGACCATAGCAGGACTAGAAAATTTGGTTAGGGGATTCAGGAAGTATAAATTATTCCTGGTCACACTGCTAGGTTCTTAGACTATCAAATAAGCACTCATTCGTGCGTTATATTGCATTAGCGTGAATATCACAGAAATTTCCATTTCAGTGTGTCCAGAATGGTCAGATCTTGGCGATTTTATATGGTTCTATTTATATGGGGACAATATGACCCAAATCATACCTCTCCATCTTATATTTTAAGGAAAGATTTGATGGTAGTTAGAAGTAGTGTAAATTCATGTCATAAAAATATTTATCTCTGTAATTCTATAGGACTCCCAATAAGATGCTGTTAAATTCTCTGTGGACTTCTTAAAAGTTACTTTGTTCCATCTCTAGAGTTCGGTTTGTATCTGTTCAATACCCTCCTGTGTTCTGAGCACCCTGGGCACAGTACCTATGGTCTCTATCATCTCTTGCAGAGACCAGGGCTCAAGCACTAGGTCTGCCACTGTTTGAGGCATGACCTTAAGATATTTGCTTAATTTGCCTAGGTCTCCATTTCCCTATCTATAAAATAAAGGTGTTGGAGTGGAGGGCTTTTAGATCTCTTCCAACTCTAAAATTCCATGATTCTATAGCTGGGCTCTAATGCGAGGGGCCCGGGATTCATATTCTTTCCCACATTATCTCATCCTCAGAAAATCATTCCATTCCAAGAACTTTACCAAGGGCTAATTTGCACAATTATTCCTACCCAGCTGGCCTTCTCCGGGACCCAGCTCTTTGGGCCAGTGAAGGGAAACAGAACTCCAGCCATCTGTCCCCTTCTCCTACATACTGTATTTCTGAATGGTTGCCTAGAATACGTTTGATTAGGACAGTAAACCTGTTGGCGGAAATCACAAAATACACTGCAAAACCAGAAGATGAAAGGGACTTTTGAATACGATTTGATTTCCTCTGCAATCCTGAAGCTGGCCAAATGTCTTGGCTTTTCCTTCTTCTTCACCTTATAATAACAGTGCTGTCCCAGTGGTCTTCAGCCATCAAACCCCTCCCCACACCTTCAGGTCCATCAGAATTTTCATTCCTACAGCAAGTTTCTCTTACCCTCTTGGCTCACAGCAACTGCCTTTGTGACTTACTTTGTCTTATGGCAGCTTCCCCCAAACATCCTTAACTTTTCCTGTGTCTGCAGAGGACACTGAGTTTTGAGGCTGAGCATCTATTCTGCCTTCTTTGGACAAAAGTAAGACCATTTTGCTTTGGGGGCAACATCTTCTGTGCCTGTATTTCCTGAGCTTCTGGGGGTGGAGCTCAGGACCTCGGTTGAGCCAATTCATCCACTTACCAAGTCTCTTTCTTGGCACCAACCATGTGCCAGGCGCTGAGGATGCTGGTCTAGAATGACAAGGCCCCTGCTTTTTCGGAGCTTATATTTGCTTTAGAACTACTAGAGTTGGAAACTGTGTTTTTACAACTTACCGTCCCTAGCAACTGACATACTACGTGGCACACGCTACATAACCCCCAAAATTTGGTTAAGGAATTAATAAATAAAAGTATCTCAAGAGCATGTGATGGTGAAAACATAATATGTGCGTGCGCACACGTGTGCATGCGTGCGTGCATATGGGAATGTGACATTATGGAGTTATCACTGTGTTAGGACTGCTCCCACAGTTTTACACGAATAAGTCCACTTAATCCTTACAGGAATCCTATGTGATTGATACTATGACGACGTCAGTTTGCAGAGAAGGAAAGCAAAGCACAAAGAGATCAAGGGACTTGTCCAAGGTCACCGAGGCAGCAGACAGTAGTGGGAGGACTTAAACCCAGCAGTCTAGCTCCTTAGACCTCACTGCTAATCATGCTACTGTGTTGCCTCTTTCCCATCATGGACTCCAGACTGAGGGAAGTGATGGTACAATAAAGGTGGGAAGTTAGAGTTTTACTTCTCCCTTGCCATGTGAAAGGTGATATTTTTTACTTTCTAATTTTTTTTCTCATCCTCAAATCAAATGAATGCACTTCAAGATAGATTCCTATTTTGTAATCATTTTGACTTTACAGTTCTCATTTTACCAGGAAGATGGAAGGCCAAGATCTAGAGATTTTTAGTTGGGGCCAAATATAGTCATTCTGATAAAAATATGAAAAGGAAAAACCAACACTGGAGACCAAAACACATCAGTGCCTTATACAAACACACTCGCACAACACACGACAATGAAAACTGAGATATTTGCCACCTCCAGAAGGAGCCCCATAAGATCTTTCTAAAATCCTCTGGGTCAGAGAAGTCAAAGTGAAGAACTGGAAACCAGCAGAGTTTCTAGAGTGACCTTTTAAGCTAGGGCCTATCAGTGGCAAAGGAAATTCATCAGTTAGCATTCCATGCAGCCCTGTTTACAGTCTGCAGGAACACTCATTGGGCTATTATGAAGAACGCTAATGCTCTCAGTTACACCTAAATTGAGATAAAGCAGTAACCTAGTTACTGTAAAAGTGGTTTTATCTACAGACAGCGATTTCATCTTTAATATGCAACCACCATCTGTAAAACTACTTAGCCCCATCTATCCCATTTACGTCTTTATTATCCTCTTGTAAAAACACACGGAGCATTCTTAGTTATAGATGCAAAATGAGTTCTTTCTGTAACAATTTTTTAAGCTTAAAAATGTTGATGTAATTACAGTGGATAGATACATTTTCGGGCTGAATGTGCTTCATCCATTATATACTATAATGAAATTAACCACAATCTCTATAGAACGGAAAAGCGATTTAGGATAGTTGAAGAGGAGGACCATTCTCTAATGGGAACATTTGTTCGGGTGGCAGGAATCTCTGGAGGAGGGGGTAGAGGTGGGGGAGGCACAGAAAGATTCCCATGCTCGGGACAGTCAACCTTTTCAACTAAACCATCTCTCAGAAGGAAGCAAGCCTCGGAGCACGAGGCCAGCTGTGCTCTGTCAACTGGCATCGTTGGAGGCTCCGTTTGGAAAAAGTTCAAACTGTCTCTTGTATCACAACACATCTGGTAGCCTAACTACAGTCTAAGCTCAGCATTTCAGCAGAGGCAGCCTGTCTATCCCCGAAGACAGAAATGTTATTTTCTGAGCAGGGTTCTCAGGCTCTTGAGGATATATACAAAGCCCGACAGTCATTCCTTGAATGATGATTAGGTGAGAGCTAGAAGGAAAAGCAAACACACACACACACACACACACACACACACACACACACACACACACACACACACACACACACACACACACACAGAAAAAGTTTTGAAAACCTGGTGGGACATCCCAAATCAGCAAGAATCAGTTTTTTAAAGGTAACCTTCAGAAGGCAGATAATCTCAACCAGCTGAGATTCTTATTGATCAAGGTAGAAGATTTCTGTAGCTAGATGAGGAACTAGAAAGATGGTCTAATTCAGGGTTGGCAGATGCAAGTCAAGGAAGCCACAACTTCCCCCCCGCCTTACCAATGGCAGACATGATCATCTGTGGCATCCTTTCTCACTGGGCCCTCACTCAGTGCTCGATACTACACATGGCACATGGGGTGAAATCTAGATGCCCTGGCATGCCAAGTCACCCCCTCCTTTTTACAGCTTCAGGAACTGGATCTCAGAAAAGTTTTGTGACTCTCGCAATGACACACAGCGAGTTAGTGCCAGAGACTAGAATGGATCCTGTGTTCCCCCTCCCTGGTCCTGGAGTCTTTACAAGAGTGTTATTTACATGCAATCAGCAGTGACTAGTAAAACATGAACCTGAAAACAAAACTGCAAGAGATGGGCAAGCGCTCAGCCTCTAGTCAGCCCAATCCAACCTCTAACACTAACAGTTCCCGACAATGGGGATGGAGATGCAGTCTACTAATTCCTGGGGTGGGACCACTGCAGAACTATGCGTTGCTGTGGCTGACTCGTGTTGGCAAAACTGTTTCCAACAAGAATGTAGCCATGCATTCTACCAAGGGTCTGTGAAATTATTATTACCCTTTACAGGATTAATCTCAAATTTGAGCATATATTAAAAGCAAATAAGCCACCAAGATGGAAAGAAGGCTACCTGCATGGAAACATAATCCCCCCTAAAGTAGATCCGCTTCGTCTTTTGCTTGAACACAAGCTGTCTATGTCCTTAAAAAAAAACAAACATAAAGCAATGCCAACTACATACTGAAATTGTTTTATTTGTTCTTCTGTTTACTACCTGTCACCACCACTAGGAACATTTTCTGTCTTAGTCTCTATCATATCCCCAACACGTGGCATGGTACTTGATACAAGGTAAGGATTTAAACTCCGTTTATTAACTTAAAATACAATGCAGAGCATTTATAATAGAAGGCAAAGGGCTTTTACCCAGATGAATAACTAGAAAATGAGGGCTTATTAGGCAAGATTATAAATGATAGTCATAAAGATGCTTGAAAACTTGGGGACTCTCTCGTAACATATCGTGGAAAGAGAAAGGAGAAGGCTGCAAAGCTGCAGGTATAACGCAGGCTGAAAAATACTCTTGTATCCGTACTTGTGAATTCTATCCTACGGTGCATATGCATTGCTGTTGAAAAATGAAATAATTTAACAACCACCTAAAGAATTTTTTCACTCCAATCTTCCCATTGCAGTTATGAAAACAGACTTCCGGAGATGCAGAGATATTTGGAAGGTCCAGAGATGGGGTATGGTAGAGGTTTAAAACAGGGTACTCCAATTCCATTTCAATGCTTTGTATGCTATTAGCCTGACTCCTAGGGTTAAGAGCATCTTTAGAATCCTTACTGTTTAACGCAGTCACACCTGCAGAACACACTCAACTGATCAGCATAAATTTCATTAGCTCAGAGAATAAAGAAACACAATACACCATTTCTTAGAAGAATTACACTCAATCACCCCTGCCTCCGAAGAAACAATGCTGCTGCCACCGTTTGAGCTAAATCTAGTGTTTTGTCCTACTGAACCCTGTTAAATTGTTCCTGCCACCCCAGAAAGTGCACCATTATTTGGGGCTGAAGTGGACTGCCAGATTTAGAAGCTTCCAACTCTCACACACAACCTGCTAGCTCCCTCCTTGGATAAGGAGTTAATTTCACAGTGAGGAAAGTGCTCTTCTGACAGTGCACAGAGTCACAAGAGTCCTTCCTTCCGTCCAAACCAGCCATTTGTAACTTGGGTGACTGTCAGCGATTTACCCATTTGCAGCACTCAGAGAGTGCATGAAATTAACCCCAAGGCCTAATGACGTCCTAGTAATCAATTGCACGGGATTGAGGTGAGGAAACCGCCTTGGCTGGATTCCGCAAACGTTTCTAGGGGAACTGTCCCTGCATTTATACAGGGGACCAATAGGTCTCTCATTATACAACCCATGAGGAAAGACTGAGCTACACGGCAGTGGCAAATTGCGACTGCAAATGCAGGCTTATCTGTGCAATCATATTTCAATGAGTCACATTAAAAGAAGAACTGTTGCGTAGATAATGCAGAAGCACTGAATGTGGGAATAATCATTCGTTTTGGTTTTGTACCATATATACTAATTAATAAAGTGATAATTATTAATAACATACCCAACAATTGCATTTATCAAGTATGCACTATGTACCACATGCTGTATTAAGCTATTTACAAACCGTCCTTATGAAGGAGAGTATTACCATCTTTGCTTTACAGAACAAGAAAACTAAGAGAGGTTTATTAACTTGCTTAAGGACACACAGCTAGCAAGTAAGTGATGGATTCAAATTCAGGTCTGTTTGCCTCCAAAGCTATACCTATGACCAGCATGCTATACTTGTTAGAGGTTCATTTCCTGTGTTCTCAGAGTGGCTTTACTATGTTCAGAGTAGGTGGCTGATGATGTGTTGACTTGAAAGATATTCCTGCAGATGTCCTGCAAAAGACATTCCACTCCCACCAAAACTTGTATTGACCCCTCCTACTACAGGGCCCGAAATCGATTAAAGTTTCAATCCTTTAGGGTTAAGAGTTTAATAGCTGCAAAAAGCCCATTAAAATGTTAATGTATCTCAATATGACACCAAAAGCACATGCAAGAAAAGAGTCAGTGATTTGTACTTTACCAAAATTAAAAATTATTGTGCTTCAAAAGACACCATCAGGAAAGTAAAACGATGATTCATAAACTGGGAGGAAATATTTGCAAATCATATATCTGATTAAGGTCTAGTATCTAGAATATATAAAGACTTCTTACAACACTAAAAAGACAACCTGGGGCTTCCCTGGTGGCGCAGTGGTTGGGAGTCCGCCTGCCGATGCAGGGGACACGGGTTTGTGCCCCGGTCCGGGAGGATCCCACATGTCACGGAGCGGCTGGGCCCGTGAGCCATGGCCGCTGAGCCTGAGCGTCCGGAGCCTGTGCTCCGCAACAGGAGAGGCCACAACGGTGAGGGGCTCGCATATCGCAAAAAAAAAAAAAAAAAAAAGACAACCTGATTTTTAAAATGGGAGGCTGGAGGAAAAGATTGTAAAAGATATTCCTCCAAAGAGGATGTATCAAATGGCCAATAAACACATGAAATGCTGTTCAACATCATTAATCTTAAACACCATCAGTCTTTAGGGAAATGTAAACCAAAACTACAATGAGATATCACTTCACACACAGTAGGATGGCAATAATATAAAAGATGAATGATGTGTGTTGGTGAGGATGTGGGAAAACTGGAACCCTTTTATGTTGCTGGTGGGAATGAAACATGGTACAGCCACTATGGAAAAGAGTTTGATAGTTTCTCAAAATGTTAAAATTAGAGTTACCATAGGATCCATCAATTGCACTCAATACCCCAGAAAATTGAAAACACATACCCACACAAAAATCTGCAAACAAATTATTCATAGCAGCATTATTCCTAATAGCCATAAGGTGGAAACAAGCCATGTGTCCATCAACTGATAAATGGATAAACAAAATGTGGCATTAGTCATAAGAAGGAATATTATCCAGCCATAAAAAGGAATGACGTGCTGATCTGTGCTATAACGTGAATGAAGCAATATGCTAGGTTTAGAAAACCAGACACGAAAGACTACTTAGTATATGATTCCATTTCTATGAAGTATATGAAAGAGCAAATGAATAGAAACAGATGCAGATTGGTGGGTGCTGGGACTGAGGGAACAGAGAGTGACTGCTTACTGGGTGCAGGGTTTCCTTTTTGGGATGAGGATAATGTTCTGGGGCAGGGGGAGGGCAGCTGCACAATATTTTGAATATACTAGATACCATTGAATTGTTAACTTTAAAATGCTTAATTTTAGTTGATGTGAATTTTATGTCAACAAAAAGGGCAACTGATGTTCTGCAGGATGGGTCTTCTATGAGTTCCGGGCCTCAAAAGACTGCGTGGAAGGCACGGAAGGCAAATCTTGCTCATTTCTATCTCTTCCCAAGCAATCTGATACAACCAGGCACGGTATTCAAGAAGGATGCAGACGTGAAGGATTCCTGGCTAATTAAGTGTAGCATCCTACACAGTGAGCTCTTAGTTTAATCAACATTTTACTGTTCTTCGCTTTTCAAAAGCTCCGGCCGAACAGCTTAAAATGGGACCCCAGAAAGACTCACCCATGGATTACCATTGGGGCTGTAAAGTATATCACCCCCAAATAGGGATGAAAATAAGTTCTTGGTGGCTAAAATTTCTTCTTTTCATGCCTAAAGCAAAGATATACATATAACATATAAACAGATACATAGTATATCTATCGTAGTAACACTTCCTGGTTGGGAGGGCATGATGATGAATAAAGACAGAAGCAGGATCCGCAAGGGGACAATAATGAAAAAAGGATTGGGAAACACTACCCTAGATCAAGAAAGAAAACCAGGAAGAATCCATTCGTCTTGAGAAAGGGGCGAGCCTCCCCAAGGAGGATTCTTCAAGTAAATAATAGGTGTAAACCACCCAGGTGAATCTCAAATATGTCTTGAAGACAATGTCTTAACAGTGGTTAAGAGAACAGGCTCCCCGGGTGTTCCACTTACTAGCTGCATGACATTGAGTCACTAACAACCTCTCTGAACCTAAGTTTCCTCCAGTGGAAATGGGGACGGGGAAGGGTGCCCATCTCATTGGGTTACTGTATTAAATGGGTTTATACCTTGAAGGTACTTGGGACGGTGCCTGAAGCAGCCTACCTTCTCTAGAAGGCAGAGTCAGCTGCTGTTCCTTAGTTTCCACCACCCGCGGAAAGAGGGCCCAGAGGTTAGGAGCGGGGCCTGTGCAGGCAGATCGCCTGGGCTTGAGGATTCACTCTGACTTTGGGCAACTTACTTAACACTTCTTGTCCTCAATGAAGGAGATAAAAGTAACCCCCTTAGGGTTGTTGAAAGATTAAATCAGGAGTCAATTCCTGGAAAGCTTAAACAGTGTCTGCCACCTAAAATGCATTCAATAAATGTAAGTTGTTATGACCCTTATTATTACTGTGATTTCCACGGCAGCTATCATTATTATGAGCCTATTCAGCTGTCATAATTAAACGAGGTGCTATAAAGCGTACAAAAGACTTTTAAAAATGTAGAGAACCCTCACCATTTGATGAGGGTTCCCCGTGAGGAATGCAGAAGACAAATGACATGGTAGAAGGGGACTAATTGCTAAGTATTGCACTAGAGATTACAGTACTCCAGAATTATAGAAAGAGGGGAGCACAGCGCGAGCTGGAGGAGTGAAAGAAAGCTTCCTGGGAGGGGTAGGAGTTGAGGGGGACTTTCCTTTCTGTCATTCAGAAGTATCAACGCCTCTCCAGCTATGGTCGCCTTGCTGTTACCCATGAAAACTACCTTTTGAACAAGATCTTTCCGACCTTTACTTACCTCCCCACAGGCTTCCCTCCCTCGCTGCAAATTGCCCACCTGAAAGCACACAGAAAACGGAGCCAAAGTCCACCTCACAGAATAATAGGTCCTGAAGCTACAGTGACTGCCAGAGAATGCCAGCTCTCGGAGCAGAAGCATATGGTGAAAACTGCTGGAAAGGCAGTGGTAATTTTTATAGCAGGTTATTACTACAAACCTCCTGTGAGAGGCCAATTCACAGCTTGTCCTCAACACTACATTAACTCATTTATGGTTTTCCAAAAATGCTCGATTTCCTACTGTCCCTAAATCTGACAAATACGCTCTCCTAATTCAAAACCCTCACGGAGCTCCTTAAGCTCCCACTCGAGTGTGCTACCATTTGCAGGTTGCAAAGCCCGCCTTCCCGATGCGATGCATCCTCTAGGTAGCACGCTTAGGCATAAGGTGCCGGTCCCTCTAAATGTAATTTTCTTTAGGCTGCAAGGTTTCTCAGAGCTTCTCTGCTTCAAGCCTAGAAAATGTGCAGCTAGAAACAATCTGGAGTGCTTATTCAAACACCCCCTTGTAACAAGTCCAAAGAGATGATTCCAAAACTTTAACTAGGTTATCATTTCCAGAAGTTAAAAAAATACATTGTGTGTTTATACACACACACCTATTTTTACTCATATATCTCTAGCTATATCTATCTATACATCTTTATATGTCTCTCTATATATATATACACACCTATCTCTCTATGTATACGTGTGTCTGTGTATGTGTCTGTGTGTATGGAGAGACGATAGCTAATGTCACTCTTGGAAGTGGAATATACATACCTCCTTCATTTCCCTGAATTGCCCCTCCGTCTCTGGTCAGATTTAAACATCTACTGGTAAAACTGGGATTTCCCTTTGTTTCTAGATAAATATCAATCATTTCCATCTGTTACCAGGACTTTGTTTTCTTAAGAATGATGTAAAATTTAGACGCTAATGCAACAGTTTGCATTGTTTAATCACAGCAATGAAACAGCCTTTATATGCTATAAAATTTGCCAGACATACAAAGAAACTTTAATTTCTACCTTAGCAACCTTTGTGTCATCTGTCATTTCTTAAAAATAACCAAATAGCTCTGGGCATGATATTCACATAGAAGACTGTCAAATGTGCCTTGCCAGACACAATACTGCAAAGGACTTAAGATGACTCTTTCATTTAATTTCACTTAAATTTGACCATAAAAATTTCTTCCCGAAGTTTGGGAATAGTCCTCTTTGGCGTGTAATGGGAGATCAGAGAACCCAACTAAAATAATGAGGATGTCGTATCCCAAAGTGTGAAGCATGGATGACTGATTATACGTAAGATGACATTCAAGGATGGCATTTAAAATAATACTTTAAAATAGGTATGAGAAAAAACGAGTACATCAAACTTGAGAGTCCATAAATACTACCATTCAGGGTGAATCCAACTTATAAAAGTTCATTCAAACGAAAATGTTTGGTATTTGACTGTAGCAAAAATCGTGATGCCTGAACGGGAGTGAATAAAATACGGAACACAGTGGAATAAGTGGCAGTTCAAACCACGATGTGCTCCCATTCCATGAAACTCGACTTCCCAATTGTTTGTTACAGCTCGAAAGCAACAGCACCCTGACATTTTGATAAGAACCTCTCCATAAACTAGACTTGGCTGCATTGCTTAGCTATAAAGGAGGAATATCTAGGAGGGATGGATGTTAGTTATCTGGGAACTATCACAACTTTCATAAGTTTCTAATTCTTTATGAAATGGGAGAGAGTTTAAATCTCTCCTTGAGAGGTACAGCAACAAGAAGAGTTTGCTCCTTCACCGGGTAAACCACAGCAGTGGGAGCACAGTGTAATAGGAAAGGCGATGAACTTCAGTGAAAGCATGGGCTCTGATGCAGCCTCTGCCATTAATGTGCTCTGTGATCTTAGGCAAGTCTCTTTCAATCTGCTATCTCAGCCACAGTGGTGGATTGGAGGATCTTCAAAGAACCTTTTAACTTTCAGAATTTTATTACTTCTAAATAAGCTTCTGCAGCATCAGAGATAAGAAATGGGATCATATACTAGCAAAGCTAGAAGTGAAAGTCTTTAGGAATGTTCTTGCTACATGACCTCACTACTTACTTCTTATGATCAGGATTCACTTATTTATTAATTCATTCATTCCATAAATGCATATTGAGTACTTTACATGCATGTCCATTCTTAAAGGAGCTGTGAGAGGATAAGACCATGCTTTCAGACCTCATAATGTATAGGAATCATCTAAGAAACTTGCTGAAATGCACTTTAAACCTCTTCCCCTCTAACTAACTCTGGGGAACAGCCAACAAATTTGAATTTTTAACAAACAGTCCAGGTGATTTGGATATGAGTGGTATCGGGATCACATTTTGAGAAACTGTATTCTAGTGAGAGAGGCAGGAAATCAGGCAGATTAAATCTGAGTGACAGCTGCCATGATAAATATAGGCTTATGGTGCTGGGGTGGGCACATGGGAGGGGTTCTTACTTGGTGTGGGAGCCTGGGATGGCTACTTATTATTTCTTCTAAGTATTCATCTTCCAGTGCTTATCTTCAAATAAGCACTGGAAGATGAACAGAATTGCACCTCAGGAGGAGGACTGAAGGCTTTGGGACAGAAAATACCTTAGGCAAATAATGGGAGCCAAGGGTCTCCCTCTCAACCCACAGAGAATTCTCCAAAGACTTAAATTGAACAATGTTTCCCACCTCAAGCATCTTCAGAAATATCTGTAGGATTAATAAATGGATGGAGGAATGGATAAATTAATTTATGAAGCAGTTCATAACCCATGGATGTTAGCATAATTGGACTCCGGTGACACATGCTGGTAATAGGACATAGAACTTGGAAAGGAATGCCTATATCAGCATATCCCTTGCCAAAGACATATTCAAGATCATACATAGAAAATCATTTTAGTACTTGATGTAGCAAGAGCTGATATCTAAACAGCACTCATTAATTCTAGCCCTTTCACATGTATCCTCCTATGCCAAGAAGTAAAGTCAAATTATATCTGTCCATCATATAGATTTTTCATTTTCCTCACCATTATAAGTACAGCTAGATCATAATCTTTCGAGATAAACGTCTCTCTGTAAAAATGTCTGTGGATGTCCTTAGCTTAGTGACAAAGAAGGGAAATACCTCTTGCAATACTTAATTCACATGTTACACTCCATCGACTACACAAGGCACAAATTAAAAGGTGCTAAGCTGTGTGGCTTTGAGCAAGTGATAGAGCCTCTCTGTGTGTCATTTTTCTTCTTGAAAAGAGAATGGCCTGAATCAGATAATCCCCAAGAACTGTTTCGATTCTGACAGTCCATGAATCAAAGTAAAAGAACATTTCTAGAGGAATTAATTAATCCTCTGGGGATAAAATGAGATAAGCATTTCCTTTTATTATACATTGCTCTGTGGATGATCTCTCCTTTACAATAATCAGATCTGAAGAAAAAAGACCACGTGACAACCCTTTAAGTGCAACCAGACTGTTTTCTAAAGAGATACAGTAAATTGAGGAATGATTTTTTAAAGCCGAGATGACTTCCTTGGCAGCTATAATTTTACCTCCTCAATGACTGAGCCCATTTTCTCCTCCAGCTCTTACACACCTTTAATGAATACATGTTTCTTTGATTAAATTAACATTTTTGTCTAGCTAATTAGCCTGAAAAACCTATGCTGAACTGATCTGGTAGCAACTTCATTACTGCTCATTGGTGCATGTTTGCGACCCATCACTGTCAGCTCAATCGCCTAATGATTAGGGGGACATTAAGTTTGGCGAATTTGGCTTTCTGTGGCCATCATCACGTTCCCGGTGATGAGCCAATCCCCACCTTGAATCGACCCTGCTTGACGGTGACAGATGTTTTAATCTCAGGCTCATTCATTACTGTCCATCAGCATGGCTGGCCAGGTTTGCAGCAAATACCTTGATTCGAAACTGAAACTAATTAAATACTATCTTTGTAATTACCTTATATAGTTACCCTTTCCTAAGTGGGCCAATATGACAATATGAAAAATAAAGACTTAAATGAGATTGGAGAAAGAGGGAGTTCCTGCACTGCTGAAATGCATTTCCGTCTGCATGTTTAATCAATGGTGTGAGTCTGTGGGGAGCCGTCCCTCTGCC
Source organism: Pseudorca crassidens (assembly GCF_039906515.1). NCBI lineage: Eukaryota > Metazoa > Chordata > Mammalia > Artiodactyla > Delphinidae > Pseudorca > Pseudorca crassidens. The sequence goes on along the minus strand of NC_090298.1, from coordinate 132,121,743 downwards.
CTAAATGCAATGTTCAGAAATGAGCATCTCAGTTTTGCCTGTTACATACCAGCCAGGTTGTGGGATTCACTGCTTTCTTAGATCTATGATGTTTTAAGATTATGTACATATAGCATTGCTAGGATGTCACTGGATTTCATTATCAGTGTAATCACCACTTGGAGACCAACCCTTTTACACTGCCTTTCTAAGTGGTTCTGATGGTGTTGGTTCCACCCTCAGCTACAAGGGTGGGATCGTGGCCTGGGCATAGTCAATGAGCATTAGGCATCTCCTGGTACCAGTGAATGGTTTAAAACCCAGCGTGTTACCCAACTGACGCCAATCACAGGCAATAAGACTTAAATCTGGGCATCTCATTTTGAGCTCTATCAGAAACTGCCCCTGTCTTTCCTGAGATATTTGGCACGCAGAGACAGCAAGGTCAGTGACTGCTATGCCCACCTTGTAACCAAAAGGGGAGATGCTTTTGAGAAAGGGGCTTCCATGAAGGAAAAAGGAGCCTGAAAGCTGGCCAGGGAGAAAGGAACTTGTGTTAGCATTGTTTCAGCGCTTTTATGCAGCTTCCCACGTTGACAGACCTCCTCCCAGAGTTTTCAGTTTTATGCCGATAAAAGACCTTTGTGCCCAAAGACACATGCAACTAAAGGAACCATATCTGATATAAGCCCTTCTAAAATGTTCAAATCACTTCTACACTTGTTGTCCTATTTGATCTCCACAACAATACTGTACAGTTGGTAGCGCAGGGAAGGTTAGCCTCGTTTCAGAAACAACAGCACCAAGGCATAAACGCTCACTCGCCACGCCACTGCTGAGCTGGGATTTAAGGTGGGTCAGTTGCCAACTTGGTCCTTCGTTCTCCTGCTTACTTCATGGTGATTTGTTTCTCCATCCTGGTCTGCCCTGCATCACCACGAGAATAGTGTTTGGGGGAGGGTAGTAAAGCACATGGTAGGAAGACATGGCTTTGGCATCTGCTTGGATTAAATCCCTGTCCCACCGTTTACTAATTAGGTAGCATCTGGCAAGTTTAACATCTGCACGCATTGGGGGTCCGCATCTATGATGAGGACAGTGGATGCTGAGTGCTTAGAATCTGGCCAGTAGTTCTTCTTTCTCAACCAGAAAAGAGACACCATTTATTTTCTAAATTGACTGCAACTTAGAAATTAAACCAACTTTTTTCTTTGCGGTACGCGGGCCTCTCACTGTTGTGGCCTCTCCCGTTGCGGAGCACAGGCTCCGGATGCGCAGGCTCAGCGACCATGGCTCACGGGCCCAGCCGCTCCGCGGCATGTGGGATCTTCCCGGACCGGGGCACGAACCCGTGTCCCCTGCATCGGCAGGCGGGCTCTCAACCACTGCGCCACCAGGGAAACCCTAAACCAACTTTTTATGTGTTGTTTTAGAAATATTTTAGCTTTTGCTCTCTGTGGTTCAAGATACACATCATCTAAGTAGTCTAAAGAAAAGTGGTCCTTACTCAGGATTGTAGCAACGGCTATGCCCTGTACTTATGTCAATTTTACTTAAGGTTATTCCCAGAAATGGCTTCCAAAATAAGAAATAACAGGTCAAGCTATTTTCAGCAAAGAAACAGACTGTCAAATCTGGTGTGTCTAATTACTAGGGACAAGCCTAAATTAATGGCAGAGATACCTGTCAATTTTTGAAAGCAGCTGAAAAACGAGATGGCTTTCGAGGAAGACTGGGGTACATCTTGGCTCTTTTTCTCTTTAGCTCAGTGACCTGGAGCAAGTTACTTAACTCCTCTAAGCCTCAGCGTCCTCATTTTAAAAAGGGAATGTTCTCATCTGCTTTCCTGCCATTGTGTGCACTAGCAGGTAATGAAAATAAGTGGGCAGAAAAGAGTTAACATGGCTGGGCCTGACTGCTATCCTTTAACAGGCCCGCTTGTAAGGATGGCCCTTGGCTGGCATCTGCGAACTTCAATGTGAGGGGCTTCCCACCATTCCCAGAACTGATAAGAATGGCTCGCTGTTCCCAAACTGTATAAACAGCACGGTTTATGCTGTACAGCTGCTTTCCTTCTGGAATTCTGGTGCCTCCCAGGCACAGGCTGCCTACGTGACCAGCCCCAGTAAAAGCCCTGCACGCAGAGTCTCTAATGAGCTTCCCTGTTTGGCAACATTTCACAAGGGCTGTCACAGCTCGTTGCTGGGAGAATGAAGTGCGTCTGGTGCGACTCCACGGCGACAGGACTCTGGTTGTGTGCATCTGGTTTCCTCTGGACTTCCCCTTGTGCACATTTTTGCTTTGTGGATTGCGTTTGGTATCATTTTCTGAATTAACGTCCAGCCATGAGTGTGACTATACGCTGAGTCCTTCCTGGGAGTTCTCTTAGAGCCTTAACGAACCTGAGGGCGGTTTGGGGGACCCCCAACATATAAAACATCCAGCATATAAAAAACACGCAATAAACAGATGCAGTTATCACTGTCGTCCTCTTCATATACTGACGTGATTGCTCTGAACGAAACCGCAGGCAACAGTGATATCAGTGTGGTAAGACTGAAAATTTGGAATGCTTTCGTATTTCGGTTTCTGTTTGACAGGAATGGGCGAACAGTGTATACTCCAAGTAAATCCTCTCATGTTACCTTAAGGGTTTATGTACGACGACATTCCCTGTTGTGTTACTTGTGGAGAGCTGGAGGCCATCTGGGTTCTTATCAACGGGAGAATACAAAAGTAAAATGCTTGGTGTACATCACGGACCATCATGTTAACTGCGAAGGATTATAGGAACAAGCAGCAACAGGCTGAGTGAAGAGAGTATGAAAAATCAGACACAGCATAATATTGCTCGTGTAAATTAAAGATACGTGCATATAAAACAGTATGTATTTTGTAAGAACACGTGCAGAAAAAGATACTCAATAAATACATTAGAATGATTTTCTATGGTGGGGGGAAGGGTGGTGGACGTAGGATACGAGAATGAAAGGAAGTAAATACAAACTGAAGAGTAGAACCTTGTACAGATCCATCATAAAAACGGGTCACGACCTGAACAGTGTGATTAACTCAACATTCTGCACCTGCCATCCAAAATAAATCTATTTCACACTCTCATTATAATGACAATGACGATGATGATGACAATGATAATCCTATTAGCTAAGGTTAATTGAGTGACATGGAGCAGGTACACACTCTTCACATGTTATTTTATGTAATCCTCACTACAATTCTATGAGAGATGTACTGTTAATATCCCCACTTTACGGAGGAGGAAGCTGAGGCACAGAACAGTAAAGCAACCTGCCAAGTTTCCACAGTTAGGTGGCTCTCAGAGTCAAGATGCAAACCCAGCTTGGGGTAGAACCAGGGAGTTCATATAAGGATGCTGAGGTTCAGCCTGTGCCTAGGTGACCCCTGTGTCTTGGGGCTCTCCCCTTGAGAGGCTGTCCTCCCTCTCTCTTCCCCAACTCTTCAACATTATTTTTTAGCACATGTATACAATCCAAACTGTGACATTCAAAAAGGAAATGATGTAAGATGCTAGGCACGCCTGCACATCCAGAGTACCTGAGACACTAGGAGACCTGTACTCTTTGCCTGTGTGATAGCTCCTGGTTCAACTGTTGTTAAGGACCTTTGTGAAATGGACTTAACGTACTCTTGCTAAGACTAATCCTGCGTCATGAGTTTGGTGTTTGAGTCAGGTCGATCCGTTGGTGGGTGAATGCTGCCGACCTCCCGGTTTTCACGACTTGCAGATTTCTTGGTCTCGACTAGCACACAACTCCCTTTAATCCTCCTAGCACCCTACAGAGGGACACGTGAGCCTCACTTTACATCAGTGGTTCTCAACCGGAACAAGGGGGTCATTGACTCCACAGGGGACAGGTGGCAATGTCTGAAGATATCGTTGCTTATCACAACTGGGCAGGGGGCTGTGCTACTGAAATCTAGTGGGGTAGAGGCTAGGGATGCTGCCTAACACCCTACACACACAGGATAACCCTTACAATAAAGAATTACCTGGCCCCAAATATCAATAATGCTGTTGTTGAGATCCTCTGCTTTATACATAAGGAAATCAAAGAAATCTTATACTATGGTGTTCATGAATTTGGAGATATGAGAACATACTGTGTTATCTTGCTTACGAAGATGAAGGATCTAGACACATGTTCGCTTTCAGCGACTCTATTTCACGTGTGGATTCCTTTACACAGCTGCTGCCATCATTCTATTTGAAGGGAAGGTGGGAAAGCAAAAGTGGATCCCTTCGACAGGCGCCTGTTTGAAAACAGGCTAGACTTTGATGTCTGAGAAAGAGGAACCAAAGACAGGAAAAAAAAGAAAATAACGACTTTGCTATTGGGTCACATCATTCTGACAGAAACGGATGGGTTAGATTCCATATTTGGGGAGCGAACTGCAAAACTGTGTTTCAAATGCTGTGTTTCTGCCTTACACAGCTTGATTTTTATTTTTACTTAGGTTCCTACTCACTGCAAACAGGTCCCCCGTGTGAGCAGTTCTAAGTCCTCAAAAAGCAATTGGAATGGGAAAAAGAGGCCCGGTGATAAGATCAAGACATGAACTATCAACCCTGGCTGCTGGGCAATACGTTTAACTTTCTGACCTTCATTGGGAACCACATCAGTGAAGTGCTGATGAAACACTCTCAGCTGGCGGGTGGAAGGTGTAAGTCCAAGCACTTCATGGACTCCCTGGCCCAGCATAATATGAGGCTGTATTTATCTCTGTAATTTCTGAAGGGCACTCACTGTGATTTCACATTTATCTCAGGTGCTGGGCCAGGTAAAGCCTTGCTCATTGGGTGTTAGGATTTATCCTCGAACCAGAGCCTAATCAGAAAACTCTCCAAAGGCAAGAAAGAGCAAGTGACGGAACTCCCCGGGTTTTGTAAGGAGCATCTGTGATTTCATGACGAGCCTTTTCTAGCCACAACTGAGAACCTCAAGTGCATACTGCTGAAGACTCTCCTTTACTTAAGGGCCACCTAAGTAATTCAAACTCTATGGCTATTGAGAAGTGACCTGTCTGCTCACGTGGTCTCTCACTCTCTCGTCCAGACTACGTCTCCACTTGGGAGGCTCTTGCACAAGTGTGAAGATGATGCCAGGGGACTATAAGATCACATGTGTGGCTGCGTTTCTTTTGTCCCAGGGATAGTCCTGCTGAGCTGTGTTTGTAAAGTTCATTGACTGTGGTGAAGAAAGCTGTCAGCAGTTGTGAAATAAAAAAAAAAAGATAATCGCTTGGGGTACCAAACACCAAGGGCCATATAATGAGGGCGGGAAAAATGAAACTTTAACAAGTACCAGAATCCCTCCAAACAAGATGGGTATGTGTACGTGAGTGGATGCTCAGAAGACTGCTGTGTGTGGCCAGGTAGGCTTCAGGCGCTTGGACTAATGGAGAGAAGGGCTTAGCAATATGGGGAGGGAAGACTGTGCAGAGATATGGAACCAGTTAGAAATTTCTGGGGAGGATGGGGCACAGCCAAAGGCCTTCTAACAAGAAAATATATTTAAATTTTAAGGAATTTGTGATGCAAGCTACTTCCGTCATCCCAAATCACATATAATAGTTTGCTGGACCCATAGCCTCGTGTCGGTGGAATTCTGGGGATGGATGGTTTGGAAAATGACCAGTTTACAGACCGGGATGGTTTATCAGTGAGAACACTCATAAACTGCACTAATATAGATAGCAAAGGCAAGAATTTGGAATGAGAAATGGAAAGAATAAAAGTAAATCTCTTTCCTCCGTGAATTCATGAAGATACCAAGAGGGCTGCTGAATTACTCCAGGCGTGCCTAATAGGAGGTTTATGTCTCATTTTAATAGCAAATGGTAGTTTGCCTCAGCAGATGCCTGGGATACAATAAAAATACTAATTGCAGTTAAGCCGTATTAGAGGATAAGCTTCATAAGGGAAAGGATATGGCCTGATTTTTTAAAAATCTGCAGTCCCAACCATTTGTGCAGTACCAGGCACATAGTAGAGGCTCACTAAATATCTGTGTATGGATAAAACAATTTCTCAATTGATGGATGAAGAAACCAGTGCTAATCTGAGATCGGCAACTCTTCCAAGGTTAGAGAGTTTGTAGATTCAGGGTCAGGATGCAAATCAATGCTGTCAAAGTGTTACGCTTCCTGCCGTACCACCAAAAGTTCTGCAACTTGGTTATTACCATGCTTCAACTGAGCTGACGTAGGAGAGAACCCATGAATATACTATGTAATCTAAGCTGGGTTATTACCCTCTTTATGAATAACAGCTTAGAGGGCTTGAGAGGAATTAGGCCATTTCGATTCTAAATCCCCCTGTGCACTTTCTTTGTGCCTCTTTGTAACAGTTTTCTGTAAAATGTCCCATTGGGACCATTTGGAGTTGTTGTTATTATTATTATTTTTTTAATTTTCAGGCTCTACTGAACTGAGCATTTGATTTAGGGGAAATAACAGGTTTGAAAGAAAGACATCGGGAAACAAACATAACAGATGCTTATTTGAGGACCCCTGATTGAGCTGAATTGAAAGCCCCTGTCTAGATCCTAAAAGCCATAAATGTCAATTGATTAGAACTGAATCATAACCACTTTGAAGCATGGATCACCAACAGACAGCCATTTCAGACTCATAACATCCCAAACGGCTCTCCATCTTGTCGACACTACTGAAGAGGAACACAATTCTTACAGCGGGAAGGAGCTTTCAGTTTTAAGAGATACTACCCGGAGCTTGTAACTAACTGTCTTGGCAATTACACAGCAAAGAATCTCTCTAAAAAGCCACCATGGAAATACCACATTGATCTCTTATCTGGGCAGAAACCTGAACACGGTTGCCCGGCCATGCTGGGAAGAGGCAGAATAAGTTTCTTTGTAAGAGAGAAATTGAAATTAGAAATTGGCTTCAGCTGAAATAGTTTTTTTTTTTTTTTACGTAAGTTGTATAGAAATATCAGGCAAAGAAACAGCCCTGTGAAATTCACACAAAATTAGTAACTTGAGTTCATTGGAACATTATGGAGTATTCTTCCAATATTCTCTAACCTCCTAATGGGCTGGGCTTACTAAAAATGCCATAAGAACAAATTTCAATTGTTACTTCCCTCATGGTTCATGTATATATTATCCACTTCACATTCAAAATAGCTTCCCTTCCATTTATGACATACTCAACATTTTTATATGTCAAATCACGTGGTAGGAACTAATTGGACATTTTTAATCTGAATCCATTCAAACCATAGAGATCGGTCCATCAGTGCTCTGAACTCAAACTGAACTAGGATGTAAGTAATACCTAGAGAAGGAAGACTTGGGTTTCGGAAGAAAAAAAAAAGACTGTCAAGCTGAGGGCAAAATCGAAGAAAATATTTTTGCAATGTTACCATGGGAAGAGGTTGAGGAAGCTAAAGCCAGATACACCAGGGCCAAGGGACCGTCTTCAAGTGTTTGGGAGGGAAGAGACTGAGGTGGAGGATGGGGGTAGAGCATGTCACACGAGTTCTACAACCTTAAGAGAACTAAGAGTTCTGCTGTCTCGTGGTGTGGAGTTACCCTGGGCAAGGATGAAAAAAACAGTCCATTGTATTAGTCTACAAATTCATTCTCAGTGCTTAGCCTGCATTCACATAAACACACACTCACCTTGGCAACTATCACTTTTGGAAATAGAAAAAAATATTCTGCTCTGTAACTATGGAAAGGAGCTAGGTCTTAGCCATAGACATATGTTTAAACGATGTTTCAGTAAAAGACCAAGATCATGGCTCAAGACAGTGCTCTCTGTTCTCTTGTCCCCTTGGGAAACCAATACATGTGGCAAGTGATAGACACCAACCTCCATCTGCCCTTGCATCTCAAGGACCAGCCAGGTGCTTACCCACCACCGTCTCACCCTTATGGCTTGCCAGCAACTAGAAGGACAATTTTATCACATACTTAGAATCGATACATGAATAGCATCCAGATGCCATTCTGAGAGGCAGTGTTCCTGTTTCACAAAAACTATAAATCTGATTCTTAAAAAGAAAGTGATGGAGGTGCTGGTGTCAGGGACTAAATAAAGATCCATGTGTTTTCTCACCAACAGAATCTCAGTTCCTAAACTTCCTTTTGTGGCTATGCTCCGGAGAACAGAATGTAGGATACTGAAAACTCTCTGTAGACATGTAATCCGGGGCCATAATATTGCTGGTAACAAATTCTCATTCTTTTAGTTAAGACAGATACATCTCTTGCTGTTTAAGGGGAAAGTAATTGAGATTGTTACTTCTATTTTAGTTGAATCCACAAATGAAAAAGGGTACCTACGTGGTCAAATACTCAAATGTGTATATAATTTCTTGGTAGCCAGATCGTGAATGATAAATATGCCTGAATTCTGTAGAGGGTTGTAAAACACCCCCAAGAGTACATTGAGATATGCCTCTTAATTGTAGTAAGCTAACAAAGTAGGTTAATAAAGTTCACTTCCATTGTGAAGCACCCAAGTGACAGTGCATCTCTAGAAACACAATGGGAACAGGATGCCGAAATCAACATGTATCAAAGAAGAGAGGTCAATACTAGATTTCATTCTGAATGGGAAAATAAATGATAATGCCAAATGTACACTAGTCTAACAGTAGACCAGAGGGCTCAAGGGAAAGCTGAAATGTGAAACTTTCACTGGAAACGAGCTTACCATGGCACTAATCATTTTCAACGGTTGAAGCTCTTAGGTTGGAGGTGGTAGCAGATTTTAGCCTTTATTTTTTGAATATCCTGTGCTTAACTGCTTTCTGTTTTGGAGTATACCCCATTTATGTGTAAAGACAGGGCTTATGGAAGGCTTTATGGAAGATGAAGGGGTCAAGTCCTCCCTTATCAGTTTCAGGCAGTAAAGGCGTAAGTGCAGGAACTAGAATCGGATGACTAGAAATCTTCTTCCTGGCACTGTGACATCCTATGAGGTCCCTCAAAGACATAGAACTGTTCAAATTCACTCCAGGTGATGGTGGTAGAGGCATGCCTCCAGCAGCAGGGATGGTATCCTGCAAATGAGGCTCGGGGTACTTCCTACTCTGTGGCAGTTAGAATTGCCAACAGGACCCTGTCCGGTCAACCAAGTGCCCCCTACCCTGTTCACTGATTCTGTGAGCCCCTAATAGCCTTTTGATTAGGATCAGCATCGATTTATGTTGTTTGCAGCCACAAATATCTTAACTGATGTTGACTTATCCCATGAAGTTGGAACTCATTAACATATGACCTTTCATTTGAAAGCACAATCACATCCATTACTACACTGAGCACTGTGATGGGTGTCAGAAGACCTCCAGGACATCAGTAATTGATTATCAGAAGGTCAAACAAAGCTTTTCATCTTTCTGAACCTTAGTTTTTCCATCGGAAAACCTGGATATAAGATTTAGCATGCGTGATTTCTGAGATCTCTGAGTCGACAATCTTGTTTGATCCTCATAACTGTCTTTCATGTTGACAAGTCAATGGGCAGAAGTCACCCAATCCCTGTCTTGCATTTTTCCATCCATTCCATGCTTCTCAGAGGGGAGAGGATTAGAAATACTTCTGATGCTCCTGGAACAACTAAGACAAAGGGTGAGGGCAAGAAATCATAAGGTAAAATTGACACCTAAGCTCTAGACCAGCAATAGTTCAATTTCTTAATATTTACTGCTGGGAACTGAATTGTGTTCCTCCCAAATTCATATGCTGAAGCCCTAACACCTGCCCCATCCCTCCTGCACTGGAGATAGGGCATTTAAGGAGGTGATTAAGGTTAAATGAAGTCAAGAGTAGAGCCCTGACCATATAGAACCTGTGCCCTTATTAAAAAAAAAAAGAAGAAGAAGAGGAGGAGGAAATACCAGAAACTCTTTGCTCCTCCCTCATCATGTAGGGACACAGCAAGAAGGCTGCCATCTGCATCCAGGAAGAGAGTCTTCACAAGAAAGTGAACCCTGCTGGACCTTAATCTTGGACTTCCAGCCTCCAAAACTATGAGCAGGTAAATTTCTGTTAAGTCACCCAGACAGTGGTATTTTGTTATGGCAGCCTGAACAGACTACGACAATGCCCAAGACACTCTCTGAAAATTGCTTGAAAATATTAAGCAAACTTCAAATAATTCATTTGCTTTCCCCATTTCCCTGTGAGGTATTCTTGTCAGCATTATCCCAAAGTATTTATATATGTCCTGCATTTTGAAGTGCCCACGATCATTTATTAATGACTAGACAGGTATGCTCCTGCCTTGCTGCTTGGGATATTCCCTCCAAAAGTGAAATAAGGATGGAAATAAACTTGTGGCATTTGGAACAAGGATAAAAACAGAGAAACTGAGGACTTTCCTTCGGGAATGAGAAGAAGGAATTCAACTGAAACGTTTGCAGCATCACTGCATTATAAACGTGCAATGTGTTGTGGAAACAGTTTTCTCAAATAGTTTTGTTCCCTAAAATGAAGTTTTAAAAAAGGATTGTTTTCTCCTGCCCTTTCTTTTACTTCGTGCCACTACAGAATAATTTCCTTAGCAAAGAAAATCTCAGAACATGATAAGGAAATGAAACTGCATTTGACCTAGAGCCAAAAGTGTGCATTCTTCAAACTCACTAATAGTATAAGAAGAAAAAGAATAAAACAATCGGGTGCTATTTTTCACTCTTTTAAATGACTAAATTTTTAAAAGAACACATAGTCCTTGCTGGTAAAGTTTTGGTGTCATTAGTGTGCTCTAAGATTGCAGATAGCACTGCAAATTTGCCTAAAGTTTTGGATCTGCCTAAGGCTGAGAACTTACTGTAAGTGACTTTCTTACAAGATCAACAGGATAAAGGAGAGCAGAAACATGAAGAAAGTTTTCCCAAGATCACACGGCAAGTTAAGTGACTCCTATATTCCTAGCACATGGCACAGGACCTGTCATATTGTGGGGCCCTTATCAGATATTTGTGAATGAGCAAACAAAGAAATTTAGATGTTAAAGCATTTTATCCCCCCGAGACATTTCTCCAGGGTAGTTAAAAGGAGGAAAAGCTTATATGCCCAGTGAAATTCATTGGGGAGTTCACTATGACTATGGAGAGACAATGGAATAATTATAGTTTCTCTAAAATAGAAAAACGGTTTAACTAATTTTTTTCTAGCAATTTGATGAACCATCAGGCACATATTTCCTAAATATATATTTGTCAGTCCATGATTCTATATTTGAAAATCCAAACCCTATTTTAGTTGAAAGTTGTCAGGAGGCTTTTCTCTAATTAAGAGTAAATTAAAAACCATAGATTGGCTTCCTTTAACTGCTTTCTGAAATCCAGGGACTACAGACTTCACTGATACAGGAATGTTACAAGGTGGGGGAAATGTCTGCCCTGGTATTCTGGAGTCGAGCAGAGGGCAGGCCATTCAGTACCTAACAGTTGAGTTTCTGCTTCCATGTTTGTTAAAATAAGATCTAACCTGGGCTACATACTATTTTTTTGTTCCGTCAACTGGACCTGGATGATGAATCTCAAATACAAATCATGTGCATTCATTTCATCTCAAGTCCAGTCAAGGATCTGAACCTTAGAAAATACTCAGGCTGATTAACAGTTGAATCATGAAATTAGAGAACCTCAGGATCACGTGAGACCTACAGAGTCAGTCATTCCCAACCACTGATCCAGTGCTCACATCCCATCATCACCACTGTCATTAGGCAAAAGAGATAACCATGCAGACAGACTTTGGGACAATCTACTTTCTCCTTTCAGTTGTGTTTATTAATACCATACGATAGAAAAAAAGTCAGGGCACATTCTAATCTAGCACAATATCATGCAGAAGAAGACCAATGCTCTGATAATGCAAAATTCAGGTGGCAGAGAAATACCAGACCAGTTAGAGCCCTGAGGTTTTATTATATTGGAAAATCTGCACTCCCTAAGGATTTGCATGAAGGTTCATCTTCTTCTAGAATATGACATCAGAGTATAACTCAAGCTGGACGTTCACTTTAGATACGCTTCCAGACTAAAAACTTGCTCATGATTGAGGGTAATTACGCACTGTTTTTGCATACATTTAATTAGTTTAATTCTATACTTCTTGCTGCTGCCTCCAAAGAATACAAGGCCAGCAATGGCTCTAAAGGCACAGTAAAAATATAAACATCACTTATTTGGAATGAGCCACCCAGAATTAGTGCAAAGTCTGATTTTTTCCTTTAAATAGGGAAGTATAAGTATCTTCACTGTGTTTCTGGTTATAAAGGCAACTGTTGCTCATTATAACAAGTGCTGGTAAAATCACTCCATTATTCCATTCCTAAAATATAATCAACCTTAAACACTCTGGTATACATCCTTCCAAATATTTAATTGTTACTTAATAACACATTATTTCACACTCTCCATAGTTTATAACAAAAAAAAGCCTGCAAACTACAGCCTGTGGGTCCACTGACTGTTTCTGGAAATAAGAGTCATATCGGAATACCGCAACACTCATTTGTTTATGTACTGCCTACGGCTGCTTTCATACTAACACAGCAGAGACCTGGAGTTGTGACAGAAATCATATGGCTTCAGAGCCGAAAATATTCACTGTTTTTTTTTTTTTACAGGAGAAGTATGCCAACCCCTCCTGTATACCCTTTCCTTCCTGTCAATGTTATATCAAGAATATCCTTTTATGATAATTTTGTCTTATCTACCTCATTCTTTTGAAAAGATACACATTACTGAATTGTATAGAATTTTCATAAATGAACGGATACCCTATTGATGGGCATTTAAATTATTTTTATGGGTTGGGTTTGTAAGTTTCAAGAAACAGGGATTCAATGAAATCTCTGAAAGTGGTGCTTGGTAGAAATTTACAAGCAACTTGCCTTAGAAAACTATACTAAAATGTTTGTGGAACCACTTGATAATGAGTTTTCCCTTGAGTGTTCGGAGATAGTTTAATACTGAGTATCACGAAGTATCTTAAGTATTCTCCCAGCAATCCTGGCAGTAGGGAAAGGGTTGTCAGGACACCGCATTACCACGTTATACTCTTACGAAGGAAATGGGCTGTGATGCAAAGTTTGAAATTCAGGTTTTTGAAAGCCCAGAAATTTTGATTACCTAAATTCAAATGAATGGTTTTCTCTCTTATGCAGCACCATTGTAAGGAAAGCAGCCCATGTGACTCCCATCTTCGAAGCCTAAGCACTGTGTCCTCCATTTCAAAGTCCCAAGCTTTTTGCTGAGGTATTTGCTTCGATTAAAAAGGCTTCCTTTCTAGCCTCAGTCCTAGGAGGCTAACCTGTAAGAAATCCATTTTGAATGTCCTGCCAGCAAAGGCAACGTCCGTTTTACATGAGGAGAAGGCTCAAGAATCAGGTAGATGCTAGTGATGTAACTCAGCAGTTGCTCTAAGAAATTCAAAGTTTCAACCGTGATAAAGGACCCTTCAACTTCTGGGAGATGCTTTGTCCGACTCTCTGAGTTTAAAAGGCGAAGTGCCTTCTTAGTCTAAAATAAGGTGTTATGTTTGGTCTTCTTTGTGCTCTGCGTGTCTATTCAATGGCTAAGTTGAGGTGTCCCAGTTGTGTAAGGCTATTTCCTTCTCATCTCTTGGGTTTTAGCTTAAATGTCACCCCTTCCAAGAAGCCTTCCTCGATTGTCCAATTTAAATAGAGGCCTCCCCTGAACCTTTATTCTCCATCTCAGCACCTGCTGGTTTTAGTTACATCATTTATCACAACGTGCAATTATTTATTTCCTCATTCACATGTTTTTCTATCTATCGCATGAACTTCATGAGAGCAAGAATCAGGCCTGTCTGGTCTATGCTAGCTTCCCCTGTGATTTGCATCACCTGACATATAATAGGTGATTACTAAATATGCTACAGTAAAAAATACTAGGATGTGGAATTTCTCTGTGTGGCCATTAAGTTCATCAGCTCTGGAGACAGACTGCCCACATTTGAACACTGGCACCTCTGTTTATAACATGAGGCTTCAGTCAAAAGTAACTTCCCATCCCTGTGCCTCCTCATTAGCAAAAGGAAAACTAATAACAGAACTTAATCCATAGGATTCTTTGGAGTTTGAATTAGTTAAGTAGGCACAAAGAATGTCCTCAAAAAATATCTATCCTTTGTTGCTATTTCTATAATTGTGTTATTTTCCAATTTATAAACATGAGTAGAAAAAAAACTATTATATTCTTTGTATGCACATAGAACTACAGTCTTTGGAAGCTCTTTTATACATGAAGACTAATTGTATGCTTAAGAAATTCTTGTAAGTGTGGTCAACTGAGTGTTACGCTAATCATTTCGAGTGGAAATGATGAGGAAGCTAAAGGCCATCAAACTGTCTCACCCAGCTGGGAGATGGCCAAGTTGGGTGCTACCCTGACCTCTATCCAGACCACCATTTCAACATTCTGTTTCCCTAAGTCATTTTAAAAGAGCGAACATAAAACACAAAGGTGAAGCAAACATTCGACCAAGGTCCACCTGCGAATGTATGACTAAAAAGTATTAGCCGAACTCCAAACTGCCGTATTGAATTCTCTCTAGGGAACTTAGAAATTGATCAGTTCTTGAAAATTCGAAGTAAAGGGAAAAGGGTAATTCTCAGACTTTTTTTGCTGGCTGTCAGGTCAGAAATAACAAAAACAGCCCTAACTCACAACTTTATCAAGTTTTCCTTCTGTGAAGCAAGAATAGCAAAATAATCAACTTCTAAAAAACAACTTTACAACCAGCTCGAGCGGGGATGAGAAGATTTTTGCAAAGTCTGTGGCATATGCATCAATAATTTTGGCAGTGTTCTCTTTGGGAGGCAGCCAAACACCTCTGAAACTGAAGAATAGTAGTATTAAATGTCTACTCTGTCCCAGGAGCTATGCTAGGCCTCTTCATACAATCTCTCTCATCTCGCAATAGTCCTGGTAGGCACATACTGTCACCCCCGCTTTATGGATTGAGAAACAAAGATTCAGAGAGGTTAACTGACTCTCCACAGGTCTCAACGAACGCACACAACAGGATGAGCCGGGATCTGAGCCCAGTCCTGCCTGGCTCCAAAGCACCTTGTTCCTTCCACTGAACAGAACTGTCCCTGCTTCATTCCTCAACACACCATGCGTTAATAATGTGAACCAGAACTTGACAAACTTGAGCCTACTTTCAACTGCGGTGTTTCATCTGATCCCTACTTCCACTTACCCCAGAAGGGCTGCCTGCCTGTTTTTGCAGTTTACAAAGAGAGTGGGGAAGGAAGTGATTCATGAGCTCATTTCTGCAAAGCAGATGGAACCTCTTGGAGAAAAAGGTTCTGTGTGGGAGCCAAGAAATAAATGGGGCAACCTAAGAATCAGATGGTGCATAAGATGCAAATTCCATGAAAATCAATCTAGAAAATCATCAGTAAGAGTTTAGTAAGCTTTCAGTGTGTAGCTGCTCAACATCTATCTAAGCATTACAGAAGAAACATAGGCAACAAAGAAAAAGTCATCAAGAAAATAAGTAAATAAATAAACACGCACGTGCACGCACACACACAACGAATGCCATTTTAAAACAACACAAGGACTGTAAAATCATTTGCTAATATGATGTGTTTCTACACTAAATGTGTCAGAGTTCCAATTACAGACGGGCATAGTAAGGTGTAGATTAGTAGCAATCTTAAAATCCCTCTTATGTTTTCATCTCATGAAGTCAGACTGGATCTGGTCCTGGGAGAACAAGAGGGTTTGGTCAAGAAGGAGGAAGAGGGTATTGGGATTCCAGAAAGGAGGAGTTGGAAAATACTGCAGGACAGAGGCTGGGGAAAAATGAGGTCCCTTCCATGGGTCAAGCAGTTTACATAAGGAGATAACCAGAAAGTAAGACAGCGATGGCAGCTGGAAGGGCAGGCTGAGGCTGACCTGTGGGTGAGCTTGACTGTCCGTCAAGACTGTCAGAATTTCATTCCCTGGGTTAAAGACAGCGGGGGTCGGAGGATGATAGTAATATCAACTATTATCATTTACTGAGCATGAACTCTGCGCTAGGTACTAAGCTATGGGCTGGATAGTTTTCATTCCTTCAACAGCCCTGCATGGTATCTATGACTACTGTGATCTTTAAGTTGAGGCAATTGAGCCTCAGAGAGGTTTGGAAGCCAGACCAAAGTCACCTAGCTAATTAGTACCAGAATAAGGATTCAAGCTAAGGGCTGACAACTCCAAAGCCTATACTCTTCCAAAACCTTCACAACTGCACAGTATTCAGACTGATCTAGTATTTGTGCCTGGAGTCTATGGAGTACCACATGGGGGGAAGCTGGAGGAAGGCATAATAATAGAATTAAAAATGGGATGACTGGGCTTCACTGGTGGCACAGTGGTTGAGAGTCCGCCTGCCAATGCAGGGGACACGATTTCGTGCCCCGGTCCTGGAAGATCCCACGTGCCGCGGAGCGGCTGGGCCCGTGAGCCATGGCCGCTGAGCCTCCGCGTCTGGAGCCTGTGCTCCGCAACGGGAGAGCCCACAACAGTGAGAGGCCCGCATACTGCAAAAATAGAATTTAAAAAAGGGATGACTGCCTCTTATTCCAGTGAACAAACAAACAAACAAAAAACAAAACAAAAAACACAACCTATCTGGGGTCTGGAGTGGTATGGAGCAGTTAATAGCTAACATGTATGGGCTACTTAGTACATGAATAGATAGGACTATTATTTCATTTAATCTTCACAATAACCCTTGGAAGTAAAACATTATTATTAATTATTCCTACTACAGATGAAGGAACCAAAGCTTAGGCAAATTAAGTAGTTTGTCAAAGGCCACAAAACTATTAAGAGGCTGGGCATAAAGTCAACACAACAAAACTGTTTTCAGAATGGGAGGCATGGGGAAGGGTGAGGCAAGGAAAACTCAGCAAATGAGGACTTAGCAGGGCCTGGTGGCTGGCTGGGTGTAAGTAAATAAAAGCTATGCTAACTCAAAGTTTATGCTATGCTCTGAAGCTTGGGAGACCAGAAGAAGTGTGTTATCTTTAATAGAAACAGGAAGGACACACCCAATTGGACAAGACAGAACAACACTGAGTAGTTTCAAAACAAGAATTTGCCCACTGCAGGGTAAAATATTACAGTGACATCAAAGGCAAAGAAAAATGAACAACAGCTATTGGATTTAGGTATGAGGTCATGGGTCATCCAAAGACAGAGGAAGGAAGAATGGCATTTGTAATGGGTTAAGGGGTAGATGAATAGGTGATGAGGCAGTGGAGACAGAGAAAAAGGGTTTTCTCTTGCAATGTAGTCAAAGTGAGAAAGTAATCACGGCTTTAGGACTCAGAGAGTCAAGGAAAGTTCATTTCTTTCTACAGGAGAAAGGAATATTAAGTATGTTTTTAGGTATTTTTTTATTTTGGCACTGTGTAATAATGTTTGTCTTCCTACTGCCAAGAGAATACAAACTCCATTCATTGGGGAGAAACTCTGCGATGGCAGAGACCAGAGATGTAAGCAACAGAGAGGCCCCGTTATCTACGGGTGTGGACATGGAGGCTTAGAGAACACAGCAACTCACCTAAAATCACCTTCTGCAAGCAGCAAACCTGACCCTGGGGCTCTCAATGTTCACTGTACTTCTTCCCTAGACAGAGTGGTCTTACCCTTGGAAAAGAGGGACACAGCTTCCTTTGTTATGCAAAGGAAGAGAATGACTAAAGACAGAGAGGTGCTTTGAGGACACAAAGAGGCGGTGATGACAGCAAGAAGGGGAACAAAGAGGAAGCTGGCACAGGACCGGGGTGCCGAGCAAACGAAAACCAACATGATTCCTGCTCAGGAAACTGATGAGGTAAAACGAAGCTTCCAGGGTTGCTTTGGTTGTAAGTCTTGTAGTACAAGTCTGGAGCATGCAGGGTGGCTGCATTATTTTGTTTTTACTGGCTGCCTCTTACCTCTTGGGAAATGCTTAAATCATCGAGAAACCTTCATACTTAAAGATGAAAGGATAAGAAGGTTAAGGGGCCAGTGATGAACTTTTGTTAGGCCGTGGTATGATTTTATAATCGCAAATTACATATTCAGTGCTGATATAAAGTAAATATTACCTTGTACAGCCTCTCTTTCCCCACATCACCATCCCTGAGGTGGCCATTTATACTCCCCAAACCATGTATTAAATGCCACCACTCTCTGCTTCAAGGGAAAGATCTTTCTTTTCCACGTGTGTTACATATGATGCCATAAGGTGGTAAGTTTGTGAAAATGAGATTTGGGAGTGGAATATCTTAAAAAATGCTACACAATGGCACAGAGCAGACTTCATCCAATATTTATAAAATAAGTGCAATTAAACATCAATGATACAATAAAATCCCTGTGTGACCGAGAAAGAAACAGACTTATTCTCCTCCCTCCTTTATTTCCCCCACTCTGTGGAACTCTGTTAGATTTTTTTCCTTGCAATTCTCCTTTCCCCTTCAATGAAACAAAAGCTGAATTCAAGGCCTTCCTAATGAGGCCATTACTGGCCTTACCATAGAAAAGTTAATTCAGAGTAGATTAGGATTTCTCTTAGATGTTTCTTTCCTTCCATCCCCGTTTCCTTTTGCTATTATTTTAATTGCTCATTCATTAAGCTCAGGTGTGTCCAACAGGCACTGAGGCACTGAGAATATACATTAAGATAAAGAGAACACGATCCCGGCCTCACTGAGGTTCACAGACCAATGACAGAGACAGATTTGAAAAAACAGTGTCAGGAAGAAATGAGAACTTTCCCAGAGTTAACGCAGAAGGAGCTGTGGGGTGCCAGGTAGCAACACAGCATGGAGGTCAAGAGAAGGACCTTGGGCTTCCCTGGTGGCGCAGTGGTTGAGAGTCCGCCTGCCGATGCAGGGGACACGGGTTCGTGCCCCGGTCCGGGAAGATCCTACATGCCGCGGAGCGGCTGGGCCCGCGAGCCATGGCCGCTGAGCCTGCGCGTCCGGAGCCTGTGCTCCGCAATGGGAGAGGCCTCAACAGTGAGAGGCCTGCGTACCAAGAAAAAAAAAAAAACGAGAAGGACCTTGACATTATGAGCACAGGCTTTGGATGAAAACAGCCCCAGGCTTAACTAAGCTCTGGTTTAGGAGCTATAAAAACTTGGGCAGGTAATGTAACCTTCTTAGGTTGTGGTTTCATCTTTTGTAAAAATAGGGATAACGTCCGCCTCATCGGGCTGCCGAGAGCATTATGGGAGATAACTTGTTTAAAGTGCTCAGTACAGGGAAAACCCTCAGTAAACGTCTGTGAAAAAGTCCACGGCTCAGGGGAGTCTGCGTGGAAGTGATACTGGACTGGAGGCTTGAAGGATAAACGGAGAAATCATTGGATGAATGGGATTGGGGAAGAGGCAGTAGGAAAGTTCACTCCAGAACAGGCAACCACGGGGCACAGGAGAGCTGCCAGCAGGTGAGTAAAAGTGAATCAGAAGCTGCATAGGGACAGCAGCGGGGATGAGGCTGGAAGGGACTGAGAGCCTCATGTGCCCTGAGATGCTGGATGTTTCCCTGAGGTGGAGAAGCCACTGAATGGTGTCCGTGCTACCAGCCCAGGAATTGTAACAGGATGTCTCCAGAAAGGACACCACCACTGACAACCCTCTTCCCTGCTGTCTCCAAGGTCTCTGGCTCTTGGGTTATTTCTTGCCTTACAAAGAATTCCTAACAAGCTGACCATGGGCTGGACACATTACAGTCATTCAATCTTTAATGCCACGGACCAGCTACTGCTCAAATTATTTCTCTCTCTGAAAGAGGGATGTATGCCCAGCGGTCCTTTTTTTTTTTCTTTAGCAAAAATGGGGCCAAATATAGCAGGTGATGTCTAAACACAGGAGTGGATAAAGAATCAAAAGGTGAGTTGATCGGCTTTACTTAGTAGTACATTTTGGTCCCTGACTTGTAAAAGCAATCAATCCAAACTTATATGGGAGCATCCCCTGTGTAACAGGCACAAGGGGAGTCTCAGTGGGGGACACGGGAGCCAGACATCATGGTCCTGTCTGCAGGCCTCTAGCTGAGGAGGCAAGACAAAAAGTGGGGAACTTTACACAGGATTCAAAACTACCTGGACAAGAAGATAAAAGTTACTACTCAGGCACAGATGTTAAGAACTCACTGTTGAAAGGAAGGAGATTTCTCAGGGGGAGGAAGGAGATCTCTCAGGGAAAGGAAATACCTAGAAACCCTTGGGAAGAAGTTGATTTGAAGTAAGTTTTGGAGAAGGGAAACACTTAATGACAAGGGGAGAAAGGACATTTTCAATCTGTGATTTCTAGACTTGGTGATTTCACTGTTGACTAAAATTGCCAAACAAACCGTATAAGGCAGGTGAGAGTTGCACGGATTTGTAAACTTTGTATTTCTCCAAAGTAAGACCATTTCATTAAACATAGAAAAACCTCCTCTCTGCTAGCACCACTGTTTCAAAAAAAGCAAGAATATTCTAATATACACAATGAAAGGAAAGTAAGCCCAGAATAAAAGTCAAATAGTCATTTTCTGTTGTTGTGTAATGGATTACTACCATGAGTTTGTGGCTTAAATCAACACCTATTTATTATCTCATGGTTTCTGGAGGTCAGAAGTCCAGGCACAGAATTGGATTCGCTTTCCAGGATCGCAGAAGGCTTACATCAAAGTTTCAACTGGGCTGCGTCCTTTTCTGGACCTCAGATCATTTTCAAGTTCAGGTGGTTGGGGGGAGAATTCAGCATTTTGCAGCTGTTGAACTGAGGCTTCCGTTCTCTTTCTGGCTGACTGCTGGGGCGCTGCTCATAGGTCCTAGAAGCTACTCAGTTCTTTGCTATGTGGTCCCCTCTATCTCCTCTTATGCACTTTCAATTTCTGACTTCCTCAGTCTTCGATCGCTGTACTTGAATGTAAAGGTCTCATGTGATCCAGGCCCATCCAGATAATCTCCCTTTTGATTTACTCAGAGCCAACGGGTTAGTAACTTGGATTACATCTGCAAAATCCCTTAGGTCATGTAACGTAACGTAACATAAC
Source organism: Pseudorca crassidens (assembly GCF_039906515.1). Classification (NCBI taxonomy): domain Eukaryota; kingdom Metazoa; phylum Chordata; class Mammalia; order Artiodactyla; family Delphinidae; genus Pseudorca; species Pseudorca crassidens. The sequence continues at coordinate 132,100,677 of NC_090298.1, read as the reverse complement.
ACAATCACGGGGGTAATACCTCATCATATTTACAAGTTCCTCTCTCACTGAAATGGAGGAGATTATATAAGGTGTGAATATCAGAGGGTGAGGATCTTAGGGGGAAACGGGTTTCTACTTCTAAGAAAGGAAGCAACGATTTTATATCAAGATATTACAAAAGTTAGCTTTAAAAAGTCTTAAACAGAGAAAGGTTTTATATTGTTGTATAAAACCTATTTTTGCATAAGTAAAAGAAAAAATGTACAAATCTAAAAAAAGAGGAGATATATGTATAGCTTTGCTCTACAGTAGAAATGAACACAACATTGTAAAGCAACTATACTCTAATAAAAATTAATGAAAAAATAAACAGCTCATACAACTCAACATCATAAAAACAAACAACCTGGTTAAAAAATGGGCAGAAGAACTGAATAGACATTTTTCCAAAAAGGAAATGCAGATGGCCAACGGGCACATGAAAAGATGCTCAACATTGCTAGTCAGCAGGAAATGCAAATCAAAACCACAGTGAGATACCACCTCACACCTGTCAGAATGGCTATCTTCAGAAAGAACACAAACAACAAATGTTGGTGAGGATGTGGAGAAAAGGGAGCCCTCCCTCCTACACTGTTGGTGGGGTGGGAATGTACCTTGGTGCAGCCACTGTGGAAAAGAGGACGGAGGGCTCTCAAAAACTAAAACTAGAATTACCATATGACCTAGCAATTCCCCTTCTGGGTATATGTCTGAGAAAACCGAAAGCACTAATTTGAAAAGATACATGCACCCCAGAGTTCATAGCAGCATTATTTACAACTGCCAAGATATGGAAGCAACCTAAGTGTTCATCAACAGATGAATGGACAAAGATGTGAGATAGATATATATACACACACACAATGGAACACTGCATCTGCCATCTGCAATGCCATCTGCAACAACATGGATGGACTTGGAGGGCATTATGCTGAGTGAAATAAAGACAAATAAAACACAGAAATAAAGACAGAAAAAGACAAATACTATTTGATATCACTTATATGTGAAATCTAAAAAGTACAACAAACTACTGAATAGAAAAGAAACTGACTCACAGATACAGAGAACAAACTACTGGTTACCAGTGATGGTGGGGAGGGGCAATATAGGGGTGGGGGCGTGGGGAGCAGAAACTATTGGGCATATAAGATAGGCTCAGGGATGTATTGCACAACACGGGGAATAGAGCCAATATTTTGTGATAACTGTAAATGGAAAGTGACCTTTGAAAAATAAATAAATAAATAAATTCTGCCACCAACAATGTGGAAAAAAGCCTGGAGTGGATATTTCCCCAGTTGATCCTTCACAGGAGACCCCAGCCCTGGCAGATACAGAGTTGCAGTTTTGTGAGACACCATGAAGCAGAGGACCCATGTAAGCCACAACAACTGTTAAATAATAAATGTGTGTTTTAAGTCAAAAAAATATAATTTATTTCAAATTAAAAAATATATATATACATACAATCTACCACTGCCTTCTGAGGGAGGGTGCAGATGGAAGAGCCCTTTGTGGGGCAAGCTGGGGTGATCACGCTGTTGTGTATGATTTGGGGAGTGGGAGGAGGGGAAATTTAAGATGAAAGAGGGGAAATGCAGGAGGGAAAAACATAGAAAAAAGATCCTGGATGTACTAGGGGAGAAAGGCAGAGGAGTGGGGACAGTCCCCAATGTGATTTGACTTAGGAGGGAAGACATAGCTGATGAAAATGTCAAGGTCTTTGCTACAGGAGATGCTCTTGCTCTGGCTCCCCCCATAAAATCTTCAGTAGAATCTACAATCCTCTCTAAGACTCTCCACGTGTCTAGAATTTCCTTGACAAATGCAAAGAAGTGCTAAGTTCTGCATCAAAGATGGTGTGGGTCAAACACACAGAAGTGCAGATGAAGACAGCAACACTTCACACACTTACACACAGGTAAGTTGAAGGCAGTGGAAGCAACATTCTTAATACAGTTTGAGCTCAATTTTGAATATTCGGAGAAAATGAGAGATGGTAGGAAATCTTAAGCCCTTCCCCTCTAAGTAGTTTTCCATCTTCGCCCCAAGGACCTGGAAGAACAAACCCTTCAAAGAACAGAAGTTTAAGTGCAAAGACTACAGATGAACATGGAGAACTAGATCAGTCTCTATGAAGCAGCAAGGGATTCATCTGAGAGCGCTGACCGTGGGGATCACAGTTCTAGATGTGGACACAAAGACAGGGGAGCAAGAGAGCCAAGGTCCCTTGCAGCCGAGTGAACATCCGACAGAGGGCTTTGCAAACATCGCTTCGTCTATCGTTATGTATTCCTTACCACTAGCTCTGATGGGAGGTCATTACAACCATCTCAGTGAGTCGGAAAATACAGGGAATTGTGGAGGTTAAATGACCTGCCTGGGGCTGCCGTGCAATATGGAGCAAAGTTGAGATTAGAACTTGCCAGTGCCTATGCCCCGGGCCTTTGAAAAACCTTAACAGAGATCAAGTTCTCAAAAACCAGCAGCTTTCTCTCTGGGGCAGGGCAATAGGACTATGGAAAACTGTACCAGGGCTGGAGGAACTGTGATTCGGTGGGAAGCATTAGAGGCCGCCTGATCCCGCGCTCGAAACCTCTTGTCTCAGTTTCTTATTCTGATGGCTGAAATGCAGTGCCCTGGCTTTTCTTCACCAGACACAATGGATGCAAGAATGAACAGGGGAAAGTGTGGGGCGAGCGCATATTTCTTCAAAGAATTAAATACAGAATTACCATGTGATCCAGCAGTTCCACAACCAGGGATATACCCAAAAGAATGGAAAGCAGGAACTCAGACATTTGTACACAAATACTCATAGCAAATTATGGCCAATAGCCAAAAGGTGGAGATGACTCGAGTGTCCATTGATGGACGAATGGATAAATGAACACAGTCTATGCACACAATGGAATACTACTCAGCCTTAAAAAGGAATGGAATGCCAACACATGCTATCACATGGATGAACCTTGAAGACATCATGCTAAGTAAAATAAGACAGTCACAAAAGGGGAAATACTGTATTATTTCACTTACATGAGGTTCCTAGAGTAGTCAAATTTATAGGGATAGAAAGCAGCATGGTGGTTGCCAGGGGTTGGGGTTAGCGGGGGGAAGGGGATATAGGGAGTTATTGTTTAATGGGCAGAGAATTTCAGTTTAAATTGATGAAAAAGTTCGGGAGATGGATGGTGATGACGGGTGCACGACAAAGTGAATCTACTTAATGCCACTGAATCGTGCACTGGGAAATGGTTAAGATGGTAAATTCTATGTTGTGTATTTTATCACAATTTTTTAAAAGGGGGAAAAGAAGACCGTGAATACTGATTTCCTATGTATAATATAATCTCCAGTAGACTGTAGGGCCTAAGAAGGCAGAGATTACGTTTTGCTTATTATCATGTCACCAGTGCACAGTGAACAGCGTCACACATAGTAGGTTCTAGATAAATATTTAAGTAAGTAAACCAACCCTGGTGCACTACTGTGGAGTGATACCACCCGTGGTTCCTTCTGTCACAGGGCTGTGCTTTCAGACATTTGAGTCACCGTCTCTTAGCCTGATTTAGAGATGCCCTCTCTAGACTAGGCAGCTCTCTGCAGCTGCGCTAACAAGGGCCCAGCCCAGCTTCCCCACCTTTCAGTCCTATCAACCCATAAAAGAACGCGATTGGATAGGACAGACTCTAAATTACTGAATGAATACAGAATAGGTCATCGATACTAAGAGCTACGTATTGCAACAGTATACAATAGAGCACTTTTAATTATTCAAAAAATTTAAAGATATCCAATGGATTCCAGTCCTGCCTGGTCATTAGCATCAAGTAGGGAGTTTGTTAAAAATATATATTCTCTGGTATCACCCTCCTGACACATGATTTAGTTAGTCTAGGATGGGCCCTGGGAATCTGGAATTTTTAAAAATTTATTTTATTGAAGTATAGTTAATTTACAATGTTGTGTTAATTTCTGGTGTCCACCAAAGTGATTCAGTTTTATATATATATATATCCTTTTTCATATTCTTTTCCATTATAGTTTATCACAGGATATGGAATACAGTTCCCTGTGCTAAACAGTAGGACTTTTTTTAATCCATTCTATATATAATACTTTGCATCTGCTAATCCCAAACTCCCAATCCATCCCCCCCCCACCAGGAATCTGGCTTTTTATCTGCCGGTTTGCTTAAGCGGCTGTACAAATAAGTTGAAAAACCTCTGCCCTAATGACTTGATGAGTATGTCTCGCTTCCCAAATGATAAACTCCACAAGGGCAAGACATATGCCTTATATCTTTTGTATACCACCTACAGCATCTAGGAGATTAGTAAGTGTGAGGTGACTGATGAATCTCCCTGTAAACGTGAAAACAGCACACAGTGCTGCCCTCCTCTACAGCCACTTCTGCCCTTCCACCATCTCCAAACCCACAGACCCAAATGCAGCTCTTCATTCTAATGCAGCAAAATATATGAATATAAATATTTATAAATATGTTGCCTTTTAGAGCAATACTAGCAAGGGCTGATTATCCCTTTACGTCCACATCTGTTCTTTCAGATACTTGGAATTCAGCAGACTTATGAATAATACATTTCAAATCACAGGAGAGTCCAAGAGGCAAAAAGCTGTAAGTTGCCAGGGCCAAGCAGTGTGTGTTTAAACTAGAACAGCCACAGAGAAAAAGCATCAGAGTTGCTTTAAACAGTAATAATGCCAATGATTTGAGTTATAAAACAGTACTTTTCCAGAACATATAGGTTGTGCTCAAGCCCATTTTTAAAAAATACATTTATTTTATGTATTTATTTATTTTTGGCTGTGTTGGGTCTTTGTTGCTGCGTGCGGGCTTTCTCTAGCTGAAGCGAGCAGGGGCTACTCTTTGTTGTGGTGCGTGGGCTTCTCATTGCGGTGGCTTCTCTTGTTGTGCAGCACGGGCTCTAGGGCACGCAGGCTTCAGTAGTTGTGGCTCGTGGGCTTTAGAGCACAGGCTCAGTAGTTGTGGTGCATGGACTTTGCTGCTCCATGGCATGTGGGATCTTCCAGGACCAGAGCCTGAACCTGTGTCTCCTTCATTAGCAGGCAGATTCTTAACCACTGTGCCACCAGGAAGTCCCTCAAGCCCATTTTGTAACTAGAAGGAATAGGTACTATTTTTTGATATTTCCTCCTGCAAATTTTGATATCTCGCCCTTATTATTTTGGAATGATGTCTAAATTTTACCAGCAGCAACACATCATTTGTGCTTAAAATAGGTCTCTGCCCAGATGTCCCTTTTACAATGTGAGTACGTTAATTTATAATTCATTGACTCTTGAGTGTGAACTAGGTCAGCATAACTTAAAGTCAGAACTCTATGTTTAAGATGACCTCTAGTTAAACACTTTTGGGAAATGGTGAAAACAGTATCTTTTCTCCGAGAGTCAAAAACACATCTCTACAGTGGTTCTCAAAGTGTAGTTACTGGACCAGTCACATTGGCATCACTTGGGAACTTGTTAAAAATGCAAATTCTCAGGCCTACTAAGCAGAAACTCTGGGCGTGGAGTCCGGTTACGATCTGTGTCGTAACAGTCCTCCAGCTGAGGCTGATGCTCACGAGAGTTTGAGATCCACTGTATTAGAAGCCTGCAGTAATGAAACATGCTTATTTAAAGCCGTATTAGCCAAACACAACTGCCCCCAGACCCCTTTTCCATGTAACACCTATCAACTCCCATGAAATCTATAGTTGATGAGATACACATCAGAACGAACCTAAATGGGAAAAGAATCTGAAAAAGAATAGATATATGTATATGTATAACTGAATCACTTTGCTGTACACCTGAAACTAACACAACATTGTAAATCAACTATACTCCAATATAAAAAAAATTGTCACTCCAGATTCTGAAAAATCAAAATATATTAATTGCACAGTTGGCAACATACAATGACCAAAAAAACTATTTATTGCATGATACCATGCGCTAGACCCCAAGAATACCATGGCAGATCTGACAGACATAATCCCTTCCTCCTCAGGATGTACTGTCTAGTACGGAAGACAGATCAACAATGAACATGTGGGGAAAGTTATATGTGAAGTCTGCACACTGTGTAAGAACATGTGAGGGCAAATGAACAGGGACAACGGACAACTCAACATGACTTGGGTCATTAATTTGCTTTGCAAGCTATTCTCATCCTCCTCTTGTCTTCACTGCCTTGGCCAAGGAGACTAAAGCACCTGCCCCAAGCAGATATAATCTGACTACTTTACTCAGACACACTTTCAGGAAGTCCCAAGATACAAGGGCTTTAGAAAGGTCATGGTCATCAATGAAGCTGGTGCTACAGTCTGAATGTTTGGGTCTTCAAAATCCATATGTTGAAGTCCTAACCTCCTAAACCATATGGTATTCATAGGTGGGGCCTTTGAGAAGTGCGGGTCATGTGGTGCTTAAGTCTTTTATGAAGGAGACTACGGTCTTATAAAAGAGACTCTGCAGATATCCCTTGCCCCTTCCACCACGGAAGGACACAGTGAGAGAAGCTGGCTGTCTGCATTCTGGGAAGAGTGCTTTCACCAGATACTAAATCTGCTGGTGCCATGATCCTGGACTTCCCAGCCTCCGAAACTGTGAGAGATAAATTTCTGCCACTTCTAGGTTATCCATGCTGTGGTATTTTGTTATAGCAGCCCAAACAGACTAAGACAGCTGGCCAGTGGAGCTGCCATACACGTGCTCACAAAAGGCTTGTTTCCTCTTAGGTTGCTGTTACCCACTGGATCTTCTGAACTTCCAAAGTCAGGCCCCTGGCACCATGGGCCTGCTGCTTGGAATGTAGCTAAGGTTTGGGGAACTGGTGAAAGAGAATGATATTGCTGCTGCAAAGACAACAATAGCCTGGATTTGCACCTTGAGAAATCTATAGCCAAGTAACATTGCCAAGTACAGTGAGCTCCTTTAAAACAGGGGATTTTGTCAGTTGTGTTCACTGACATATTCCCAGGCTCTAGAACAGTGCCTGCCTGACACACAGTAGGTGTCAACGAAATATTTGTCTTTTGTGGTTCAGCAAGCCCTCTGTGTCAATCTTGTGCTGACCCATGTATTAGTAAGAGGAGGCTAATTGTTAAAACAGTGTCAAAATATATAAAAGCTCAAAGACAACAGAGGAGAGCTATCCAATAGACCTTTCCACAATAACGGAAATGTTTTTTACCTGTGTTGTCCGACATGACAGCCACTAGTCACATGTAGCTACTGAGGACTTGAAATGTGGCTAGCATGACTGTTGATCAGATGTTCAGGCTGTTGGCGCTGCAACATTCCCTGAGACAGGACTTCTTGTGCTAAACAGGTTCCCAAACTGACCTGGAGGAAGGCCTGCTCTGTCTCACCACATCCTTCACTCCAGTTTTTCAATTTCTCTGTTCCTTCAAATCAAACTTAACTGCATTTTCTCTTACAGCCTGGCTGGATGATGATATTAATCCAATTAACACTTCCATGTGAATAAGAATACCCACAATCCTACCACTTGATACTGTCAAGTCTCTTAGATGTCACAGCTGCATGTTAAACTCAGAACTTTAATGACTGAGCAGAAGGAATGACTGATAAGGGAACTTCAGGCAGGGCCTTTGGGGAGATATTAACCTAACTCGTAGTGCCAGCTCTCAACAGGCCTGGAACACTTGTAAAAAGGGGTTAAAAAGATTTGGATGTTGGTTGAAAAGAGTAAGGGCACTGTGTTAATTAATCCTTCCTCTGCCAGCGACAGGATAGTTTCCAAGCTAGGCCTCCACAGGCAGGAGAGTAGGAGAATAAAAGATCCCTTTGCCCAGAAATTCATCAAAGGAACTTCTGCCCTTGGTTAGGAGCTGTCAGAGATCACTTCACCCTGCCTCACTGGAACTCAGCATTTGAAATGTCAGGCACTTTCCTAGCAATGACTGATGCACTCTTCTGGGGAGGATTCCATATTGCTGGCTAACTTATCTCGTGTTTGAGTCTTGTCTCTCCGTAGACTCTCAGCTGCTAGTGGAGACCTACCTCATTCAAGCATGTGAATCCCTGAAGCCCTGAGTACCATGTCTGGGGAGCCGTGACTCACAGTGAAGATATACCTGTTCAGTCTGGCCAGCGGGGCCCACACAGATATTCTGGACAATCTGAGTTCTGGTCTAGCTGTGTGGCCTTAAGCAAATCACTTTCCCTCTCTGAACTTTGGATTTATCTTCTAAAAAGAGAGCTTGGCAAACTACAGTCTGTGGGCCAGTTCAAAGTTGTGGCCTATTTTTGCACAACTTGTGAGCGAAGGATTTTTTTTTTTTTTTTTTTTTACATTTTTAAGGGTCTGTAAAAAACAAAACAAAGAAAAATATGCAACTGAAACCATGTAGGGGCCTCATAAGCCTAATTTTTTTTACTATCCGGCCCTTTACAGAAAAAGTTAGCCAACCCCTACTCTAAAATGAAGACAATAGACTAGAACAAATGCTTTTGTTCTTTTAAATTTTGTTTGCTCTCCACCCTCCAAAGGAACCATCTCTCTAAAGAATTTACAAGTCCAGATAGCAAATAGATAACACAAGTGCCAAGCTGCCTACGGTGACGGTGACGGTGACAGCGGTGACGCAAGGGTGGGAGCTTGGCCAATATCCTTTCCTCCAGACTCCTTAGCAAACCCCTCAGGCTTCTACAGTACAGTTTGAAAGCCTCAGACAAAAATGATACGTAAATCCTCTTTTTCTTTTTGGCCCAGGCATTCTTTGTTTTGGGGGAGGCAATAGAGCTTGGTGGTTAGTGCTTAAGAGTGGGAGTCAGAGTATTTGGGCTGAGTCCTAGCTTTATCTCTTATTATCTATAGGTATTGGTCAATTACTTAACCTCTCTAAACCTCAATTACCTCAAAATAGGAACCACAAGAGTAACCTACCTCTAGGGCTGCAGTGAAGGTTAAATCGAATAATGCGTGGACAGCATTTAGCAGGTCTGGCAACCTACAAAGATATCAATCAGTAGAAGCTCTCATGACTATTGTGAGAACGTTCTCTTCCTTTCTTTGTCTCTCACACATGCCTGCCTCTTGCAACAGCTTTAACAATGCGGTTCAGAGGTCAACAAATCCCATATCATAAAGTACCTACCATGCTCCACATCGAGGAACACTCAATATATATTAACCAATCAATACAGTTGGCAAAGGGCTGAGCAGCCCACAGTTGAGAAGCTCAACAAGGGGGTGAAATATTTTCCCTGAATTTCACTCCATCACCCCGCTTCCCTAAGCCCAAAGCCCTCCAGATACCCTCCTTGCTGCCATAATAAAAACGCACACAAAACCACACATATAAATAAAATATTGTGCTGCTCATGAGAGGCAAGCCAGCAGTTTTCTCATCATGCCAGTGACAAGTTTATGAGCTCTACAACTGCAGTCGAAATATTTTTTGCTATTTTCATGATTTTCTTGGTTTCCGGCCCAAGGAATTCATCATTTTTCCAGCACTGGGGAGAAGCTGAGAAATCGCAGGCATGACTGAATGACACGATAGTGTATTCTCTTCACCCACGCCGAATCTCTCTCTGTGCATGAAACTAAATCGTTCCAGGGGAAAATGTCTTGCTGTGGTTGGGGAAGTATGGAAGCATAATTCCTCCACAGCTCTTGCTTCCTGGGAAGTGGCCAGGTACTTGGACTTCAGTTCTTTTCAGTTTCACAAATTCTAGGTGAAGAAAGATGAACATACTCAAGGTCTTGCAGATATGCCTAAATTAAAGTCATGATGTCATTGGGTTGGCAGGAAATAGTTGCTCTGGAGGGCCAACAAAGGTTATGTATGACTGAGAAGAGATACTCCTGTGACCCAGGAATCAGCAAATTTGACCTAGAAGAGACTCATCATCTAGTCAGTCTCCTCCTCACTTTGCAAGTGAGGAAGCTGTAAACCCACGGGCTTTGGAGACAGACACACGTGGATGTGAGACTCTGCCTCTCATTACCAAATCACCTAACCTCTCTACCATCCAGTTCCTCTCTGCAAATGCTACCTTCTTCACAGAAGTATTAAGAGGATGAGAGACACAGTTTAGCCCAGGGCTCAGTACATGATGAAAGACTGAATATACAAATAGGCAGTGGCCAGACCATATACACAAAGACAGCTGTGACCCACAATCAAGACAAGCTGCCCAGGAAACCAACCCCCTGTTTACAATAACCCACTCTGGAAGCCAGCCCCGCTGTAAATCAGATTTGTAAGAAGTCAGATTGTTATCTCTAGTGACAATGAAGGAGGCGAAACAATGACTTCTTTAACAATCAGCCCCACATGGCCAGGACTTGATCAACTGACAGCTTCCCTAACTGTGTTCCCACTTCCAACTTAGAACAAACCAAAGAAAGCCAAAAAAGCTCCCCTACCCAATCACATACATGCCCAGCTTTCAGCTAGTCTGCCTACAACTTCCTCATGCCAACAGTCTCCAAAGCAGGGATATCAGAAGCTTTCCTACTTCTCTGCCTGCCTTTGAGTCTCTGCCAAAACACAAGTGATGGTGGCCAACTCCCTTGCTGTAGCAAGCTTTGAATGAACAGCCTTTGCTTGTTTCCATTTGGTCTTCCTTTACTTCCGCAATGTACACACACCTACCCTGCCCATCGCCTGCACAATCACACACGTCTTCATACAGTAAATAAAGAAAAGATAAACATCTTGAAAAGACAGTGTTGCGATTTTCAATCCATTGATGAAGCCAATGAACAAAGAGGTCATCCCCACAGTGTGATGACTCAAGCTTGTTCTATCCAAAGAGAATTCTAGAAAGACTAAGTTTGCATTGCGTTGATCTTCCAAGAGCTTACCCAACCGTTCCCTGATGTGCTCACTAACTTCATGGATGGAGCAGAGGTAGAGCTCACTGCTACACTGAGCACAGAAGGCACAAAGCCAGGGCCCATAAAAATGGTTTCTTTTCTTTTTTAATCATAAGGAAAAAGATGAGCTGTTAGGTGAAAGAAAATAATTTATACATATTATTTGCATACTGGTTTTTATACCGACACTGCTGCAGAGTATAATTTTAATACATTTTGTGGACGAAGGAGCCCACAAAGGCAAAAGTTCCTGGAGTCTGCAAAAGTCATAGTACGTGGCTTCCCTGGTGGCGCAGTGCTTGAGAGTCCGCCTGCCCATGCAGGCGACATGGGTTCGTGCCCCGGTCCAGGAAGATCTCACATGCCGCGGAGTGGCTGGGCCCGTGAGCCACGGCCGCTGAGCCTGCATGTCTGGAGCCTGTGCTCCGCAACGGGAGAGGTCACAACAGTGAGAGGCCCGTGTACCTCAAAAAAAAAAAAAAAAAAAAAAAGTCATAGTATGGCCCGGATCAGAGGAAATATTTGTCCTTTGTGGATAAGTAAAGCAATGTTCACTATCACTTATCTATTTCAGGCTCATGGCCCACCCATAGTCTCTCTTCCACATCCTGGTAATTCTCAAATTGGTCTTCCAGCTATCTTCTGGTATGCCGACACTTTCCATTCATTCCTTCTGCAAGCACGAAAGCTAATCTGTTCAATAAAGAAGAGCTCATTACCCAACTTGGGGAAAAAATCATTTATAAACTTTACTGGCCTCCCACATTATTAGGATCACAATCTGGTCCTAATTTATAATTCTGTTTCACCCACTACTGCCACGTCCAGAAGTTCCCCATCCTTGGTTCAGGCAGGAGCACATCATACCTGCCAAGATGCTCCTCTGCCTAGTGAGAGCAAGTACATTCTGCTAAGATCCTGCTTCACAAATCGTATTCTCAGTGAAATCCTCTCAAGTGTCCAATATGAGATGTTCCCTCATCTTACTGCCAAAGCACCACTAGATCAGAAATGACTGTAATTAGATATATGTTGATCTTAGAATATGGCCTCTTTGAGGGCAGGAATCAGATCTTATCTCTTTAGTTTCTGAGTGCCAAGAACTGACATTTATTAAGTGACATGCCCAGAATGCAAAACTCACCAGCAGCAAAGTTGGTATTAGAAGGTAAGTCAACAGTTTCCTGGTTTTGCCTTCTTTTAGTTCATCCCACATCCTAATAATATCCAGCTACACCAGGGAGGCAGATGAATGCTCTGGATGTCAGGAATTGAAGTAAAACAGCGCAGTGCTAATGAATATTTAAAAACAGTCTCTCCAAGGAAAAAAACAAAACCAAAACCAAAACAACCCTCTTGATTCTTAGCATTTGCCAATTGCTGTGGTGTAAATATCCCCACCATGGCCAATTTCAAGCTATTACCTATCATGCTGACTTCACTGAACAAAGAGTTGAGAAGAGAGGCCTGGGGTACCCCATTATGTAGTATTTCCAGCACACAGATGCCATAGTCTAAACAACCTCCAGAACATAAATAACCACACAATGCACTAAAAATAATTAAGAAGTGATGATTGTTTGAGTACTTATTACCTTTAATTAATTTATTTAACTGTAAATTTATAAATAAATTTAATTTTAATAATGGGTGTGACTCAATTGGCAAAATTCCTGAAAATTTAACAATTGGCTCTTGTGGACCAGTACAAGCTGTCTCCAGTGCTCCACAGAGAGCAAGAAGCAGGGTTGGATGTAGCCTAGAGGGATGCTGTGAAAATAAATACCCAGAACACTTGAGAGTTTACATCAACAACAGAGTAAAGGCACTGCTTAGATTATATTTCATTACTTAGGCAGGTCTTCCCTGTCCCTGCCCTGTGCTTGGCTGTGACAGGTCCCTTTTACCCTATGTGTGCAGTGCCTCCCTCTCCCACCAGACCGTAGGCTCTAAGAGGTGGAAGACCTTATCTATTCTTCACTGCTGTACTTCTGCTGTCAGGTTCTCAATAAGCGTTCGTTGAATGTGTGGATGGAGATATGTGAGCATCTTGTTGCCACTCTGTCACTTTTACATGGAAATGATGGGGGTAATGCTGCAAGACAGATGTCAAGGGACACAGGGTTTGAAACAGGAACCATAAAAGGGTAAGGAGATCAGCTGGATGCTTTGTGTCCACCTAGAGGGGTGGGATACGGAAGGTGGGAGGGAGGGAGACGCAAGAGGGAAGAGATATGGGAACATATGTACATGTATAACCGATTCACTTTGTTATAAAGCAGAAACTAACACACCATTGTAAAGCAATTATAGTCCAATAAAGATGTTAAAAAAAAAAAAAGGGTTAAGTCTTCACTCAGTGTGACCTAATGTTGATTGCATTTGAGAAATCCCTGAGAATACACTCAGTGTTTGTGTGCTAAAAGGACCAAGGTTGCAAATAGGGGTCAATTGCTTTTTCCAATAGTTTATATAAAGTACTAGATGTTAACTATGAACTAGAAAGAGGCACAGCGAATAACAACTTAATAAGCAAACTAAAGCAATACTGCACAGAAGAGTATCTTATTCTTGTCCACAGTTTAAGAAAAAAGTGTCACTAAAGAACATATGAAACTTGAATTCTTTTTCTGCCCTGTGTAATTTCAAAAAAAAAAAAGTAACAAGCAGAGATACAGCACTACTATGTGCCACGCACTGTTAATGCATTTTGTCATATAACAACCCTCCAATGTATGGATTGCTATTATCATAAGGAAACAAGTTACAAGGAATTTATTTTCTTTTTTTCTTTTTTTTTACATCTTTATTGGAGTATAATTGCTTTACAATGGTGTGCTAGTTTCTGCTTTATACATATACATATGTTCCCATCTCTCTTCCCTCTTGCGTCTCCCTCCCTCCCACCCTCCCTATCCCACCCCTCTAGGTGGTCACAAAGCAACGAGCTGATCTCCCTGTGCTATGCGGCTGCTTCCCACTAGCTATCTACCTTACGTTTGGTAGTGTATATATGTCCATGCCGCTCTCTCGCTTTGTCACAGCTTACCCTTCCCCTTCCCCATATGCTCAAGTCCATTCTCTAGTAGGTCTGTGTCTTTATTCCTGTCTTACCCCTAGGTTCTTCATGACATTTTTTTTTTCTTAAATTCCATATATATGTGTTAGCATACGGTATTTGTCTTTCTCTTTCTGACTTACTTCACTCTGTATGACAGACTCTAGGTCCATCCACCTCATTACAAATAGCTCAATTTCCTTTTCTTTTTATGGCTGAGTAATATTCCATTGTATATATGTGCCACATCTTCTTTATCCATTCATCCGATGATGGACACTTAGGTTGTTTCCATCTCCTGGCTATTGTAAATAGAGCTGCAATGAACATTTTGGTACATGACTCTTTTTGAATTATGGTTTTCTCAGGGTATATGCCCAGTAGTGGGATTTCTGGGTCATATGGTAGTTCTATTTGTAGTTTTTTAAGGAACCTCCAAACTGTTCTCCATAGTGGCTGTACCAATTCACATTCCCACCAGCAGTGCAAGAGTGTTCCCTTTTCTCCACACCCTCTCCAGCATTTATTGTTTCTAGATTTTTTGATGATGGCCATTCGGACTGGTGTGACATGATATCTCATTGTAGTTTTGATTTGCATTTCTCTAATGATTAATGATGTTGAGCATTCTTTCATGTGTTTGTTGGCAGTCTGTATATCTTCTTTGGAGAAATGTCTATTTAGGTCTTCTGCCCATTTTTGGATTGGGTTGTTTGTTTTTTTGTTATTGAGCTGCATGAGCTGCTTGTAAATTTTGGAGATTAATCCTCTGTCAGTTGCTTCATTTACAAATATTTTCTCCCATTCTGAGGGTTGTCTTTTGGTCTCGTTTATGGTTTCCTTCGCTGTGCAAAAGCTTTGAAGTTTCATTAGGTCCCATCTGTTTATTTTTGTTTTTATTTCCATTTCTCTGGGAGGTGGGTCAAAAAGGATCTTGCTGTGATTTATGTCATAGAGTGTTCTGCCTACGTTTTCCTCTAAGAGATGATAGTTTCTGGCCTTACATTTAGGTCTTTAATCCATTTTGAGCTTATTTTTGTGTATGGTGTTAGGGAGTGATCTAATCTCATACTTTTATGTGTAGCTGCCCAGTTTTCCCAGCACCATTTATCGAAGAGGCTGTCCTTTCTCCACTATACATTCCTGCCTCCTTTATCAAAGATAAGGTGACCATATGTGCGTGGGTTTATCTCTGGGCTTTCTATCCTGTTCCATTGATCTATATTTCTGTTTTTGTGTCAGTACCATACTGTCTTCATTACTGTAGCTTTGTAGTATAGTCTGAAATCACGGAGCCTGATTTCTCCAGCTCCGTTTTTCGTTCTCAAGATTGCTTTGGCTATTCGGGGTCTTTTGTGTTTCCATACAAATTGTGAAATTTTTTGTTCTAGTTCTGTGAGAAATGCCAGTGGTAGTTTGATAGGGATTGCATTGAATCTGTAGATTGCTTTGGGTAGTAGAGTCATTTTCACAATGTTGATTCTTCCAATCCAAGAACATGGTATATCTCTCCATCTATGTGTATCATCTTTAATTTCTTTCATCAGTGTCTTATAATTTTCTTCATACAGGTCTTTTGTCTCCTTAGGTAGGTTTATTCCTAGATATTTTATTCTTTTTGTTGCAATGATTAAATGGGAGTGTTTTCCTGATTTCACTTTCAGATTTTTCATCATTAGTGTATAGGAATGCCAGAGATTTCTGTGCATTAATTTTGGAGATACAAGGAATTTAAGTAACTTGCCCAAGGTCACATACTTAGAAAGTAATGGCAGTCTGGCTCCAGAGTATCTGCTCTTAATCATTGGGCTATAGTACAGCTGACAAACAATGTCCAGAATGTCTAGAATGTCTTTGGAGCTTTATCCATCTGGAGTCAGTCCCATTTGTCATAAGCAAGAGTTTTAATCTTCTTAGAAGCTCTCTGGGGGTAGACATCCAGTCTCTGGATGAGATGAGGAACAACTCAAGTTTAGGGACATATGAATGTCTTTATTAACCAGTGGAACAAGGATCAGGAATTCCTGCCATCTGCCTACCTTTGGGTAAACGCTTTAGGACATCATTTCAAATAGAGATATGTCTTGTAGGAGGAAGAGTTTGCTAAGCCTCTCAGGTTAGGTAGCCAACAGACGGATCATGAAAATAAGACACAAGGGAAGCTTATCTTTGAAGAGGTTTGGGGAGACAAAGCTTCAGAAATTTGTGCCTCTTCAAACATTTGAATGTTTGTGTGTGCGTATTTGTGAGAGGGTGGTGGGAGGGAATCTACAAGGAGGGAAATGTGACAGCCTCACTCTAGAGAAGGATCTTACCTTCCTTCCTCTCCCATGCCCATCACAAAGTCAAACCAACATTTCAGGTATGTGTATGTGATGCCATTTTAGTAGATGCAAAAATAACTGATTTTTTTTAAGGCATGTTTTTTCTATTTCTTTAAATTTTTTAAAATTTATTTATTTTATTTTATTTATTTTTGGCTGTGTTGGGTTTTCACTGCTGTGCAGGCTTTCTCTAGTTGCGGCAATCAGGGGCTACTCTTCGTTGTGGTGCAGGCTTCTCATTGCAGGGGCTTCTCTTGTGGAGCACGGGCTCTAGGTGCGCAGGCTTCAGTAGTTGTGGCTCAGGGGCTCAGTAGTTGTGGCTCACAGGCTTTAGACCGCAGGTTCAGTAGTTGTGGCACATGGGCTTAGTTGCTCTGCAGCATGTGGGATCTTCCTGGACCAATGCTCAAACGCACGTCTCCTGCACTGGCAGGCGGATTCTTAACCACTGTGCCACCAGGGAAGCCCCAAATAACTGATTTTTATGAGGCTAGTGTTGGGACCTTCTGGTTTCAATATTGCGTATTTCAAAATAATATCTCTATTAGGTTTTCACTTTCAGAAATACTTAGGGAGATATTTAAAATACAAATGGAGCTCCATCATTCCTTTTCAGTTGCTAAAAGTTATAGATTAATAAAATCATGGAAGGTCACCAAGAATGGGAATGAGGAAAATTTAGAAGTTAAACTTATTTGGTTAAGAAAAAGCAGGGCTTTTTTGAAGAAGTTGGAGCAACTGGTCTAATTAACTGATCTAAACTCTTAGCTGTATTTTAACGTAGCCCACGGATGGATTCTGGCACAATGAGGCGTTCAGACTGCCAAATCCAAGATCAATTTGTAGGAGAAACAGCAATCAGTCATTAATTGATTTCTGATTCTATTCAGCTTTAAATTAAAGGACAGCTCCAGGCCCTTGCAAATAAAATAATGATCAGTGATTGGGCACATCTGATAGCAATTTGATTGCTGTCCATATCACACTACTGGATTTGCCAAAGGACTGCCACCTGGTCCTTGAATGAGTCTGCCCACTGTATTTAATCCTTCGATTGCCTCTCTGTTAATGAACCAGGGTCCGTGGCACAGGCAGAAGCGTTCAAGGAAACTATCATCAGAAGGCTTTTTAAAAGAGCAAATGGTTCCTGTACTCACATCTTGAATATCTCAATAGTCACCTCACCTCTCTATCACACAGTTGCTTCTGATAGTAATTCAGAATCACAGGTTGGTGGTGCTGTCAACAAAAAGTAGCTTCACACCAAAATTTAAATATGACTTCTTTGCAGACTCAGAATGTGAAATCCAACTTATATAGCTCTTACATAGCTAGAAAAACCACCAATATCCACTGATCCTGCAAAGATGACTTCGCACAGCTTCATACCTTTGAGTCTTACTTAGAATCTCCCTTCTTTCTCTCCTTTTCTAAGAAGAAGAGTCAGAATGGAAAGGGCAGAGCACAAGAACTGTAGTTAAAGGAATCTTTGCTCTGAGATATCAAAATGGACTAGGTCAGTTTTAGATTGTAATATGAATGGGCACAGTGGGAAATTAATGTGCTCCACCATTTGTATATTTGCTTCATGCCAAACTCAATGCTCATTTCTCCTTCACCATGTGCATTTTCCCAAATAAGGACAATTTTCTTGGGATTGTTTTGGGGCACTATTTTTGGTTACAGAACATGTATTTTCTTTCTAACATCTCAGAAAATTATTTAGCGACCATACTGTATGCCAAACAATAATTCTGCTCTTATAAAGCAATGTCAGGCTTCAACATCTTCATCTGCTAAGGCAGAGTTAGCAAAGAATATTTCGTCTTCAGCTGGGCCCTGTTAATCCTTCAAGTCAGCTCACAGGTGCAATACATCATGTCTGGAGGCCCTCTGGTATTATATAACCTCCCATGCATAACTTGAATTAGCAAGGAACTGACATATTTATACAGCAATTAAAAATATGTTTAGCATTCCCGGAGGTGCCACCCCTCCCCATTATTTAAGCTAAAGCACATTAATAATCTGGCAGGGTGTAGGACAATAGAGACAGCAGATGTTTCTGTACCCAACGCTTAACACAACACATGGAAACAGAATCTGAATTTCCACAACCTTGACCTATAAACACACATTGATTATACTTACACTTAAAAAAAGCATGCTCTTTTTTTTTTTGCGGTTTGCGGGCCTCTCACTGTTGTGGCCTCTCCCGCTACGGAGCACAGGCTCCGGACGCGCAGGGTCAGCGGCCATGGGTCACAGGCCTAGCCGCTCCGCGGCACGTGGGATCCTCCCGGACTGGGGCACGAACCTGTGTCCCCTGCATCGGCAGGCGGACTCTCAACCACTGCGCCACCAGGGAAGCCCAGCATGCTCCTTTTTTTAAACAACATCATTTGGAGTTTTCCCCTACCCAAATGCATGAAGCTCGTGTGCTTTCATGTTACCCACTTCACAGTAAGATCATTTGTTACTGAGCATGAACAAGAGGAAAGAGGAAGATGAGCTCATTCCCAGAGGTGTTCTTGATTTGAAAGAGTCTATGCCTGACGGGTCTTCAATGCTGTGAGATCCCAGAATCTGTTAGACAGTTTGGAATGTTCATTCCTGACTGCTCATAGATGGCATTATTTTCAAAGCACACTTTTAACTGCTGTGTACTTCTCCGAACGTAACAAAAACAAGAAACAATGGATAAACATACCTCAACTTGGTTGACCATTCTGAAATACTTTTTTGGGTGTGCTAAAAATACTAAGATGAGCCGAAGAGTGTCTCGGCTGATCCCAAGGTAATGCCAATCAAGTACCGGGCAAGCAACACTGCATTATGGGAGCACTGCATCCCTCTGGTATCTAGAGCCTTCTCAAGTCAGAGATAGGGAAGGAGCCCTGGACAGCTCAGCAGCAGCAAAATACCACCCACATTTGTATGGGGCTTTGTGTTTCAGAAAACATTTCCACGTATTTCATTTCACATAGGCACAAAACAACATGTATCAGGGGTGATTATGACACCTTCATTTACAGTTGAAGATACTTAATTTCCTGAATTTTATGTGACTTTTTAAACAAGGCACATTTAAAAAGTTGCAGTCAAACTCAGATATCTATGCTTAAGTCCATCAAAGGTGACGATGTGGATGATGATGGTAACAACTGTTTGTATGGATTGTATTTTCACTATGTGCTATGTAACATCTGTATTCAACTTTTAAATACGTTCACTCGTTTAATCCTCACCACTCTTTTATGGATGGAAAAATTTAGGTCGTGGAATTTTCCCTGAGTCACACAGTCAGAAGCGAGAAGGTAACCCCCACCAGTACAGCTGCAGAGCCCACTCTCTTTACCGTGGCCACCACATGGTCCCCCAGGTCACATTGCTGTCCTGACAATCAGATTTAACAGGGGGCCTTCGGCGCTTCAAGAATAATCATGAATGTATAAACTAAGGAGAGACAAATAACTGTATATTACTAACACAGGCTGGAAGACTTTGTGACCAATTTTGTACCTAACAGGATAAGAAAAATTTCAGTCGCCATTACCTGCCAGAAGGTTTTCTGGCTTTAAGGATTTGGAGTTCACACAGACTCTAACGGGCTATATACTTGTGGTGGGCATATCACTTACTCTGCCTAAATTTCCACTTTTCCTCCATCATATAATGGAGGTACTAATGGAAAAGACCTGTAGGTAGTTTGGGCAACAGTAGGAGATCATCCGTGTAAACTTAGCACAGCGCCTGGTCATTGTCAAGTGCTCAGTGAATGGGAATGTCGATAATTTAAAAAAGTTTAACAATGCATCTAAATCCATCGGTCTGAGTATATAAGGCTCTGGTTCTTTGCTCAAGGTATTTTCTCCCTCAGCCTGGAAGACCCAGTCCACCTCTGTTCCCATCTTATAAGCATTGGTCAAAGTCCTTTCCTTTTTGCAGACCCAGATACGATCTCACCTCCTCCAAGGACAGTTTCCCGACAGCCCAAGTTGAACCCCTTTGCTCAATCTGATATTTCCAAACACTTTTATGAACCTCTTCCAGACCTTGGCCCAAGTATGTTGTGAAAATGAAACACCAATAATAATTATTCAATTTAAAGTAACTTTCCCCCCAGTGGTTTTCATTTTGACTTCAAATGTAGCATCCTTTGAGGAACTATTACTTTATAGTCACTGCTTCCCCTACCCCTCTTCTCTGTTTTCTTTATTCTTCCCTGTTCTAGGCTCCAGACCACCCACACTTGAGACTGACTTGGGTCATAAATAGAAAATGGATGTGCAGGGACCCCTGCTTCAAAGCCTTGACCAACAAGCTACCATGGGATCCTGCTGCCTGTTGTCTAGAGAGGTATCAAGACTTTAAATTTACGGGGTGACCCAATCCCCCCATTTTACAGGTAGAGGGAGTGAAGGTAGAAAGGAGAGGTGACTTGCCAAGGACTGGCAACTAGCCGAGTTGGAAGTAGAGCTCAGGTCTTCAAATTCCTGGGTTTCTTGTTCTTTCCACTGCAGCTCACTATCTGAGTGCAGATCCTTGACTACCCAGACTTTTGCAGGGGCTTCTGGTATTTTTAATAGCCTACCTTTCTGGCTGGTTTCCTGAACCCTCTCACCAGGAACCGAAAGGCATTCTGTCGGCCCTGAGTTACAACGTGTTTTCTCTCCCTGCCTTCCGGTCTTGCCCTACCTGCCAGCTACCCTGCCTGGATCCCCACCCTGACTTCTCTTCCTACCTCACCTGACAATTCCAGCCGCACCTCTGGGTCACTGGTTTTTCAATGCTTACAAGCCTGTCTACTCCAGCCTGACTTATTGTCCAGGCCAGATACCTTCTCTAATCACCCAAAGCCTAGAGTGACAAAGTTTGCACAGAAACATGGCACAGTCTGTCTTTATAGCCTATATTAGACAACATTAGCCTAGAATCCAGAATTCTTGGACTCCCTGAGAATCTATTACCTTAAAGCACATCTGATGCCACTGACTATAATAGTTGAGGAAAAAAAAACAAACCTGGGCATCTTGTTAAGATACGACCTTTTAAATT
Source organism: Pseudorca crassidens (assembly GCF_039906515.1). NCBI lineage: Eukaryota > Metazoa > Chordata > Mammalia > Artiodactyla > Delphinidae > Pseudorca > Pseudorca crassidens. Next base: position 132,079,325 of record NC_090298.1, on the reverse strand, counting down.
CTGTATTTATTAAGGGATCCTTTTTAGTGTTTTTCTCCATAGATTAAGACACCGAAGATGTTACTGTCTCTTAGAATTTAACACTTTTTTTTTAACCTATTTGTGCACTTATTCAATTACTAAACACATGTTAATTGTTCTATCTCCGCCGTCCCAAATAGTGTCTGGCATACAAGAGAAGCTCAGTAAACAAGACAAGATCCTGATTCTCATGGAATTCCTATCCTAGTGGCAAAGGGCCAAGTCACCACGCAGTTACACTACAGTGTGATAAAGGCTTTGATAGGAAACATCTATGATGATATGAAAGCATTCAGGAGGGGCATCTAACTTAGATATAAGGGGTCAAAGGAAGGCTTCCTAGGAGAAAGGACATCTATGCTAAAAGATAGTGGAAAGATAAGAGCTAAGGAAGTAAAGAAAGAGTCAAGCAGAGCAGTGTTCCCAGAAGAGAGATCGTATACTCAAAGGCTGGGAAGTAAGGAAGAGCATGGTCCATTTGGGTACTGGAAGCAACCACTCCCCCTGGTCCCTCTTCTTTGCCTCTTTCTGTGTTCTGTTGCAGGTACATATATTTAACTTATATAGATTCAACAGCATTTACTTGACCCAACAACTCAACTTCAGCCACTAAATATGTACACAGAGACAGGCATATGAATGCACGCACGCACACGCACGCACATGCACGCACATGCATGCATGCACGCACACGTGCACACACACACACATAAAACAGCATGGATTCTACAGCAAACACAAGAGAGAGGAGATGTGATACTCACATAATCTCAGTCCCCACATCTTTCTCACACACTGAACGTCTGCCAGATTCGTACGACTCTCTGGCATTTAATGATAGATGTATTTTTTCATATGACTACCCCCAAACATAAGCTCATTACTACCCCCGGCATCTGGTGCTTAATCCAGAAAACCATGATCTGCTTTAATACTGGAGGAATAAACTGGCCGTTTCAGATTCCTGGAGAGGTGACATATAAGTTTCTAATGTGAAGGGATTTCCAAGGGGTCATTTTGAGCACATCTGCGTTTTGCATTATGGACCCTGGATCAATTTCACTTTCGACTCCAATGAAAGATTCCCTTTTAAAGACAAGAGAATCAAGGTGGCTAAGAGGAACAGTGACTTGTCAAAGCCCCGCCTAAGACCAAGGCAGAACAGCCCCAGGAATCCTGTTTTTCCAGTAAACACCCCAAGAGTCATATTTCTCATCTTGATGAATTCCAGTGCCAACACACAGTTTCTTGGCTCCAAGTTGCATGACCGTATCACAGTTAACCTTTCAGATTCCATGTCTTTTTTTTTTTTTACTACAATATCAGTCTTTTGAAGTAGGTGACACTCATGAATGTTTATCAACTCTACAAAACATCCTGACAAAAATGCCTGGTGGACTTCTTACCTACAGGGACGAGCTTGCTGGTTGCGCAGAATGCAATCAATTATACTAAATGCAGCTATGTGCCATGAACAGAGTACCTTAGTCTTAATTTTTTTTACGTGGTACGAGGGCCTCTCACCGCTATGGCCTCTCCCGTTGCGGAGCACAGGCTCCGGACGTGCAGGCAAAGCGGCCATGGCCCACGGGCCCAGCTGCTCCGCGGCATGTGGGATCTTCCCAGACCGGGGCACGAACCCGTGTCCCCTGCATCGGCAGGCGGACTCCCAACCACTGCGCCACCAGGGAAGCCCCGAGTGTTCCTAATTTTTATTACTCTTTGTTGTTAACTCCCCATCACAGCTCTTGAAAACCACAGTTTTTAGGTTTTACTGTCGAGTAACAACCTACTGGTATGTGAGTGAAAATGAGAAACATTTAAGTCAAATTTAGCCTTGATTTGCAAGAGAATCTCAAGACACAAAAGTGACCTTCCTATTACTCCATTAAACCTGGCCCTCAGCTTTGTCCTGCTTCTTACATTTGTATATATCTTGATAGGCTTTTTACTTTTGTTTCTGACAAAAAAGCAACACGAGAGAGCTCGTGCAAGTCTTTGAAGCCTGCAAATCAATTTTGTCATCTTTTTGTTGGCTCCTTTCTGCAGAGGCAAGTTTGAGGACTGAGAAGGGCATGAAAACGTGTGAGATGAGCATCTAAAAAGCATTGAGTAAATACCTAGAGAATGACCAACGAGCACCATGTTGCCTAAGAGCACAGGTTTTAGAATGACACACCCCTGGGTTTGATTCCTGTTTCACTAGTATTACTTATGTAACATGACATTCCTTTTTTTTTTTTTGGCTGTGCCACGTGGCATGTAGAATGTTAGTTCCCTGACCAGGGGTTGAACCTGTACCCCCTGCAGTGGAAGCGTGGAGTCTTAACCACTGGACTGCCAGGGAAGTCCCTAACATGACATTCCTGACCCTCTGGCTTAACAGCTGCAAAGTAAGCATAAAAACCATGCATACTTTATCAAGTTGTGAGAGTTGAAAGAGAGAATAGAAAAATAATGCTTATGATAATAAAACACATACACTGAACGCTTACTGTGTGCTGTTTTACATAGATTATCTCATTCAGTCTGTAACAGCGAACAACAAACCTGACTCCATATTGGATCTATTTCTTTAGCTCTAAACTTTGTGCTCTGTTGTCTGTGCTTAGTCATGCTGGCTCTGCCCCTTTGTAAAAGAATGTTGCCTATAGCCTGAAATATACAGGATAACCCATTCTCTAAGGCTCTACCTCCCAGGCTTGACCTTTAAAGGTATAATACTTTTCCATTGCTGTAGAGATAAAAAGTTGCAGAAGAGAAAATAACACTTGTCTTGTTGGAGGTTTACAGGAACGCTGTGATCAGACCTACATGTACAGCTGCAAGAACAAAGTACAAAGAATTCCAGCACCAAGAAGTTTGCAACAACCAACCACACAATCCTCCCCTCTTAGTATAAAAGAAGTCTGAATTCTAACTCAGGTAAGGTGGTTCTTTGGGACGCTAGTCCACCATCTTCTCCATCTGCTGGCTCTCTGAATAAAGTCGTTATTCCTTGCCCCAACACTTCGTCTCTCTAGTCTTTCTATTTATTGGCTGGTCATGTGGTAAGCAGTATGAGCCTGGACTAGGTAACAAGTCCTTCTAACAACTATAGGAGGAATACACTATTATTCTACTTTATGGATGAGAAAACTGAGGCAGAGAGGGTTTAAGTAACTTAGCCAAAGTCCAAGAGGCTTAAATGGCAGAGCTGGGATCTACTCCCAAGCAGACTGCCTCTAGAACCACAATCCTAACTATGAACTGAACTTCCTTAACTGTAAGTACCAAACTCTTCACAGATCCCTTTCAGCTCTAAGATGCTGATTCTATGACTTCTATAACAAAGCATGACTTTTAATACAGACACTGACAGCTTAACTAGTTGTGGCATATAGCAGCAAAAAATGTTAAAAAAATACTTCATGATGATAAATACATAGACGTATCCTTCCTTACATGAAGGCATTTATCTGTCTGAACAAAGCACTACACTCACATTGGGACCTAATGCTTATGGGTGAATTGTAATTAAATTTTTCTGCCATGCCCTGTGCCCAGCCCCCCAAACACCAATTCCAAGGTAGAGATGGATATTCGCATTCTGTGTGAAAGCTGAAGACTGATTTGATTTTCCTTGCCCAAAGAGTGAAAAATGATACTCCAACTTGATTACGACTCTCAGAGGACACCTATTCTCTGCACCAGGAACCTTCAGTTTCCATTTATCCGTGAGGTTTCTATCCATGTGGGCTGTGTGTGTGTGTGTGTGTGTGTGTGTGTGCACGTGTTTTAACCCAGATGAGAGGAGTGTTCAAGCTAGCTTTGCTTTGCAGCGTGCTGTTTTCTCACTTCATAGCCTCATGACTTTTATTCAGAGACCCTCAGAACTGCTACAAAGTTGTAGGCAATTCACCATCCTGATTACCTTGGCTTCCTCCCTGGCTTCTCTTGATACCTCCAGCTCAATTCAACACAGAGATTTTTGTGTCTGTGGTTTCTCAAGTGCCATTATTTTTAGCTGATATCATGGGAGAGAAAGACAAGAGACTATTTGGAGAATTTTATTATTTACTCTCAGTTTATTCTGTAACCTATACCACTGAAACTGCACCTCAAATCCCAGTGATTCAGCTCATGCAAGGCTGGAAAAGTGCACTGCTTCTTCTTGTGGGAGGCAAAGGCCACTCCACCACAGCCCTTTGCTTTGCTTTGCCCTCACGTGCTTTCTCAAACTTTAAGATTGGAACAACAACCTCAACCTGTCTATATACAATTCCAGGCTCTGTACTATATACTTCCTTTATAGTAATGTCTTTGCTTCACACAAAACTCTTGTGAGATTACTACTACTGCTGCCATTTTACAGATGAGAAACTGAGGTTCAGAGACGTTTAGAGATATATTTAATACCACGTGGCTAGAAAGTGGTCAAAATGGCATTAAACCCACATCAATCTTAACTTCTACACCATATATTCTACTATTTGCTTCTCAGGTGTCAGCACTACAAAACACAAATAAAAAACTAAACCTTATCATCTTAGAAATCACAAAGCTCCATGAAAGTTACTTCCTAAGATTTTCTTTAAACGAATGAATGAGTGTCTGAAGAGCACACGTCTCTAGCTTTTATAAACTTAGCCTGATCAACTGTAAGCTAGACAAAGAAGGTTGTGTTTATATTTTTTTAAATAAGAAAAGTAAATATAAAATATAAATCATGTGCTGATCAAGTTAGGGCTCTCTAAGATTTGGTTAAGTAGGATAGCATTTTTTAATATGTAGATGTGATTTGGGTAAAGTCAATGTATCAATAGAATACTAACTGCTTTACTATTGCAGCAATTCCTCTGATACCCAGAGGGAACTCAGATGAGTCCACAGGATCCTGGAAAGATGGTCTAAAGCAGATATTTGCCGTTGTGATATCCTCTGAGAATAAAATTAAAGGGTTGGGTTCAAGCTCCAACCACCAACAGCTGTAGGGAACACGCAAGCCCACAGATGTGGCACCTGGAATGGGCTCTAGACCTGGGTTAGACCAAACTTTGTAACTCTTTGCTTTTGTTCAAACACAGGAAAATGATGTAAAACAATACTAGATACATTAAGCCTAAAATAAGCTCTTCCAACATTTGCACCCAGGATTTGCTTTTTTTTTTACATCTAAGATAATGGCCTCAATTCTGAAGAAATCTACTAAATAAGAGACCGATGTCATCCTGGATTGCTCTTTTCCTTCCCCCCCCTTCAAAACCAGCATCCTATTCAGCATCAAATCCTGCCAACTCTAAAAATAATTCCTCCCTACTTTGTCATCAGCCTGGTCCACATCATTATCGTCTCACACCTGGATTACTGTAATAGCCTCCTACCTCATCCCTATTTCTCCCCTGCCATTCTGCACTGCATTCTCATCACAGCAGCCATAGCCATGCTGATAAATAAGAAATCTGGCCACTCCTCTTTTGTCACTCAGAATAAAAGCTCAGACCTTGCTCTGCTCTACAGATACTCCATGATTTGGCTCCTGCTAACTCTCTGATCTTGTCCCTAATATTCTATCACCACACTGCCTGAGCCACACAGGACACTCCTTTCTGTTTCTTGAACATGCTATTCACATACCACCTCAGGGCCTTTGCACATGTTGGTCCCTCTGATGCAATGCTCTTTGCCCAGACATCAGCATACCTAACTCCCCCTCTTCTTGGAGGTCTTTACTCAAAGTCACCTAAATGAGGCTTCTCCTGTACTACGTAAATTTCAACTCCATTCCACCACTGACCTTTTCTAACCCACATCTGGTTTTCCTCCTTAGCAATTATCCATATCTAAAATACCACGTGTGGGCTTCCCTGGTGGCGCAATGGGTAAGAGTCCGCCTGCCAATGCAGGGGACACAGGTTCGAGCCCTGGTCTGGGAAGATCCCACGTGCCGCGGAGCAGCTAAGCCTGTGTGCTAAAACTACTGAGCCTGCACTCTAGAGCCCACGTGCCACAACTACTGAAGCCCCCGTGCCTAGAGCCCATGCTCCGCAACAAGAGAAGCCACCGCAATAAGAAGCCCTTCTCACCACAATGAGAAGCCCTTGTACCGCAACGAAGAGTAGCCCCCACTCGCCACAACTAGAGAAAGCTCGTGTGCAGCAATGAAGACCCAACACAGCCAAAAATAAATTAAAATAAATTAATTTAAAAAATAAATACAATGTGTTTCTTTTTATCTTTCTTAATGTCAGATATCACATCAGAATGCAAGCTTTATTTAGGGCACATTTTTTTTTTTGTCTTTTGTTTTGCATCTTCAGAACCTAGAATAGTGCCTGGCACATGATAGGTACTCTTAATAACTGAATGTTAAAAGAATAACTGAATAAAATAATTAACGTACAGGTTTGTGGGCGAATAAATAAGTATATGGAACGGAAGTAGATGAAAACACTTGGCACAAAGTACGCACTTGAGGACTTAATGGATTAAAAAATGAATGAATTATAAATCGGTAGTATCTGGGATAGTGGCATTACAGGTGATTTTTATTTTATTCTTTAGGGTTATCTATATTTTATCATATTTATATATGATAAAGTATAAATTATTTTTCACTTGTATAGAACTTTAATTTATAAGATTTTCCCACATACCACATCTTGTTTTATCCTCAGGGTGGTACACCAAATAGATTAAATTCCCTTTTTACATGGGAAGAACCGATGCCAAGAGAAAATAAACTGATTACCACAGAGCTCACAGCTAGCAAGTGACAAAGACTGAAAAGTAAGAAGGGATTGATTCTTTTGTTTATGTGAAGTGATGGGAAAATAATAGGCAAAGTCTTTTTTGAAAACAAGTAGCCTTATGTGGAGCAACTAAGCCCGTGTGCCACAAATACTGAGGCTACATGCCACGACTACTGAAGCCCGCATGCCTACAAGAGAGGCCAGTGCAATGAGAAGCCCACGCAGGGCAATGAAGAGTAGCCCCCGCTCGCCACAACTAGAGAATGCCCACACGCAGCAACAAAGACCCAACGCAGACAAAAAAAAAAAAAAAATTAAATTAAATTAAATCTTAAAAAAAAAGAAAAAAAGGAAAACAAGTAGGCTTATATCAATTTCTACACACTAGGAGCTCATTGATGTCCTAGTAAAAATGTTAGAGAGGTCTAGACTTGAAGCTGGATTTATATAATGCTGGACACAAAACTGAAAGAACATTCATTAATTTAAATTGTGGTAAAATACACTTAACATAAAATGTACCATCTTAATCTTTTTAAGTAGTATATGTTCAGTAGTATTAAGTACATTCACACTGTTGTGCAGCTCACCACTATCTACTTCCAGAGATCTTTTCACCTTGTAAAACTGAAACTCTGTACCCAATAAACAATAACTATATTTCCGCCCCCTTCCTAACTGCTGGCAACCACCATTCTACTTTCCTTCAGTTATGAATTTGACCATGCTAGGTACCCCATGTAAGCAGAACCAGATAGATCTGTCCTTGTGTGACAGGATTATTTCACTTGGCATAATATTATCAAGGTTCATCCATGTTGCAGTATGTCAGAATCTCCTTCCTTCTTAAGGCTGAATAATATACTACTGTACGTATATAGAACATTTTTTTTTTTTTGCGGTACGCGGGCCTCTCACTGTTGTGGCCTCTCCCGTTGCGGAGCACAGGCTCCAGACACGCAGGCTCAGCGGCCATGGCTCACGGGCCCAGGCGCTCCGTGGCATGTGGGATCTTCCCAGACCGGGGCACGAACCCGTGTCCCCTGCATTGGCAGGTGGACTCTCAACCACTGTGCCACCAGGGAAGCCCATATATAGAACATTGTTTTATCCATTTATCTGTCAGTGGTCACTTGGGTTGCTTCCACCTTTTGGCTATTGTAAATAGTGCTACTATGAACACTGGTGTACAAATATCAGTTTGAGTCCCTGCTTTCACTCCTTTGGGGTACATGCCTAGAAGTGAAATTGTAGGATCATACAGTAATTAAAAATTAATTTTTATAACAGAGAATGAGGGTACCTAATAGACATTATTGCCAAAGAGGTGCTTAAACCTACACTTCACTGGGCTTGAACACTGGAACACATCGATACACACTATTTCCATCCCAAAGTGCATTCAGGCTTTATTTTCAGTGAGAACAGACATTCGTGTATCCCACCATTCCTGAATGTCTGCCATGCACTCGGCTCTGGGACTTCAATAGTGATCAAGACAGAAAGAGTCCTTGCCTTCATGGAGCTTACCACCATTTAGAGGAGAGAGGCAGCTATTATTACATAAATCATAGCAAATCATTACTTTATGACTGTGATATGTGCTGTAATGAGAAAATACAATGTGTTGTAGAAGGCTGGTCTTTGGTTTGTGGTGGTGGGTGCACACAGGAGCCTTCTCCAAGAATCAGGGTAAGTTTTACAATGTAAATGGGATTTCAGCACCCATTAAATATCAAATTTATTTTGCAGTGTAAACAACCAATGTTGAGCATCACTAGATTACTCCCTCCAAATTTTAAAACCATACTCCAAAGATTCAGAATAACGTTGGCAATATTCAGATGCTCATCAGAAGAATTAATTAAACTAATTAACTTGAAGTTTAATTAAATAGTAGCTATTAACTTCATTATCCCCATAACACTGATTTATTTTTTAAAGTAGTGTTTTGGGGCTTTCCTGGTGGCGCAGTGGTTGAGAGTCCACCTGCCGATGCAGGGGACACGGGTTCGTGCCCCAGTCCGGGAGGATCCCACATGCCGCTGAGCGGCTGGGCCCGTGAGCCATGGCCGCTGAGCCTGCGCGTCCGGAGCCTGTGCTCCGCAACGGGAGAGGCCACAACAGTGAGAGGCCCGCGTACCACCAAAAAAAAAAAAAAAAGTAGTGGTTTGGGATTTTACATATAATTATTTTCTTCTGTAATGTTTTATCTTCTATTGCAGTAGTTTAAAGATGTGTATACCTTATGAGAAACAGTTGGGAAAGTGAGCTTTATCTTTTTTTCTTTTTGTCATTATTTTCCAATGATTATCAGTTTCGGTTCTCATCTCATACCTGGCCAATATGTGACCAAAGTAAAACCTAGAGATTCAAAGGCCACACGGTTCCTGTAACAAAGAACAAACCTGACTCCATATTGAATCTATTCCTTTACCAGTAAGCTTTGTGCTCTGTTGCCTGTGCTTAGTCCTGCTGGCTCTCCACCTCTGTAAAAGAATGTTGCCTATAGCCTGAAATATACAGGATAGCCCATTCTCAAGGCTCTGACCTTTCAAGATACAACACTTTTCCATTCACATAGAGATAAAAAACTGCATAATAGAGAGTAACATTTGTCTTGTTGGACGTTTATAGGAACACTGAGACCAGACCTAGGTGGACAGCTGTAAGAACAAAGGATAAAGGGTTCCAGCACCAAGAGATATGCAACAATCACAAATTATATACGCATAAATGCCGGTTTGTAGAGACAGCTAGTTTTTCCACCAAAAACTTAGGTTCACCTTTCCTATTTTGGAGCTGCTATTTGGAAGCAGCTACCCAGCCAGGAATAGCACAGCCAGCTTTCTTCCACAGTCACGGTCCGGTGGCTGGATTCTCATCAGTGGAACACATGTGTAAATAATACAGGCCAGTCTCAGGCAAATTTCCCTCACGATTCTTTGTGCTCACTCGCTCCCCTTTTGCTGGGTGGAGGCAACACCCAAGGTGATTTGGGAAGCCGTTGCAATAAAAATGGCGACATTTCCTTCAGCCTGGGTCCTTAAGTAACTGTAAGGACCAGAGCACTCACCCCACTCTGCACTGTATTCCCGGTGAGTGAGAAACAAACAATTTTGTTATTCACTAACATGGGGTTTATCTGTTTAATATTCTAGATTTTGTCTCTCACAGCAAGGCACTGCTGTGAAGTCATGGATCTTATATCTATGATTGTATATACAGGATAAATCAGGAATATTTTAAATCTAGATCTTACACTTTTTGTTATAAAATATTACAGTCATTTTCAGGGTTCCAAGAGAAAGTTGACTAGCCCACAATTAAACAATAAAAGAGGAATACATTTTTAAAGTAAAATAAATATTGTGAAAATGTAGAACAGGATTTCCCATATTAAATGATGTAGGTAGTTGAAGACACTGGTCAGATGATCGCTAAATTAGACAAATTCTGGGTTAAACAAATAATGAGGTTTCATTACGGTATAAGTATGTAAGCGCTCAGAGCCTTTTATAAGTCAAAGCACTGCGTAAATCTCCAAGGAGCAAACGGAATGAGCGGGGGTGAGTACTGTATGAGCTTTTCCCCAACTTTGAACTCAAAATCTTTATTTCCTATAGTATTTCCTGGAGCAAGCCTTTTATGAAGCACACTTGGGAGAATGCTAACACAGCATGCCTTTAGTCTCAAGATGGATATTACAGAAGAGTGACCATCCTGTGTTCTCTCAAAGTTTCTGAGTGACTATAATGGGGACTAGGGGACCACAGATAACATTACTAATACTTTAGAAACTGCTTAAACATGGAAAGGATATTACTGGGACAGTGGATAAAGTCTGAATATGGACTGTGGGTTAGACAATAGAATGGGAGCAATTTTAATAGAATTGGAGCAGTTTGATTATTTTACTCTCTTATGTAAGAAAATATCTTTTTTCTTAATAAATAGACACGGAAATATTTAAAAGGAGAGGGACATGGGTATCTTCGCTTCACTCTCAAACTGTTTTTTTCTGAAAAGCACATAGGGGGTCGAGAGAAGCAAAGGGGGAGGGAAAGGAAGAAAGAGAGAGGAAAAGAATGGGAGGGAAGGGGGGGGAAGTGATAAGAAACTTTGCCTGCCACTGTGCTCTAAATTTGGTATTTTACACATACATGAACACGTACACATGAAGATTTCCAGAAAAGAGTGTGAAGAGGGATGTCCTATAGTATGTGGGTTCAGTATTCATTGTGGCTGTGTTTCATTTCAAACACGCCATGCATGGTTATTTAAAATTGGCCTTCTCAGACATGAATGCCACCAGCAGGAAAATCTGTGAGTTTTGACTTCAAATGGCTCTTATACCGGATGTAGTCACTGTTTGGTGGGCAAAAAGAGTGTTGCTTGCTTCGTGTTATTTATTCATACAGGAGGCTTCTACTTTAAGAAACAACCCAGACTTTAAAAAATATCTAATTTTGCTTTGTTTTTAGCAAAAATCAGAAAGAGTCTCTCTCTCTTTTTCTATCCACGAATAGGCCAACCACTGAAAAACAAAGGTCACAAACAATTTGCTAGGTTTCTGTTGCTTTAGGAGGAGAATGAAAACTCAATAGCTGCTGATGAAGAAAAGCACTCATTGGAGAGGGTGTGGAGAAAAGGGAACCCTCTTGCACTGTTGGTGGGAATGTAAATTGATACAGCCCCTATGGAGAACAGTATGGAGGTTCCTTAAAAAACTAGAAATAGAGTTACCATATGATCCTGCAATGCCACTACTGGGCATATACCCTGAGAAAACCGTAATTCAAAAAGACACCCCAATGCACCCCAATGTTGCAGCACTATTTACAATAGCCAGGACATGGAAGCAACCTAAGTGTCCATCAACAGATGAATGGATAAAGAAGATGTGGCACAAATATACAATGGAATATTACTCAGCCATAAAAAGGAACGAAATTGAGTTATTTGTAGTGAGGTGGATGGATCTAGAGTGTGTCATACAGAGTGAAGTCAGTCAGAAAGAGAAAAACAAATACCATATGCTAACACATATATATGGAATCTAAAAAAGAAAAAGGTTCTGATGAACCTAGGGACAGGACAGGCATAAAGACGCAGACGTAGAGAATGGACTTGAGGACATGGGGAGGGGGAAGGGTAAACTGGGATGAAGTGAGAGAGTGGCATGGACTTATATATACACTACCTAATGTAACATAGATAGCTAGTGGGAAGCAGCCGCATAGCACAGGGAGATAGCTCGGTGCTTTGTGTCCACCTAGAGGGGTGGGAGGGAGACACCAGAGGGAGGGGATATGGGGATATATGTATACGTATAGCTGATTCACTTTGTTATACAGCAGAAACTAACACAACATTGTAAAGCAATTACATACACTTCAATAAAGATGTTTTAAAAAAGAAAAAGAAAAAAGAAAAGCATTCATATTTTGCCACCTAGTCAAGGTGACTGGCGGTAATTACCCCACAGATTACTTTTGCTTTGGTCATTTATCACTTTTTCCACAGATCTGAAGATCTCCAAGTGCCAATTATTGTTACCAAGCCAGGCATGGGTGGGCTTGTTCCAAAGACATCTTCTGTGATACTGTTTCTGGGTAAGGAAGCCACTGAGAGTCAAAAAGAGATTTCAGGCTAGGGAGTGAAATGAACAACCTGAACCCTGAGGTCGCTGATGGGCCCTTTTGCATTATGAACACTTTCTTGCCTCCTGAGGCCTTTGTTCACTCTTCCTCTCACATCACTATTCTCCACATGGTACCATTTGCATCAGTTTCTGCCTGTCACAAACAAAAATAAAAGGTCAGGTGGTACCACATCTCCTCCAGCTTCTACTCAATTTCTCTAGTCTCCTTCTCAGCAAAGCATCCTGAAAGAGGTATCTAAGCTCTTGGTTTATACTTTCTCACCGATACAACACAGTCTGAGTAGTCTTTTCCAGGCCCACCTCTCCACGTTGACCACTGGGGGATGCGTTCTTGACAGCTACAGACAGACATAACACAAACCCAAACAAAAACATCCACAAAAGGATGACACCTCTTGGCCTCAGTTAACGACAGCCCACCCCCACTTCCTGTGCTTCATTTTACTGTTTACATGGCTTTAAGATATCTGAAGTGAAGAGGGAGTCTTCTGATTACAACTGCTGTCCACTCATTTTCTTTCAGTACTGAAATTATGTGAATCTTAAACATTATAGTCAGAGTCCTGGCGATTTCTGGAAATTTAAAGGACTTTTGCTCACTGTGGCATTCTCTAAAATTAGGCCTAATTTCTTCTGGACAGTAAATGCTTTCACAGAGATGGAAAAAAATTCCTGGTGAATTTCCAAAGTGAAAAGTGTAATAGGCTCTTGTTGAATTAATTCTTAAATGGAGTGATTTTTCCAAATATAGACTAGCCTTGGGAGGTCTTAATGCATTACTTACTTTTAAGTGATTAAAGGTAACTCCTACCAGATCAATAGAAGAAGAGATGCTAAAGAGGAAACATTAAAACTAAAATTAGCACTGACTAACGATAGATATAAAAATAATATGAGATCATGTTTTTCTTTAAAACTCCCGCAGAATTATTGGAGGTTAAAGAAAAAGAAATGGGAAATTGGAAATATAATTGAATTGGCAAGTGTCCTCCCTTACAGATATCTGTGAGAGGAAATTATCTTCTGTAAATCATCTGAAAGACATGAACACTAACACCAACATAAATGAATTCTACTTTCATGTCTGGACAACTAAATTACGATTGACTGCTAACTGTGCATTTAAACACCAAATATCTCTAATGATTAAGAATCGCTATTCCATCCCTCTGGGCTGGTACAAGAAGATGCAAATCACTGCATTTCTCTACATTTTATGAAGTGTCATCTTCATTAGGGTATCTCAGGCTGAAAACACGAGGGTAAAGAATGATACATGACTGAAATCTTTCTAGACTTCCCTAAAGGGAACAGAATAAGGACACACAAAACCCCCATTCAAAGATCTTGAAGCTTGAAAGAGATGCGCCAAAAATGAACAAAATAAACTTCAATACCCAACGAGTAGTAAACTGCAGGTGTTCAGTACCCTGACAACATGCTGAATGCTGTTTTAAAGTTTCAAAATATTTAGTTCATAGGAGACAAAGTTAAGACCCACAGTTCTGAGGTAACAAGCTAAAATAGCCCTGCGTTTCCCCAAAGCAGGCATCTTTCGGGTCAATTGTTATCCCCATGTCCAAGGAATTAAATTATTGGTTGATGTGTATACATCACTGACAAGAAATATATACAAAGTAGTCCATAAGAAAATATTAACTGTGCTGATCTATACTACTATCAGTCCCGAGGAGCCAAAACTGAGAAGGTGGCAAAATCTAAAAGCAACTGAAGACAGCTTCTTGGAGAAGGTAAATCAAATGAGCCCTGACTAATAGCTTCTTCATGAACTGAAGGGAGTGGTGAGATGACAGGTGAGAACAATATTAACAATATTCCCCATTTTTGATGACTATAGACCTTCTTTCCTCATTACATCACATATCTGTTAAAAGTAAAGATGTCAAAGTAAATCAAGCAACTCAAATAATGGATAAACACACCATAAAGATACTACAAAACATAAATCCCACTATGCCATATCTTTTGAACATTCTTCAATGATACATTCCCTACATTTCACCATGTTCTTTAATTTTTCTCTTTTCCATTATAACTTCACACAACCAGCTAACTAAGTTCAAAAACGGCCCAGTAGGGACTTCCCTGGTGGCACAGTGGTTAAGAATCCACCTGCCAAGGCAGTGGATGGGTTTGAGCCCTGGTCCAGGAAGATCCCACATGCCGCAGAGCAGCTAAGCCTGTACGCCACATCTACTGAGCCTGCACTCTAGAGCCCACAAGCCACAGCTACTGAAGCCAGCTCTCCACAACTACTGAAGCCTGAGTGCCTAGAGCCCATGCTCCACAACAAGAGAAGCCGCCACAATGAGAAGCCCATGCACCACAATGAAGAGTAGCCCCCACTCGCCGCAACTAGAGAAAGCCCATGTGCAGCAATGAAGACCCAATGCAGGCAATAAATAAATTAATTATTTTTTTAAAAAGGCCCCGGTAAAGAATACAAGTTCACCACTGTCAACACACCTACAGTGCCCAACTGTGTCTCAAAGGTCTTGAGATCTTGGCTGCCCGTCATTCATACTAGCTGTTTTATTTTCTAAGTATTGAGAGAATTAAAGACAGTGTATTTTTACAATGATGGTGCAAAACTGATGGGGACATGAAACTGGCAGTCACCATAAAATAACTTGAAATCTTAGTCGGTGGCTATACGAAAGTCAAAATTCAACATATGAAAGATAGGTTGTATAATCAACATGTCTTTTATCTTTTGTTCTATAAAAGTCAATGATACGGTTTCCTTTGCTGTGTAAAAGCTTTTAAATGTAACTAGGTCCCCTTTGTTTATTTTTGCTTTTATATTCATTACTCTAGAAGGTGGATCAAAAAGATCTTGCTGCAATTTATGTCAGAGAGTGTTCTGCCTATGTTGTCCTCTTAGAGTTTTAGAGTATCCAGCCTTACATTTAGGTCTTTAAAACATTCTGAGTTTATTCTTGTGTATGGTGTTAGGGAGTGTTCCAATTTCATTCTTTTGCATGTAGCTGTCCAGTTTTCCTAGCACCACTTATTGAAGAGACTGTCTTTTCTCCATTGTATATTCTTGCCTCCTTTATTAAAGATAAGGTGACCATATGTGTGTGGGTTTATCTCTGGACTTTCTGTCCTGTACCATTGATCTATATTTCTGTTTTTGTGCCAGAACCATACTGTTTTGATGACTGTAGCTTTGTAGTACAGCCTGAAGTCAGGGAACCTGACTCCTCCAGTTCCGTTTTTCTTTCTCAAGATTGCTTTGTCTATTCAGGGTCTTTTGTGTTTCCATAAAAATTGTGAACTTTTTTGTTCTAATTCTGTGAAAAATGACGTTGGTAATTTGATAGGAATTGCAGTGAATCTGTAGATTGTCTTGAGTAGTATAGTCATTTTGACAATATGGATTCTTCCATTCTAAGAACATGGTGTATCTCTCCATCTGTGTCATCTTTGATTTCTTTCATCAGTATCTTATAGTTTTCTGAGTACAGGTCTTTTGCCTCCTTAGGTAGGTTTATTCCTAGGTATTTTTTCTTTTTTTGATGCGATGGTAAATGGGATTGTTTCCTTAATTTCTCTTTCTGATCTTTCATTGTTAGTGTATAGGAATGCAAGAGATTTCTGTATATTAATTTTGTATCCTGCAACTTTCCCAAATTCATTGATGAGCTCTAGTAATTTTCTGGTAGCATCTTTAGGATTTTCTATGTATAGTATCATGTCATCTGCAAACAGTGACAGCTTTACTTCTTCTTTTTTGATTTGGACTCCTTTTCTTCTCTGACTTCCATGGCTAGGACTTCCAAAACTATGTTGAATGAAAGTGGTGAGAGTAGACATCCTTGTCTTGTTCCTGATCTTAGAGGAAATGCTTTCAGTTTTTCACCATTGAGAATGATGTTTGCTGCAGGTTTGTCATATATGGCCTTTATTATGTTGGAACCTCAGTAAGTTCCCTCTGTGCCTACTTTCTGGAGGGTTTTTGTCATAAATGGGTGTTGAATTCTGTCAAAAGCTTTTTCTGCATCTATGCAGAAAAGAGATGATCATATGGCTTTTTTCTTCAGTTTGTTAATATGGTGTATCACATTGATTGATTTGTGTATATTGAAGAATCCTTGCATCCCTGGGATAAATCCCACTTGATCATGGTGTATGATGCTTTTAATGTTTGGAAACCATACACAACATGAAAAGACAACCCACAGAATGGGAGAAAATATTTGCAAACAAAGCAACTGACATGGTATTAATCTCCAAAATACACAAACAGCTCATGCAGCTCAATATCCCACCACCCCTCAAAAAAATGAAAAAATGGGTGGAAGATCTAGATAGACATTTCTCCAAAGAAGACATACAGATGGCCAAAAAGCACATGAAAATATGGTCAATATCACTAATTATTAGAGAAATGCAAATCAAAACTACAATGAGATATCATCTCACACCAGTCAGAATGGCCATCATCAAAAAATCTGCAAACGATAAGTACTGGAGAGGGTGTGGAGAAAAGGGGACCCTCCTACACTGTTGGTGGGAATATAAACTGGTATAACTGCTATCGAGAACAGTATGGAGGTTCCTTAAAAAACTAAAAATAGAGCTACTATATGATCCTGTAATCCCACTCCTGGGCATATATGCAGAGAAAACCATCACTCTAAAGATACATGCACCCCAACGTTCATAGCAGCACTATTTACAATAGCCAGGACAGGGAAGCAACCTAAATGTCCATCAACAGAGGAATGGACAAAGAAGATGTGCTACATATATACAATGGAATATTACTCAGCCATAATAAAGAACAAGATAATGCCATTTAGAGCAATATGGATGGACCTAGATATTGTCATACTGAGGGAAGTAAGTCAGACAGAACACATATCATATGATATTGCTTATATGTGGAATCTAAAAAAATGGTACAAATGAGCTTATTTACAAAAGAGATACAGAGTCACAAATGTAGAGAACAAATTTATGGTTACCAGGGGGAAAAGTGGGGGGAGGGATAAATTGGGAGATTGGGATTGACATATACACACTACTATATATAAAATAGATAACTAATAAGGACCTACTGTATAGCACAGGTAACTCTTCTCAACACTCTGTAATGACCTATATGGGAAAAGAATCTAAAAAAGAGTGGATATATGTATATGTATAACTGATTCACTTTGCTGTACAGCAGAAACTAACAGCATTTTAAATCAACTACACTCCAATAAAATATTTTTAAAAGAATACATAGAAGTATAAGTAAGCATGATTCTAGGTATTCTTTAAAAGAAATATTAATTCTTAAATTTCTAGCAAATATTTTAAACATTACAAAGTAAATAACTATTTAAATAATGCTACTGTAATATGCTTGTCTAGGATTCCAATACACATCAATCAATAAAATGTTCCCACATTAAAAAAAAAAAAAAGTTCAATGACAGACTAAGCATAGGGCCCAAAGGCATGGAGATCACAGGGGCACAATACATCATCCGAAGGGGATGGAGGAACATTCCTTGGAGAATGTGAAAAGTTGGACAACAGGAGGGGCAGGTTGATTAGGGAGCCTTCCAAGTTAGGCAGAGGAATTTCATGTTCATACAGTTGGCAATCAGGAACTGATGACCATTTGAGGAGAGGAGTGACACAGTAAAGCGGCACTTAAAAAGGATTAGTTGGGCAAGGCCAAGCCTGCAGAGGCCAATAGGAATTAGATGAGATTAAAGGGGGCCTGAGTGACCGTGGTTGAAGTCAAAATGCAGGAGGAAGGGAAGAAAGACAGGGGGACCATTTAAAAGGAGATAAATTTTCTAGTGCTAGGAGAGACAAAATGCTGACTCAGAGTCAGCGCTACAAACCTTGGGTTCTGGAGGCACTTCGTTAGGGACCAAAAAAGGAGACTGGAGTCCTGATTCCAGGCTCACCTCCCCGCTTCCCTACAGGAACAATTTCAACAGCAGGGATGTGATACACCTGACGATTCCGTCTCTCTCTTCTCTCCTGCCTGTAGCTCTCATCCTGGATAAAAATGGGCTCCAAGGGGAAACCTTAACTCAAGCCAAACATGTCCTAGATTTACAGCCCTTCTCCTTTTCCACCCCTTACAAGCAACATGAAAGGAATTAACAGTGTTTCCCTATATCAACCCTAAAAATATTTGTCTTAGTATATAATAATCAATCTACATTGTAAAAATATTCCCCAAAACAAACATCTTCCAGTGTAAGTAAAAAAAAAAAAAAAAAAAAAAATCTGTTTTTGTATGATGCAAACAGCAGAGGACCATCTGTTTGAATTGATCTCAGTCCTGCTTGAAATAATCTCCAGGCATGGCAATATAGGCATTGTTCTCTATATTTAGCAGAAAGGCAAGAAAATGAATTGAACATATTTGCAGTTGTAGGTTTCCTAAATAAGGGAAAAACATGCTCAGGGACTAGGGTAGGGTAAAAATAGAAATCTAAACTGGTAACTTCATGTCATTAAAAAAAAATCATTGTTTTTTTCCCTCCAGTACATGAATCATCCACTTGAGGTTTGCAAGTAGGGAAAAAAATACAATAAATCCTCTATTGGCCTTCCACTGAATATTAGGAAGTAGAATCCAATTATTTTTAAATACATACCGGTTTGCTGACTACATTAATATTTCACTTTCTCATCACTCTTGTTCAGTTGGTTCACAAAATCTACCCCCTCCTTTTTTTGTTTTTGTTTTGGTTTCTATTAATGTCATAAAATGATCTCTCTTTAAGAAGTCCAAAAATAAAAAGGCATCATGCATCCACCTGCACTCCCTCTTGGAATGTGTATGTTTCAGCCTTGTGGATTTCATACTGACAATCCCATGCAGGTGACAAAAGGGTTCTCATGTCAACATTTACTGGAAACTTATTTTCAGTTTTATAACATCATAATAAATGAATAAAATGCATAAATCATTCATCAGGCACTGGTGTGCAGAGAATAGTTATATGTTCTTCATGAAATATTATGCAAACTCTGAAAGCACTCTTACACAGGCAGGTTACTTCACCTCTCCAAGCCTCAGTTTCCTTATCCTTTATTTTGTGATAATAGCGTTTACTTCCTAGGCTTCTTTCAAGGTAGCTCTTAACTGTGTTTGGCACACAAGGAATGCTCCACGTTCTTCATTAGCAACCCTCTGTTAGAGAGTTATCCTCAATCCCATAGTGCCCACCCCTCCCAGCAATCCTGTTTCTCACCAGCCTCTTTGCTTTTCCTGGCATTGCCAACCAGGGGTCTCCTGCCACAGAGCAGTGCTTCCTGAGTCCTGTTTCTAATAAATCATTATTCTCCCAAGGTCACTGAGCAGAATCTACAATCTTAATCTTGGAGGCAGGTTTCTGGAGAATGACTGACCTTTAAGGAAGGCGCCCTCTGAGAGCACCTGACTCAGACCGTGAAATGCTGAATCATTAACAATTTAAATCAGAAAAGAATTTAACCAAGTTACACAAACCTGTAATATAGCTCCTGTGACTGGGGCCATTAGGACCATTTTGGTGTCATTCGGGCCAAACTAATGACTATGAAGAGAAGGCACCTGAAAACAAGTAGACGGATTTGGCTTTTCTATTTCCATTTTAAAACCTATTTGGAATTTCTCTGCTATGTCATCCTAGGTTGACATTTTTTTCCATATCAATCCATTCTAATTAGTCAAATAGTTTTTAACCTCCAAAGTCTATCAAAAATACCTTTGCACACTGACCAGAGTTTGCAGAGCAGAAAAGCTAATGTTAGAAACAGAACCTGTTTTTTTAGATGACTATCAGATGTCTATAAGGGCTAACAGTGCAAACAGAGATGAGTGGCATGGATGGGGGTGGAAAGGACTGTGGGGAAACACAAGGCACATGCACCTCCTCTGAAGGCTTCCCATATTAACAACAAGCAACAAAAACAACAACAAATGACAACACCCTGAAGGCCCAATAACACACTTGGCTAGCCAGTTTGGTCAACTACCAGCACATAATTCCTGATCTAACCCAAACTTTTCATTTCACAAACAGAAATTTAACCCAGAGGAATCTAAGTGGACTGTCTTAGGCCACATTAGATACAGATCTGCCAGTGGGATCTCTTGACTCCTAATCCAAAGCCCCCAATTTCCTCTTCGATTTACTCCTGTGTCCTTAGGTGGCATAAGGAAATACAATATCACAAACCCAAGTCTCTATAGAGCATCAACTATGCTCACAACTCAGTTCTAAGGCCTTGGGGCAGGGTGGCCGGGTAAAGAAATCATCCATTTATAGCCTTTGTCATGAAGCAGGTAATATTCTGTTACCTCTTTTGTTAAACCTAAACCCTCTCTCCTCCCCACAGCCACCCACACACACTTAAGACCTGGGCGCTAGAAGGAGTCCCAGGGGATACGCTGGTCCACCCCGCTGCCTTAGGCAGATGAAGTGTTTCTGCCATTTCAGAAATGATGCTCCCGAGGCCCCGAAAGAATGAGAAAATTTCTGTGGGCAAAAAAGAAGCCTGTCCTCTTGCTTTTTAGGAGAGAGGTTTTCCCTGGAAGAGACAATTCATATGGGAAAATAAAAAATAATAAATATAATTATGTACTAAAGCATATAGTACAGATTATTCATGTGGAAGCCACTGAAGAGAAATCCCAGTTTTGGGTCAGTAAAAGCTGGAATGAGTCTTAGTGCTTCCTGAGAAGCTCCTTATTAAAAAAAAAAAAAAAAAAAAAGGAGTATTTAAAGTGCCAAAGAACTAAGAACAATTGTTTCCACATAAGGGTACACATTCCACAGCATTTCTGAAGGTCAAACTTCGCTCAGATAAGCCACGCTATTTATCCCTGGCACAATGCTCAGGCTGCGTCACCAAGCCCAAGTGGCACCACCAGAAACTATTTAGTTTATAACAGCAACCACAGTAGAGTGGAACACACCAGACACTATTGCCGCAGTGGCTCCACCACGGCCGAGCCTGCCTCTAACTATCTTACCCGGTTATGGTTACGACCAGTCACCAGGGCTGCTGCACAGCAAATCCGGGGCTGGGGGGGGCATCCATACTGTATGAGGAAGCCATGCAGAATGTCTAAATGACCCTCTCTCATCAAAGGTCTATGACTAAATGGTGTTCTGCGTATTCAGATATGCCATGAAGCTACATGATTGTTTCCATGTTACAGTTAGCAATTTAATTAGACTGAGGAGTCTTTTAAATTAATCTGAATAACCTTCATGCTTGTTTGTCAGTTTAGTGCTTTCTATCCGTGGCTTTTGAATTACAATTTCTTCCCCGCCTGCCCCAGGTTTAGAAGAAATACACACTGAAGATGTTTTTTAACATTCTTAAGTTCACGTTTTGCTTACTGTCAAAGTGAAGACAGAAATGGTAGTTTTTAAAATTGTGCCTATGTAATACACAGAATTTTGCCCAAATTTACATCTTCCTGTCCCCTCCCTACACCCCCTATCTACTGCTTTCGGGTCTTTGTAGATGTACTCTGACATCTTGGATACAAGTTTTTAGATTATTTAAATATTACATCTTTTTTTACCTGCTTATAATTGTATCTTATAATTTTCAGAAAACATTTAGAAATATTTCACCTGTAAATGGTTTTAACACTTACCCATCAGTTATTTTATATCAGAACTCTCTCATTTAGGGGTTCTTCATTTGTATTTAGTTTTAAGTTGGCTGGATCAAACAGAGAAGGTACAAAGTATGTTTTGTGAAGTTTGAACTTCAGAAAGAACTAGTCAGAAAGCATCTCAGTTTTCTTCTTATAAGGTAAACAACTCATCTGACTATACATTCTTGGGATTCATGTTTACCTTCCGAAATGTCTAGATATTCCATTGTTTTCTGCTTTACCCTAAAAGAGAAGCCTTTGATCAGCACGATTTTTGTTCTTCTGTTAAGATTTTTCTGTTTTTACACTGGAAATATCTATT
Source organism: Pseudorca crassidens (assembly GCF_039906515.1). Lineage (NCBI taxonomy): Eukaryota > Metazoa > Chordata > Mammalia > Artiodactyla > Delphinidae > Pseudorca > Pseudorca crassidens. The sequence goes on along the minus strand of NC_090298.1, from coordinate 132,056,943 downwards.
TTGCCTGGACGTATTTGGGTGGGGCTGTCTTTTATTTAATCTGGCTCTCAGTGAAACCTTTAAATATGTCCAGCTAAGAAAAACATTCCTCAGTTATGTCTTCGATATGTTAGTCTCAGTTCTCGTCTGCTCCTCGGGAATTTCTCCGGTTCTTGGAAAAATCTTCTGTAACCTATTCTCTATTCACTACGTAATAATCTTTATTTTATTTGACTTTGTCACTTTCCTTCCTTATTCATTCTGGGAAAACACTTCATTTTTATTCTTCACTTAGCTGGTTTACTTTTTCTCAGTATGAATTCTTTGCTGACTCTGCGGTGGGTTTTAATTTCACTATTGCCCTTTTACTGCCCTTACAGTGTTTTCTATGTCATTTTCCCTGATTCTACGACCTTTTTGTCTCTGCCTGACCTGTCCTTACACATTTCCATTCTTCTGCCACAGAGAAATCACAATGACCTTTCCGCCGTTTACCACCACCTGCCCCTCAGTTTTCTAAATCCTTCTGGTTTGTAAAGTACATCATTTGCAGCAGGGTGCTTTTTCTCACATCTTCAGGATGGTGTTCCTATTCTTTATCATGTAGTTTCTTCCAGAGGCTCCATATCGCCTGATTTCACACCAAGGGGAAAGACCTAACTGGGTGCGATGCTGCTCCCGGGTATACACTCTGTCCCCATGGACACTGACTGAACGCCCTTCTCACATCCATAGCTTCAACTTTCCTTCAGGTGACGGGAAGGTTCTCATCTCTCACACTCCGAACAGAGGAAATTCATAAAGGACAACTTTTTCCAGTTTGCCTGGTTACTCACGAATCCTCGTTCCACGTGGGAACTGCATCTCCCAAAACACAGGAGGCCTTGGCTCTTTCCTATTTCTGGAGGTTGTTTTGGGGGATTGTACCCTCTTACTAGTTTGTGTGTAGGTCTATGTATATATGTCTGTGTGTATATATATATAGCTGTATGCATACATATGTGTGTATGTATGTGTGTGTACACATGTATGTGTATGTATAAACGTGTATATGTATATATGTCTGTATACATGTATTTGTGCACATATGTATGCATTTGTGTCTCATGTACACATGCATGTGTAATTGTGTGTGTGTGTGTATTCCCTGTGGGGTTAGAGAACTGAGAGCAGACTGACTCAAAATCAGCAACCACAAAGAAAAGAAGAGGAAATGTTCATCTTTCCAGGTGCTACTGATAGTGGATTTTGCATCCAGGGCACAAATACAGGTCCAAAATTAAAGCATCTCCTAAGAAACTTCTAATAAGGGGAGGAATTCTCTATTTCTGATGACTTAACATACAGTATCTTTAACTGTGTCCTTTAATGCAGTTCCATAAACTTTAATGGTTCATGAAAACTCCTCCAAGAGTTTGGTCAGAGAGATTGACTGTCACCCCTAGTTTGTTGATGGAATAATTCCTAATTTTTTTTATCTTAGACATTTTAAGTAGATAGTTCAGAGAAGCTAAGGAAGACGCAGTGTTTTTTTTTTGTTTTTTGTTTTTTGCGGTACGCGGGCCTCTCACTGTTGCGGCCTCTCGCGTTGCGGAGCAGAAGCTCCGGATCCGCAGGCCCAGTGGCCATGGCTCACGGGCCCAGCCGCTCCACGGCATGTGGGATCCTCCCAGACCGGGGCACGAACCCGTGTCCCCTGCATTGGCAGGCGGACTCTCAATCGCTGCGCCACCAGAGAAGCCCCGAAGATGCACTTTTTAAACCACAAGTCCCTCTTCTACATTTCCCCCTTCCAGATGTTTACAACTCCAAAGATAAAAGCTACCTGAGATATAACTTGGTCCTGTGTACCTTTGAGAGTCTCCATTTTATCAGCATGGACCAGGATGCCCAGAGGGGACGAGTAGTGTACCCAAGGTCCCAAAGCTTGTAACGAAGCCCAGACCATAACTCAAGTGTCCTGACTTTAATGATGATGAGACTCCACATGGTTCTGGAAAGAAAGTGGTAATGATAGGTATTTAGGAAAAGCTACCAAGTACGTGTGTACTTGTGCTTTACCAATCTTTAGGGAGAAGGAATAGTGACCCTTGCTATTCTTGAAGCACTATCTTGTCACTAACAATAGCCACTTCCCATTTCTTATCCTCTGAAGTGAGCAAAACCCCGACAAAGGTAGGGAGGGTGTCTTCATACCCACAGGGGAAAACGACCTTCCTAGAGTCTGTGTACAAGACTAAAAAGGTATTGAACCTCTACAGATCCTCTGAAAGTCATGCACATTCTGGATTTCTCTTTTTTTCAACTGCTTATGGCTAACTGCAGCCTAGAGACAGACCAAAGGTTTTCCAATTCATGCAACTGCCAGACATTTTTCCTTCCAACTCTAAGCCAGGCACAGCCCCCAAAGCCAATTTTGCAAAGTGCCACATTCTTTTGAAATATTCCATGGATTTCATTATGCATTTTTAAAAAAATGTAGCCCTGAAGCTAATAATAAGATAGTCACTGAACACATGTTCCTTTTGAATTGGTTCTATAATACTGGTTGTTAATGAACCTTGGAGAAATACAGCAAGGAATAGCACTTTTCAGATTCGAAATTCACATACACTGACCATCTTGAAGCAAAAGTCACTCTAAAGTCAAGAGGCTCCCCGGGCTTCTGCTGTTAGCATCGCAGAAAAATGCAGTAAATTCAGCTCTGTGAGATGCACCTGTGATTACCTTCCAACCATCCCCATCACTTCACTTGGGATGACCCTCATTTTTATTCTGCTTTCATACCTCTCTGCACAGGCCTTGGGTACTAGGCATGGGACTTGTGACTCATGTCCAAGCGAACGATAATAATCATGCCTTCTGGCCACAGTTACTGGTCCAGAGATGGGCATGTGACACCATTCAGGCCAGTGAGACAGATGGCAAGTTTTGCTGGGTGTTCCTGGGTAAGAAGCTTCTGGGTCTTCTGAAAGAGCTCCAAAATCAATAACCACTCCGTTACAGAAAATGAAGAAGGAAGAGAGGAAAAGGGAGAATTTCACCATCCTCAATGTATATGCAAGACTTTTTAAGGAAATAATGAGGGAACTAATAAGAAAGTTTAATTTCCAGTCAAGTGAGAAGGTTATGTTTTTAGGGAATAATTCTTTAAGATTAAAAATGGCTTTCTAAAGACTTCTGCAAAGGGAATAGCTTCTGCAGCAAGAGAATCAGCCTCAGTGTATGGTAAAGTCATCATTCTTCTCAGGAAGAGAAATCCTGGAAATATCAGGAGATTTAAAACATAATAGCTACTCTTTTTGACATGTCGCTGATCAATGTAATTTGAACTGTCATTCAAATAGACTAAAAAAGCCTAGGTAACTTTATGAGAACCAGTGGCCTTAGGAGAATGTTATCAAAATCATTTTTCTAATTTTTCTTTTGGGCTTCCATCAAAACAAAAGCAATGCTATTCTAGTGCACTTTTTTCATTGCATTTTCAAAATAGGAAACATGAGTTGCCGAGGTAATCACTGACTTCCATGATAAAAGTCATAAATCAAAGGAGAGAGTAATACTTTTAGAATTATGCAAGTTGATTTAGCATTACCAGGGATGCCTAGAAACATAGATAACCTGAACGCTGATGTTTAGAGGTCAGCAGAGAAAAGATTACTGTCTGCATGGAAAAGCTATTTATGCAATTAACTGAAATTAATTATGCTTGTATAAATTTCATAAACTATTTATAGATATGGATTTTTGGCTAATTAAGCTTTAATTTAGTTGAGAAAACTAAACCATATAAGCTTTTACGAGAAATCCCTGGTCATCCACTGAAAGGAAAGAGGTAAGATCATAGTTTTTAGGAAACATCTGGAGAAATAAACCATTTAGGAAAGCTGCAAAGACAGAAATTATACTCAATTATCCAAGATGTGAAGCCATAGTTTGAGGTTAGGCTGTCCTTCATTTTCTCAAGAGTACCCCTTAATTAAATGCAAATAATCAGAAATGACAATTAATAGACTGTTAGCATTCCCTGATTAGATAGCGGAGCCCATTTACAATACTTTAAGGTTGCTGTGGACTCTGCAATAAACCAAATGGAATGTATATTCATAAATTGCTCTCCAACGTGTTCCTTCTTGAAGAGTTTTCTATGATGGTGCCATCTCAGAGGCTGGCCAATGACGTTAGCAGCCATCACGCCATCACCAATATTTCCAGGGCATTTGGACAATCAATCTTCCGGACAGACAGCGGGTACTGCCTCTGAATAGACCAGCCAAAGGCACAGGGCTTCCAAAAGGGCGAGACTTTTGAACCACCTTGAGTAAGCATCAAATCATACAAATCAGGAACAAGCCATTAAAGGTCAAATGGCCTCTCGTAGATGACATGGGGCAGAGCAGGGGCCCAAGTGCAAGTGTGTTGTTCCTTCATTGCCTCTCTCAAGGGTGCACCTTCCTACAGTGAATACTGAAGAGTGACTCCGTCTTCCTACCTCCATAGGGGACTGCCTACTCCATGCCTTCTCCCCATCAGGGCCTTTGAACTTGCCTCTCCCAATGCCTGGAATCTCCATCAGCTCTTCATGGCTGTCACAATCCATTCTTCAGGCTTTTACTAAACTTCACCTCTCCAGAGATGCATATGCTGATCTGGGTCTGAAGCAAGCCATTACAAAGGCCAATTACAAAGTATCACATCTCTCTCTTTATTTCCTTCAAAGGACATATCAGAATACATAATTATGTTGTTTATTTAGTAGTTTGCTTCTTTCTGGCTGTCTCATCCTCTGACATGGTTATCGTTTCCTGTGTTTCACACAGTTCTGTTTCAAGTTGAATCAGCAATAATGTGTATAGAAAAAAATATTGGAGTGACTGTAATTCTTGTAGCAATGATGATTTTTCAGCCACACCCACATTAAATATGCTTTTAAGACTCCATTAGTCATTTCTTTGAAAGTGAGCTTATGACTCTGTGCTGAATTTTAGCAAATGAATCCTCTTCTCCTCTTTGTAAGGTGACTCTCCAAGTGTTCAAGTTGACAATAATAATAGTAAGCATTTGTGGGTGTCTACCACGCTCTACTTTCTGGTTAGTGCCAATCTTTAACACAACTTCCGAATCCCATTACTACAAACAAGTAAAGCAAAGCTCAAAGGAGTTAAGCTCCTTTTCCAATAGCACTTGGCTCACCAGTAGCAGAGCTGAGGTTTGAACCCAGGTCTGTCTTCTCTGAAGCCTGTAAACCACACCTGTGCTTTCTCTAACATCACTTTTTTTGTACACATCAGGATCCTTCCAAAGCATCAGTTGGCAGCATGGCTTCAGAACACCTCTGGACAATGAGAGTGTGATGGGAAATGAGCCAAGAAGCTGGGCAGTCTAGACTGGGAGGACTTGCTCCCATGTAATTAAGTCTGCTGATGTGAGGCGTCTGAACCTCTCTAAGCTCAGTAAGTGATTCGTCCAATGTGAGAGAAGAGAATCAGTAAGGTCCATTAGAAAACACAAAGAGAAGACAATTTCTCAATATACTGTGTAGGAGGCATACCACCAGCTGGGAGTAAGAAGTATTTATCCTAATATTTGGATACTTAGAAGGTTCTAGAAATCAGTGGAGAGATACTACAGACCATCAGCTTTCTTCATGTGCCCTTGCTGTTGACTCTTTGAACCATCCCAATAATGCCACAAGCATGGGGACTGGAGGCTCTGAGGAACAGTGACGCCTCAGCCTGCAGAGTATCATGGGAGGGTGTATGGCACAGTTGTTAGGAGTTCTAGGTTCAGTTTTCCTTCATATCCCAGCTCTGTCATTTACTGAAACCGTAGGAAAAGTGACTTGACCACTCTTTTAAGCCTCAGTTCACTCATCTGGGAAAGGGAGATAACTACAGGAACCATCTTCCAGGTTTGTAATAGGGATGAAATCATACGCCCACTGTTAGTTGCTCAGTACCATGCCTGGCACAGGATAAGCTCTCAATACAAGTCATCCTACCAATGACAATAATCTATTTGCAAATCCTGCAGTTAATGTACCTACGAGCAGCCAAATTCTGTCTGCGCCAATGAAAAAAGCAGAAGACTTATTCTAAACAACCTCCCTTTTTTTAACGCAGAAAGTGCTTGTAATTAAGGGTGAGGAATTCCAGTCTGTATTTATCCTTACAGATGAGGTCCCTAATTCAACCACAATGTAGTCAAAGGGTCTTTAAAGAGAGCAACTATCATGATACACCCTTACTTCTTTTCTATTTATGATTTTTCTTCTCTTTTCCTTTTAGCTCATTATTTTTACTTTTTTGAATCTCACAAGTTATTACATAAGTATATTCTCCTTGCAAAAGGTCAATAGAAAATGGTAAAGCAAGGGAAAGCTGCCTTCTGCTGGCCTCTCCCATCTGTCCTCCCATCCCACCTCCCCCCACCCCCCCCCACCCAACTCCTCTCCCAAAGGAAGCTACTATCATCAGATGTTCTAGGAATCCACATCCAACATTACTGGATTGCCACCATCTCTTTTTCTGTTGTTCAGTTTCACTTTTAGCGGTTATACAATCATCTTGTCTTGGAAGCCCCCTCTTCGGCTATGCCAAATCACCCCTCTATACGTTCATACAGCATCCACTCAGCATAGTGGCATTTTTACATTTATTTGTTTGATCACGTGATCAAGTTTCCCCACCAGACGCCAAGCTCTCGGAGGAGGGACCGCATTTACTTTTGTTCTCTGCTGTACCTCCAGTACCCAGTACAGTGGTTGGCCCACAGGAAGAAATCAACACACGTTTGTTGAGTAAGTGACTGTTACTCATTCATTAGGCTGTCACAGATAGTAACTAGACTAACAAGAGATTTGCAGAGTTGAAGATTTCAAACGGAAACCAGTCACTTAACTGGGACCAGAAAATTCTTTTCCAAAAACAACCACAAAAGTCAGAAGCCCAAGGCTCTCCACCAGTGAATGAACAAGACACAAATTATCCCTGCTCTCGTGGAACCCTCCTTGCCAACAACAGCAGTGCAGGTTTCAATTAAGAATATATAAAATTGCTTATGTGAGCCATAAACCATTCACTTCTAAAATAGCAACCAATTATGTATGGCATGAAATTGGTTTAACCCAATGAGTGACCCAAATGATCATTTCCCTCTATTTTTGGATTTTAGGAAGAGTACTTTTTTTTAATTGTTAGAGAGAGAAAACATGCTTGCTTAACATGGCCGATTACAGTCAGTGTATTAATGGTCAAAACTCCCTGCCGTTGGGCAACCCAAATATGACGGCTAGCTAAGGGACGAAAACGTGCCGAGTCTTATACCACACATCCACAGGCCCTGGCTCAACGACTTCCTTGAGTCCGCAAAAGGTATTTGCTGCTGAGCTCTACTGCTCACTGTTCATTCTTATTTTTTCTAAAATGGGGGGTTGATTGTAGTACTTATTAGGCATGAGACCTTAAACCGATCACTGATCCCCAGCTGCCCCTTCAGTCAAAAGTGTAAAATTAAATTACCCCTGCCATATCTTTCCCATGGGGATGCTTGCAGAGAATCACAAAATACAGTAGATGTGAACCAACTTTCTAAGGTGCCAAGAACGTTTACAAACCTAAGGGATGTTATGTGGATAGAATGAAGTTCTTTTTTCTTTTATTGTGTCTCTCGGTAAGTTGTAGGCACCTAAAAATGCTTGTTGAAATTAAGTGATGATTATGCCCACGTGGTGATGATAATGATTTTATGGATTTTTTAATTGTTAGATTTTGTGGCGGGAACCACACGTCAGGACTCCATCACAGTGTCTGCTCACATTAGGGTCTTAGTAAGTGGCTATTAAATGACTCAGTGCTCTACACTGTATTGTTTTCCACTGAAAAAGGCTTAAGCTGAGCCCAAGTTCCACTCACTAACTCCTCCTGTAACAATAAACACAGAGCATCTACTATTAGCAAATCAATTGTTAGGAGATGCTAAGAAGTTTTCCACTTAATAAAGCTGGCCGATAATTAAAGGCTGACTAATACGCGTACTTTTATGTATACTACAAGCATTCCAGTTAGGAGGTTTCTCTATTAAATACAGAAAGGCTATGATCCTACTAAGGATTGTTTTCCCTATTCTTTAAATCCTTATTTATCAAAGCAACTCCTTATTTAGTTAGATGATTTCACATGTGGCTTAGGAAAGGCAGAAAAGTAATTCAAAAGGCAACCAAACCATGATTCTTATAACACAGGTGCTGGTTCTGTAGTTAGTGTGACTCCTTAAAGTATTCAAGAAGCTAAAACTGCTTGTAGTCGTCAAAGACTGAACCAGTACTGAAGTAGCTTTAAAATGTCCACTCCTTGTTATTCCTAGCTACACAATGATCAGCAGTGCCACTGAAAATTCTGCAAGTGAATGCATTACTGGTTATGACACATTTTAATTTTTTGACAGTAAACATTTCTGAATAAAGTTAAAAGCATAAATTTTCGAGTTCGACATATTTGTACACATGCGTGTATATGTACACGTAATATGTCCTTGTATACGTAGTATGTATGCAGACATAAAAACTACATACTAACCCTATTACTCACTAGCTGAAGAAGTTGGGGAGGTTAATCAAGCTCTGGGCTTTAGTTTCCTCATAGCTAAATGGGAGATAATAGCACCCTGCCTCACACGGTCACTGCAAGGAAAGAAGAGAGAACTCAGGTGGGCACTCAGCACTGCGCTCAGTACGTGTGGTGTGTGCATGGTCAGGAGATAATAGCACCCTGCCTCACAGGGTCACTGCGAGGAAAGAAGAGAGAACTCAGGTAGGCACTCAGCACTGCGCTCAGTACGTGTGGTGTGTGCATGGTCTGTAGCAGTTGGTGGTGGTGGTGGTGTGGCACATAGTACAGATCTTCCTCAACTTACAATAGGGTCACATTCCGAAAACCTCACCATCTGTTGAAAATATCTTAAGTCGAAAATGCATTTAATACACCTAAGCTATCAAACATCACAGCTAAGCCTCGCCAAACTTAAATGTGCTCAGGACACTTACACTAGCCTACAGTGGGGCACACTCATCTAACACAAAACCTGTTTTATAATAGAGTATGGAATATCTCATGTAATTTAGTGGATACTGCACTAAAAGTGACAAACAGAATGGGTGCAAGTCTATATAGGATGTTCGCCCTTGTGATGGCATGGTTGACTTGGAGCTGTAAGCTGCAGGTCAGTGTTACCAGACAGGACCGTACCACACATCTCTAGCCTAGGAAAGGCTCAAAATTAAAAACTGGATCTACTGCATTCACATCACTCTTGCAACATCATAAACTTGAAAAATCGTAATTCGAACCATCCTGAGTTGGGGACCATCTGTACTTTCCAACGATGGCCAGAACCCTATCTCTGCATTCGTTTCCAGAAGCCACCATACAAATTATCAAAAACTGATCGCTTAAAACAAAAGAAATTCATTCTCTCACATTTCTGGATGTCAGAAGTCTGAAACCAAGGTGTCAGCTGGGCTCCGCTCCCTCTGGAGGCTCCAGAGGGGAATTCCTTCTTTGCCTTTTCCATCTTCCAGAGGCTGTGGGCATTCCTCATGGCCACATCGCTCCAAGCTCTGCCTCTGTGGTCATATTGCCTGCTCCTCTTCTGTCTATGTCAAATATTTCTCTGCCTGACTTTTATAAAGACACCTGTCATTGGATTTAGGGTCTGCCTAAATAATCCAGGATGATATCCTCATCTCAAGATCCTTAACCTAGTAAAGGTGAAAGAAGGTAACGTTCACAGGTTCCAGGGATTAAGCTGAAGACTTATCTTTTGGCCACCATTCAACCCACAACAATCTCCCATCCTACAAGCTCCTCTAGAACCTTGCAACTCCCCCATGTAGAGGGGATTCTGTGTGCCTTCCCCCTGAATCTAGACAGGATTTTGTGTCTGCCTTCACTAACAGAGTGATGTAGGAGTGATGCTACCTGACTTCTAAGTCTAGGTCATAACAGAATTAGGCACTTCTACCTCGTTTAAGTGGAACATGCATCCTGGAACCCAGCTACCATGAGAACAGGAAGCCCACATTAGCCCACATGGAGAAGCCACGTGTAGGTGTTCTGGCCTACAGAGGTCACAGTTCACAGACAGCGTCAACTGCCCACACATAAGTAAGCAAGACTCTAGATGATTCTAGCCCCTGCTGTTGAGTCAACCCCAGCCTTGGAGTCTCCCTAGCTCAGGTGCCAGACATCATGGGGGCAGAGGGAAGCCATTTCCACTGAGCTCTGCCCCAACTGATGAGTCCTGAGCAAAATAAATTATTACTGTTATATTTAGCTGCTAAGTTTTGGGGTGGTTTGCTGCACAGCAATAGATAATGAGACTAATTACTCATTAAATAATTGAATGGGTTAAGATGAGAAAGTAAAAAAACAGCACATGAGATATACTTCCTGGTATTTAGCATCTTGGATTTTTGTCTAACTAAATATAGTGTGGGCACACATAAATACACACACACTTTTAGAGGAAAAAGCAACTCAGCCTCTCATTCTGAGTCCAAGAGTATAGGAGGATCCCTTAATTAGAAACTATATAAGCTGTAGAGGACCATTTGTAGAGCATCATTTGGTCAAACTGCATATTTTACAGGTTTGAAGAATAAGGCTCAGAAGCGGTCCCTGACCCTTCCTGCTCCATACAGCCCTTCACCCATCAAAGGTCCACCTTGCTCCTCACTGGGAAGATGAAAAATCTATCACAGCCTCACTACCTACTGGAGAAGAAATACTGAAAAGAGGAGAGGAGCAAGAGAACGGGTATGAGGAAAAGGAACAAAGCTGCTAGAAATGTAGTTATTTGCGGCCATCTGTTCATCAGATTATGAGAACCTTTCTGTTAAATTGAGGGTTTTTTGGGGCCTTGAGGTTTTTAAGGTGGTTTTTCCCACCTTAAGCCTATGGCTCCAGGTCTTAAAAACTGTCCAGGGCATGGAAAGAAAAGGCACAAATTGTTGTATAGAGGGAAATGAAAAACTTCTCTGTCCATGTTGGCGTTTCATGCTCTCCAAGACCTATCTAAGAGGTAGGCTTGCGGATTCTAGACCTGTTTTGTAACAAAGCCCTTTCTGCAATGGTGGAAATGTTTTCTATCTGCTCTGATGATGATTGTGGCTACTAACCCCATGTAGCTATTGACTGTGTGAGACATGGCTCGTGTGACTCAGGAACTGAATTTTTCATGTGACTTAATTTTAATACCATATTAGACAATCAGTTCTAGACAAAGTATTTACAAAGCCACTCTAAACTTAGAAATTCTAACTAGTGACACAGGCAACCCAACTGACTTGAAACTTCATATTCATGACTGTGTCTCTTTCTACAGTCTGAATAAGGTCATGTCTGCTGTGGAAGGACTGATCCTTAAGTTCACAGTGGTAATATGCCTCTTAGGACTCAGAACTTCTCTCCTATTATTGCTTAATGCCTCAGTAAGAGTGCAGAAATCCCCAAGATGTGGTCACAACTTCCGATTTCTGAGAGCCATTCAGAGTTCACAGCTGCATGACCCAAAATACCTAAAAATTCCACGTGTGAGCAGCTAAGTGTGATGGAAAAAGACAGAAATACTTTCAGGGAGATTTTCTGACATTATTTTTCTCAATTCTAGAATCACAAAAAAAAAATGAAAACTTTTTTTCAGTACCAGTAAGTGTTCATTCATTGTATTTTCCCAAGGAAAAGAAGGGGAAGGGAAAAGGGTCAGCATGTGTGTTACAAAATGATAGCAAATGGGAAAGGAAGTACCTGGCACAGCAAAATCAACCATCAAATAAACACTGCCCAGATGGGGTCGCCAAAGCCCAAGGGGGCTCAGTCTCCTGCAGTAATGAGGGGAAGGGATGAGGGAAAGGTACATGCTTTTCTACCCTCCCTCCTTCCCCATAAATTCAAGATTTCACACAAAGCTTTGGTTTCTAGCAGTAAACATGGAATTACATTCGTCCATCTCCTATTAAACAATCTTGTGGCCACTTCAACTTAAGTTTCTTGCACCTGCATGTAAGTTCCTGAGTGACTTGCCTAAACATTCATCTTTCCTTTCGTGGTCTCCCAACCCCACTTTCTACATGGAAGGCCCCTTCATTGCTCCTCTCTACCCTAGGATTAGAGATTAAAGTAGGTTTTAATCCATCCAAAGACAGCAGTCTGTCTGGCATGAATCACATCATGGCTCAGGAGACTGGGAACAAGGGATGGAGAGTTCTTAGCTTCTTCAGGATTTTTGCACAAGTCATTTAACCACAGACACCCCACAAATTAAACGTACAGGTATATGGACTATTTTGGGGAGGCACAAAGTGGGAAAGGAGAGTGGGTAGGAATCCAGTTTTTAGGACAGAAGATCTTGTTTGAAATGGGAAACAGGGGAAGGGGGACACAAAAGAAAGTGTAGTTCAAGACCTCCCACTTCAAGAAGGGGGGCCCCCAAGCTATGTTTCAGATTTTTTGGCTGGTGCAGACCCTTTGTCAAAGATGCTTTGGCTATTTTTCTCAATATAAAAAGAAGTTTGTAAACAATAACACCTCAAAAGAACATGCAGAAGACCAACTCATTGTATTTACGCAAACTAGGCCACCTAGCAACCACCAAATCAGCTACTTGTGAAGTCCTACAAAGCCCAGACAAATACAATAACTAGAGGGGGGCAGCACTTGGGGGAGACAAGAACCCAGGATCAGACACACATCACCCAATGCATTCTATTGCATTTGCCCCATTACAACACAGTGAGGTCGGTTTGCAGTGATCTCACAGCACGTAAACGACACCCCCTTTTCTCCTTTAGCTACCATGACACTAATCACTGCTGCAGCAGGGCAGGATACTGGCTCTGGGAACCACCAAAAAGCCATCGCTGATGGTCTCTCTGGAAGCTGATGTTCTCTCAGAATTGTTAAAGATTAAGGATCTTATCCTTGTTTCATATATCCATCTCTGGGCAGCTCAAGATGAGTACAGAGGAATCGTTCTTAAAACCCATCCTTACCAGCTCACAGTTTTTACAAAAACATACACAATACACCCTGTTGTGTGTGTTAGGCCTAGCCCAATCCAGTGAAGGATGGACCTGGTATGTAAAGCAAGTTCTGTGCCCTGGGATTAGAGGTCCGGAACAGGAATCCTTTATCACACATACAGATGACCTCGGCCTAATCTTGGCTTCCCCTCTCTGCACCTTTCACCTGGCCCAGCCTCTCCTAACCTCTCTGTACCACCTTTTCCTGTTCAGACCAATTTCCAAGCTTTCAGTAGAAGGAGACCAAGTCATGAGGCAACCCAGTTAAAACCTAGTCTCCCATGAAACACTGAAGGTGGAGGGGTTTCAAGAGGACACTATGGCAGAAAAGCCAGCTCTAGTTGGCAAAAATGAGGAGTTCAATAGGCTATACGCTCCAAATAGTTGTTCTCTCTGGTGATACAGCAACAGAAAGTATTCCTGCTGTGCAGACCCGGAGCTGCTGCCGACTTATCCCTGAGATTGCTCATGTACCTGAGAACACGGTGCAGGAATGAGGGCCTTAGATTAAAATACACAAAAATACAAAACCAGAATATTTATATTATGAAAAAAAAAGTTAAAATGCACAAGATACGTCATTCGCACACAGCTAGTGCAGTTGGCATCCTGGAGAAAGTGGGACCCAAGGTACAGTCATCCAAGGGAGCAAATAAATAAAACTGCATTGGCCCAGAATGGGGTGGGAGTGGGCTTAGAAGCAGCAGGTCTGCAGCTGTTCCCTCAACCACCCCTTCTGCCTATCATCACAGCCCACTGCTTGGGACAGTGGTCAGCACTCTATCCCAGGAGGGGGTTATGAGGAGACAGGATGTGGAAAACCCTGGCTTACCCCTGAGATATTTCCTCCTACAGAAGGTAGTGGCTTGTGGGTTGGGTCCATCAATCTGGTCTCATGCTTAATCTTTTCACTCTGGCATGGGAAATATTATTCCATATCCTTTAAAACAACTTCCCTATCCAGGCCACTTTCAGAAGCTGGAGATTCTGGGGGTGGAGACTCAGATAAAGCATGCAGGAAGGGTTACCCCCAAAGCCCTCACGTGCATTTGGATAAAACATGATTGGAGTTTCTTTGCCTCACCCCTTCCCTCCACCAAGAGGGAAGAGGGGGTGACACTTTGGCCCCCGGCCTGAGATATATGGCAGTGCCAGCTGCCCCCAACCCACACTATCCCCCCTTTCTCCACTCTGCTGATGGATGCCTGTTCCTCAAAACTTCCTGATCACACACGGATAGCCCCCACCCACTGTGGCTCAATTCTGGGCCTCGGGGAGCATGGCAGGGCTATGGATCTCTTCTTCCTCCTGCCGAAAGTAGGCTGGCTTTCCCTGGGAGCTGGGAGCTTGCTGGGCCTTCAGCGGACGCAAGGCTACCATATGGTTGATGCTCTGGCAGAAGTGGCACTCTTTGGGCTGGGGTGGCCGTTTGCATTCCTTGGCATGATGGCCTAGACCTCCACAGTTGTAGCACCTATCTCCCTTTGATCTGCGTTTCTGCATGTTCTTCCATTTGGGCCGCCTCTCACTCCCAGTGCAGGACACCCCACCAGGGCCGGTGACTCGGATAGATTCCAGGCCCTTGGCAGACTTCTTAAAGGTGAACTCTACGGCCTCACCCTCCTTCAGGCTCCGGAAGCCCTCCATGTGCAGCTTACTCTGGTGCACAAAGACATCCGCCGGGGTGAGGGTGGGGTCGAGTGTGACCCCGGACAGGAAGCCGAATCCCATGCGCACGTTGAACCACTTGCAGATGCCAGCTCCGCGCAGCAGCTGTGGCTCCTCGTCCGCCTGGGCCGCGTCCTCCTGCGCCTTCTCCGGCCACCTGCAAACTGCTGGTCTGACACAGAGCTCATGGTAGTCGGCTGAGTCCGCGCGGCCCCGGGCCCCTGGTCGGTGGGCTGCTGGCCCCAGAGAAGTCCGGAGGCAAAGGGCAAAAAATGAATTTTGAGTGTATGAAAAGGATAGCAAGTGGGAAAGGTCATGAATGTTATCCAAATAGGCTAACGTTGCATAGTGTTATTTATAATTAGCACTCAAGTTTCCCAGTGTGACCTCTCAAGAGTGTCTACAATTTGCATCCTGTTGAACTCGACTAGGGTCAGCACCCCACTCTCCTCCTTCCCCACCCTGTCCTTTCTCTCCAGACACTGGGCTCTCAACAACGGAAGCACAGTGTCTGAGGCATCCCATCAGAGTTTAACACCCATGCTTCCAGGCTACAGTCACCACTCAAAAGGGTTTCTCCATCCTTTAAGACTCAACCCAAGGAGTCTTCCAAGGCCTTTTAGCTTTAGCTAATTTTTTCTTTCACACTCCCTTAAAAGATTTGTCATTTGGGGGGACGTATTACTTTTTCTTCCTAGTAAATTATGATCTATTAAAGTAGAGGATTTTCTTTATTATAATCTTTAATGACCAGACAAACCAGTGTACTGTACAGTGTGCTTAATACCAATTGAATTGCAGCAAATGTGCCCAATCAATTGTACAAATTTGTAACAAGCTTGGTTCATAGCATTTTGCAGCAATTGTAAGGACCAAAATCATCCTTGAGGATCTGCACTCTTGCAAAGGGTATAAAACACAGCAAGCTTCAAACGAAACAGGACATGACAGAGCTGTATCCCAGGACTATTCATGGAACAGAATGGATTTCTGTCCTTTGTTTTTCTGCATTACAATGTTCATGCCGGCTTAAAAAATAACATTTTTGGCCATTTTTCAGTTTGATGAATTTGAGCTAATGGATGAAAAAGTGACTGTCAGAGACAGAGCACTGAGAGATGGAAAGCACAGTGTTCTCAATATGAAAAGCCTTTCCAAGTGACGCTGGCATCCGAGCTGAAGCAAATGCTACTCACACACACAACATATTCATTAACAGTGTTGAGTGAAAAGTATAACTAAAGCCAATAATATCATTTGCTCCCATTTGCTGAGCAAATCTGTATATTAACTAGGATGGTGTCTCCTGCTTCTCTTCTATTTCACACTCCTGACTCATGTAATTAAAATATAGCAGGCCGTTGATACACAGGAAGGAGAGTCTGTAATAAAAATACCTTTTCATAATCAAATTTAAGCACTCATCTTATTTATGATCTGTCTACTTTAATAAATCTATTAATACTTCATTTTAAAAGCCATATAAAGCTCTATTAACCCATCTTTACACACTTTAATTTAAAGTGACGGGCTATTCATAATTATTTTTCCATTCATTTATTCAATAAATATTCTAAATATCTACTACATGCTAAGCAACATATTTAAAGCTGTGGATATAAAAATGAATAGTTTAAGGTTACAGTCCCTGTAGGGGAAACAGACAGGAAAATAAAATAACGCCATACTGCACGTCCCCCCGCTGCAGGACACCAGGTACAGCAAATACAAAAGAGGGAGTCTTCACCTTAACCTGGGAGGACTTCTGAGAAAACATAAGAAATAAGAGAAAAGCTTAAAAAGGGCAATGTTTATCAAAGATCAAGTGCAGGTGTGATTTTCAAGTGAATTTCTGACCTAGCGGGAGGGAAGTTCTGGCCTGGCTGCTCAACGAACAGGACTCTGACTCCATGACTTTGCCCACTCAGGTCACAGCTGATAAGGCATCTCACATGACATATAAGCAAGTACAATGTGGTGTGCACAATCTGCTGAGCCAGTGCAGTTCCCTCTCTGGGATTTCACCTGGGTAACAACAGACTGGGGCAGGTAGAGGTGGGAGCTGAAGGGGAAAGTCATTACAGAGAAAAGGTCAAAGGCACATGCATGTTGAAGATGCAAGGAAGCAGGAAACCTGAATAAACACAGGAGGTAACTGGTAGCACCACAAAGGTAGAGGGATCTTGGTCTGCCAACAGAAACAAATGTTCCAGGGCAAGACCAAGGCCACGTGGTCCAGGAAAGCCAGAAGGTGGGCATCCCCAGAGCTGCCTTTGGTTCCTGACAGTGAGGCTGTGAGGTCCACTCATGCACCCAGGAGACCCCCTTTCCTGTTCCCTCTGCATGTGTATCCTCACTCCCCTCTATTTGAGTTAGTTTGACTGGGTAACGGTTCCTTGAGCCTTCTCCAAACAGATGGTGTATTAGTGTTCTGAGTTATGGAACACACCGCCCATTCTCCCTGGCTTTTACTGTTCTACAATGTGTCCAATTTACAAATATTAGAATGCCTTCCTCTGACCCTCAGTGGATCTTTATCTTACTTTAGGGTAAATAAATCATGTTTTAGACATTGCACTGAACAAATTCAATTTGTCTTCGTGAAAAATAGCACTTGGAAAATGGGCAACACAGTGTACTGATTAAGAGCGTGGGCTTGGGGCTTCCCTGGTGGCGCAGTGGTTGAGAGTCCGCCTACCAATGCAGGGGACACGGGTTCGTGCCCCGGTCCGGGAAGATCCCACATGTCGTGGAGCAGCTGGGCCCGTGAGCCATGGCCGCTAAGCCTGTGCGTCCGGAGCTGTGCTCCGCAACGGGAGAGGCCACAGCAGTGAGAGGCCCGCGTACCACCAAAAAAAAAAAAAAAGAGCGTGGGCTCAAGAGCCAGACTCCCTGCGACCCTATCCCAGCTTCATCACTCACTAACGGCGTGACCTTGGACAAGTTACTGCACTTCGTGGAGCCTCCTACTCCCCATCTGTAAAATATGGGTAACAGTGGTACCTACCTCATAGGGGTTTTATGGGGATTATACAGGAAAATTTTAAAATTCTGTACAAGTTTTTATTAAACAAGTAGACATTCATTTCTTAAATAATCACAAATACAGTGGTTTGAATTTTGTAATTTTGATGAATGGCAAGAGAAAGATAAGTTAGGGGATCTACTAAATACAGATATAGCTAGCTATAATTTATCAAGGACCTATCACGTGCCCAGCACTGACCGAGTGCTTGACATCCATCATCTCATGAATGTGGTCTGCACAAAACTGTCAAATGTATTTGACAATTCACAAACACATATTGAAAGCTGACTGCATACCAAGCACTGGGTCATGCCTACAAAGATGAATAGAACGTAATCCCTGCTCCTGAGAAGTTCCCGGCACGGCTGGAGTGCTGAAGCTGGGTCAGGCAACCTCGCATCGACTTTGGTTCAATCATCTGCAAAATGAGGATGTGTGAGCAAGTGACTCCTTAGGTTCCTACTTCATCTAATGATGAATAATTTCACACTCACTGGACTAAGAGATCATGCCACCTATTGAAAATCCCCAAGCCTTTTAAGTTTTTCCACTCAGTGACCACTTGTGCTAAATGATAGTGTAGACGATCAATACTGCAGTATTTGGGGAGGTCTTCTGAGGCCCAGGTATCTGGATTGGGCTGCTGGAATGCTTTGTCAGAAGCATCAGCCCTCTAGAGAGTGAGATCTCACATGGTCAAGGCAAAGTTCAAAAGACAAAACTGTAGTGTTCAAACAGGAAGATGTCTTGCAGTCCTCAAGGACACCTGCATCAATGCATTCATTTCTTTACTGAGCCTCAGAGGGAAAAGGTGATGTCGTTCATGGCCCGCTAGGTGTCCAGTTCCTTGACACTTGTCCTAGGGCTTTCTGCACTGCCCAACGATACGTCACACAGATTAATAAACCAGGCTTCACACTCAGACTGCTTGGATTCAAATCCCTACTCTGCCACTTTTTAGCTTTGTGATCCCAAATCCAGTTATTGAGCCTCTCTCCTCCCTGTGAAGTTGCTATCTAGCCACTTAAGGATTAAGTTACATAATACTTATAACTTGCTATGGCATAGAGTCCGGTGCAAAATGAGCCTTCAGTAAATGATGATGATGATGGTGATGGTGATGATGATAATGGCAAACACTAACATAAGGCACTTACTGTGTGCCAAGCTCCATTTCTAAGCACTTTACATGCATCACCTCATTTATTCTTCATAACAATCCTATGAACAGGTAGGTATTGCTATTACTCCCAGTCTATCGCAGCACAGAGAGGTTGTAAAATTTGCCAAAGTAAGTAGCAGAACCTAGATGTGTACCTAGAGCATGCGTCCAGAGTCTGAGCCCCTAACCACTGCCATGTGGTATGGGGTCTCCCGTGACTTTCTGTCGCCGGCACAGACTCTTCCCACGGGTGAGTGGCTGCTATACGTACACGCCTAACGTGCATTAACTCATGGAGTCTACACACCAACCTATGCCACAGATAGTATTATTAAGTTTATATTAAATGTTTACATAAACATAACAAGGGGCTAAAACAAAAGGTGAAGGCAGTGAAGGGAGAGGGGCATCGGCTGTAGTGCAAAGAGAACTGAGTTAAGGACTGAAAAGCCAGCACTACTGCAAACTACTCCAGGCAGGAAATGTCAGTGGATGTCTCGGCTGGGAGGGAAATGTGTGATCGGAGGACACAGGGTGGGTAACGAAGATGATGAACCATTCTGGCAGCTTCAGAGTTTTGTTGAAAAGCCAGGTCATTGTAGCAGTTAGCAGGAGCAGGTAAAGTGTGGTGGAAAGGGATGGGCTTTGAAGTCAAGCACCCGTTCTTTGACTTACTAGCTCTGTCTTCTAGGAAGCCACTCAACTTCTCTGAGCCTTGGGTTTTATTCTACTAAATGGAGATTATAATACCTAATTTGTAGAGTTGTTTGGAAAATTAAAAGAGAGATTTTTTAACTGCCAAGCACAGTGACTGGCACAGAACACACTTAATAAATTCTAGTCCTCTTGTAAAGTACAGTGTGTGATAAACTAGGACAGGTTAACCTACAGGTGTTTACAACATAGGTAAACCAAACACTCCTTCAAGTAGGGAAAAATAATAGAGAAGAGTAGGAGAGAATAATGCTGTCCTGCTTAATAATGAACACCATAATAATCTGCTGAAAGCAGAGGAGAGAAAACTCATTTTTCTTCTGATTTACATTTGGGACAAAGAAAACTTGGTTGGATGTTTTACCAGATTGTTATAATGTAAAGACTCTTCCAGTATATACCCCTGGGGATGGCAGAAAATGTAAGTCTGACAGAAAAGAAAATTCTGGATGTCCGATCTTGGATAAATTGCCAAGTCCTCAGAAACACTTTCAGATGATGTCACTGTCTTGGTTTGTCATTACTCAGAGGATTTGATTACAGTGAGATTTTCCAAATTATCAAACATTCCAGGTGTACAAAATGATCACCGTTTCCTATTGACAATCCTTGCATAAAGTGCTTAACTGTTGTCACATTGATTTCCTATGTTCGTTCACCCCACCATCACCAAGGTAACATTGGTTAATACCTCACTCTTTCCCAAGATCTTCACTATCAGTAAATTATTATTTGTGGAAAAGAATTATAATTCTAAAAGAATGTGTATTATACTGTAATTGACAGAGAATATGCTTTTAACATACAGGGAAAGACCAATTTTCTGACACTTCAGCTCTATTTGCTTCAAAGCATTACTGCTATAAAGCACCAATTATGGCTAACCATGGCATTATTCTCACTTTAGTAAGTAGTTGGTTTCGTAAAGCTTTAAGAACTCTCAACTTTGGCAATCAATTTAGTTAACTACAGGAAATGGCCTATTTCATAGAGATTATGACCTTAATATCATATTGCTCCCCAAGCTCCCATACATTCAGAGTGAACTGTCACTCAGTATACATTTACATAGACCTCTCACTATTAAGCCTGACAGATAAAGCACACTCGAGAAGCCATATCTGTATCATATCACGGTTGTCAGGGTTTGACTTCATAGTCTCCACCACATCCACCCTCAATTCTTTCGGGTTCTATAAATTAACTTTACCCCAAACTAGCTAAAAACAAAAAGAGCCCCAAACAGGGAATTAGGGGGGTTCACGAGTCCCAGCTAAGTTCCCGTGGGAAGGTAATGAATTCTATCCTGTTTTATTTTGGTCCTACCATCCAACCATCTCACCAGCCAGAACCCGGGGGTATTCCAGAGTGTCTTCCAAACCCTCAACTCTTATATCCAAGCAGTAGTTGAGGTGTCCATCTCACCAGCCAGAACCCGGGGGTATTCCAGAGTGTCTTCCAAACCCTCAACTCTTATATCCAACCATCTCACCAGCCAGAACCTGGGGGTATTCCAGAGTGTCTTCCAAACCCTCAACTCTTATATCCAAGCAGTAGTTGAGGTGTGTTGCTTCCATCTTTTAAATGTTTTTTGAATCTTTACTCTCCATTCTACTGCCCTAACTTCAGTCTTCTCCTATTTTATATTACAATACAGAAGGTTTTATACTTTAAAGCTTTTGAAATACAAAATAAAAACATCACAGAACATGCATATCGACAAAAGACAACTATGGTCCCTTGGATTTAAGACCAAACAAACTCAGGACACCTTTTAGAGGCCCAAACTCTGAGAAACTTTCTCCATTATATTGCATCCTCACCTGAGCAAGTATCTAGACTACAAATCTGATCATATCTTTCTCTCTCTACTGCTTAAAATACTTCTCTGAAGTTTGCTTGTCTATAAAGTAAGTCCAAGTTCAAAAAGTGTTTACCTACTCTGATTCAGAAGTAGAAGCTGACGTGCTCCAATAGTCTAGAACATATTATCTTAGAACCCTACAATCCCATGGAAATTGTTCCTGTATCATCTTCCAAACTTAATATTGCAAAACAGAAGCTTAGTTTCCCAGAGTTTACTGCAAGTATTAAAAAGTGAGCCATTCTCCATCATTAAAAAGCCTACCAATAATAAATGCTGGAGAGGGTGTGGAGAAAAGGAAACCCTCCTACACTGTGGGTGGGAATGTAAGTTGGTACAGACACTATGGAGAACAGTATGGAGGTCCAGCAAAAAATTAAAAATAGGGTCACCATATGATCCAGCTACTCCTGGGCATATATCCAGACAAAACTATAAGTCAAAAAGATACGTGTGCCCCTATGTTCACAGCACTATTTAAAATAGCTAAGACATGGAAACAACCTAAATGTCCACTGACAGATGAATGGATAAATAAGATGTACATATATACAATGGAATACTACCAAACCTTAGAAAAGAATGAAAGAATGTTATTTGCAGCAACATGGATGGACCTAGAGATTATAATACTAAGTGAAGTCAGAAAGAGAAAGACAAATACCATATATTATCACTTATATGTGGAATTTAAAATATGATGGAAATGAACCTATCTATGAAACAGAAAAAGACTCACAGACGTAGAGAACAGACTTGTGGTTGTCAAGGGGAAGGGAGTCGGGGACGGATGGACTGGAGTTAGCAGATGCAAACTAGTATAAACAGAATGTATACAGAATGGATACAAAACAAGGTCCTACTGTATAGCATAGGGAACTATATTCATATCCTGTGATAAACCACAATGGAAAAGAATATAAAAAAGAACATAGATATATGTATAACTGAATCTCTTTGCTCTACTGCAGAAATTAACACAACAGTGTAAATCAACCATACTTCAATAAAAAAAAATGAGCCATTCGGATGCATTGTTTCTAACCATGGTTTATAGAATCCTCAGGAGTCAAGTACCGATAGCACCTCCCATGAGTGATGAATGGAGGCCCACGGAAAAGAGATGCAGCTATTCTCAAAGTTCACTCTGCCTGGGAAACACACATAAAAAGTATTATCCAGAGTGATCAGTATAATAATAAATACATTAACGGGGCTACAGAAGCATGAAGGAGGGGTTGTACCAGGCACAAAAGATGGAGAAAAGCAGCCCAAGAAGAAGAAATGGCCTGAGTAAAGGCAAGAAAGTCTATCTATGCACAGGGTGTTAAGGATAAAAATAAACTTTATAATTCAGGAAAGGCATATATTTGGATTTTCTATTCTATTTTGAATTTTCACATGAAAACCTTACTCTTAATTGTGTTATGGTCACGTTTCCTTATCAAACAGGAGTTCTTTTTACTGCCAATGTAATTACTTACGTCTGCCATCACAAGGGGAAAAGCAAGTGTTTTCAGGGCAGCAGATTACTGCCCACTATGCCATCACTAATAAGAGAAATTATAATATTTGTACTGTTATAATCTCCAGAAAAGCTCTAGGGAAAAACCTCAGAGTAACTCCAGAAATCATTTTGCCAGGATTTTCTTTTCATTTGAACTTCAACAAGTAAATGTCCAATCTGTAGAGTGGTCCTAAGTGCAGAAATTCTTCAAAGAAGCATAACCACAAATTCTTTTAAAAAAATGTAACATGGCTACACTCTCGTTTCCATCCTACCCAAGCAGTAGGAAAGAGAACTGCCATCCTGAAAACTGAGGAAATGCCCCACAAACCATAGTAATGAGCTACCAGGTGGAAACAGACAGTGAAAATTCTTAGATAATCCCCAAAGACTAATTTTACTCTGATGTTTCAATCCCTACCTCACAAAAACTTTCTTAACCACCATTAAAATTTGGAAAAACTTACTACTTTGGACTCTACCACATCTTTCTCCTTGGATTATTTACTCAAAGTACTCGTAAGCTACAGATTACAGAAACACAGTTATCAAAATAGAAGGAAAGCATACACGATGGATCATAAAGGAAGGAAAATGCCGCAAAAGTGGATTACCAGCCTCTGAAGAATTGAGATCTAAAAGAAGTCAATCCCCACGTGTAATCTGAACAGCAATGTTTTTTCACCAAGATACCAGCGTACAGGTTATTTGAATCCTATTGCCATCACTTTCCACATTTCTTTTTCTTGCCCCATGCTTTCCCTTCCCCCAAGGAAAGCTAAAGAAAACCATGTGGTTTTACTTACAATCGTGAAGTTCATGACTTTGAGAATCCAGATGGTCATGGCCAAGTTCACCAGTATTAAAATCATCAGGAGTAGGACAAAGAAATACAGGCATCTTTTCCGCCAGCCATAAATCCCCACTTTGTATACCTGTGGTCCCTCGGAGCTGGGCATGGTGCTCCGGTGGTGGGTGTACTGTTCCTGAGGCATCTGAAATAAATGAGGTGAGAGAGAAGCACTCACATTAAACTGCTCAGAGAGAGAAAGGAAAAAAAAAAAGAATGGAAAAAAATCAACTGATGAAGAGATATGGCTGACTGCTGTCTATATGTTTCCACCCTCCTGACAACTCTAAAAAAATCTGCTTCCCCTGGACAAAAGTGGCTCCTCTGGAGGCTTGCATGAGCTCTCCCGTTTCATGCAGACATCTCTCATGATATGCACTGAGACAGCCACATATATGTATCACAGGAGGAGAGGGACCCGTAGGAAGCCATTTTCCAAATGATTCTTAGAATTCCAACGTCTTTGTGAGGGAGACAAAGTCCTCAGGGTGAAATATAGAATTCACCTGAGAAAATAAATTAACCCCAGCAGTTCTTCATGGTGGTATAATACTACTACTTAGCAACTGATTTGGGGGAGGGGGGAGGTAAAATTATCTCAAATGCAATCATTCTGTATTGCCAAAAAGTTAGTGGCAAAAGTAACAAATTTGATCTTCCCTCCATTCCAGAGTTCAAAGGGGTGCTGATGGGCACACAGATTAAGCCTCACTTGACTCAGGGATCTTCAAAAGGTGATAGATAGCCTGTGCTTAAATGCTTCCCTTGACAGAGATCTCACTACCCTTTTCAAGTGGTCCTTATGAGTTAGACAATTCTAATTGTTATCAACACATTTATTTTATAAACATAAAAGAGGCTCAAAGTCAAGTAAGGTGTGAACGTGCCTTCCAGGAGTTTGCAGGCTAACGGGGAGAACAAACTAGTTAAACAGTGATAATAGCAGAGTGAGATAAATTAGAAAAAAAATCTGCCAATATTAAGTAATATTCGAATCCCCTTTAAAATAAGGAAGCTTTCCCAAACCCCCGCTGTTGACACAAATTATCTTTATACTGGCACTGCTAATTAGGGACCAACACAAATCTAAGTAAACTTATCACTTCTATAAAATTCTCCAACCAAAACAAATTTTAAAATTAAATACAAACAAAGCTGCCAACGCGTATCGTTCAAAATGGGAAATGACTGGCTACTGAGAAGAATGATGACTTGCAAAACTAAACAGCGTAATGTGGTACAAGGACTTTAGCACAGCATCTTCTGAGCACAGCATCCCTCCTCTGCCGCGAGCCAGGTGACAACATGGCCTCCACTGCTTTTCTCTTTTCAAATTACTGCACAAGCTTTATTTTGGGATTTTTACTTCACTTGGCCCTCACGTAGGCAGACTGCATTCTCTAGGAATAAGGTCTGTCTCTGCTTATTTTCATCTTAGTCAATAGCACTTACATTAGTGATATATGGTGCCAGAGGGACCATGGTGACAAACAAAATGTAGGCCCTAAAATCATACCCTTGGTTATGAGGTCATCTTCCAGATGGTTCAGAATATACTTATTGTACGGTTTTTAGATAATCACTAAAATGCACACATAAAATCTAAAACTTCCCCAGAGGACTCATGGCCTTTAGGCATCAGTGGAATTCCATTTGAAAAACCAAGTAAATTCTTACTTAAGGTCAACTCAAATGCTCAGTGAAGATCTACATACATCTATGTCATTGTAAACACTCCCCTAGCACCAAAATCAGGCCCTAATATGAGTATGTGTTCGAACATATGTGAGTGGAATGAATACGTGAAAAAAATGAATGCATAAATGATGAATGAATGAATGATTTCCCATCCACTATGAAATCTGCTGCCATCTGGGTGTGTACAAAAGTCCAAGCCAAACACCAGGGGGAACTTCTTGTTTGTATTCTTGCAAATTTCCACTTCAGTCTCCCAAAGCCCTGGCTTCCCAACCAAGCACTGAGCTTCACACTACGAAGGGATCTCAGTTGTATTACTCAGCCCCTTACAATTCTGCAGACCAGAGCTGTGTTGTAACAACACGGGAACACAGCAATGTCATCTCTCACTGACCTTTTCACACACCAAGATCAATAAGAAGGGAAAATAAATGTCTTACTAGTCTGAAGGAAATTAGGCCTTTCTTTTCCATTAAATCATATTCTGTAAATTAAGGAAATAATCACAAAATCTTAGAATCCTATCTGCAAAGTCCTTTGATTCTAATCAATTAATTCTATGAGTCAGCTGACTTAAGACTAGAGAAGCTGACACACTTGTGCACGGCTCCAGGGTTTGTGGCAGGGCAAGGAAAAGAATTGTAGTCTTTGACCTTTGCAGGTGTGAAGAACAGTGAGAAATTCTTGACAAATGAGTGTACAGAAGCTAGCGATATTGCCAGCACACCAGGTGCCTTTTCTCTGACATTTATCCCAACCGATGGGGGCATTACATAATTTAGCTATAAAATAGAAATGACATGGTCAATAAATATTTATCAGGCTGTGGATATGGACATCATACATGTGATTTTTTTTTCATACACAGATTTGAACTTGACAGATGCAATGATTATCTCCACTCGGATTTTGCGATCCTGATGTACATCAGAGGAACCTGTGGAGCTTTTAAACCATCTACACTCAGGTTAATTAAATAATAATCACAAGGAATTTTTTAAAAAGTCCCCCAGATAATCCTAAAGTGTAGACAAGGTTGCATACCACTGATCTAGAATAATGTCTCAACCCTGACTATGCAGCAGAACCCCAAACTTTTAACAGATACAAAATCAAATTCTGAGCTCTACAATGGAATTGGAAAGCTCCACAGGTCATTCCAGGCATTAGGGACAGCTTATCTTAAAATGCCTTTTTTGCTGTTGCTGTTATTAAGCCAGATACCTCCCTGGCTGCTGCTGCTGCTTTTTTTTAATTGACTTTTATTGAAGTATAGTTGATTTACAATGTTGTGTTAGTTTCTATTGCACAGCAAAATGAATCAGTTATACCTTTTTTTTTTTTCCATAATACAACCATTTCAAGGCAAAAATCTTGAAATAAATTCTAGAGTATAAAGCAGACCAGCAGAGCTCCTTTTTAAAGCAAGAGTGAGGGCTTGGCCACCCCTGAAGCACTTCTACAGAACCTTCGGATTCTTAGAAACCACTGACTTTTCCCCCCATGTTAACTGACCAGCTGAGGAGCTCAAAAACAGTAAGGGGAAGTAGTGACCTTTCAAGCCACACAGTGAATTAGAAGCTGAGCAGGGATCAGAACCCAGATCCTCTGATACATGGTGTAGTGCCTGATTCTGTATGTCATGAGGGCTCTTCCACCAGCACCATACTTCCTGCCTACTTTAAGGAATCACATCAAACAAAACATTCCAGTCTGCAATTCAAGGAAGGAAGGAAAGACAGAAGGAGGGAGGGAGGGAGGAAGGAGGCCATGTTGTACAAATGATTATAATACAAAGTGTTGACATCACTTATATGTGGAATCTAAAAAAAAAAATAGTACAAATGAACTTATTTACAAAACAGAAATAGAGTCACAGATGTAGAAAACAAGCTTACGGTTACCGGGGGCGGTGGGGGGGAAAGGGATAAATTGGGAGATTGGGATTGATATATACACACTACTGTATATAAAATAGATAACTAATAAGGAACTACTGTAAAGCAAAGTAATCTATTACTCAGTAGTCTGTAATAACCTATATGGGAAAAGAATCTAAGAAAGAGTGGATATATGTATATGTATAACTAATTCACTTTGCTGTACACCTGAAATTAACACAACATTGTAAGTCAACTATACTCCAATAAAATTATTTTAAAAAAAAAGAAAAAAGAATACAAAGTGTTGCCAGCCAAACAATATGGTAACAGATACATCTGTTATAAATAATCCTGCTTAGAAAAAGAAAATTTAGATAAGCTGAGTACATTAATTTTTCTAGTCAAAAACAGAAACATGTTGAAATAAGAAAAACTTACGAGGAAAGACAGACTCCAATCTGTGTTTCTTTTTGGTTCTTCCTGGGAGAAATCTGCTGTATAGGGAATAAAGTTGAAGTTTCAGGTCCTCCCTCATCCAAGTCCCTTCCATGGCCCCGGAAGGGGTCCTAGTAGTGTATTAACAGCCATCATACATTTTTGTAAAACTCAACTAAAGTAAGATGAAAAAGACCCTTTTTCACCTTCCCCTTATGTTGCGTGGTTTTGGAGGATTTACATGCATCTTGAAGGTCCGAATAAGAGGAAGTTGAATTGGGGGCTCGCATAGTTCGGGTGCAGTGGTACGTATTTACATGGTTTGCAGACACCTCCCTGTAGAGGTACATTATGCTAGCTCCCCTCGTATAAGAATGTCTTCCAGGAATTCTTCTTCCATCCTTGGCTCCAACTCAACAAGCATGCTGTCATGAAGGTACATGACCAAAGGACACATTGCCATGTAAACATGTCCTATGATGGCCAGCACCAGAAATACGTGGATACTAGAGGAGCCAGAAGCTAGGTGGAAATTTTTTTTCTAATCATCAGTTACGTAAAATTTCAAGTGTAGAATTCAATTCTCATTGACACCCAGTCAAAACAGAAATTCTCTCCTGTCAAGAATATACTCAATGCAGCACAGAAAATAAATGTTCCCCACAGTTTTTCTTTTCTTATGGAAATCATGGAAAAGAGAATTAATCAGAATTCTTGTGTTTTCAGGTTGTGTGCACCGTGTGCCTGAATTCTGTACATAAAATTGCATGCTTTATGCTTCACAACTATCAATAATTTAAAAAAAAGTTTTATTGAAATCAGCATAGGAGACAATTATCTTTCTACTGTCTACAGAGAAAGTGGTAGCACCTTCATATGAAGAGGCAATCAAAGGAAATGCCACCAAAAACTGTAGGAAAAGTATGTCAGATACTTAATATTATTTTTTCTGGATTTTATGATAGGTCAGCTTTTAAAAATTAATAATTTAATTTCCTCATTCTAAGTACATAGTCATGTTTTCTTGAGTTTGTATTTCTAATTTTTTCAGTTTTTTCCTTAAAACAGCCCCACAAATTGTTCAAGCTTCGGGCTTCACCAAACCTGGAGAGTCCTCTGGTCCCTCCCATAAAGAACCCCAAGTGTACATCAAAACCTCAGTGGAACATCCTCATAAGACGTCACTGCCTAGCTGAGCTCAATGAGAGGTACACTTATCTGTGTTCCACTGGGAGGGATTTTCAGACTTTTGAACGTGTCAGAGCCACCCAGGCAAACAATAAGTGCAATAAATGCAGATTCCTAGGCTCCACGCCAAGGAATAATTCAGTAAGTCTGGGGTGCATCTGAGAAATCTGTGTTTTTAACAAGCACCAAAACTGATTCTGGATATAAAAAGCCCAAGGACCACGTTTTAAGAACGCGAATTTACATCCAACACAAAAAAAGCATCCTTGGGCCATCTTTGTAGAGGCATCTTTGCCTCTACTTGTGTTATTTCTCACAGGATTACCCACCTTCCTCCCGTATCCTAAATGTATGCTTTGCCATCCCTCACTTTTTCACTGCATTCCTACCCTGGAGCTTTCATTTCCGTTAACCTCTTTCAGCAGTATATTGAATATTATGCTCTTTGCAGCCTTTGGTGCTTGGTTTTTAAATCTCTTTGGCATTAAACAGAATCTTAGCTTACCTTTATAATCCTCTCCACATGTTGCCTAACTTTACTCTTACTAATGCCCAGGTTTCCAGGTCCTTGGCAAATGCTAGAAACCTCATACTCTCATCTATCTACTGAAATGGCCCATTCAAAAATCACTAGTGATGTCCCTGATCAAAATTCATTGCACTCTTCTTTTTTTTTTTTTTTTTGCGGTACGCGGGCCTCTCACTGTTGTGGCCTCTCCCATTGCGGAGCACAGGCTCCAGACGCGCAGGCTCAGCGGCCATGGCTCACGGGTCCAGCCGCTTCATGGCATGTGGGATCCTCCCGGACCGGGGCACGAACCCGTGTCCTCTGCATCGGCGGGCGGACTCTCAACCACTGCGCCACCAGGGAAGCCCATGCACTCTTCTTAACACCCATTTTCCTTGGGTGTTTGGTCATTGCCAACTTCCCCTCCTCCCCTGGAAATTTTGTCCTTTGATATTCATGACACTTCTGGCTTCTTCCCTCTATCTTTGATTACTGTCTGTCTTTCCAAACTCTCCTGTCTGCCTCTTTCTCCCAAGTTCACATTATGAGTTAGCATTCTCTTGGTCCCATCTCAGAGACAATGTCCAGTGTCATACTTTCATTTTGTACTTCTATGAGAATGAAACTCAACTTACCACTTTTACTCCAGTTTCCATCTCAAATTGGACCTATCTAAATGTCTTTCATCCGTCTACTCCCTCATCAAATAATTATTGATGGTCAATCAAATTCCATATACCACGGGAAGGGTCTCAAGATACCACAAGGAAGAAGAGTTAACCTGCCTTTATGAAGCTCACAGGCTGGGTGGTGGGGGACTATGTGCAGTAAATGCTTAGAAACAAAATGAAACACGGGAAGTATCTACACTGAAATATATCTGGTAATGTTCAAGAGAGCATCACAGGATGAAAAGTATTTCATATACACTCATCTAGAGAGAACTTTCTAAGGATGTAACATTTATGCTGAGACTTGAAGGATGAGAAAAAGACAGCAAGGTGAGGGTAGGGGGGAAAAAAAAAACTATCTCAGGCAGAAGAAGGAAAGCAAAGGCAAGTGTCCCAACGCAGACAAGGCCTGTGTGACTGGCTGTAATGAGTGAAGCAGAGATGGGAGTGAGATGAGGCTGAAAAGCTGACTCGAGTCAGATGATGCTGGGCCTTGGAGATTATAGTAAGAAGTTCAGATGTTACTGAAAAGTCATTGAAAACCCATGGCAGAATCTGAAACAAGGGAGTGATAATCTGAGTTATAAGAGTATAGCAATGCCTAGACCACAACAGGTGCAGAATAAATATTTCTCTTTTGATGTGATTAACACTCTTATTTTTTCCCCTCCCTCTATACCAATCATGCATCAAAGCATTCTCAAAAATTGAATAATTTAGCAAAAGTGAACCTTGATCAGTGTAATATACTCCCCAAGAGGCCTACTTTTATCTGTGGCGGTGCACCAGGCATGTAAATTTGAAAACAGAATCTTTCTAAGCAAATACACTCTCTTCTTAAGAATCACAAGACAACGGTATTTTCCATCAGTCATTGGGAACGTCTTACAGTGTCATGCAACATATTTTACAGTGATATATGTCACCTCTCTGAATATATCCCAAACTCTTCCAAGTATTTAAAACTTCTTTGAACTCTAGTAGCACCTAAACAATGCGTGTGTGTGTGTATGCATCTATGTAAGTATATGTAATTACACATGTGTATGTATAATTATACACATATACACACACAATTGCATATATTTGTACAGTGAATGAATAAAAATCAAGCCAATGCTAAATTGCAGAGCATATCCTCCGGTAATAAGTAAACAGCTATAAGATCAGAAGCAAAGGAATGAAAACTTACACAACGTGCCTCTGTTTCCTAAGGCACATGCAACTATGATATATTGATATTAAGTAGGCTTAACTACAAAGCATTACTCTGCTCCTTCATGAGGCTCTTTTCAGTGTTCACCTGTTCATAAACAAATCCAGCTGACTTAAAGATAATCTGTTCTTTTGCACACAAAATGCAATAGGATTATATTTCCCAGAGAACGAATGTAGTGAAACTTTCTGTTGCTTTGCCATTAATACGGAGGAACCACCAATCATCAAGGCAAGGTCATAATATAATAACCACCCATAACCATGGCTAATTACATAGTTGCCAAGTATAACACACATGGGATTTCCAAAGAAGGTCGTTCCGGATGGGCATTTTAAAAGCATGGCTTTGAGCTGTAACCTCATGGTCTCGTGCATCCAAATCTTCATACCTGGGATCATGTAGCATTATAGAATCAAGGCCTTGACACTAACTTAATGTGACAATCTCAAGGAGAGGATCCATTTTTATGACTTGGACTTGTGAAGAACTTCCTCCTAGGTGTGTGGCCTGGTTCCAGTTCTGTCACTGCTCACACCACCAAGACCTCAGTGACTCTGCTACCTGAAGGTTTTTCCAACGGCCTCACAAATGTCCAATGTCACAGAAGCCATACGATTTGTACAAAGCCCATGCTCTCTATAAAGTGTTTACGAAGATCCTTGAGCCAAGCCCAGCCTAAGTGGTACCTGGACCCTGTAGCTGTTGCCCCTCTAATTTAGGAAGTCACATTAAATGCCCAGCTTAAGGCTCTCCCACACTGACTTTCAGAATGTTAAATCCCACTACTTTGACACGACTTTGACATCTTAACACAGAAACCAGCCTCGTCATACTCAAGTGGTCATACCCATGTTCACTCCCCTTCCTAAATCTGGTAGGTACCAAATAGTTATTGGAAGATCTTCTAGTGCCCTCCTTCCTACATTTTATCAGTTGATATTAGGATGATGGAAGGTCTTGGGGCAGAAACATACACAGCTGTCACATTTCATGAGGCTGAACACCTATTCTAGAATAATACTGTTAGAAACCATCACTTTCTGTCTGCGTTGTGTTTTTGTTTCTGCTGGATTCTTCTTCAGGAGAAGAACACATGTTTTCTTTATTTCCTCCCCAAATAAAAGAGATATCTAGAAACAGTTACAGTATCTGCATTATCAGTCTGCTGTGCAAGAATGCATTATGTTTTGAGGGATGATTAAAAAACAATCAGTAAACCTTCCAAAGACACATCAATGCTACCAAGTTTCCTGATGATTTTTCTCTGGAGCCTATAAAATTTTATGGGCCACGACCCACTCCACTAATAGGGTTGAGGACAAGGAAGCATTGGCAGGCATTTTATTAAGGCTTGCTAGACTCTTCTACCCACTAGGCTTCATAATGTCTTATTCCGTAAGGGGACTTATGGGAGTGACGACTGCAATTCTCTGTACAGTTACATACCATGGGGCAAAGAAACGTGGCAAAGCACAGACTTGTCTGTGGAGGAAACCCCGATCTCAATCTTTTTTTTAAACAGAAAAAAAAATCTTTGACCATCTACTATGTGCCAGGTACCACAGCAGATCCTGGGTATATCTAGGTCTTCAAAAGGAAGAGTAAGGTATTTCTGTTTTCATCAAGATTGTATATTAATGAGAGACATGGACAGTAAACAAGTAAATGGATGAAACCATTAGAACTAAAGTTAGGTGGGGGGAAAGAAACAAAGAAGGTTCCATGACAGAGAGTAGAGAGTGAACCACACTGGTCATGGAAGGCCCTTCTGACCAAATGACAATTAAGGCGAGACCTAGAGGTAGAACAAGTTTTCCAGCAGAGGACAGAGCAAGCATTTCGACCTTAAGAGCATCCTCAAGTTAAGCAGGATGGCCAGCAGGGTGGGCACTGAATGAGCTCACAGGAAAGGGTAAAGGAGGGCTTTGCAGAGAGAAGCTGTGGACTAACTATACTCTGCCTTCTACATTATGAAGAGTACAGAATTAACATGGCTAGGCTAATAAATACATTCACTTACTTAGAAATAAGACAAGTGATACAAATCAATTGAGCTAGGGTTTGTTAACGCTGCTGCGGCACCTTACAACTTCCAGAACATTTAAAAGTAAACATGAATTACATCACTGTTTACAACTGTAACCAGTTTATATAAATAGCAGGAAGAAGTTCTCTCCCAGGTTCATTACAGTTTCTAGAGTTTGTTGTAAATCTAAGTCATTTTGGATTATCTTGGCACGTGAATAGTTTTCCATTACCAGGTTAATTCTGAGGTCTCAGATTTCAAATTACCTGCTTTTCAAGGGTTGTTTTCATTCACCCAGCCATACAAGGCTTCAGTCTTGGATAGCTAACATTTGGCACAATTTCGACAATGGTAATAAACTCCTCACTTTTAGCTCTGATATAACAATCATCCAGAAAAGTAAATGCCTATTTGTATGAAATGGTCCAGGAGTGGCATGCTCTATTTAAACAAATATCTGGACTAATTTAAAAGTGAGGTATTTCATCTTTTAGTTTTTTAAGAATTGGAATATGTAAACGTTGAAGAGTTTTTACTGCAAAAAATTAGACAAGTGCATGCATTTAAAAGAGCTGAAGAAGATACAGTTAAGAAAACCTTTTTCATTTACACTTTCAGCCTTTCTCCATAGAGGCAGCTATTACCAGCCTTCTTCTTAACCCTAAAGAAATGTTCGATACACATACAGCCTTTATCCAATATATACATTCAAAGCATACATACACACATTAAAATTTTTCTTTTTCACAGAAAGAAGGGCATATGTTCACTCTTTATTGTTCTTCATCTAAGTTGGTCCATTTACATAGCTCAGTGATAGTCCCACAAAAAATACAGAAATCTGTTTCTTCTCAAAGTTAGTTTTAAATTGTATGTGCATATGATATTTAACTTAATCAACTCTTTAGTGGTGAACACAGGTTGTTTCCACTAATTTTCTGATACCAATGCTCATTTAAACAAATGAATACTTACGGGTATTACCATGTGCTGGCACTAGTCATTCAGTGGTAAAAGACAGATTCCCTGCCTCTTGGACCTTACATTTTAGTGGAGGAAATGATAAACAGATAAACAAACATCTAGTTTGTCATACTTATTCTTGGGATAAGTCTTATGAATAAAAAAAGTAAAGCCAGAGAAGGGGACAGGCAATGACCAGGGAGGCTCCTGTCTGTAGGACGGTCATGGAAAGCCTCTCTGTGGTGGAGATATTTGATAAAAAATCATGAATGAGCAAGACAGTAAAGCATGAGGACATCTGGGAGTAGCACTCCAGTCAGAGGAAACAGCACCAGCAAGTGCAAAGGCCCTGAGGTAGGGGCTCACTTGGCATGTTCAAAGAACAATGTGGCTAGATCAGAGCATACAAGGGGGAGCATGTTTGAAAATAAGCTTGGAAGTGCAGGCAGAAGGAATGCACATTGGGTCTTATACGCCACAGTAAAACCATAGGTATGACACTGATTGTGACAGTAACTATCAGAGAACCAAGGTGCAGGAGTGATCAGATTTTCACTTTGGAATCACTCTCACTGTTCTGTAAGGAATAGACTGCAGGGGCCAAGAGTGCCAGTAGAGAAAGCAGGGGCCTGTGACTCCTGAAGTCACCGAAAGAGAGGTGACAGTAGCCCAGATTTGGGTAGAGGTTGAGTGAGAAGGTGGCCAGTTGCTGTATTTGGAATCTGTCTGGAAAGTAGAGCTAACAGGATTCGCTGATTCCCTAGACCTAGGGTGTGTGCAGGACAGGAGTCAAGGAGAATGCCAGTGTTCTGGCGTGAGCAGCAGAGTGAATGATGGTGCTATTTATCAGGATGGGGAACACTGAGAGGATAGTGGCTCACGGGGCAGGAGGCAAATGGAGTGTGAGGAGAGGAGAGAGAGAGCTCTGTTAAGTCACAGATTTTTGAAATGCACAGAAGAATCCATGGGGGTGGTGTCACAAAGGCACATAGAAATGAAACTGGAATTCAGGGGGAAGACGGCTTAGAAATGAAATGTGTAAATCTTCTGCATATGAGTATTATTTAAAGCCACAGGAATGGGGCATATAAGTTTCACATATGTCCAAACAGAGAGCTCAGAGAAGCCATGAGACGCTGAATTGCTAGGTTAAGGTATGCATGAGTGTGTGTGTGTGTGTGTGTGTGTGTGTGTGTGTGTTTTATAGATGTTATTATCAAAGTTCTCCTCCAAAGTTTAATATGTCTTCTATTTAAACTCAAAATATTTATCTCTGATGAATTAGAAAATATTTCAATATAATTACAAACATTAATTCTCACTGTCCTAGAGATTTAGATGTGTGAGGTGTCAGCTGAAGTCATTTCAGACAGAAATATCTTTGTGAAACACACATACATATTTGTTCTAGGCATTTTCACATACATTAGCTCACACATTCCTGACAGCACTCTGGGGGATCAATCTTATTAAAACTATTTCATAAATTAAGATACCGAGGTACTAAGGAATGAAGGGATGTTCTCAAGGGTTCCTAAGTAGTGAGTTGGTTAGGGTCTGGACTCAAATTCAGCCCCAATTTTCCTTCCAGTAGACACAGAATGAGGCAAAGACTTAGCTTTCGCTGAATAAGATGCAAGGTATTTACCACAATGTTCATTGAAGCACTGTTTACAATAGCCAGGACATGGAAGCAACCTAAGTGTCCATCGACAGATGAATGGATAAAGAAGATGTGGCACATATATACAATGGAATATTACTCAGCCATAAAAAGAAACGCAGTTGAGTTATTTGCATTGAGATGGATGGACCTAGAGTCTGTCATACAGAGTGAAGTAAGTCAGAAAGGTAAAAACAAATACCGTATGCTAACACATATATATGGAATCTAAAAAAAAAAAAAAAGGGTTCTGAAGAACCTAGGGGCAGAACAGGAATAAAAACACAGACCAGATGTAGAGAATGGACTTAAGGACACAGGAAGGGGGAAGGGTAAGCTGGGACGAAGTGAGAGAGTGGCATGGACATATATACACTACCAAACGTAAAATATATAGTGAGTGGGAAGCAGCCACATAGCACAGGGAGGTCAGCTCGGCGCTTTGTGTCCACCTAGAGGGGTGGGATAGGGAGGGTGGGAGGGAGACGCAAGAGGGAGGGGATATGGGGATATATGTGTATGCATAGCTGATTCACTTTGTTATACAGCAGAAACTAACACACCATTGTAAAGCAATTATACTCCAATAAAGATGTTAAAGAAAAAAGATGCAAGGTATTTAGAATGACCATTTAGGTATATTTCGTATGAGATGCATTTAAAAAGGGCATATACACTGCCACCACCTGATAACTCTGTTTTCCTCAGGTCCTCTCATGGCACTATTGCAGGCATTCGGACACATCAAAGAGCAAAGCCACCGGTCCCTAATCTCATGGCAGTGACAGGAGGCAGCGACGGGAGAGACCGATAATCAACATGAAAACTATGTTTGAAACTTCTGTCATAAGACAATGGGGGCTACGGGTAAAAGAGCAAAAAAACAAAAAAGACAGGAAAAGGCAGATCAGCAGTGGTAGCAGGTGAAGAGCTGGGCAGGTTCCACCTTTAAGAGCATGAGAGAGGCTGACCTCATGGAGAAAGTACAGTAATATCTGAGCAGACTGGAAGGAACCTGGAGAGTCAGGGAGATCTGGCTTTGCATAACACTCAGACATCATTCTAAACGTGGTCCTTGACACTGTAAGTTGAAAACCAGGAAAGAATGTAAACTGAACACCCTGAACAGGAAAAATAATTTCAAACACTGAGAGCAAATTTAATAGTGTCACTTTCACATGCAAAGGGCACTGCATCTACCCATTGTGGCCTCGTCTATAACCAGCTTTCTCAATAGGAGCGACAGATTGTTTTCAGCTACCCTGTGTTGTACAAAACCGGGGCTTCTTACGTCCCCATGGATGATTCTGCCCAGAACCAGATGATGACAATCGCAGTCGGGCCTCTACAGTGCTTCTGTGACTTGGGGACCAAGCTGTGTAATAAAATAATAATGAACACGACTCCAACACTTAAGATCAGAGAATGAGACACAAAGCTTGAAGAGGACATGGACAATATCAAGTCATGAGTTAACAGATGAGAAAACTAGGTTCAGGGAGACTTTAGTCCCAAGACCAAAGTCTGCTAAAACTGAAAAACAGCGTTTCCCACGAATTCCAGGCTTCAGTCTTTTCAACTGAAACTGTTTGACACCACTTTCATCAACCACCATACACATGCCTTTTGAACAATACCCAAAGGCAAATCACAACAAAACCACCAAGAATACAAAACTGTTGATAAATACTTGTGTCGTGGTTACCACGTGCCAGACCCTGTTCTAAACACTATACTGAACTTATTTAATTGTCACAGACATATAATTATGAGGCAGGTGCTAGGACTATCCTGATTTTACAGTTGAGGCAACTGAGAAACAGAAAGCTTAAGCAACCTACCCGAAGTCATTCAGCTTGTTAATGACATAGCAAGAATTTGAAGCCAGAGTGCCTGGGTGAAAACTCTGTTCCAATTCTTGTGTTAAATGTTTCCAGATATGTGTATATACTTAGTCAGAATAGTGTGATTACTAATTGGGAACATGTTTTGGTAACGGTTTTAGCTAGAATTTCTCAACATGGATAGTAATTTTAAGACAATTCTTCATATACTTATTGAGGGACTACTGTATTTCAGCCAGGGTGCATGTTACTCTAAGTACAGGCATTTTTTCCCAGGTAATAAACCATCTTTGATATGTCTCTGAAACCCATAAATTTTTACAGCATCATGAAAACCTGTTACAACAAATTAAGCACATCCTTCTATAGTGATTCAGTAGTTCCATAAAATTAGCATTGATCCAGTAGATTCTCCTTTGACAACTGTGTTTGGCAAGGATCTTTAGCTATTACCTGTGCTCTCAAATGCTTGAAGGGAAATCTGTGGTCTGAAGGGAAAATCTCTTCATCTCATTTTTAGTCATGTTCTTTCTTTCTTTCTTTCTATCTATCTATCTATCTATCTATCTACCTATTTATTTATTTGCGGTACGCAGGCCTCTCACTGTTGCGGCCTCTCCCGTTGCGGAGCACAGGCTCCGGACGCGCAGGCTCAGCGGCCGTGGCTCACGGGCCCAGCCACTCCGCGGCATGTGGGATCCTCCCGGACCGGGGCACGAACCTGTGTCCCCTGCATCGGCAGGTGGACTCTCAACCACTGTGCCATCAGGGAAGCCCTATTTCTTTTTTTTTTTTTTTAAATTAAAGTGTCCAGAAAGCAGGAAAACAATAACAGCTAAAAGTTATTATGCACTTTGCATGCCTTCACATATGTCTGTATGTACACATGAACATA
Source organism: Pseudorca crassidens (assembly GCF_039906515.1). Lineage (NCBI taxonomy): Eukaryota > Metazoa > Chordata > Mammalia > Artiodactyla > Delphinidae > Pseudorca > Pseudorca crassidens. The sequence continues at coordinate 132,018,100 of NC_090298.1, read as the reverse complement.
TGTATATATGTTTACTGAGTTATAAGTTACTCCTACTGAAATACACAGATATTCACTACACAGCTCGAGTTTTACAAATCTGTACATCTGTGTAAAAAATATTCAGTCAAGACAGGGAACCTTTCCATCACCCTAGAAAGTTCCCTCATGCCCCTTCCTCATCAATCCCCAACCCCAAAGGCAGTGACTGTTTTGATTTCTAGCACATTTGAAAATTTTAATCCTGAGTACAATTCTATGAGGCGCTGATTCCAAGGAACGTCTAACTCTGAGACCCATGCTCTTGGCCACCATACTGTTCTACTGCATTTCTTCCTAGTGGACACTTAGCCCATCTCAACAGTGCCCTCTGAGAGAATTCAGTCATGATGTCCTAACTTCTCTCTTATGCATCTAGAATGGTACTATACGTACCACCCTTGGAAGAATTGAAAAAATGGTCACTCGAATCATTTTCTATATCCTGTGGTTCAGATGAGACACCCTCTTGAGAGCTTACTGATATCAGATTAGGCAGGTGGGGGGGTCACTGAATGAAGTGGACATGTGCCCTCTTAAAGCAACAGGTGCTGCCCAAATCCCCCCAACTGCTACACTATGAGAAATCAGACCAGGGATACCCTTCTGCAGTTTTTTCTAGATAATCTATATATCTAAACTTGTACATAATATCTCAGTACATGTAAATGCTTTGTAACTAAGTCGATTTTTAAAAAACACTTCATGAGTCAAAATGTGTCCACAGGCCAGCCCTGGATTGCCAGTTTGTGACCAGGTGTTTGCATCCTCGGCTTGGGAAACACCAGGATTAGCTTCATCAGCAACAGAAAGGAGGCCACAAACCTCTGAAGGTCACAGCCAGCCCAGGAGGTAAGGTCTATCATCACATGGTAAAAGTTCTGCTGTCCAGACTCTGGTCTACTGCCAACCCTCCTGCCCACTGAGGGAAGCCGATGACTTTGGTAAACATCTTGAACAAATATAAGAGAAAAAAGAAACTGGCAACAGGAAGAGGGCATGGAATAAAAACACAGAAGGAAAGAGCTAGAACGAGTAGAGAACACTAGAGAGGAGAGAAGACAACTACAGGTAAGAAAAGGAAGCAAAGGACAGGCATCTCTAGGCTTGAAGCACCTTCTTTCATTGACTACACTGGCCCAGGACCACAAACCCGGTTGGAGTGGAGACAACAGCGTGGTGTGGAATGACTTGCTTGGAGCAAGGAGCTCTCTCTGATGTTTATTTACTTACTTATCTGAGCTTTATGAGAGTAGTTTCAGTGCTTAAATATTTTGACCCTGGGAAATAACGTCAGGGTTTCCAGCAATTCCGAAATATTATTTAGAAGTCAGGGAAATCACTAGAGAGTCCGATCCTGTCACCTTGGCAAAGGACTGTGGTCTGAACAAGGAGGAAATTTCTAATCCCCAGCAAAATGGTTTTTATCAGGAAACTGTGTTCACTGTAACAGGTGCCACTGCATTACTGGTTAAAAAGAAGAATAAAGCCATCGCTTCCATATCCACCTACGCACCCGGAGCTCCATTAGGACAACCACCAGCAAAGATTTTGAGCAAATCAATCTCACAGGATTTATACACTTAGTGAACCGTGGTGACACGTCCCTCCCCCAGTCCTGCAGACCTGTTCAATAGGCCACAGCTTACATGGCTTCCTTTACAGAAGGCAGTTCACACTTGACAAAAGGAATCTGAAACCATAAGAAGCATGACCACCTTTCTGTGTGGCAGCAAAGGTGAAAGAAAAAGGACAGTGGAATCTTCAGAGAAATTAAGGCAACAAAGAAAAAGTAACCTGGATCACTCAGCATAAAACCCTCCTCTGCTGACTGTCTCAATGTTTCATTTTATCATTTGATCTGCCTATTTCATTCTTTGTCAGTTTGCCTCATGCTGAGATGATGTTAAGCATATACATCTGACATACTTAAGTCCTTACTGTGTGCAAGGCACCATGCTAAGGGCAGTCTAAGCACAAGCTCACAACATACTACGAGGTAGATGCTACCATGTTCATTTTAAAGATGATACAATTGTGGCTCATCAAGAGGATGTAACTCGTCCAAGGTCACACAGCCAGGGTCACAGTGCGGGTCTGTATGCCTCGCAGCCTGGGCTCACTTCACAATGTAATCACTCTCCTTCTGCTACAAGATCATCCCACCTTTCACTCTTCTTTCTTACTGGGCTGCTTCTCACTTACAATCACCCTCTGCCCCTTTGGTTCACAGATGTAGAGTGTCCTGTTCATGGAACACGCCCTTGTCAGATGAGTGGAATTGAATTCAGGGAACAGTATTTTTGTCAGGAGGAGGTTACTTGGAATGTGTTCAGAGAAGGGTAAAAAGAAAAGTACAGGAAAAGATAAGGGAGAGATGAAATAGTTCAAGACATTCATAAAGAAACGGGAGAGCTTGAGAATAACAAAACCATAGAAAATGAGAAAGAGAAAACACTTTACAGGCATCTCATCCTATTTTACAGATGGAAAAACTGAGAGCCAGCTCTTAGTGGACTCAGAGCCTATCCCAAGACTTCCGACTCCCGCTACCCTTACTCCCTCTCTTCACCTCGCTCCTGTACCAGGTCCTCCTACCACGCTCAAATGTGCCTTAAGAGAATATGACAATGGCCATGGGTTACAAAGTATAGAGATGCAAATGTGGCCCAATCTGAGGAGGCCGGAGATGAGAAACAATGCCCCAAGCTGCCTCGCAGCACAGTGAGGTTCTCCATCACTGAATGAATGACTGACACATCTGGCTGACATCTGTCAGTGATGCTATAAATGGCACTGTTGTAGTAAATAATGATTTAGCTCCAACAGTATTAAAGCAACTCAGTTCTGTGGACCAGTGTCTGGTTGGCTTCAACAGAATAACTTGGGGAGTTTTTAAAAACAGAGGGATTCCCCAACTCTAATCTCAGAAATTCTGATTCAGAAGGTTTTGAGAAACCATGGAACCAGGTGATTTCTGAGGGACCTTCTAATACTAAGACTCCATGATGTTACTTTCTGTAGCACGGCTTCCAAAGCATCACTCAGCTCTCATTATTAAGCCAACACGCATAACAAGTAGTCCACTCCAGACTCAGAGTCAAGGAACAAGCAGCACTGACATTGTCTCTGAACGCCTGTGTTCTCTAGACAGCTAACACATCTTTTCTAGTCTCAGTGTTCACTTCTTTAAAATAGAAGCAATGGACTCTTAGAACAGTGCTAGAACTCTTGATCTGGATCTGTGGGCTCCTATTCCATACCCAGAGGACCTCCACCCATCCTGGTAATGAAACTGCATGGGGCCAGTAGGCACATGACCCAGTTCTGGGTGTGGATTCTGAGAGGTGAGGGGAACTTTATGTGGAAGGGTGTCCCTTCCTGATTAAAGGGGCAAAGGCTCATGAGGAGAAGTATTTTTCCCCTTCATGTCCTGCCACCTTTGTCCTGACTTGAACATGACACATGGAGATGAACAAATGGACAGTGGAGCAGGAAGGAAACTGGTCTTTAGGGACGTCGCTCAGCTGCCGCAACAGTCCTGGACTGTCCAGGTGTAGTCCACATCTATACGCACAAAAGGTAAGGCTTTATACTTTCCGACTCTATGAGCACAATTTCTATTACTTGCAGCCAAATGCAATCTTTACTGATAGGGCATTAAAACTCTCTTTTCAAATGAAATCTCTTGCAAAATCCCAATATATGAAACAAATAAAAGTGGCTGTGCTATTTAGAAAAATGGATGGAGTGTTTCCAGAGCCATTCCTTCCTATTTCCTGCAGAGGTTCTTCCATGGAACCAGAACGGGCCAAAATCGGCACCTCTTAAGGTAGAGTCTCCAAGGCACCAGGGATTCTCAGATTTTCTCAGGACTCTGAGAGTTCTCTGCCAAATTTGTTCTTGTGCTTTTCTTTCTCTTTTCTTTTGACGTACTTATTTTATTTACCCAAATTTTGTCCTAGGAAACGCAGATCCAATTCATGACCTATGACTACTACCATGCAGTTCTGGTGTCTGCATTTGTATTCAGTGTACAATCATGTTGGCAATAAGTGATTTGATTCTAATTGTCATGAATAGAAAAAGGAGCAGAGTGTAATATCATACAAAATGAAACATTCCTTCAAAGGTGCAGATCAAGGGACATCATGGCATGCAAATGAAGGTACATTTGAAGAGAAAAAAAGTCATGGAAGAATCAAGTCTATATCCAGGATATAAGAGTTTGAGTGTCTAGAATCAAAATAATCTCCAGATAACTGTCAGTCCCATGTTCATGGTGAGGCCTTATTAAATTTCAGTAAAGCATCTTCTACCTAAAATAACAATGTTGATAATCTGAATACTATTACTTTACTTGGCATTTAATTCATAAATTTATTGTAGTCTTACAGATGCTAAAGAATGATTAAAATAGAGAGGTGATTACCTAGGTGGGTATTTTTGGTTTGTACATATTTAAATTGCAGTATAATAAAAGCAGTTAAATCAACAATGGGGGCGTGGATCTTTTCCCTCACCCTGTTAAAAGGAGTCTTTATATTACCCAACTCAAGAAATTCTGGACTACAGGATGGCCCTAATCCCTTCCAGATGGTCAAATCCATAATTCCATGAACCTCCTCACCTTATGAAATTAATATTAAATACTTCCACCAACAATGCGGCACGTGCCCCTGAAGGTTTTTAAAAATTAAAAAAAGAAATAAAATTCAATAAATTCATGCATTAAAATAAAGCATATGTATCATTCTATATTCCTTTTCAAATGTTTGTCTTAAAGATGAAGTGTACGCGGGCAGGGCCTAGAACAAGCTATGCTCACTGCCATCCCTCCCCCATCTCCACCTGGTCCCTTCACTCATCACTCCCAGCAGAATATCTCTGGATGGAATAAATATGGGTTAAAAATAAGGCCTCAGGAGCCTGCTCCCTCCTCACTTACGAAATCTGAACCCTTGGGCGATGCCATTCTTACAAAATGTGCTTTCTGATTGCTTCCAGAAGGCACAGTGGGGCAGACTGACCGTGGGGTCTTCTATTGTGAAGAGGGTAAAACCATTCTCCTCACTGAGGCCACAGTTTAGCCACACACTTCAAGGTGAACCAATCAGTGCCCGCTGGGCTTTGCTATTCTAGTATGTATGTTTCATTCCTGTGCACAGATCTCCCTCTGCCCCTGCTGCCCAGTTTGTGGTGTGGCCACTCCTCCCTCCCTGTAGCCTCTACCTCTGCCCTGGATTTCTTCTTCTCTACCCTCCCACACCCCTCTTTGTTTTTCCTTTTTAAATGTCCAGGGAACTTGATTTTCCCCTCGTATACTTCTAAAACAGGGCAACTATAGACTTTCTTCCAAGTTTCAGGCAATGCTGTTCGTACCCCTGCAACCTGAAGTTGCTATTTCACGCCTGCTCTGCTCAAGGCTCAACGCACACTAAATTTAGAGGAGTATGAAATTGGAGCTCACAGTCTCCTTTTTCACTGGCAGTGTGTTTGGCTGTGGTTCATGCTGTTTCCTAATCTCTTGGCATCTTGCTCATTCCATAGGCAACCCAAGTGTAGTCACTGTCTGTCCTATCTTATCCCGTGTCCAACAGTTCCCAAACCCTCTTCATCCCAACCCAACCCAAAGATGACACTCATGAAGAAAATATTTGTGTGCCATCTCTCAGAAGAAGAATTTCTGCTTCCAGTCACTTTCTTCCTAATTCTCTCCTCCAAGTGCAAAACTGTGGAGAAAGTAAAATTGCTGGCCGAGAGGGCTGACTTTCAACCAACAAAACACAATGCCTGCGCACTTATCCTAGGTCTTACGCAGACAAAGATATGAAAAAGTCCAGCCCCCCCCCACTCTTTATTCACCCATTCATCTAACTCTCTACTATCAGCTACTTGTTGAGAGATTTGAGAACCAAAGTCAATGCACACCTATTTTACTGAGGTCCACCGTGAGAGTTCTAGCCACTCTTCTGCTATTCAAGAAGTAGCCAAGAACCCATTCATTCATCTGTTTCCCCAGCCAGACTCTTGGCCAAGGCCCCTTTAGAAAACACCATTGCTGTCGCTGATGGTTCTGCCAGTAATCACAAAGCTGTAGTGAGATCGAGTCCAGCTCTTTCAGAACTGAACAGTGTTCTTAAGTGCAATTATATTATGCTATGTATTTTCCAAATGTTAAGTATAGAATAAGATATAGCTTTCGAGGAAGGGGTAAAAATCTGTATTGCATTATAGTTGATATGTATGAAAAAGAATTATCCACAATTTGATTTTTTAAAGAAAATCACTCTTTTCAGTAAGGTGTAAAATAACATCAATTGATCAATGAAATAAAATTCACATTATTATATGTCTGTCTTTTAACAATGATTTTGACTAAATTACTGTTTTCTGTGACTCTTTAGTTGTCTATACTTCATAAAACACAGAAGTATTTTTTTTTTGAGGGAAGAACTGCCAGTTACTTCTACAATTCAGAAAAAATTGAAAATTATTCTAGAAACAGAATTACAAATGTTGTATCCAGCATATTTCTAGGCAAATATATCACTGAGCTCCTTAATGACAGTCAAAATCCCACATAATAATAAAAGATGCCAGGAACTCACATACACGTATCTGTTCCTACACTCTGAAAGTGTGATCCAAAATAGAAACTTCAAACGCCGATTTCCTCTAAAATGAGAGCCATTTTCTGCTAAAAACGTCCCTCTCCAAATTCTCATAAAGCAAAGAACACAGACAGTCTCATCTAAAATTATATTTCCTGCCAACGAAGTGTCCTTCCCCACAGAAAAGTTGCAGACTGTTGGAGCAGGGTGACAATACAAGAGTTCACATACTTTGCTTTTTCACAGTCGTGTTGCCAGCTTAACCCTAACTTTCCAACGCGTACTGCCGAAAATCACCTCTTGAAGGGGGCTGAGGGAAGAAAAGATGACAGACAACCCCACACCAAATGTTGAAGTGATGGAGTTCTAACTTGTTCATACACATACCCACAAACTCCCCACGCCCCCCCATACACACACACAGACACACAGAGTACTTGCAAACAAACAGCAGGCTTAGAAAGCGAAGAGAAAGCCTGCAAAAAATGCAAGAACTGAGCAGTTCCCTACCTCTCCTCTGCTTCACAAAGCGGCTGAAGAGAATCCCCTGCGATCCAGGCGCGTGTGGGGAGGCCGGAAGGGGGCGGCCGCTCGGCCTGCAGAGGCTGAGCAGGCCCAGCCTGTGTTCAGAAGCTGCCCCAGCCAGATTTTCCAACTGCAGAGTTGGAGCCAAGTCCCTGCCCATGCCTGAAGAATTTCCTGAACAGCATTCCCGTGCTTTTTCGGACTGCTTTGAAACCGTACTCTGCCTGTACTTCAATACGCCTTTGTCAGGCCAACTCCCACCTACTGGGCCGGCTTCAGCTCTCAATGGGAAACACGTGTGTCAAGCACAGACTCGCTCCCCTGCCCCAGCGCCCATGGGGGCTGCTGGGCTCACACAACCACAAAGGCAACGGCTTCTAGAACTAATACTGATTTCTCAGTCATTCTCCACGCGGCCTCTGCTCTGTGGCGCTCGATGCTGGAGCTGAGTCTCCTTCCCCCGCTCCACGCCGCCCTTTGCCAACTTCCTCCTTGTGCTGACAGCCCCCAGCTGACCCCTGTTAGCCCCTCACCCCAACCCAACTCTTGCCAGTCCTGATAACGAGCCTATTACAGCTGAGAGATGGGAATTCTCATTTGATCTTCCTCCCTGCCAGTGCCTCTGTCTTTGCTCAAAGGATCAATTGCTGGAGGGGGAACAATATTTTTGGCATTTCCAGATTGGTTCAGTACTTCTGAGTTGTCCCCTCAACCTGACGTGTGCATCTCTTACTGCTGCCACTAAAAATAATGCAATTATTTTTCAGGCACTTTTGTGGCTCTCTGCTGTCTAAGTGCGCTGGTCCCCAAATGTAACATTTTGCAGGCTGTTGCAATGTGTGCTGTGGTTACAGGAAATAGAAAGGAGAAAAGAAGGTAACTTTAATCAGAATGTCATAATTCTCTGCACCTGAGATTACTTCTGGATGACCCTCCATCAGGATGTCCCACGTACATGCTGCTGGATCGTGTAGTCTACCTCTGAGATTTCTTCTTTCCATAAAACGTAGAGGAAATTTCTAAAGATACAAAGAGGACACCCCTCTTCTCCTACACTGAAAACCCCCTCTCTAAAGAGCCAAAGCTAAGTTGTCAAGGTAACATTGTAGAAAACGATGATTTAAAGAGAAAGCCTCATTTATCTTGAGTTTTATTCTTTTCTGTTTGGGGGGTATTCATATTTTACTTCCAAAAATCATATCCCGCTAGCAACTTATTTTAAAGAACTGGCTTGCCAGATTTTAAAAGTACTGTGTATTCCTGAGGGACTGCTGTAAATAATAGATGTGGCAGAATCCGGAGTTCAGCATCAAACTGCAAAAGGAGGATTCAATTTTTGCCTTGGGAAGCAGTGTGTCTGTCTGTGGGGAAGGGAGCATGGGCACCTCTAAGGTCAGGACACAATTATAGAATCAAAGAACTTTAGAGGAGGAGGGAACCCCAGAGACCATCCAATCCAAATTGTTTCAACCCTTTATTTTACAAAGGGAAATGGAGGTCCACACAGATGAGATGTTCAGAGGTGCAAAGACTCTTAATGTTAGAACTGATGCTAGAAAGCAAGATTTGGGTGAATTTTCCATGTGCTTTCTCTTTCCCAGCATCATTTGGGAAAGGCCATATCATCTAACCTTCACAAGTGAAGGCTTATAATCAGATGGCCTGGGTCTAATCTTAGCTCTGTCTCTTACTGGCTGTGAATTCTGATTAGTTCGCTTGACCTCTCTGGACCTGTTTCCTCACCTGTAAAATGGGGGTAAAAACAGAATCCAGCTCACAGAATTTGGTGAGATAATCCATGCAAAGTGCTTATTATAGTGCCTATAAATTTTGGTTTACTTTTCCTTTTATTGAATCCAGCAAAAACCAGACCCTTTCTCTCAACAAAAAGCACAACTGTACTCTCGCATCTAGTTTGAGTTCCTAGAATCAACTATCTGATTGGCTAATTAAGTTTTCTGCCAAGTTACCTTTACACAATAGGGGCCTACCCCCTTAAACATAGACAGGTGTGCTAATGCTTTATTGGAACATTAGCCAACCACACAGCTATTTTTCATTTATTCACTACACCTAACACTGAAGTCTCTCCTCGAGATTAACTCACCAGCAAGGTAAACAGTCAGACCAAATCTGCAGTCAGTTACATGAGGCTCAACAAAGTGCCTTTCAGAGAGAACTGGAGCTTCTGCCAAACCTTAAGAGCTCAAGATTACCATTCTAAAAATAGAAGACCATTAACAATGGCAATTTCCAGGTTTGGCAACTGCAATGTCCTAAATTAACAGCAACAATTACAAAATAAAAATCCTGTAGGTCAAGGAAGAAGTCTTACTGAGGAAACAGTGGCTACAAATTCTAAAGAATCAGATTTCTCTCTGGGTTTCCAGAGCCTTCGTTTCAGAGGCAATCATAGCAAGTGGTTCATGAATCACACACTACTTATTCATCATGTTGGGGTGCCTGGGTTCTTTTGGGAAAACAAAAGAGGAGGGGTAGCTCTTAATTTTAAGTGGTTTATAAATGCTTTGGTAAACAAAAAAACAACAGCCAAAAAAAACAACCCAAACATAAAACAACTGGAAAAACAAGGTCAGATTTTATATAAAGGCAGAAAAATGGTGATTAATCCAAAGGATGCTGCTTTGATGTCTCTCCGTAAACTAGCTACATGGCTCATTTCAGCGTGGATATTTGAAGAGGGATACCTCCGTATAGACTCAATTCATTACTACTAGCTGGAAAATCCTAAAAAGTTACTTACATCTTCTAATGTTAAGAAAAATTATCCAAAACTTGAAAATCAGACCAAAAGGTAGTCACATTCTATCAAAGTCATGCGTGGCAATTGTTTAACGTGCCCTCTCAGGAATTATTTAAGGGAAATGTGCTTTGTCTGATTCACTGTTGACAACTGAATAAAGATCCCAAATATAGTAAAGTTACAAGTTACCTCGGAGAGTTTTGCCTGTTAAAGATACACAGTATTTCTCAGGATTGACATATACACACTACTATATTTAAAAGAGATAACCAACAAGGACCTACTGTATAGCACAGGGAACTCTGCTCAATATTCTGTAATAACCTAAATGGAAAAAGAATTTGAAATAGAATATATATATATATATATATATATATATATACACACACACACATATGTATAACTGAATCACTTTGCTGTACACCTGAAACTAACACAACACTGTAATCAGCTATACTCCAATATAAAATAAAAATTTTAAAAAAAGAAGAAAAAATAAATCATTGATAAAATGCTGAAAAAATAAAATATAATCCCAAATGTTATAGTCTATTGCCCTATAGGACATTCACTGGTTTTGTATCTAGTCTAGCGATCTTTTGTTAACATTCTTTATTAATGTACCTATGAACAAGGAGCTCCTTAAATGGTCTCAGAATCAGTCTTACCATCATACTGATTCCCTCATAGTTAATGAGTCAAATAAAATCTTCGACATACTTTCATTTTATATTGATATTTGTAGGACCCATGTATTTAACTTCAAAAAGTTACAGCTTGACACTGTTTCACTTTCTTCATCTGTATAATGAGTATTATAAGGCTTAACTGAGATAACACATAATAAACCACTCAGCAAAGTGTAATGCACACCGTAAGTGCTCAGACTATATCGGTACTGCTGTTATTTAATACTGTCTATTTGGTTTTCAGTTTTGTAAAGGACTCTAGACTACACTAGATCACTAGACTAGTCTCCTTCCTCCTATACCTTTTAATCCTTGCCATTAGATTCTGAATCCTCTCTACAATGGCCACTCCGGCTGGAATTCTTTTATAGATATTGATCTCTCTGCTTTTCAGAGATTTCTACTTCTAATGTTCTAAAACTAACAACTGAAGTATATCTCCCTGTAGCACATTCCGATGCTGCAACTGCTGATCATAAAGGTCAGTTAGAAATTCTGATCATAAGGATTGCATGAAAGAGAAAACTTCATTCTAAAGCAGGATATAAACTCCACAGAGACATGGGTTTTTGTCTGCATCATCTCCTGCCTTTTTGCCAATATCTAGGATGAGTAAGTATTTGGCCCTCATATTTACACTTTGGATAAATAAAACCTTTTGACTTATTTGAAAACAGGACGCTAAATCATCCTTTTTTAAAGAGTTGTTTTGATTACAATTTAAACACATCCATTACTTTAGGAGATGGATCCAAAAAAATATTGCTGCAACTTATGTCAAAGAGTGTTCTGCCTATGTTTTCCTCTAGGAGTTTTTTTAGTGTCCAGTCTTACATTTAGGTCTTTAATCCATTTTGAGTTTAATTTTGTGTATTGTGTTAGATAATGTTCTAATATCATTCTTTTACATGTAACTGTCCAATTTTTCCAGTACCACTTATTGAAGAGACTGTCTTTTCTCCACTGTATGTTCTTGCATTCTTTGTCATAGAATAATTGGCCATAAGTGTGTGGGTTTATTTCTGGGCTTTCTATCCTGTTCCATTGACCTATAATGCCTGTTTTTGTGCCAGTACCATACTGTTTTGATGACTATAGCTTTGTAATATACTCTGAAGTCAGGGAGCCTGATTCCTCCAGATCTGTTCTTCTCTCTCAAGATCGCTTAGGCTATTTGGGGTCTTTTGTGTTTCCATATACCTTTCAAAATTATTTGTTCTAGTTCTATGAAAAATGCCATTGGTATTTTAATAGGGATTGCACTGAATCTGTAGATTGCCTTGGGTAGTATGGTCATTTTAACAATATTGATTCTTCCAATCCAAGAACATGGTATATCTTTCCATCTGTTTATGTCATCTTCAATTTCTTTCTTTAGTGTCTTACAGTTTTCAGAGTACAGGTCTTTTGCCTCCTTGGGTAGGTTTATTCTTAGGTATTTTATTCTTTTTGATGTGATGGTAAATGGGATTGTTTCCTTAATTTCTAGTTCTTACAGTTCATTGTTAGTGTTTAGAAATGCAACAGATTCCTGTATATTAATTTTGTATTCTGCAACTTATTTGAAAAGCTTTTGCAGAGCAAAGGAAACCATCAACAAAATGAAAAGATAACCTACTGAATGGGAGAAAATATTTGCAAATGATATGACTAATAAGGGATTAATATCCAACATATATGAACAGCTCATACAACTCAGTAACAAAAACCCCAACAACCGAATTTTAAAAAGGGCAGAAGAACTGAATAGACATTTTTCCAAAGAATACATACAGATGGCCAACAGGCACATGAAAAGATTCTCAACATCACTAATTATCAGAGAAATGCAAATCAAAACTACAATGAGATATCACTTCACACCTGTCACAATGGTTATCATCAAAAAACCCCAAAAACCAAATAACAAATGTTGGCAAGGATGTGGAGAAAAGGGAACCCTTGTACACTGTTGGTGGAAATGCAAATTGGTGTGCCCACTGTGGAAAACAGTATGGAGGTTTCTCCAAAAATAAAAATAGAACCACCATATGAACCAGCAATTCCACTCCTGGGTATATAAACAAAAAAACCAAAAACACTAATTTGAAAAGATACATGCACTCCAATGTTCATAGCAGCATTATTTAAAATTGCAAAGATATGAAAGCAACCTAAACATCCACCAACAGATGAATGGATGAAGATGATGTGATATATAGATACACACACACAACTGACCACTACTCACTCAGCCATAAAAAAGAATAAAATTTTGCCATTTTCAGCAACATGGGTGGACTTCGAGGAGAGCATTATGCTTTGTGAAATAAGTCAGAGAAAGACAAATATTGTATGATATAATTTATATGTAGAATCTAAAAAATACAACAAACTAGTGAATATAACAAAAAAGAAACCGACTCACAGATATAGAGAAGTAATGGTTACTAGTTGGGGGGAGGAGCAATATAGGCGGAGGGGAATCGGGAGGCACAAAATATTGGGTGTACAATAGGCTGAAGGATGTATTGTACAACATGGGGAACACAGACAATGTTTTGTAGTAACTGTAAATGGAAAGTGACCTTGAAAAATTGTTTAAAAATTTAAAAAATTAATATTTTTCCAAAAAATTAAAAAAAACACATCTGGTACCAGTGGATCATTTATCCTCATTATGGCTTAGATTCCTTGTAACATCCGGTTTGGTTTCTTCTAGGAATGGTTCAGTTTGGCTAATTTCTTCTTAAAATTTGGTGCTGAGAGGTGAACAAACTTTGCAGGTGTGCTAATTTGGGCGCAGAGGAACAACTCCCTCTCACATTTAGGAAGAACACTTCTATTAATGCGATTCATGATAATATTAGGTTTGGCCACAGTCACTGTGAGTCACACTGAGAAGCCAGTTTCAAATGCCTCTCTCGCATAGGTACTCTTATTAAGCTACATCTCCTGTATGGTTTATTCACATATGAAATTCTCCAGTCTAGATTTACGTAAGCATCATCTGAGGGGAGCTTTTAAAATAACCAGAGCTAGGAGCCCACCCTAGAGATTCTGATTCTATTGGAATGGGATCGGCGTAATGGTAATTTTGTTTTCAGCTCCACCCACCCCCAACCAAAATGATTCTAACATGAGCCAGACTTAAGAATCACTAAGTTACAGTGATAGCTTAACTTTTAAAACATAAATCTAATTGTGTCGCTCTGTGCACTCAAATCCTTAGATGGCTTACCATTGCTTGAAAGGGAAAGACGGCCACCATCACTAAGACTTGAAAGGCCTGGCTTGATCTGGTCCCTCGACTACCTCTTCAGTCTCATCTGCTACCAGTCTCGCTTCTTCCAGTGCTTCAAAGAAATCACGTATCTTTTCACTTGAGAATCTACAAAAAAGCTACTCTCCTGAAAATACATTGCTTTTTCCTGGATGCTACCTCCACTCTTATGTTTTCTTCTACTTAACTCCTATTCAACCTTCAAATTCATACTCTGTTATCACTTTTTCTAGGATTCAGGTATCTGAACCCCAGAACCAACAATCCCCTGTTATATATAACCCCAAACTAGCACTCATGATAGACTTGATTATATATTTATTTGTATTATTATTTGATTGATGTTAATCTTTCTTGATAGAAAATGAATATTCTCCATGAGGCCTGAAACTAGGTTTGCTTGCTCACTACTGTATCCTAGTTCCTTGCACCACGCCTAGCTTGTAGGAAGTGTACAAAAGATATTTTTAAGTAAGTGAATGCAGTTTTTCTTTTTTTAATTCAAGTGCAGGAACATGCATGTAACACCATTTTTTAAAAAACAATCTTGAGTTTTCAAACTTAATTTAATCCTTCTGACATGTTAAAATAATGTATTGTACTCAGAATACTGAGTTCTCCTATAAGATGTAAACATTTTCAGAAACTAATAAGCCATTCACATGTTTATCTAAAAGACCATGAGAAATTACCAAGTCAGGTGCCTGGCAAAGCCTGTAAGGCCTGAGGTACAAGGTAGTGTTACCAAGTCCCAGCTCGTACTGCTAACCACATGTTGGGTGAAAAAATCGAGAGATGAGGTGTTGGGGCAAGGAACTGACTTTATTCAGAAAACCAGAAGACCAAGAAGATGACGGACTAGTGTCCCAAAGAACCATCTTACCCAAAGTAGAGTCCAAACTTGTTTTGTACTAAAAGGGAAGGGAGTGTGGCAGGTTGTTACAAACTTTTGGTGCCAGAATCCTTTGTTCTTGCTGCTGTTCTCTTAGGTCTGGTGAAAATATTCCTCTAAACCTCCAACAAGACAAAGGTTGTTCTCTGTTCTCAAATTTTCTGTCTCTACAGAAATGGAAAAATGTTATACCTTTAAAGGGCAGAGCCTTGAGAATGGGCTACCATGTATGTTCTAGGCTGTAGGCAACATTCTTCTACAAAGGGGCAGAGCCAGCATGACTAAACACAGGCGACAGAGCACAAGGGTTAGAGGTAAATAAATAGATCCAATATGGAGTCAGGTTTGTTCTTCTCTGTTACAGTAGAATGCTTAGGATTATTGAGTACAGGATTTGCTGTGCTGGTCACTTGAGAGGGCAGGCTGAGTGGAGATGTAGTCATATATACAGAGGCACAAAGTAGTTATGGCACAAGCCTAAAGAGACGCATTCGTCAGGACCCCTTTGGTTACAGCAGTGAGAACTAATTCAAATCAGCCTAAAGAAAAAGAAGTGGAGCTTCCTAAATCATATTACTCTAACCCCAAGTGGATCTTATGGTGGGATGGAATGTAGCAGTTAAAATATAATCAAGGCTCTATCTCCTTCTCGTCCAGGCTTCATTCTCAGTTTTTCTCTCTCCATTGGATAGTAAACTGTCCACAGGTGGTCCCAAGCTCACTTTCCCAGGGAAAATAAAAGATCTTTTCCAGAAACAATGGTAGGTATTCCAGCTTGAGCCGCATGTTTATCCCTGAACAAATTCCTCTGACCAGGGGTATGAGACCCTCCTGTGGGCTGTATCTGGTTCACAGAACAACACTGGCAACTAAAGGGAAGGAATCAACTCCATGTCCACCAAATGAACTGAGTAGGCTAGTTAAGGAATTGAGAAAAAGTAGTAGGCAAACAAAAGTTCATTGTAAACTATGGATGACAGGGCACTCAAGATATATTCATAATCTTCCCAAAAGAATATTCTTTAAGAAATATTAAGAGGCAATATTTAACCAAAGGACAGAAACAGTATTTGCTATATACAAGCCCAAACCAGCTGAATTAAACTAATGGCAGACAATTAGAACAGTAACATTATGCCAACCTTTCATTTAAGGGTTCATTTCACAAATCATACCTGATGGGAAATGACACTCACCCTGCTTTGGCTCTTCAAAACAGAGAGAGCAAATCCAATCCTGCTTTTCAATGGCCAAGGGCAAAATTATCTGGCTGGCTTTGAAGAGACTTTTATTTGGAGGGAATCTGGACCAGGAAGTTTGGCTCAGGGACAAATCAATGACCCACATTTTTCAGAAATCTCCATTAGCCAGACACAATGTCTAAGCTGAAGTCATTTTCTGTTTGGAAATTCAAATATATGCATAGTACACAGTGAAGGATTCTCAAGCTAAGTCATTACTTTGAGGAGGAACTGACACATTTGATAATTTAATGTGACTAGTAATGAAACACATTGTAAATATATCTTTTCTAAAGAAATTAATTGAACAGTGCAAAGCAAATACTGGTATAGATTGTTCCAGGCATTCTCTCCTTTAAGCACAAAACATTGATCAAGTCTTCCAAAATTTCCTTCTGGTTCACAATTTCTCACTGTATTACAGCTTGCTGAAAGTAAAACTCTTGAAATACATGCTTATTGGGAAATAAAATTTATTGATCAATAAAAAGGGGCCAGATTCCATGATAGGCACTCCATGATAGGCAGAAATAAATAAAACCTGTACTTGAAAAAAATGATAGCATCACTCATCTTTATTTTTACAATCACATCAGTGCTCAATGATACAACAGTTGGATTCAGGAATCCCAAGCTAGTTATAAGCCCTCTGAACAAGTAGTGTTGCTTCAAATGAAAAGCCAAGTCTCAAAACCTGACAAATGTACACCAAAAAAATTAAAAGCTGCCAAGGAAAGAAAATATATTTCAAATCATTTGTTCTTCAAAAGGAGTTCATTTATACATGTGACAAAGACATAGTTGAGCAAATCCACAACGACCATGGTGTGTGGCATATAATAGATGCTTAATAAATGTTTAACATGATGAACATTGCTAGTAATAAGAAATATTCCATCATTGCCAGACAAATAGAAGCTGAGGAAGTTTATCGCCACTAGGCCTGCCTTATAAGAAATAATAAATGGAGTTTTTCAAGTTGCAATGAAAGGATGCTAAGTAACAACATGAAAAATAGAAGTATAAAAATCACTGGTAAAGATAAACATAGGGTCAAATTCAGAACACTCTAACACTGTAATGGTAGTACATAAGTCCCTTTTAACTCTAGTTTCAAAGTTAAAAGACAAATGTATTAAAAATAACTACAACTACTATAATTTGTTAATGGATAAACAATATTGAAAAATGCAAAGTGTGATATCAAAAGAATGAAATGGGGGAGGGAGAAGTAGAAGTGTAGAGTGATTTTGTATGCAATTAAAGTTAAGCAGTTATCAACTTAAAATAGACCATTATAACTGTAAGATGTTTTATGTAAGCTTCATGGTAAACACAAAATGAAAAACCCTAAAGACACAGAGGCTGAAAGTGAAGGGATGGTAAAAGATAGTCCATGCAAATGGTAACCAAAAGACAGTTGAAGCAACTATACTCATATCAGACAAAATGGACTTTCAGTCACAATCCATCACGGGAGACAAAAAGGTCATTGTAAATGATAAAGAGATCTGTTTATCAACAGGATATAACAATTGTAAATATACATGCACTCAACATTGGAGCACCTAAATACATAAAGCTAGTATTAACAGAACTAAAGGGAGAAATAGGCAGCAATACAGTAGTAGTAGGGGGCTTCAATACCTCACTTTCAACAATGGATATATCATCCAGACAAAAAGATTAATAAGGAAACAGCAGTTTTGAAAAACATTATAGACCAAATGGCCCTAACACATACACAGGACATTCCATATAATAGCAGCAGAATACAAGTTCTTCTCAGGTGTACACAGAAAAATTCCCAGGATAGGTCATATGTTGGGCGACAAAACACGTTTTAGCAAATTTAAGAAGACTGAAATCATATTAAGTATCTTTTCTGAGCACAATGTTATGAAACTAAAAATCAATGATACGAGAAAAGCTGAAAAATTCACAAATATGTGGAAATTAAACAACACACTCTTGAACAACAAATGGGTCAAGAAAGGAAACATAAGGGGAACCAAAAAGCATCTTGAGACAAACAACAATGAAACACAACACACTAAAACTTATGGAAGGCAGCAAAGCAGTTCTAAGAGGAAATTTTACAGTGATAAATGTCTACATCAGGGGAAAAAAATCTCAAGTAAACAACCTAACTTTATACTCGAGTTACTAGAAAAAGAAGAACAAAGTAAGCCCAAAGCAGAAGAAGGGAAATAATGAAGATTAGAAAAGAAATAAATAGCAGAAAAACAACAGAAAAGAACAACAAAACTGAGAGTTGTTTTTTCTTGAAAAGATAAATAAAACTGAAAAAACTTCTGCTAGACTAACAAAGAAAAAAATAGAGGGTACACAAATAACTAAAATTATAAATCAAAGAGGAGACATTACAACTGATACCACAGATATACAAAAGATCATAAGAGACTACTATGAATAATTATATGCCAACAAATTGGACAACCTAGAAGAGAGAAATAATTCCTAGAAACATAAAATCTACCAAGACTGAATTACAAAGAAAGAGAAAATCTGAACAAAGTAATTACTAGTAAGGAGATTGAAGCAGTAATCAAAAACCTTGAACAAAGAAAATTCCAGGACCAGATGGCTTCAGGAGTGAATTCTACCAAACAATCAGAGAAGAATAAATGCCAATCCTTTTCAAACTCTTCCATACAATTGAAGAAGAGGAAACAATTCCAAACACATTTTACAAGGCTAGCATTACCCTCATACCAAAGGCAAATAAGGACACTACAAGAAAAGAAAATTATAGCCCAGCATCCCTGATAAACACAGATGCAAAAATCCTCAACAAAATACTAGCAAACTGAATTTAAGAGCACATTAAAAGGATCATACACCAGGATCAAGTAGGATTCGATGCTGAGACGCAAGAATAGTTTGACATATGCAAATAAATGAAACTTAGGCACCACATTAACAGAAAGATGGGCAGAAAACATATAATCATCTCAATTGATAAAAGGAAAAGCATCTGATGAAAATTCAGCATGCTTTCATGATCAAAACGCTCAATAAACTAAGTATAGAAGCAATGTGAGGAATGCACCTCCACATAATAAAGACCATATATGTCAAATCCACAGCTAACATCACACTAAATAGTGAAAAGCTGAAAGATCAGGAACAAGTCAAGGATGCTCACTCCAATTCAATATATCACTGAGAGTACTAGCCAGAGCAATCAGGCAAGAAAAATAAATAAAAGGCATCTAAATTGGAAAGGAAAAAGTTAAGCATATTTTTATCTTAAAATAAAAGTCTCCGTATGCAGGTAATGTGATTTTATATACAGAAAACCCTAAAGATTTCACCAAAAAATTCAGTTAAATTGCAGTATACAAAAATCAATATACAAACACCAACTGCATTTATATACACTAACAAACTATCAGAAAAAGGAATTTTAAAAAGTTCTTAGAAATACATTTTATCAAGGAGGAATAAAAGATCTGTGCACTGAAAAATATAAACATTGATGAAAGAAACTGAAGAAGACACAACTAAATGGAAAAATTCCAATCCCATGTTCACAGATATGAAGAATACTGTTAAAATGTCCATCCTAACCAAAGCAATCTACAGATTCAATGAAGGCCATATCAAAATTCTAAAGCCATTTTCCCAGAAATTGAAAAAATAATCCTAATATTTACAGGGAACCACAAAAGGCTCCAAATAACCACAGCAATCCTGAGAAAGAAGAGCAGAGCTCGAAGTGTCACACTTCCGGATTTCAAACTAACTACAGAACTACAGTAATCAAAATAGTGTGGTGCTAGGATAAAAATAGATATATAGAAAAATGAAAGAGAATAGAGAGCCTAGAAATAAGTCCACACTTATACAGTCAATTAATCCTTGACAAGAGTGCCAAGAATACACCATGGGGAAAGTATAGTCTCTTTAATAAACGGTGCTGTGAAAATTGAATATCCACACACAGAGAAATGAAATTGGAGCCTTCTCTTTGACTATACACAAAAAATTAACTCAAAATGGATTAAAGACAAATTTAAGACCTGAGACTATAACATTCCCAGAAGAAAACATAAGGAAAAATCCTCCTTGACAATGGTCTTCGATTTCACATATCTGACACCAAAAGCCCAGGTAACAAAAGCAAAAACAAACAAGTAGGACTACATCAAACTAAACAGCTTCTGCACAACAAAAGAAACCATAAATAAAATGAAAAGGCAAGCTATGGAATGGGAGAAAATATTTACAAGTCATATATCTAATAGGGGGTTACTATACAAAATATATAAGGAACTCATACAACTTAATAGCAAAACAAAACCAAAATAACCCAAGTAACACTATTAAAAATGGGCAAAGGACCTGAACAGATATTTTTCCGAAGAAAACATACAAATGCCCAACAAGTGTATGAAAGATGCTCAACATCACTAATCATCAGGGAAATGCAAATCAAAACCACAATGAGTTATCACCTCACACCTGTCAGGATATTATGAAAAAAGAAAAGGGCTGAAGAGCATTTGGAAGGGTGTGGAGAAAAGGGTGCCCTTGTACATTGTTAGTGGGGACATAAAATGGTACAGCTATTACAGAAATAATTGTGGAGCTTCAATAAAAGTTTAGAAATAGAGCTACCACGTGATCCAGCTATCCCACCTGAGTATATATGTCCAAAGGAAATTAAATCAGAATCTCAAAGAGATATTTACACTCCTGTATTCATTGCACGGTTATTCACGATAGCTACGTATGGAAATTACCTAAGTGTCCAGAGATGGATAAATGGACAAAGGAAACATGATATGAGTGTGTGTAAATACATACATATGGAATATTATTCAGCCACAAAAAAGAAGAACATCCTGCCATTTATGATATGGATGAACCTGAAGGACATTATGCTAAGAGAAATAAGCCAGACACAGAAAGACAAATATTATGGGATCTCTTCTATATGTGCAACCTACAAAAGTCAAACACTCAGAAACAGAGAGTGGAATGGTAGTTGCCAGGACTTGGGGATGGGGAAAAATGGGGAGATAATAGTCAAAGTACACAAACTTTCAGTCATAAGGTGAATAAGTCCTGAGGATCTGATACACAGCATGGTGACTACAGTTAACAATATTGTATTGTATACTTGAAATTTGCTGAGAATAGATATTAAGTGTTCTCTCTCTCTCCACACACACACACACACACACACACACACACACACACACACATTGTGAAATGATAACCTATATTATCATGTTGTATACCTTAGATATATACAATTGTTTGTTTTGGCTGCACCACGCAGCATGTGAGATCTTAGTTCCCTGACCAGAGATGGTACCTGCACCCCCTGCAGTAGAAGTGCAGAGTCTTAACCACTGGACCACCAGGGAAGTCCCAAATATATACTATTGTTATTGTCAATTATACTTCAATAAATCTGGAAAAAATAAAGCACAAACGACATCAACAGGCTAAAAAATATTCTGGTATCATTTTTGCAGTAGATTGAAGATGAGAGAATTTTACATAATTATTAAAGTTCACAAATGGTGTGCTATTCTGATCTAGAATGAGACAGTAGGTCGTCAAGGTAAACTTTTCATTATTTCCATGAAAAAGTGAGACCTGAAGTGACATGGCCAGAGTCCCATAGAGAGGTAGTATAGGAGCTGGACAACAGATTCATATTTTCTGATATCTATGTTGCCTCCTGGGGCCAGTAACTGTGATTGCAGGATACGACTTATTGTATCACTTCTTCACTCACTTGGGTGTTTTCTGCTGGGAATCACTTCCTTAAATACAATTATTGTTCTAACATGCATTGTCTGGTTATCCACTTTTCCCCTTCCCTTCTCTTAAGCAATCAGGAATTTCTTTTTTAGTATTTCTGTGTATATGTTAGTAAAAACTAAATAGAGATAGATAAGACTAATTAAAAAAATTAAAGCACAGGTCCAAAGAAAAATGTTACCATTTAAGTTAAATACAAGAAAAATTGTCATATATATGTTTAATCCTGCCCTTAACAAAGCAAGTACTCATTAAGTATCTGCTGGAATGTATGGAAGTCAAACATTTTGTAACCTCAGTGGATCACACCACAGGGTTCAATGGAAGGCGATTTCCCCCAATGCTTCCATCTTGATCAACTTCAACAGTCTTTTAATATCCTGAGCCTCATCTTTTGTAATTAGCAGAAACTGTTAAAAGTAACATACTGGGCCCAATCTGGCTGAATGGCATTATTATCCTATCTTAGAGCATAGCATGGAGTGCTGATGTAATAGATTCCTAGAAACAGACTTCACGTAAAATGTACTCAGTGGCTGTAGTGACATATATTGCTGCTCACTCCCAAAATCAGGAAGCAAGGAGAAGCATAAACACTAAATGGATGAGAAGAGAAATGCAAAAATCAGCATAAAAAGACAGATTGGTTACCTGACCAGCATATTCAACTCTAACTATACTATGCTGGCACATCTAATGGAAAGAATGTAGCATCCAAAAGCTCATCCATGGATGCAAAGAAAGGAGAGTCACAATAGGGAAAAAGTAGGCAGAGTTCACTCAAGCACTGAAAGAAGGATTCTTAGCCTTGGACTCCGCTCTTGGCTGTTCCGTGCAAGGCATTAGAGAAACAGTAGATATAACAGATGGGGTTCATTACTCTCAAGGCATTTATGGTCTTCGTTGGGAAGACTCTGAGTACCTCTGGTACCACTGACAAGACTGTCTCTGTTGGGATGACTTAGCCTGACGCTGTTAAGAGATTCTTTTTATCACACTCTTTTTGTTTTGATTTCAAGTACATTAATTATTTTTCTCATTAAGTTCCCTCTTCATATGTAGATCTTCCTAAAGGGAGAGTAGATGTAGCTACCTCTATCCACGCAACATGTATTTATCACTGTAAATTTAAAAACTGCTGTTTCTAATGTAGAAATCAATCTCATGAGGTTAGTTAGTGTGAGTCTGCTATTGAGAAATAAAACCTCTCTTGCCGAGCTGATAGAATCACCTTCTCAGACCAACGTTAAGACTCTATGAAAAGGGACTTGCCCATGAATAATCACTAAAACAATGATAAATTTCCAGATCTAGGGTGTAGAATAATAAATTGGCAAGCGTTTATAGCTGGAGAAATGGGTCAATCCTTTATCCACTCCATTTAACATATTTATAAGAGATCATGCAAGCTAAGCCACTTCATTTAATCCTCTCTCACTAAGATATTCACATCAATATCTTATTTTACAGAAACACTTAAAGATTCTATTATTAGATGAGCTACAACAGCACTGAAGCTCAGTGTAAATGGTGAAGTCAAACTCGAGTTTGTAGTAACATAATTAGTATCAATAAAATCTCCACTTTTAAGGAGCCTAAGTCAAAATATAAAACATTTCCACATTGAACAAATGTATTGGGGGTCTGAAGACATTTTTGGAGTTCACTGCATTCCAAGACTTCTCATGAGTACTTTACCTGATTTTGAAACTGTAGCCTTTTAGTTTTCATGCATGAACTTGAAGGTATTCTTTATATCCAAGTATGGAAAACTGAATGAGGGGAAAATGTTGTAAATACTTGCCGTCATGTTTGTGATCTGCAGGGGTTAGAGTCTCTGCTCTGTGATGGACAGATCGGGATTATTATCCTGGCACTGTTAACCTCTTAGCCAGGAAAACATACTTAAACCCTCTTATCCTGAGTCCTCATACGTAAAGTGGGAGAAACAGCAGCCATCCCATGAGACTGCACAAGGGTTTAACAAAATAATCTGAGTAAAAGTAGTTTTAACATACATAGCAATAGCTAACAGTCACTGAGTACTTACTGAGCTCTTACATAGGAAATGCTCAGATATTACCAGGGACTGATAAATTCTGCACCAGGATTGTTCTTTTTTTGAGGCATTCCATAAGTTTGTATTTAAATACATTTAGAACATCGGTATTCTTTGGTAGCAAGAGTCTACTTTCAAAGTGAACCAGTCTACTGTTATTGTTGACACAAACTTTTAAACTGCTATGTTAATTGATACCTTGAATACCACATCCTAGAAGTTCAGTCGAAATAAACTCACCAATAAGCGACCTACCTCTAGACTTAGCCTTTTGTTTATGTTTAATTTATATTTTTGACTAAACTGGCTTTTTCCCTAAAAACTCTTTGTTGTCCCTAATTATGGGAAACGAGACATCTCACCTCACTAACTCAATGATTACTGAACTGCAATTTCCAGAGAGTTTCAGAAACTGTTAACCAAGATTTCCAGGATGTACAAAAAAATGTTAGACTAGATGACTAAATATTTACAAGAAAAAAAAATCAGCATGCCATGGCCTGTGCTGGATTTCTTGGGCGTATTTTCACAGAAGCCAAATTGAACAGCATTTACAAATTCAAGAAAGGGCTGCATTAGCAGGGAAGACATACATTTGAATGCAGAGTCTACATTTAGGAATGAAAAAACTATTCTTAGACTTATTAAATGGAGAGAGCTACTATCCTAACAGCCTATGTTCCCAGTACCCCGAAATGTTATTAACCAACTGTAAACGTCATTTATTTATTTTTTGATTTTTTTTTTCTTTTCTTTTCTTTTCTTTTTTTTTTTTTTTTGCGGTACAAGGGCCTCTCACTGCTGTGGCCTCTCCCGTTGTGGAGCACAGGCTCCAGACGCGCAGGTTCAGCGGTCATGGCTCACGGGCCCAGCTGCTCCGTGGCATGTGGGATCCTCCCGGACTGGGGCACGAACCCGTGTCCCCTGCATCGGCAGGCGGACTCTCAACCACTGCGCCACCAGGGAAGCCCTATTTTTTTAATTTTTAAAATTAATTAATATATTTATTTTTGGCTGCACTGGGTCTTTATTGCGGTGCACGGGCTTCTTGTGATGGCTTCTCTTTGTTGCAGAGCACGGGCTCTAGGCACACGGGCTTCAGAAGTTGTTGCTCGTGGGCTCTAAAGCACAGGCTCAGTAGTTGTGACGCACAGGCTTAGTTGCTCCGCGGCATGTGGGATCTTCCCGGACCAGGGCTTGAACCCGTGTCCCCTGCACTGGCAGGTGGATTCTTAACCAGTGCGGCACCAGGGAAGCCCTGTAAACATCATTTAAATAACAACATCCTGCAGCTCTTAAGACTCAGGTAGCTTCACTACCTCAAATCTGATTGTTCACAGCCATTCTGAAGTACTCTGGACTCCAGGAAACTTGACCTTATAAGACACTATGTTTTGTAACAAGAATTGGAGAAGATGCAGACTCTTTTCATTAACATCATATTTACATATAATCCTAGCAGCCAACATTTATTGTGTCCACTGTGCGCCAGGTGCTCTCTTCATCTTACAAAAACTCTGTGTGGTTAGTATCATCTCACGGATTGGCACACATTTAGTATCTCTCTTCATCTCACAAAACCTCTGCGTGGTTAGTATCATCTCATCGATTGGCACACATTCTTCTGTAAAGGGCCACAGAGTGAATATATTAGGCTTTGCAGGCTGCACAGTCTGTTGCAGTTTCTCAGTTCTGCACTTAGAGCTGAGAGCAGTGGCAGACAATGCATGAGTCAATGGGTGTGTCTCATTCGAAGAAAACTTTTTAAGAACACTGAAATGTGCATTACATACATTTTTGTGCCTCATAAACTACGATTTTTCCTTTGTTTCACTTTTTTATTTGTTTTCAAATATTTAAAAACATAAAAACGATTCTTAGCCCATGAGTCATAAAAATAGGTGGCAGGCCAGATATAGCCCAGGGGGCCATAATCTGCCAACCTCTACACTATCTAAATATTTCAGGGCAGGGAAGTGAACCTCAGAGAGACACAGCTCCTAAAAAGTACAGAGCCAATTCTGACTCTCAGGCCCGTTCTGCTTTTGATTCCGGTGTTTCTGTGTCGTGGTTTATACTCAGTGCAAAGGTTAAATTCTTCCTGTAGCCAAGAACTTGAAATGACTGACAAATAAGTGGATTTTCCCTGAGTTGATAGGTTTCTTCTTTTCTTGTTGTTTTTTTAATTATTTATTAACAACTCGATTGGACTATAATTGCTTTACAAAGGTGTGTTAGTTTCTGCTGTATAACAAAGTGAATGAGCTATACATATATATAAATCCCCATATCTCTTCACTTTGGCATCTCCCTCCCACTCTCCCTATCACACCCCTCTAGGTGGACACAAAGCACAGAGCTTTCCTATGCGCTGCTTCCCACTAGCTATCTATTTTACATTTGGTAGTGTATATATGTCCATGCCACTCTCTCACTTCTTCCCAGCTTACCATTCGCCCTGCTCGTGTCCTCAAGTCCATTCTCTTTGTCTGCATCTTTAGTCCTGTCCTGCCCCTAGGTTATTCAGGACCATTTTTTTTCTTTTAGATTCCATATATATGTGTTAGCATACAGTATTTGTTTTTCTCTCTCTGACTTACTTCACTCTGTATGACACACTCTAGATCCATGCAACTCACTACAAATAACTCAATTTCATTTCTTTTAATGGCTAAGAAATATTCCATTGTATATATGTGCCACATCTTCTTTATCCATTCATCTGTCAATGGACACTTAGGTTGCTTCCATGTCCTGGCTATTGTAAATAGAGCTGCAATAAACACTGTGGTACATGACTATTTTTGAAATATGGTTTTCTCAAGGTATATGCCCAGTAGTGGGATTGCTGGGTCATATGGTAGTTTTAGTTTTAGTTTTTTAAGGAACCTCCATACTGTTCTCCATAGTGGCTGTATCAATTTACATTCCCACGAACAGTGCAAGAGGGTTTTTTCTCCACACCCTTTCCAGCATTTATTGTTTCTAAAATTTTGATGACAGCCATTCTGACCAGTGTGAGGTGATACCTCACTGTAGTTTTGATCTGCATTTCTCTAATGTTTAGTGATGTTGAACATCCTTTCATGTGTTTCTTAGCAATCTGTATATCTGCTTTGGAGAAATGTCTATTTAGGTCTTCTGCCCATTTTTGGATTGGGTTGTTTGTTTTTTTGATATTGAGCTGCATGAGCTGCTTGTATATTTTGGAGATTAATCCTTTGTCAGTTGCTTCATTTGTGAATATTTTCTCCCATTCTGAGGGTTGCCTTTTCATCTTTATGGTTTCCTTTGCTGTGCAAAAGCTTTCAAGTTTCATTAGGTCCTATTTGTTTATTTTTGTTTTTATTTCCATTTCTCTACGAGGTAGGTCAAAAAGGATCTTGCTGTGATTTATGTCATGGAGTGTTCTGCCTATGTTTTCCTATAACAATTTTATAGTGAGTGGCCTTACATTTAGGTCTTCAACCCTTTTGAGCTTATTTTTGTATATGGTGTTAGGGAGTGTTCTAATTTCATTCTTTTCCATGTAGCTGTCCAGTTTTCCCAGCACCACTTATTGAAGAGGCTGTCTTTTCTCCATTGTGTATTCCTGCCTCCTTTATCAAAGATAAGGTGACCATATGTTCATGGGTTTATCTCTGGGCTTTCTATCCTGTTCCATTGATCTGTATTTCTCTTTCTGTGCCAGTACCATACTGTCTTGATTACTGTAGCTTTGTAGTATAGTCTGAAGTCAGGGAGCCTGATTCCTCCAGCTCCATTTTTCTTTCTCAAGATTGCTTTGGCTATTCAGTGTCTTTTGTGTTTCCATACAAATTGTGAAATTTTTTATTCTAGTTCTCTGAAAAATGCCATTGGTAGTTTCATAGAGATTACATTAAATCTGTAGATTGCTTAGGGTAGTAGAGTCATTTTCACAATATTGATTCTTCCAATCCAAGAACATGCTATATCTCTTCATCTGTTTCTATCATCTTTAATTTCTTTCATCAGTGTCTTACAGTTTTCTGCATACAGGTCTTTTGTCTCCCCAGGTAGGTTTATTCCTAGGTATTTTATTCTTTTTGTTGCATTGGTAAATGGGAGTGTTTCCTTAAATTCTCTTTCAGAATTTTCATCATTAGTGTTTAGGAATGCAAGAGATTTCTGTGCATTAATTTTGTATCCTGCAACTTTACCAAATTCATTGATTATCTCCAGTAGTTTTCTGGTAGCGTCTTTAGGATTCTCTGTGTATAGTATCACGTCACCTGCTAACAATGACAGTTTTACTTCTTCTTTTCCAATTTAGATTTCTTTTATTTCTTTTTCTACTCTGATGGCTGTGGGTATAACTTCTAAAACTATGTTGAATAACAGTGCTGAGAGTGGGCAACCTTGTCTTGTTCCTGATCTTAGAGGAAATGGTTTCACTTTTTCACCATTAAGAACAATGTTGGCTGTGGGTTTGTCATATATGGCCTTTATTATGTTGAGGTACCTTCCCTCTATGTCTACTTTCTGCAGGGTTTTTATGATAAATGGGTGTTGAATTTTGTCAAAAGCTTTGCTTCATCTATCGAGATGATAATATGGTTTTCTCCTTCAACTTGTTAATATAGTTTATTACACTGATTGATTTCCATATATTGAAGAATCCTTGCATTTCTGGGATAAACCCCACTTGATCTTGGCGTATGACCCTTTTAATGTGCTGTTGTATTCTGTTTGCTAGTATTTTGTTGAAGATTTTTGCATCTATGTTCATCAGTGATATTAGCCTATACTTTTCATGTTTTCTGGCATCTTTGTCTGGTTTTGGTTATCAGGGTGATGGTGACGTCGTGGAATAAGCTTTGGAGTGTTCCTCCCTCTGCTATATTGTGGAAGAGTTTGAGAAGGATAGGTGTTAGCTCTTTTCCAAATGTTTGATAGAATTCACCTGTGAAGCTATTTGGTCCTGGCCTTCCGTTTGTTGGAAGATTTTTAATCACAGTCTCAATTTCAGTGCTTGTGATTGATCTGTTGATATTTACTATTTCTTCCTGGTTCAGTCTCGGAAGTTTGTGGTTTTCTAAGAATTTGTCCATTTCTTCCAGGTTGTCCATTTTATTGGCATATAGTTGCTTGCAGTAATCTCTCATGATCCTTTGTATTTCTGCAGTGTCAGTTGTTACTTCTTTTTCATTTCTAATTCTATTGATTTCAATCTTCTTCCTTTCTTTCTTGATGCGTCTGGCTAATAGTTTATCAATTTTGGTTATCTTCTCAAAGAACCAGTTTTTAGTTTTACTGATCTTCACTGTCGTTTCCTTCATTTCTTTTTCATTTATTTCTATCTGATCTTTATATCTTTCCTTCTGCTAATTTGGGAGTTTTTTTGTTCTTGTTTCCCTAATTGCTTTAGGTGTAAGGTTAGGTTGTTTATTTGAGATGTTTGTTGTTTCTTGAGGTAGGATTGTATTGCTATAAACTTCCCTCTTGGAACTGCTTTTGCTGCAACCCATAGGTTTTGCGTGGTCATCTTTTCATTGTCATTTGTTTCTAGGTATTTTTTGATTTCCTGTTTGATTTCTTTAGTTATCTCTTGGTTATTTAGTACTGTATTGTCTAGCCTCCATGTGTTTGTATTTTTTACAGATTTTTTCCTATAATTGATGTCTAGTCTCATAGCACTGTGATCAGAAAGGATACCTGATACAATTTCAAATTTCTTAAATTTACCAAGGCTTGATTTGTGACTCAAGATATGATCTAACCTGCAGAATGTTCCATGAGCACTTGAGAAGAAAGTATATTCTGTTGTTTTTGGATGGAATGTCCAATAAATATCAATTAAGTCCATCTTGTTTAATGGATCATTTAAAGCTTGTGTTTCATTACTTATTTTCATTTTGGATCATCTGTCCTTTGGTGAAAGTGGAGTGCTAATGTCTCCTATTATGATTGTGTTACTGTTGATTTCCCCTTTAATGACTGTTAGCATTTGCCTATGTATTGAGTTGCTCCTCTGTTGGGGGCATAAATATTTACACTTGTTATATCTTCTTCTTGGATTGATCCCTTGATCACTATGTAGTGTCCTTCTTTGTCTCTTGTAATATTCTTTATTTTAAAGTGTATTTTTTCTGATATGAGAATTGCTACTGCAGCTTTCTTTTCATTTCCATTTGCATGGAATATCTTTTTCCACCCCATCACCTTCAGTGTGTATGTGTCCCTAGGTCTGAAGTGGGTCTCTTGTAGACAGCATATGTACTGGTCTTGTTTTTGTATCCATTCAGCCAGTCTATGTCTTTTGGGTGGAGCATTTGATCTATTTACATTTAAGGTAGTTATCGATATGTAGGTTCCTATACTATTTTCTTAAGTGTTTTGGGTTTGTTACTGTAAGTCTTTTCCTTCGCTTGTGTGTCCTGCCTAGAGAAGTTCCTTTAGCATTTGTTGTAGAGCTGGTTTGGTGGTGCTGAATTCTCGTAGCGTTTGCTTGTCTGTAAAGGTTTTAATTTCTCTGTCGAATCTGAATGAGATCCTTGCTGGTAGAGTAATCTTGGTTGTAGGTTTTTCCCTTTCATCCCTTTAAATATGTCCTACCACTCCCTTCTGGCTTGCAGAGTTTCTGCTGAACGATCAGCTGTTAACCTTATGGGTGTTCCCATGTATGTTAATTGTTGTTTTTCCCTTGCTGCTTTTAATATTTTTCTTTGTATTTAATTTTTGATAGTCTGATTAATATGTGTCTTGGTATGTTTGTCCTTGGATTTATCCTGTATGAGACTCTCTGTGCTTCCTGGACTTGATTGAATATTTTCTTACCCATATTAGGGAAGTATTGAACTATAATCTCTTCACATATTTTCTCAGTCCTTTTTTTCTTCTTCTTCTTCTTCTGGGACCCCTATAATTCAAATGTTGGTGTGTTTAATGTTGTCCCAGAGGTCTCTGAGATTGTCTTCAATTCTTTTCATTCATTTTTCTTTATTCTGCTCTGTGGTCGTTATTTCCACTATTTTATCTTACAGGTCACTTATCTGTTCTTCTGCCTCAGTTATTCTGCTATTGATTCATTCTAGAGAATTTTTAATTTCATTTGTGTTGTTGTTCATCATTGTTTTTTTGCTCTTTAGTTCTTCTATGTCCTTGTTAAACGTTTCTTGTATTTCCTCCATTCTATTTCCAAGATTTTGGATCATCTTTACTATCATTACTCTGAATTCTTTTTCAGGTAGACTGCCTATTTCCTCTTCATTTTTTTGGTCTGCTGGGTTTTTACCTTACTCCTTCATGTGATGTGTATATCTCTGTCTTCTCATTTTGCTTACCTTACTGTGTTTGAGGTCTCCGTTTCACAGCCTGCAGGTTCTTATTTCCCCTTGTTTTTGGTGTCTACTCCCTGTGGGTAAGGTTGGTTCAGTTGGTTGTGTAGGCTTCCTGGTGGAAGGGAGTGGTGCCCGTGTTCTGGTGGATGCGGCTGGATCTTCTCTTTCTGGTGGGCAGGACCACGTCCAGTGGTGTGTTTTGGGCTTTCTGTGAACTTATTATGATTTTAGGCAGCCTCTCTGCTAATGGGTGGGGTTGTGTTCCTGTCTTGCTAGTTGTTTGTCATAGGGTGTCTAGCTTGCCGCTCATTGAGTGGAGCTGGGTCTTAGCATTGAGATGGAGATCTCTGGGAGAGCTTACGCTGTTTGATATTTCATGGTGCCAGGAGCCTCTGGTGGACCAATGTCCTGAACTCAGCTCTCCCACTTCGGAGGCTCAGGTGTGACACCCAGCGAGAGCACCATGACCCTGTCAGACACATGGCTCAGAAGAAAAGGGAGAAAAAGAAAGAAAGAAAGAAGAAATAAATAAATAAAATAAAGTTATTAAAATAGAAAAAAAATATTAAAAAAATAAAAAAAGTAATTTAAAAAAAGAGAGAACGAAAGAGAGCAACCAAAAAAAAAAAAATCCACCAACGATAACAAGCGCTAAAAACTGCACTAAAAAACAACAACAAAAAAACTGGACAGTCAGAACCCTAGGACAAATGGCAAAAGCAAAGCTATACAGACAAAATCACACAAAGAAGCACACACATACACACTCACAAAAAGAGAAAAAGGGGGAAAAAAGTATATATATGTATAAAATAACTAAAGTAGGAGAGCAACCAAGTCAATAAACAAATCTACCAGTGATAATAAGCTCTAAATACTGAAGTAAGATAAACATAAAACCAGAAACAAATTAGATGCCAAAAGCAAACCCCAAGCCTACAGTTGCTCTCAAAGTTCTTTGCCTCAATTTTGGAATGATTCATTGTCTATTCAGGTATTCCACAGATGCAGGGTACATCAAGTTGATTGTGGAGATTTAATCCGCTGCTCCTGAGGCTGCTGGGAGAAATTGCCCTTTCTCTTCTTTGTTTGCACAGCTCCTGGGATTCAGCTTTGGATTTGGCCCTACCTCTGTTCTTTGCTCAGACAGGACGGGGTTAAAGGAGCACCTGATTAGGGGGCTCTGGCTCACTCAGCCCGGGAGGTGGGATGGGTATGGAATGCAGGGCGAGCCTGCGGCAGCAGAGTCCAGCATAACGTTGCAACAGCCTGAGGCGCCGTGTGTTCTCCCAGGGAAGTTGTCCCTGGATCACGGGACCCTGGTAGTGGTGGGCTGCACAGGCTCCTGGGAGGGGAGGTGTGGATAGTGACCTGTGCTTGCACACAGGCTGCTTGGTGGCTGCAGCAGCAGCCTTAGTGTCTCATGCCCATCTCTGGTGTCTGCACTGAGAGCCACAGCTCGCGCCCGTGTCTGGTGCTCATTTAGGTGGTGCTCTGAATCTTCTTTCCTTGTGCACCCTGAAACAATGGTCTCTTGCCTCTTAGGCAGTTCCAGACTTTTCCTCGGACTCCCTCCCGGCTAGCTGTGGTCCACTAGCCCCCTGCAGGCTGTGTTCACGCAGCCAACCCCAGTCCTCTCCCTGGGGTCTGACCTCCGAAGCCTGAGCCTCAGCTCCCAGCCCTGACTCGCCCCGGTGGGTGAGCAGACAAGCCTCTTGGGCTGGTGAGTGCTGTTCTGCACCGATCCTCTGTGCGGGAATCTCTCCACTTTGCCCTCTGCACCCCTGTTGCTATGCTCTCCTCTGTGGCTCCGAGGCTTCCCCCCACCTCTACCCCCCATCTCCGCCAGTGAAGGGGCTTCCTAGTATGTGGAAACTTTTCCTCCTTCACAGCTCACCCCCAGAGGTGCAGGTCCTGTCCCTATTCTTTTGTCTCTGTTTTTTCTTTTTTCTTTTGACCTATGCAGGTACATGTGGTGTTTCTTTCCTTTTGGGGAAGTCTGAGGTCTTCTGCCAGCATTCAGTAGGTGTTCTGTAGGAGTTGCTCCACATGTAGATGTGGTTTTGATGTATTTGTGGGGAGGAAGGTGATGTGCACGTCTTTCTCCTCCGCCACATTGAAGGCACTCCCCCATTTCTTCTTCAAGTAAAACTAAATTCAACTATAGTCTATTACCTTCAGTGGAGCTTTTTATCTCATTTGGAAGGGCAGCAGTTCTGGCAAATCAAAACTAATAAATTACGCCTGTAATTACTCATTGGCCCCTATAATGAAAACAAGTTAGTTTTTGCATCACTATTTATTTATTTATTTATTCTAGAATTGGGAAATGACCTTTTTTTGTTGTTAAAAACTCTAGAGACTGCTGAAGCCAACTTCTGGAGAACAGGTGAGAGATAAAGCCAGGAAGAGAAGGTGGAGGAAATCAAGTATAAATTACGTTCCATGTTAAAATTCTCTTTGAAATTTGAGTCTTTTAAAATTTAAGAGAGACGTCCTTATAGCTTCCAAGATAAAAGCTATGAGTTTTTCCAATCAGAAACTTCAAGCACCATGAGTCAAACAGTAACCATTATTATTTGCAAAATGGGTGTGAGATCAGTCAACAAATTTTCAAGGAAGAGAAGTGGAGGGAAGGGAAAATGGAGGAGGAAAAGGAGAAGTAACAGATGCCTCAGCCATAAGGGGCAAGTTTAGACACACATGGATATGGGACATTGCTTAGAACAGATGAGAGGGGAAAGAAACATGAAAACAAATCTGGTTGGAAGAGAGGAGATCTCAAGAGCTTCGTAAATAAATTAAGCTTGAAATGAGTGAAAGAATAAAACAGTAGTTCCTTAGCCAGTGTCTATGAGGAAAAGGATCTCAGAAAATCCTCTTCTAGGGCTAGTTAAGTTACTATAGATAAACACGGAAATGGTAATAATTCCAATTAATTTTTTTAAGAGTTAACTCTTCACCAGCTACTGCGTTTTCCATTATAATTTAATCTGTAGGACACCCTTATGAGTTAAGTGCTGGAATTATCTGTTTCATAAATGAGGAATCTGGGGTACAGAGAAGTTAAGTGACTGCCCCAAATCAAACAGTGGATAAGAAATAAAGATAGAATTAAATCAGGCCTGCCTAATGATGAAGTCTGTGTCCTTATTGTCATGCTAAACTGCTTCCTGTTCCTATTAATGAATATAAAATTGAAGTAGAGTGCTGTCACAATTTAATATTTTATATGAGTAATGGACTAATGTAATTTTAGTAGCACTTTGTAATTTATAAAATGCATTTGCACACACAATGTTTCACTTGCATCTCACAATATCCCTATGTGGTAGCTTAGGATTATCTCCTAAGTATATCAATGGGAAAATTTATGATCAAAGAAGCGACTTGTTCTAGGTCACAGGGCTGGAAGTGTCAGGGTGGTGGACGGGAGACAGCTGCCTCTATCTATTTATCTGGGAACTCTGGCCTTGCCACTTACTAAATGAATGTGTTTAGACAAACAAAACCTTTCCAACTTCAGTATCCACACCTGAGAAATGGGGATAGAATTTTAACTTTTCAGTGCCTTTCTCAGAATAAAACTAATTAACCTGCATGAATGCCTTTGGTACATGTAGGCATGCAAGAAAGGCACATTTCCTTCACCTGCCTGTGATACTGGGTACCTCAAAAAACGCCCTGAGTATATGCATATCAAACTTAATATATACAACGTTTATTTGTCAATTATACCTCAATAAACCTGGGGGAGAAAACCAACTGGGAACAGTCCTGAATCAGAGTTGTAAGATCTGGGATCTTTTTTCAACCATGCTCTTAGGCAGCTGTGACACGGTACTGAAACTTCACATCCATCTATAACCACACGTTGGTAAACTGGCTGGCAGGGAGGGGGTGGTGCTATGTGACAGCATTGTGGTGTTGTGAAGACAGATGCTCACCAAGTTCTTGCCAAGAAGTAAGAGCTGGCTCCAGATACTACTGAGTAAAACTATAAGATTAGATCAGTGTTTTTCAAAAGTTTTCTGAAAGGAGAAACTTTTTATTTTTTTTATTTTTTGGCCTGTTGTTGCAAAGCATGAAGTGAGTTAAAGAATAAAACACTAGGAGAGGGGCTTCCCTGGTGGCGCAGTGGTTGAGAGTCCACCTGCCGATGCAGGGGACACGGGTTCATGCCCCGGTCTGGGAAGATCCCACATGCCACGGAGCGGCTGGGCCCGTGAGCCATGGCCGCTGAGCCTGCGCGTCTGGAGCCTGTGCTCCGCAACGGGAGAGGCCACGACAGTGAGAGGCCCGCGTAAAAAAAAAAAAAAAAAAAAAAAAAAAAAAACACTAGGAGAGCAGGTTTCTCAAAGAGTTCTCACTGCAAAAAAGAATGAAGCAATAGAAAGGGAAACCTGAGAATGGTTTGGGAAGCTAGCTAATTATATGGTATGAAATAAAATCCTTGATGCTGGATTTTTCAGAGATTTGTATCCAATATGTATTGTGAACTTGCAAGAGGAGACTAACACAGAGCACATTTTCTAAGCCTATGTGACCACTGCCTCTTTTTTAATGGAGCATTTTATAGGACTAATGTTCGACAGAACACATTTTGGAAACTTCCAATGCAGAAGAAATAAGGTGAGTTAACAGGAACTCTCCTTGTTTTAATCAGTGCAATCTCATCAAGTAATTACCTGGAACTAATAATGTGACCATCCTGTGCTAGAAAGCCATGGAGAGAGGAAAAAGGAAAGGAAAGGAAAGAGAAGGGGAGGGGAGGGGAGGGGAAAAGAAAGAAAAGAAAGAAAAGGAAAGAAAGAAAGGAAGGAAGGAAGGAAGGAAGGAAGGAAGGAAGGAAGGAAGAAAGAAAGAAAGAAAGAAAGAAAGAAAGAAAGAAAGAAAGAAAGAAAGAAAGAAAGAAAACTGTCTACAGGGCTTTTCCTGCAGGACAGAAAAATGGACATGTCATGCAAAGGAATAATTGTGTAAGATCAGAAAGTGGGATCCTAGGGGCCAGTTTCTATATCCAACCAAGGTAATCAAGGAATGACATAGAAGTGAAGCATGAAACAAATTTCCTGGAGCAGATGCTGGAAACCTGAAAAATGCTTGAGAAAAAAAGTGGACTAAAGACATGTTTATTGCAGAATCCAAGTTTATCTTCTACTCATCTATGGCAAAGAACTAAGGGCATTTCTTTTTTTTTTTTTTTTTTTTTTTTGGTGGTACGCGGGCCTCTCACTGCTGTGGCCTCTCCCGTTGCGGAGCACAGGCTCCGGACGCGCAGGCTCAGTGGCCGTGGCTCACGGGCGCAGCTGCTCCACGGCCTGTGGGATCTTCCCGGACCGGGGCACGAACCCATGTCCCCTGAATCGGCAGGCGGACTCTCAACCACTGCGCCCTCAGGGAAGCCCAGGGCATTTCTTTTGATCTTCAGTTCCATGAAATCACTATCGCAGTGACGTTGCCAGTTCATATTTTTTACTACGTTGGAGATACAGTGAGTCTCAGGAATAAAAAAAAAAAGCCTCCTTTGTTCTCCTCTGGACAAACCCTGAACATAACAATGCTCTTCAGGGTATACCACATCATACTTATTGTAAACACTAAACACTCAGAATAGGCCACACAAAACAGAGAAGCTGCCAAATAAAGTTAATTTCAGGCAGCAAAGAAATGTTTCTTCCATTCTGCGATCCAGCAGGGAACAGGAAACAGCCCTAACGGTACACATAGAATCATGTAAAAACGCTTAGCTGCACTATGTTAGATGCTTTATGTGCCAAATGATGGCCTCCGAACTCTTGATTTCCTTAGGTCTTTGACAGCTAGTCAGAAAACACAGGGGAAGAGAATTCAGTGGCAGAAAAGCTCCCAGCAGTTCTTTGATCCAGTTGACTGTTTCCAAACTGTCTCCTGTCATGACAACTTCCCCGGCATATGCCTGTATTTAAAAGTTGTTCTGAAGCACACGACTATCAAGATCCACCTTGTTTCACTTTTAAGCTTTAGTTTCTCTTAGTCTTCATGTAATATTTTAATAATTTATTTTAAGTCAACTTCACATGTCTGCAAATCAAGACGACCACCACCATCACACATGGTGCAGACACAGGGCCTGGAGTATGGCATATAAAATCTCTAATCCTTATAAAATCTCTAACCCTTAAAACAATACCAATGACTCCAATAAAGATGTGAAAACAAACAAACAAACAAAAACAATACCAACAAAGAGGATGCATATATGCCTGCATGCACGCACACACGAAGACACGAGTGCACTTATATCCTTTGCTGTGGGGACGGTGTATAAAACTGAGGTTCCAGGAAGGTAAGTAACATGTTCAAAGGCATCTGGCTGGTAAGAAAGAGTCAGAATCCAGAATCATACTGGGGTCCCTCAGAGCTCACCACCTACCGTCTTTCCCCCAAGCCAGACTGCCTCAGTTGTTCACTACCCCTCTCTGAAGATGTTAGTCTTCACCTTTTTTCTCTTTGTGTCTATCCTTTCAGACCTTTTCCCCATTCCTTTCTAACTCTGTCTTAGCTGTATTTCTAAACCTTCTTACTATCCTCTAGTTCATAGTTTCTTAGTGAGATCCTGACATAAAACATTAATATATGTTGAAGGGAAAGAAAAATAAGAAGCTATAGAAAAATATCTCAAATCATTGAGCATGATCATCTTTGGGGAATGGTGTGAAGGACTTCCACTTTGTATGTTATTTATTAAATAAGTTAATATTTGTAAATTCTTAGAACAGAGATTAAACATATTCTTTTTAAAGGCCCATTTGCATTAGAACCACCTTTTGGTCAAATGGGTAACTCCCAGGCTCTAGCCCAAGCCTGCTGAATAGAATTACCTGGGGGTACAGCACAGAAATCTACATTTTAATCAAGCTCCCCAGGAGACTGTTTTGCACAGCAAAGTTTGAAAACCTCTATTATAGTTATTATAAAAGCCCAAGTACAATGTGTAAATTAAAAATGCTTCTCTTCATACACTATGGCCAAGCCTCCTCCACTTTATTTTTCTTCATTTCACTTTTTCCCTGAGAATGTGCTATGTATTTACCCTCAGCTGTATTTTCCTTCTAGCATGTAAAATCCATGAAGCATAGGTTTTTTTCTCTTTTCTTAACTGCTCTTACTTTCTCCATTAGTACCTATTAAGTGATTGATAAATGTTTGTTGAATAAATAAATGAAGGAAATGGGACCATTCTATGTTTAACCTCTCTCCCCAACAGATATCTACTGTTGGGTCCTGTGAGCTCACTAAATACTCCTTCATTTTTATCACCCTTCTTCTATGTAATACCATCAGCTCAAAAGCATTTCACATCCTTTCTTGACTTTCATCCTTACAAAATGCCCTAAGAAGTTACACATGCATACATATGAATTAACAATTCAGGAAACCAAAGCTCATAATCATTAAATTAGCAATCCATTCCCTAAATGAAAGAACCAACCGGGTAGAACTCAACACTGTTCATTCCACGGGTAACGCTTTCCTCACAATATCAAACAGATTTTCATCATAACCAACTACTTCGTTGCGGTTGAGCTGTGGTCTCAAAGCGGGGTCCCCCACCATCAGCATCACTTGAGAATTTGTCAGAAAGTCAAAAACTCAGACACAACTCCAGACCTACTGGGTCAGAAACTCCGGGGAGGGGCCCGACTATTTGTTTTAACGTACGCTCCAGGTGATTTCGGTGCAGGCTCAAGTTTGAAAAGCACTGAGTTGGGACAATAAACTGCTGTCAAAATAGAAAAGTTATTTCTCAGGAAGAGCACACTGAGCAATGGTCACCAATAATCAACACAGGGAAAGAAATTCATGAGATGAACAGGTATCACAATGGTAGGAGACAACGGAGTAACAGGCTTCGCATGGTCTCTGTCCTGTGGGGAACAGTTTAAAAAAAAAAAAAAAAACCTAGGAAGAATGGAAGCCAGAACAAGTAAGTGTCAACAAATATTAAAGAAGGAGGCATGAGGCTGATCTGTCCATCATGTTGAACCAGAGTAGAACTCAATTTGGGGCCAAGAAATACAACTCAGTTTTTCAGTTTCCACATACCACTTATGAATGAAATGCTTGCGTGGCTCTTGCTTCAGGACCGATGAAGACCATCTTCTCTTTAATGGATTACACAATCATGGAGAAACACTAACTACCTCCCCTATGACCACCACGTGTGAATTTGCTTCTAGTTATTTAAATGTCCCTCTTACATACCAAGTTTTCTGGGGAATAATTTAAGGAATATAGATCTACAGAGTCTGTTATTGGGCATAATGGAAAGTGTTCCATTTCATCTTTCTAGCAACAGTAATTTAATCACCCAGAATAATTTTTGAAGTATATAAATGGGCTAAGAATTTCCGATGATACCATGTACATTCATCTTCAAAAGGAACATGTTTCCTTTACTTAAGGTATTTACCAGTTGGATTATCTACTTTTATTAAAATTACATATTTTAAATTTTAAATATTCAACTGAATATCTCAGACAATATAGACAGATACAAGGCACACTAATTTCCCTCTTGAAAAGAAGGAAATTTCCTATTCCTTTCTAAAAGAAAATAGTTTTAAGAATGCATATAAGCCAGACTTAGAGAATCAGAGTAAAGGATAAAAACACCCCTTGGCTCAAAGCAGTAATTATTCAATTAAGTATCTAATAGTATGCAACCATATTAAAACTAATTGAGTCACTCCTCCTTGTTCATTCTATAAGGCAGTTAAATACACAGAGCTGCTTTACAATGTTCTCTGCTACCAAGGGTAGAAAATATTATTTAACCAGGGCAGCCACGATTATGTATCTAAGCCATTCATTTATTCACTTGCTCATTTAGCAAAAGTTTGGTCCTACTGCAACCCAGGGACCATGCAAACTATGGAGAATATGATGTTCCATAAAATAAAAAGCCCTTCTCCTTACACAGATACTACAAACACTATAGCTCTATTTTGTGTTGCTTCAGAAAAGAAAGTCACAATAAACAAATCAAAGTGTATTAGATTATGCCTTCCAAACATTCATTCTGCCTTCCTCTTACAGGAGAATTCTCGTTTTGCTTGGAAATCCAGCCCTTCCCCGTTTCCAGTTTACCTGGTTTGACTGGGCCTGACTGCACCCCTTGCTGCTGGAAATGGTCCCATAACCAAGGGCTAGTCTATCAGCATATTCTCGTCACTGATGATTGGTTCATATCTGGGATATGACCTGAACCATGTTAATGAGACTCACTTGTGGAATTTATGTTAGAACTACTGGAAAACAGAAGCTTTATCTGCTGAAATTGCTAGATTTTTAGATGATGTAAGCCTGGAACTCTTAGAGTTACTACAGTGAGAAAGCCTAAGGTAGAATAAGGAAATCAAGCATGAGAAAAACAAAAGGTGTGGATGACATCATTTGATCCATTTCCTGGATCTAGCCATGCCTGAAGCTGGACTTACCTCTAGATTTAAATTAGAAGGTACACATACCCACTCCATATCATTCTTCCTGCCTTACTTTTTTTAATCTGACATTCTACATATTTTACATTTTTATTTTCTGTTAGGGTCCTTCCCCTGCCCTCCACCTCCCCACCAACAGACTATAATGTTCACAAAGACCTGTTTTTCCTAGGGAGGAGGTCTATTTTGTTCACCACTGCATAGAACAGGACCTAGCACACAGCAGTCACTCAATAATTATTTTTCAAAAATAAATAGGGCCTTTTGGCTCTCGGAGCAGCACCATGGCGGTCGGAAAGAACAAGCGCCTTACGAAAGGCGGTAAAAAGGGAGCCAAGAAGAAAGTGGTTGACCCATTTTCTAAGAAAGATTGGTATGGTGTGAAAGCACCAGCTATGTTCAATATAAGAAATATTGGGAAAACACTAGTCACGAGAACTCAAGGAACCAAAATCGCGTCTGATGGCCTCAAGGGTCGTGTGTTTGAAGTGAGCCTTGCTGATCTGCAGAATGATGAAGTTGCATTTAGAAAATTCAAGCTTATTACTGAGGATGTTCAGGGCAAAAACTGCCTGACTAATTTCCATGGCATGGATCTTACCCGTGACAAAATGTGCTCCATGGTCAAAAAATGGCAGACCATGATTGAAGCTAATGTTGATGTCAAGACTACCGATGGTTATTTGCTTCGTCTCTTCTGTGTGGGTTTTACTAAAAAACGCAACAATCAGATTCGGAAGACCTCTTATGCCCAGCACCAGCAGGTCCGCCAGATCCGCAAGAAGATGATGGAAATCATGACCCGAGAGGTGCAGACAAATGACTTGAAAGAGGTGGTCAATAAATTGATTCCAGACAGCATTGGAAAAGACATAGAAAAGGCCTGCCAATCTATTTATCCACTCCATGATGTCTTTGTTAGAAAAGTAAAAATGCTGAAGAAGCCCAAGTTTGAATTGGGAAAACTCATGGAGCTACATGGTGAAGGTAGTAGTTCTGGAAAAGCTACTGGGGACGAGACAGGTGCTAAAGTTGAACGAGCTGATGGATATGAGCCACCAGTCCAGGAATCTGTTTAAAAATCAGACTTTTAATGGTGACAAATAAAAGACCTCATTTGTGATACTTAATTTCTGATCACTCTTTTTAAATAATCTGACAATAGTCAGGTGTTCTGATTTGATAGTAATGTGGTGAATTTTTCTGACCTTTTGTGTGGATTTTATTCACTGCTCTTAGTTACTAAGTAGCTGAGAAAGGGTAGTGATCTGTTTTCACCTGGAATGGTTTGGACGTGTTAGAGATGGTGAATAAAAGGAAACACCTCCTTAAAAAAAAAAATAAATAAATAAATAAATAAATAAATAAATAAATAGGAACCATTTTGTTCCTAACCTTCCTTTCTATTATTACCATTACCCCCTTTCCCACACATGGACACAGGAGACCCACTCACTAATCCTGCTACTCATTGACCCCAAATCCTCTTAGGATCATCATTCCTAGCATTCAATTTATAATTTTTTTTCAAATTTTTTCCTTGATCTTAATTATCACAAAAAGACATTAGAAATAAGTAGCCAGATTTTTATTTTGCATAAATCATGAAAACCAGCCTTATAAGAGTTAAATTAATAACCCAACCTATTTCCTAAATGAATATGCTGGAATTAGAGGTTGACATTTATATTCCTAAATGTAACACTCTCCAAAATACCAACATGTAAGTGCCCGTCCCTCTCCCCCGCATCTGTTTTTCTATCAACATCACCCAGATAGTCTCTAGAATTCTGTACGTACTCAATAAATGTCTGATGCATGCTGAATGTTGAATAGAGGTAAGATAATTGGTTAAAATTTCACTTTGTAACACTATATTGAGTTTTCACTAACGCCTATGTCTTTAATTCTGGGAACCCGCCTCCTAATTAAACCATCTCGCTCTATGGGTTTGCTCTAATAATGACTTTTGATTCCAATTAATACAATGCACTGGGAAAACTAATTCACTGTAAAAATTCCTCTGCATTAAAGGCAAAAAGGGTGGAGGAGATTGGGTCCAAAATGCTACTGGCAGGAATTGTATTCTTAATTCTATTTTCCCTAACACTGAAACGTACCCCCTCTGCGGATTGCCTGTGCTTGTACTAACTATGTAAATGTATCTATGATTGATTTTTAAAGCAGCACACCAGGGTATATTCAGCCCCTGAACAAGAAAAATATCATCCAACTGTAAATATCCAGTGGAGCAGTAAAACTGTTTCTTCTCTGCTCTGTGTAATTGCAGAAGCCAAGGAGAGAAGGAATATTTTCCCAAATCTGGCTTCCCATTAGACTGAATAAATGTCAACTTGAAAAACAGGAAACAAAAATGCCATTATGAGGTCTTCTGAAATATAAAATATCCAAAAGGCTCTGTGGCTCAGGACTTGGCACTTTCCAGCTTAAATCTGCAGGTGAAGGTTTTAAAAGTTTCCATTCTAATTGCACATTGTTATGTGTGTGCTCTTATTCCCAAATCAGACACACTCGATGGGTTCAGTGATAATGGCATTGGATGCCTATTAATACAGTGCTGTGGAAAAACCAATCTGTTGGATGAGCAGTTCTCAGCATCACAAGAGGCAAACTGGGGGCACAAGGCTGTCGCCAGTTGTTGGCCGATGTTTTTTTCTTTTTTCATTCTCTTTCAAACACGAACAAAAGTGTTCACTGCTGAAGTCTGTATATAGTAGTCAATGGGATATCTCATCGGGGAGGAAGGAAAGACTGGACAGTGCATTAGAGAACATTCCAGCAGTAAAATATTTTTCAACAAAGGAAGAAAAATCCTTATTATGTATACTATTCAATAGTATTCATTAGTATATTAACTCAGGCTCCAGCCACTTCATGGAGTAGTAGACTCCTACGTGGGTTATTTAGGGGTTAGCCATCGTGAATCGGTCCCGCTGGGGCCATCACTTTTGCCTGAATGTGCAGCTACACCCTCCTCTTTGTAACTTTTTGGAGATTCCCATCCAGGAGAAGTAATATAGGAGGTACACCCTCTTTACTCTCATCACTTCCTACCACCATTTTCCCCAACGATAAGATGACTTAGAAAATACCATGGAATAGTCCTTCCTCATGAAAAACACTCCAGGATACTTGCACTTTCCAACACTTTCTCAGAGGAGAATGGATTCTGGTGCATATGAGAAGCAAAACCCAACTACAGCATCCTTCCCTACTCCCTGTTTTTGTTTTTTATGAAGGTGTAGGTGAATTTGACACACGAACCTATTTCATTTTCCATCTTTTATACTTTAAAGCTCTCGAATACATTTTTCTTATTTGTTGGTCTTCTGCATCTCTTCATTTGTGAACTCTCTATTCATATATCTTGTCCATTTCATCATTGGATTATTTGGGGGACGTATTTCTTATGATGTCATGTTAACAAGTAGGGAAAGAGCAGAGATCTAATTTGGGAGACATATGAAGAAGTATCTATTGGATATATGTTCTAGGTGTTAGATAGGATAACAACATGATCTAAATTTTAAATAGAAGTTATTAATTGAATATTTAAAATTTCATTAATAGAGTCTACAGCTCTATATTTGATTTCCCACATGGAATTTTTAATTTACATTTTGTAAAGGCTAGAGAATTGAACACTCTGGACAATGTTGCAGGTTTCTGGATATTTAAAAGAACTTAGGACCCTTTGCGTTCCTACCCTGCCCATAATAGACCATCATCACTGATACAGGCTAAGCCCTCTCTAGCTACATGCAGAAGCCTAAGCCAATAAACATGTTTCTAGCTCAGGTTTTTTTAGCCTCGGCATTATGGACATGTTGGACTGGATATTATTTGTTGTGGGGGGTATC
The DNA here is from genome assembly GCF_039906515.1 of Pseudorca crassidens. Classification (NCBI taxonomy): domain Eukaryota; kingdom Metazoa; phylum Chordata; class Mammalia; order Artiodactyla; family Delphinidae; genus Pseudorca; species Pseudorca crassidens. The sequence goes on along the minus strand of NC_090298.1, from coordinate 131,973,567 downwards.
CTGTGTGTCTGAATGATGTTTAGCAGCACATCTGGCTTCTTCCCACTAAATAACTTAGCACCACCTCAGTTGCGATAATAAACTCCAGACATTGCCAGATGTCCCCCCAAGGACAAAACTGCCTCCATTTGAAAACCACTGGTCTAATTTACACAGAGAAATCTTTAATAGTCTCCAGACAAAATTGCCTCCAGTTGAAAATGACTAATCTGGTTCATACATAGAAATTTTTGATAATTTTCAAGATGGAAACTCAGTCTCTGCCATGGCAAGCAATTTTTCCCAATGCAAAAATCAAAACAAAACAAAAACCACACACACACACACACACAAATCAAAGGCAAGCAATTTGACCATGGAAAGGAACACTAAAGTAGAATGTTGTGTCTATACCACTGATAACTTTTGAAAAGTTAACTATATTACACAGTGTGTTCTGTGGTTATACTTCTATGGAAAAAGTAAGTAAAAAGAGCAACCTACAATTTTCAAGAAGATAGATTTGAAAGGTACTGTGAAACCGCCACAAAATGACTGCATCAAGAATTACTTCCCTGTTAGACAGCCTCATCCACCAGAGGGCAGACAGCAGAAGCAAGAAGAACTACAATCCTGCAGCCTGTGGAACAAAAACCACATGCACAGAAAGACAGACAAGACGAAAGGCAGAGGGCTACATACCAGATGAAGGAACAAGATAAAACCCCAGAAAAACAACTAAATGAAATGGAGATAGGCAATATTCCAGAAAAATAATTCAGAATAATGATAGTGAAGATGATCCAGGACCTCAGAAAAAGAATGGAGGCAAAGATCGAGAAGATGCAAGAAATGTTTAACAAAGACCTAGAAGAATTAAAGAACAAACAGAGATGAACAATACAATAACTGAAATGAAAACTACACTAGAAGGAATCAATAGCAGAATAACTGAGGCAGAAGAACGGATAAGTGACGAGGAAGACAACATGGTGGAACTGACTGCTGCAGAACAGAATAAAGAAAAAAGAATGAAAAGAAATGAAGACAGACTACCTGACCCCTGGGACAACATTAAAGGCAACAACATTCGCATTATAGGGGTCCCAAAAGGAGAAGAGAGAGAGAAAGGACCCGAGAAAATATTTGAAGAGATTGTAGTCGAAAACTTCCCTAACATGGGAAAGGAAATAGCCACCGAAGTCCAGGACATGCAGAGAGTCCCATACAAGATGAACCGAAGGAGAAACATGCTGAGAAACATGGTAATCAAATTAGCAAAAATTAAAGACAAAGAAAACTTATTGAAAGCAGCAAGGGAAAAACAACAAATAACATACAAGGGAACTCCCATAAGATTAACAGCTGATTTCTCAGCAGAAACTCTACAAGCCAGAAGGGAGTGGCATGATATACTTAAAGTGATAAAAGGGAAGAACCTACAACCAAGATTACTCTACCCAGCAAGGATCTCATTCAGATTCTATGGAGAAATCAAAAGCTTTACAGACAAGCAAAAGCTAAGAGAATTCAGCACCGCCAAACCAGCTCTACAACAAATGCTAAAGGAACTTCTCTAAGTGGGAAACATAAGAGAAGAAAACGACCTACAGAAACAAACCCAAATCAATTAAGAAAATGGTCATAGGAAGATACATATCAATAATTACCTTAAACGTGAATGGATTAAATGTTCCAACCAAAAGACACAGGCTCACTGAATGGATACAAAAACAAAACCCATATATATGCTGTCTACAAGAGACACACTTCAGACCTAGGGACAAATACAGACTGAAAGTGAGGGGATGGAAAAAGATATTCCATGCAAATGGAAATCAGAAGAAAGCTGGAGTACCAATACTCATATCAGATAAAACAGACTTTGAAATAAAGAATGTTACAAGAGACAAGGAAGGACACTAGGTATGATCAAGGGATCAATCCAACAAGAAGATATAACAAATATAAATATATACGCACCCAACATAGGAGCACCTCAATACAAAAGGCAACTACTAACAGCTATAAAAGAGGAAATCAACAGTAACACAATAATAGTGGGGGACTTTAACACCTCACTTACACCAATGGACAGATCATCCAAAATGAAAATAAATAAGGAAACAGAAGCTTTAAATGACACAATAGACCAGATAGATTTAATTGATATTTATAGGACATTCCATCCAAAAACAGCAGATTACACTTTCTTCTCAAGTGCGCACGGAACATTCTCCAGGATAGATCACATCTTGGGTCATAAATCAAGCCTCAGTAAATTTAAAAAAAATTGAAATCATATCAAGCATCTTTCCTGACCACAACGCTTTGAGATTAGAAATCAATTACAGGGAAAAAAACATAAAAAATGCAAACACATGGAGGCTAAACAATACGTTACTAAATAACCAAGAGATCACTGAAGAAATCAAAGAAGAAATCAAAAAATACCTAGACAAAAATGACAATGAAAACACGGTGATCCAAAACCTATAGGATGCAGGAAAAGCAGTTCTAAGAAGGAAGTTTATAGCTATACAAGCCTACCTCAAGAAACAAGAAAAATCTCAAATAAACAATCCAACGTTACACCTAAAGGAACTAGAGAAAGAAGAACAAACAAAACTCAAAGGTAGCGGAAGGAAAGAAATCATAAATATCAGAGCAGAAATAAATGAAATAGAAACAAAGAAAACAATAGCAAATATCAATAAAACTAAAAGCTGGTCCTTTGAGAAGATAAACAAGATTGATAAACCATTAGCCAGACTCATAAAGAAAAACAGGGAGAGGACTCATATCAAAATTAGAAGTGAAAAAGGAGAAGTTACAACAGACACCACAGAAATACAAAGTATCCTAAGAGACTACTACAAGCAACCCTATGGACAAATTCTTAGAAAGGTATAACCTTCCAAGACTGAACCAGGAAGAAACAGAAAATATGAACAGACCAATCACAAGTACTGAAATCGAAATTGTGATTAAAAATCTTCCAACAAACAAAAGTCCAGGACCAGATGGCTTCACAGGTGAATTCTATCAAACATTTAGAGAAGAGCTAACACCCATCCTTCTCAAACTCTTCCAAAAAGTTGCAGAGGAAGAAACACTCTCAAACTCTTTCTATGAGGCCACCATCACCCTGATACCAAAACCAGACAAAGATACGAGAAAAAAAGAAAATTACAGACCAGTATCACTGATTAATATAGATGCAAAAATCCTCAACAAAATACTAGCAAACAGAATCCAACAACACATAAAAAGTATCATACAATGATCAAGTGGGATTTATCCCAGGGATGCAAGGATTCTTCAATATACTCAAATCAGTCAATGTGATACACCATATTAACAAATTGAAGATTAAAAACCATATGATCATCTCAATAGATGCAGAAAAAGCTTTTGACAAAATTCAACACCCATTTATGATAAAAACTCTCTAGAAAGTGTGCATAGAGGGAATCTACTTCAACATAATAAAGGCCATATACGACAAACCCTCAGCAAACATCATTCTCAATGGTAAAAAACTGAAAGCATTTCCTCTAAGATCAAGAACAAGACAAGGATGTCCACTCTCACCACTATTATTCAACATAGTTTGGAAGTCCTAGCCACAACAATCAGGGAAGAAAAAGAAATAAAATGAATACAAATTGGAAAAGAAGAAGTAAAACTGTCACTATTTGCAGATGACATGATACTATACATAGAGAATCCTAAAGGTGCAACCAGAAAACTACTAGAGCTGATAAGTGAATTTGGTAAAGTTGCAGGATACAAAACTAATGCACAGAAATGTCTTGCATTCCTATACACTAATGATGAAAAATTTGAAAGAGAAATTAAGGAAATACTCCCATTTACCACTGAAACAAAACGAATAAAATACCTAGGATTAAACCTACCCAGGGAGACAAAAGACCTGTATGCAGAAAACTATACGATACTGATGAAAGAAATTAATGATGATACCAACAGATGGAGAGATATACCATGTTCTTGGATTGGAAGAATCAATATTGTGAAAATGACTAGACTATCCAAAGCAGCCTACAGATTGAATGCAATCCCTATCAAATTACCAATGGCATTTTTTACAGAACTAGAACAAAAAAATCTTAAAATTTGTATGGACACACAAAAAACCCCAAATAGCCAAAGCAGTCTTGAGGGAAAAAAAATGGAGCTGGAGGAATCAGACTCCCTGACTTCAGACTATACTACGAAGCTACAGTAATCAAGACAATGGTACTGGCACAAAAACAGAAATATAGACCAATTGAACAGGGTAGAAAGCCCAGAGAGAAACCAACGCACCTGTGGTCAACTAATCTATGACAAAGGAGGCAAGGATACACAGTGGAGAAAAGACAGTCTTTTCAATAAGTGGTGCTGGGAAAACTGGACAGCTACATGTAAAAGAATGAAATTAGAACACTCCTTAACACCATACACAAAAATAAACTCAAAATGGATTAGAGACCTAAATGTAAGGCCAGTCACTATAAAATTCTTATAGGAAAACATAGGCAGAACACTCCATGACATAAATCACAGCAAGATCCTTTTTGACCTACCTCCTAGAGAAATGGAAGTAAAAACAAAAATAAACAAATGGGACCTAAGGAAACTTCAAAACTTTTGCACAGCAAAGGAAACCATAAACACGAAAAGACAACCCTCAGAAAGGGATAAAGTGTTTGCAAATGAATCATCGGACAAAGGATTAATCTCCAAAATATACAAATAGCTCATGCAGCTCAATATTAAAAAAACAAACAACCCAATCCAAAAATGGGCAGAAGACCTAAATAGACATTTCTCCAAAAAAGACATACAGATAGCCAAGAAGCACATGAAAAGCTGCTCAACATCACTAATTATTAGAGAAATGCAAATCAAAACTACAATGAGGTATCACCTCACACCAGTTAGATTGGGCATGATCAGAAAATCTACAAACAGCAAATGCTGGAGAGGGTGTGGAGAAAATGGAACCCTCTTGCACTGTTGGTGGGAATGTAAATTGATACAGCCACTATGCAGAACAGTATGGAGGTTACTTAAAGAACTAAAAACATAATTATCACATGACCCAGCAATGCCACTACTGGGCATATACCCAGAGAAAACCATAATTCAAAAAGATACATGCACCCCAATATTCACTGCAGCACTATTTACAATAGCCAGGTCATGGAAGCAACCTAAATGCCCATCGACAGAGGAATGGATAAAGAAGATGTGGTACATATATACAATGGAATATTACTCAGCCATAAAAAGAAACAAAATTGGGTCATTTGTAGAGACATGGATGCATCTATCATACAGAGTGAAGTAAGTCAGAAAGAGAAAAACAAATATCGTATATTAACGCATATATGTGGAACCTAGAAAAATGTTACAGATGAACCGGTTTGCAAGGCAGAAATTGAGACACAGATGCAGAGAACAAACGTATGGACAAGAAGGGGGGAAAGCGGCGGGGGGTGGTGGTGGTGGTGGGATGGATTGGGATTGACACTGATGGACACTGATGTGTATAAAATGGATGACTAATAAGAAAAAAAAAATCAAGAATTACTTCACTAAAATAACAGTGATTCGAATTCCATATCCCCACAAGGCCCCCCTTTATTCACTCCTGACTTCCAATCCATCACCAACACTTCTTGGGTTTTGCCTGAAAAAAATATTTTGAGTTGATCCTCTTTGTTTCCATGTCCTTCACCATCTACCAGATGGAGCCCTCACCATTTCGTATGCGGCGAAAGGTTCCTAAGTAGTTTCCTTGAGTCTACCTTTGTTCCATTCCAATCTATATAAGCAAGAGCAGCCGGAGGAACCTTGAAAAACATGTCACTCCAATTATATCAGTCTTGTGTCTTAAACTCTTCACTGATGTCTCATTGCTTGAGAATGAGCCCAAAGTTCATATCATAGTTCAAAGACCCTACAGAAGAAGGGCTCAGACTACACCCAGCCATGTTATTTTCTGCCACCTTTTCCCTTGCTCACTATACATCAGTCACACTGACCTTCTTTCTGTTCCTCTCCCACCTTAGTCTCTTTATACACACTCCTCCCTCTGCCAAAATGTTCTTATTTCTATTCTCATGACCAGCTCCTTCTCATCTTTAAGTTCCAGCTCCAGCATCACCCTCCCTGATATTCTAACCTGATGGTTTCCTCTCTTTTTTCCCCCTCTTATACCAACCTATTATTTTCCTACGTAACACACATCCCAGTTCAATGTTTCATCGACTACATATACAATTGTATGCTTAACATCCATCTCACAGATCAAATTAAAATTCTATGACATCAGGGACCACATGTGTCTTGTTTGTGTCTGGTAACAACACAGTGCCTCACGTACAACACAAATGAGATACAGATAACTGGAGATGCAGAAGATCAACTGCCCCTCAATCACCCTCACATCTCGTAAGCACAATAGAAAAAATTAGCTTCCCTGTAAAGCTAAACATCCCCCACGAGGCTAAAACCACCTCATTACCCCAAAGGAAAGCGAAGATCCAGACTGCTATTTCTCAAGGTAGAGGCAGGGGGATAAATGAGAGCCTGATGGCACAACAACTTGGGGTCTTCCCGGCCTCTTCAAAGGGCAAAACTGATCTATCATTTGTCACCCAGTCTCTTCCATCCTTCTTTTACTCCCTGGGGTTCTATTACACCGTGGTCAATATTCAGCAGCAAATGCTGCAAAGGGGAACAGGCAAGCTCAGAGAGCCCACAACCCTCTGTGCATTTTTATGTCCTTCATTACAACAAGTGGGTTATTTTTATACCTGTTAGCTGCTAACACTTGGCAAAACCTCAGGCTCAGAATAAAATATGACAAGGGCCAAGAGAGGTAACAATAACAGTGCTTGTACTGCAGCCAGGGTGCCATTAATAATAGCAGGAAGAGGGAGCAAGGGAGATCCAGTTCCAGGGATTAGGAGGGGAAGGAGGCTCCTTGGAACCCAGCAACGACACTGTCCCGGGGTAGATGGTCAGGTAAGGTTACCTGGCGAGCTCAGCACTGTGACCCATCTCACTCTCCATCCCCTAAACCACTGGCCTGAAATCCTTCAAGATACTGAATCTTAGAATTAGAAAATTCTCATAGCCTGGCAGGGCCTTACACGTCCTAAGGTCAAACAATCATAAGGTGTTTATTTCTTACAAATAACATTTTGAAGCTTTACAAAGTTCTTTCACGACAATATATTTGCACATGAGAGAAAAGAGGCATCCACAAGAATGTTCATTGCTTTGTGGATTAATAACAAAAATCTACATGCTTATCATAGAGGGATGTCATGTAAATTTTGGCACATTCATGCCTTGGAATGTTACTACATGACTATCATTAATTTTATACGTCAATGATTGCTATCTGACATTGCATGTATAATGATCAATAGTGATTTTATCATTATTGATACATATCTATGATGCATTGTAAGTGGATTTAAGGTCCGTTTCCATTACTGGAATGTGAGACCATGGGGGCAGAGACCCTATGCCCAAAATAGCTCTGGGCACATAACAGGCACACAATAAATGTTTGTTGAATGCATGAAGAATAAATTAATACTATGTCACCACTAAAAGAGGACAGTAAATCCACACGAACTGACACAGAGAGAATTTTAAAACTGCTTTTATTTGTTTAAAAAAATACAGGCGGTGTGTGGTATATGCCCCCTCTGCAGCACTGAAGGACATACTAGAAAGAGGGGAAATTGATACTGAATGCCCAATTACCACGCACTTCACAAGGTGAACTTATTTACTCAGATGGAAAGTTCAAAACCTTGGCTAAGGTTTTGAAATCCAAAGCCTTTTATAAAATAAAAGAAATACTGCCACAGTCTTCTTTCAAAATTTTGACCTGCGTTTGAGTGAGCTGTTTGCTACCTAATGATAACACCAAGGTGTCTTTTAGAATAAATTGGACAAACCCAGTAGATGTTGAGCATCCCTGTAAGCAGAGAGATTCTGTATTCACACAGATAGACAGAGACACACACATACACATAAGGGGCGTGAGAGGGAGAGGGAGGGAGAAGGAGGGAGAGAAAGAGAGAGAGAGAGAGAGAGAGAGAGAGAGAGAACAAGCAAGCCTGGCACTCTGAGCTGATTGGGACACAGAAGACTACAGAATAAAATGGTTCTGAGTATAGGTTCAACATTCTGGTCAAATTGGGTTGAAACCACTTGATGTAGCTACAGGACCCTGGGCAAGTCATTTATTTCCTCTGAGGGTCAGTGTCACCATCTTAAAGAAGGGACATAATATCTCAAACTAACACAGTACCATTTTAAGAACTGCCTATTTACATAAGGAATTCAGGATGGCACCTGGCTGAATATATGATAGTTATGTGGCTTTGAGGTTCTGACAAGGAGCTTCACGTTCCGAGGGTACACGTAGCATTGATACATTTTCAAGTCATCCTCTGAACCAATACGGCACCTCAGTAATGACATATTTTACAAAGAAGGGGCCAACATGGGCAGGGGTAAGGACAGCTCTTTCAAACTTATTTTCATTTGTGAAAAATAATTAAAAGCATGCCAGCTAGAAGAAAATGTTCTGTGCCTCTCAATCCTCACCTCCTTTCCATCCTAGAACCTGGCAACACTGAAGCTAGAACAATGAAACAGGGCCTTTGGTAATGCTACCCAATGAAGAAAAGGAGAGAGACACTCTTTAAAGCAGCATATTGTACAAGAGGCAGGCGAGCAGTAGCCAGCATGAAGTACTGTGAAGATCCGAATTTCATTCACTTTATAATCTGGGCTTCTTTTATGTGTAACCACTCTAATAAAAAATATTTTAAGCATATATCGCTACTATATGAATATTTATAAATTATACACATGTACTCTGTACTAATACAGTATATATACACTATAAACTTTTAAAGTAGACATTCGAAAGGGATGAAAAAAAGAATCCAATACAAATCCTGACACTTTATTCTGTACTTATGGGTGGCTTGTGCATATCCTGGAATGGGAGGGTCCCACAGTGAAGAACACTGTTTTAGATAATCCCCTCTGAGACCTTTGTACCCTCAGGATGGGGAGGATCCCACAACCTCACCCTTGTCAAAGCAGAGGCGGCTGAGCTGGGGGAGCAAAGGGTTAAGACAAAATGTCAAATCTGCTCTCACACAAAGTGGCTCAAGTTGTTTTTTGTTTTAGTTGTCAGCGTTTCACAATCAGGACATTTCTTTGACCTAAAGAATTAGCAAGTCCAGAACATCAGGTCCCTGTGTCCACTAGTATTTGGCTGTACCTGAGTGTCGGCCATGTACTACCCTTTAATACAGTCTTTGTCAAACTTGTTTCTCTCACTTGCCAAACCTGCTCTAACTCTGTAAGTATTTGAGTCTGCAACAGCTCATAGACTCTGGGAGCCTTGGGCCATAGGAGAAGAGGAGAAACATGTCTAAAATGGGAGGAATTTCTTGACTCGCCAAGACTCTGCATCTATTGGAGAAGCAGGAACATGGCGGTGATGAATCACGTAGAGGCCATCCTGGGTTTTCAGCCACTGTGATCTCTATTCATTTTACTCTGCCAGTGAAACCAGCTTAAAGGGCTATGTGAATATTCTTCTTGATCTAGTGTTTGTGCTTGCCCGACTAAGAGCAGGACCTGTTCGTCACAACAGCGTCACACAGCGCACTGGAGCCACATGGGAGTCTGAGGCTAAGGAAAGTCGTGCCCTCCTAGGAACATTTATTGACAGAACCTCCCATGTTTTGAACCAAGTACAAAAGGTTAGTAAAAGCTCTACACTCACACACGCACAGAATGACTGTATATAAAGTCCCATGCTGCCTAATGATTAGCCATTTGGGGGGACCGGGGTGGGGCAGGTATGACAGCCACCCAAGCTGAGGACCACTGATAAACTGTTCTCACTGCTCCATAATGGAGTCATAAAGCAAACAAACAACCTGTTTTTATTTAAAATTTTGCTGTTTTGTTAATCATGAATTGTTGCATTACTTTTGATTTTTTAAAAAAATCTGACTTTGAAATAGGATTTATCTGGATGGCATTCCCTGAAGGTTTTGGCATCGCCCCAAGTTTTGTGCCTGGAGTGAACGCCTCATTCCCTCCCCGTGGCTCTAGCCTGCCCTTAGTACCAGGCCTCCCTCTCAAGGTTAGGGTTTTTTTACCTTATTCAAGGGTGGCCCCTAGTATCATCCCCACACTCAGGCCACTGCAGCCCCCTGTGGATGCTGAGGGGGCCTCCTGCAAGACATGCTTGGTCCACATTGTATGTGGCCCTGGAATTATGTTCAGTCCCCGGGGAGGACAGAATTGGGTGTCCTCATTTACCTACGCTCCAAACAAGAACATGACAACCTTACAAATGCAGCAGTAGCTCTCACACTACTAATTTTAGCCATACGGAGTTATTTAAAAAAAATTTTTTTTACCAACTTTTCTCACTCTTCCAAGATCCTGTGATAACCCCCAAGTGACTCATCTCCATTCGCCAGCAGTGAGGACTTTCCCACTTTTAAAAATTCCAAAGCCAAATGTTCAAAGTGTCCTGCATAGCAAATACCCAAGACTCCTCTTCTCCCATGGCAGAAGGGGTGCTAAAAATTCTTTTCTTCTAGACGATGAGACCCTTTGAAAGGTCAGAGGAGAAATAGATTTAGCACAGGAAGTAAAATGGAAAGATCCCATTATAGAGTTATACTGGAGCCCGATTAGAAAGTTATGCTGGTGCTGAGACTGCTCTATCGATCCCAAGTGAGAGAAGTCACAGCCAGCAGAGAGCTGACAATGTGCTGGAAGCGAAACTCTCATGTTGTCACCATTATCTCCCCCTCTCACTAATCTTGGCATTGTTTCCTGTTGATGTGCAAGAAAAATGAGTTCAAATCAGCCTGCTGGTGTTTTGTTCTTTCTCCAGTATCTGAGGAAAGACAGACTATAAATACAGTAAGTCCCCTATATACGAATGAGTTCTGAGAGCACGTTCATTAAGTCCAACAAAGTTAGCCTAGGTACCCAACTAACACAATCTGCTATATAGTACTGTACTATAATAGTTTTGTAATACTTTTCACACAAATAATACATAAAAAACAAACAAAAAATAAAGAAAACATTTTTAGTCTTAAAGTACAGTACCTTGAAAAGTACAGTAGTACAGTACAACAGCTGGCGTACAGGGGCTGGCATGGAGTGAACAGGCAAGAAGAGTTACTGACTGGAGGAGGGAGAGGAGGTGGGAGATGGTAGAGTACTACTGTACTCTATACGGTACTGTACAGTAAAGTACACAAAAGCACAACCACTTGTAGAGGATGCATGCACATGACAATGTGAACTAACTTATGTGATTGGACATGCAAACGCACGTTCGCTTCTTTGCAAGTTCACAACTTGAAGGTTCATATGTAGGGGACTTACTCTAAACACAACAAGCAGACCAATTATTTTGCATTTGCTCAAGTTAAGAGAACGTTAAGGAAAGAAGGGGATCCTGGGACTGGTCATTGTGGAGGATGGCAGTTGGGTAGAAAGAAGGAAATGATCCTCAATGTGTCCTGCTGTCTCCCCTCTCCTCCTTATTACTCCCCTCATTGACCCCACTTCTATTTCTCTCTTTTATGCAGCTAAATTCATCCTACAGAAGGTATAAGGAAAGAAAATGTCCAATTTCTGCAGGTCAGTCTTTCACCCTCTAAAGCAAAGGCCCACAAACTTTTTTTTTCTGTAAAGCCCTGTATTAAATATTTTGGGCTTTTCAGGTCATACCATCTCTCTGCAACTACTGAAGTTTGCCATTTTAGCACTCACAATGAGCAGCTAGAGACAATGCATAAACAAATGAGCATGTCTGTGTTTATAACAAAAATACAACTTTATTTATAAAAGTAGGCTGTGGGCCACAGTTTGCCTTCCCCTGATCTAAAAGGCAACTGCCATTGAATCCCCCTTGGCTCCTGAGCATTCAAAACAAAGAAGCAAGCAAGAATTCTACTGCCAAGATACAGAAAATATACAGTCTTGAGCAGAAAGAAGAAGACTCAGTTCTCTGCAAGAACAAAAGGCATTCCTCAGCTTTGGAACTAAGTGCACTGTGCTCTTCTCATGGATGTTGTTATAATGGGGACCTTATCTTTGGATCTCCCCAGGACTCTCATTTGAATGGAAAAGTCCAAGACAAGTGGAATTCTGCTTCTGCTAAGAAAGGAAAGCCAAAGTTTCGCATGGGATTTCATCCGCTCTCTTTTAGACACGAGCTTTAAGTCATAAGTTGCCAGAAGTCATATTCTGTTACCAGAGTGATGGTGTGCTAACTAGGCGTGACCCATCTGGAAAATATGGCAACTCATGGGCGTACCCACTGCACCTGTTGCAAAATTTGCCTGGGCCACTGCTGCATTTAGCCAGCTGACTTCAGACTGTCAGTAAGGGGACAGCAGGAATCCATCATGTTCTTGGAATTATGTTCAGTCCCCGGGGAGGGCAGAATTGGGTGTCCTCATTTACCTATGCTCCAAACAAGAACATGACAACCTTACAAATGCAGTAAGTAATTGGATCATGGTCTCTTCACAGAAATAGCTTCCAAGGACTGCTCTCCTTGGCAAATAAAAAGTCACACACACATCTCTTTTACTCTTAAGCTAAAAGGTACTCCAAAGCAGTCGTTTTTAATATTTTCAAATTAGGGAATGACCTCAAAGCTATATACTATGCCAGGGAAAAACAAATACATGCACATTTATATATGATTTTAAAAGGCTCTGAACACCTGCACCCTCGTCCTCCAAGGCCTATGCCTAGATCCCGGCATAAGAAACTCCTGTCTCAGAGAAATGATGACTTTTCTTAGCATCAGGTAAGACCAGAGCAAAGGTGGAGATCAATCCACTTCTCCTCACAAGCGCCAGGATCCCTCCAGACAGGATGGCAGCATGCCGATCCTTTTCCCACTTGGAAAGGCCACGGAAGCTCAGCCCTAAGTGCCCCAGCTTCCTTGGGAAGGTCATTCACTGATTCGAATTTCCTACCCTTGATGTTCTCCAAAAACATCCTGAAACTGGAAATATCTTTCCCCAAAGCACTTATGCATGGACTCTTCACAGAGATGACAATAAGAGTAGTTGTTTATTTTTGTGGAGTCACTTGAGAAGAGTTGAGATGGTTTTCCTTCCTTCCAAAGAGCTACCTCCATTAGAAATTCCTTATCTTAGCTTAATCTATTTTATCAATGCCAGCCAATGGTAGACGCAACATGTTTAACCTTATTTGAATGTTGCCTGACTTTGGCTGATGTTAAAAAGAAAGTGATTCAGTGTTTATATCAGAAAGGAGGTCTGAGTATGGTCTCTCCCACCATCTATATGACCGTGGACCAACACTAACAATAGCTAACATTTCTTGAGTGCTAGGTACTTTATAACAGGGGTCCCCAAACCCGGAGCCGTGGCCTGTTAGGAACCGGGCTGCACAGCAGGAGATGAGCAGCGGGCGAGCAAGCGAAGCTTCATCTGCCACTCCCCATCGCTCCCCATCGCTCGCGTTACCGACTGAACCATCCCCACCCACCCCGTCCCTGGAAAAACTGTCTTCCACGAAACCGGTCCCTGGTGCCAAACAGGTTGGGAACCACTGCTTTATAATGTGCTCTCATCGTGTGAGGTGACTTAGTCCTTTTCACAGTCCTATACAGTAGGAGAAGGAGACTGAGGCTTAGGGACAGGAAGGGACTTTTCTGTGTGTTGTGTAACCAGTAAGTATTGGAAATTCAAGCCCAGGTCCTCAGATAGCAGGCTCTGAAGTCTTATCTGTACCAAACACACTACATGCTGCAGAAGTCTTAACCCGGCCTCCACAAATAACAGATAACTAGCGGACCATGGAGAGATCACTCAATTTGGGGGGCTTCAGCTCTAAAATTTAATGTTGAAACTAGACGACCTCCAAGATACTTATCAGCTAACTTATTTCATAAAGTATGATTTTTTATTACTTTTAAGTCAAGCATTTTTTTTTTTTTTTGCGGTATGCGGGCCTTTCACTGTTGTGGCCTCTCCCGTTGCGGAGCACAGGCTCCGGACACGCAGGCTCAGCGGCCATGACTCATGGGCCCAGCCGCTCCTCGGCATGTGGGATCTTCCCGGACCGGGGCATGAACCTGTGTCCCCTGCATCGGCAGGCGGACTCTCAACCACTGCGCACCAGGGAAGCCCTTTATTACTTTTAATAGTACTATTGCCTTGGCTTACTTTTTATATTATTGTGCATTTCAATAATTTACAGGTAAAAACAAACAAAAAAGACAGCTCAAAAGACCAAACTCTAATATGAACTTCTAAATTTGGCTTGGTCCAATTTTTCAGATCTGAATTCTATCATATGCCATTAGGTTTTGTCAGTTTACTTGATGGAGACTCTAGCAGTAGACCTAAACCACTAACAACATGCAGTTATATTCCTGCCGAGCTTTGTATCAGGTACTGTCTCTGGAGCTGCCTTCACTGGGGCTAGACAGAGTGGAGGGAAAAAGGCACCAGAACACACGGCATCACTGTGTAGGGTGCCCCTCTTTGTTCCCAGGGAAGAGAAGTAGAGCTTTGTCTCAGGCTGGCCTCTGACAACCTGCTGCAAAACCTGGAAAGAAGGTGAGGTCAGAAACATTAGGTACAGAGGCCAACCCATTTCCCAGTGAGTTTCATGTCTTGGTTTGCCCTGTAACTGGTGATAACTTTATACATTTCTTCAAATACTTAGGGTAGGGGTGAAGGCTTCAGAGCAGAGCATCAATTTTGAAATGTGACATGATCAGGAAGAAAATCAAGTGATGATGGGTTTTAAGGGAAGCCTTAGAATCTGGGAAGAATGGTGAGAATTCCACTACTCAACAACACGTAGACTTACAACAGAATGGGACAGAGTTACCTTGATTGAGGAAACTATCATTTGTTAAGTGATTAATCAGGTGCCAACTTATCTGTTACTAAATTAGCTCTGCCCAGTGAATCAGGGACATGTGATATTCCCATCTTACTTATGAGGAAATCGAGCTTGAGAGAGTTCATGACTGGCTGTAGTTTACACAGAGCTGGGCGTAGAACGGAATGAATATTTGCAACAAATTACCAAAGAGACATGGTATGCAGTGCTTCTTGACAATGTCTTGCAGCTTATATTTCATATTTGAATGTCCTGCACAAGTCCAAAACACTTTAACCCCAGTTTGGACCCTGCCATTTGACCCTGAGGATGTTTTGACTCACGTTTGCGAATACACTATTATCATTATATCATCATAGATGACCTTTTTAATTGAGAAATAATTTCGTATGAACTATATCAAGCCAATTTAATTTGTTGACCAATATTCTATCCAAAATTATAAAGTAGTTATTTTTTCTGATTTCTTTTTTATTTTGTTAAAGTTATTTTCACCACGATCAAGCCTTTCTGAGTAAACGTCATGGAGGGTTTTATTAAACATTTTGACCATAACAAGCATTAACTCTGAGTTTTCTCTTGATTCAAATATTTCTATCAAGCACAATTTTCCAAGGACAAAATTTTACAGATCTAAATGTTATCATATGCGCCATAGTCCTGGTCAGTTTTACTTCCTGATAACTATCCCTATCAATAATATTCTTTATTTATAAGATAAATGCTCAAATGTTTGCTTTTACATACTAGCTGATTCATGAGAAAATTGCAAGCTATTACCCTCAGACTTCCCAGGATTTCTCTTTTGTCAGGAATTAATATATTAGATCACTTATCTAGCAGTTCTGTCTACTTCTGATCCCATTATGCTTGTGCAGTCGGTGATTTGTGAAGCAAAGAAAAATGTTGGGGTAAAAATGGGAAGGTCACTACATTCTCTTTGAGAAATGCATGATATACTACTATAATTACTAATAAATTTTCTTAAGTTCAATGAAGGGAAGAAACAAAACTTATTTAATAGTCTGGAGATTTTTTCACCAGTGAGAAAGCTCAAACACCAATTTATTTGGCTCAAACAGTCAACTGGCAACAGAAAGTAGCAATGAGACATCTCAAACCTCAGACATGTGTAACCATTTTCATGTTGCTGTAAGAAAACACCTGATGAACAGGGTTAATTGTGTTTAATGTAGTCAGCTTCCCAAAAAACCAGTAAATCCACTCTCTGTAATTTAGCAATTGGGAATCAAATTATCTTAGACTTTTTCATATCCATCGCCAACACTGTACGTTGGTTTCATTTTAAAACTTTTTTGTCTCTCCTACAAAGACTAAGAGTAGAGCAACGCTATTCGGAGCAGGAGCTTGAGAATCAGACTGACACACCTTTTTAAAAGAAGTAAAGAATTCCCAATTCTAACAAGGGATAGGACTGAGCCTGGAATTCAGAGACTGTTGCAAAGCTATTGCGTATACTTATTTGCCTTCTGTGGTACAGTGTAATCAGCCAAGATCAAAAAGACTTGGGTTCTAGTCCTCCTCTGCTGCCCTGTCACTGTTGTTATCTAGCTGCTTGCTTCTCCCCATTTGTCTAATCCACTGAATGATAATGGTGATGAAACCCAGGTCCCCCTAAAACTGAGTTCCTCTGCTGAGTTTATGAATGACTTCTCTATCTTAAACTTTACTCCCTTTCTTTTCTTGAACCTGTTCCCCTCAAGATTGAGGAGTATCAAAGAAAAGGGGGGACTGAAACATATACAAGCCCCTGTGTCCCTGTCCTTTGAAGTAAAAGGCTTTTGCTTTCGTTTCCCAGGCCTCCCTTTGGTCTCTAAAGGCTGGATCAAGAGTTAATGATTAGGAAATGTGAGGGTGTAGAAACTAAGAATACTTGTTGGGCCGGGAAACTGGTAACAATTTTGACTATAAACCAGCTGCAGAGCAGAATTACCGAACTCCCAGTTCCCTGAAAGATATAAAGGCCTGACACACATTCCTAAGTTGTTTTCACAGGAAGCAGACCTCCACCAGATGAAGACTGCTGACTATAAAACATAGATCCTAGACTGGTTGAAACCAGAAGGGTGATGAGGCTTGAACCTTCACCTTGATGCCAACCCATCCAAGAACTGTGCACGACTTGATCACACACCCTGAAGCCTGTTCCCTCACTTTGCCTTTAAAACCCCTTCCCTGAAAGCCCTCAGGGAGTTTGAGTCTTTTCAGCATGAGCTGCCCATTCTCCTTGCTTGATGCCCTGCAGTAAACGCTGTACTTTCCTTCACCACAACCCAGTGTCAGTAGATTGGCTTCATTGCACATAGGTGAGAGGACCCAAGTTTGGTTTGGTAAAGGTGACTGTGTATGTTGGAATAAGTACTCTTCATTTCTAGTATTCTCTATTTTCTTCATTACAGCTTCAATTTCACATGAAGAATTTGTTTATTCATTCACTTACCAGACATTTACCTGATGTCTACTATATACCAGGCACTGTTCTTGGTGGTGGGGGGAACCATAACAAATAAAATTGAAAAAATTCCCTGCTTTGTGGAGCTAAGATTCTAGAAGGCTTAGGCAGCTCTTTGTGCTTGGTTAAAATGTCCAAACTGTTGGGGTTTCCAAACCTTACTCTCTGCATCTGTGGTGACATTTTAATGCTTCCCAGGTGACACTTGCTGTGCTACGTACTTTTTATGCATTATCTAGTAAATTTCACAGCAACTCTGAGATGGGCATCTTAGGTTTGGTCATTTGTCCAAAGAGGAAAGAAATACTTAAAATGGTGAATAATTTGTTCAAGGTCTCAGGATCTAGGAAGTGATAACATTAGAATTTGAAACTGGAGACTTTGATATTATTCCAGAGACTTTGATAATAATGATAGCTATACTCCAAGACCCTTATGAAAACTTAGTACATATTCCCTCCCAGCAAATTCAATGTCTATATTTTCCAGAGAAACTGCTTATACTAATAGACAATTTAATTCCCCTACAGGTAATGTGTATTTTCTCTCTGGTAGTTTTGAATATGATCTCCTCTTTCCCTGATGTTCTAAAGTTTCACTACAAATGGCTGAAAAGGATTTATTTTTAGTCTCACCTCTTTAGGATTTGAAGTTCACTTTTTTTTTTATAGATATAACTTTATTCATACTAAATTATAAATACATATATATTCATGCTCTGTGTATTTCGGGATAACCTATTGCCTTCATTTTTTTAATTTTTGGATTTTATTTAATTTATTTTTTTATACAACAGGTTCTTATTAGTTATCCATTTTATACATATTAGTGTATATATGTCAATCCCAAAGTGAAGTTCACTTTTAATCTTAGGATGTTTGACTTTACTTCTGGAAAGTTCTTTGTTATTATCTCTTCAATGTTACTTTTCAAAATTTAACTCAATTTTCTTCTTCTCTAACTCATACATATATTGGAGTCTCCAAGCTCCTCTACACTTCTTACCTGTTCTTTCTCTTTTTTCTTTCATTAAAAAAAACTTTCTAAGTAGAATTCTAGGAGAATTCACTAGGAATTTCACTAGGTTTGCTTGATCAGAAATCCTACGTTAAAACTCATCATCAGGCTTCCCTGGTGGCGCAGTGGTTGAGAATCCGCCTGCCGATGCAGGGGATACGGGTTCGTGCCCCAGTCCGGGAGGATCCCACATACCACAGAGCGGCTGGGCCCGTGAGCCATGGCCGCTGAGCCTGCGCGTCCGGAGGCTGTGCCCCGCAATGGGAGAGGCCACAGCAGTGAGAAGCCCATGTACCGCAAAAAAAAAACAAACTGATCATCATATCATCATTCACTGAAATTCATTTTTCATAGAAGCTGCTGGTTTCAATGATGATCCATTTATTTTCCAGGTCGTGGCTAATAAAACAACCTACTGGATGGATAAAACATAAGGTCCTCCATCAGACTGAAGAGTAACTTGCCAAGGTCTTCAGTTTGGAAAGGAATTCCAAAAGACAAGTGGTTATGATAAGATTATTCATCAAAATACACTAGGGTCTAGCTCCAGATCCTACCATGCTGCTGAACTCATAACTGCTGACTCTTTTCTTCAAGATCAGTCCAGGAGAGATTATCGAAAGAAAGCATAGAAAATTGTGAAAATCCTTAGAATGAAAGCAGGCTACTTTGCAATGGTGTATATGGGATGAGGGTTTAACCTGGGGCAAGAAGAACTCAGTTTGGATGTAGAAGGATAACAAAATAAAGAAACGGTTGGAGCTCAATTCTTGATTTTTCCCTACCATTGCTTTAGAACAAAGAGTATCTATCCTTACACCTACCATGACTCAAATCTCTAGTATAGATGTGCCCAGAGACAAAATCAGGGAAGTGGGACAAACTGAAACAAATTATTAGAAATAGGTCATAATATGCCAATATTTTCAATAGATAGAAGTAGACTAAATTCTTCCATTAAAAGAAAAATATTAACAGATAAAAAAAGAAATACAAAATTTAGGTATATGCTGTCAGAAGTTTCACACTTGTAAAGAGCTGAAAACTGAGGATGGGTTGAAACTAACTGGGGCAGTTATTTCCTCACTCCTTTCCCTCTAAGCCTCTATGGCTGGTTAATTTCAATCTAAGCACCTCTTCTTAACTGTCTTGTTCCCAGACTGAGGTGCTGAGAGAAGGGATTTTTCATGGACTGAGAAGTAATTTTAAGTTTTCTGGTTCCTGGATATCTCTAATTTGGGCAATATCCACCTCTAACCCCCCAAAGTGGTTAAGGCAGACCTAGCCTGTGGTATGAAAAACATAACTATTGAATTAAGACTGGAGTACATAGAATAAATAGTAGGACAGACATAGCTAAGAAACAATTTCGAAAACTGGAAGAATAAGAATAGAAATTCTTCTTCAGAAGAGAAAATTATGAGAAAATCTAAAATATAAAAGTAAAGTTAAGTGATATGGAGGACAGACGTAGAAATACTAATATAGGGATAATTATGGCCCCCTAAAGAAAAATAATGAAAGATAGGAATTTAGGGGGGTAAAATAAAGCTCCTCAATTAAAAAGACTGTAAAACAAATTAAAACACAATAAAAGCAAACTCAGAGATGGTCCAAGATACTGGAATTATCAAACAAGAATTTAAATTATGTTAAAATTGCCAAAATACCTAGCAAAAAAGATGAACAACATCTGAATAGAAGAGAAATATAAATACAGAAAATTAAACTATAAAAAAGAACCAACTAGAAATTTTAGAAATTAAAAAAAAAAATCAGAAATGAGAAATTCATTAAATTTGGAATAATGGCAGATTGGCCATAGCAGGTGAAAAGATCAGTGAATCAGACGACAGGTGAACAGAAATTATCCAAATTTAAACACAAATAAAAATAGAGTAAAAAAAGTTTTTTAAGAATATAATTACCAAAACCTGTGAGGCAATATCAAAAGCTGAAATCTACACATAATTATATTTTCAGAAGAGGAGAGAGAAAATGGGCAAAAGAAACATTTAAAGAAAAGATGACCAAGAATTTTTCAAAACTGATGAAAACTATCAACCCACAGATCCACAAATCTCAGTGAACCCCAGACAGGTTAAATAGAAAGAAAACCACACCTAAGCCTATTAGCAGTCAAAATGCTAGAAAAACAAACATATGAAAAAAATTTTAAAAGAAGCCAAAGAAAAGAGACACATTTGGGAGCACTATACTAAAAGGAAAACAAGAAGACATAAAACAGTATCTGTAAGTAAAATGTTGAGAGTGGGGAAAAAAAGTGGGATTGTCAACCTACAACTCCATATACTATAAAAATTAACTTTAAACAATAAAGAAAAATAAAGACATGCTCAGACAAAAGGTGAAAAACGATCTTCAGCACTCTCACTACAAAAAATGCAGAAAGACGTTTTTCAGGTTGAAAATAATTAATACCAGAAGGAACCTCGGACCTCTGGAAAGAAATGAAGAGTAACAGAAAATATGAATACCTAGGTTAAATGTAAAATGAGTAATTCTTATTTACGTTTGCATATTTATATATTTTATTGAATTTGTTTAAAATGCTATTGATTGTTTAAAGCAAAACTATTGGGTTGGCCAAAAAGTTTATTCAGGTTTTTCAAAACATCTTACGGAAAAACCCAAATGAATTTTTTGGCCAACTTAATAGCATTTATTTATTGGCATATGTACTGATAAAATAGAAGATAATAAGAGCACAAAAGGCAAGAGGAAACAAATGGATTTATGCTATGTTATAAAATTTTAACACTGGTTTTGAAGTCACACACTTAAGAGCTGACTGTGATAAAGATGAATATTATAAGCTCTAGAGAAACTACTAAAACAAATATTAAAAATCAATACAGTGCTTGCTTCAGCGGCACATATACTAAAATTGGAATGATACAGAGAAGATTAGCATGGCCCCTGAGCAAGGATGACACGCAAATTTGTGAAGTGCTCCATATTTTTACTATTTACAATACTACTTTTACTATTTATGATAGCCAAGACATGGAAACAATCTAAAACAGAGGAATGGATAAAGAAGATGTGGTACATATATACAATAGAATATTACTCAGCCATTAAACGGAACGAAATTGGGTCATTTGCAGAGATGTGGATGGACCTAGAGACTGTCATACAGAGTGAAGTAAGCCAGAAATAGAAAAACAAATATCGTATATTAATGCATATATGTGGAATCTAGGAAAATGGTATAGATGATCTTATTTGCAAAGTAGAAACAGACGTAGAGAACAAACATATGGATACCAAGGGGGAAAGTGGGGGAGTGGGATGAATTGGGAGATTGGGATTGACATATATACACTATTGACACTATGTATAAAATAGATAACTACTGAGAACCTCCTGTATAGCAGAGGGATCTCTTCTCAGTGCTCTGTGGTGACCTAAATGGGAAGGAAATCCAAAAAAGGGGGATATATGTATATGTATAGCTGATTCACTTTGTTGTATAGCAGAAACTAACAACATTGTAAAGCAAGTATACTCCAATAAAAATTAATTTAAAAAAATAAATACAGAAGAAAAAATAAAATACTATATATATATCACTAAAAAAAAGTCATAAAAAACAATGGAAAGATAAAAACAAGAAAGAAAAAAATTAAAGGAATAATATTAAAGGATATAATGTTTAAATCCAACTTATCAATGATTAGATTAAATGAAAATAATTAAAACACTCCATGGCCATATCATCAAAAAGTCTACAAACAATGCTGGCAAGGGTGTGGAGAAAAGGGAACCCTCCTACATTGCTGGTGGGAATGTAAATTGGTACAACCACTATGGAGAACAGTATGGAGGTTCCTTAAAAAACTAAAACTAAAAAAAAAAAAAAAAAAAAAACAACTAAAAATAGAACTACCATATGACCCAGCAATCCCACTCCTGCGCATATATCTGGAGAAAACTATAATTTGAAAAGATACATGCACCCCAATGTTCACTGCAGCACTATTTACAATAGCTAAGACAAGGAAGCAACCTAAATGTCCATTAGCAGAGGAATGGATAAAGAAGATGTGGTACATATATGTGATGGAATATTACTCAGCCATAAAAAGGAATGAAATAATTCAATTTGCAGCAACATGGATGGACCTGGAGATTATCATAGTAAGTGAAGTAAGTCAGACAGAGACAAATATCATATGATATCACTCATATGTGGCATCTAATTTTAAAAATGATACAAATGAACTTATTTACACAACAGAAACAGACTTACAAATATTGAAAACAAACTTATGGTTACCAAAGGGGAAACTTGGGGGGGAGGGATAAATCATGAGGCTGGGATTAACATACACACAACTACTACATATAAGATAGATAACCAACAAGGATGTACTGTATAGCACAGGGAACTCTACTAAATATTCTGTGATACCCTATATGAGAAGAGAATCTGAAAAAGAATTAATATATGTATATGTATAACTGAATCACTTTGCTGTACACCTGAAACTAACACAACATTGTAATTCAACTATACTCCAATAAAATTAAAAAAAAACACTCATGTAAAAGGCATAGATTGCTACACTGGATAAAAATGTAAAATCCAAATATTAGATCTTTATAGGAAGCACACTTTTATTATGAGGACACAGATAGATTCAAATTTTAAGATGAAATGAAAAAATATATACCACGCAAACACTGAGCAAAGGAAAACTGGTGTTTTTATATTACTTCCAGACACAGTAGATTGAAAACAGAGTATTAATAGAAATAATGACAGAAGAATCAATTTACCAGAGAAACATAATAATATGTACGTATCTAAAAACAGAGGTCCCAAACTCATAAATCAAAATACTTTTAGAGTTAGGAGAAGAAGAAACAGTCAAATCCATAACACTAATACTACAGAAACTCAGAAAATAAAGGAAGAAAAGTTCCTGTTCGTTTTATGAGGTCAATATAGCCTTGTTCATAAACCAATAAAAATATCTTATAAGAAATGAAAACATCCCTCATGACTATAGACACAAAATCCTCACAAAATATTTGCAAATGTAATCCAATAACTTGATGAACTAAATAAGACTTTGAAAATTAATTTGGAAATGCAAAGAATATTGAATAACCAAACAGTCTTTTAAAAAGGAACATATTTAAAGGACTTAGGCTATCTGATTTCAAGACTTGCTATAAGGCTACAGTAATCAAGAGCATGTGGCATTCATATAAAGTAGATGCATATAAAAGTAAAGAATAGGGTAGTCAATAGAAATTGCCATCCATTCAGTGAGAAAAGATTTCTTTTTAATCTATTGTTAGAATGATTGGATAGCTTTAAGAAAAAAATAACTCCATCTCTTACTCCATACACCAAAATTAACTCGATATGGATCACAAATCTAAAGATAAAACCCAGAACAATAAAGCTTTTAGAAAAAATAAAGGAGAATACATTTGCAAATTCTGAGTAGACACACAGAAACCATTAAAAAATACATATATATATAAATTAGACTTAATCAAATTTAAAATTTTTGCTCATCAAAAGATACCACTAAGGAAATGAGTAGGTAAGTTACAGGGTAGGAAAAAGACATTTATAGGATATATCTAATGAAAAAAATGTATTCAAAATAGACAAAAGCTCTACTAAACAATAAAATGATGAATAATCCAATAAAACAATAGGCCAAAACTCAAGCATACAAATCACAAAAGATACAGAAATGGCCGCTAGGTATTAAAAGATGCTACAGAGAAAAGCAAGCTGAAACTACAATAAGATATGACTTCACACCAATAGAATGGTTCATTTTTTTTAATTAAAAAGAGCAAATGTTGGAGAAGGTGAAATGCTTATACAATGCTGGTAAGAATATAAAATGATACAATCACATTGAAGACTCATTTGGTAGTTTTTTTATAAAACAGTGGTTCTCAAAGTTTTTAGTCAGGACCCCTTTACTCTCTTAATTCTTAAGAAGCCCAAGGAGATTTTGTTTATATGGTATTATCTATCAATATTTACCATGCTAGAAATTAAAACTGAGAAAAATTTAAAATATTTCCTTATTAATTCATTTAAAATATCATATTTTAATGAGAAATGACATTTATCAAAACAAAAAGAATTAGCAAGAGTGGCACTGTTTCACATTATTGTAAATCTCTAAAATCTGGCTTAAAAGAAGATAGCTGGATTTGTATCTCCTTCTCTGCATTTGCTCTCTTAATACAGTTTAGGATGAAGTATATGAAGAAAATCTTGTCTTAGAGAGAAAGACATTGGGAAAGAAAGGACTATTTTAATAGCCTTTTTCAGATAATTATGGATATTTTTGTAGATACTAAATGAACACTTAGTGGTAGTAGTATTCATGAAAGCGAGTTGCAGTGTGGTATCAAACAATATCAATTAAATTTTGTGTACTCAATTACATTAAAATCTATTGGTCCATCTTATATTATTAATTGAATTTACCTCATGCATGATTTTTTTTTTTTTTTTTGGCGGTACATGGGCCTCTCACTGTTGTGGCCTCTCCCGTTGCAGAGCACAGGCTCCAGACACGCAGGCTCAGTGGCCATGGCTCATGGGTGCCGCCACTCCGCAGCATGTGGGATCTTCCCGGACCGGGGCACGAACCCGTGTCCCCTGCATTGGCAGGTGGACTCTCAACCACTGCGCCGCCAGGGAAGCCCCTCATGCATGATTTTTAACACCAGGCAATGAATGACCATTTGGAAAACACTGGTTCTCTGAGTTATGTGGATCTTCCAAATGATGACTAATTTTATTATACAGTCTTTTGATATCACATTTGGTAATATCACCACCAAAGTCATCAGAAATACTGAAAAGCTGTTAAGCTCACGGTAGCTAATACATGTTTTCTGAAATTCTAATTTTTGCTTCAAAGTTAAAATTTTATCATTAACAACAAATAGAGTCAGTTATTGTCCTTGAAATGACAGGTTTATCTTGTTCATTTACAGGAAAGTATCTGCCAACTATACAAGCCTGAATAATCAGTTTGTCAATAAAAAAATTGGTGCTGCATGAAGAAAAGCAGCTAGTTCACCTTGTAACTCAAAACAATTGCACAAACGCATTTCCTTGAGACAACTATCATACTTCAGTATGTAGCAGAAGAGCTTTCTGCAGGCTATTGAAAAGATGAGTACTCAAGTGTCAGTTTTAATAAAATTAATAATTTTTACTGATTCATCAAGGACATTCTTAATTAAAACTGGTGTACTGAAGGTGTGTGGTGGAGAGTATAATACAGTCATACCACAACTGCTTGTAAGGCTTCATTCATTTTTTACCCAACATTACTTTTGCATCGTTACTGTAAACGTCAACACAGTGAAAAAGGTAAATGTCTGGTTAGTACTATCACAAAAATGGTTTTGACCTTTGGAACCCCCCCACCCCCGGTCTTAAGGTTCCCAGAGATCCATAGACCATATTCTGAGAATCACTGTTAAAAACTGAAACATATATCTACCCTACAACCCAGAAATTACATTCCTAAATATTTATACCAAAGAAATGAAATAGTATGCTGACCAAAATATTGTAAAGTAAGTTTATACCAACCTCATTAAAAATCACTTAGAACTGGGGGAATGAAACAAGTATCCATCAGCAGGAAAGAGGATTAACGAATTGTCATGTATCTATGGAATGGAATGATACTAGAAGATAAAGAAAAATAAACACACGATAGATGCAACAGCTGGATATTTTTGTCCAAAACACTATGTTAAGTTAGAGAAGCAATACATACTTGAGTATATACTGTGTGGTTCCATTTATATGAAATTCAAATATAGGCCAGATTGATCTATGATGATAGAAACCATAGTTCCCAAGGAGGTGGACTGGAAAGGGGCTGAAGGGAAATTTCTGGGGGGAGGGGGGGATGAATGTTTTACATCTTGTTTGGAGTATATATAATTTTTCAAATAATGAATTAAATGCTTCATATTTGTACATTTTATTGTATAATGATTATATCTCAATGAAACAAAAATAACAGTTTCTATCTTTAAATGAAAAAGACTAACTCCTTGAGATTTTTAGGTTATGCCTTGTTCAACTGCAAAATAGAGAAGTGACAAACAATGGGAACTCTATAAATACCTCATGAATGAATAGATGCGTGCAAAACCCAAAAGCATATTTACATATCATGGGAGTAAAACCAGCATTTCCTTTGTATTGGAGGTATTTTCATTACCTCATGAATTTATGTTTCTGCCAAAAAAAAACACTAGATAACAAATCTCAATTACTGATCTAAGTATTCAACTTATAAATTTACAAAAAATAATAATATAGAACAAGGAAAGTAGAAAGAGGTAATAAATATTCGATGTTAATAAAACAGAATGCAATACAGATCGATAAAGCCAAAAGTTGATTCTTTGAAAAAACAAAATAAACAAATGTCTGTTAAGATTGATCAAGAAAAGCGAGAAAATATAAATAAAAACTATTATGAGTGAAGACAGTACATGACAGAAAAAGTAGAGCTGTGAAAGCAGCAAAAAGCATACTATCAATGACGATATGCCAACAATTTTGAAAACCTAAATGAAATACCTAGAAAAATAAGTTACCAAAACTGACCTAAGAATTCACCCCTCCAGTGGAAACCAGACAGTGATTTCACAGATGAGTGCTACCAAAATTTCAAGTAACAGATCCAAATTTCACATATCTTCTTCCATTTAACAGAAAAGGAGATACAGGTCAGTGTTAGCCTGACACCAAATTAGTTTTATCCTGACACCAACACATCATGCGAAAGAACAATTAGAAGTCCATTACACTAATTAATATACAAATTAAAATTGCTTTAAAAAACTTACCAAAGCGAACCCAACAATATTATTAATATTATAATAACCAAGATAAAACTGGGTTTATCTCAATTATGTGAGAATGGTTTATTATTTAAAAATTCATAACTACTTTTCACAATAATATCAGATTTAAAGAGAGAAAAATTAATATGATTATCCCAGTTGATACCAAAAAAGTGATAGAATTTAGTACCTATTTAGAAAAAAAACCCATACAATTTCTTAATTCATTAGGAACAGAAGGTTGCTTAACCTGATAAACAGTACCTTTTTTTTTTTTTACATCTTTATTGGAGTCCAATTGCTTTACAATGGTGTGTTAGCCTCTGCTTTATAACAAAGTGAATCAGTTATACAAACACTGTCGTAAATGGTTAGATCTTTGAAGCACTCATTTATTTTTTTATTTTTTTGCGGTACGCGGGCCTCTCACTGTTGTGGCCTCTCCCGTTGCGGAGCACAGGTTCCGGACGCGCAGGCTCAGCGGCCCTGGCTCACGGGCGCAGCCACTCTGTGGCAAGTGGGATTTTCCCGGACCGGGGCACGAACCTGTGTCCCCTGCATTGGCAGGCGGACTCTCAACCACTGTGCCACCAGGGAAGCCCGAAGCACTCTCTTTAAAATCGGGGATGAGCCATGCATGTCAAACATTACTGTTTTATTTAACAATTATAAAGACTCTTAGCCATTACAATAGAACTAGAGATGAAAGAAAAGAAGGAAATAAAACTGACTTTATTTGCAGATTATGTAATAGTTTACATAGACTTCTCCTTCCTCAAATATAAAGACAATTCATTAAAAATTATAGAAGAGAAGGTGGCTTTTATTATTCGCTCACTAACTGTGACTTTATCGATCTTGCTATATTCAGCTTAACCATTAAAAGTTTAGGTTCTCTTGGAATTAGGGAAAACATTGCTTTTACCCTTGAATAAATGTCCAAGTACAAGTGATAATTATTTGCAGAACTGTATTCAGAACACCAAACTGAATCTGACTTTCAGGTGGAGGGCAGTTAAATTACAACATTTTCCCTTGTTTAACTGAGGTTAACTGACTTTAACTGAGGGACCTGATCATGGGCCAGACATGCTTCTGATGAATTAATTTACTAGGTGTTATACATCATAGGTGCTCAGAATAAGTATTTCGAATGATAGAAAGTTATACAGCAATGGGAAGGCCCCTCTGGAAAGCTAAAACGCAATGAGGCCAATTACAAGAGAATGGACATTTGTTCATAATACATTTCTGATCTCTGAATTTTTTTCTTAGTCTCGAATTCTCATCCCAGCACAAGGATACCCATGTTTGGGGACTGATTTTGGCACAGTCTCTTTCTTGAGAATATAAAATTGGAATCAAAAACTACTAGTTCATTTATCCTGTCATTGGAATAGATGACCCATTACTGCAGGGGTTGTAGTATTGGGCCATGGTCTGCAAAGAGATAGAGAAGCACTCAGAGGAAAGTCAAGAGAAGAAAGGAGTCAGCTAGGAGAGGCACAGAACCCAAGTCACTTGCAGACCTCTGTCTCCTTTCCTGATCCCAACTTCAGTGCAACTCTACTTTCTGACATCAGTTCTGTGAGACACCATTGTCTCTATTTAATCACCACTCCCACTCCAACACACACACCGTTAATAATTAAAGTTAGTCCTGTTGCATATGATACCTCTTATATGTAGAACCTAAAAAATGGTACAAATGAACCTATTACATTTACAAAACAGAAATAGAGTCACAGATGTAGAGAACAAACTTATGGCTACCAAGGGGGAAAAGGCAGGTAGGGATATACTGGGAGATTGGAATTGACATATACACACTTCTATACATATAATAGATAACTAATAAGAACCTACTGTATAGCACAGAGAACTCTACTCAATACTCTGTAATGACCTGTATGGGAATAGAATCTTAAAAAGAGTGGATATATGTATATGTATAACTGATTCACTTTGCTGTACAGCAGAAACTAACACAACATTATAAACTAACTATAGTCCAATAAAAATTAACTTAAAAAAATAAAGTGTTTTCATCCCTTAAAAAAAATAAAGTTAGTCCTGTGAGTTTCTGCTACTTTTAAGCACAGAGCCTTGATAAAGACATATGTGGAAAACTGAGGTCCTATTGCATTACAAGGATAATCTATTTTAACAGAGCAGATGTTAGTTATTTTGCCAGATACTTCTAAATAGGAGCACCTTATAAAACAGCATTTTGTGTCTTTTCCTAACTAGGGCCCGTGGACTCCAAGGGCATCCAGCAGTACACTAGCAGGCATTCAAAGCCACAGGATAAACATGCTGCATCTTCGTGTAGTGTCAAATTTACTAGATATTAGGTAACATAAAATACCTTTTTAAAAAAAATTACACTAAGACTTTGTATGAATATTTAAGATAAAATACAAGACTTCAAGGCAATTTTCTGCTTGTTGGCAGACTGCTTAAGGCTAAGTGTGAGCCTTATGGAGTCCCCACTGCTTTCCTCTGCCATTAGGGGGCCCTTCAGAAGAAAAGTTTGAACAACACTCATGCATTATACCAATAATCAGAACAGTCCAAAAAGTAATTCCATTTGTCAGAGTGTATAGTCTCGAATGCTGTTCACAATGAAATTTCTCATTTACTCATCATCATTATTATTTTTTTTAAAGGACAAATTATGTGGAGGTCCACAATAGCTTCTGCAACATTCTGCATTATCTAGTTACTTTCATTCTATATATTTACATGACTGGATCCAAATACCAATATAAAAAATGAATTAATATTAGTGGATGTAAATGTATTCAAACTAGAATTACGAGTTAAAACAACATCACTAACGTTACATCTAAACTGAAGGGCATTTTCAAATGAAGATTTTGCTTAGAGGAGAAATTAGATAAACTATGGTTTCAGGGTAATGGGGAGTAAATACAGAGTAAATAGAATAAGGTAAATCTTAGCGGTATATGTCCAATACATAGCACTGAGTTTAAAAAATGAGAAAGAAAAGTTACAGTATGAGTCATGTAAAATCAATTTGAAACAAAAGTATAAGACACTCAGTGACTCCTATATTTCCCATGAGTATTTATTTATGAGTGTGAAAACCATAGCGAAAGCGCTGGAAAGATCTACTCCAAAGGACTAACAGTAGTTACCTTTGAGAGAACAGATCTAGGTCTAGAGGAAAGATCAGAGCGCCTTTTAACATCTCATTCATATTCCTGTGGGTATAGACATGGTCTTCTTCTCTAAAAGAAATTACTTTGTAACCACAGTGTTTCCAGATCTGTTTTGGGCAATAAGAAATAGAGAAAAAAATCTGTAATGTTGCCTACAATGCACAAGTGCAAACTATAAAAAGAAAGAAAGAAAGGAAGGAAGGAAAGAAAGAAAGAAGGAAGGAAGGAAGGGAGGGAAGTAGGAAAGAAAGAAAAAGAAAAAAAGAAGAATGTGATATTTGGTTGCTTTTCTAAAACATGAAAAGATCCTTTAATGATCTGCTTTTCTTATTTCTACTAAAAGATTTCTACATTTATTAATGTAAAATGTGTTCATATTTTAATAACGTCTTTACGTAAGTTTCCTAAGATAAGCATAACTTGGCAAACCATAAAATTGAGCTAAATTCAATAAACTAAAGCAAAAGAAATCATTAAACTCTCTCCAGAGCAATGCCTGTTTTCAAGCTCTTGGTTAAGTGTCTATAAAAAGAGCAGCAAGATACTTAGTTGTCCCTTTATTACCATTACTTCCCCACTGACTTACTCAGTAATTTCAGATATGCTTTATTTTCGGTCTAGATTCATTTTCTATTGGCACTGACTCCAAACAAAAGAGTTTTAGTTTTCCCTGATCACTAACTCCCAACTTCCAGTTCTGTGTCAAACAGGTAATAATGTGTAAACAAACACTAAAATACCCTAGCTGAGTCTTTTTTTTTTTTTTTTTTTTGCAGTACGCGGGCCTCTCACTGTTGTGGCCTCTCCCGTTGCAGAGCACAGCCTCCGGACGCGCAGGCTCAGCGGCCATGGCTCACGGGCCCAGCCGTTCCGCAGCATATGGGATCCTCCCGGACTGGGGCACGAACCCGTGTCCCCTGCATCGGCAGGTGGACTCTCAACCACTGCGCCACCAGGGAAGCCCCTGAGTCTTTCTTAAAGGTATTTCTGGACTTTGTTACAGAATCCTAGAGTTGGTGTATTTTATAGGCAAAATGTATACTGGTTCAACCTCTTTTCTTCTTTTTTATCTTTTTATTCTCAGAGCAAATGGGAATGAAGCAGGAGAGCCTTATTCAGGGACTCACAGCTCATTACAGGTAGGGCAGTATCTGAACACGAATTCCCAGCCCAAGATATTCTTTCTATGCTCCCCTGCCTCTGGGTAAAGCAAATTATTTGGAGTTTTATACATTGGATTTTGGCATCTTTAAATTGAAGCCTCATTAATTTTCTTAGTGGTCCTTATAGGTTTCACACCTTTTCCAATATAGATCATAAGAAGAATAACTATTCTTCTCCATTGTATAAACATCAGATTTCATTTTAAAAAGGCACCTCACTAACTGGAAAATATCAGTGGTGACAAAGGTAGTCTTCAGTGTTTCTTTATAAATTATGTTTGGCTTCACAGTAAATGCCAAAAAAGAGGAAATCATAATCGACACTGCTGGTTTTCGTGGGCATAGGAGACTATCCAAGGAGGAGAATGAATCAAAGTTTCAACATTCATTATAGTTATAAAATTCTATGGGAGCCCAGAGACAGTCACATCTTTATCTTATCATTTTTTAATGTGTAAAATCTACGGGCACGGAATTTAACAACCTATCCAAGCACTTGGCCAGGGAATTTTTCTTACCAATTGGACGGCCAGATTCTTTCACAGATGTATTTTGTTATATATCCCCTTCTTAAAAATAAAGTTTATGATTCTGGTTTTCTCTGATTAAAAGAGTAATGACAGCCATTTTAGAGAATTTGGAAAAATGCAGAAAATATACATATACATACCTTCATTTGATTGTGTTCTATGTATGTGCCAGGCACTGAGATAATGCACATACTGTATCTATTTTGTCCTATTACAATAAACTTATGGACTAATTTTTATTTTCATTTCAATTCCTGCAGAATTGCATAACTGAGGGAGCAGGAGAGACAGAGAGAGAGAGAGAAAAAAAAAAAATGATCGTGTAAGGTCAATACAGCTGACAAGGAGAGATACCAGGACTTGAATTGAAGTCTTCTAACATCACGTCCTAAGCTTTTTGCCTTATCTCATCTGTCTGTCTTGGAACTTGTCTCAGACCACAGAGGAAACCAAAGGTTCTAGACATTTGCCCAATACGAACTACAGAAGGAAGACTGTTACTATACTCCAGTCTGGCATCCATTCCCATCAAAACTATGATTTAGTTGTTCCCATTCAACATACTCTCAGTCAATCTTACGTGATCTCCTCTCAGTAGTATTTGATGCTGTTACCCGTCTCCCAGTTGAAACACTCTCATCTCCCTATTGCCATGACATCTCATCTGCTGTTCACTTTCTATTCCCCTGCCCATCCATCTTTCTCACCATTACAAGTCTCCCTTCCTCCGTCCGGCCATGAATGGTAATGCTCCTCAAGGCTCAGTCCCACTATCTCCCTCTGTCACCCCATACATTACCATTCATACTCAAAGCTTTGATTTCTACTCATCCACATAAGCCCACCCAGGAGCTCTTATCTGGCCTAGAAACATACATACTCCAAGGCATCTTTAAACCTTCAATCCAGTATCTCAAAGTTATGTCAGAATGCAGTAAGTCTCAAAAAATTGACGTCTCTTTCTCCAAACCCAGTGTCCTTCCAGGGTTAAATAATTTGGTGAGCAGTGTCACTTTATCCCATTCTGTTACACAGGAAGTCTGGAATCACGATGAACACCAACCCTAATATCCCATCCATACCAAGGCCTGTTACAAGTGTCTTCTTGCCTTCTCGATGACTAACATCCTTGACTAATCCATCTTCATCTCCGGCTCAGAGATTTTCACTGCCTCCTAACTGATCTCCCACAACATCCCACTTCATTTTACACAGTGGCCAGAGCCATATTTTTACACCTCAGGGGCTTCATCTTAGGATAAAGTCCTAAATCTTTGTAACTGTCCTGCA
The DNA here is from genome assembly GCF_039906515.1 of Pseudorca crassidens. Classification (NCBI taxonomy): domain Eukaryota; kingdom Metazoa; phylum Chordata; class Mammalia; order Artiodactyla; family Delphinidae; genus Pseudorca; species Pseudorca crassidens. The sequence continues at coordinate 131,940,044 of NC_090298.1, read as the reverse complement.
AAGCCCAATAAGAGGTAGCTTCTCCTTGCCTTTTGAGGTTCCTCTTCTAGTTCCCTCCTCTTGCTCTCTGTACTTCACTGAACTTCATTTTAAAATCTAGAAGCCAGGCTTCCTTTTGGCCAAAGGGCCTTGGCAGATTCCGTTTCCTCTAAGTGGAATTTCCCATTCCTCCCCATCACACACTCACTCACATTTTCTCTTTCCTGTGCATCTCACACACAGGTACACCCTTTATTCTATTTCTCTCGTATCCTCTAGAACTAAGCTCAACATGTCTTCTTCAGGGAAGCCTTTTCCAACATTCCCACCTCATCCTGACTCTGTAAGATTCAATAGGTATGTGTGTGTGTGTGTGTGTGTGTGTGTGTGTGTGTGTATGTACACATACACACACACACACAGAGCCGCGTTCTATTCCTTCAGGAGACTTATTTCAGTTTATAATTACCGTTTCATTAGTGTGGCTACTTGTATAATGTCCACTGCCTCCATGAAGCTGGAACTGGATCCCCAGGGCCTGTTGAAGCACAATGCATTACAGGTACTCAATAAATGTGAATGAATCAATTTCTGCTTTACCAGAGAACCAGGGATAATGAGTAACACCAAAAATGAAAAGGTTGGGGCTTCCCTGCTGGCGCAGTGGTTGAGAGTTCACCTGCTGATGCAGGGGATGCGGGTTTATGCCCTGGTCCGGGAAGATCCCACATACCGCGGAGCGGCTGGGACCGTGAGCTGTGGCCACTGAGCCTGCGCGTCCAGAGCCTGTGCTCCGCAACGGGAGAGGTCACAACAGTAAGAGGCCCGCGTACAGCAAAAAAAAAAAAAAAAAAAAGAAAAGGTTAATTGCTTCCAAAGCTATTAGTTCAAATAACTAACCTCCCTTTGGGTATTTTGACTGCACCAATAGTACTATAATCTACCACACTGTCTATGTTAGAAGGCTAAACATCATTTTCATTCCTTCCTTTCTTTATATCAGCTGAGGCTGCTGCATTTATCTCCAATATACATCCAGGATCCCTTCACTTCTCTTCTCTCCAGCATCACTGAAATCTCCTGGTCTGAGGCACTACATCTCTTGATGGGATTGCAATTACCTCTTAACTAGTCTCCCTACTTTCCCCCTCATTCTCCTAAAATTATTTCTCTACTCAGAACCTAGAATGATTATTGAAATAAGTTAATTAGACCACTTCAATTCCCTGTTTAAAAACCTTTAGAATTTAAAAAAAAAAAATCTCCTCCAACACCATTATTCTCTATCATGTCACCATTTTCTTCCTCTTATCATCACCTTAAATTATTTATTTTCTGTCCAGTCTGACAAGGATGTAAACAACTTGTAAGCAACTGCTATCTGTACCTACCATGCCAGGCACATATTAGGTGCTAAAAACTACTATTAAGTTATTGAACACACGGTGACTGTAATCTCTTTTGCCAAAGTTTTTTTAAGGAAATTTTGGAAGAGCTTGCGTACTGAATAAAGTCAGGGACTCCTTTTACACTGGGTCTCACTGTGAGCTTCCAAAACCAGAAGAAGCTCAAGAAGGGACCAAGAAATGATTTCTAGTGATTAGGCCTCCACAGAATGCTTATTATATTTTGAATAAAATGTACTTAACAATTCACGACTTTCAAAATTCATATGAAAGAAGGCTAATATTATCCTCTAATTTCCTATTCTTTCCAGTCCCAATGCTAAGTGTGGCTAACAGTGCAACAGGGTAATAATCTTCATTACCTCTTCCTCTTTACAAAATTACTCATCAAGTGCTTCAAATGAAAAGGGGCCCACTGGTGCCCCAGGATGGAGAGTGTAAGTGGTGCTTTTTTTTGTTTATGCTAATTAAGTAGTCTGCAGACTGGTTACTTAGCAGTATCCTTCAATGAGATGCTCAGTACTGGGAACCTAATTATATGTTTGAGGCCTAAAGTGGTCATTATTAAGATGTGAGCAGGCAATATCCACGGACTGTATGCTATTTCTGGGGTCTGGCATGATGAAACTCATAGAACGTGCAAAGCCATTTACGAAAAGATGTGCTGAATTATGCTGTGGTATTTTATTACCAAGTGGGTCACAGTGAGCACAAAAAAAGGACATTATTTTCCTAAACAAAATTATTTAAATATATTTGCATATATTTAAATGTATTGGAATATAGTGATACTACATCCTTTGCTTGTGGGTTTGAAAAACTTCTCTTAGCTTTACTATATTCCTTGTTCATGTGAAGCAGTTTCTACACCTGCCTTCAACTGGTGTGAATATCAACTTACTGAATCAATCAGCTCAGCATATGTGAAAGAACAACTCCATTGAAAACTAAATTTCTCTTGGGCTTTAACAGAATCCATCAATATTGTGTGTAGGGGGGGAAATCTATAACCCTGTTTTTTCCAAAGAGAAAACAAACTATTGATTTTTTTCAACAGAATTTTACTGTTTTAAGGGTTCTTTTCCCTCTCCAACATCCGTCTCCTGCCAGTATCTGTGCAGCAGAGATGAAAATGTGCTGATTTTATGCAAGTACAGCTGACTAGAGATCACTCCACAGAAGCAAAGCAAACAAACGTAATACAACATAAAATATTTAGATCACAGACACATTAAGAGCGATTTTGGTGATGGGCATGAATTACGTTTAGTGGACAGATCATCTACGTAACAGCGAGGAGCCGGTAATCCTCTAATGTTCTTATAGATAATAGAGACAAACCAGAGTTGGGAATAAAAAGCTAGAAAGTTAGGATGTTGCAAAGGCAGCCACCATTTAAATGTATCAGATATAAATGTATTATAATCTGAATCCTGTTACTGTGGTTGCATACGTAGTTTGCAGTTTTTTCTCCAAGCTTTATCAATATCCATTTTGTCTCACATTAACAAAGCCTCTAAATATATATATATATATTTTTGCGGTACGCGGGCCTCTCACTGCTGTGGCCTCTCCCGTTGCGGAGCACAGGCTCCGGACGCGCAGGCTCAGCGGCCATGGCTCACGGGCCCAGCCGCTCGGCGGCATGTGGGATCTTCCCAGACCGGGGCACGAACCCATGTCCCCTGCATCGGCAGGCGGACTCTCAACCACTGCACCACCAGGGAAGCCCAAAGCCTCTAAATATTTAACTTGGAGAACATGTGTAGCGATTGTTTTCTTGAAAGCTGATGGAAGACACACATTTGGTTCACCTCTGTATCTCCAATGAAGGTGACGTCTAGCTGCTAACATCAGGGGTGGAGGGGTGGGAGGGAAATGGCTATACTGGGAGAGTAGCTAGTGAGATATTAAGTACATAAAAAAAAGACATTCAGACATTCAGCATCCTTTCATAGTCTTCTCTCTGGCATCTACTTTACACTGCTTCCTCTAGTATATTTTCATCAATTTAAACAATTTTCCTATCATCATATTATCTTTACAATTTTTGATGATGATACATAAAGGAAAAGTCAAACACTTACTCCTTCTTGTTCGAATGGCATCTCAGGGTAATCAAATAGTTAATTGTTCAGGGAAAGTTATTCTTTAGAGAAAAATGCCAACTAATAAATGTGTGAGAGATGACAGAATCTGAATACCATCATTTTGCATTCCCTATTGAAATAATGGAGCCAGGCAATAATAATCAATGGCTTATAAACCCAAAAGGTGAAAACCCCATGGGGAGTTTTATAATGGATGGACTTCACAGATGACACAAAAGCCTGATGGTTCATCTTAACAGAAAGACAGACAACCTGACACTGTGTATCTGCTAAAGCAGAGCAATAAGAAATACATGAAGCACCTTCAAAACAAGCCCCCAGATGGAACCTGAATCTGAGAAAGCCTCTAGTCCCAAGGGTAATTTACAGGAAACACAGGGGATAAATGGACACATTAAATAACTCCACGGGGATGTAACCCACAAAAATCCAGAAGGGGAGAAATTCTAGAACACAACAAATAATTTTTCAAAAAGAAGAGAAAGAAAAGGAGGAAACTATTACAGATTAATGAGATCTAAGTAATATATTAATCAAATGCAATGTATAGACCTTGATGATTTTGAACAAGGCAACTGTAAAAATCATTTATGAGATAAATGAAGAAATTTTAACATTGAATGTTTATTTGAAGAGACTAAGAAATCTCCCTTGCATTTAAGGTGTGATAGCAGTATTGTGGTTAAGTAGAAAAACACACGAGAGATGTTATTATACAGAGATGTACACCAGAGTGTTTACTGATGGTATGATGTTTCAATTTGTTTTTAAGCAACCCTTTTAGAAGAAGAGAGAAGGTTTCGATGAAACGAATTTGGCTACGTGTTGATAATTGTTGAAGCTGAATTACGGGTGCATGGAGGTTCATTCTACTACTACCTATACTTATAATTTAAATTCTCCCTAACAGTCTAAAATGAGCGACTATGTTGCAGGTTCACGATTGCAAAGCACAGATAATTTGTTTCTGTGTTTTACATGCTAATATGTATAACTCTCAATAATTTGTTTTACATGCTAATATGTATAACTCTCAATACCTAAGAACTGAGCTGTTAAAATCTTCCTAAGTGATTCTGTTTTTTGAATTTTTGTTTATGTGTTATTTAAAATTGGAACAATCTCAAACTTACAGAAATATTGCCAATGCCGAAGAAATAACTTTAAAAAATCCACTAAACCATTAGGAAGTAAAGTTGCCAACCCAACATCCCATTACTATGGAGTACTTTGGTGTGTATTTCCTACACCTTATTCTATTACTTAAGGATATTCTATAATATAGCAAAGATGGACCAAAGGCAGGAAACTCACACTGATACATCACTACCATTTAATCCTGACACTCCATTCTAGTTTAGCCGATTGTTCCAAAATGTCTTTTATAGCAAAGGAACCCTGTTATCATGTGTCTTTAGCATCTTTCAATCTGAAATAGTTCCTCATTTTTTTTCTTGACTTTCAGGATCGTTTGAAGACTACATTCTTCAGCTTGGGTTTGTCTGATATCGTCTCTTCATTAGATTGAGGTTTGCACCTTTGGCAGTAACATCATAGAAATAATGCTGTTCTTATCATTGCATCCCATGAGATGACACACAATTTTGATTTGTCCCATTGTTTGGTCACTTGACTGACTTAATTAGGGTAGTTTCTGCCAGGATTCCTCACTGTAAAGTGACTCTTTAAAGATCTGTAAGTAGTTTAGAGCGAGATACTGTTAAGCAATGTAAATATTTTGTTCCTCATTAATCTTTAAATTTGATAATTTACTCATTTATATCAGTACGGGCTCATGAATGAGCTTTTCTTTTAATTCAGTGGGTTTTAACCCATTACTGTCATTTATTTTTTTGCTACTGTTGTGCCAGATTTACTCAAAGCCAGCTCTTTGAGTTGGCTTCTGCACCTTTTTGGCATTTCTCTGTCATTATTTGAGCACTTGCTTGCTTTATTTCAAAAGAAGATGTTTCAGTTTCATCTTACATTTTCCTTGCTCTAGCCTTAAGATCAGCCATGTCTTCAGAGAGCCCTAGTTCTTTTAGCAAAGAAACGTCTGCAGAAGCCAGACCTGGGTGATATGTGTGTCTAGTGCTTCTGGGGTGTCACTGCTTCAACGTCATCTCAGCAGACAGAGATAGGAAATACACAAATATTTATGAGTTCTTTTATATGTTTGTGTGTGTATATATATATATATATATATAAACATAGCATAAATTATAACTTTACTTCTAATTCTAATCCAACACCAATGGGTTCATTTTAGTTTACTCTTTTCATATTTTGGACTCCTGTCTCCAACAGTAAAAAAAAAAAATCTAGTTCTTATTATTCTTAACATATTCACTTGTTTGATAATTTCCCTGAATGTAACCAATCTCCCATCACTTTCATAAGTCTCTCCCTCACATGGATTACCTCCTCACCCCACACCTGGCTACTACTTTCCTGACTGCCCGCCTCCCTGGGCATGTGTCCCAGCAGCAGGTGGAAGCCCTCCATACCTCACGTGAGCCCTGACACTGTGTGCATGGATACCCTTCTCAGCCTCCCTAAGTCATGACCCCCCATTCCAGGCCACCTTCCCACACAGACGCACCCTCCGTCTTGCTTAGGCTCCATACCCCCAGGCCAGGCTGCCCTTTTGTGTGGACACAGCCCTCACCCTGCTTACGTTCTGACATCTCATGATCAGTTATCCTCATCACCCTCCCCACATGTGAAGCAACCTGTGTGAACACCCTCCTCACTTGCTCACCACCCCAGGATGTCTCTTCACAGGGAAAAACCTGTCACCCTGCTTCCACTCTGACCTTGATATCCTGGCCACCCCATGTGCACATCCTCTTCTTACCTCTTAGGATCGGACATCTTGTTCAGAATCATCCCTCAACCAGACCAATACAGACAGCTCTCTCATCCTCTCAGGCTCCATCCAACACCATGGGCTAGGTACCCTTTCTGTTCAATACCCTCTACAGCCTGCTTGCTTCTGACACCCTGCACTGGGTAGCCCTCCTACATTAATGCCCTCGGCTTGGTTTGGCTTTTAATTAAATGTTTTATTTGATGGCTCTTATCAAGAAGACAGACAACAAATGTTGGCAAGGATGTAGAGAAAAGGGAACGCTGGTGCACTGTTAGTGGGAATGCAGAATGGTGCAGCCACTGTGGAAAACAGTTTGGAGGGTCTTCGAAGATTGAAAACAGAACTACTGTATGATCCAGCAATTCCAACTGTGGGTATATATCCAAAGGAAATGACATAATTTCATTTCACATTAATTACAGGATTATTCACAATAGCCAAGACACAGAAACAACCTAAGTGCCTGCCCACTGACAGATGAATGGATAAAGAAAACGTGGTAAATGCATATGTAAAATGGAATATTATTCAACCATATAAAAAGAAGGAAATCCTGCCATTTGCAACAGCTGGATGGACCTTGAGGACATTATTCTAAGTGAAGTAAGTCAGACAGAGAAGGACAAATACTGTCTATTCTCACTTAATATGTGGAATCTAAAAAAGCTGAATTCACAGAAATAGAGAGTATAATGGTGGTTTCCAGGGGCTGGGAGGTAGACAAAAATAGAGAGATGTTGGTCAAAGGAGATAAACATCCATCTGTAAGATGAATAAGTTCTGGAGATCTAATGTACAGCATGGTGGCTATAATTAACAACACTGGATTATATATTTGCAAGTTGTTAAGAGAGTAAGTCTTAAATAATTTCACCACAACAAAAACAAAATGATAATTATGTTAGTGGATAGAGGTGTTAACTAACCTTACTGTGGTAACCATTTCACTATACATATGTATCAACTCATTACACTGAACACCTTAAACTTACATGTTACATGTCAGTAATCTCTCAATAGAGCCGGAAAAAATGTTTTATTTTAAAAGTACTTGCAGATTCACACACACAGGTTTAAGAAGTAATATAGAGGTCCCACATAGCCTTTACTGGATTTGCCCTAAACGTAACATCTTACATAACTACAGTATCACAAAACAGGAGATTGACGTTAATATAATCCACCAATATTATTCCGATTTCCCCAATTTCACGTGTGTATGTGTGTGTATGTATTTAGCTACAGGCAACTTCATCACATGTTATAGATTTATGTAAACCTGACCACTCAGTATACAGAACAGTCCTATCGCTACATGAATCCTTCATGTGTGCTTTTATAACCACATGCACCCCCTCCCACCAACCACCACCACCTCTAATCCTCGGCAACCACCAATGTGACTCCGTTTCGGTAATTCTGTTATGCAAAGTATGTTCTATAAATGGTACCTTCAAGCAAAGTATGTTCTATAAATGGTATCTTCAAGTGTGTGGCCTTGCGGGATTAGCATTTTTTCCTCAGCCTAACTTCCTGGAGATCTATCCAAGCTGATGCTTTCATCAGTAGTGTGTTCTCTTTTATTGCTGAGTAGTATTCCAAACTATAGATGCAGCACAGTTTGTTTAACCATTTATCTGCTGAAGAACATCTGGGTTATAATTAGTTTTGGGCTATTAGGAATAAAGAGCCTGTGAACGTTTGCATACAGGCTTTTTGTGTGTACACCCTACTTGGCTTCCGACATCCTGCAGTGGCCCACACTCCTACACAAGAACCCTCAGAGTAGGTTTGAGTACCAACACCCACTCTGAGCCACCATGCTCTCCACAGCCCACCTCTCCCAACCCCAAGTACTGACATCTTCTTTGCTATATACCCTACTTACTGGATTTTGGGACAGAACAGTATGAAAGGGAAATACGAAGTGGCTTAAGTGATTATAAACATCGTGAAAAGGCTACTTCAGAGGACATAATTCTAGTACCTAGTAGAAGAGTGGCTGCACCAACTAGGCATTCGATGAATGTCTGTGAATGAGGGAAGGCACATTTGAGAATCCGCATCATCAACAGACAAAGCAAGTATGTCTTAATTTAGTAATTGATGGATGTTAAGTCCTCAGATTAGGAATAAGAACAAATGATGCCATAAAAGAGAGAGGAATGGAAGAAAATGTTAGGAAAGTTTTTAAAGAAGAAAAAATTGGATGGGCAGCAGCGTGGAACTAACCCATGATTCTATCCTAGCTGATTCCTCCACTATGCATGCATAACTGTATGCATGCACGTTCCCTGTAAGCCCACAATGAGCTATTCCACCGGCATGCTAACATGGTAAGGACAGAAATTTGTGATCGACCTTACCTTTTCAACAAAGCTTCTTTAATTCTGGAATTAAGTTGAGCCACTGAAAATCAGCTTGCTGAATGATTAATTTTCCAAGCTATCCATTAGCTAAATAATTACGGATCCCTTCCCCCCGCCCCACCAAAAAACAAGTTTTGATTTCATTATGAATTCTCAATGGCCAGTCAGCTGTGGCCTTATCAGGGTCACTGAGCTGAGTTTCCATTCTCACATGTTTCAAATTTCTGATTTTCAGCCAATCTCAATTTCTCAGTGGTTTACAAGCAATTGGTTAAGTTTTCCCTTAAGTACAGTCAACTGCCTTCTATACGTTTGTCCGCTTATGGACGGCCTCTCACAGTGAAACAGCTTTTGTGAAGTGTTGCAAACCCATTTCAAGGTGATTTTCCTGATAGCTTTTAAAGAATAAGTCATCTAATAAATTAATCTAGGGCCAACAACTCTCATCTAATAGCAAGTTATTTGTTCTCCGACTTTTCAACTGCTGATATCTACCAGTGCCTCTCAATATGTTGGCATGAAGAATCAGCGATTTGTTGGTGTTTATTTGCTTTTTGTTTTTTTAGTAAACCTACCACTGATAAACACTTTTGTAAGATACACTAAATATGAATTATAAGGAAAGGAAAATCTTTTAAAAGACAAAGAGCTACAAAATATAAGCCTCAAGTTTTAAAATTAAATTACACAAGCAAAGAAGCACTCTGTCACATTGGTCTGGAAGTTTCTAAGGACTTATTCTCAATGGTGGTTTTTTATCTCATCAGGGATGATTAACAGTGCACTATGGCACCGGGCTACAGCCCACACTTGGAGTGGCACTGGCTATACTGAGCCATCTCACACCTAATTACAGCTTGCTTTCTGCTCCTTCTCTAAGACTTCATGCATTTGCATAACGCCCTGAGGACCTTCCATGTTCTTTGAGGTCAAAGACAATGTTTTCTATTTTGTTAGCATCTCCCAAAGCATTCAGCCTGGTAGACTCTAATAAATTCTTATTGATCAACAGAAAACAGCTTATTCTATTCCTTGATTCTCTCCTCGGCTTTTCTTCTCTACTGCGTTCTATGTTTCAATATAACACACTTTAAATCCTTTTTGCAAGTTGCAAACTGGTGGCCTACAGGCTAGATATGGACAACAAATGAACTCTGTCCCACAAAATTTATTATAAGTTGTCCTTTAACTTCCTTAAAGTTAAGGGCCCACATTCATGTGTGGTGGTGGCATGGGGTGTTTGTGGATGGGGTGAGCCTCTCCACTCCCCACAGGCCTCACTTGGTTAATCTACTTATTTAAGTTACCTGCTTGGAAACTTTAGCCTTTTGAAATCACAACCGCTAATGGAGATTAATAAAGTCGAGGTCAGTGGACTCCACAAACAATAATACAGCACAAAAAAGAGCTCCAACAAACTACTACAGGAGCTTATGTTTCCATAAAAGTTTATAGGTCCAAAACATTTAGTCATCCCATTGAAATCTCACAAAACCACATGAGAGGGCCTGGATAGAAAGTTCTCATTTACAGGCAAGAAAACTGAAGTTCAGAAAATAAGTAACTTGTTTCAAACTCCACAGCAAGTAGGTAAAAAGACCTGGCCTCAGAGCCAATGTCCCTATGCAGCAGCGTAGGGTCTATACTCTAGAGCATGTACTGCACACCCACAAACTAGACATAATGGTTTCATCTCCTAAGCATTTTCTATACATACTACAATGAAAAACAAGATTTTTTCCTCTAATGTACAAAATCTATCTTCATATTTATCTGTTTAAACTTCACAGTGGATCTGTGATAAGAGCAATATTTTTTAGCTTGAAACTAAATAAGAGTACTACTTTGTACTCTGTTCTTCCTCATTGAACTAACCAAACCTGATCCTTTATTTCCAGATCAAAGATGTTCTACTGGGCCCCAAACCAAATTGGAATGGTTCCAGGAACAGATCAGGTCATCAAAGGAGGCCTCACATTTTCATTTTTTTGTTGAAAAATGTTCCAGGTTACTGTTTGGAATGCCTTTGGTCCAACAAGAGAAACATCAGTTTCCACTCAGGCCAGACTCCAGTACCTCACTCAGAAGCTCCAGGAGAACACTGACTAGGAATTCTTCCGTAACTCTAATATCATAGCGAAAGAAGCAAGGCCGAACTTCCAGAACTGACTGTAGGACACCAACATTCTGGGACCACACACTGACAATCAATGTCACAACTGGGTACCAGCTTAAGTCAGGGCTCCTGGCGTTCAGTGATCCTGGGGGTTGTTTCAGACAGTGGAGAAGCCTGGCTCCACACATTGTACCATGAAGTGTGTTTTCAATAGAGTAGCCACCAGCCACATATGGCTGTTTAAATGTAAATTGATTAAAATTCAATAAGATTAAAAGTTCCGTTTCTAGACACACTAAACACTCAGTGGCCATAAGGGCCAAAAGAACATCAAATCTATCTTGTGCCTGATCCACAGGAAGAGGGCTTGAGCCACAGGGACCAGCCTTCTGCATCCTTAGGGGTAGTGAGTTGCAATCCCAAGAGACTAAGGCAGTGGTCCAGAGACTGGGGCACCTGTGAGCCACGAGCTGCTGACATAGAGGGGAGATGGATGCCCCATCCAGTGAAGAGGATCTAGGCTATAACACCATCTAGAGCAAAAGGCTGGGAGTTGTAATACTTCACCGAATAAAGTCCAACAAAAGCACAAAGTCACAAATACAAAATTGAACAGGAAAAATCATTCGTTTTACTCTTTATTAGCCTTTCCTTCTACCCTTGGGAGCTTAACTTCCCCATCTGATTACAATCTCCTTGAGGGTAGGTGCTATGACTCTTCTTGTACATTGTATCTCTAATATCTGGCATGTTTTATATGGAACGACTGTTGACTTTAACAATTATCTTTAGCTTTTTTTTTTTTTATGTGGACCATTTTTCAAGTTTTTATTGAATATGTTACAATACTGCTTCTGTTTTTATGTTTTGGTTTTTTGGCTGTGAGGCACGTGGGATCTTAGCTCCCCAACCAGGCAGGCTCAGCGGCCATGGCTCACGGGCCCAGCCATACCGTGGCATGTGGGATCCTCCCGGACCAGGGCACGAACCCATGTCCCCTGCATCGGCAGGCGGACTCTCAACGACTGTGCCACCCTGCACTGGAAGGTGAAGTCTTAACCTCTGGACCTCCAGGGGAAGTCCCTTAACAATTATCCTTAAAAGCATTATAATTAGGGTGAACACAGATCCTGTTTTGCCACGTCTATTTCAGTTTATACCAGTTGCTCTAGTGTATTTATTTATGAATAGAACCCTCTTTTTCTCTCAAAAGTGCCCGAGGTTGTTTTATAAATTATATGGTCACTCCAGCTTAAAAGACATCTAGCCAAGGTGCCAGGAGAACAGTAAGAACAGAGTGAGTAACTACAGTAGGAACTTCAGTTAACTCTTTCAGTGCAGCTGCATGTCTGGCATTTGATCTAAGAGTACAGGTGATCCCTTTAGAGACAAAACATTCAAATTTAACTTAAAATTTTTTTCTGTTTAAAATTCTGGCTCAGATATGCATTACTCTACTGGTTATAACCAGGTTTCTTTGGTGTCAGGAGGGGAGGGGGCATTAAAAATAAATGTATATAAAATTAGCAATATATACTGGTAACTAAGTTGTAGGTATAAAATGATCAGTTGATATTCTAAACTTCAGATGGCAGCAAACTTAACTCATGCAGACTGAATTCACTAGAGCTGAAATTAATGTCCTTTGGCTAAACCCAAAGGGATAATACGACAAACTAAATGAGGTTTGTCTTGAGTGTATAATAAGGCACACTGTGATCTTGTCTCACTCCTAAGTACAGTACATTTTGAGGAAAATAACATTTTGATCAACCCATTTGTTAATATCTGTGTGTGTTGGGGGAAGAGAACTTATTTCTAAAGACAGTATCAATCAGACTGTTCTCATTTAATCGTTTTCTAAAATAATTTTTCTATAAAGGTTATTGGGTACATTACAATATCAACAAGTATATACATTTTTTTATAAGACAGAAAAATCTCACAATATATCTCTGTCCTATCTACTAAACTATGTTTGTTTACTTCAAGAATTATTTGATGAGGAGGTGAGGTAGAATATACTGTTTTCATGACAAATCTCTCTCCTTCTCTCTACATTTCCCAATTTCCATAATAAGAGAGACAGGATAGACCTTTGAATTCTCAGATCTATAAAGCCTATTGGAAAATAAATTACTCAAACAACATAAAACAGTATCCAATTATAACTTTGTTATTTGAAGTACATCCAGCTTTCCAATGAACTTTTACATAATAGATTCAGATTAATCAAAATCCTTAAGACTGAATAATTTAATTACAGCAGTTTCAGCTGGAGGACAGACTGTGTTGTATTTTAACCTAAATTATCAGTAATGGAGAGAAGAAGAAAAGAGCTGCCTCTTTCATTAAGAAATGAAGTTAATTCATAATCAATAGAACAACTCGATTTCTGACAAAGCTCTGAGCTACATTTTTGTTCACCAAACACATGTTTACACTCGGCTGTTAGAAACCTATCAAGGTTGGCACATTTCTCTAGTCCCATTTTCTTCCTGCCCTACAGGCAAGTAGCTTGTGGAGGTGAGCAGTCAAACCAAAGGGATGAAAACCATTTTTAAGACATGAGTAACTATGTTCCCTTGCTTACTCATTTCCTTTTTTTTTTTTTGCACTGATATAAATTATCAAAGAGTCACATGCTGCAATATGATTGATCTTTTGCCTCTGAACAAAGCTGTACACTAAACGGAATTATGAAGTCCGGGTCAACCAGGCCACATGCACAATTACCCAATATGACTTGCAATAATGGGCTTATGTTATTTATCCTAACTGCATGCTTTATTCACCGCTGTTGAGAATTCCTCCTCTTCTTTGAAGTAGTTTTCTCTTCTCTATGTAAATCTCACCAGACAGGTTTGGGATGGGGAAAGACCATACATTATCAGGTTACAGATTTTGATTTATAATCAAGTCTCACTGGTGTTACAGGAAACACTCTTCAGCTCTGTAAATATCCTCTATCAGAGAGGAATTATATACTGGTAGAATATACCCATTTACGCTTCTATCAAGACCCTTTTGGTTGCAAGTGACACAAAGCCCATGTACAGGTGTTGACCCAAGGTATCATATGATGATAACCCTATGTGATTCTTCCATCTCTTGCATTTGTCTCCAATTGGCATTATGCTCGGATTCTAAGTGGTAGCATTTGGATTCCAGAAGCACATAATAACATTTGCCCAGGTCTAAATCCAACAAAAATGTACCAGTGCTTACAAGTTTTCTGGACTCTTACTATTGACTCCAGATCTATGAGCCAATCATTGAAGCAGTAGAACTAAACACTGTGATTGTGACTGACAGACGTGAGTGTCATGCTCATACGAACCTCATGGACCACAAGCAGAGATAGGAGGTTTTTTTTTTTTTTTTTTTTTTTTTTGCGGTACGCGGGCCTCCCACTGTTGCGGCCTCTCCCGTCGCGGAGAACAGGCTCCGGATGCGCAGGCTCAGCGGCCATGGCTCACGGGCCCAGCCGCTCCACGGCATGTGGGATCTTCCCGGACTGGGGCACGAACCTGCATCGGCAGGCGGACCCTCAACCACTGCGCCACGAGGGAAGCCCGATAGGAGGTTCTTGCAAAGCAAAATTAGGCATTGGTACAAAAACTGAGAACTGACACTGGAGACATTTTATAAATGTTCCACACTTCAGATTTGAGAAAGTTTCCTCTTCTCTAAATTGCCAGGCCTACCTCAGAGGCGTTTTTCTTGATAATACCAAATATCAGAAACTGTTTAAAAATCCCCTGTTAATTAAGACACTGCTATCTTCTGGATTAAATAAAGATGCTCATTGGTAGGGACACATTAACTATGATTGCTTTTTTTGTTGTTGTTTGTTTTTTTTTTTTTTTTTTTGATTGCTTTCTTGAATCCATTTATTAGGTCACTGAGATCCTCCAAGAGAAATCGAGGATGTACGAATAGAGGGAAAAGACTCTTAAATAACTTTTCCTACACCACAAAATCCTGCCCTCTCCTTCACATAGCAATCTTGAATCACAGAACTTCTCATTTGGAAGACACTTGAAAGCACTCTTTTTCAACTTGGGACTCCTCAACAAGATTTCTACCAAATGGACTCCCAACTTTGGACACTTCCAGGACTAAGAGTTATTTATCTAGTACTAGGGTTGCCAGATAAAACAGTCTGCCCGGTTAAATTGGAATTTAAAATAAATAATGAAAAATGTTTCAGTATAAATATATTCCAAATATTGCATGGGACATATTTATGCAAAAAGAAAATATTTGTTGTGTATCTGAAATCCCAGTGTAATTGGGTGGCCTGTATTTTATTTGCTAAATCTGGCTACCCTATCTACTACCCTGAACGACGGTTTCTTCCTTGAGCTCTTCTGATAGTTGAAAAGTTCTTCCTCATCACAAGCCTCACACCTCCAGAGAGCACTTAATGGCTACCAAACTGAACTCCTAACGGCATCCCTACGGAGAAGGTGGGGAGGGGTTCTGCTGGACTGGACTCCGCGCTTCTGCTTTACTCTAGGGCATTAATTTAAGCTTCAGGGTTAGAATCTGCATTTTGAAATGATTACCAAATATTAGGTTAAGAGAATGGACAGACAAGCCACAGTCTAGAAGAAAATATCTGCAAAACACCTATCTTATAAAAGACTGGAATTCAACATAAAAAGAGAACTCTTTAAACTCAACAATAAGAACACTGACAAACCGATTATTACTATTATAATACTGCATTGCATATTTGAAAGTTGCTAAGAGAGTGGCTCTTTAAAGTTCTCATCACAAGGAAAAAACCCTGCAATTATATATGATGACAGATGTTAACTAGATTTATTACGGTGATCATTATGCAGTAGATACAAATATCAAACCATTACATTGTATACCTGAAACTAATATAATGCTATATGTCAATTATAAAAAAAAGAAAAGAAAATAGACAAGCCAGTTAAAAACTGGGCAAAAAGGCTTCCCTGGTGGCACAGTGGTTGAGAGTCCGCCTGCCGATGCAGGGGACACGGGTTTGTGCCCCGATCCGGGAAGATCCCACATGCCGCGGAGCGGCTGGGCCGGTGAGCCATGGCTGCTGAGCCTGTGTGTCCGGAGCCTGTGCTTCGCAACGGGAGAGGCCACAATAGTGAGAGGCCTGCGTACCGGAAAAAAAAAAAAAAAAAAAAAACTGGGCAAAAGATGTGAACAGACTTCTCATTAAAGAAGACGTGCAGATAGCAAATAATCATATGAAAAGATGCTCAACCTCATATGTCATTAAGTTAGTACAGACTGAAGTAACAATGAGATATCGCTGCACACCTATCAGAAAGGCTAAAATCCAAAATCCAAAATCCAAAAGTTAGTACAGACTGAAGTAACAATGAGATATCGCTGCACACCTATCAGAAAGGCTAAGATCCAAAATACTTGCAAGGATGTAGAACAATAAGAACTCTCGTTCATTGCTAGTGGGAGTGCAAAATGGCAGAGTCACTTTGGAAGACAGTTTCACAATTTCTTAAAACATTTTTGGAGGCAACAGACTTGTCTTTTGAAAACTTGAGCATTTACTTCTAAACTCCTTTGAAACACGGCGATTATGTTCTCATTTCACTGTATCAAACCATGACCACATGTTCCCTTTTGACTGCATATACACATGCTGACATTCTAAGATTGCAACATACATTCCCCTCAGTGTCTTGCACCTATCAATGCTCTGACTAGCTTTAAGTTAAGTGAATGCTCAGAGGTACCCTTAAACACCCTCTCAACCTATTATTTCTCTTCACTAATAGTAAACGCCCTAGCTCTTTAATGCTTGCCTCTTGAAAACACCCTTGTTCACTAACAGTTTTAGTGGAAGTAAGTGGAAATCCATATGCAGAATAACTGACAGGTAAGCTGTGGTTAGAACATTCCTATTATGATGTTTAATTACTGAAAGTTATAGGAGCTTTCAAACGTAACATTTATTACTCCATGTTATTATACTTTATTGCAAACACACTGGACAACTAGTTGTCTTTCTCTGGATAAAATATGAAGCAAATCTTGGCATTTTACACAGGCAATGGATGTAGCCTATATTCATTTGTCTTACATAGTATTTTTCAATTTGGATACAAATTTCATCCTGGTTCTATTAGGATAGGCAAAACAAATTGTAATGCAGCAATCTTTCTCTGATTTCCTATTGTCAAGAAAAAATATATATTATCCTCCAAGGAGGGATATTATCCTCCAAGGAGGGAAACTATGCATCAAAAAATCCTTTTAGCCAATCCCATACCAGCTCTCCATCTCCAGCTACTATACATGAGAGAGGAGTTAAAAGGCATTTAGTTTTTGTGTATATAAAGAGAACTCCTATATACTTGTCTCCATTCTTTTCTGATGGGATAAATGGTCCTTTTAATGGAAGGGAAAACACTAGGGAGCTAGGGGAATATACAGGAAGAACCCCAGACAATATTACTTATATATATACATGAAGTGAATTGTGAATAATGGCAATGCAAAGTCCCAGAACTGCCTAAAATAAAACACGATATGTTTATTACAGGAGACACTAATAGGCGTGCTAATATAGTCAGAAGGGGCTACAATTCCATTAAGATGTCACAGTCTGCCAAATCATTCCAAGTTTGGAATGAGTGGAGTTCTAATGATACGTATTGGATATGTCAGAACACAGCTTACATAAGTAAGTTAAAGAAACACTGTTTGTTGCCATTAGTTTCTCAGGGAAGCAGAGTTAATAGCATTAAATCATGAGGTGGAACGTGAAAGGCTCACCAATATAAGATGGATCATTCAACTGTAATATCTTGTATTACAAGAATCCATGGGTAAGTACATAGAGAGATGGATTTTGCCTCAATATTAGGCAGCTGTCCAGTACTTGGAAGTGAGGTTTAAATAGCTCTTAGAATCAAATATTGGAAGTGTCCAAGCAGAGATATTTAAGCAGGGATGCTAAAGGGTTTCACTCACTGGATAGGTTGGTCATTTATCTAAGAGAGTTCTAACCCATGTCATTATTGATTTAAAAAAAAAAAGCGTAAACACTTAAGCTAATTGTAGCAAAGCATGAGGGTGTTAAATGGAGGCTTAAGGAAGTTTTAAAGGAAATTTCTGGGTACATTCAGCTACTTTAGTTGTAGACAGTATTGGGTCTACTCTTGGTTTTCATTTTCCTTGACAGAATCTCTTGATTTTCTCAGCGTGTTCTTATTAGCCAAGATTAGGAAACTTATTTTTTTCTGTTGCCCAATCTAATGCTCTAATGCCTACTGATACTGCCTCTGAGGAACATTCCTAACGCTACTGACAGTGTCTCTGAAGCTATACCTTAAGCTGTCTTAGTTAATCAATCTATGTCAAGAAAAGATTGGGATATCTCAAAGACCCAAGGGCAAGAAGTCCAGGGTATGCATGTGAGCCATGAGAACTGGAAATGGGAAGAGGAAAAGTGTCAAGTTCTCAAGCAATCTTCCCATCCTTCTGATTGGCAGGTCTATATGGTACATGAGTCCTGCTCCCACCAAACAAAAGTAATCCTATAGTTGGGGTTTTCAGGATACCAACTTTCTTCCCAACTCCATATTAATCTATAGGTCTAGTACCCTATACTACGGTTCTACTTTCTAATTCTTAGTCCACATTATCAAGATAATCTGAGCAACTTATCTTGAGTCAGTAAATCCTCTGGTTCAATCAACTTTCCAGGATTACCTTGTGTTCAACTCTATTAAAGAGTTCCTAGGATCCACCTTTCAACAAGGCATGTAAGGGCATTTCCATGGAAAGGACCTAACCTCCAATAATTATTGCTAGTTCTAACCATCAGCAACCACCTACTACATTGTTCTCCTTGTGTATCAGGATAGCATCTCATACTTATTATGCCCCCCCAAGGTACATCATCCTTCCTTTCCTTGATTTTTCCTATGCCATCCCTTTTTAAATACTTTTAATTTTGTTTTTTATATTGTAGTTGATTTACAATATTATGTTACTTTCTGGTATACAGCAAAATGATCCTGCTTATACATATTATATATATATATTCTTTTTCATATTCTCTTCCATTATAGGTTATTACAAGATACTGAATATAGTTCCCTGTGCTATACAGTAGAACCTTGTTTATCTATTCTATATATAGTAGTTTGTATCTGCTAATCTCAAACTCCTAATTTATCCCTTCCCCCGCCTTTCCCCTTTGGTAACCATAAGTTTGTTTTCTATGTCTGTAAGTCTGCATCTGTTTTGCAAATAAGTTCATTTGTATCATATTTTCAATTCCATATATAATGACACCATATGATATTTGTCTTTGTCTGATTTACTTCACTCAATAACAAGAAAACAAACAACCCAATCAAAAAATGGGCAGAAGACCTAAATAGACATTTCTCCAAAGAGAACATACAGATGGCCTATATACACACGAAAAGATGTTCAACATCGCTAATTATCAGAGAAATGCAAATCAAAACTACAATGAGATACCACCTCACATCAGACAGAATGGCCATCATTAAAAATCTACAAATAAATGCTGGAGAGGGTGTGGAGAAAAGGGAACCCTCCTACACTGTTAGGTATATAAATTAGTGCAACCATTATTGAAAAAGGTATTTTAAAGAACTAAAAATAGAGTTGCCATATGTCCCAGCAATCCCTCTCCTGGTCATATATCCAGAGAAAACTCTAATCCAAGAAGATGCATGAACCCCAATGTTCACAGCAGCACTATTTACAATAGCCAAGATATAGAAGCAACCTAAATGTCCATCAACAGAAAAATGGATAAAGAAGATGTGGTATACACACATACACACACACACACACACACACACACACAATGTAATAATACTCAGCCATAAAACAGAATGAAATACAGTAAGTCCCCTACATACAAATGAGTTCCGTTCCGAGAGCACATTAATAAGTTCAATTTGTTCATTAGCCCAACAAAATTAGCCTAGGTACACAGCTAACACAATCGGCTATATAGTACTGTACTGTAATAGGCTTGTAATACTTTTCACACAAATAATACATAAAAAACAAATACAAAAAATAAAGCAAACATTTTTAATCTTACGGTACAGTACCTTGAAAAGTACAGTAGTACAGTACAACAGCTGGCATATTGGGGCTGACATTGAGTGAACAGGCAAGAAGAGTTACTGATTGGAGGAGAGAGAGGAGGTGGGAGATGGTAGAGCTGAAGGATCATCAGCAATAGGAGATGGAGGGCAAGCTGCAGTTTCACTCACACCTGACGTTGATGGCACAGGTTCTGGTTCCTTGCTGGATTCAATTCTATCTACCCTCTTGAAAAAATGATCCAGTGATGTCTGGGTAGCGGCTCTTTTTATCTCATCATAGATGGCACGGTAGCACTGGTTTGCATTCTGAACGGCTGCTACAACCTTTGTGTACTGTTCTACGTTCAGGTCCTGTGCCTCAAAAACTAACAGTGCCTCCTCAAATAAAGAAAATCCCCTTGCCATTTCCTGCGTCGTGAATCTCTTCGGTTCTTCAGTTACTTCTTCTTCCTCTTGTCTCTCTTCGTCCTTTCTCTGGGCCTCCAGTTCCATCAGGTCTTCATTAGTAAGCTCCTCATGTTGCACAACGAGTTCCATCGTTATCACTTGGCACTTCTCAGCAGTACCAGCTACATCACCGCTGCTTTTATGCTTGCTTCCGGACATCCTGGGCTTGAAATAAAGATACTGTATAGAGTACAGTACAGTAAAGTCCACAAAAGCACAACCACTTGTAGAGGATGCACGCACGTGACGATGTATGCCAAACACATGAACTAACTTATGTGACTGGACATGCAAACACAGCTTTGCATCTTTGGAAGTTCGCAACTTGAAGGTTCGTATGTGGGGGACTTACTGTAATACCATTCACAGCAACATAGATGGACCTAGTGACTATGTCATCCCTTTTGAAACAGCCCTTCTGGTGTCTATTTGTTTCCTTGTTTATCCTCAATCATTCCTCTCAAAAGTTCAAATTCAGCTTACTTTCTGTTTTTCTGAACGTATTTCAGTGAGGAAAACTGTACAGAGCTGATTATTTTTGTGTGATGGATATTGAGGAGCTGACACTTAGACCTTAGGGAATGTCTGCATATCCAAATATCCTGTATGATCATTAGGAACACTGCTGGTACAGGTGATGGTGAGTAACTGTCCTGGGCTTACAGAACTCACTTATTGGACCACTAAGCATTTACAAAGTACATACGACGTGTTCAGCACTGTGCAAGGCACGATTGTTGCTGCTTGTTTCCTGATTCCATCACTTGCATACAAAATGATTTCAAAGAAATGTCCTCTGTGCCCAACACCTTTTCATTTCTTTCACTTATAAAAGTAGAAGCCATGCAACTGTGTAAATCATCATGCAGTATAAATACTGTTGTTCTGCAAAACTGATGTAAACCCATGAGTCAAAAGATACGGGCGTCTCTCCTAGATTTCCAGTTTTCTTTCATCATCTGTGCTTTTCTCTCTATTTTTGAATCTAAATCAAAAATCTCTTCTGTCAGTTCCAATAGCAATTTCAGTAAATACTGATCCTCAATCCCTTTATTCAGTAGAGATTTTAAAGATACTGTTGAAAGAGTCAAAACTCAAACTGGAATTTTGCAACTACAGGCAAACGTGGCATTCATTCCGTTAACAAACTGTTGATTTCTGAGCCAGCAGAAGCAGCAAGCACTGAGGATGCTGAGTAAGTGGTCCTGAAGATGAAATTGAGGGTGGCAAAAAATATTCTTCCACTTTAGTTTCTCAAATGGCTGTGCGCATTCTTTAACATCATATTGGGATAAGTGATTATAATACTACTACTAATAAAAATAATAATCAGTCTTTTAAATCTGCTCCTAAGAGTTTTCTGTAAGTAGCTTCATGTATTGGGCAAACACCACATTAATCTTCACAGTGTGCCAACAGAAATGAATATTTCAAGGTAGTCTGATATCTAGATTTCTTTTCTTCAAGGGATATTTTCAGTCAAGAATCAGGTCTTGTATTGCATACTAAAGTTTAACTAACTCTGAACTCCGAAACACCAAGGGAAAAAGGAAAATCTTCAAACTAAGGACCGCTTTGACACCTGGGGTGTGCTGTATGAGTCGCTAGTGGCTTTAAAAGACTTGCATTGGAGGTTCACAACAAGGTGGTCTATAAGGAAGATATTTTCCTTCCTGTTTCAGAGATGATGAAACAGGTGCAAAGAGGTTAAGTGACCTGCCCACAGTAAAATCAAAGAGCCTAACATAAAATATACCTTTATCCTTATTTTCTGGTTTGAATTATAATTCATTAAGAGATATCAAAGCCACACTTAATTTCTACAAAGAGCTGAAGTCATGGGTTTTTGTTTTGTTCTATCTCCATAACCAGCCTTTTCCCATGGCTCTTTCTTTAGTTCATTTGAGATGAACTAGTTACATTAAGACATACTGATTCTTATAAAATGGCCAGTTTACAAAATGAAAATATGCCAACTCGGGCTACAACACAATCTGGACATCAATCTCTTTGTAGTGTGGTTGCTCTTAATAATGATGATGAAAATGGTTGGTTGGGTTACTAAAAACCTATCTGTGCATTTGCTTGTTTGTATGCTTCTTTTCTGGCTTCCCCCTTCTGTCAGGGCCACTTCCTTTCATGCTTTGTCTACTTCAAATGCTAATTGAGGAATAATGGTTTTGCCTCCAGGGTAGGTCATGCTCTCAAAGTTAATTATGAAGTAGGCTGCCAAATTCTTAAGAGAATGGGTCTGGGTCTGAAAGGTAAAGATTAAATCCTAGCTCTACCACTTACTGGCTACATAAACTTGGGCAAGAGTCTCAACCTTCCTAAACCTCAATGTTGCCATCTACACACAGAGGGTGAAAATGGTACATAGACAGACTAAATAAAATGATGCATATAAAACACTTAGCATAATGCGTGTTATCCAGTAAGCCAGCAATGGAAAAATGAAAACTGCTGTTACATTTACACAAATCCATAACTTCTCTATGTTGACATTTGTTATAAAAAGTCAAGCAGGGGCGCTGCCCCAGCCAGCGTCCTGAGCCAAGCTGCAGCATCCTTCGCCCACTGTGTGGCTGTGGCCTTTAATCTGCCGGCTCCTCTGCTGGGGGCGGGGGTGCTGAGTTTCCTGCTGGGAGGCAAAGTGGTCCCCCTTGACCTCCCAAATGCCACAAGGAGACAGGCATCTGGGCACTAGGTACCCCCACACTTGCCCTACACGTGCCAGTGCAAGGCCCTGGCGAGGCCGAGGAGGCAAAGCGCTTTCCCCAAGAGCGCAGTGAGTGGGACGTGGTGGCTTTATCCTCTCCCTCCACAGATGAATTCAGACAAGGAAACTATATGCCATGCTCAATATAAATACAACTGGATATAAACTTCAGGAGGGCGGAGTACATCATGTCTCTCATTGACTCCTGTCTCTTGAGCATCTAATACTGTGCCAGGCATATGCCGTGTGGCTGTCAGGATCTCTGTGCTCCGGCCAGGTGTCAGGCCTGTGCCTCTGAGGTGGGAGGGCCAACTTCAGGACACTGGTCCACCAAAGCCCTCCCAGCTCCACGTAATATCAAACGGTGAAAGCTCTCCCAGATATCTCCATCTCAACGCTAAGACCCAGCTCCACTCAACGACCAGCAAGCTACAGTGCTGGACACCCTATGACAAACAACTAGCAAGACAGGAACACAACCCCTCCTATTAGCAGAGAGGCTGCCTAAAATCATAATAAGGTCACAGACACCCCAAAACACACCACTGCACACAGTCCTACCCACCAGAAAGACAAGATACAGCCTCATCCACCAGACACAGGCACCAGTTCCCTCCACCAGGAAGACTATACAACCCGCTGAACCAACCTTAGCCACTGGGGACACACACCAAAAACAACAGGAACTACGAACTTGCAGCCTGCGAAAAGGAGACCCTAAACACAGTAAGTTAAGCAAAATGAGAAGACAGGGAAACATACAGCACATGAAGGAGCAAGGTAAAAACCCACCACACCAAACAAATGAAGAGGAAATAGGCAGTCTACCTGAAAAAGAATTCAGAGTATTGATAGTAAACATGATCCAAAATCTTGGAAATAGAATAAAGAAAATAAAAGAAACGTTTAACAAGGACCTAGAAGAACTAAAGCGCAAACGAACAATTATGAACAAGACAATAAATGAAATTAAAAATTCTCTAGAAGGAAACAACAACAGAAAAAGTGAGGAAGAAGAACGAATAAGTGACCTGGAAGATAAAATAGTGGAAATAACTACCACAGACAAGAATAAAGAAAAAAGAATGAAAAGAATTGAGGACACTCTCAGAGACCTCTGGGACAACATTAAATGCACCAACATTTGAATTATAGGGGTCACACAAGAAAAAGAGAAAAAGAAAGGGACTGAAAAGATATTTGAAGAGATTATAGTTGAAAACTTCCCTAATATGGGAAAGGAAAGTCAATCAAGTCCAGGAAGTACAGAGAGTCCCACACAGGATAAATCCAAAGGAGAAACACACCAAGACACATATTAATTAAACTATCAAAAATTAAATACAAAGATAAAACATTAAAAGCAGCAAGTGAAAAACAATAAAAAACATACAAGGGAATCCCCATGAGGTTAACACCTGATTTCTCAGCATAAACTCTGCAAGCCAGAAGGGAGTGGCAGGAGATGTTTAAAGTGATAAAAGGGAAAAACCTACAACCAAGATTACTCTACCCAGCAAGGATCTCATGCATATTTGACGGAGAAATTAAAACCTTTACAGACAAGCAAAAGCTAAGAGAATTCAGCACCACCAAACCACCTCTACAACAAATGCTACAGGAACTTCTCTAGGCAGGAAACACGAGAGAAGGAAAAGACCTACAATAACAACCCAAAACAGTTAAGAAAATGGTAATAGGAACATACATGTTGATAACTACCTTAAATGTAAATGCATTAAATGCTCCAACGAAAAGACATACACTGGCTGAATGGATACAAAAACAAGATCTGTATATATGCTGTCTACAAGAGACCCACTTAGGACCTAGGGACACAAACAGACTGAAAGAGAGAGGATGGAAAAAGATATTTCATGCAAATGGAGATCAAAAGAAAGCTGGAGTAGCAATACTCATATCAGATAAAACAGACTGTAAAATAAAGAATGTTACAAGAGACAAGGAAGGACACTACATAATGATCAAGGGACCAATCCAAGAAGATATAGCAATTGTAAATATTTATGCACCCAACATAGGAGCACCTCAATTTATAAGGCAAATGCTAACAGCCACAAAAGGGGAAATAGACAGTAACACAATCATAATAGGAAACATTGACACCCCACTTTCACCAATGGACAGATCATCCAAAATGAAAATAAAAAAGGAAACACAAGCTTTAAATGATACATTAAATAAGATGGACTTAATTGATATTTACAGGACATTCCATCCAAAAACAAGAGAATACACTTTCTTCCCAAGTGCTCATGGATCATTCTCCAGGATAGATCATATCTTGGGTCATAAATCAAGGCTTGGTAAATTTAAGAAAATGGAAATTGTATCAAGTATCTTTTCTGATCACAACACTATGAGACTAGATATCAATTACAGGAAAAAATCTGTAAAAAATACAAACACATGGAGGCTAAACAATACACTACTAAATAACCAAGAGATCACTGAAGAAATAAAAAAATACCTAGAAACAAATGACAATGAAAACATGACGATCCAAAACCTATGGGATGCAGCAAAAGCAGTTCTAAGAGGGAAGTTTAGAGCAATACAATCCTACCTCAAGAAACAAGAAACATCTCAAATAAACAACCTAAACTTACACCTAAAGCAATTAGGGAAACAAGAACAAAAAAACCCCAAAGTTAGCAGAAGGAAAGAAATCATAAAGATCAGATCAGAAATAAATGAAAAAGAAATGAAGGGAACAATAGCAAAGATCAATAAAAGTAAAAGCTGATACTTTGAGAAGATAAACAAAATTGATAAACTACTAGCCAGACTCATCAAGAAAATAAGGGAGAAAACTCAGATGAATAGAATTTGAAATGAAAAAGGAGATGTAACAACTGACACTGCGGTGACTATATGCCAATAACAAGGACAACCTGGAAGAAATGGACAAATTCTTAGAAAAGCACAACCTTACAAGACTGAACCAGGAAGAAATAGAAAATACAAGCAGACCAATCACAAGCACTGAAATTACAACTGTGATTAAAAATCTTCCAACAAACAAAAGCCCAGGACCCAATGGCTTCACAGGTGAATTCTATCAAACATTTAGAGAAGAGCTAACACCTATCTTCCAAAATTTAGCAGAGGGAGGAACACTCCCAAACTCATTCTACTAGGCCACCATCACCCTGCTACCAAAACCAGACAAAGATGTCACAAGGAAAGAAAACTACAGGCCAGTATCACTATGAACATAGATGCAAAAGTCCTCGACAAAATACTAGCAAACAGAAACCAAGAGCACATTAAAAGGATAATATAACGTAATCAAGTGGGTTTTACCCCAGGCATGCAAGGATTCTTCAGCATTCACAAATTAATCAATGTGATAAACCATATAAACAAATTGAAGGAGAAAAACCATACGATCATCTCAACAGATTCAGAAAAAGCTTTTGACAAAATTCAACACCCATTTATGATAAAATCCCTTCAGAAAGTAGGCATAGAGAGAACTTACCTCAACATAATAAAGGTCATATATGACAAACCCACAGCCAACATCGTTTTCAAAGGTTAAAAAGTGAAACCATTTCCTCTAAGATCAGGAACACGACAAGGTTGTCCACTCTCACCACTATTATTCAACATAGTTTTGGAAGTTTTAGTCACAGCAATCAGAGAAGAAAAAGAAATAAAAGGAATCCAAATCAGAAAAGAAGGTGTAAAGCTGTCACCGTTTGCAGATGACATGATACTATACATAGAGAGTCCTGAAGATGCTATCAGAAAAGTACTGGATCTAATCAATGAATTTGGTAAAGCAGCAGGATACAAAATTAATGCACAGAAATCTCTTGCATTCCTATACAGTAATGACAAAAAAATCTGAAAGAGAAATGAAGGAAACACTCCCATTTACCACTGCAAGTAAAAGAATAAAGTACCTAAGAATAAACTGACCTAAGGAGACAAAAGACCTGTATGCAGAACACTATAAGACACTGATGAAAGAAATCAAAGATAATACAAACAGATGGAGAGGTATACCATGTTCTTGGACTGGAAGAATCAACACTCTGAAAATGAGTATACTACCCAAAGCAATCCACAGATTCAATGCAATCCCTATCAAACTACCAATGGCATTTTTCACAGAACTAGAACAAAAAATTTCACAATTTGTATGGAAACAGAAAAGACC
Organism: Pseudorca crassidens; assembly: GCF_039906515.1. Classification (NCBI taxonomy): domain Eukaryota; kingdom Metazoa; phylum Chordata; class Mammalia; order Artiodactyla; family Delphinidae; genus Pseudorca; species Pseudorca crassidens. The sequence continues at coordinate 131,912,720 of NC_090298.1, read as the reverse complement.
CCGAACAGCCAAAGCAATCTTGAGAAAGAAAAATGGAGCTGGAGGAATCAAGCTCCCGGACTTTAGTTTATACTACAAAGCTACAGTAATCAAGACAAAATGGTACTGGCACAAAAACAGAAATGCAGATCAATGGAACAGGATAGAAAGCCCGGAGATAAACCCACGCACCTATGGTCACCTTATCTTTGATAAAGGAGGCAAAAATATACAATGGAGAAAAGACAGCCTCTTCAATAAGTGGTGCTGGGAAAACTGGACAGCTACATGTAAAAGAATGAAATTAGAACACTCCCTAACACCATACACAAAAATAAACTCAAAATGGATTAAAGATCTAAATGTAAGGCCAGACACTATAAAACTCTTAGAGGAAAACATAGGCAGAACACTCTCTGATGTAAATCACAGCAAGATCCTTTGTGACCTACCTCCTAGAGAAATGGAAATGAAAACAAAGATAAACAAATGGGACCTAATGAAACTTAAAAGCCTTTGTACAGCAAAGGAAAACATAAACAAGATGAAAAGACAACCCTCAGAATGGGAGAAAATATTTGCAAAGGAAGCAACTGACAAAGGATTAATCTCCAAAATTTACAAGCAGCTCATGCAGCTCAATATCAAGAAAACAAACAACCCAATTAAAAAATGGGCCAAAGACTTAAATAGACATTTCTCCAAAGAAGATATACAGATTGCAAACAAACACATGAAAGGACATCAGTAATCATTAGAGAAATGCAAATCAAAACTACAATGAGGTATCACCTCACACCAGTTAGAATGGCCATCATTAAAAAATATACAAACAGTAAATGCTGCAGAGGGTGTGGAGAAAAGGGAACCCTCTTGCACTGTTGGTGGGAATGTAAATTGATACAGCCACTATGGACAACAGTATGGAGGTTCCTTAAAAAACTAAAAACAGAACTACCATATGACCCAGCAATCCCACTACTGGGCATATACCCTGAGAAAGCCATAATTCAAAAAGAGTCATGTACCTCAATGTTCACTGTAGCTCTATTTACAATAGCCAGGACATGGAAGCAACCTAAGTGTCCATCAACAGATGAATGGATAAAGAAGATGTGGCACATATATATAATGCAATATTACTCAGCCATAAAAAGAAACAAAATTGAGTTATTTGTAGTAAGGTGGATGGACCTAGAGACTGTCATACAGAGTGAAGTAAGTCAGAAAGAGAAAAACAAATACTGTATGCTAACACATAATTATGGAATCTAAAAACAACAAAAAAAAATGGTTCTGAAGAACCCAGGGGCAGGACAGACGTAGAGAATGGACTTGAGGACATGGGGAGAGGGAAGGTAAGCTGGGACGAGGTGAGAAGAGTGGCATGGACATATATACACCACCAAATGTAAAACAGATAGCTAGTGGGAAGCAGCTGAATAGTACAGGGAGATCACCTTGGTGCTTTGTGACCACCTGGAAGGGTGGGATAGGGAGGGTGTGAGGGAGACGCATGAGGGAGGAGATATGGGGATATATGTATACATACAGCTGATTCACTTTGTTATAAAGCAGAAACTAATACAACTTCACAACATTGTAAAGCAATTATACTCCAATAAAGATGTTAAAATAAATAAATAAATGAAGTATCTAAAAAAATCAAGCAAAAGTCAAAGAAGATATAGATACTAACTGGATTCATTAATTTATGGACCATTTTTAATTTTACCTTCATTAGATGCATACCTGGTCACATATATTGATTTATTTAGAAACAAATTTCCTGGTGTGATTACTATTCCATTTGTGGTTGTCGTTGGACAGAAAGCAATTGTCACACAATCTATATCCTGCTGTTTTGTTGTCACATTAGCCACAAGGCAGTAATGTCATTTAGGTCCCCCCCATGCATTCAATCTGTCACCATATCCTGCTGTTTACTCTTCCATGGCATCATTAATGTCAGCACTGTGCTCTCCATTCTTGTAAACATAGCATTCCAGCCCCGCTGTCACAAATTCAAGCTAAGTCCAACCTATTTCCCATGAAATTTGCATGAAATGTTTCCTTAAGAAATCAATGGGACCAAAGTCTTGCCCAATTTCTGAAATCCCTATGAACTTCCAACTCAAACCACGATCAACAGAACACATGTGCTCACTTCCCCTAACAGTCTCATTTTGGAATTCTGTGTGTTCTCCCTTGTCACACCACACCAATGTAACTCAGTTTGCTTACATCATAGCAGGCTTCTTTATCTGAAGAGGGGACTTTCCACAATATATGATCATTCTCTCACAGCGTCTAATTTCTAGACACTCCTAGCACAGTGACCATTCACCCAGCTGTTTCCACGAATCACTTAAGAGAATTTCTTCAGAGTCCATCTGTCCAAGTGGCCCTGAGTTTTCATAATCCTGTATCATGAATGCTATTATTTTCAATTCAAAGAGTCAAAATTCCTTACTTCTTATGAACTTTATCAACTCTTTCTCCCTCATCTGATAAACTAATACGTTCAAGCTAGGAAGAAACTGCCCATGGCCAACTACACACTCCCCTTTACATTCATCTAAGTATAAGGCTTACTTTCATATGTACCATAATTATTTTATTATTTATATCAAGAGCAATGAATCTCGGTAGTAGTATATGGGGGACAGGGGAATAGAGGGTGTGACCAGGGAGGCATATTAGAATTGTCAAAGTGGAGGAAATCCATTTAAAAACAAGTGAGTAGAACATGATTGACATAAAGGTAACCTCTGTGGTGCTTTATCTTTCACATTATGTAGGAAAAAAATATTTTCAGCAAGCAGATAGGCCCAACAATATCCAATGAAACAAAATGATCAAAAATTATTTTAAATTATGTATTTTTAAAAGTCAAAAAACTGCATCTCCTTCTTGCTCTTAGTATGTATTTAAAAATGCATTATTTACTTTGAAATTTCAGATAACATTAAAGGAGAACATTCCATTCTTATGTTCCCCTAGAAGATGTGGAATGTGTAAGTCCAGAATGAATCCCATCTCAAAAGTTATCCACTTTATGTAAGGGCTTTTTAAAGTAACAACATCTACCTGAAACTTTCTATCACCAAAAATGGCAAATTTACCTAACTAACCACAATATAATCTCCAGTAAGAAATAATGAAAGATCCTGAGTGTAAGAATTTGTCAAAACTTGCCCCTCCCTTGCCCTCCAAAATAAATTATTAACAAATTCAATAGAATAGCATAAAGTGAAATCTTGGTATGCAGTAATCTCAAAAAGTAGCATTATTGATGTTTTCTACTTTGCCTCCACAAATTAACACTTGCAAATAGTTAAAACCTGAAGTGTGGGATCTTAGCAGTAGACAGAACTTTTGAAATAATCTAACTCGTTTTTTGTGTCCTCCATGAGAAACTCTTCTACTTGACTTTTGTCTGAAGTCTGAGATCAATAATTTCCAATGACAGGGCGTTCATTCCTTCCAGAAGATTCTTTTTTTTTTTTTTAATAAAATGAACAGAATTGAAATTTTCATGCTTGCGACGTCTACTCATTGGTCCTAGTTATGCCATATGGAGCCACACAGAATAAGCTTAACCATCTTAACATGATAGATCCTCAAATACTTCCATTTCACACAAACTTCAAAGTTTTTCATTATGTAGGCCACCAGTTGTTCCAATCACGCTTTTTAGAAAATTGAGAGGAATTAAAACCATGAGCTTGAGAGTCAGAATGATCTAGTTCTCAGTACTAGTTTTGTCCTGCATTAGTTGCAGGTCCTTGGGCAAGTGATTTACCCTTTGAAACCTAGGTTTTTATCTGTGAGTAACAGCATTTAGTTCACAATTTTGTTATGATAATTGGTAAATAGTGTATGTAAGTTGCTTAAAATACACATAAACACTTTCAAAAAAGCTTTTCTGGGCTTCCCTGGTGGCGCAGTGGTTGAGAATCTGCCTGCTAACGCAGGGGACATGGGTTCAAGCCGTGGTCTGGGAGGATCCCACATGCCACAGAGCAACTAGGTCCGTGAGCCACAACTACTGAGCCTGCGCGTCTGGAGCCTGTGCACCGCAAAAAGAGACGCCGCGATAGTGAGAGGCCCGCGCACCGCGATGAAGAGTGGCCCCTGCTTGCCACAGCTAGAGAAAGCCCTCACACAGAAACGAAGACCCAACACAGCAAAAATAAATAAATTAATTAATAAACTCCTATCCCCAACATCTTCCTTAAGAAAAAAAAAAAAGTTTTGCTATTATCATGCTAATGGTTTTGTTTTACCTTTATCTCTAGGGATGTCATTCCCAATAATCTGAAAAATCTCTAAAAATGAGAATAATAAACACAGTGGAATGACTATTTTTTGTTATGATTACAGTTATTATGTCATTACATCTATGTAACTGGTAAACCCAGTCCACCATTCACACCACTGCTTACTAATGCTTTCTTTTAAGATACAATTCTGTTTTCTGATTATTTTCAACAGATATTTCATGCTTGTATCTGAAGCTTTTGATTTAACTGATAACGTCAGAAGAAGCTGGTCTACTTAATAGACTCTGTTGGATACAGGAGTGAATTCTTCACAGCATCAGGACATGTCAAGGTTTAAGTGCGTGCACATCTGCAATATCAAAACGGAACAAACTCCCATATCTTGCCAGTACTCTGAAGTGTGAATCCAAAACCCAAGGAACAGCAGTTCTACAAAGATACAACTCCAGACACATGTACTCATAAAGTCTGAGCTTTGCAAAGTAAAGAACGAATAAAACTGGAAACGTTCCTTCCCCAAATCCTGAATCACCATGACAGCTCCAGTATGTGTGAAGTCTCAAATACTTATCAAAATGATAACCGATTTTTAACTGAAAGCAGCAAAGTGTGGCTATTTTCCCTATATTCTGCCTGCAGCATTCATCAAAATCTATAGAGGGGTTGAACTAGCCTAAGACCTCAGTCATGGTAACCCTATCCCTGGGAATTTAAATTCAAAGATCATATTCTAATTGGCACTGTTGCTACCACTGCAAAATGTGCCTTAGTTGCCTTGGTATTTTTGTGAAGTGTACCTCTGCATGTTTTGATCTAAAATACTTCTCTTATACAGGGCTAAAACTTTGAAAGCTACAGAAACAGACCAAGATTATCAACTATTTCCACCATAACTAAATCTTACAGCTGACCTCAGCTGTCATTGAATCAACTAAGGTCTAGATGGCAGAAAAGCTATGTGTAGCTATGTCACTGAGAGATAGCAATATACATAAGGCTTTGGCTTCTATTTTTAGTCTGACCTCAATAAAGTATTACAGAATTACAGCCACTTCTCAATGAAGCTTGAGCCATTCAAATCACAAGGTCTCATTTTAGCAGAGTCGGTGATCCTGAAGCATGTGAAAATATTTTTTCTTAATGCAGGAATTATGTAAAAAAAAAAAAATCAGATTCAGGATGCTTTCACAACACAAGTCAGTATAACTTATGGTCTGACTACCAGAATGGAAATTCTGTCTCAATTAAAGATATACACTCACACACACGTGTAGGAAAAGAACACACCCATACACACACACACATATGTATATGCATATTTGTATATAATGTATATGTGTATGACCCATGTGCTTATTCTTCCAATTTTACCTATTTAAACAAACATTTTAAAAAATCTACTTTCTCACAACATTTTCAGAACTTTTCCTAGTTTTATCCATACACTACTCTTCTTATAAGGTAAGTTGAATACACGTGTCCTTTTAAAGATGAAAAAATTGAAGCAGATAAGGTTCTAATGAATTTCACAAGGTCACAAAGGGAGAATCTAGGTCTCTTGATCTATAGCTTTGGAAATCTCCACTAAATAGTGTTACAAAAAATAGAGTAAGAAACTACCCAGAAACATTTATATGCTTAAAGTACATTTTTTGCTTATGAATGTCTCATTTCTTTTGATGAAACATCTATTGTTAGGCTAATTACAGGACAGGACAGTAAGAATGTACGAGTGAGTGGATGGGTAAGTTTGCTACATGAAAGCACTGTGCTAGGTCCTGTGGAACAGGGATGGGAATGAGAGAGGGTTAATTATAAAGAGAACATAGCATTTGTGACAACAAGGATGGGCCTTGGGAGTATTTTGCTAAGTGAAGTTAAGTCAGAGAAAAACAAATACTGTATCATAACACTTATAGTATAGAATCCTAAAAAGCTGCTTCTCATAGAAACGGAGAGTAGAATGATGGTTGTCAGGGTCTGAGGGTTTGGAGAAATGGTGACACATTGGTCAAAGAACACAAACTTCCAGTTATAAGATAAAAAAGAGTTGGGGACCTAATGTACAGCATGATGATTATAGTTAATAACACTGTGCTATATATTTGAAAGTTGCTAAGAGAACAGATCTTAAATTTTCGCAGCACAAATAAGAATAGTTACTATGTGATGTGATCCATATGTTGGCTAATGCTATAGTGGTAATCTTTTCTTACAATATACATGTAGCAAATCAACACGTTGTATGCCTTAAATTTATACAATGTTAAATGTCAATCAGACTGCACTAAAGCTGAAAAATAACAGGGCATGGTTCTTTTTTTTTTTTTTTTTTTAGGAAATTTACTCTCTAACCGGGATAAGCATGAAAACTATAAAATATGCTAATACATTCACTGTTTATATTGGCAGGATGCTTGCATACACAATATATACACAGAGAATAGGGACGAAGCATTCTTTCAACTACTGGTAGACAGGGTTTTAAAGACTGCAAAAAAAACAGCCGTGGGTAGTTGTATTAACGGTTACTAAAAAAACAGAGTAAGAATTGGATGTAACTCATGACTCCGGCCTTTCGCTCAAGATTCAGGTAAATGTCACCAAGACCCCAGAAAAGGGCTCTGGAAACTACTGCCATTTCAGCAAAATCCCAATTTAGGAAATTGAAGCTGGCGAAATTAAGTTTTGCCAAATACAAACTGTTGGCTCTAACACTGTTCTATCCCAGACTCAAAATCTGATGTTGGTAAATGCTATTAAACTGTTGTCATCTTATAAAATAGATGCTAGCAAATCTACAGCATTTTTTTTTTTTCTGGCCAGCCTTAAAGTAAATGTGAGTCATCTTGTCTCTTCTTCATTTCCGCCCCCCACCAAGTGGGTGATTTATGTAATGTCTTTCCTGTTGCTTTAACGACAATCTCAAAACACCATTTTAATAACTGTAACACTGTTCATGTTAAAATTCAAAAACAGATCATTTCCTCGATTAAACTAATCATTACATGATTTTGGCCATAATTTTATGATGAACATATAAAATATATTTTAAAAGTAATGAAATTTAAAAATTCTCTCAAAGATTCACTTGTACATTCTAAAGGTAGCTATTGCTCTATTACTCCCTCTGTGGATCAATATAAATGGGTTAAAAGATTAACATCTGTTCTTTTCAATTTATTTATGTCCTACCTCACTGAAAAAAAAAATTGAGGCAGTCAAAAAATTTAAGAGTTCAAAATGTCAAGCATCTCTAGGTTAAGGCTTTCTTAGCTGTTACCTAAGGATAAAAAGAGATGAAGCAGAACTGATTTTTTTGTGTAAAAATAATACAATTTAAAATACAGATTAAGGGGATTTAAAATCTGTTGTGAGGTTACACCACATCAATTCTTTATACCAGAAATTCAATAGGAGAAGGAAAGCCAAAAGAAAACTAAATTAATAATTTCATGGTTAGCTTAGAAAATCAATGGCTAATATTGTTCCTTGATGATCTGTGAAGGTATGATTATACTTTTAAAAAAATTAGGATGTGATTTTTAGGTAATCTTTAAAACACAAACTATGTTTCATTATTAAAAACACAAATTAATTTTTTTCATGGTTGTATAAATTATGCCTAGCATCAAGACACTTAACAGAAAGATATTTATAACAGCATGCCAGTTTCAGAGATGCCATTGTTTAAAGAACCATGCATTCTGTTTTCAACTAAGCTTACACTTTTTTGGCCATAAAACCCTTAATATTAACACATTACATTCATTTGCTTAAACTTACTTTATTTTTTTCAGAACACACATTAAGGTATTCTTTTTCCTGGAATTCCTCAAAGTATTTTCACCTCATCCCCACAACAAAATTAAAGGCCTGAAGATTAGTATGACAGGATACAAATTACAAAGCTATATCAAATGCATGTCTCCATTCTCTTCTGAAAAAGTTCGTATTTAATTTCACAGATGCTAAGTATGCTGCAGGGGACCTCTTAGGTGTTGGTGTAAGAGACAGCTTAGAGTAAAAGAGTAAAATAAGTATTGCCCAGGCATTATAAAGATGTTTACATAAAGAAACCCATCTAGTATTACAGATTTAGGAGTTTACCTTTATAGAAGTAAAAGCACCAGGACAGAAGAATATATGTACAAAGCTGTCTACTGAAGAAATAATTGTAAGAGCAAAAACAATGAGTATGCTGTTTATCAATAGAGAAATTGTTAAATATTTTAAGGCACATCTACAGTTGTTGGGTATAGAGAGTCAAAAGAGACTACCTTTCAAGAAGTCCAGTCAATACTGTATAGCACAGGGAACCCTACTCAATACTCTGTAATGACCTATATGGGAAAAGAATCTAAAAAAGAGTGGATATATGTATATGTATAACTTATTCACTTTGCTGTACAGCAGAAAGTAATACAACCTTGTAAATCAACTATACTCCAATAAAAATTAAAAAAAAAAAAAAAAAAAAGAAGTTCAGTCAGTATTTTCAAGGGAACCGGAGAGCCCCAAATCCTCTGAATGGCTAACAGGTATGTAACCCACAGCCACTGGTAGCTCTCCAAGGTCCTGAAATGTAAGTGCTTCTAATCATTGTTGGGAGCTAGCCAGAATGCTGGCTATGTCAGCCAATTGCAAAAGGGTTAACACAGAAGCTTCAGAGTCACCTAGCATAAATGACCCTATTTTGAGTATTTTATCAACATATAATAACTAAAACCTAAAATAGGCCTGAAGTTTACTGCATTTGCTTTCTACTGGGTCACATTATAGCCAAACTCTAGAGGAGAGGAAAAATGGAGCTTCAGTCTATAGTGAGAAGCAGATTGATTCACTTCAAATCTTGCACTGAACTTATTCTCATGCAAGAAGTCTTTCTGCATTAATTCTACCTATTCTAAGTCTTCTCTAACACGATAAGCATAATCTGTATTTTTAAGATTGATGCTTGCAATTCTTCTCATGTATTTACGGTTTACCTCTCTCAAGTTAAATTGCATGTTTATTGACAGTGCTGTTTTATGTCTAATTTTCTTAATATCTAAAATCATGGTTTTATACAGAAGATTCTCAAAAATGATTCTTTAATGAATAAAAGAATTTAAGTAAACACACAGATCACTTCTGCTTCTCACCTCACTTGTTTATTTTTCTGAATGAAAAAAGAAACCTATCAAGGTGAACAGTTGCTATAGTGATAAGCACAACAACAAATGCAGATAAATTAATAGACAAGCTTTTTTTCCTCCCTACCTCTCATTTCTACCTATAATTTTAGGTAAATGGTAGCCTCTGTAACTCAAAATTTCAAACTTCCATGGTACATAACAATCAATAGACTATAGGCAGTTGGCATTCAAATAATAACTTTAGGAAAAAATTGGAAAACTCAAGAACTAATTCTGATATAGACTCAGCTATTCCCTATGGAAGTGCCATGGGTTAAACATAGACAGCAAAGATTGATAGTATAATTATAATCAAGAATACATTTCGGGGACTTCCCTGATCATGCAGTGGTTAAGAATCCGCCTGCCAGTGCACGGGACACAGGTTCTATCCCTGGTCTGGGAAGATCCCACCTGCCGTGGAGCAACTAAGCCCGTGTGCCACAACTGCTGAGCCTGTGCTCTAGGGCCCATGAGCCACAACTACTGAGCCTGCATGCTGCAACTACTGAAGCCCACGCACCTAGAGCCCATGCTCCACAACAAGAGAAGCCACCGCAATGAGAAGCCCACGCACCACAACGAACACCCAATACAGCAAAAAAAAAAAAAAAAAAAAAAAGAATACATTTTCAAACTATAAAGGACATTGAAGATCAACTAGTCCAAACTGCTCACATAGTAGAGGTGGAAAAAACTGAAATCCAGAAATATAAAATGACTTGTAGGTTATAAAGGACAATGCTAGGACCAAAAGCCATGCACCTTCCTTGTTATTTTACTAACTTTTTGTCCTGTTAAAATCTGTTCATTTTTTTAAACTTATACTGACTGAGTCATAAGCATCTCAAAGCTATGAGAATGTAAGTGCAATGATCTCTGAAAAAGAGTAGAAGGGGGTCATACTCACCTGATTCAGTTTATTTTTGCCTTTCTCAAAATGGTGGAAACTAAAATTTTCAAAGGATATCTTTAGGAAGGTGCTTCTCTGATCTATATTATTCTTTCTAAATACACTTTAAATAAAACACAATTGGCAAAATCCAAGGTATATGTTCACCAATAAAAGTATCTTTATTAAAATATTTTTGATATGATAAACGTATCATTTTAGGTCTTATCATTCAATCATCGTAATAATGGAACCTGTAAACATGTGGCTGAGTGTATAGGAGAAAACTATGAAACTTTTCACGAGGCTAGGGAGTCATCTTTGAATAATATGAAGCATTTTCATGTAAAAAAAAGACTTGATCCTTTTGGAGATAAATCTATATGCTATATGCTACACAAATACTCCAAGAAAAAGTGATACACAAAGAAAAAGTCTTTCTTCAAATGAACAAAATGCCTAGGCATAGGAGACTGTCTGAATACACTATAATACCACATTGTGGAGTATTATATAGCCATATAAAGAAAAACAGAAAATCTTTATGAACAAATATGGGGTGATTTCCAAGATATACAGTCAGGTAAAAATATCAAGGTGTGAAAGAATATCATATCTACCTTTTGAGTAAAAATTAAAGTTAAATATGAGTAAATATACATATGACTGTACATATATGCATAGATTCATGTGTATGTATGCACAGGAATATATGGATATGTGTGTGTGTACATATGTAGCATTTGTTTGAATATACACACTACTGATAAATCAGAAAATAATAAAACGGTTACCAATGGAAGTGTAGGAACAAGGTAGAAAAGTAAAGATGGGATTGAGACTTTTCTGAGGATACCTTTTCATATAGTTTAAATTCTAAGCATATAAATATTTTATATTTTCAAAAACTAAAATGGATAAAAAGCCAAACCTAATGTAAACGACAAAGAGAAAATAAACAACACTATATCAAATTGATTACACAAGCACATCTAAAAAGTAGCTAAACTTCCTTGGTCAGAAATATTCTAAAGACAAAAAGAACTGCAAAGAAATCTAAAATTTCATTTATTGTGTATCATACTCAACAAGATCATAATACCCATCTCATAGTTTTGTTCTTAAAATTACATGAAAAATATATGTACAAAATAAGGGAAACTGCATGTGAAGTATACGGTAATTCACTGTAATATCTTCACAATTTTTTGATAAATCTAAAATTATTCTAAAATAATAAGTTTAAGGAAAAAATGTATGTACAACACTAAGTATAATGCCTGACATAGAAGACGCTATTGATTTGAAAAAAATAGACAAGTATGTCAAAGACAGTGAGCACTCACTGAACATTACATGTTGGTATAGTTATGTTTTGTTATATGTTTTGTTATTTGTTATTTTGTTATTTGTATTCTGGCAGAAAGTTTTACTGGAACTGAAATTTGAATAACACAGCACATTCAACAGTTTCTGAACCATAAGATCAGGTCTCCTAAGGTAATTCAGCCATACTGAGAAATCAAAATTACCTTGTAATTATATTCTCTATATGGTATTATACTTATACATGTATAAGTTTCATCTATACAGAGAAAAGTAACTCTTTATGGTTTTTAAGGGAGTTTCACACATTATCTTACATAAGCCTCACAATGACTCATCAAGATAGGGCAAGACAGCTCACCCCTTGAACCGCCTTGAACAAATGAGGAAACAGAGGTCTGTAGATGTTTAAAGACTTGTCCTTGTTCACACAGTTCATCTGTAATGGAGCTAGGACTAGAATCCCACTGACTCCTGGTCCATTGTTTCCCTTCACACAAGATACACCCTCATCCGCACTTAGGGGGATTAGGATCTATTGAAGTTAACAAGGTACTGGTATTTCAAAAACGTTAAAATTTGATGTATTTCATTTAGGGTAGAGGTGACTATCCTGTCCCTTTATACGAAAGTATATTCAAGTTACAATCTCAGAAGATATAATTCTACAGAATCTAGGACATCCTGTAAGTTGGTTAGGAAACTCACAAACACTAGGGGAAAAAAGTAAAATTTATAGACATTTACTCTCTCAGTAGGTTTCTGACATTACAGTACAGTACTGTTTTATACAATGGAGCCCGTATGGTTATCTTCAAAAGTCCTAAGCAATCTAGCTCCATCCAACCTTTTAAACAATGCCTTCTACTATTCTTCTGCATAAACTCTATCCTTTATTAGCCCAATCTACTATGGTAACTTTTCATTTCTTTGCCTTTGAGCTGTTCCCTCTTTACTTCAAATGTAGCCTGTACTAGTTTCTGTTGTTTCCAACTGAAGAATCTTAACTCTAGCCAGCCTAAAGGAATGTAAGTCATAAAGTAGCTCTCAGAAACCGAGGCTTTTGAAAGAAAACGGCCAGGGTGTCTGGGGAGTCTGGGTGTTCTGAACAGTCTATTCCGAGTATACACTATGAGCTTTTGCTTTACCTCCTGCTATCATGGGGGATGGGCAGTTGACCACAGTAAAAATCTACCTGCAGTTACCGGAAGAGAGGAAATGGATGTTGCTTAGGTGAAACTAACATGTGTGTAGCCAATATCTTAAGATACAGCATTCCCATACATTCTGGGAATTTTTCTCTGGTCTTTTGAGCATGGTGCTAGAAATACTTATTTCTATTCCTATATCATTCATTGCCAAATAAAACATCTGACACAAGTTTCCAATCTAGTTATAAGTCTCTTCCCCTGATTTTTAAGTGGTTACTTAAACCATATCTTGCCATCTCATTGAGATCCTGTCTCTGTACGTTCCTTTGTAGATAAAGGAAAAGACAGACCGAAGTTTGTTTAACACCAATTACCTAAAGTGTCATGTATGAGCATCCACATAACTGCACTTATTCCTCTCAACAACTCCCTGAGGTAGTTACTGTTATCATTACCTTCTCTCAGATGAAGAAACTGAGGCTCAGGGGAGTGATATAACTTGCTAAGATCACATATGTTGACACACACATAGGAGGTTTTAATAATACAAGAAATTAACTTCGATTTACCGTCTACACCATCCACTTGGCACGTAATCATAGTTTATCAATCCAAGAAACAGTCTAGTTCATGTTGTATTGTTAGTGTGTGTTACCTCCTTGGTTAAATTTTAACCTTATATTATATACATAATACCTTACATTATGTACATATTTATGTCACCCACCCTGCTTAGCAAATTGCTATCACACCACAAGCCTTTAAGAAGTGATTCTGCCTCATACATGATTCTCACAAGCCATAAAGTCATCATCATAACCATATCTTTGAAATGGTAGTTTTACTCTGTCTACACAGCAGAAAGTTCTCTACTGGCCACCGCTATTAGAGACAGGTTAAACCCCTCACACTTAAGTGGGTTTATCTCCTGCAGATTTGGCCTAATCACAGTTGTTTGGAAGGATAATCCACCTCACTGCCCATGACATAGCAGAGTCAGAAGTGAAATTCACAATGGGATGACAACTTCCACAAACCACACGTTTTGCTTTTATGAGTATCACCGATTAGCCATTAATGTGGTCATGAGATTAAATAAACGCTATAGTTTTAAGCAATATGGATGCCTCTAGAACGCGAGCTCAATGGGGACTTAGTCTTCAAAACACTGAACAGTATTTAGCACATGATAGGCATGCGATAAATATTCACTGATTTAATAAAATCATATATTGGGATCTTTCTCAATATTTTTCCAACTTGCAGAAATTTCTTTTCTAGTCACACAAACTTAATCATAAATTTAAAAAAATACCTCTCACTTTTATATTATAATATTAGTGCACTAGCTGGAGCATTGAGCTCCATCCAAATATTTGGGTTCCATTTTCTATACTGCCTCTAGCTAACTGTGATATTGAGCAAGTTATTTCATTACTTGGCCTTTTGCTATTCTGATGGATAAAATTGACATTTGCACAAAAAAACTGGAAAGCTCACTTCCAACTGGAAGTCTTCCTAAACTCTCTATATATTCTTTTAGGGAGTTCAAGTATCAGATGGGATCAGGGATTATGTTTTATTCATCTTCATTTCCCTAGTATAAAGCATAATGTCTGGAACATAAAACAAGTTCAATAAATGGAGGATGACCAAATAAGTTAACAAATGGTTGGGATATATAACCACTAAAGACCACTACAATTTCAAGAATTTATAGCTGTACAGTCTCACAAATAATCAAGCAAATGTCTCAAAAAGCTTTCCTTTTGATGTCACGCTTGATCAATGTAAAACATCAAACTACACAGGAACTACTCCTTTGTACTTCCTTATTTGTGTGATGAATAGAAGATGGTTACATTGTGGTCTTAATTATCTTAGTGATCTAAAATGATTTAAATTCTAAGTATCAAAAATCTAGGCTTGATCTCCAAATAGAAAATTTTTAAAAGAGAGTATAGACATAATGTAATTGAACAAAATGGTAGAGAGAATGCCACAGAAAATATAGAAACTAATAAACAGTATATGTGGGGACTTCCCTGGCAGTCCAGTGGTTAAGACTTCACCTTCCAATGCAGGGGGTGTGGGTTAGATCCCTGGTCGGGGAGCTAAGATCCCACATGACTTGTGGTCAAAAAACCAAAAAAAAAACAAAAAAAACAAAAAAACAAGCAATATTGTAACAAATTAAATAAAGGCTTTAAAAATGGTCCACATCAAAACACAAAAAAAGTGTATGTGAATTTACATTCAAAATTAGAGTATGGTTTCCCCAAGTGGCTTCTATAAAACACTAATACTGGAAAATTCTCATAAAAAAAAGGTTTTTATGATCAAAATCTTTGGGCTATGGTGTATTCTTTGACACCTTGCTAGAGCTTCCAAAGCATAAGTGTATCAAAGCTTTCAGATATCTTAATTCGTTAAATCCATCATTTCTCAAACTTGCTTGACCACAGAATCCACTTTTTATAGAAGACATCAATTAAGACACATCACCAGTGTTGAATAAAATATACTGTGGAAACACTGTTACTGAGGATGGGACATAGAAAAAGCTAGTAGAGCACATCCTTGTCCATGACCAGTGGCATTGAAGTCAATCAATGTCAAACTACAGTCTTTTCAAATTAAAAACAAACAAAAAGAACCTCTGTTATTCAACTGTATTATCCATGAACACATTTAGTACTCCCCATTGCATCTTGATCCTGACACCCCTGGGAGACCCTACATGAAGCAGAGAGTTGATCTGCATCTTCAAAACCTGGGAGCTGTAAACTTATTATTTGGAACCACAAGCATCTTTTCTAAATGGAATGCTTTAGACGAGACTTTTAAGGGCTCTTGCAATATTAATGTTTCTCTGTGGCCTTAGTTTGATCAATGAGGGTCAAGGAATTTCAGTGCTAAAAACCACAACTGCAACAGCTTATCATTAGCCTTGTACCTCTTTCAATTGATTTAAGGCCATAATAAAGCTCAGATTCACTTACAAGTCAAAGGCCACATTAGCAACAGCAGAATCATACTGTAAACTCATAACTGTAAGCCAGTTTGGTTTCCATTCATTCACTGAGCAACAATTTATTTTAAGCCTACTATGTGTTGGGAACTGGACTAAGAGGAGTACTAAGTTCTGGGGAGTCAAACAACACTAATCCAGTATGAGAAAACTTATCCAAGAGGAATTCAATATTGAGTGGGGTCACACCCCATCAAGAGATCATTTTAATATTAAGGGTCCAGAAAGAAACCCCTACGTGATGTCTTCCCTCAAACAAGGAGGCAGCCAGAGTATGAGCAGTGTTTTTAAGGTTATAAAAGAATGGTGATTAGAATGAATTAACTTAAACCTGGATACTTGTTTGCAACCATCATCATCAACAACAACAACGACGCAAATTTCTTTTACTGAGCAGATCCAGAGCTGTTTTCGAAGTCAGGGCCACTC
Organism: Pseudorca crassidens; assembly: GCF_039906515.1. Taxonomy (NCBI): domain Eukaryota; kingdom Metazoa; phylum Chordata; class Mammalia; order Artiodactyla; family Delphinidae; genus Pseudorca; species Pseudorca crassidens. The sequence goes on along the minus strand of NC_090298.1, from coordinate 131,896,449 downwards.
CAGGAGTCACTCAGATGGCTGCTCTCCTGTGGCTTCATTAGCTGGCTCTCACAAGGTATACACTGGAATAGTGTCCTAGATTCCTACACACCAACTCTGACATTTATAAAGCACTTTCAGTCCTGACAAGATCAAAAACTCAGCATTCTTTCAAATCTTATAATAACTCCCAAACATCCCTGGCTCAGGCTGAGGAAACTGAAAGTGATAAAGCACTTATTAGATTAAAAAAAAAAAATCTTGGGAACTATAGGCTTGTCCTCTTCCCTCCTGCGGCATGAGCACTTATTTGATTTTAACAACACATTTTCCCATTAGAAAACACTCATTGCATTACCTCCCAAACTGGACTCATTTGCAATAGCCATGGTCCTAGGATGCTGGCAAATCTACCAACAGACTGTGATTTCCCTGTTAAACTACGGGCTTCCAACCAAAACCTCCTATGGTGATACTGTAATGTCATGCTGAGCCATCTTGGCACTAGGCGTTGATTCCAGCCTTGTGTATTGCTACACTGGGAGTGAAGAAGGCATGTCAACATGTTTACTGAAACTATGTTCTGGGCTACAGTTTGCACAAAGATGGTACTTTGGGTTCCTCAGTTTTTCAAAAAATAAAACACATTATTTTAAAAATAACCATAATAGTTGAAATGTATTGCGTATTTGTGTGCCATGCTCTGTCATAGCACTTTTTCCACTGTGGTAAAAAACACAAGATTATATTTACCATCTTAGCAATTTTTAAGTGTACAATTCAGTAATGTAGTATACTCACATTGTTGAGCGAAAGATCTCCAGAACTTTTTCATCTTACATAACTCAAACTCTATTAAGCATTAATTCCCCCTTGTGCTTCCCCCCAGTCCTTGGCAACTTTTCTATTTTCTATTTCTATGATTTTCACAACTTTAGATATGTCATACAAATGGAATAATACAGTAATTGCCCTTTTGTGACTACCTTGTTTTACTTAGTACAGTGCAATGTCCTTAAGGTTCATCTATGTTGTAGCATGCTACAAGATTTCCTTCTTTTTCAAGGCTGTGTAATATTCCTTTGTATGTACATATCATGTTTTCTTTATCCATTCATATGCCAAGGGACATCTGGGTTGCTTCCACCTTGAGGCTATTGTGAACTGTGCTGCAATGAACACAGGTGTGAAAATATCTCTTCAATATCCTGCTTTGAATTCTTTTTTTTTTTTTTTTGTGGTATGCGGGCCTCCCACTGTTGTGGCCTCTCCCGTTGCGGAGCACGGGCTCTGGACGCGCAGACTCAGAGGCCATGGCTGACGGGCCCAGTCGCTCCGCGGCATGTGGGATTTTCCCAGACCGGGGCACGAGTCCGTGTCCCCTGCATCGGCAGGCAGACTCTCAACCACTGCGCCGCCAGGGAAGCCCTGCTTTGAATTCTTTAGGCTATATATCCAGAAGCAAGATTTCTAGATCATATGGTAATTCTATTTTCAGTTTTTTGAGAAAACCTCATACTGTTTTCCATCATTGTTACACCATTTACATTCCCACCAACAGGGCACAACAGTTCTTACATCTATTTGTTCTAACACTTGTTATTTTCTACTCTCCTGATAGTGGCCTTCCTAATGGATGTGAGATCATGGTGGTTCATTAGGGTTTTGATTTTCATTTCTCTTATGATTAGTCACATTGAGCAACTTTTCACAGGCTTTGGGGCCATTTATATATCTTCTCTGGAGAAATGTGAAGTCTTTTATTTTTTTAATGAGGATTTTTGTTGTTGTTGAGTTACAAAAGTTCCTTAGTCTATATATTAACTCTAATGAGATATGTGATTTGCAAATATTTTATCCCACTCCATAGATTGCCTTTTCACTCTCTGATATTTCCTTTGATGCAAAGAAATTTTAAGTTTTGTGCAGCTCCATTTGTCTATTTTTGCTTTTGTTGCCTGTGCTTTTCATGCCGTGTCCAAGAAATCATTGACAAATCCAATACATTGAAAATTCCCCCTATGTTTTCTTCTAGAAGGTTTACAGTTGTAGGTCTTACATTAAGGTTTTTAATACATTTTGAGTTAATATTGGTATATGGTATAAAGTAAGGATCCAATTTCATTTTTCTGCATATAGATACCTAATTTTCCTAATAGCATTTAAAGAGATCGTCCCTTCCCATTGTGTAGTCTTGGTACTTTTGCTGAACATCACTTACGTGAGGGTTTACTTTTGCGCTCTATTCTTTTCCACTGGACTATACATATCTGTCTTTATGTCAGTACCACTCAATCTTGATTACCGTTTCTATGTGGTATGTTTTGAAATCAGGAAGTAGGAGGCCTTCAAATTTGTTTTTCAATTTCAAGACTATTTTAACTCTTTGGTGTTTCTTGAGATTGCATATGAATTTTAGGATGTTTTTCTCTATTTCTGCAAAAATTGTTATTGGGATTTTGATAGAGATTGGATTGAATCTGTAGACCACGTTGTGTAATATGGGCATTTTAACAATGTTAAGTCTTCCAAACAATGAGCACAGGCTGCCTTTCCATTTATTTATATTTTCTTTGATTTCTTTTATATCATGTCATTTTAATAGGGTCATTATTTGATTCTTATAATGTTAAAGATAAACAAAATTTTGAAGGCAATTTTTTTTTTTTTTTTCCGGTACACGGGCCTCTCACTGTTGTGGCCTCTCCCGTTGCGGAGCACAGGCTCCGGACGCGCAGGCTCAGCGGCCATGGCTCACGGGCCCAGCCGCTCCGCAGCATATGGGATCTTCCCGGACCGGGGCACGAACCCGTGTCCCCTGCATCGGCAGGAGGACTCTCAACCACTGCGCCACCAGGGAAGCCTGGCAATGTTTTTTTTAACCTGAGACCCAGTCATCTGAAGTCCATGAAGTTTTGAAAACAGACAGCACGTTTTGAGTTTATGTTTTCTGTGCAGTGGGATGGAAAGATCAGTGACGTTAACTAATTAATTAATCATTTATTCACTCAGCACTAAAGCATCTACTACGAGTCTGCCCCTGGGGATACTATAGCTCAGCTGAGAGAGAGCCCTTGCCTTAATGAAGTTTATAGACTTTTGGTGGGTGAATGATCTACAAAAACTCGAAATTATCGCTAATCCAATGTCATTATTTTAAAAAGGAAGCAATCTCGGCATGGTGAGGTAAAGTAATTTGCCAGAGGTGAGAAAGCCAAAAGATGGTAGTCAGATTTGGAACCGTGGAGCCCCCAGACTCCCAGTTCAGTGTTCTTTCTTTCTTCTACTGCGCCTCGACTAATACCATTACTAAAGATGGGTGCTGAGGTTGGTGAGGCAGCCATTTGTCTCACGGTTGCCATTTCCTAAAAGCCAACTAAATGTGGGGCACTTACAATGTACTTACCTCTTTTAACTTCTTCCTTCCAAAATCTCTAAGGCAAAGATTTTGTTCTGGACTCAAGAAATGACAGAAGGCTGGTTGTGAGCTGACAGCCAAAGTAAGCAAGTCAAAAGTCTCACTGAGCCTTAACTTGCTCTTCTTCTATGAAAGTGATTGGACTAGATAAGCGAAAGCAGATCAGCGTTATCTCAAGCTGCTGATCCACTCAAACAGCAATGTACTCTGAAGCTACATATTGAAAAGCCTTCAAAGGCTTGTCTAGTCCCACAGGAAGAAGGTCTAGGGTTTCTTTTTCCACTAAGGCAAGAAGTTACGTGTGTGTGCACGTGTGCACCTGTATTGTGGGAATGGGGTTACTGCATACGTGCCACCTTTTCTTCAAGCCAAGAAGATAATTGTCAGAACACCCATTCACTAAAAAGTCCTGATTCTAAACACATTTGCCCTATTCACTGTATCTCAAGTCCATAACTTTCTGAAAATTGAAGCACAAAATATGACTCTGTCACACCTCAAATTTATCAAAAAGGGTACTGAGAGAGATTTCCTACTGATGTCCATTAAAATCCCAGTAAAAATTCTTTGTACCATTTGAGTCCTCAATAAACCACCAAGAGGAAATCATTAGTTCTTTCACATCTAGAGGGCCATGGTCCAGAGAGCCACTTCTTCTTTTTTTTTTTTATTTATTTATGGCTGTGTTGGGTCTTCGTTTCTGTGCGTGGGCTTTCTCCAGTAGCGGTGAGCCGGGGCCACTCTTCATCGCGGTGCGCGGGCCTCTCACTATCGCGGCCTCTCCTGTTGCGGAGCACAAGCTCCAGACGCGCAGGCTCAGTAGTTGTGGCTCACAGGCCCAGTTGCTCCGCGGCACGTGGGATCTTCCCAGACCAGGGCTCGAACCCGTGTCCCCTGCATTGGCAGGCAGATTCTCAACCACTGTGCCACCAGGGAAGCCCCAAAGAGCCACTTCTTGAAGGCAGTAAAGGGTGAGAGTAGGGACACGAGAGCCAGAATCCCAGTCCAACCATCCACTCACTAAGTTACCAACAACCACAAGCTTCAGATTCATTATCAACACAGTGGGAAACGTAATAGTACCTATTCCATAAGACTGCTGGGAAAAATAAATGAATTAATAAATGCAAGGTGCCTAATACAGTGTCTCACAATCCAAGGACTCAGTAAATTATTATTAATGAATGAAGGAGAAAACATTATTTCTAATGGGATACAAAAAACACAGTCATCTATACACAATTACCACAAGGCACTTGGACTTGCTCCAAGAACTCCTGGACTACTTATCCACCATCTGTACCTGTCCTTATCAGTAAAGATCATCTTTTATGCTGCCTTTGTTTCTTCCACACAAACACAGTACCTAAAAAATGGACAAATGGATGAACACAATTCTGAAGTAGAAAAGATGTTGGTGGTCTCAACATGGAAAATACCTCCCTGAATTTTAATATTTCTGTTATATTTACAAAGGGATGATAAGAGGGAATGAAGTTGGGGGCTGGATAGAGAGGTGAGGAGGGAAGAAGTGAGGGCCAGCATGTTTGGAGTCAGAAAACAGAATAGGCTTTTCCTCCCTTCCTCCCTCACTCTCTCCCTCCCTCCCTTCTGTGATCTCTCCCCACCCCCACCCCACCCCCACCCCCGTCCCCCCCCCCCCCCGCACCAATTTCATATGGTGAAATCCTAACCTCCAAGAATGTTGGTATTAGGAGGTAGAGCCTTTTAGATATGCTTAAGTCATGAGGGTGGAGCCCTAATGAATGGGATTAATGTTCCTATAAACCTACTGCACAGAGCTCCCTAGCCTCATCCACCACGTGAGGACACAGCAGGAAGGCACCAGCTATGAACCAGGAAGAGGGATCTCACCAGAAAACACAACCATGCTGGTGCCTTGGTCTTGGACTTTCAGTCTCCATAACTGTACCACATAAATGTATGTTGTTTACAAGCTATGCAGTCTATGGTACTTTGCTAGAACGACCCACCTAAACAGAGTGTTACCTTCCTTCCCTTTCCTCTTCTCCTCCCTTTTTGGATGGGGCTTGGGGGTAATCTAGGGTGATTATTTAAGAATAAACCAAAGAGAAAGAGAACCTGGGAGAGATAAGAACCAACATGCCCAAATACATAGGGAAAAAAAAGCACATACAATTAAGATCTGCAAGAAAGTGAATAGAAAACATAATTTCTCATAGGCTTTGGCTTACAATTCATAGAACAATATGGTGCTTCATCCTTTGACATGGCCTTTGTTTTGTACTCTCCCTTTCTTATTAAGCACTTTTACTAACTTTGCTCTCTTTCAACCCTAGTACAGCCACAAAAGCCAAGTAATTTACTGAAAAAAAGAAAGAAATTGATTCAATTCTAAAAAATTGAGATTTTAATATGTGGGAACAAACAGTAATTCAACAGATGATTTAAAAGTATTAACCAACACAGGGCTATAAATTAGGTGAGAAAAATATCTTAAACTTTTTGTGTTGTTGTTTCAAATTAATCAGTGAGGGTTGGGAAACGCACGTTCTCATTCATTACTAGCGGAAATGTCACGGAGACACCATTTCTGGAGGCAATTTGGCAGGGTACATCAGAAGGCTAAAAAAAGGTCTGTATAGTTCGTCCACTCAAGTGCACTTTTAGGGAAAATTTTCTAAGGAAATCATTAAGAATTTCTGCAAATATTCATCTACAAGACAGTTTAAAAGGCTTTACTTTTGTATGGCAAAATTATAAACAATATAAATATCTGACAATGAGGGATTATTTAAACAAATGGTTATTAAGAATCATTTATTCGGAGAGTGATTAATGACATGTGAAGATGTTCATAATAGATTAAGTGAAAACAAAGGTTATACTGCATAGTCCATATGTCAGTTTAATAAAAATAATGTTTGTGTAAAGTTCCTTGTTTGATAAATACAGAATGCATGTATGAGAAACTATTTTGCCACCGTTAGGTGTTCTATGGCTGGTTTTAGTCCCACAGAACTAAAATAGTCTTTCAGACATCATCTTTTATAATATATTTCTAGCATTTGGGATACATGACTAACTTTTGTTCCTTTCCCTCATAATACAACACAAGTGTTGACTGGCTTAAGGCCAAGTCTCCACAAGTGGTGAATAATACCCCTCCTTCAATTTTCCTGAGCCCCGAATTTTGTCCAAATTATATTCAATTCATGACCAACAGTGTATATGTTCAGTATCAACACTTATTTTTTTCTTTTCCTTCATTTTTATAAAATGAAAACTAAATGCCTATAATATTGATATTAAACAGCTATACAAATCATGATGTGCAAAGACTGTGATACTGAAAAGACTGACCATTTGGCTGGTAGGCAGAATCGTGATACTACAGTCTGAAATGTCTGTACTTGCAGATGCAGAAAGTCTACATTTGGTTTGTGAAAGGTAGACTGGAGTCCTATGTGTGACGTTCAAGAAGAGGATGAAAACCTGATGAAAAGGCTGAGAATCAACTCTATATTGAGCACACAAGTCAGGGTCCGTCCATTCTTTTAACAAATAGAATTTAATACATGGAAATAGTTCAAGAGATATAGGTGCACTAGAAAGGCAAAGGGAAACATTTAGGCATCACAATGGTAGTAGCTACACGAAACAGTGACATCCCCTAGAGCTGGGGTAACAAATGAAATTGCAATGATCAGAAGTGAGAAGCTCCAAGGGACCTAGGACCTAGAATTCTGAGGAAGCGTCCTCCGGGCCAATTGCTGGTGCCTTCAGAGCTCAGGGGAATGCTCCAAAAAGCTGACACCTACAGCCCTCAGGAAAGAGTGCATAAGTTTCATTCTGGGAGTATGGGAATAATATGGAATTTAACACCAACTGATACAGAAATCAACTGCTGCCTTGTTAGTAGAGCTCTTGGTAAAATGCTACTGATGGAATAATGAGGAAAGATAAAGCAATTCCTTTTGCCAGTCTACCATCTTCTAATTTTTCTCTTACTCTCCCAATTGGCAGGACCTGCCAGGGAACCAACAACAAAGAAGGATTATGGTTTGCCCAGTACCAGCCACATCATCACAAAGCAAGGTGCAGAAGAGTAGGTTTGGAGTTGGGTGACAAGACCTTAATAAAAAACATGTACATATACTGAAAAAAAACAACAGCATATGCATCAGCATGTTAACAGTGGTTATTACTGGATGGTGAGAGATGATTATGAATGATTTAATTTTCTTCGCACTTTCCTTCATTTTCCAATCTTCTACAAAATAACTCATAACAATTTTCTAACATTATACAAAAAAGCTGACTTCTGATTAAAAGAATGTTAAATGATATCATATAACATTTGGATGTAAAAGCCTCCGGTATATTTCAGGGCTTTTTAGAACAAAATTTCTCATTTACACTAATTTTCCTAACAACATCAAGAATAAAATGCAAACTCCTGTTTACCCAGCTCAATAATGATTAATGCTAAGCATATGGACGCATACAGCAAGACTAATGAATAGCTTTCTCTGTTTGAACGTGGTAAAGGTTTTGTGAAATTGCTAGCATGGGGTTTAAGTGAGGTTAATAGATCAAAAACAAGTATTAATCATCTGGTTAATAATTTTGGCAACACCATTTACAGTGAAAATAGGGTAAATAATTATTACAGAAATAAACATTCCCTAAAGAACATTAAAATTTAGCGATAGTGGACATTATCTTAATCTGTTTCTGCAGCTTGTTTCAGCTTTCCCTATAACTTGATAAATATAATCATCATTACTGAAACCACTTCCACCACCACCACAGTTATTATTCATTGAGCACCTACTATATGATCAATATGTGTTATACAATTATTTGATTTTACTCCTCACAGTAAGCCAATGGGATTTGTGCTATCATTTCCACTTTGGGGTTCAGGAAATTGAGCCACAAATGGTTTAAGTGCCTGGCCCAAGATCATACAAATAGTAAACGAAGAACCAGGCTACAAAGGAGCTTAACTTCTTTGGGGTATTATATTAATACAATATTATAATATTATTAATTAATTAAAGTATTAGGTTCTTAATAAATTTAAATTCTATTATAAAAATATTAATCACATCAAGATATTATATTAATCAATTCAAATTCCAGTTATTTATTTTGTCATTGTGTTACTTCATCTGTAGTTCATATATGTAAAATAGTTTAAATTCCTAAAATAGAATGTAATCTCTTTCACTGTTCCCCCCACCAACGTATATTACTTAAATTACAATATGATTAGTAATTTCTCAACAATAACAAAAATAGGAGAGATTCATGTGTTAAACCTATCTTTTTACAGAGAGTATTAAATGCCCAATTAATATACTTCAAATAATTGTCTATTTAAAATTTTAAATCTTAACATGTTCAGGGAAAGTTCTGTACTTATTATGTATGCCCCTACCTACAACTAAAAGCAGCTTTTTTTTTTTTTTCCTCATCCTATTTTTTGATACCAGCAGTGTTTTGAGGATATAGGCCAGGACTGAAATGTCTACAACATGAATGCTGTCAGTCTTTCACCCTGAAGCCATCAAAACCAATCACTGATCTCATTTCCAAAGAACCCACTTGTGACTTTAAAATCTATCAACATGTGGTGCTTCTCGGTTGGTGAACACGTGGAGGTTCAGGGAGGACAGAATGCGCCCCGAACCCCAAACATCATCCTATGGTCCTCTTCCATTTAGGTGTTCCTGGGTTGTATCTTTTACAATAAACTGATAAACTTACTGGTGGAAATAAAAGCCTGTTTGGAGAAGTTCTTGACTTCTTGGAGAAGATCTTGACTTGAGGCAAGCATGGCAACATAAAAGGCTCCTGAATTTCCCTCCTCCCAAGGACACACTGAAAGTACAGCTATACATAGAAAAAATCCTTCTGAGAACAAAGACAGTGACTTGAATCACAAAGGTTTGAGAGGCAACCAGGAGTTTGGATCAGGCTGATTGATGAGGTTCATCTCCTACATGAGACTAGCCTGTCAAGACTGTAAGAGGGACTATTTTATCTAACGTGAAGAAACAACAAACAGAGCTAAAGAAAATGAAGAAACAAGGGAATATGTTCCAAACAAAAGAACTAGGTAAGACTCCAGAAACTAATCTTAATGAAATGGAAATAAGTGATTTACCTGAAAATGAGTTGAAAATAATAGTAAATAATCATAAAGATGCTTACTGAGATTAGGAGCACAAAGCATGAACAAAGTGAGAATTTTTTAAAAGAGACAGAAAATACCAGATGGAGATCATAGAGTTAAGAAATACAGTAACTAAAGTAAAAAATTCAATAGAAAAGTTGAACAGCAGACTAGGTCAAGTATAAAAAAAGGATCAGCAAACCCAAAGACAGGGCAGTGAAATTAATCCAGAGGAGAAAAAAGAAAAAATGAATGGAAAAAGAGTGAAGAGGGATTAAGAGATTTATGGAATACAATCAAGCAGACTAATACAAGCATTACAGGGGTCCTATAAGAAGAAAGAAACAGAAAGCTTATTAAAATAATAATGTCTGAACACTTCCCTACACTAGAGAAAAAACAGACATCCATATCCAGGTAAAGATAATTCCAAAGAAAATGAATCCAAGAGAACCACACTGAGACATATTATAATTAAAAGATCAGAAATTAATGATAAAAAAAATTAATGATAAGGAGAGAATCTTAAAATTAGCAAGAGTAAACAATTTGTTTCATACAAGGTAACCCTCATAAAACTATTAGCAGATTTTTTCAGCAGAAACTTCACAGGTCAGAAGGAAGTGACACAATATATTCAAAGTAAAGAAAGGAAAAAAACTATCAATCAAGAAGACTCTACCCAGCAAATTTCTCCTTCAGAATTCAAGGGTAGATAAAGAGTTTTCCGGACAAGCAAAAGCTGAAGGAGTTCATCACCATGGGACCAGCCTTACGAGAAATGTTAAAGGGAGTTAGGCAAACAGAAAAAAAGGATGGTAATTAGTAATAGGAAAAAACATGAAAGTATAAAATTCACCAGTAAAGGTACATATATAGTTTCAGAATACTATATATGGTAATGGTGACAGGTAAAACATTTATAAGTCTAACAGAAACATTAAAAGATAAAAATATTAAAAATAACCATAACTACAATAATTTGTTAATGGATACACAACATAAAAACGTAAAATGTAAATTGTGACATCAAAAACAAAAGTATAAAAATGTAGAGTTTTTATATGTATTCAAAGTTAAGTTATCAGCTTAAAACAGACTGTTATAACTACAAGATCTTTTAAGTAAGCCTCATGGTGACCATAAAGTCAAAACCTATAGTAGATACATTAAAAAATAAAGAGAAAGGAATCAAAGCATACCACTATGAAAAATCATCAAATTACAAAGAAAGAGAGGAAGAGAGGAATAAAGGAACTACAAAAGAGCCAGAAAACAATTAACAAATGACAATATTAATTCCACAGCCATCAAATCACTTCATGTAAGTGAACTAAACCTCCATTTAAAAGACACAAGGTGGCTGAATGAATAAAAACACAAGATCCAATCATATACTGCTTTAAAGAGACTAGCTTCAACTTTAAAAACACATACATACTGAAAGTTAAGAGATGGAAAAAGATACTCCATAAAAATGGAAAACAAAAGAAAGCAGGGGTAGCTAAACTTACATTAGACAAAATAGAGTTTAAGCCAAAAACTGTAGCAAGAGACAAAGATGATCATTATATAATGACAAAGGGGTCAATTCATCATGAGTATGTAACAACGGTAAATATTTATGTACCCAAAACTGGAGCACCTCAATATGTATAGCAAATATTAACAGAGCTGATGGGACAAATAGATAGAAATACAGTAAGAGCAGGTGCTTTCAGTACATCACTTTCAACAATGGATAGATCATCTTCTCAGAAGAATAAACACAGGAACATTGGACTGAAACTATACATTAGACCAAATGGACATAACAGACATATATAGAACATTCCATCCAACAGCAGCAGAACACACATTCTTCTTAAGTACACATGGAACATTCTCAGGATAGATCATATACTAGGTCACAAAACAAGTGTTAATAAATTTTGCAAGACAGAAATCATATCAAGCATCTTTTCTCATCACAATGGTATGAAACTAGAAATCAATTACAGGAAGAAAATTGAAAAATATACAAATATGTGGAGATTAAGCAATATGTGCCTGAACTATCAATGAGTCAAAGAAGAAATCAAATGAGAAGGCAAAATAATATCCTGAGACAAATGAAAGTGAAAATACAATATACCAAAATTTGTGAGACGCAGCAAAAGCAGTTCTAAGAGGGAATTTTCAGAGGGATAAAGGCCTAATGAAAAAGAAGATCTCAACCTAACTTTACACTTTGAAGACTGGAAAAAGAAGAACAAACTAAGTCCAAAGTCAGTAGAAGAAAAGAATTAAAGAACAGATGGGATTAAATAAAATAGAGACTAAAAGAACAACAGAAAAGATTGATGAAACTAAGAGCTGAATCTCTGCAAGTATAAACAAAATAAACAATCCTTTAGCCAGAATCACCAAAAAAAAAAAAAAAAAAAAAAAGCAAGGACTCAAACAGGGTCACAATTGAAAGAGGAGACACTACAATTAATACTACAGAAGTACAAAAGATCTAAAAGACTACTATGTACAATTATATGCCAACAAATTGGACAACCTATAAGCAATGGATAAATTCCTAGAAACATATAACCTAGTAAAACTGAATATGAAGAGAAAATCTGAAAAGACCAATTACTAGTAAGAACATTGAATAAGTACTCAAAACCTCCCTCAAAAAACAAAAGTTCAGGAACAGATGGCTTCACTGGTGAATTCTACCAAACTGTGAAAGGGAAATTAATTCCAAAATACAGAAGATGAAGAAACAACTTCCAAACACTTTCCATGAGGCCAGCATTACCCTGATACCAAAACCAGACAAAAATGTCACAAAAAATGAAAAAGAAAATTACAGGTTAATATCCCTGATGAACACAGATGCAAAAGTCCTCAACAAAATTAGCAGACGGAATTCAACAACACATTAAAAAGATCATATACCATGATTCAGTGGGACTTATTCTGGGGATGCAAGGATGGTTCAACATGTGCAAATCAATCAATGCAATTCAATACATTAACAAAATGAAGGGTAAAAATCATAGGATCATCTCAATAGATGCAGAAAAAGCTTTTGACAAAATTCAACATTCACTTATGATAAAAACACTCAAAAAAGTGGATGTAGAGGGAACATACCTCAACATACTAAAGGCCATGTATGACTAGTACACAGTTAATGTCACACTTAGTGAAAAGCTAAAAGCTTTTACCTCTATAATCAGGAACAAGATAGGGATGCCTACTCTTGTCATTTTTATTCAACATTGTACTGGAAGTCCTAGCCAGAGAAATTAGGCAAGTAAAAGAAATAAAAGGCATCCAAATCAGGATGGAAGAAGTAAAACTGTCACTATTGGCAGATGACAGAATATTATACGTAGAAAACCCTAAAGACTCCACCAAAACACTGTTAGAACTAATAAATGATTTCAGTAAAGTTGAAAGATACAAAAATCAATACACAAAAACCATTTGCGTTTCTCTACACTAATGATGATCTATCAGAAAGAGAAATTAAGAAAACAATCCCATTTATAATTGGGATTATAAATAATAAAAATAATAAAATACCTAGAAATAAATTTAACATCAAAGAGGTGAAAGACTGATACACTAAAACCTATAAGGCATTAATGGAAAAAAAAAAAAGAAGACACATATAAATGGAAAGATATCCTGTTCTCAAGGATTGGAAGAATTAATATTGTTAAAATGTACACACTACCCGAAGAAATCTGCAGATTCAGTGCAATCTCTAACACAATTTCAATGGTATTTACTACAGAAATAGAACAAACAATTCTAAAACTCCTGTGGAACCACAAAAGATCCCAAATAGCCAAAGCAATCTTGAGAAAGAATAACAAAGCTAGAGGCACATACTTCCTGATTTCAAACTATATTATGAAGCTGTATTAGTCAAAACAGTGTTATAATGACATTAAACAGACACACAGATCAACTGAAGAAATAGAGAAACCCTAAATAAACCAATGCGTATATGGTTAATGAATTTAATATAAATAATCCAAGGATATGCAATGGGTAAGAAGGATAGAACTGAACAACCACATGCAAAAGAATGAAACTCAACCACTGCCATACACGAAAATCAACTCAACATGCATTAAAGATTTGAATCTAAGACCTAAAACCATAAAACTCCCAGAAAGAGAAACACAGGAGGTTAACTACTTGACATCAGTCTTGGTGATTATTTCCTGATCTGACAACAAAAATAAAAACAACAATGGCAAAAATAAACAAGTGGGACTATGTCAAACTAAGAAGCATCTCCACAGTGAAGGAAACCAACAATAAAATAAAAAGGCAACTTATGGAATGGGAGAAAATATTTAAAATCCACATATCTCATAAGGGTTAATATCTAAATTATGCAAGAACTCATACAACTCAACAGCACAAAAACAAATAACTCAAAAATAGGCATGAGCTCTGAATAGACGTTTTTGAAAAGATGACACAGAAATGACCAACAGGTACATGAAAAGGTGTTCAACATCACTAATCATCAGTGAAATGCATATCAAAACCAAAATAAGATATCATCTCACAAATAAGATATCTTGTATCAAAAAGACAGGCTTCCCTGGTGGCGCAGTGGTTGAGAGTCTGCTTGCCGATGCAAGGGACGCGGGTTCGCGCCCCAGTCCGGGAAGATCCCACATGCCGCGGAGCGGCTGGGCCTGTGAGCCATGGCCGCTGAGCCTGCGCGTCCGGAGCCTGTGCTCCGCAACGGGAGAGGCCAGAACAGTGAGAGGCCCGCGTACCGCAAAAAAAAAAAAAAAAAAAAAAAAAAGACAAAAGACAAAAGACAAAAAATTCTTGTTAGGATGTGGAAAAAAAGCAAACACCTGTATATTGTTGGTCGGAATGTAAACTGGTGCAGCACTAGGGAAAATGGTATGGAGGTTCCTCAATTAAAATCAGAACTACCATATGACCCATCAGTCCCACTTCTGGATATATACTCTCAAAAAACAAAATCACCATCTCCAAGAGATAGCTTTTCTCCCACATTCATTTCAATATTATTCACAATAGCCAAGTTATGGAAATAAACTTAGTGTCTGTTGACAGATGAATGGAAAGAAAATGTGATATATATCATATGTATATGTATATATGATGTATGCATCTTATACACACACAATGGAATATTATTTAACCTTAAAAAAGAAGAAAACCCTGCCATTTGCCATTTGTGACAACATGGTTAGACCTGGAAGGCATTATGCTAACTGAAATAAGCCAGAGAAAGACAAACACAGCATATCACTAATATGTGGAATCTAAAAGAAAACAAACAAAAAAAAGCTGAACACATAGAATCAGAGAGTCGAATGATGGTTACCTAGGGCTGGGGTGGTGGGGCGGGTGGAGGAAATAGGGAGAGGCTAGTAAAGGGTACAAACTTTCAGTTATAAGTGAATAAGTCCTGAGCGTCTAATGTAAAACACGGTGACCAAAATTGCTAACACTATAATGTATAAATGAAATTTTCTAAGAAAGTAGAACCTAAATGTCACCAAACAAAGCTGTGTGATTA
This sequence comes from Pseudorca crassidens, assembly GCF_039906515.1. NCBI lineage: Eukaryota > Metazoa > Chordata > Mammalia > Artiodactyla > Delphinidae > Pseudorca > Pseudorca crassidens. The sequence continues at coordinate 131,881,323 of NC_090298.1, read as the reverse complement.
ATATGTAAGTTGATGTTGGGAATCCTTTCATAATGTATACGTGTATCAAATCAGCACAGGTACCCTAAATATATTATAATTCCATTTGTCAATCATAAATCAATAAAGCTGAAAAAAAAAATAAAATCAATATGTAACACATTGTTCCGGAAAAGCACTCTTGATTGATCTGAAAAAGTACAAAAGATGAAACTTCTGAGATGTTCAGACCAAAGGATGATGCCCCTTCTCTGTGGGCGAATGACTGGGTCTCCTCTAAAGAGAGTGGACATTCTGGCATGTCTTTGGTAAAAAGAGCGTCTTGTGAAAAGGCTTGGAAATTCAGCCTTGTGCTGGTGGCCAAGGGGAGATACTCCCCTCTCGCTCTGAGCTGCCCTCTATTATGTCTGGCCTCCAAGGTGGCTAGACATCCTGGGACATATTGGGTGGGCAGGAGGACTGTGTTTTTTGCCATACAGAGCGAGGAGGGAGCTGTACATTCTAGGGAGGTCACTAAACAAAAGACACATGTACTAGCTTGTGAGACAGATTATCCATTTTTACAAACTAACCAAGAAAACTGGAGAAGAGAATGAAGTCTAGCTTAATTGTTCAAATGTGGACTAAGATATGTCACAGGGCATGCATGGAGAAGCCACATGCTCCTGAATGACTAGAGTAAAGAGATGGCGGTGACAATGGTGACTTGAGAAACCCTTAGAAAAATAATCTTGAAGCACAAAACTCCGACTGCCCTTCTTCATGAACATGCTTGAAGAATCAGGCTTTGATTATCTTAAGAAAACAAGTTCATTGTGTTGATTAGATTGGGTGAGGCAGGGATCAGCAAACTACTGCCTAAATGCTAAGAACAGATCTTACATTTTTAAATGGTTAAAACATCCAAATGATGAAGAATATTTCATGACAGGGAGATTACATGAAAATAAAATTTGTGTCCATATATCACATTTTACGGGAATACAGCCTTTGTCATTAGCTTACGTGTAAGCCTATAGTCATTTTTACAATGACAGTGTAGTTGTGATAGAAACCACGTGGCCACAAAGTCTAAAATATACACACTATTGGGCCTACTACAGAAGAAGTTTGTCAAAGCCCTATTAACACAGATAACCAATAGAGCTCCTTAAAGGTGTGTACGCATTATTAGAAATGTCTGAATGAGTGTGCTAGAATCTCACAAATATATCCCCTCTAGGATATCTGTTAAGTATCCAAATGCATCACCATCAGATTATAAGATCATTCCTTTTTGGAAAACTGCCCCAAAGTGATCACATATGGACCCTCACCATCTCCCTTAAGTTCCTCCTTTCTTTTTTTTTTTTTTTTTTGCAGTACGCGGGCCTCTCACTGTTGGGGCCTCTCCTGTTGCGGAGCACAGGCTCCGGACGCGCAGGCTCAGCGGCCATGGCTCACGGGCCCAGCCGCTCCGTGGCATGTGGGATCTTCCCGGACCGGGGCACGAACCTGGGTCCCCTGCATCGGCAGGCGGACTCTCAACCACTGCGCCACTAGGGAAGCCCAGTTCCCCCTTTCTTATAGAATAGGAACCACCTTTTGAAAAAGGAGGAAAACTAGAGATGGTTATTGTTTTTTCTTCCTTGGATCATTCAAAGTCATTTTCTACAATTTATATAATCAGATAACTTCCTCAGTCATTACAATTCACCTATGAATTGTACTAAAGCATATCATTTCATTTATTTTTACAGTTTCCTGAAGAAGAGACAGATGGAACTTAAGCAGGGAATCCCAAACCCCTCAGCTGGGTGCTGATTGCCAGTCAGGCTCTCCTGCAGCTGAGCTGTGAAAGTGATTGGCTGGTTCCCACTGAGCCCCAAGACCCATTGCTTCCTTCCTACTGAGCTGTGATCCTGATTGACAGCTCCACTGTCTCTCTCCTTGAGCCTTGCCTGTGATTTCTTGCCTTTAGCAGTGTACTTGTACAGCCACTAAGACTGCAAGTGAAAGAGCCATGAGCTGTAACTCAAAGTTTTGTTTCCTTTGTGTTCTCTCAATGAAAAAGATGGAGGAAAAGAGGGAACTCTAGTGATAAGGAAAGGAGAGAACAAGATAGGCAAAACAAATTATTGGGCATATAAAACTGATGTCCTACAAACCATGGGTTTTAGACCCAATGCAATAACATACCTAACATATTTTGAAACATAACTTAGAGTTTCAGAAAGATGATGTCCTGGACTCTGGATACATATATTCTAGAAATGTAAATATGCATTTATTTGATGAATGGATAAAATGTCACTCCTATTAATTCACCTTTTGTGACTCTGATATGGATAAATGCATCTCTCAATCACTGGATTGAGTGACAAAAATCTAGAATCTGGTTTCAGGAAACTGGGATTATACCTGGATGTCATCAAGATCCCAGCTTTGGGATCTGCATTTCAGTACCCTGATGATCTTTCCTTTTGTCATCTCTGTAAGGTAGAACTTTAGTTATTGGACTAGGAATCAGGTGACGCTAAGTTATTGTCCTGAACATCATCTACTCTATAAAAGCAAGATCCCACCACTTACCTCCCAAAATAAAAATGAATTCACCTTACTTAACCAGAGAAGTAAAGGCCTTGTCCAATGAAAACTACAAAACACTGCAGAAAGAAATTAAAGAAAACTTACATAAATGGAAACCAATTCATGTTCACAGATTTGATGACTTAATAATGTAAAGATATCAACACTACATAAGGGAATCTACAGATCTAATGCAATCCTTATCAAAATCTCATTGACATTTTTTACAGAAACAGAAAAAAAAATCTCAAAATTCATATGGAATCTCAAAGGACCCCAAATAGCCAAAACAATGTTGAAAAAGAAGAGCAAAGCAGAAAACCCACATTTCCTGATTTCAAGCTTACTACACAGTTACAGTAATTGAAACAGTGTGGTATGAGAATAAAAATAGATATTTAGCCAATGGAATATAATAGACAGCCCAGAAATAAACCCTCACATTTAAAGTCAAATGATTTTTGACAAGAGTGCCAGGAACATTCAATGCAGAAAGGACAGTCTTTTCAACAAACCATGGTGGAAAAACTAGATATCCACACACAAAAGAATGAAGTTGGATTTGTAATTGACACCATATATAATAATTAACTCAAAATGGATCAAAGACCTAAATGTAAGATCATAAATTGTAAAACTCTTAGAGAAAAAAAAAAACATCGCAGAGGCTTCACAACATTAGATTTGGTAATGATTTCTTAGATATGACATCAAGAGCAAAAGAAGAAAATAGAGAAATTGAGTTTCACGAAAATTTAAGATTTTGTGCAGAGACACTATCAACAGAATAAAAAGTCAACCATGGAATAGAATAAAATATTTGCAAATAATATGTCTGCTAAGGGATTGATATCTAGAATATATATTGGGTTGGCCAAAAAGTTCGTTCAGGTTCTTCCATAAGATGTTATGGGAAAACACAAATGAACTTTTTGGCTAACAGAATAGATGACTCCTAAAACTCAACAACATAAAAACAAGCACTCAAACAAACACCCAGTTCAAAAATGGGCAAAGGACTTCAATAGACATTCCTCCAAAGAAGATATACAAATGGCCAATATGCACATGAAAAGATGCTTAACATCACTTATTCATTAGGGATATACAAATCACACCTACAGTGAAATACGACATCACACCATTGGGATAGAGATTATCCAAAAGGAAAAAGAAAAAAAAAACAGCAAATAAATGTGTGGGAAATGATACGGAGAAACTGAAATATTTGTGCATTGCTGGTGGAAATGTAAAATTGTATGCACACTATGGAAAATAGTATGATGTGTTCCTCAAATAATAAAAACAGAATTGCCATATGATCCAGGAATTCCACTTCTGGGTATACACCCAAAATTACTGAAAGCAGGGCATCAAAGAAATCTTTGTACACCCAAGCCCATAGCAGCATTATTCACAATAATGAAAAAATGGAGGCAATCCAAGTGTCCACTCATAGATGAATGGATAACAAATGTGACAATATATGTATGATGTAGGATTATTCAGCCTTAAAAAGAAAGGAAATTCTAGGATATATTACAAGATAGATGAACCTGTGGACATTATGCTAAGTGAAATAAGCCAGTAATGAACAAATATGGTGTGATTTCACTTATCTGAGGTACTTAGAATAGTCAAAATGAGAGAGACAGAAAGTGGAATGGTGGTTGCCAGGGACTGGGGGGAGGGGAGAATGGCAAGTTACTATTTAATGAATGTAGAGTTTCAGTTATACAAGGTGAAGAGTTCTGGAGACGGATGGTGTTGACGGGTGCACATCGCTGTGAATGTATTCAATACCACTGAACTGCACACTTAGAAATAAGATGGCAAATTTTATGTTATGTATATTTTACCATAATTTTAAAAATTGGAAAAAAGTGAATTCACCTTCTGACTTGCCCATCTAATTCACAGGAATACTGCAAAAACAATAATCCTTTATTTTATGCATCTGAAGAGTATAAAGATCAAACATATTCAAAGTGTTATCACATATTTAAAGACACATTTTTCAGAAGCTAACTCTATTAGGTTTCAAATTTTAAGGAAGGTTATAGCAGGCAACCACTCCTGATGGATTTGAGTTGGTACCACAGACAAATTTTCAGACCTCCTTTTAAAGGATGCCTGGGTCCTCCTTTAAAACAGGGCATCTTGAAGTGTGAACTACTACTTTTATCCTATTTACCTTTTTTTTCTCATAGTACATATCACCTTCTAACATAACATATGATTTACTTAGTAACTACGTTCATTATTTTTTGTTCATTATTTTTTGTTCTCTGTCAAGCTCCACAAGACTAGTTATCCTTGTCTGTTGTGTTCACTGATACATGCCATGCACTTGGAATAATGCAGCTGTGTAGTAAGTATAATTGTAGATACTATTGATTTGGACAATTTTCATCTACCCCAAGATATAACTTATATCAATAAGTTATAGAGGGTAAAACATAAAAGGTTCCCTTCATTCAAGACCCCAGAATCCTATTTCCTTCCAAAGGAGTTATTTCCAGGCAGATGCTTTTTCTTTTTTTTTTTGGATCTGTCTGAAATATATGGTAGATGAGTCACCAGTTCTTGCATTAGTTAACAAATATTTATTAAGCACCTACTATGTGCTAAGCCCTCTAGCAGATGATTTCATTGATGGCATTTTCTCTGGCTGAGCCTGAGTATGGACTCCTAGGTTGCTCCAACTAACAGAGCAGATTTATATCTCCAGGTCCTGGGGACCATTGGGGTAAGATAACTGAGCTAGTCAGGCCACACAGTGCTGCCTAAACCCAACTCCACCCCAGATTACAGAATATAGCAAAAATTCTGAATGCAGGTTGTTCATAAATACCAGAGAGGAAACCAACTATTCCCAGGCTTATCTAGTGTCAATGTCTTTCAAAAGAAACCTAGCTGCTCCTTAATGAATAACCATTGAATGAATGAGAATAGTCTATTCTCTAATGCTTTTCCCCAATGCTCCCCACCACAAAATCAGTGGCCTTTAATTGTAGCTCTCTTGCTTAATGTCGTATTCAAAGAAATTGCCGGCATCAGGAGCTTTAACATACCCTGTCCTCACTAACATGCTCTTCTGTTTGTATGCAAGCAATGGCATAAAGCAGAATCTAGCAAACTTCCAAACTCCAGCGCTTTATGGCTCCTTTTAATTTATTTTTTGGGCCTCATTTATTTTCCTGATCTATCCTTGTCCTTTCCCGCCCTTAGTCTCCTCCACCTTCTGTCTTCAAATAGCTAATTGCCATGGGTTCCGATGGATAATCCCTCCGCTGTGGTTTCCTTTTGGTAGTAATTGAGGCTCTCTCCCTTTATCACTCATTTTACAAAGGAGATATATATATATATTTTTTTTTTATTGGAGTATAATTGCTTTACAATGTTGTGTTAGTTTCTACTGTACCATGAAGTGAATCAGCTATATGTATACCTATATCCCCACCCCTTGGACCTCCCTCCCCCCCGCCGCCCCATCCCACCCATCTAGGTCATCACAGAGCACTGAACTGAGCTTCCTGTGCTTTATAGCGCGTTCCCACTAGCTATTTTACACACGACAAAGGAGATATTCTTAATTAAATGATCTTTGCACTCATCATTTCTAACTCTCATTTCATATCTGCTTTGCTAGATGATCGGCAAGGTCCCCTTCCAGTTCTAAAATTCTATGACATTTGTGCATGACAAATACTAAGAAGATCATAGAATTCATCACTCTTCTCTAAACGTTTTAGCATTACAGCCTGCTTTTTCATTTCAGTGACATTTTACAGTCACTTCGCCTTTAGATTTTCCTCACAGAATCACTTCCAGTGACTGAAGGTTTTTGAGCTTCCAGAAAAACAGAACATCTGTGTCACTGGCAAGTACACTCCATAACCGCCTTAACAGTAGGTGTTGAAAGAGCTAAAACTTCTGGTGTATCATATGTTAGAGGAGGCAAAGTGATGGAAAGGACAGTCCCCTTCTCCCTGGCTGAACCCATGACAGACAGTGCCAGTGCTCCTGGAACCCCTTCTGCTGAGGGAGGAAGTAGTTTCAGAATACTTTTACAACCTACGAGGCTTTAGAAAACCGCTCCTGAGAGATGTGAGTAGGTTCTGCTAATTCAACCTCAGAACTGGCCTCAGTCTTCTTTTAAAACAGAGCATTTCCAGATATGAGTTACCACCTTTATCCGGCTCTACTTGTATTTTTTTCCATAGAACATACTGAGATGGGCTGGGACCTGGGACCCTTTGCTGCAGTGCTGCAGTGCTTGCACCTGGACAAACGTCTCCTTGAACAACAAAATACAAAGAAGCTATAAGGGACTAAAAATAACTGCGTGCATGCACAGTTGGGGCAAATTATGGACAACAAGATACAAAAAGATCCAAAAAGCCCAACTGCCACTTCTGAAGAGTCAGGAGCAAAAACAGGGTGTCCAGAGCAAAGGCAGGGTACTGCACATGGCCCCTGCACTCTACACCACCCCTCCGCCCCTGGACACACCCCTACCCTCACCCCATATAAGGAGCCAGTTTGCCCCCCCTCAGGGAGTGAGCAAGGGAACTTGTTACTTGTTTTCACCCCCTCCTGCTGCAGCAGGGGCCCCAATAAAGCCTTGCCTGAATTTCTTATCTGGCTCCTTATCAACTTCTATTGGTTGGGGAAGGCCAAGAACCCTGTTCCGTATCCATACCACATTCTAACACAATATACAATTTATTTAGTTACTATGTCTATTACTTTTGCCTCTCTTGCTAAAATATAAGCTCCACAAGAGCAGGGATCTCTGTCTATTGTGTCTACTCATGTGTGCCAAGCATTCGGAACAATGCCAGCTACAGAGCAGATACTCAGGAAATATGTCTAATTATGGAATGAATGATCTCTTGCTCCACCTGCATCAGTATCTCAGGGCCCAGGCCAGACTGAAGTGAATGAGGCCTCTAGAGTAAACATTTAAGGAGGCACTCACTCTCAAGGCCCACACTCACTAGCACAGCCATAAGGAGGGAGGAGGACTCCTTAAATTGTGCCCCACTAGGTATCTCACTCGCCTCACCCCAAACCCAGCTCTGAGAATCAGCATTGTTCAAACCACAGATGTCTCACCACACCCTGTCTCTGCTGAATCAAGATCACTGTGGGGAGATGGCAACCTGGGAATTTCGTTTCTAATGAGCTACTTCTCACTCTTACACACAATTTTACTTGAGAATCATTGCTTTAAATTAAGCAGTGTTGCCAAGATGGATTATTCACTAAACCATCCCTGGCCAGTTCCTTCCTCTCATTCAAGGCCCTTCACAACCTTTCTGTAGCTTAGCTTTCCCTGACAAAATTCTAACAGTAGCTAACACACAGCGTTGTCTAACCACCAGGCACTGTTCTAAGAACATTACTGTATATGATGTACCTAATTGTCATAAAATACCACGTGATAGGTACTATCATTATTTTCATTTACATATGAGGAGTGAAATGGCACAGAATGGTTAAGTAACTCACCAGCAGTCACACAGCTATAAGGGCAGATTCAGGATTCCAACCCATGTAGCCTTACTCCAGAAACTATGTTCTAGACCGAATGCTTTCAACATTCTACCTCAAAGGAAACTGCTGTCATGAAAGTCCTAGATCCTCTCACATTTCTTCCCTTTTTCTGGTTATTCTCTTTACTAAGAAAGCCTTTTCCAGTAGCTCCTCTACCAAAATCCTTCCTATTGGAATCAGACCCGTTCTCCATTATCCAAGGAAAATCCCATTTCCTCCATGAAGCCATCTTCAAACACCCATATGTGAAGCATCTTCCCCTTCACTGTGGTCATTTATCTTGTTTTCTCTACTGTTCTGTCTACATCAGGTTTGGGTGCAGAACTAATCAGATGTGACTAAAGAGTTTGAAATACTAATCCTTACTAAGCCATATCTCCTTTTACCCATTGTCCCCTTCCCTCATTAAAGCACTGGCCACGCCATTCTACACTCATGGCTTCTAGAGAAGGATAAAACATCATAAAGAGAAAAAGAAATAAATTATTGGCTTTTGAGTTTCAAAAGTCCAGCACATTCTCTTAGGAAAAAAGAATACACTCACAAACAAAGGTCACCAATTTGGGAAAACTTTTGATAGGAAAAGGCCAGAGTTGTCTGGCTGACTGTCCATTCCACACACCAATCCAGATAAAAATTCCCAATTGGGATAAGGAGGAGATGGAAGGCAAGGAGTGAGCAGAGATTTTTAGGTTTATGAAAAAGGGGAGCTCTCCAAGTGCAGATGTGATAAACTCATATTAGTTTAGGGAGACTGGAGAGCAGAGAGCACCTGTATATCAACTGCAGGGTAGGGCCCAAGAAAGCAGAACTCCAAAGAAAAACTGTTTTTTGTCTCTGCAGGCAGAGAGGACATCATGCAGCCGGTCAGAGCATGACTCAGGAGCAATAAAATGACTGATTTGCCTAAGGTAGCATAAAACCTGACAGAGTCTTAGCACCACAGAGGCTTTCTTAGCCTAAAGTGGCATTTAAGCAACAGGATGCTCTCACATGCCCCAAAGCAGTTTGGGAGGATCTGAGAGAAAGCTGTACTTGAACTGTGGGCATGAAGGGTGATTCAACAGTCGCTTGAATGGACAACAGACAGCAGGGCAACAAGAGTAGCATATGCATATATCATCATAGACAGATATTGACCAGTCCATTTCCTCCACCTGCCACCCACCAACCAAGACTTCAGAATTCTGACAGTCACCCCCTATTTAGATTTTACCTTCACTTTGCACCAGAATGTTTCTCTTCATTACGATCAACTCCTTAGTTCAAGCCCTGGCAAACGAGGTACTTAATCCATATTTGTAAATGAATGAATGAAGTCGAGTAAATCGCACAAATTTGGAAATGGAAATTTTTGCCAGGGAAACCCTCCAATGGTACCAGTAGTCATCAGAGTGGCCAATTAGGAGAATTTAGAAGTGGATGCTTCTATTATAGCTCGTTATTCCCTGTCTAATCACAGATGTTTGGTACAGATCAAAAACATCCCCAAGTCCTGAGTGAGTTCTGAACACAGGAGTCATGGACACAAGAAAGAAAGCACATGGCAGATACGGCTATTTTATCTTAGTTCATAAAAATCACAGTCCACTGAGTTCTTAAAAGACTCACAAAATAGGTGACATTTGTTGAGGTCCCACCAGAGAGGGCCTTTGTGAAATTTGTTAAAAACGAATCACACTGGGCTTCCCTGGTGGCGCAGTGGTTGAGAGTCCGCCTGCCGATGCAGGGGACACGGGTTCGTGACCCGGTCCGGGAAGATCCCACATGCCACGGAGCGGCTGGGCCCGTGAGCCATGGCCGCTGAGCCTGCGCTTCCGGAGCCTGTGCTCCGCAATGGGAGAAGCCACCACAGTGAGAGGCCCGCGTGCCACAAAAAAAAAAAAAAAAAAGAAAAACGAATCACACTGTTTCCAGCAAGTTTTCCTTGGGGGAAGTTAGATGCTGGATTATCCTTAACTTCAAGTAAATTTGTACATATCAGACAACTGCAGGCCTTCATTTTTGATCAAGGGCAAAAAAGGATATCAATGCATACATTTTATTAAAACGGGAATACATAGTTGAAGACTGAGGATAGAAAAAAAAATGAAAGAAAGGAAATAATAAAGCAAGTCATTTTACTGTCTGACCACTACCACCATGGGAGCATTTTAAAGCAACGAACTTAGATTTCAATTATTTTACATATAATAAAATTCAGAGGGACATTTAAAAGGAAAGATATATGAAAAGTGAGTATCCATGGGGTATGATCACTCCTTGAATGGTGTTTGAAGGTTTATAATAGGACGTAAGAATATTGAATATTACAGTACTCATCTCAAATCCAGTCAACTTTGTGAATTTATTGTTTTTATGATCAACCCTTCCAAAGAAATAAGAGGCAGGACACAATCTCAGCCTTGGGGCAGCTCTGGGTCACTTAGGTGTTTTCTGACATAACTGGTTTCACTAGGGGCTGGTGGTCCTCACATCAGCTGTGTCCTTATACTGGTGGTCTTGTCTTTGCCTTACAGACATGATGAATGAATGATTGGCTGTAGCGAACTAGCAGGGGTGAAGGGACTCAAGTGATGGGGACAGCATTGTCTTCAGAACCAGCTTTATGCTTTTTACTGGTACTGAATCGAGTAAGGTCTCATTTGTAAGGGACTCTACAGTTTTGGTACGGAAATCTCATGAATTTTAGACAGGGAAGGAAAAGGGAAATCAATGAAAATGTGAGACTGCATTACAGTATCAGGGGTCAAAGGAAGGGCAGACTGTGATAGCTTCTAATTCAAACTATTAAAAAAATATTTTTTAAAGTACTATTAGTACATCATTTAAGAATCAGCTAATAAGATGACTGAAAATGAAAAACATCTGTCCCCTCAACTTCCTTTCCCAGCCTCCCACATCCCAGAAACAACATTTTCAACCCCTTTAGCTGTTCATTCTAGTATTAGCTTTCACATTTCCAATTAACGTAATTATATATTACAAAGCTATTGATTTTCCTTATTTAGCTATTATCCACTGATTAGCTACTAAGAAAGATGATCATTTAACTCTTATATCAAGAGCCTCTCCACCACCTCCACCCCCACTGGCTTGCCCTACTTCTTCCACTTGGTATTAGTTTCATCACAGTTTTAATTAAATCCATATGTGGTTTTTAAAATTATTATTATGACTATGTAAACACTGTTCATTACTAAGCTAAGCCAAGTACTATTTCAATTTCCTTCTGTTTCAGCTTCTCATTTTTCCTGGAGCTAACTGCCTCTTTTATTCTTTAAATATTTGCCTTTCTTTGAAGCCTGGCTCTTTCCAGACATGCCAGTGTTCCATCTCTAGGATGATGACCTCAGCTGGGACAACTGTAGTAGCATGGCTCTGCTCCATGTGGCTCCCTCCAATATGCTAGCCTGGATGAGCCCTCATCACGATGGCCAAGAGAAAAAGGCAGAAGCAGAAATGTGCAAACTTTTTTTTCCAGCTTCTTCATATGTTACATTTGCTAACATCTCACTGGCCAAGGAAAGGGCACATGGTCAAACTCAGAATCAAGGGACAAAGAAACAGACTCTGATATTCTGATCCTTTGGTGGGAGAAACTGCAAAGTCACATTGCAGATAAGTACAGATACAGGAAGGGATGAAGAATCAGGACCATTAATTTAATCAGTCGGTTACAGTCATTAATTAGGTGACCATATATGAAAGGTTTTGTTTCTAGATTTTCTAGCTTGTTCTCTTTACCTATTTGTTCTACTCATGTGCCAGTATTCTACTGTCTTAGTTACTATAGCTTTATAATAGGTCTTAATATCTTGTAATTTTAAGTCTTCAGATTTATTGTTGCTCATGAATGTCTTATCTGTTTTTGGTTCTTTGCATTTCCATATAAATTTTACAATCAGTTTGTCAATTTCCACAAAAGATCTGTTGGGATTTTGATTGTGATTGCACTGAACTGACAATACTGAACTTTACTTGAGCCATGGGCTCCTGGAAAACAGGAAAGGTCAAGAAATCTCCCCCAACCTTTTGTGTTCCAGGAAAGAGCTTCCTGCTAAGAACTACCCTCTGTTACATGACTGAGAGAAGATTCACAAATGCCCACCTTGTTTACGTATGACAAATCCAGACACAGATCCTCCAAATTCCCATTCTTTGCCTCAGAAATGATTAGCTGATCCCTTTGTACTCACTGACTAATCTAGACAGAATGCCTGCCTGCTAACTTGACTGAACTAAACTTTAGTCAAGCTTCTCTCCTCCCCGTGGACTCCTGAACTTTGATCTGCCCCTAGGTTAAGCAAGCATTTGAACCTAGAACGAAGGTCACCTTTCCCAAGAATCAACTATTTACACAGAAAAACCTTCTGAACAACTATCTGACCATGCTACTCTGCTCACCTTACCTGCCTGCCCCGCTCCCCCACACCTGGTCCTTTCTAGTCTTGCTTACTCCTCACTGTAAAAGCAAAGCTTTTTTTGGCCTGACTTTTGAGATGCATGCAGATATTATTGTCAAGGCGATGCCTTGATTGCAACAGTACCCCTTTCCTTACTGCAACAGTTTTCCTCTCCTTATTTTAATGATCCCTTTGAAAAAAATATCTCTTTACCCAAATTTGGATTTTTTGTTTTGTTTTGTTTTGTTTTTTGACAAAATGATAGGTCAATTTGAGGAGAATTAATATCTTTACAACATCAAGTGTTCCAGTCCATGAACATAGTATACTCTTCTAATTATTTAGGTCTTCCTTAATTTTTCCCAGTGATATTTTACACTTTGTAGCAGTGCAAGCATGTACAGTAACTCCCCTACATATGAACCTTCAAGTTGAGAACTTTCAAAGATGCGAACCTGTGTTCGCATGTCCAATCACATAAGTTAGTTCACGGGTCTGGTGTACATTGTCACATGCGTGCATCCTCTACAAGTGGCTGTGCTTTTGTGTACTTTACTGCACAGTACTGTATAGAGTACAGTACTACAGTATCTTTATTTCAAGCCCAGGATGTCTGGAAGCCAGTGTAAAAACAGTGGTATATAGCCAATTGTGTTAGTTGGGTACCTAGGCTAACTTTGTTGGACTTACGAATGAGCTCTCAGAACAGAACTTGTTCGTATGTAGGGCACTTACTGTATCTCTTTCCTTAGCTGTATTCCTAATTAGATTTTTTTTCTGGTATTATCATAGTCGTATTTTTTTAAATTAATTTTCTAAATGTTTGTTGCTAGAGTGTATATTGATCACCTACCTAGTAATCTCACTAAAATTACTTATGAATTATGAGAGTTTGTCTACGGATTCTTTTTTGATTTTTCATATCCACAATCATGCTATGAATAGTGACAAGTTCTTTTATTTTTCTTTCTAGTCCTCATGTTTTCTTTTTTGTAGTATTGTTTTATTGCTCTGGCTAGGACCAACAGCACAATGTTTAAATGTAACAGTGATAGCTAGCATGCTTATCTCATTCCCTATCTTAGCATAAAAGCTTTCAGTGATTCACCGTTAAGTATTATATTTGCTGTAGTTTGTTTGTATTTTTGTACCTATTTTTAATAATAGTAAGGAAATTGTAGTTTAAGAGTTTTTATCCATCACTAGAAAATACATTTGGGGGGAGGAGCTACAATGTATTCATAGAGGTGAAAACTGAGGACCATTTGTTAATTGACTCTTTAAAGATCATATGGCAAGGAAGTTGCTTCACTTCCAACCCAAATATTCTGGGTATGTCCTTTACTATTTCTCTCAAAAAGAATATTCCCTCTTGTGTTTCTTTATATGCTTGCATATAGCAACTGAAGCATCAAATGTAAAAGCTGGAAAATCAGTAACTTACTAACACACATCCACTGGGGTGGAGAGGAGAGAATAAACTGCACAATCTTTATGGAGGGAAGTTCATGAATATTCATCAAAAGCGTTATCATACGCACATGATTTGACCCTAAGATATTTTCTTAGAAGTGATATTTTTAGGTACCAGATCCAATAAGTATGCAACTATGTATGTACAATAAGATTTGTTGAAGCACTGTTTTTTAAGAGTTAAAAAAGAAAAGGAAGTAATCCAAATACCTAGCAATAGAGGAATGGATAAATATAACTATATTAACTGCCAAATACTATATCAGTACATTAGGTTAAAACAAAGACTGCACAAATGGAGAAAAATCCATTTTGTTAAAAAATCTGTATGTATATATATGCATATTTAAAGTGTAAAAGGGCATATTAAAACATTAGTAGCTAACATTTTATAAACCACACAAAATGTCTATAGTACATATGCTTCTACATGTGCTAAAAATAGCACCAAAAGTGATGATGACAGCAAGAAATAATATTGTCATTCACATGTCAACAGACATTTTTTCTATTTTGATTCTGATTGTTTTTATTAGCCTAAGACTGAGCTTTGGCCTTGATTAAAGTATTCATTTCTGAACAAAGTGACTCAGCGTTGGACCCTCTGGGGAAATATTAGTAGTGTGAAATTTTAGACACCGCTAGAAACTCAAACAGCATGTGGATAGCGACAATTGCTAATAAGTTCAATTATGTGTGGGCTCTGATCTCTGCTAATACCACCAAACTGTCATAACGATTACCGTTTGTGAAACACGTATATGGCTTGCCATGTGCTAAGTATTTTGCACATATTAGCTGTCCCCAGCATTCTGTAGAAGAGGAAAACTAAGGCTTGGATATGGAACATTTATCATTTACCTATATAAATAAAATTATATTAAGAAATTCACTTACAGCATCTGTAGTATGTATACAGCAAATCAAAGAAAATTAACCTGAGATGTATATGTACAGAGCCTTAACTCTCTAATTTATAAAAGGATTTGCTGTGACTGCTTTCATATTCATCTACTCCTGTTTTGAAAGTGCACTCAAAGAACGAAGCTTTTGACATGGTAGTGATTAATTGATGTTATAATACAACAGGTCAAGCGATTTCCTTATAAATCTCCTCTAACCGATTTGATGCCCTTGAAGCATTATCAAAATAGCATTCTCTTCAGTTACTATACGCTAAAGCCCTCCCCACCCTTAATGCCATTTCTTTTCTCTGCGTCTTGTCAAATTAGTCAACGTCCCGCATTGAACAAATAAAAGACTACCCCGCCAAACTAATCTACATGGAGGAAAAGCAGATCACTGGGTGCCTGCAATTGGGAGAGAGTTTCGGGGGAAGGGGATGGACTGCAAAAGGGCTTGAGGAATGTTTTGGACGTGACAGGAATGTTCTCTATGTTAATGATGATAGTGGTAATTTCATACATGTATACATCTGTCAAAACTGAACTGTACACTTAAAATGGAAGCAGTGAATTGTACATAAATTATACCTTAATAAAGTTGATTCAACAAATTCCCTGGATAACTGTTGTACAAATACCCTCCGGAGAACTTAATGATCAAATAGCAACTCTCTTTCTCTTTCCGTGTTTTCTGAAGCTTACATCTGCAATTTTTCTAGTTCAATAAGATAGACCCCAAAGCCACTTTCCAAACAATCAAGGTATATTTTGTTTTAAATATTTCCACAATTTTAAAAAGATTTTCTAGAATTCATCCATTTTTGTTTTAGAGCTGACATTCAAACATCTGTTTGTAGCATATATCATTGCTTAGAGGAAGAAATTAGAGGTCCCAGTATCTTCTTTTAAGCCTCATCCTTGACAATGTATCACCTTGTAATTATCTCAAGCTGAAGGCAAATAAAGAGAAAAGGGAATTGAAGGAGAAATAATATGTTTTGAGGAGAGACATATTTAGACTGAAAAAAAACCCACAATCAACATTTTTCCACGTATCTAGCAGTAACACATATTGCTAGAATCTTCTGCAGCCTACAATACAGAATGAAGAAAGCCCTCAGATTTTTAAAGGTTTGTGAAATCAGTCAGAATAATCACGACTTTTATGGCAGGTAAGGTATTCCTGAGTCTTGAAGGATAAACATGCGGAGCTATCCACACCCCCCTACCCAACCAGCGTTAATAAAAATAACACACATCATTTCTTCAAAAAATAAAAAATCACAAACAACTAAAACACTAGAACTAGATTGAAATTAGGATTTCAAAAATCGAACACATCTTGCTATGGGACAGAAAGAAATTGCTTTTTTATTTCCCAAAGATTCTTTATCTCTTGGCACATAAAAAAAATGGCATAAGATTGTCCTTGGAGATGTTCCTATTTTTCTTCCCACTCTTCATATCTATAGTATACTGCTATTTGAACAGAGCCTACAAGTAAATGATTCTATGTCCTTTTTCCATAGAACTGACACAAGCATATTAAAATATAAAAGCTAGACAGTTTTGCCTGGCCCGAGTTGATAAAATAGGAGAATGCACAATGACATCCCAAGTCTGTGAATTCAGTAGATTCAGTCATGCTGCCACCAAGCGCCGAACTCACCGCCACCACCCAATGAAAGGTTCTTAAGTGAAATCCCTACTCCACCACACTAAGCTAAAACCAAGAGAAATCAAAAAGACGGGGACTTTTCGAACCACTTCCTGAAAGTGGTTCACTTGGCACCCAACAGTAACTCTACTTATATTGGTACTATGACAGTAAGTAACTTCTTTTACTTTTTAAAAAAATAAGACAAATGATCCACAGAAAAGAGCCACCATGAGTGCTTATTTAGGTAAGGATGTGTCCAACTGAAATGAACACAAATCTTTCCTCTTCAAAGTGAGAGCACAGCCAGTTTGTATCCTTAACATATAACCTAATTTACTTTCCTCATTATTGATTAGTACCATCAGAATTATATTAATTGACCTTCGTAGGAAGTCTAAATAACAGCTTATCTTTCTGAGCCCATGACTTCCAAGTGAATTTATTTGGAGCATTATTTCCATTTTTCTTTTATGCACAAGTTGTTACTGACTCTGTATTTATTTTGTCAAAAGATAAATTAAAACCAGAAACTCCTTGTTACTTTTTAATTTCCACTGAGTCACAGTCTCTTAGAGTAATACATTTTCCTATGTTAATTATTATATCTTTGGATAATATTCTTTGAAGGAGGACAGGGATATGATTGATGAAAACTGGCTTTGTGTGAAGAACAGAAATGGGACTATATTGGTAGTAAAAAAACAGTGTAGTTGGTGATATTAACATACACAAAATATTTTTTCTGAATAGAATGCTCTCAAAAAATAAGAGCCAGCATAGGGAACTATATTCAATATCTTGCAATAACCTATAATGGAAACAAATCTGAAAAAGAATATATATGCATATATGTATGTATATAATATATATATTTGAATCTCTTTGCTGTACAGCTGAAACTAACACAACATTGTAAATCAACTACTACACTTCAATAAAAGAAAAAAAACTAAGAGCTAGATGCATTCATACATTTTTTCTCTTATTTCTTCAGTCAATTTTTTACTACTGTTTTTCTGTACATTCAGAGCTGGCATGCATAGTAAACGCTTAAAAGAGTGCCTATATATTAGGAAAATTTAGGATGATATACTTAATAAATACTTAGTAATTAAACCTAAATACAATTCACCTTAAATACTCTTGGTTCCTGGATAATGTCTTCCCCCTACTCACCCATCAAACCTACTCTAGACTAACAATCATGTTGGTATCACTGAAATGTATTAGTGTCTCTTTAACCACTTTTATACTGTTGCTTCATTTTGTACGTCATCTTCTCATTACCAAATCTTCCCTGGACTCACTTCTCCCTCCCAGTAGGTTTACTGTTCTTGTTCACCTAATCACTTTTTGATCTTTTCAACTCTCACTCTCAAACCCCTAACAATAGGCATTTCCGAAGAGTCAATTATCAGCTGTAACTTATTCTCTGTCTACATTCCTTCCCCATGAAACCTATTCTGTTCTTACAACCACGACCATTATCAATGTCCTTCTGGAACTTCAGATGAGAAGCCGTGAAGTTTTTGACATCTTCCTGCCACTCACATATGCACTTGTCAAGTTCCCTTGGGGAGTCCTTCAAAACACTGTTGAGATCTTGCTTTTCCCATTCCCCCTACTTTATGTACCACAACCCTATGTCGTGCAGCCCTCTAAAACTAACAACAGTCTATAAATTCCAAAATTTCAGACTTTGAATTAAATCTTTCAGTTTGTCTCAGGCCTGAATTATCACTAGCCTCTTGCCTGACAAAACCAATACTGAAAAATATGGGTGGATCAAAAAAGCATGCCCAATCACAGGAACAAAGCCTTTAATTCAATGAGGTAGGTAGTAGGAAGCCACTGTAGTATTCTTTTTTGGTATGACATCAATATTTTCAGAATGCTGTCATTGGACGACCCATTTCTCTGGGATTATAGAATGGATTGAATATTTAGTGGCAAGTGTAAAAGCCATATTACTAGAGGAGTCTAGGCAGAATATGACATCCTGAGTGATAACGTTTGATAATCATGTTTTCATTATTGCTTCATATTATCTTTTTGTTCTGTTCAGATTGATCTCTAATGCTGCCATCCCAGAATCACTCCAATTCCTCTGCTATGCCCACCACTGTCACCTACCTTTATCCATCCCTCCATTCACATGAAATGTCCTTCCTCTCCATCTGATTTTTTTTTTTTTAACAACAGCTCAATTCTTACATCTTTTCATGGCCTGTGTCAAATCTTAATCTCCTCCAGGATACTTGTGCAGAAACAATACAGCAAAGAGGTTATAAGCTAGAGTTCTGGAGCCAGAATACCTGCATCGCAAAGTTGGCTTCCCTCATGCCCTACAGTGGACTGGTGGGCAAATTACCGGACTTGTCTGAGCTTTGAGTCTTCATTTGTGATAGAGGGGTATGAGAAGTATCCAACCATGGGGTTTACTCCAAGTATTCAATGAGATAAACCATGTGAAAAGCTGAGCACTAATCCTGGCACAGAATATGAGCTCAATACTTCTCAGATAGTATCATCAGCATTGTTGCTTTTCTCCCCATCCCTGCGTGTTTCTTTTTCCCTTCTATGGATTCCTGTAATACCTCAAAATTTAAAAATATTTCGGTACTCATTAATCCAAAATTAGGTAGGCTGCCAGTTAACTTTTATACACAGATAAGGGCAGAAACCATGTCCTCAATTCTTTGTACAGCTTCCTAATAATTACATTAGTGTTATTAGTAATGAGTCACCCCCACCATTTATTTAGTAACTAGTATGTTTACACCAGGCACTGTGCTTACCATTTTTTTTTTTTTTACTGGGGTATAGTTGTTTTACAATGTTGTGTTAGTTTCTACTGTACAGCAAAGTGGAGTTCCCTGTGCTACACAGCAGATTCTTATTAGCTATCTATTTTATACACATTAGCGTATATATGTCAATCCCAACCTCCCAAATCTTCTCACCCCACCTTCCCCCCTTGGTGTCCATACGTTCATTCTCTACATCTGTGTCTCTATTTCTGCCTTGCAAACCGGTTCATCTGCACCATTTTTTTAGTCCACGTACCATTTTTAATACACTTCATGCAGGCAATCATTATCCCACTACCAGATGGGCATCACCATCTCCCTTTCAGAGGTAAGGAAAAAAAGCATAGAGGGTTATAGAACAGAGAGCAACACACAGAAAAAGTGCTTGCGTGCTTTTAAAACTGAGTTAACTTTGCCAGAGCCAAATAGCATGGCCTCAAATGCAATGTTCTTTCCTTAGATTCCCTTACCGCCAGCTCTTAACTCAAAGTTCACCTTCTCAAAGAGTCCTTCTGCAACCATTTATCTAAAGTGGGCCTCTCCCCTCTGCCAACTCATTACCTCTTCAATATATTTCTTGATTCTTATCTCGACTTGAAAGTATCTTACTTGATTTTTTCATTGGTTGTTTTTTCCAATTAAAATTTCAACCCCTTGAGTACAGATTTTTTTTTCTGCCTTGCTCACTGAGGTACCATGAGCTTAGTGCCTAGCACACAGTAAGCACTCAATAAATACTGAATGACTGAACTATTTTAACTGCACAGAATATAGCTGTGTATACTTTACAATGAGCTTTCAAATCCCTTAAGCCTGATGTAAACCCAGCAAGAATAAGTAGGCTCCTTGTATGTATAAGAAAACTGGGACTCAACAAGGTTTCCTGACTTTGTCAAGTCATAAAACTAGTAATTGCAGGTGCAACACAAAGAACTCAATTTTCCATATGATTGATCGTCATTAAAAAAGTATAGACACAGTGTTTTCATAAAATTTACTATCAAAGGGATAATGATTAAAGGTCAAGTTAACTATAAAAGAAGTCATTACTTCATTATTTTAAAGGAAAGGAAGTAAATTTAGATATTTAATATGCTTTGGGAAATTTTAGGATTTCACTAAGATTTTTCTGCATCAATAGTAGTTAAAAGGGCATTGGAATGGGAGTAATCAAAAATGATTCTATGCATGAAAGTAATAATGTATAAAGACATCAAGTTAACCTTGTGTATTGAAACAAATGCAAATGCTTATGTACTTACTGAGTTTATCTACCCTCTTTTTCCCGAATATAACAGCATTCAGCAAAATGACAATTATTTTCCCTTTTGATTTTTATTCCTTTCAGTTGAATAACTTATTTGTTTATTTTTGTCAAGAATAGAAATGCCATTAATTTGGATATTTGTGTATTTGTGCATGCACCAATGCATTGAAGCACTATAGCTATCATCAAGCTCTTGCAAAGAAGGTTAGTAAAAACCATTTTAAAATAATTTTACACTGCATACCAGGAAATGTTTTCTTAGCAAGTGAGCATGATTCTTTTTTGTCCTTTTATTTTGGTTATATATAATAAAGTGGGTTATAATCAAGCCGTATTGAACTTTTTGTTTTTTTGTGTGTGTGTTTTTTTTTGCAGTATGCGGGCCTCTCACTGTTGTGGCCTCTCCCGTTGTGGAGCACAGGCTCCGGACGCGCAGGCTCAGCGGCCATGGCTCACAGGCCCAGCTGCTCTGCGGCATGTGGGAGCTTCCCCGACCGGGGCACGAACCCGTGTCCCCTGCCTCAGCAGGCGGACTCTCAACCACTTCGCCACCAGGGAAGTCCCATATTGAACTTTTAAAAATCTATTCACACTGGCTAAATTTCTTCCAATATTCAGAAATTTCAATTTTTATTACTAATTTATTTTGCTTAATATCGATTTGCCTGTGTCAGAGGTTTTAAAAATAGCTAATGGGTTATTAAATTAATCTTTAAAATCAAATAAACAGTATCAAATTTACATTAATGCATGAATTAGAAAGGTTTTTTTGATTTGTCATACAATATTTGGTAATAGTGATTTTACTCTTATAAACCAACCTATGATATGAAACAAATTTCAGAACAGATTATCAATGTAAATTTCTCTTCATTCCTGTACTGCTAATAATATGTATGAAGATAAAATAAACGTATACAAATCTACGTTAAAAACACTATTATTTATGATAAAATTTCTCTTACAAGTGTTCATACTTCCTGGGATTGGAAAATGTTTAGCCAGAAATAAGGAGAATTATTCAGAGAAAGAAAGGAATGTGGATGACAACTCAAATGTCACATAAGCCTCCTGCAGACCAAAAGTTAATTTTCTGTAAGCCTTGAAAGGATTCCACTGGATAGAAAAGTTGAATGGTAAGGTTTCAATTAAAACGAACTTCATGTGTAGGTTACCAAGTCAGAGGATTTTGGATTTGAAAGGAGCCTTAGGGCTATCAAACCCAATCTCCTTGTTTTATGAATGAGGAATCAGAGCACCAGAGGACTTGAGGAACTGGCCAGGATCACAGTGTTTTGGTTTTTGGTTTTGTTTTTAATTTACTTTATTTTTAATTTATTTATTTTTGGCTGCATTGGGTCTTTGTTGCTGCATGCAGGCTTCCTCTAGCTGTGGCGAGCAGGGGCACTCTTCATTGCGGTGCTCAGGCTTCTCATTGCGGTGGCTTCTCTTGTTGTGGAGCATAGGCTCTAGGCACACGGGCTTCAGTAGTCATAGCAGTAGTTGTGGCACACGGGCTTAGTTGCTCCGCAGTATGGGGGATCTTCCAGGACCAGGGCTCAAACCTGTGTTCTCTGCATTGGCAAGCAGATTCTTAACCACTGCGCCACTAGGGAAGTCCCAGGATCACAGTTAATAAATGGTAAGACCACAATTGAAAAGAATGCCTCCAACTCCTTGGTTGAGAGCAGATGTGTGTATCAACGAGCAGGGGCTACAATTCTGAATCTAGTATCACCAACTGTTGATTTAGGAGGAGTTATTTTCCCTCTCTAAGCCTGAGTTTCCTCGCCTATACAGTGCATGTCAAATTGTACCCACCACAAAAGTTACTGACTGCTTATAGCTTGGGTTTAATAACTTCATCATCATCACTGCTGTCCCACAGTTGCTTCTCATTGCATTGTATGTACACTGGGACACTGCCTCTAGGACTAGATTTGAAAGGCACAACAAGGATTCCCCAAACCATCTCCTACTATATTATACTCATTTTTAATTTAACTTTTTATTTAAAAATAATTCTAGATTTACAATAGTGTTGCAGAGATATTACAGTGGGCTACTGTGTATCTGTCACCAAGCCTGTCCTAATGTCCACATCTTATATAACCACGTTACAGTCAACAAGCCTAAGAAATTAACACTGGTACAATACTTTTTTAATTAAAATGTTTCCATTAAGTATATGTATTCCATTAAGAATTTATTTGGATTTCCCCAATTTGTCTTTCATTGTCCTCCTTCTGTTCCAGGATTCAATCCAGGATACCACACTGCATTTAGTATAACCAAGGCCTTAAATTAGACTTTATCTGAATCATATTAATAAAGTACCTGGGGGGCTTCCCTGGTGGCTCAGTGGTTGAGAGTCCGCCTGCCGATGCAGGGGACACGGGTTTGCACCCCAGTCTGGGAAGATCCCACATGCCGCGGAGCGGCTAGGCCCATGAGCCATGGCTGCTGAGCCTGCGTGTCCAGAGCCTGTGCTCCGCGACGGTAGAGGCCACAAGAGTGAGAGGTCCGCATACCGCAAAAAACAAAAAACAAAAAAAACAAAGTACTTGTTGCAATCCCTATCAAATTACCAATAGCATTTTTCACAGACTTAGACCAAAAAAATTTACAGGTTGTATGGAAACACAAAACACCCCAAATAGCCAAAGCAATCTTGAGAAAGAAAAATGGAGCTGGAGGAATGAGGCTCCCTGGCTTCAGACTATACTACAAAGCTATAGTAATCAAAACAGCATGATACTGGCACAAAAACAGACACATAAATTAATGGAAGAGAATAGAGAGCCCAGAAATAAACCCACAAACTTATGGTCAATTAATCTATGACAAAGGAGGCAGGAATATAAAATGTAGAAAAGACAGCCTCTTCAATCAGTGGTGCTGGGGAAACAGGGCAGCTACTTGTAAAAGAATGAAATTAGAACACTCCCTAACACCACACACAAAAATAAACTCAAAATGGATTAAAGATCTAAATGTAAGGCCAGATACTATAAAACTCTTAGAGGAAAACATAGGAAGAACACTCTCTGACGTAAATCACAGCAAGATCTTTTTTGACCCACCTCCTAGAGTAATGAAGACAAAAACAAAAATAAACAAATGGGACCTAATTAAACTCAAAAGATTATTAACAGCAAAGGAAACCATAAGCAAACTGAAAAGACAACCCACAGAATGGGAGAAATTATTTGCAAACAAACCAACCAACAAGGGATTAACCTCCAGAATATACAAACAGCTCATGCAGCTCAATATCAAAAAACCAAACAACCTAATCAAAAAATGGGCAGAAGATCAAAATAGACATTTCTCTGAAGAGGACATACAGATGGCCAAGAGACACATAAAAAGATGCTCAACATCACCAATAATTAGAGAAATGCAAATCAAAACTATAATGAAGTATCACCTCACACTGGTCAGAATGGCCATCATCAAAAAGTCTACAAACAATAAATGCTGGAGAGGGTATGGAGAAAAAGGAACCCTCCTACACTGTTGGTGGGAACGTAAATTGGTACAGCCACTATGGAGACCAGTATGGAGGTTCCTTCAGAAAACTAAAAATAGAGCTACCACATAATCCATCAATCCCACTCCTGGGCATGTATCTGGAAAAAACCATTATTTGAAAAGATAAATACACTCCACTGTTCGCTGCAGCACTATTTACGGTAGCCGAGACATGGAAGCAACCTAAATGCTGATTGACAGAGGAAAGGATAAAGATGTGGTACATATATACAACGGAATACTACTCAACCATAAAAAAGAACGAAATAGTGCAATTTGCAGCAACATGAATGGACCTAGAGATTGTCATACTGAGTTTAGTAAGTCAGACACAGAAAGACAAACATCATATGATATTGCTTATATGTGGAATTTAAAAAAGTGGTACAAATGAACTTATTTACAAAACAGAAATAGAGTCACAGATGTAAAAAGCAAACATAGGTTACCGGGGGAAAAGTGAGGACATAAGTTGGGAGATTGGGATTGACATATACACGCTACTGTATATAAAATAGATAACTAACAAGGACCTACTGTATAGCACAGGGAACTCTACTGAATACTCTGTAATGACCTATATGGGAAAAGAACCTAAAAGAAAGTAGATATATGTATATGTATAAATGATTCACTTTGCTGTAGAGCAGAAACTAACACAGTAGAGTAAATCAACTATACTTTAATAAAAATTTTAAAAAACACTGTAAAAAAAAGAAAGTACCTGTTTAGATCTATTGATTAAAATCAAGGAGCTTACAGGTAAGCAGAGAACATTGTGGATGGATTCACTTCATCCATTACAGTAAGTGCTATAGCGTTGTGTTAACCAACCCACCAGCAATTAAAAATGAAATGCCATTAGACCTTTGAGGATCCACCTAGCACAGCATAGATGCTCTATCTTTCATTTATAAATTAAGTTCTTGAAAAACCAAGAGAAAACAGCAGACAGGGGCACCTCTGATTAACATGCTTTGGTATCCTATTTTCCTCCTTTGGGAATTACATATTTCTGTTTCTAATGCCCAAGCCACAGACATATCCTTTAAATTAAGAAAAAACTCCTGCCCACAGAAATCAGACAGATCCTAAAACAGGTCACTCATTCACCAAGGAAACAGAAGGTTATTCCCCAGCTTGGAAATGAACTAACA
Source organism: Pseudorca crassidens (assembly GCF_039906515.1). Taxonomy (NCBI): domain Eukaryota; kingdom Metazoa; phylum Chordata; class Mammalia; order Artiodactyla; family Delphinidae; genus Pseudorca; species Pseudorca crassidens. Next base: position 131,856,002 of record NC_090298.1, on the reverse strand, counting down.
GTGTACCTAATGGAAGATGTCTGGCAACATTTTATAAATGCCCATATTCTTCCAAGTACTAATTCCAAGCACTGCAAAGAGAAAGCACTTGTGGAGAACTATGGAAAAGCAGCAATTTCTTGTCATGCAAAACCCACATGGGGATTTATGGGGAGATGGAACGTGATTACAGTCTGGGGCGCAGCCAGGCTAGGAGGGTAACAGGGTGATGGTCTCTGCCCATGTTAACAAATGACTTTCCCGGCGTGACTGATATTTCACTGCTCCTCCTCCTAATTCGTTTCACCTGGCTCTGCATCACAGTCACAGAGGAGCAAGAAGGACTATAAATAGGACTTCTGCCACTGCCTGACTGGCAGAAGTTGGAGGGAGAGGACACTGAGAAGACCTAATTCAGGAAGTTCTGATGTCACAAAAGTACTGGCTCCCTGGCAAGTGCTGTCATCCCCCTGCTATTCCATTCTTGCATGACTGCTGCAGGAATCAAAGTAAGAACATTTACTGAACACTTACTATGCCCAGACACTCTGTCGAATACATCAGGGTCAAAATTTACCCACTACAACTCAGGGCGGGCAAAAGAAAATTCAACTCTGCATTTTTTATCATTGATGTCATCCCGTTCCCAGTCCTCCTCGCCAAGAATGGTATAAAATCTTGGTGTTATGAGAGAAATATATCTTTCTTCTGGCCTGAAACTTAGTTTTCTTGAAGCATTATCCCATATTTCAGAGATCTTCCATACCTACGGACTGGCTCCAAAAGAATTCTTACTTGACATCATGGCAGAGAGGGTACTGCCTCTCAGGGTCTTGCAGGATCCTCAGTGACTATAATGGTGTCATACATGGACTGTTCGCTAACAGGCTCTAGGTCCAGAGGCTCCTGCTTTGTGACTCTATCTATCTCCCTTCAGCCCTTGCTTGTGCTGATTCACCAGGGCCTGGCTGCAAAGCCCCTGGTCATCCACCGGTGGGGAGCTTACCAGCCAATACTTGCACCCCTCTTCAGCTGAGGCCCTTGGAAATTCCCCATTCCCATCAGACTACAGAGTTTACTATCTCAGCAACAGCACCCCCATCACACATGTAAACTGCTCTCCCTGATTCCATTCTGCCCCCTCACAACACAGACCCCACGCAGCAGGCAGAGTGATTCTTTCCAAGTGACAATCAGATCATGTCATTACACGGCCCCAAACCCTCCATGGCTCTCCACTGAACTGAGAATACAACCCACAATTCTTGCCAAGGCCTATAAGGCTTTATGTGGTCTAGAAACACCCCTCCACCGCCTCCCTTGATGACTAACCTACCAACTCCCCTTTGCTCACTCAGTTCCAGCCACACTGGCTTCCTTCCTATTCTTCCAACAAACCAAACATATTCCCACCACAGGGCGTTTGCACAGGCTCTTAGCTATTCAGTCCACTTCGAACATTTCCCTCCAGAACTCACATGCTGATACTCTGCTGTCTCAGGGTGACCTTCCGTCCACCCTATCTGAAATAGCACCCCACTTCTATCCTCTGCAGCCCCTGCTTCGTTTTTCTTCACAGCACTTCTAACCATCTGACACCTTACACAGTAATATGCTTGTTTACAGTTTCTCCTGCTCCAAATCAAAAGAAATAAAAAGCAGATACCCCGTTTTTGACTAATTATCAACAACCCTTTGAGGATGATTTCAAGATTGCCATCATTTCCATTGTACAGGGGACAAAATGAAGTTCAGTGAGTTAAAGTGATTTGCAGAAGCAAATAATGAAAAAGATTGTGTTTCTACCCCAAGGAAGAACCAAAGTATACACAATGTGCAGTTATGTAAAGGAGTGAATGTGAAAAGAAGACTGCCAACGACCTACCCAGGATCCCAGAGCACTGGGGCCCAAGAGAAGGCCTGACCGAGCGTGGTAAGTAAGCCAGCGAGTACTCAGCTATAATTCCGCCCTTTCCTGTAAACAAACCTCCTTCGGGAGGCCTGTTCATTTTTCAGGTGGTCAAAGGAGCAGCTGTACTGCAGATAACCCAGGAGCCTGGGGGCAATTAGTTTCAATGTTTTGACAGTGAGAAAGTGGGAAAGCCTCAGCGTTTTAGGAACTGTTGTCATGTTTGGGAAGTTCTTTAGTAGGCCTCAAGATCAGCTGTTTCTCACCTCAGTTGTTTTGATTCCCCCTTACAAGGGCTGATGCCCTAAGCCTCACTTCCTCCATAAACACACTCATCACCTCCAGGACATGCAGAGGGTGGGCGGGAAGGCTCCTGGTCAGCAGCCCACTGACTGCTGATTACACACGTCCATTTCTTCCTGCTGAACCTCTACTCCTTGAGAGCCCAGCCTGAGGCTGACTCCTTTCCATGTCCCCGAGAACCTGGCAGAGAAAGGGTATGCAGTGAATCTCTGTTATCTCGGATTGGCAGTTCACTTAATCAGGGCAGTCCTGGTTTTCCAATCTGCCAACTGGGGACAGTGAAGCTCTCTATAAAGATTATTAGGATCAACAAATGAAATCAAATGGATCTTTTTTTTTAACAACACAAACAAGATGTATTGGTTTTCTTCAACTTTAAAAGGTGAAGTATGTTGTGAGCCTTTTAGGGGGCATGGCTTTATGGAACTTGTCAGGGAACACAGTTTTGGAGGAGGAAAAGTTCAGGTTTTTGTTAGAGCTACTCATTCATTCAGAGGGGTGACACTTAAGAAAGGAAGAAAATTAAATTTACATTTGCCCAAGGAGTTAGTATTCTAATATATTCTAATATGCTCCATCTGATTACAAAAAAGCCATACTAAAGGGGCTTCCCTGGTGGCACAGTGGTTGAGAGTCTGCCTGACGATGCAGGGGACACGGGTTCGTGCCCTGGTCCGGGAAGATCCCACATGCCGCGGAGCGGCTGGGCCCGTGAGCCATGGCCGCTGAGCCTGCGCGTCCGGAGCCGGTGCTCCACAATGGGAGAGGCCACAACAGTGAGAGGCCCGCGTACCGCAAAAAAAAAAAAAAAAGCCCTACTTAAAATTAATAATATTGCCTTACATTAGTCTAATACTTAAGAGTATTTACTTGTTCTAACCAGAGTCCTGAAAAAATGGTTTTATTTTATCTTAGTTACCATGAGATAATTTAATATGTGCCAGACACTTTGTTAAATGCTTTATCTGGATGGTCTCATTTGTTCCTCAAAATCATTCTGTCATGTATTTTTTTTTCTTTTTCCATTTCTGAGCTTAACCTGCTTGTTCAAGATCACACAGCTAAGAAATGAAGCTGGTAATCAAACCCATGCACTTGAGACATACATGTCACCATACTTCCTCCCTGAAATCAACCAGGGTGAACCATGCATGCATGCACCCATCCATGCGTTCAACAACAATCTACAAGCTCCAACCATGTATAAAGCCCTGTAGCAGCCGCTAGGGAATACAACAAGGAGAAAACAGACACAGTTTTGACCTCACAGTGCTTGAAATCTAGCGTAGGATAATAATGTTAAACAAGTAAACAAAGAAACACATAATAACAAATTACAATCAGTGCCGGGAACGGAAATTACAGGGCATTGTAAGAATACAGAACAATGCAAGAAAGAGTAGCTGGGGAGCAAATGTGGATGGTCAGTTGAGGGAGAGCAGTCAGGGAAAGATCCTGTGCAATGAATCTGGCCTGAGAGCGGAGAGGGAACAAGACAGCAAGGGTCACGGGAATGAACGTTGAGGTGAGAAGCATGTGTTCTGTTAGAGCCACATGTCTATGGAAACGCTGAGGTGCGGAAAGAGTGGGGCCTGAGAGTGAGGGAAGCAAAACCAGAAATCAAATGAGACTGCGGAAGGGAGTGGAAAAAAAAGTCAGGGTGGAGAATCGGAGAGAGAGAGAGAAGCTACTAGAGAAAAACTTTAAAATTGCTGTAGTACAGCGGGGTGTAATGGTCTTCATCGTGCAGGTTTGAGAACTGTTGACCAGTCTGGGAGGTGTAGACAATGGCAGTGAAGCACACTCTTTTGAGGGTGTGACTAAGTTCGTTTTTCAGTGCAAAGGATTTGAGTAATGTATGGATAGCACTAAGTGCAGAGAAAGCCCAAAGTTGTCTAAAAATTCTTCCCCAAAACTTCATATAGGCTTTATTTCCTAATTCAGTAGATGTTTTGGGCATAGGTCTTTGTTCATTCTGAAAGATGGTATGCCAGCTTCGCCCCACAGTGGCGGTGGACGAACTGAGCTTCATCAATACACCCAGCAGCTGTAGGCACTGCAGTCTCTCCTAAGGGGTTTACTTTATGGCCCATGAAGCAATAATTAGTATTATTTTTAAGTGATACTCAGTGATGCACTTTGCTGAAATCTTAATGGAAACGAGGTGCAAGTAATAAGAAAACACCAATTAAATTCCAGAGCCCTCTAAGAATCCCAAAAAGTCAATACAAAGAATAGACCCAGGAAGCAATGAGAACCTAGAATCTAAGAAATTAGGAATCTATCAACGGCAGATGACTAGAGAGACATTTTTCACAGCAAGCTAATAAGTCAAGGAGGAACAAAAATACTGCCTTGTTATACTTCAAGCATCTCTCTAAAAAATATTTTTGTTATTTCCTAAAATCTCCAAGAAAATCTTTGCAAGATGCACTGGTCTAAAATTCTTCAGACACAACTAAGATTTTTCTCCTTCTTTTGAAAAATATCTATTACTAAATTTTCACAATCAGGGGATACTTAAGACAAAAAACAGTAAGTAAACCTGAAAAGATAGTGGCACTTCATCCTAAAATAGCCTACCTGCAACTTTCAAGCACGTTGAAGCAGTTATCTTTAGATACCAATATTTGAAAGATATCTAAAACCTGTATACAAAACCCGAAGGCAACTGTCAATATCATCCAGGTTCGGAACACTCTCACAATCTCATCCACCTGTAGGCTTGCCTAGTCAACCAGAAAAATCAACAGATTTCCAGTCAGTGTGTTATAAATTAGAGCATCTGGGCTCCAGCAACTTGCATTTTTAGCAACACAAAAATAAAGTCCTGAAGTCAAGTAAAAATGTGTTACAATGGGATTCAGCTACCTTTCTTAGAGCATATAGGCTGAACAATTCCTTTGCTAAGCTGGGTATCTGTAAAAGAAATATGATCTTAGCTTTTTGCTTAAGGCTTTTTATTCCATACAATGTTGAGTACCAAGATTAAAGAGCAGATGAAACAAAGAAATGTTGTACTATCTCTTAGAATGTCTATTGGCAAGTCTTTTTTCTGCTCCTCTTATTGAAAACCATTCTTAATGGCCCAACTAAATTCCTTTCACCTCAAGGAAACTTGCAAACCTACACCCTCAAAGACTCCTCCCCTCCTTCCCTCCTGAAGTCCTGGTTATCATTACAATTCGAGTCGACTGTATACAGTCTGGTGAGGTCTCCTGAATTAAAAATATATGCAACCAAGAGTTTGCATGCCACAACTAAGGAACCTGTGGGCTACAACTAAGGAGCCCATGTGCTGCAACTAAGGAGCCAGCCAGCCACAACTAAGGCCCAGCACAGCCAAATAAATAAATATTATATATATATATATGCATCTAAGACATAGAAAACAAATTATGGTTACCAAAAGGGAAAGGGGGGAGGGAAAAATTAGGAGTTGGAATGAACAGATACAAACTACTATGTATAAGATAGATAAACAAGGCCATACTATATAGCACAAGAACTATATTCAATATCCTGTAATGGAAAAGAAGCTGAAAAAGAACATATATATATATAGAGATATAGATATAGATATAGATATAATATATGAATCACTTTCCTCTACACAAGAAATGAACACAACATTGTAAATCAACTATACTTCAATAAAAAAAAATTTTTTTAATGTGTACACACACACACTACAATTATACAAATTATAAAAATTACATTTTACAATTTTGCAAATGCATTATACATCTGTGTATATATATGTACACACACATGCACATATATACACACATATAAAATGTACTGAGCAATTACTTTATTTTAGGCTCTGATCAAATATTTTAATTCATTTCATTGGCATAACAATTCTAAGAAACAGAAACCATTATCATGTTAGTTTTCCAGAGGAGGAAATCGAGGAAGGTAATTTCTTCATCAGTGATTATAATCTTTGAGTTATTTATGAATTTATGAAGACAGTTGTCCACCTCTTCAAATAAGCTTGAGACCTTGGAAGGCTGGAATCTGTCTATTCCACGCCACTTGGAAAGCCTAGCACACGGTTTTGTGCACATGTACTTTCATATGCCAATGTGTTAAGATTTAGATTTGATAGTGAAAAGACTAGAAAGGTAATGCTTACTTAAAATGTCCCCTCTAAGATGACTGACATTTGAGCTCAATATGGACTTGGAAATAAAATTCAAGACCCACTCACATTCAGTACTAGAAGCAAATACCAAATGAATATAAATGGGAGGCATTTTCATGTCTGCCATTCTCTTGGTATTTCTAGCATGGGCAGGAGCAGGATGGACACAGTCAGAAATGTGGGCTCCCTTATTGTAGAACAATGGTGCTGACACCAGGGTTCAGTGCCATTTCATGAAAGGAGCTGCAAAGGCAGGATGGGGGACAATGCTGAAAAGGCTGAGAGAAAAGAAAGGGGGAGAAAACCCCAGACATTCACATCCTGTGGATTAAAAATCCAGTGAAAGGAGAATAAGAAGCCAGTCCAACAATTGATAGAATTTTTTTCAATGCAGTCAACCTAAGCTTCAATATTTATTGCAACAGGAAAACTGAACCTCAAGTCCAAACATGACTCACAGCTCCCATTCTCTGCCCAAATACACATACATTTACATTTATGAGTGACTATGTGGCTATATTTAAATTCTCAGCTCTAAAAGCTGCAAGACTGTAAATAGACTCATTTTAGCCATCTTATCAAATTGTATTAGCTTTCTTACCTTGCCATTCTCCAAGGCAGGCAAAGTTCAGACGTGCAGAAAATGTAAATGATTTCTTTTGATAATAGCACTGGTAGATTCCAAACCCAGAGATCAGTTCATGCTGATTTCTGAGAGTTTGGTGAGTGATGCCTGGTCATGACTTTGTGCTGAGAATAAATTTCAACACAAGGAGCCAAAGGAGTGTAGTACCTCAAGGCAGAAATGAAAAAAAGCCATTATTCTAACACCATATAGTGCCTCAGACCCAACAGGCCTTGCATGCTGGATGGCAAAAACATAGTAAGCAAGGATCAGGACTGAACACATCTCCCTATGGAGGGGACTGTGTGTGGTTAATGACAGTGTCTGTTATGAACTTTGAGACAGAGAAGTCAGGGTCACTGCCTAGTCATAGATTCCTCCAGAAACACTTATGAGTACTTATAAAGGCATCAGCCCTGACCTGGTTCCTCAAGACTTGTTTTTCTTTTTCTTTTTTTTTTTAAATTGGGGTATAGTTGTTTTACAATGTTGTGTTAGTTTCTACTGTACAGCAAAGTGGAGTTCCCTGTGCTATACAGCAGGTTCTTATTAGTTATCTATTTTATACATATTAGTGTATATGTGTCAATCCCAGTCTCCCAATTGATCCCACCCCCCACCCCCCCCCAAGACTTGCTTTTCAAGAAAAGTGGAATTCACTCCCATGTGTCTCACTCCTACATCTGCATTCACAAGTGGTGAGAATGATATGCATATCTTAACTATTCATCATCTCCCTAAACTTCCATTACCTTAGTATTTCTTCATGATCCCTTATTCAGGAAAGAAGACTACAGCATTGTCCAAATGGGAGAAAGCATATCACGATCAGTGAGAGAAAAAAAAGACAAATTAAAATATTTGGCTGTAAATGTCTGCAATCCACCTTATGACAGGAAAAATCTAGAGAGAAGTCTGACTATGTACCCACCCTAAACCCCACCAGCCAAACATAGTAAAGTGAATCTCTTAGCTGAGCAGAAGGGGGGAAATTTGATAAAAATTAAGATAATTAGATGTTAACATGATAATAAACTCCTGCCTTGCCTCCTCCCCAGGCCCTGGGTGTGGAGATTATAGAATCCAATTCACTTTTAAGGATTTTAGAGTACAGGACAATTGTGGTCCATATTCTTCTCAGAATTAGGGAGGCAGAGTGTTCTAGATCTGCCCTATACCAGTGTTGGGATGTACATATGAATCACCTCCCAAATATCCACAGCAACGTAGGGAAACCATAAAGACTTTCTATCCTCTGAACAGGTAAGAGGCATCAGTTGAGAGAATAAGTTGAGGTCCAAATAGTCCTCAAGGTCAAAATGAAGAGGGAATGGCAATGGGTAACAGGCACCATTTCTTCAGAGACCATGGTAGGACTTGAGAGGATGACTGTACTCTCAGGATAATAAACTAGAAAGAAAAAGAAGTCAAGTCTAAAAAGGAGTTTGGCCACTTCCCTGCAAATGCTAAGATATATGGAAAGCCCTGCTCATTGGACTTGCCTTATGATCCCCATGAGATTTACTCAGCCCTACCTGGCTCCCTGTGCATTGGCCATTTGCTCAATGCACAGCTGTGTGCACAACCATCATGGCCTCACTTATTAACATCTCACCTCACCTCACCCCACATGAGGGCTGGCTGTAGCACAGCCCCCATCATAGCCACATTAAGAGGAGCTCCAGCATCTCTGGCTCCCAAGCCTAATGCCATCAGATCACAGAGGATCTACCTCTTGCCTTCAAGACTCAGTGAGACACTTCTCACTGGATATAGAATGTAGATTTCCAACAGTTGCCTAGAGATGCTGTTTTGACAAAAACCAGGACGGTAGACAGAGCTTTGACCAATGGGAGGGAGCCATCTGTGATTATTTGTCAAATGCGGCCAGTTCTGTAATCTATCAAGTTTTATTTGCTTATTTCCTTGCTTGTCTCACTTTTCTTTTTTCCCCTGACTTGCACCATCCTGAGACTACGCACTAGGCTAGTCATTAACCTGTCTTGTTCACACACTCCATTTCCTAGAGAATCTGGGCTAAGGTACCCCGGTACTTAAAACTAACTCCAGGATGGAACAGAAGAGGGGAAGAAATCCTTAATTTGACCTGAAATTAACAACAAATGGCTAAATTTGACTGAATTTAGCAGACAGGACTAGACTAGGAGGTTGATACAGGTATTTTAAAAAGTTACATCTTTATACCTCCAAAATTGTGGCTTGTGAATTAAATAGTTGCTATATTCAGAAACACTAAAAAATTAAAACTCCATAAAAACCGTTTGCCTACAGCCTTGAAACACACAGCTGTGATTCAAAATTAAGGGCCATTCAGGAAAAAGGGAAAGAGGAAAATATTCATGTCTATACTAATACAAACACATAGTAGTTTCCCCACCTTTTCTGTATCACTCATTCTTGGTTTTACAGTAGAAAGGGGGAGCACAAGCAGTGGCTAAAAAGTTAACATAGATGAGCGTGGGTTTTGGTGTTAAAGATAGCCAGTCTTAGTATTATTTCTGCAATTTCCCAGCTTTGTGCCTTTGGGTAATTGACTGAAGCTCTCAGTCTCCCCATCCATAAAATACACCGAAGAGCACATACCTCTGGGATCTACTATGAGGGCAAACGTACAATTATTTCCTAGTACTGTGCCTGGAAAAGTGTATGCACTTAATAAACGTGTGTTATGATCATTATCATCGCATTATTGTTTCAATGAAATTTGAAAAATTCTTCAATTAACAAACAGAATGAATCTCAGTGACACAAAGTTGGATATTCACTAGAGAATTAGAAACAGAAATAAAGTATTTATCATTCTCCATCATTCTCCTGAGTTTTTCCACTCTTCCCTGTGGTAAAATAGACAACAGGCCATCTTCAAGATAAAATGGAAACTCCAATATTTGATAAGTTTGGGCATTGATTCCCTTAGTTTAAAAAATATTCATAGTAGGGCTTCCCTGGTGGCGCAGTGGTTGAGAGTCCGCCTCCAATGCAGGCGACACGGGTTCGTGCCCCGGTCTGGGAAGATCCCACATGCCACGGAGCGGCTGGGCCCGTGAGCCATGGCCACTGAGTCTGCGCGTCCAGAGCCTGTGCTCCGCAACGGGAGAGACCACAACAGTGAGGGGCCCACGTGCCACAAAAAAAAAAAAAAAAAAAATGCACAAAGCAATGTTTTATACCAACATCTAAGACAAGGTCCCAAAGTAAATTCAGTGTGCTATCTTTGCCAATAAAGTTTTATTGGAATACAGCCAGTCACATTCATTTACCTATTATCTATCGCTGTTCCCTCATATGAAGAGAAAGCTTATGGTCCACAAAGGCTAATAACATATTTACTATCTGGCTCTTTAGAGAAAAAGGTTTGCTGACCTCTGAGAAGAAACTGAGGGAAGAGGCAAGAACAGGAGAGACAAGCTGGAAGGAAAGAGTTAGAAAATATTAAATGAGGTAGCTTAAATGATAAGATAATATTTGTTAGGTGAGGATGGGTACAAATAGAGAACAGGCACAGAAATAATAAATTAAGCTCAATGTTAGTATAAGTCTAAGGGCATAAATGCTGCTTAAGGATAAAAGTTAAAACCAAGAATATTCATGTATTTCTCCCCCAAGGTCTTAAAGTGAAAGTGCTTCCATCTTAGGAAATATAAAGAAAAGCACCTATAGGTAAGAGGCAACCTCTTGTATGAACTGAATGTAACAATAATTGGATTTAACTTGTTATGTTGTTGATTTATATGATTATTACAGAAACATCTTTGTGAATATAAAGAATATTTTCAAATAAATGTAATTCTGTGACATTTTTACTTTATTACTTCAGTAAATGAATTGAAGGAATAAAATATAGGAAGTAGAGCCTTTTTTAATAGAAAAACTAAAGATATCAATTATTTAAGAATCTGAAACTAGTATGTATAAGATTTTTTCCCTCTTATACTATTTATTTTTTTATTTAAAAAATTTTATTTATATTTTTATTGCATCTATATATAATATACAATATTTATGTTATATATTTATAGCATATATATAACAAAATTTACTATTTTAACCATTTTTAAGTGTACAGTTTTGTGGTATTAGTCAAATTAGTATATATAAGATTGATGTTGGACCAGATCTTTACCTGAACATTGATACATGCCTGTTAAAAAAAAGATGTCCTTCTAGTTTCATATGATAATCTTTTAAAAATTTAGCTTATCTAAGATGATGATATATTTCCTTTTCTGAGATAGTTTTATTCATTATGTAATTATTATATCTTATTGTGAAGCACTTGTGAAAAATCTGACTTAGAATTAAAAATAAATCTCAGCTGATTTAATACAGTGAATCATACTGACTCAAATATTTACTGAAAACTATTTGCTGAAGAACTCGTTTCTCTGTTAAAAAGCTACAACTTCCTATTGTCTCTATAACTTCAGTCTTCCATAAGTATTTAATAAATGAAAAATGTCACCTTTTCTGGATAATCAAAAACACTTTCCAATACTTGACATATTTAGCAATATGAGATTGGTTAAAGAAATTAAGGTATACTCACAAAGCCATTAAAATCATGTTAAAATAGTTAGTGACATGGGACATATGTTAAAAATATATTAAATGAAAATGTTATAACAATGGATTCCCATTTTATAAGAAAAACATCTGTATATACACTTAAAAACACTCAGTGCTGCTTTGTACAGTTGGGAGATTATTAATGACTTTTATTCTCCCTTAGATACTTTTCTGTATTTTATGAATTTTACTTTTTCAATGTTTATTCCATCTGTGATTAGAAGTAATAAATTCTATTAAACATTTCATAAATAGTATTAATATACCAAAAAAATGGTTATTACAACTTGAAAAAATATAATCCTTCCTGAAGCAAAAGGTATGATAGTTTTTATTTTTAATGGGTAGTTGGGAGAGAAAGCATATGATATACATAGTGGTTGGGATTCTAATTTTTTGTGGCTAGTTTTTTTCATTTGCATGAAACCTAATATCAAAGAACTGATAACTAAAAATTGGTCAGCTCTTTAAAACAAAGTTTAAAGTATAATGAACTACTCAACAGATATTCAAAGCATCAAAAACTAAGTAAAACTCATATTTTTATTCTTTAACGAAGATTCACAGCCTTTATTTATGATTGTACTCTTACGATTAACAACCATAAATTTTTGTATAGATAGCACATGACCTTTTATAAGGCTCTTTGGGTACTTTCTTTGATCTTCCAAATAATCTTGTGAAATAGGCAGGGCAGATATTACCATCCCTATAATGGTGTAAATGAGGCTCAGAGTGCCTGTCACATAAGCTAATAAAAGTTGAACTGGGATGGAAACTCCACATCCCGTTCTCTTCCACAGACAGCATGCTGCTTCTTGCAACCATGATGAGAAGGGTTCCACCTTGAAGAATGAAAAAAGGGAAAAATTGCATCGCTCACATCTGTGGATTTAATATACATGATGTGAAATTCAATGGCAGCCGTTGCAGTAGAAATTGACATTTGCAGTCAGAGCTAGGAGACCTCAATTCTAGTTCTTTCCATTACTCTAGTATGCTGTGTGATTTTCAGAAGGCCCCAAGTCTAGGTCTGTGAGATCCCTACCAGCTTTTTGATTCTGTCTGCTAAATAGATTTGTAAGAGCAAATAGACAGTGATGAATTCCTTCCATTTGTCCTTTCAGAATGACTCTTGCCTGCTCTGTGGTGCCCAGTGCCCTGGGAGCTGATAGGAATGGACTTCATCGTTGGGCTCCTTGGTCTTCAACACTTCTGATTGGGTTTGGTCACTATGGGGCATTAGCAGTAGGTCGGGGAGCAGAAGGAGAGTGACGTTAGGTTACCTATACCTCTGGCTCCTGTAGGGGAGCAAAATCTGCCACCCCGAAATGTCTCTTTGGCAAGCAGACTATTGCCAGCAGAAAACAATCAAGCCCCAAAAGACAAAGGAGGAAACTTTGACCTTCCCGCTAACTGCCTGAAAGAATTTAGAGGACGTGTTCCCAGAACAGAGCTATCACTAGATACATCTGCAAAAAATATGGGGTAGGTGTGCTGGGGGAAACGCTACAGAGCCTAGAGATCAGAGTCCACTCTGTGTCCCATTATCTCTTGTGTGGCTCAGCAGTCATGTTTACCAAACATTTGCTTCCCATTTTCCTATGACTTGCCTTCGTGCCTTTGAAGTCCCAAACCACTACCTCACCACATCCTCTTCTGTCTTTAGCTGAAGATGGAATTGAAGGTGAGGGCTCTGGACATGTAGGCAAGTTACTCAGTTTTCCTGGGTTTCTACCATGTACGCATGCTATTAAACTCTGGTTTGATTTTCTCCTGTTAATCAGTCTCACGTCAGTTTAATTCTTAGAACAGCCAGAAGAACCTAGAAGGGTAGAGCACAGTTTCTTATTCCCAACACTCCCTCCCCTGGTTCCTTCAGGACTAGCAGTGGCTGTAGCTCCCTGCTGTGCCTGGGCCCAGAGTACAGAGCTACTCAGAGTTTCTCTAAACCCTCCTACGTTCTCAGTTGAAGTATGTCTTCCGGCCAATTTAACTCCACAGAAAAAAGTCACTTTCCCAAACGGTGGATGTCAAACAGTATCTAAGATTGGTGGGGACTCACAGAAGGTTAGAGAAAGGAGGATTCTCAGAGACTATCCAATGAAATTCAACAGCCTTGTTCTACAGATGTGGAAATGGTGATGCAGGAAAGATCGCTGGCTTTAGTATCTGAACTGCTAGCACCCAATGCATAGTCCTTTCCATCAAAAGGAACCTAAGGCTAAAAGGAGAGGAACCTCAGAAGTTCTATAAACAATGAAGTGCCCAAAGAGAAATGCCTACCTGCAGCATTCATGAAAATCAAGCTCAACTAACTCAAAGTTAACCTTCACAATAATGGCAAGATTTTTTTTTTTTTTGGTTTACTAGTTAAACTGGTATCCTGATGTAGAAATAACAAACATACAGGTTCCTGGTCCTTTGGATCACTGATTTTGATATGATGCACTTCTTGAAGACTATTATTTTGGGTGATTCACATTATTTCAAAATCTGAATATAAATTCCCAAGCTAATATTTTGATAACACATTATTTAAAAATCCCCAAATTCGAACGCTCAAAAAACTGTGATTGTACCATATTTCCTATCAAACAATAAATGATATAACCAAAGGACCCAGTCAAAGCACTCACCTATTATACTAATTATAGTTACTTTTAACTTATCCTTAATAAAAAAGCTCCAATTTCAGAATCTATTGTGTTGCAGCACAAATGATCCAAGTTATAAATATGCTGGTGAAACAAAGCTACGGAACAATGCTTTGCTTGCATGGTGATGAGAAGTCACCCAGAACGAAGAAACCTCTTGTTTATGTACTACGGGATGCAGTTTGTATTTCTGATTGTAGACTTAGCGGAACAATGTTCTTCCTCTGCCTAAACGCTACCTTCCAGTTTTTGTAGAGTCCATGGCCAGGTAGAGGTGAGGGAATACTGATGGACCGAGGTTCTGAGCAGGTGAGACTAAAGGTCTTTTTAAAGAACGTTGAGTGGAGAGTCACCGACGAGACCAGTGTAAAAAGCTGAGGGGCAAGCTCTGGAGCTCAATGCCTGCTTTGCTTCTTCTCAACTACATTTCCCAGGGCAGATTTTATAAGCCAAGTCTTGATCTTCTCATTTGTAAAATGCTGAAAAGAACACTCATACCTCATAGTGCATGTGAACACTAAATGAGATACTGTATGTAAGAGCAGTTCTAGCACATAGAAGGGATGCAGTAAATCTTATTTACTGTTTAATTACTATTACTATGTTGACAGCTATTCATTCTCAGCCAGAGAAGACATTAAAGACCTCAGTGGCTCAAGTTCAACGTCTTATAAAAAACCTACTTTTCAATAAGTTGGGTATATATTTCATTATTCTTGCCTTAGAGACGGATCCTGGGAATGATACTCACATAATGACTTAGAATCTCAAACCCAATAAATCTTTGAGCGTGCTGTCACTAAAATTTGGCAAGCATCAGGGATCTGTGACAATGAACCATTTCTATACAATGTATAACAATTTTTACTTTCTTGAATTTGCCTTAGAAGGCAAAAGTAAACCACCATGCTTTACAATCAAATATTACTGAGATTGGGCTTCCCTGGTGGCGCAGTGGTTGTAGAGTCCGCCTGCCGATGCAGGAGACACGGGTTCGTGCTCCGGTCCGGGAAGATCTCACATGCCGCGGAGCGGCTGGGCCCGTGAGCCATGGCCGCTGAGCCTGCGCGTCCGGAGCCTGTGCTCCACAATGGGAGAGGCCACAGCAGTGAGAGGCCCGCGTACCGCAAAAAAACAAAAAAATATATATATTACTGAGAACTGTGAATATCCAGAGTTCTACTAAGAATGTCTACACTAAAATTCAGTTGTGACTCATGTTGACTGAAAAAAATACACAGCCTAGAAGTTGAGAGTTAGGTTTTATTCAGCGGACAAAACTGAAGACTTCAGCCCGGGACACAGCATCTCAGATAACTCTGAGGGACTGCTCCGACGAGGCAAGGCGGGGAGCCAGGATATATAGGAGTTTTTGCAACAAAAACCAGGTACATCAGGAAAAGATTACTGCTAATTAAAGATTTAAAGCCAGACATCTCATGTTAAGGGATTTAGTGCTTTTCTATATATGGGAAGATGCAAGAGTCTGGGCTCACTGAAATCACTCCTTTGATGTGCACCTCAGCTCTCTGGGGCCAGTGTCCTGTGCTTCCTCATCCTGAGTCTCCTCAGGGTGCACCACTGGGGGTGACTGCAGTGGCTCATGAATTGGTGGCGCATTATGTTTCCATCCTGAATTCCCCCAGGGCTCACCAAGGAGCGGTGGGGGGTGGGGTAGTGGGTAATGGCTGCAACATCCTTTGTTTACTGATATGGCAGGCAGCATTTTTAGTTCACAACCACCGGGGTGTGAAGTCACAGACAGAAGTCAGTGACTGCCAGCTACCTCTGGGGGAGGAACCGTCTTGGAGTAATCCAGGGGCCTGAAAAAATGCACATGCGTCGTCTTCACTCATGGAATTCTAATTCGGTAGGCCTGGGGTGGGCGGCACAGCTGGGTTTTAATGCTCTTTGTGGTAGTCTCCTGCACAGCCAGACATGGAAATCCCTAGAAAATAAACTACGAGACAGGAAGACTTGGTTCTACTCTAACTTTACAGAGTGTCCTTTGTAACTTCTCTCTCCTCTCCCAGCCCCACTTCACACATTTTCAATGCAAAGGGGTTGCATTCCTAATATCTTTAAGATCTCTTCTGGAATCTGCCGTTTTACTTGGGACGCTAAAAGCAGATGGAAATAGCTAGAAAGAGGAAATACCCCAGTAAATGAGGAAAAGGTCAAGGCACATTTGGTAGCATTTTGGCAGGTCAGTTGAATTTTCAAAAGCTCCTCGGAAGGCTTTCCCACCCATGAAGCAAAAATGCATTACCCACACCCCTCTGTTTCTGCTTATCTTGGAGGTGGCCACCTCTGCAGCAAGGCTGCCAGTGTCCTGCATGCTGAAGTGTTGCTCAAGTTAAAGTTAATGGGAAACTGAGCCTTGGCAGGAAGGCTGCAGCCACCTCAACTCTCCTGGTCATGGGCCAGGCTGTGCAGGTCAATCTAGACAGAGGGAGGAGAGCCACTTAGCTCCATCAGCTGCCTGTTGACACCGACACAGAGCAGCCAGGAAGCTGATGGGCCAGAAGTTGCAGAAATCATGCAGGAGCAAAACCCCTGTGCTTTTGGTTCTAGGCCTAGCTCAGGACATTTCCTGGTTTGTCCTGCTTTCCACTAGTCAGGCTTTGTTCGTTTCTTCCCCATTGAAAATAAAAGGTGTGACCTGGAGGCCCAAAGCCAGAACTGAGGCAGGAGACAGATGGGCTCCAGGCAAGGCATTTACAACTGGCCTCCTGTTTACATTTCTTGGGGTGAGACAAAGATGGGCTTCAGGCCGGACACTTACAACCAGCCTCCTGTTTGCACTTTGAAATAGAAATAACAACAGAAACAGGGTATAGCCAGGCTTTGTCTCCTGAGGACACTTTAAGATAACAGTCATGGCAGGAACAGAGACGGGCTAAACTCTGTTTGAGTAAAGGATCAAGAGGTCACATACTTCCCATCCTTGGGGCAAGGGAGACACTGCACATGTGCAGAAAGCCTCCTTGGGGTCAAAAAGGAGGGGGCACCACCCCACAATATGTGATGCCAAGGCCTCCCCCTAGGCCTCTGGGCAGGAATGCATTCTTGGAAAAAAGTTATGCACGCATATTGAAGAAGGCCCTAGGGCAGGGCAGGTGTAGAAAAAGAAACCAGATAATTGGCCAAAGGTAAACAAAGACCCGATAGAACTGCCCTGTATAACTGATTTAACCACCTCTTCACTGTGCTCCGGGTGTGCATATCTGCCTTGCTTCGTTCTTAACAAACTGTTTCTCTGCGTGCTCTCCCATTTGTTGTACTGTGTCTCTAATAATAAATTTTGTACCTGTTTTTACAGTTTTTGCTTCCTTGAGAAATGCATTTTTCAGTGGGGGCAGGAGCCAGGGGAACTCTGCTTCTAGCCCCTGATTGACTAGCAGCTAGGATTCCTGGTTTTTAATCCAGGCTGCCCAGGTCCAATTCCTGGGAACTAAGATCTCACTTCACGCCACCGCTTACTGCTGCCTCTCCAAGATCAGAACTAGATTAAAAACACTGTTTGTTTGACCTCTGCAGAGTTTTTATATCACTTAAGTCAACATTGGAAAATTGAATTATTTTGCATAGAAGTTCAATTTTCCAGATTCTCCAGAACAACAGTAAAGGTCTAGCAAGATGAGACCACCCACAATGTTTCAGAGCTGAACCATTAGCTGCGCCATTTAGAGGGAACATGTATACTCCAGGCTACCCCAGATTCCATCACTCCCTAAACAGAAGCACTAAAGTTTAATGCCTGTGGTCATTTACTACTTTGTTCCTGATATATTTCTGTGTCTTTTAAATAGTAGAGAAATACTTTGGTAGCTACATTTCTAACCAAGGCAGAAGGGTGGAGTGAACGGTGGCCAACCTCAGAGAGCAGCATGTTTCAGGGAAATCAGATGATGACACAGACCTTCTCACATACTTAAAATGCAAACGTAACCTGGTTCTCTTATTAGCATTTCCTGCCTTGTCCCGATAGATGTTTGACGTGTAGCCCCAAGGTCACCCACCAGTCTGCCCTCAGTCTATTCAACACAAAGATCCTATGAAGTATAACGAAATAAAAAATTAAATCCCATAAGGAGCAGAATTTCAGGATAGTTCAGATTGTTAAAGAATGCCAGTGATGTTTACTTATTTCCTTGAGGAACTTGACTTCTAATTACTTTCCTGCATGGAGATAGTAAAAGAAAATGTAAATGCAGTTTGAAAAGAGTTATTTAAAACCAAGGTCCACATTAAAAAATGTCATCACATCCTGGATTCCCATATACAGTCAACAAGGGAACTGAAGTCCTTTTGGCAGAAAAAAAAATAATAATTTTTGATTCACTTCACTATGACAGTTCCTTTCCAAGGTTATTTATACAAGACTTTGTGGCAAGTGTGAAACATTTCAGTTCACAAAACAAATAGAAAGTTGTACTCCAGCAGGGCTTCCAAACAATGTTTCAAACATTTGAACAGGAAAATCCAACAACTTAGCTATGATCGCCTAGGAAAAATTAACTGACACGAATACAGGTTGACCTGTGTTTATACCAGGTGAGGCTTAACATCTTTGGGAAATGAAAATTAAAGCAATTTCCTTCCCCTACTTTTGCTAATCAAAACCCACCAAGATCATTTTCTAACTGTCTCCGAGAGAAAAATATTTCCTAACATATTTTTGGTGAATCGTAGAAGAGGAGAAGACCCATAACACTGCTAATTTTGAAAAGAATATGTATTAACTGGGCAAAAGGTATTTTGATTACATTTTCTTCAACAAGGCATATCCTCACAAGTCATGATCTAAGTCAGTGCCTTCCAACAGAAATACTATAATGTAAGACACATATTTAAAGTTTTCAAGCAGCCACATTAAAATCTAAAAAGAAAATGTGAAACTACTTTTAATAATGTATTTTAACCTGATCTATCCAAATTATTACCATTTCAACATGTAATATTTAATGTATTAGAAACAGGTGAATTACAGTGTGTGAATTGTATCTCAATAAAGCTGTTAAAATTATTAGAGATATTTGACATTCCTTTTTTTCTTTTAACAGTCTTGAAAACCTTATGTGTATTTTACACTCATAGTGCATCTCAGTTTGGACTTGTCACATACATTTCAAGTGTTTGATAGTCACACATGGCCAGTGGGCACTGTGCTGGATATGTGATTTAAATGAGTCACGTGTACAATGACTTATGCAAAGGAACTAGCACGTGCATTTATGCTATCTCCTCTTCAGCCCGCTTTTCTATCACATAATGTTCTCAGCAAACTATATTTGAAACTGTCAGGACTTTAGCCCTTCATCTTCTGTGCCACTCATGGGAGGAAAGAGAAAGGAGGAGAAAGCAGGAATTTCTTGTATCTATTCCTCAGCCTCTCTCTCTGGCTCTCCTTCTTTCCATTGACCATCTATCCCCATTGCCTGCGCTTTATGAACCCAGATTTATATTATCGTGTTACTGAACGGTTTACATTCTTCTCTGTTCTTAGCTTAAAATGCAGAGTAATGAAATGTTTAACATTTTTCTTTTCAAAAAATGTTTACCTACTGGAGGCACCATATTTTTCTATTCCAGTTACATTAAGAGCCCTTGGGTACCAAAGTTTTCAACCACTAAGGCTACATGAAATTAGACTACGTATTAGAGTTTTTGAGAGTCCTTCCAGCTCTTCATTATGTCATGAAGGAAATTTAAAGATCAGTGAGAGTATTTCAGGACAAATAGAGAACAATTAATGATCTATCTTTCAGAAAGTAAAACAAGATCATTACTAGAAAAAGCAAAATTGCGGTGTGCAACTGCCTCTTCTCTCAAAGTCAGGGATTTTAACAGACTTATAACAGAGAAAACACCAGTCCGAAGGCCACTATGGGGAATCCACGGTTCCCCCCCCCCCCACTTATGAAATCTAACATCCTCACAATATTCCACGCTTGCCACAAACACCGTTAATTCAATGCCAAATCAATGCCTACTTATGAAGGTCTGTACTATGTACATAGGTGACATTGTACCAGGTGCTGAAGATAAACCATCAAACAAGATAAACATCATCCTGTCCATTAAGGAAAACTACAGTCCAGCAGGAAAACTACAGTCCAGTAGGAAATTATGACTATAATTTAGGGTTTGAAGTATATTATGACAGAGGATCAGTGCATGTTGTCTGCATCTGAAGGGGATAGAATCAGCCCAGCAGAGGGGGTCAATGAAGGTCTCTTACAGCATAAGTTGGACCTTGAAAGGTGTTCAAAAGTTCCTAAATGAAGAGCAAGTACATGGGTGGCAGGGTGGAGAAGCATCCCTGGTGACAGGCTAGCACTGGCAAAGTCTGGAGTTGCCAGTGTACTGGTTTAGAGGAACCAAAAGGAGTCACAGAAAGAGGGGATAGAAAGAATGAGGTGAAGTGTGGGGACGCAGGTGTAACCCTGAAGACCAGGAAGAGCCTCATAAACCATGATAAAGCCTTGGCCCTTTACCCTAACTCTAACAGGAAGCTACTAAGGGTTTAAACAGAGGAAAGATGCAATTTGGGCTGCATTTTCAAGAGATCAGTCTAGCTGCAGAGTGGAGAACAGATGAGAGAAGAGGGATGCTTTCAGGGAGACTAATCAGGCAGCTAAAAAGGCCCTTGTTTTCAAAGCCTAGTCTTGGGTGGTAAACTGGCTGCCAGGTGAATGGCTCCTGCCAATAAATCTCATTTAGTCCACAGGCCGTGCTGACAATTAGGCAATCGCCTATACAAGTCTGCATTTCCAGCATCCCAAGAAAGATAGCCTTGGAAACTTCAGGCCCAGTTAAGTGTCCAAAAACAACTGGCTGGACTTGAGCAGTGTTAGCCTCTTGCAGGCAGGGCCCAGGTCCTCCCACGCCTCAAGATCCCCACCTCGCCATGACACCTTATTTCTGGCCCCTTCCCAAAACCGCTTGAGAAACTGTAGTAACCGACCTCCACTAGAGAGCCACCTAGTCATCAAACTCAAGATGGGGGAAGAGTTAAAGGGCCTGTGCTTCAAGAACTAAACTGGTGAGAAGTCCGTCACCTGGGCTGCCCAACACTGGGAAAGGAGAGTCAAGGAGCCATTTCTACCTCTGGCATCCCGAGATAAGCTGAAAAGCTTGATTCCAGAATCATGCAAAAAAGCATCTGGACAGTACCATCCAAAACATAATTCAGTGTGTTTACCAGAGTATGTGCTAAGCTTACCTTGGAAGACCATGGTCCAGTTACATCAACAGGAGTCAATTTAAGCTGCTTCAAATAAAGACCATTATTTGGGGGTGGGGGGGTGACATACACTAGTAAGACAGATAAAAATATAAATATCAAAGAGCTACTAGGAGTATTCAACTTCTTCTCCTGATTGGACAGAAGATTTTAGACTCTTGAGGCTGGTTAGAAGGTTTAAGTATTCTTTGGAACAAGACAAGCCAAAAGGCATCCCTGTTTCCAAGTGCAATGTTTGCATATACTATGTGTAGGAGAGGGGCCATTCTAAGAGCAGAAAAAACAAGTTATGATTATGGGTTTTAAGATGCAAGTGGCACCATTTCTTAGCCCCAAGTATGAAATAAACAGGAGGACATTTTCTCCCTGAAACCTTCCTTTTTGTTTCATTCAAGAGTATGTTTGGCATGAAGATGAAAGGTTTACAAAGATCTAAGAAAGAGATGGGGCTTCAATAAGTCATTTAACCTGACAGTACTTCCATGTGAATCCTATTTTCTTTAACATCTGAACGTAACTGCATTATAAAACAGGAGAATTTCTCCCAGCCATTTACTGGACAACTTGCAAATTGCCACATCAACACGTTTTGCCCGGGATTTAAGTTTTCCCTTTCTAGCTACTCATTTACTGATCTCTCCTGTGTTCTCATCCCTGATTTCCTGTCGTTGCATTATAAAGACAGCCAATAACTTTTTAAAGTTACATCATTAATTCAACAACTATCTTGAGAATTTTCTATGGAAAAGGCCTGGGCACAGAAAGCTTGCTCTCTGGTGAGGCAGGGAAGCAAGCAGGAACAATGAACCATGGACATAATGTTGTTATCGCTATAATACAGGTATGCTGTGGACACACAGACAAGGTGAGAGAAGAATAAGATGACGAGAGGGTCAGGGAAATTTTCACGAGGTAATATTTGACATTTTTTAGAAAGAAAAGTCATCTACAACTTGGCAATCAAGAGACTAAATGGTGCACTTTCAAAGCTAGACTTGGACATTTAACAAACTCACCGAAGGATTATTTAACACTAGGAGAATCTGCCAGTGTTTGACTTCGCTATTTTACTAGTTCACTAGAGCTCAGACTTTGAGAAGCTAGTGGTTACCATGCAGAGTTACAACCTGGAGAAAAGATACTTTGAAGGTTACACTTCACTTTCTCTATAGGATGAATCCCTTTTATCTCAAATTCAAATTCATTTACAGACACCTTTTGTGGTGACTACACAGACACTTTGTTCCTTTAAATGCTCTTTGATCTAGCTTTTCTATTTTCCTTTTATGCTCATTCATTAATGAGGTGAATAAAACCTTTGACATGTATTCATTACATATTTGGATGAGAGTCATGTTTATAATTTTTGAACAGTATACTTTGACAAAATGAGTCTTTAAGGATCAGGAAGCATCCCGCTGGAAGCCAGAATGGATTCCTTCTTTATTTTTTTAAGTGAAATATAGTTGATTTACAGTATCATGTTAGTTTCAGGTGTATAGCACAGTGATTCCTATATATATATATGTATATATATATGTGTGTGTATATATATATATTCCTATATTGATTCCTATATATATATGATTATATATATGTCATATATATATATCATATATCATATATATACATATATATGTATATATACACATATATATGTATATATGTATGTACATATATATGTACATATGTACATATATACATATGTACATATATACATATATATTCATATATACATACATAACATATATACATATATATATTCCTATATATATGTGTGTGTGTATATATATATATATTCCTATATATATATATATGTGTGATTCCTATATATATATGTGTGTGATTCCTATTCCTATATATATATATGTGTGATTCCTATATATATATATATATATATATATATATACACACACACATAAATATATATGTTCTTTTTCTGATTCTTTTCCCTTATAGGCTATTACAAAATATTGACTGTAGTTCCCTGTGCTTCTTTTAAATGTTTTCCCCAAAAGAACACAAGTACAGAGGAAAAAATAAAATAGTATGTTGAAACACAATAGTTGCATTTCTTCATTCTCCCCATCTGGGCTTCCAGAAGCCATCCATCATATTTAATGGCCTCTGGTGGTAGTCTCACTAACTCTCCTTTTGAGGCTCATATCACCCTCTCATAATTTACCTTTTCAGGATATTATCTGTTAACTCTATGAAATATAAGGATTTCACTTACTCTTCCCTCTCCCAACTTTATTTTATTCTTCTATGGTTACATTCATAACTTTAAGTAATATACCTAAACTTTGTCTTGTTTCATTAACTTCTGGGGGGGAGATTCTCATCTTTCCATTTTGTTAAAGATATTCATGCAGCTACCTTTCCTTCAGCTTTTGACTCTGTACCTACCATTGTCTGTCAATGTTGCCGTTACTTTCATTGTCAAGGTTTATATCATCTGTTTAACTTGCTTGTGTGTTTGCTTTATAGGCTGATTCTAAAGTTGGTAAAAAGAGATTATTATGACTATATAAGTGGTTCATTGGACAGGCAGGTAGTATACTATTATGGCATTTATTTCTCTTTGGATTTCATGTTATAACCCTTAACCAACAAAAGTCAAAGGGATTCGTTGTTGTTATGCTTTTGATTTGGACCATGATTTCCTCCTTACATTGTTTTTGTTGCTGTTCTTGTTGAGTTTGTGGTTTGAATTGTCTGTCTCTTCTCTTCTTAAGATGACACACATGCTTTCTTCACATCCCATCACTTAGCTCACTGGCAAAACTCTGTCTCTCGGTAGTAATCATTTTTTTTTTTCTTGAAGGTATCTTCTTAGAGTTTCTGGACTTCTCCAATTTTGACCAAAAACTTGCTAGACATGCACAACTGTCATATTCAAATTTTTGGAGGGGCTCTTCATTGGCTTCATGATTTTATGGTACCTTTAAAAATTCTTTCCAGAATTTCATTCTTAATTTGCAGGAATATATTCAGAAAGGGTGTATAAAAGGTCTAGATATCTTGATGGTTTAAAATGCCTTTATCTTGTTCTCAGTTACAGTTTGGCTTAGAACTGAATTCAAGGCTCAAAATAGTTTTTCCTGAGAAAATTACAAGAAACTGCTCCATTATCTTCTTGAGGCTAGTGTTGCTGATGAAAAGTTTGATACCAGTTTTAGAATAATTTCTTTTTGTAGAGGTTTTCTTTTCTTCCCATTCCAGAGGTTTTTAAGGAACTTTTATTCTTAGAATTTTCAAAATTGAGGCTGATACATCAGGAACATTTTTTTACTTCCCATTTATGCCACTTGGATTAAAATGTGTAAATTCAACCAATGGCTCTCTAGAATAGTATTTTAAACTTTGTTTGACAATCAAATACCGACAACTCCTCAAATTTACCTGTCATCTCTGCATATGCTTTTATATTTTTCTTTCATTTTTTTAAAAAACATCTTTATTGGACTATAATTGCTTTACAATGGTGTGTTAGTTTCTGCTTTATAACAAATTGAATCAGCTATACACATACACATATCTCCCCCATATCTCCTCTCATTGCATATCCCTCCCACCCTCCCTATCCCACCCCTCTAGGTGGTCACAAAGCACCAAGCTGATCTCCCTGTGCTATGCGGCTACCTATCTATCCCACTAGCTATCTGTTTTACATTTCGTAATACATATAAGTCCATGACACTCTCTCACTTTGTCCCAGATTGCTCTTCCCCTCCCCATGTCCTCAAGTCCATTCTCTACGTCTGCGTCTTTATTCCTGTCCTGCCCCTAGGTACTTCAGAATGTTTTTTTTTAGATTCCATATATACATGTTAGCATACAGTATTTGTTTTTCTATTTCTGACTTACTTCACCCTGTATGACAGACTCTAGGTCCATCCACCTCACTACGAATAACTCAATTTTGTTTCTTTTTATGGCTGAGTAATATTCCATTGTATATATGTGCCACATCTTCTTTATCCATTCATCTGTTGATGGACACTTAGGTTGCTGCCATGTCCTGGCTACTGTAAATAGAGCTGCAAAGAACATTGTGGTACATGACTCTGTTTGAATTATGGTTTTCTCAGGGTATATGCCCAGTAGTGGGAATGCTGGGTTATATGGTAGTTCTATTTATAGTTTTTTAAAGACCCTCCATACTGTTCTCCACAGTGGCTATATCTATTTACATTCCCACCAGCACTGCAAGAGGGTTCCCTTTTCTCCACACCCTCTCCAGCATTTGTTGTTTGTAGATTTTTTGATCATGGCCATTCTGACTGGTGTGAGATAATACCTCTCTGTAGTTTTGATTTGCAATTTTCTAATGATTATATGTTTGTTAGCAATCTGTGTATCTTCCTTGGAGAAATGTCTATTTAGATGTCCTGCCCATTTTTGGATTGGGTTGTTTGTTTTTTTGATATTGAGCTGCATGAGCTGCTTGTAAATTTTAGAGATAAATCCTTTGTCAGTTGCTTCATTTACAAATATTTTCTCCCATTCTGAGGGTTGTCTTTTTGTCTTGTTTATGATTTCCTTTGCTGTACAAAAGCTTTTAAATTTCATTAGGTCCCATTTGTTTATTTTTTTTTATTTCTATTTCTCTAGGAGGTGGTCCAAAAAGGATCTTGCTGTGAAGAAATGTTCTGCCTATATTTTCCTCTAAGAGTTTTATAGTGTCTGGCCTTACATTTAGGTCTTTAATACATTTTGCATTTATTTTTGTGTATGGTGTTAGGGAGTGTTCTAAGACCATTCTTTTACGTGTAGCTGTCCAGTTTTCCCAGCACCACTTATTGAAGAGGCTGTCTTTTCTCCATTGTATATCCTTGCCTCTTTTGTCATAGATTAGTTGACCATAGGTCTGTAGGTTTATCTCTGGGCTTTCTATCCTGTTCCATTGATCTAAACTTCTGTTTTTGTGCCAATACCATATTGCCTTGATTACTGTAGCTTTGTAGTATAATCTAACCTCTGGGAGCTTGATTCCTCCAGCTCCATTTTTCTTTCTCAAGATTGTTTTGGCTATTCGGGGTCTTCTGTGTTTCCATACAAATTGTGAAATTTTTTGTTCTAGTTCTGTGAAAAATGCCAGTGGTAGTTTGATAGGGATTGTATGGAATCTGTAGATTGCTTTGGGTAGTATAGTCATTTTCACAATGTTCTTCCAATCCAAGAACATGGTATATCTCTCCATCTGTTTGAATCATCTTTAATTTCTTTCATCAGCGTCTTATAGTTTTCTGCATACAGGTCTTTTGACTCCTTAGGTAGGATTATTCCTACATATTTTATTCTTTTTGTTGCAGTGGTAAATGGGAGTGTTTCCTTGATTTCTCTTTCAGATTTTTCACCATTAGTGTATAGGAATGCAAGAGACTTCTGTGCATTAATTTTGTATCCTGCTACTTTCCCATATTCATTGATTAGCTCTAGTAGTTTTCTGGTAGCATCTTTAGGATTCTCTATGTATAATATCATGTCATCTGCAAACAGTGACAACTTTACTTCTTCTTTTCTGATTTAGATTCCCTTTACTTCTTTTCTTCTCTGATTGCTGTGGCTAAAACTTCCCCAACTCTGTTGAATAGTGAGAGTGGGCAACCTTGTCTTGTTCCTGATCTTGCAGGAAATGGTTTCAGTTTTTCACCACTGAGAACGATGTTACATGTGGGTTTGTCATATATGGCCTTTATTATGTTGAGGTAATTTCCCTCTATGACTACTTTGTGTAGGGTTTTTAGCATAAAAGGATGAATTGTGTCAAAAGCTTTCTGCATCTATTGATATGGTCATATGGATTCTCTCCTTCAATTTGTTGATATGGTATATCACATTGATTGATTTGCATATATTGAAGAATCCTTGCATTCCTGGGATAAACCCCACTAGATCACGGTGTGCTTTCTTTTCTTTTTTGTTTTTTTTATCCTTTTAATATGCTGTTGGATTCTGTGTGCTAATATTTTATTGAGGATGTTTGCATCTATGTTCATCAGTGATATTGGCCTGTAGTTTTCTTTCTTTGTGACATCCTGGTCTGGCTTTGGTATCAGGGTGATGGTGGCCTTGTAGAATGAGTTTGGGAGTGTTCCTCCCCCTGCTATATTTTGGAAGAGTTTGAGAAGGATAGGTGTTAGCTCTTCTCTAAATGTTTGATAGAATTCGCCTGTGAAGCCATCTGGTCCTGGGCTTTTATTTGTTGGAAGATTTTTAATCACAGTCCCAATTTCAGTGCTTGTGATTTGTCTGTTTATATTTTCTATTTCTTCCTGGTTCAGTCTTGGAAGGTTGTGGTTTTCTAAGAATTTGTGCATTTCTTCCAGGGTGTCCATTTTGTTCGCATATAGTTGCTTGTAGTAATCTCTCATGATCCCTTGTATTTCTTCAGTGTCAGTTTTTACTTCTCCTTTTTCATTTCCAATTCTATTGATTTGAGTCTTCTCCTGTTTTTTCTTGATGAGTTTGGCTAATGGTTTAAAACTTTGTTTATCTTCTCAAAGAACCAGCTTTTAGTGTTACTGATCTTTGCTATTGTTTCCTTCATTTCTTTTTCATTTATTTCTGATCTGATCTTTATGATTTCTTTCCTTCTGGTAAGTTCAGGGTTTTCATGTTCTCCCTTCTCTAACTGCTTTAGCTGTAAGATTAGGTTGTTTATTTGAGATGTTTCTTTTGTTGAGATAAGGTAAGGTTTGTTGAGGTAAGATTGTATTGCTATAAACTTCCCTCTTAGAACTGATTTTGCTGCAACCCATAGGTTTTGGGTCGTCATGTTTCCATTGTCATTTGTTTCTAGGTATCTTTTTTTTTTTTTTTTTTGCAGTATGCAGGCCTTTCACTGTGTGGCCTCTCCCGTTGCGGAGCACAGGCTCGAGATGCGCAGGCTCAGTGGCCATGGCTCACGGGCCCAGCCGCTCCATGGTACATGGGATCTTCTGGGTGGGACCTCGGCACGAACCTGTGTCCCCTGCATCGGCAGGCGGACTCTCAACCACTGCGCCACCAGGGAAGCCCTGGGTTTGTTTTTGTAGGTCTTTTCCTTCTCTTGTGTTTCCTACCTAGAGAAGTTCCTTTAGCATTTGTTGTAAAGCTGGCTTGGTGGTGCTAAATTTTCTTAACTTTTACTTATCTGTAAAGGTTTTAATTTCTCCGTCGAATCTGAATGAGATCCTTGCTGGGTAGAGTAATTTTGGTTGTAGGTTTTTGCCCTTCATCACTTTAAACATGTCCTGCCACTCCCTCTGGCTTGCAGAGTTTCAAAGCTGAAAGATCAGCTGTTAACCTTATGGGGATTCCCTTGTATGTTATTTGTTGTTTTTCCCTTGCTGTTTTTAATATTTTTCTTTGTATTTAATTTTGATAGTTTGATTAATATGTGTCTTGGCATGTTTCTCCTTGGATTTATTCTGTATGGGACTCGCTGCACTTCCTGTACTTGATTAACTATTTCCTTTCCCATATTAGGGAAGTATTCAACTATAATCACTTCAAATATTTTCTCAGTCCTTTTCTTTTTCTCTTCTTCTTCTGGGACCCCTGTAATTCGAATAATGGTGCATTTAATGTTATCCCAGGGGCCTCTGAAACTGTCCTCAATTCTTTTCATTCTTTTTTCTTTATTCTGCTGTGCCGTAGTTATTTCCACTATTTTATTTTCCAGGTCACTTATCCATTCTTCTGCCTCTGTTATTCTGCTATTGATTCCCTCCAGAGAATTTTTAATTTCATTTACTGTGTTGTTCATCACTGTTTGTTTGCTCTTTAGTTCTTCTAGGTCCTTGTTAAACATTTCTTGTATTTTCTCTATTCTATTTCCAAGATTTTGGATCATCTTTACTGTCATTATTCTGAATTCTTTTTCAGGTAGACTGCCTATTTCTTCTTCATTTGTTTGGTCTTCTGGGTTTTTACCTTGCTCCTTCATCTGCTGTGTGTTTCTCTGTCTTCTCATTTTGCTTAACTTACTGTGTTTGGCGTCTCCTTTTCGCAGGCCGCAGGTTCTTAGTTCCCATTTTTTTTGGTGTCTGCCCCCAGTGGCTAAGGTTGGTTCAGTGGGTTGTGTAGGCTTCCTGGTGGAGGGGACTAGTGCCTGTGTTCTGGTGGATGAGGCTCAATCTTGTCTTTCTGGTGGGCAGGACCGAGTCCGGTGGTGTGTTTGGGGGTGTCTGTGAACTGATTATGATTTTAGGCAGCCTCTCTGCTAATGGGTGGGGTTGTGTTCCTGTCTTGCTAGTTGTTTGGCATAGCGTGTCCAGCACTGTAGCTTGCTGGTCATTGAGCAGAGCTGGGTCTTAGCGTTGAGATGGAGATCTCTGGCAGAGCTTTTGCCAGTTGACATTACATGGAGCCGGGAGTTCTCTGGTGGACCAGTGTCCTAAACTTGGCTCTCCCATCTCAGAGGCACAGGCCTGACGCCCAGCCTGAGCACCAAGACCCTGTCAGCCACATGGCTCAGCAGAAAAGTGAGAAAAAAAAGAAAGAAAGAAAAAATAAAATACAGTTATTAAAATAAAAAAGAAAAAATAATTATTAAAAATAAAAAAATTAAAAAGTAATAAAAGAAATGGACAGACAGAACCCTATGTCAAATGGTACAAGCAAAGCTACAAGACAAAATCACACAAAAAAGCATATACATTCACACTCATAAAAGGAGAAAGAGGAAAAATATATATATAGTTGTTCCCAACTTTCATCGCCTCAGTTTTGGATGATTCGTTGTCTGTTCAGGTATTCCACAGATGCAGGGTACATCAAGTTGATTGTGGAGATTTAATCCGCTGCTCCTGAGTCTGCTGGGAGAGAGTTCCCTTTCTCTTCTTTGTTCGTACAGCTCCTGGATTTGGCCCTGTGTCTGCATGCAGGTTGCGTGAGGGCGTCTGTTTTTCACTCAGACAGGACGGGGTTAAAGGAGCGGCTGATTGGGGGCTGTGGCTCACTCAGGCCGGGGGGAGCGAGGGGTACAGAATGCCGGGCGAGCCTGCAGAAGCAGAGGCCAGCATGATGTTGCAACAGCCTGAGGTGCTCCATGTGTTCTCCCGGGGAAGCTGTCCCTGGATCATGGGTCCCTGGCAGTGGTGGGCTGCACAGGCTCCCGGGAGGGGAGGTGTGGATAGTGACCTGTGCTTCCACACAGGCTTTTTGGTGGCTGCAGTTGCAGCCTTAGCATCTCATGACCATCTCTGGGGCCTGTGCTTATAGCCACAGCTCGCGCCTGTCTCTGGAGCTCGTTTAGGTGGTGCTCTGAATCCCTTCTCCTCCACTCTGAAACAATGCTCTCTTGCCTCTTGGGCAGTTCCAGAGCTTTTCCTGGACTCCCTCCTGGCTAGCTATGGTGCACTAGCCCCCTTCAGGCTGTGTTCACGCAGCCAACCCCAGTCATCTCCCTGGGTCTGACCTCCGAAGCCTGAGCCTCAGCTCTCAGCCCCGCCCGCCCCAGCGGGTGAGCAGACAAGCCTCTCGGGCTGGTGAGTGCTGGTCAGCACTGATCCTCTGTGCGGGAATCTCTCTGCTTTGCCCTCTGCACCCTTATTGCTGCGCTCTCCTCCGTGGCTCAGAAGCGTCCCTTCACCATCCCCTATCTCCCCCAGTGAAGGGGCTTCCTAGTGTGTGGAGACTTTTCCTTCTTCACAGCTCTCTCTCAGTGGTGCAGGTCCCGTCCCTATTCTTTTGTCTCTGTTTTTTCTTTTTTCTTTTGCCCTACCCAGGTACGTTGGAAGTTTCTTGCCTTTCGGGAAGTCTGAGGTGTTCTGCCAGCATTCAGTAGGTGTTCTGTAGGAGGTGTTCCACATGTAGGTGTAATTCTGATGTATCTGTGGGGAGGAAGGTGATCTCCACGTCTTACTCTTCTGCCATCCTGAAGTTCTCCCTCTGGCGATCCTTTTAATGGGATCAAGGATTCCTGAAGTGATCTACTATATCTGACTCTTTATTTCTACTAAATTTCTCTTTTCTGTGGCCTAAGAGATTTATACTTTATTTTTCAAACCTTTCATTAATAAAAAATACTTATTTTACAAGAGATACTTCTTATTCTCTAAGAGCTCCATTCCCTAGAAACAGAAATATAATCCATTTGTTGTGGTCACTAATTTTCTGACATCATTCTTCGATCACATGACATTTCTGGAGTGATGTGTTGGGAAGATTCTAGGACTCTTGAGCTGGGATTGACTACTGATGTCTGCCAAGGGCACAGGAAAGGTGGAAGGTAGCACATGTGCTAGATGTGTGCTAACCCTGCCTAGTCAGAGTGTTGAGGACTTAATAAAGTCTGGAAAGCACAGTGCTGCAGAGGGGAAAAACGATAATAACAATAGATATTGTAGCCAGGAGGAAAATAAGGATAGAAGACCTCTAAAATAGATCATATAGAAAGAAACATCAGGACAAGCAAACAGAAACCAAAACCAAAATAAAAAACAGCCACCCAAAATAAAAGAATTTTAAAATCCAAAAAGCATCAATAAACCAAGAGAAAATGACTTATTTCTAAATTAAATCCATTCTGCAATATATTTAAGCATACTTTCCCCTTTCCAATGTCTGTTGGGTACCTGCTATGTTCCAGGCAGAGCTGGGAAATAGAAGATACATTCATTTAAAAAAAAAAAAAATAGAAATGTCTGTCTTAAAGATCTTGCTTTCTACTGAGGAGAGTGACTTATACAAACAATTATAATAACCTCTCTTCATAGTAAGAGTTACAGTGCAGGTTTGAAAAAAAAAAAAGCAATTAAGTCAAAAGGGAAGAATTAACATATGGCTCAATGGAGTCTCAGAAGGCTTTCAGTGAACTGGATCTTAAAAGATGAGGAATTTTTCAAAAAATTTTTTGGGGTGGGGCACGCATAGGGATGGCAAAAGGACCAGCAGGAGCAAAGTAGTGGTGATTTAAAAGAACATGGCATGTTTTTGGACAAAGGGAGAGGGTCACTGTAGCTTGTGGAAAGGCTGGGGTTGGGGAGAGGGAAGGGAAATAGTGAAGGAGATGATGTAAAAAGTCAGAATGGAATGGGAAGGGAATGGGAAAGTGTGGACAGTTCTCAGGCAATGGGGTGGTAGTTTTCAAACTCCCATTTGATCCTCACAACAAATATATGGGATGGGCATACATCAACTCTGTAATTCTGGCTGAATCTGAGGAAAATGCTGGTATGAACATCTAAAAGTGTCATGAAAAAGAAATAGCAGCGTGCGGATGGGTTTAGCAGCAAAGCAAAGGGGAAACAATAAGCAAGTTGAAGAGAAAACCTTTCTGAGGAGACCACTTCTAGATGTGAATTGTAGTGTTCAGATTTTTAACTGATGTTAGATTTTCCTAGTTATGAAACTAACATACGTCAAATTGCAGGGAAATTTCAAATGGCCGTTTTGTCATCATTATTGATGGTGGTAATGCGGGGGGAGGGAGGGAGGATGTTTGAACCTGGCAAATAAGACCTAAAGCTATACAAGACTGGAACACAGGAACAACTCAAATTTTGTTCGTTTCAAAGGCCTTGGGTAAAATTCAACCCAACTAAACAAACAGACCTGAAAACAATACTCAAGGGGAGAAACACAAATCTTCTCTCCAGTAACTGTCAAAAGGAGACTATTCCTAAAATGGTAGCTGTTTGAATTAGAAAACTAAGGGCAAAAAGGGTGCTGCCACCTTCAGAAGCATTAAAAGCATCAAAGAACATTAAAGCAGGTTTCTTTTAGTAAGTAGGTATGCTTTACCGCAGGGTAAAAAATAATGTGAATAGAGCTGGGCTCATTACAGGCATTTTAAGAGCCCAACCCAAAGAAAGTTTCTTACCCTATCCGTCTGGTTTTAAGAAAATTACTTGACCTCTCTGTTCCTCAGTTTCCCAATCTGTATAATGAGATAGTCTCTCAAGAGCTATTACTGAAGGTAGAAAGAAAAAAAAAAAGACCTCTAGAATATACAGAGGGAACAATTAGATAATATCCCAAATGAGGCATTCTGAATGGTACTCTGAAATCTCACGGTGTAGAGTAAGTGCTACAATTCATCAAGAAGTCTTACATAGGATTTTTATAATTTCTTTAGCTCAATCTCCTTGGACCTTCATATTCCATGTCTGAATTGATCCTTACAGGTAACTGTCAAACGTGTCCAGAGAATGTTGCTGTATTAACATTAATTACAAGCTTATTTGAAATTAAATGCAACAATACTTGCTGAAATCTAGGCTTATTTGACCCAAATTCCCATCTCACACACCAGGAAACTGAAATCCAAGAGTGGACAGATGTCATGCAGATAATAAGTAGCAACCCTGGCACAGCCCCTAGCTCATGACAGTTTCTCACCATACATTAGGTGAATAAAGAAACAAACCAAGCCAGCTGTGGAAAGTGACACTTTGGATTCCACAGCAAGAGTCTTCTCTTTTCACACAGCGGTTCTGCTGATGCTTTAATGTTTGACACTAAGATATTTATTATCTGAGACGAAATGTCAATGCATGATGAGTTTCAGGGTAAATTCAGTGAGAGCTGAGAAAGACCTTAAGAGAAGAGCCATCCTAAGACTTGATAAGTCAGCCACTGTCCTGCTGATGTACTGGGAGACACAAAAAAATACAGGCATCATTTCCACATCCAAATGAAACAGACGAGTGCAGAAATGACCCATGCAAATACTAACACTTGCATAAAACCCGCATGAGGAAAAAGAGAGCTGTATGTATAACTGAATCACTTTGCTGTACACCTGAAACTAATGTAACATTGTAAATCAACTATCCTTCAATTTAAAAACAAAAACAGCATAAGAATTTACTGATAAGACTCCAAAGGAGGAAACAGACATACCACACACATGCCCCTACACACCCCAACAATATCGAAAGGGTTCTGACCCTCACTACCCATTACTACTACACTTAGTGGTAACAATCAGAAACAGTGACAAAAATTAGCCTCAAAAGCAGCTTTTAATTTCCCTTTCATGACCTTTCTGGAGGTGTTCAGAGATTTTTCTACCTTACATAGCAGGTTGGTAGTAGACTAACTTGTACTTCACAGGAAAAGCACTGTTAGCGTGCACATATGTGTACCATCCCTGATTTTTAAATTTTACTACATAAACTGAGACTTTAAAAAACACAACTAGGGCTTCCCTGGTGGCTCAGTGGTTGAGAATCCGCCTGCCGAGGCAGGGGACACGGGTTCCTATCCCGGTCCGGGAAGATCCCACATGCCGTGGAGCGGCTGGGCCCGTGAGCCAAGGCCACTGAGCCTGTGCTCCACAACGGGAGAGGCCACAACAGTGAGAGGCCCGCATACCGCAAAAAAAAAACAAAAAAAAACCAACAACAATTAAATAAAAGCTTATGCCCAAGTCTCATGAAAACTGTTACGACAGTACTGCAAAGTATAGAGGCGCATAAAGGAATTCAGCTCTTCACCATTCCCCAGACAATTAACCTTGCTGATATCGGTTAAACATGCTAAATAGTTTCAGGCTGGCTTTCAATCACTCTGGACAGATAAAATGTAACATCTACATTAAATGACAGTTTTTTCTCAATACAATTTCCTGCATATTAATTAAATGATTTTTTTTTTGGAAACAGGGTCAACTTCTTTGACAGTTTCCAAATTCTTACAATGAAACTGATATAGTTTTTAAGAAATGACAGCATTTTGCTTTCAGCTAAAGTTAAGTGAAGGCATAGATATACACAGTGACTCAGAGGCCACATAGGTGGAATATAATGCTATTCTCTTGCTTAGGAATGTCATCGCTCATAAAATCTCGCTCTTATAATCTCTGCTCCAAAATGGCAGCTTAACATTCACATAGGAATTGTAGGGAACCAGCATATGCTAGCACTTTACAAGCATAATTTCACTTAATCCTCACTTTATATCTAATAGGCATGAGAATCATTCCCATCGCACAAAGGAAGAAACTGAGGCTGGAAGCAGTTCAGTGACTTGCCAGAAAGTGGAGAAGCCTACACTTGAACCCAGGCAATCTCTTTCTAGTGCTTTTTACTAGATGATATCACCTCTGCCAGTCATCACACAGTGTTTTCTAAACTGCATGCTTTACAGTTCTCATACTACTATTTATTTTATATTCTATAATCAGGAAGGATCACATTGAGAAAACAGACCTGTGTCCGAATGCTTTAAAGCAGTGATCCCTGAAGGCAGTAGTAATATTTGCTACTAACTTTTTATCCACACCCCACCACCAAAGTTACTGGGAAAATACCTAATTCATCCATTTAATAACCTCTGTCCCTCACTGGCCATCCTGGAAGCCTCTTCCCGGGGACTGTTGCCTCACAGTTGATCTTGAATTAAAATGGAACCAAGGGAACTTATGACAAAAGTGTAACATGAGGGTTAAGATATGTGAAATGGACCTACTCTGTAATTCAGCTTCTGTGACCAAGCAGTATGATTCGGAGCCAGTTACCTTACTTTTATCACTATCAGTTCCATACCTGTAAATTAGGTAAATTAGTATTATTATTCTAATACCAACCCCAGAGTTGTTCAAGGATTAAATGAGCCCACATACATAAAGAATAGTACTTTTAAACAAGGTCCTACTGTACAGCACAGGAAACTGTATTCAATATCCTGTGATAGACCACAATGGAAGAGAATATGAAAAAGAATGTATATATATATATATATATATATGTATAACTGAATCACTTAGCTTTACAGTAGAAATGAACACATTGTAAATCAACTCTACTTCCATAAAATAAATTTTAAAATAAGAATAGTACTTTTGACATCGTACTCAATAAATGGAAGTTTAAAAATTCTTTCTTTCATGCATTTTTACATACATAATTTACATATAGTGAAGTGCTTAGTGAAGGTGCCATTCAATCAGTCCTTACGAATTAAGGCACAGAACATTTGCGTTACCCCAGAAATTTCCCTCATGTACCTTTCCCGGGTAATCTACCATCAGAAGCAAGTACTGATCTGATTTCTATCATCATCCATTAGTTCTCTTACATAATGTCATATAAATTAAAACATAAAATAAGTATTTTTGTGGTGTTTGGCTCCTTTCGCTCATACTGTTTCTGAGATTTACCCAAGTTCATACGTTTATCTAACAACAGAACAGATTTCTATGTTTATCTTACTATAGTTTTTTGTGCTTGTTATCATTGGTGGATTTCTTTAATGGTTTGGTTGCTCTCTTCTTTTTATTTAATTATTATAACTTTTGAATTTTTTTATTTTAATAATTTTTTTAAAACTTATTATTATTATTAGTTTTCTTTTTTTCTCCCTTTTCTTCTGAGCCGTGTGGCTGACAGGGTCTTGGTGCTCTGGCCGGGTGTCAGGCCTGTGCCTCTGAGGTGGGAGAGCTTAGTTCAGGATACTGGACCACCAGAGACCTCCTGGCCCCACGTAACATTGATCAGCGAGAGATCTCCCAGAGATCTCCATCCTAACACTAAGACCCAGCTACACCCAACAGCCAGCAAACTCCAGTGAGGGATGCCCCATGCCAAACAACCAGCAAGACAGGAACACAACCCCATCCATTAGCAGAGAGGCTGCCTAAAATCATACTGAGTTCACAGACACGCCAAAACACACCACTGGACGTGGCCCTGCCCAGCAGAAAGACAAGATCCAGCCCCACCCACCAGAACATACGCACCACTTCCCTCCACCAGGAAGCCTACTCAACCCACTGAACCAACCTTACACACTGGGGGCAGACATCAAAAACAACGGGAATTATGAACATGCAGCCTGTGAGAAGGAGACCCCAAACACAGTAAGTTAAACAAAATGAGAAGATAGAGAAATATGCAGCAGATGAAGAAACAAGGTAAAAAGCCAGAAGATCAAACAAATGAAGAGGAAATAGGCAGTCTACCTGAAAAAGAATTCAGAATAATGACAGTAAAGATGATCCAAAATCTTGGAAACAGAATGGAGAAAACACAAGAAAAGTTTAACAAAGACCTAGAAGAACTAAAGAGCAAAGAACGAAGAACAACACACTAAATGAAATTAAAAATTCTCTATAAGGGATCAATAGCAGAATAACTGAGGCAGAAGAACAGATAAGTGATCTGGAAGATAAAATAGTGGAAATAACTACCACAGAGCACAATAAAGAAAACAGAATGAAAAGAATTGAGGACAGTCTCAGAAACCTCTAGGACAACACTGAACGCAACAACATTTGAATTATAGGGCCCCAGAATAAGAAGAGAAAATGAAAGGGTCTGAGAAAATGTTTGAAGATATTATAGTTGGAAACTTCCCTAACATGGAAAGAAAATAATCAAGTCCAGGAGGGGCAGAGAGTCCTATACAGGATAAGTCCAAGGAGAAGCACACCAAGACACATATTAATCCAACTATCGAAAATTAAATACAAGGAAAAAATATTAAAAGCAGCAAAGGAAAAGCAACAAATAATATACAAGGGAATCCCCATAAGGTTAACAGCTGATCTTTCACCAGAAAGTCTGCAAGCCAGTAGGGTGTGGCAGAACATACTTAAAGTGATGAAAGGGAAAAAACTGCAAACAAGATTACCCAGCAAGGATCTCTTTCAGATTCCATGGAGAAATTAAAACCTTTACAGATAAGTAAAAGTTAAGAAAATTTAGCACCACCAAGCCAGCTTTACAACAAATGCTAAAGGAACTTCTCTAAGCAGGAAACACAAGAGAAGGAAAAGACCTACAAAAACAAACCAAAAACAATTAAGAAAATGGTAATAGGAACATACATATTGATAACTACCTTAAATGTAAATGGATTAAATGCTCCAACCAAAAGACACAGACTGGCTGAATGGATACAAAAACAAGACCCGTATATATGCTATTTACAAGAGACCCACTTTAGACCTAGGGACACAAACAGACTGAAAGTGAGGGGATGGAAAAAGATATTCCATGCAAATGGAAAGCAAAGGAAAGCTGGAGTAGCGATGCTCATATGAGACAAAACAGACTTTAAAATAAAGACTATGACAAGAGACAAAGAAGGACACTACATAATGATCAAGGGATCAATCCAACAAGAAGATATGACAATTGTAAATATTTATGCATCCAACATAAGAGCACCTCAATACATAAGGCCAATGCTAACAGCCATAAAAGGGGAAATCGACAGTAACACAACTATAGTAGGGGACTTTAACACCCTACTTTCACCAACGGACAGATCATCCAAAATGAAAATAAATAAGGAAACACAAGCTTTAAATGACAAATTAAACAAGACAGACTTAACTGCTGTTTATAGGGCATTCCATCCAAAAACAACAGAATATACTTTCTTCTCAAGTGCTCATGGCACATTCTACTGGATAAGCCATATCTTGGGTCACAAATCAAGCCTTGGTAAATTTAAGAAAATTAACATTGTATCAAGTATCTTTTCTGACTCCAATGCTATAGAACTAGATATCATTTACAGGAAAAAAAACTGTAAAAAATACAAACACATGAAGGCTAAACAATATGCTACTAAATAACCCAGAGGTCACTTAAGAAATCAAAGAGGAAATTTAAAAATACCTAGAAACAAATGACAATGAAAACACGACAATCCAAAACCTATGGGATACAGCAAAAGCAGTTCTAAAAGGGAAGTTTATAGCAATACAGTCCTACCTCAAGAAACTAGAAATATCTCAAATAAACAACCTAACCTTACACCTAAAGCAATTAGAGAAGGAAGAACCAAAAAAACCCAAAGTTAGCAGTAGGTAAGAAATCATAAATATCAGATAAGAAATTAATGAAAAGAAATGAAGGAAACAATAGCAAAGATCAATACAACTAAAAGCTGGTTCTTTGAGAAAATAAACAAAACTGATAAACCATTAGCCACACTCATCAAGAAAAAAAGGGAGAAGACTCAAATGAACAGAATTAGAAATGAAAAAGGAGACGTAACAACTGACACTGCAGAAATACAAAGGATGACGAGAGATTACTACAAGCAACTATATGCCAATAAAATGGACAACCAAGAAGAAATGGACAAATTCTTAGAAAAACACAACCTTACAAGACTGAACCAGGAAGAAATAGAAAATATAAACAGACCAATCACAAGCACTGAAATTAAAACTGTGATTAAATATCTTCCAACAAACAAAAGCCCAGACCAGATGGCCTCACAGGAGAATTCTATCAAATATTTAGAAAAGAGCTAACACCTATCGTTCTCACACTCTTCCAAAATACAGCAGAGGAAGGAACACTCCCAAAGTCATTCTATGCGGCCAACATCACCCTGATGCTGAAACCAGACAAAGATGGCACAAAAAAAAGAAAACTACAGGCCAATATCACTGATGAACATAGATGCAAACATCCTCAACAAAATGTTAGCAAACAGAATCCAACAGCACATTAAAAGGATCATACACCAGGATCAAGTAGGGTTTATCCTGGGAATGCAAGGATTGATTTTCAATATATGCAAATCAATCAATGTGATACACCATGTTAACAAATTGAAGAATAAATACCATATGATCATCTCAATAGATGCAGAAAAAGCGTTTGACAAAATTCAACACCCGTTTATGATAAAAACCCTCCAGAGAGTAGGCACAAGGGAACTTACCTCAACATAGTAAAGGCCATATATGACAAACCCACAGCCAAAATCATTCTCAGTGTTGAAAAACTGAAACCATTTCCTATAAGATCAGGAACAAGACAAGGTTGTCCACTCTCACCAGTATCACTCAACATAGTTTGGGAATTTTTAGCCACAGCAATCAGAGAACAAAAAGAAATAAAAGGAATCCAAATCAGAAAAGAAGAAGTAAAACTGTCACTGTTTGCAGATGACATGATACTATACATAGAGAATCCTAAACATGCTACCAGAAAACTACTAGAGCTAATCAATGAATTTTGTAAAGTAGCAGGATACAGAACTAATGCACAGAAATCTGTGTTCCTATACACTAATGATGAAAAATCTGAAAGAGAAATTAAGGAAACACTCCCATTTACCACTGCAACAAAAAGAATAAAATACCTAGGAATAAATCTACCTAAGGAGGCAAAAGACCTGTATGCAGAACACTGTAAGACAGTGATGAAAGAAATTAAAGATGATAGAAACAGATGGACATATATACCATGTTCTTGGATTGGAAGAGTCAACATTGTGAAAATGACTATAGTACCCAAAGCAATCTACAGATTCCATGCAATCCCTATCAAACTACCAATGGCATTTTTCACGGAACTAGAACAAAAAAATTCACAATTTCTATGGAAACACAGATACAAATTGCCAAAGCAATCTTGAGAAAGAAAAACGGAGCTGAAGGAATCAGCCTCCCTGACCTCAGACTATATTACAAAGCTACAGTAATGAAGACAGTATGGTACTGACACAAAAACAGAAATATAGATCAATGGAACAGGATAGAAAGCCCAGAGATAAACCCATGCACATATGGTCACCTTATCTTTGATAAAGGAGGCAAGAATATACAATGGAGAAAAGACAGCCTCTTCAATAAGTGGTACTGGGAAAACTGGACAGCTACGTGTATAAAAGTGAAATTAGAGCACTTCCTAACACCATTCACAAAAATAAACTCAAAATGGATTAAAGATCTAAATGTAAGGCCAGACACTATAAAACTCTTAGAGGAAAACATAGGGAGAACACTCTTTGACATAAATCACAGCAAGATCCTTTTTGACCCACCTCCCAGAGAAATGGAAATAAAAATAAACAAATGGGACCTAATGAAACTTAAAAGCTTTTGCACAGCAAAGGAAACCATACACAAGATGAAAAGAGAACCCTCAGAATGGGAGAAAATATTTGCCAACAAAGCCACTGACAAAGGATTAATCTCCAAAATTTACAAGCAGCTCATGCAGCTCAATATCAAAAAAGCAAACAACCCAATCCAAAAATGGGCAGAAGACCTAAATAGACATTTCTCCAAAGAAGATATACAGATTGCCAACAAACACATTAATGGATGCTCAACATTACTAATCATTAGAGAAATGCAAATCAAAACTACAATGAGGTATCACCTCACTCCAGTCAGAATGGCCATCATCAAAAAATCTACAAACAATAAATGCTGGAGAGGGTGTGGAAAAAAGAGAACTCTCTTCCACTGTTGATGGAAATGTAAATTGATACAGCCACTATGGAGAACAGTATAGAGGTTCCTTAAAAAACTAAAAATAGAACTACCATACGACCCGGCAATCCCACTACTGGGCATATACCCTGAGAAAACCATAATTCAAACAGAGTCATGTACCATAATGTTCACTGCAGTTCTATTTACAATAGCCAGGACATGGAAGCAAACTAAGTGTCCACTGAGAGATGAATGGATAAAGAAGATG
The DNA here is from genome assembly GCF_039906515.1 of Pseudorca crassidens. Lineage (NCBI taxonomy): Eukaryota > Metazoa > Chordata > Mammalia > Artiodactyla > Delphinidae > Pseudorca > Pseudorca crassidens. Next base: position 131,814,147 of record NC_090298.1, on the reverse strand, counting down.
TGGCACATATATACAATGGAATATTACTCAGCCATAAAAAGAAACGAAATTGAGTTATTTATAGGGAGATGGATGGACCTAGAGTCTGTCATAAAGAGTGAAGTAAGTCAGAAAGAGAAATACAAATACAGTATTCTAACACATATATATGGGATCTAAGAAAGAAAAAAAAAATGGTTCTGAAGAACCTAGGGGCAGGACAGGAACAAAGACACAGACATAGAGAATGGACTTGAGGACACGAGGAGGGGGAAGGGTAAGCTGAGACGAAGTGAGAAAGTGGCATGGACATATAAACACTACCAAATGTAAAATAGATAGCTAGTGGGAAGCAGCCGCATGGCCCAGGGAGATCAGCTTGGTGCTTCGTGACCTCCTAGAGGGGTGGGATAGGGAGGGTGGGAGGGAGACGCAAGTGGGAGGGGATATGGGGATATATGTATACATATAGCTGATTCACTTTGTTATAAAGCAGAAACTAACACAACATTGTAAAGCGTTTATACTCCAATAAAGATGCTAAAAAATTAAAAATAAATAAAAATAAAATAACTTCAGTAACTTTACTTCTGGTATTTGAGAAGTTTTTCCCCCCTTTCAATGCCATATATATTCACAAATACATGTGTATGTGGTTATACGGACATATAAACACCCACACTTAGATATATTAATCATTAATATTCTTAACGTTTCCTAGTTTCTGAACAGGAGTTATTTTTAAAATCTCCCTACTTTTTCAGCGATCAGGGAACAGGCCTAGCAGTGATCTTCAAATTTCAACAACGCATCTAAATTACCTGGAGAGCCTGTTTAAAAACAGATTCCTGAACCTCACTCTCTAAGAGGTTCTGATTTAATAAGTGGGATGAAGGGCCTGAAAATCTGCATGTCTAACAAGCTTATGTGATGTTGAAGCTGCTGGCTTATAGACCACACTCCGAACATCATTGGCTTAGGAAAATTAAATGGTTTTTCTAATATTCAGGCAGAAGTCTTATTGGCCTTTCTAAAGTCTGAGCCCATAACCACTAATTTATACTGTCTTCACTTGAAAAGACATCTGAAAAATCTGTTCAGTGCACAGGAGCACGGCAGCCAGGAAGTATCATGGTCAACTGATGAACCAACACTGCCTCACTTCCTTCTTCCTTCCTGGAATTTGGGTGCTGGTCTGTGATCTGGGGCATGTACACACTATAGCTGAATCCAGACGTGTGATGAACACACACTGCAAAGTAGAATTTCTTCTCCCCTTATACTCTGTCAACAATCAGAGAGTTTTATTTTCCCCTTTAGGGTTGATTGGCCTCTAAACCAGGAACATTTTTATGGCCAAGTCCTTTAAAACTTTCTTCGCTGAACTTATATTTTAAGTACCCAGCATCTACGTGAATATTCCTGACAGAACACAGGCATTCTCAATTAAAGATCAACACTCTCAAAGCAAAGAACTCAGTCATCAAAATCCCAATCCAAACCCCTCAACTGCTGTAGGTTTTTAGGGCAAGCAGAGAAGAGCTTTTGTAGCTTTCCTCTCCAACAGATCAAGGACGTGTAGGCAGAGAAAGGCACTGCAGCGATACATCTATTATGTAGAATGTTTACACTTGGCGCAAGGACTCAAAAAAGGTACACTGTAGGTATTTTTGTTTCTGATTGTTAAATTACCTATTTGGCCTTTGAAAGCATGTCAATGGAAAATCAATCCATAAATAGTATTTATACCTAAGCTGCTTTAAAGATGCCCTTTGATTCCAAGAGTGAAAAATAATTGACCTCCTTTACAAAAAATAAAAATAAAAATAAAAATTCCCTGATTAAAAGGCAGAGAAGAGTTTGTTTGAAATGCCACCCTCACATTTTCACCTGTTTGTCAGCACTCTGTCAGAGGTACTAGGAGCAACGTGAACATGAAAGCGCAACGCATGGGCACTGGAGGCTTTTCCATAAACCACACAGAAAGTATGTGTGCTTCATCCTCATAGGAAGGCCTGTTCATAATCAACTAGAAGTATATACCACACTTATTCCAGTAGTGAGTAATTCAGAGATACGATAAAAGCAAGCCTGTGACTATAACTCATTTGACTTTCATCAGCTCTGGACCACCACCCTGTACACATGATGACATATAGGAGGTCTATGGTGCCACAAGAAGGGACCCAGGGCAACACCTTAGCTACCTTGCTCTCCCAGTTGCCAAAAGCCTTTGGATTACGAGTGGGTTTTTTCTGTTTGTTTGTTTGTTTTGTTTTTTAAGGAAATTAAAATGACAGCAAATGAGCTGTCAGCTGAACTGTTAGAGACATTCTCCATTTTCTCTTGGACATGCCCTGTGGTCCTAGGCTATTCAACCATATTTCTCCAGTGCTTTTAACCAGCAACATACACAATCCCACTATTCTACACAATAGGTGAGCACAGACTTAAATTCTAGTAAGTCTGGTAAAGAGTCTGGCTCCTAACCCTTCCTTGCTACACAACCTTAGAAAACCTTTCTACTTATCTCTCTTCTGGTTTTCCAGAACAGAAGTATCTATTTCAGATGGTTGTTATCAGTTGTACTTGTGACTTCTTTTTTCAAACCTTATAGCACAATGCCTGACTCACAATAACCATGAGTGGTAGTTTCTGGAGGATTCTCTCTCTCCTCCCTCCATCTGTCCCTCTCTCCCCACCACCCTCCACATATATAGATCATATATACACATCATATATATATGATCTACATATCATATATATATGACCTACGTAACATATATATGATGTGTATATACATGTATACACACACATATACACCACTCAACAAATTGTGTGTGTGTGTGTATATATATATACACACAAATAATACATATGCATGTAAGTATGTGTGTACATATATACACTACACACATACAGAATGATTATCACTGTAACCAGAAAACAAATGGGACCTCTTGACTCAACTTAGAAGAGTCTAATCCCAGCCTAGGTATGTATCCAAAAGATATATAAAGACAACCCCCCCAAAAACCTTAAGATATAATACAAGGTTTTGCCAAAAGTTTCCTGTGGATGTAGAAAATGGAAATATACAGTGTATTACACGCACCACTTCTTTACTTATCTCTCGACCTGGAGTCTTATCACATAGGCACAACCTCAATTTCTCTTTTCTTTCTATCAGAGACACCTGCACAAATGTCTCCTCATCCTTAGACTGACTCTCCTCTGGTCACCTCTATGACTGAGGTGGCATACTGAGGTGTCTCTATTACTGCGACAGTGCAGCCCTCAGTTTCTTCCATTGTATTTTTATCCATCTCACCACATCCAACAAGCTGGTAACAAAAGAGCAGATCTTTGCTTAAAAGGAGAAAGGGAAAACGGAAAGAGAAAAAGAAAAGAGTAGATGAGGAGAACAGAAGGCAAAATGTATTTGCCTTCCAAAACGATAAAGTCACAAGTCCATACCTTAGCAGTCCTAATCTTCTCGAGTCTTGAACACAAAGTTCAGAGCAACATTGGGATTCAGATAATCTGCTCAGGCCACCACCAAAGGGATGGTTTTCTTCACCTCCACGTGAGTTACAGGATAGCCTTCTCTAAGCCCCTGAGGACGGAGGTTTCTTCCAGATCTACAAAATCACAAGTGAAAGAAGATATTCAAAACAATAACAACAACAAACATACAACAATGATATTAGATTCCAGATCATTTGCTTTGAGGAAATTAAACAAAAGACACATTGTATTCTGACTGACATAAAATGCATAGTACTGGAATGGATTCAGTCTTGATCATACAGAATCATACAAGATCAGAAAAGGTCATAGTATATCAAGGCTGGAAGTTTTCTGAAGACAAGACTAGCCAAATTTGCTCATTTAACATATAGGGAAGCTAACGATCAGAGAGGAAACGTCATTTTCCAGTGGTGATTCATTACCTGTGGCATATTTCAACCAGTGAAGTAAGCAAATCTTAGTAAACACAAGCAAGTTACTTAACCCTGTGGTCGATATGAAAATGAGACAAGGGGACAATACATCACTTCTTCATCTTGAAATCCTTGGCTTCTGAGATACCGAACTTGCCTATTATTAAGAGGGCCAGTCCCTGTTGGCTATGTCTGTTAGCTAGATCTGCTCAGTCTCCCAATTTGCAACAGAAGAGCATCCTGTGACTCAACCCTGGGCCTCCTGTCGAAGCACACTCGGCCACCAGGGGGCATCTTCCAGTTCTGTGGCTTAAGGTACTGTTATACATTCACAACTGTGAAATGTGTCTCCAGGCCCAGATACTTCCTTGAACTCCAGATTCCCCTATCGACGGACTGTCCAAAAACTCTACTTAGAATAGATATGTCAGATATCGTATGCCCAAACTGAAGTCATAATTCTGTCACCCTTCTGAAGACAAGAAAGGTCCACACTCTTCTCAGTCAGTGGCAATATCATTCACCCGTTTGTCAGCCCCAAACCCTTCCAGTCAACCTTGACTCCTCTCTCATACACACCCCATGTCCTCCACGACATCAGCAAATTCCCGTGGCTTTATCTTCGGAACAAATTCAGCAGCTGATCACCCTTGCCACCTCCTTTACATCGCCACCCTGATCCAAGGCAGCATTATGGACCTACGGGGCTGCATAGCAGGTGTGCTCAAACCACGGCTGTCACTCTCAAATGGACCCTTGAGTAAGAGAGTGACTGACACTCCCCTGCTCAAAACCTTCCACCGCACTAAGAGTCAAGTCATCACAAAAAGTCATCACTGTTATCACTGTCTTTCTCCCACTTATCCCAGTTATTCATCTCCAGCCATGCTGGTCTCCATTCGCTTCCTCCAACCTTCCTGTAACTCTGCTTGAGACTTAGGCTTTCATAGTTCCCTTCACCTGGAGTGTTCTTTTTCGCCTCACTATTTCACATCTTTGTTTCAATGGTACCTTTTCAGTGAGGCCTCTTGTAATCACCCTATTTAAAACTCTAGGGCTTCCCTGGTGGCGCAGTGGTTGAGAATATGCCTGCTAATGCAGGGGACACGGGTTCAAGCCCTGGTCTGGGAGGATCCCACATGCCGCGGAGCAACTGGGTCCGTGAGCCACAACTACTGAGCCTGCGCGTCTGGAACCTGTGCTCCGCAACAAGAGAGGCCACGATAGTGAGAGGCCCGCGTACCGCGATAAAGAGTGGCCCCGCTTGCCACAACTGGAGAAAGCCCTCGCACAGAAACGACGACCCAACACAGCAAAAATTAATTAATTAATAAAACTCCTAAAAAAACAAAACAAAATAAAACTCTAAAACCTGACCGCATCTCCTCATTCCCCCTTCTCTGTTTAAAACTTGCAAAAGACTTTCTGATATACTACATGGTTTATACTTATTTACTACCTGCCTTCCCCAGTAAAACATAAGCTCTATATTGGCAGGGAATTTAATCTCTAGTATCCTTTTATATCTTCCAGCACTTCCCCCACAGCATGGCACAAAGAAGGAGCTCACTATATATTTTTGAATGAATGAATGAACAAACAGGAAGGTTAAGTAAACCTTGTCAAGGTCACTCAGATGAAAACTGGCTCCAGCTAAATCTGAACCAAAAGCATTCTGTCTCCTGTGGACTTGATGCTATGTAACTGTGACTATGCTAATGACTTCTGGTGCTGGTGTTAGAAATAGATTCGGTAGAGTCTGACATGTATTATTACAGGTATTTGTGGATTAAGCAGATGAAATGCCCAAAATTATTTCTAGAAACAGCTGAAGAGTACATGCTGCATGCACTGGGATGAAGCTGCTTACATCCGAACACTGCAATTTCACTGTAACTTTCTCCCTGTCTTTCTCAGTCTCCCCTGCCCTTTCCTCCAAGACTTTATCTCTTGTCCCTCCCTAAAATCTAAGTCCCTGCCTTATTTGAGGAAATATGAGGACAGGAATCCAAGGTTAGACAAAGAAATGTGAAGATCTGTGTTTAGGGAAAAGGTGTGGGGCAGGAATCAAAGGACTTTGGATCTGAGTTTAACTGGTCACCAATTCACCTTGTGCTTTTAGGGTGATCCCTTTACCTCCCTAGGAGTCCGTTGCTCACTGGGCAAAAATACATGGCGTACAGAGATTTTCCAACTTTAAAAAATGATTATTTTCCTTTTTGATTAATAAAAGGCTCCCTTATTCTGCGTAGTCTAAGATTGGTTAGGAAATAGAGTATAGCATTTAAGAACGAGGCTTTGGGATAATCAGAAAACTCATCTCCTGGTTCCACCAGAATGAAACCCTGACTAAGAAATTCAATCTCTCTAAGGATCATATTTTTATGTAAAAGTGAAATGATAGAAATACCCATCCCCTTAGAATGTTTATGAAAATGAAACAGGGTAACATAGATAAATCATTCATTACTGCGTATGACATAAGTACTCAATAAAAGGTTGCTGCTCTTAATGTTTTATTTTTATGGTTGCAGGTTTACATACTGAACATTTCATGATTTTATCTACCTGTTATCTCACTGCCCCTCAGAGTTTGAGTCTTTCCTGCCTTGATCACATGAGGTTGCTTTTGTGGCCCCGGATGTGACTTTGGGCAGCTTTCTCTGGACTATCCTCAGGCTCAGGTGGATATCGTTGTTCCAACTGCCCTCACAGTCTGGGGGCAGATGACAGAATTTTGTAACATGAGAAACTCAAGTTTTCTGGTTCGCTTCTTGTCCTCTTGCTGATGCCTAGTACTTTGACGATCATCTTGGCCCTAGTATGATAATGGGCTGATAATCGTCCAGCCCCAGTCTACAATTATTTCTGCATTCCAAAGCCAAGAAACACAACTCTGAAAGCAAACAATGCTATAATTCAGCACAATGATTTATGGAGTTATTAAAGAAATTGTGCTGACTGCTTTGAGAATTCAAGTCTCCAGTCTATCCAAATGCAACTTACTTTCTTCCTAACTGATACTAAGAAACTGTCTATGTTTGGGTGGTAACAACATAAAAATGTCACCTACCTTTCAGATTTCATTATACCACAACCTAATAAAAAGTTAAGATGCTGCAGGGAAAAGTTACTTACATTCCATTCTAAGTCATTGAAGTGCTTGCTCGGAAATGCATTTACTAACAAATATTTACTGAGTGCACAATATTTGCCATCGTTTTGTTAAGGACTGGAGATTTGGTAGGGAATATTAAAGACTTTACTGCTACCCTTGTAAAGTTTTCACTCCGGCAGCTTTTCTTTGTCTTTTGCAATTTCCTAACTTCTGCCCAGATGTGGTAAGACATGGCAACCCTCTACAAAGTTGATGATTCACCAACATAGTGATAGAGTGTACTGATTTAAGGAGCCTAATTTCTGCTTGATATAGAGAGAGAATTCTATAATTCTTGGTTTTCTTAGGAGACAATGTCATTTCCTTAGTTTGCTCCCCATTCCTCACCCAACACACCCCTCTTCTGAATTGATCCTGGTTTATTTACCTCCTTCAACAAAGAAACAAAAATTGTTCACCAAGGGCTTCCCTGGTGGTGCAGTGGTTGAGAGTCTGCCTGCCGATGCAGGGGACGTGGGTTTGTGTCCCAGTCCGGGAAGATCCCACATGCCGCGGAGCGGCTGGGCCCGTGAGCCATGGCCGCTGAGCCTGTGCGTCCGGAGCCTGTGCTCCGCAACGGGAGAGGCCACAGCAGTGAGAGGCCCACGTACCGCAAAAAAAAAAAAAAAAAAAAAAAAAACTGTTCACCAAATCCACAAGTACACAATTCATTAACGAGATGCTACGTGGGTGGTAGGGTATACAGGACACTGAGCTCAGACGACACAGCTTCAGAAATTAGCTTTTTTGAAATCTTTGGAAACTGTGATGAAATTAATGCTGTTATATGGCAAAAATAAACTGAGAAAGTATATATACTGGAAATATGGTCAAAGGGAAAAACGTCAAGATAGAACAACATGCTTAAATCACCAATGTCTGCGTGGTTAGAACGCGAATCATAGAGGCAGGTGGCATGTTTGCCTGTCGGGCAGCCTTGAACGCTTCAGGGAATATCTCATTTTTCAAGAGGTATCAATTAGTAGCTGTTCCGGTGGCAGAGTGGGAACCACACCTAATGGTTGGGCGTGCATTAAAAATGACTAATTTGAGTACAGAATACACATGGGCACCGATCCACAAATGCACCCAAACACACTCCAAGAGAGGCAGGCAACCAGAGAGGGCAGGGCCAGGGAAAGCAGGAGGGGGACATAAGGGTACTGACAACTCTAAAATGGATCTTGATTAAGACTTCAGAGCGGAAGGGTGCCGGAGAAGGGATGAATTATGAATTTAAATCTACCTACACCAGCAGGGTTGGGTCCTGCTGGAAATCAGAGAAGCAGTGCTGTAGAGACTTACCTTTCCGAGAGAACTGTGATTACACATACACCACACACACATCCAAGGCTGCGCCTCACATACCCACACACGGCATTCTCGTTGCCAGCAATGCTTTGCAATATGTCCCTGACTTCCATTTGCATATAAGGAAGTTGGCATTTGGATTAAGCAATTCGCTTGAAATCACTCAACTAGAAAGGGACAGGATTCAAATTCAGAACAAACCCTGATGCTTAGTGGTATTCCCCAAGCATGCTGACAATCACAGTCGATTCTTTCCTAGATTTTCTTTCCAATTAAACCTAGTTCTGACACTTGGAAATGCCCCATTTTGAACCCCAAAGGAAGAATGCAGTCTCCTAAGAATGTAACTGTGAAAACTGGTCCAGCTCAGTCTCTGCCGAGGACAGCAAAGGCACACGTACAGGAGAGGGCACGTTTCTTCCAAAGTCAGAGGAGGCCCCACCACATACTGGAACAGTTGCTTCCTGAGCAGCAGAGATAGGGGACCAAATCAATTTGTAAAATATTAATTATATTTTCTACGAGTTGACATTACTGAAACAGTGTCGGGCCCATGCAACGTAATACACTTAGGGGATCTAGGTGCTCCCCTGTAACTGTAATCACCCCCTGCTGGCTACGTATTGAAGACCTTGCCTGCTATTCATCCGTAGTTTGGACACCAAACAATAAAACTGCTAGGGAATAGCAAAATAAAATCTGTGCCCTGGGTTTTAAGGAGTATAGAACACATCGAGTGACTTTTAGATACCTGATCTCTTACCAGTGCATTAGCACCTCACCTCCTTACCTGGTCAGCCTTTTAAATTGAATGGTGAAACCAAAAGTAGTCTGAAGAAAAGTCACTAAACATTACCATGGAATTTCAGGGAATTTCTTAGCATCGGGGCTAACTGCTGGTCTGTATTCTTCTTTGCTAGTTAATAAAATATTTATCTCCAACTTCATAAAGTGGGTCAAACACCGATGGTTTGTAGGTAGTAACAGCAGTGGCTCACAAGATGTACTTCTTAATAGTTAGTGTTCATAGAAGACATTATGCCTACCCTCACCCCTCTCCACTGGCACCTGCCCACTAGCCCTCCAAGTCTGACATTTGCTCTTTCAGATATTTAGAAATACAGATCTCCCTCTGCTTTAGGAAATAGGTCTTTGGTGCCAGAGAAGCCATCTTTGCTCCCAGTCTAAGAGCAAGTATACATATAAAATCCCTAAATACATCCACTCTTTGCATGATTCACCTGTTCAGTCACAACTACCCATAAACTTCCACACTTGCCTGTGGACCAACATCCCACTTAGATACTAACAAAATTTACAGTGGCAGCATGCTACCCCACATGACCTCAAATCCAAACAGTGGGAGTTCTGTGCTGCCTTAAACCCGGATAACAGCTGAGTTCATCACACCCTCCTTATCTGTTAGCCTGGAGATACAACTGGACCACACGCTTAGATGGATCAATGATAAAATGACCAGGGGCCATTTTAAGTAACAGCTTTCCGTACAGCTCCAGATAGTAACACAATAAAGAAAAGTATTAAAAAGCATTGCCTCAACCCCAGAACACTGGCCCCTGACCTCCTATTCTTGGTCACACACATGTTAGATCCACTGGATTACAGCACTGTGAACACCATGGAAGGCTGCTCAGCAAAAACGTGTACAAGGAGGCTGTCAACCAGGACACAGTTGTGCCTTGATACAATCAACTCCAAAGGTAATACTGTATCAGATCCCTGCTCAGGTTTGTTTCCTGGCTCAGCTACCTACTATCTGTATCTTTGGACATGTTATTTAACCTCTCAGTGCTTCATCTGCAAGACAAATCGCAATACCTACCTCAAACGGTTCTTGGTGAGGAGTAATTTTAACACACTAATGCTCTATTTGAATTGATACAAGGTATGTACGTTATTAATTCATGGTGCTATGAATTTTATTACATAAAATAATACCTCGATCATCATCCCTTAAAAGGATTTTGGGATAGTAAAAAAGAGTAATATGTGTGACAATACATTTAATGTCTTGCCTACTGGACCAAGTCGTTGAGAACATGAACTCCATTGTGGGTGTTGTTTATTTCTCTTAGGCACAGAGTAAGAATGCAATATAGAGTCAATGCAGAGACATATCCATCTGTGGACATAAATTAATCATTTATGACACTCTTTGCTGGCTGATTTCCAAACAAAGCTACTCCATTTCTTTGCTGCCACTGTGGTGGTCAAAAGGAAAGCCTGGCCTAGGGAATGACCAGGTCTTATCCCACGCTAATGTATTGGGTAAACCCAAATAATTTGCGAATAAGAGAGGGGGAATTACAGCCCAACACCCATCCTATTAACGAAAGAACGGATTACCATCATTACTGGTAATCAACAAGAAGAGTCTCAGTGATATTATTTATTGAGCTTGTATGTGCCAGCACTGTGCTGAGCTTGTATTTGCTCATGAAATACTCCCAATAAACGAATAAGATAATGTTATTAGGATTCCCATATCGCGTATGGGGAAGATGATGGCTCAGAGTATTAAAGTAACTTGTGCAGCATCACAGAGTGTTGACTGGAACCTTTGAGAGTCTGATTTTTCCAGTTTGTTATTTATATTCTTACACTGCTTATGTAATTCTCTTAGGGGTAATCTTTTCATTTCATAAGAGCAAAGAGTTAATATTCCTAATATATAAAGATCTTCCGAAGAGAGAAAAGAAAAACACTATTAATTGTCTAGAAAAATAGGCAGGGGATATCAATAGGAAATTTAAAGAAAGTTAAATGCAAATAGCCTATGAACTCATCAACACTCATAAAATAAATGCCAATTATAGATGGGAAAATTAGAACATTAATGAGAATAATAACTGCAAAGGAATAAAACACTTCAGATATACTTAAACCTATGAGTTTATAGTGATACTAAGAAAAAAAAAAAAAAGGACCCCATGGGTCACAAGTGGAGGGTAATAGAGAACCAAATCAATATTTTGAAAATGGCAAATAAAATAAAATCATGCTTTTGTCCTGCCTTTCCTTGTGACCTATAATCAAATACCGATAAAAAGAAATTTCCATTTGTAGCAAAAATAAAAACAAAATTTGAATACCAACAGTTCGTAAGCCCTAATGAAACAGTAGATATCGGTAATAATTATCAGTGGCTGCTATGGTCACAAAAGAAAGAAATTTTACATGCCTCGTGCTGGAAGCACATAGTCTCACTTGTGAAGTAGTCTAGCCAAAAACAGAAAAACCTGAATTCGATCTGCTAGCTTATGGGAAATATGGGTGACTACAAACTTTGCTATACACATCACAGGGACACGATCAAGAACATCCAGACTGTGGGACTGTCTACGGGACAAACAGCCCGGTTGTCGTCAATAAGTAAAGTGCAAGGAAAATAGAGGAGAGTGATGAGGAACCCATGGATTAAGAGGCTTAGGAGACATGCAAGTCAATTCTAAAGGATGGAACTTATTTGGATCTTGATTTACAAACTTTATTTGGATCTATTTTTTACAAAGAAAAAATAAAATCGGTAATTTTAAAAGTGACTAGATATTTGATAATACTAAATAACCATGAATATCTTCAGTGTACTAATGGTATCGTCCTATTGATAAAAAGGATGTCACCTTTTAGCGATGAATACTGAAATATTTAGAGATGAATACAAAGAAAAGAATTGGAGAGGGCCATAGGGATCAGCCAATTAAATCATATTATTTTGCAGATGAGAGGAGAGTGGCTTGAGACACAGAAGTGGGTGGGGTCCGGTGGCTAATAAGCACCCAGGTCTCTAATGCTCAGTTCCCAGAATTCAAGACCAAGCCACACCATGTGGCATCTTAAATACTTCTATGATCCTGGTAAAACTACAACTTGCCTTCTATCTAGTATCAGAAAACTGGTAAGAATATATAGGACACAGGAGGAGTTGTGCCTCGTGTGAGGGAGCTTGAGATGGGTAGGAGGAGTTTATTTTTATATAGACTTTATTATAGCAGTTTTAGGTTGACAGCAAAATTGAAGAGAAGGTATAGAGAGTTCCCATACATGCCCTGCCCCACACATGCGCAGACACCTCCACCATCAACATCCTGCACCACACTGGTATAATGGTTACAACTGACGAACCTACACTGACACATCAAAATCACCCAAAGTCCAGAGTGTACCTTAGGGTTCACTCTTGAAGTTGTACATTTTATGGACTTTGACAAATGTATCCACTATAATAGTATCATACAGAATGGTTTCCTGCCCTAGAAATCCTCTGTTCTCTATCTATCCATCCCTCCCTCGCACCACCCCCTGGCAACCACTGATCTTTTTACTTTTTCCATAAGTTTTCCTTTTCCAGAATGTCATATAGTTGGATTCATACAGTATGTAGCCTTTTCAAATTGGCTTCTGTCACTTAGAAATATGCATTTAAGTTTTTTCCATGTCTTCTTATGGCTTGATAGGTCGTTTCTTTTCAGCACTAAGTAATATTACATTGTCTGGATGTACCATACTTTATTGATCCAGTCACCTACTAAAGGGCATCTTGGTTGCTTCCAAGTTTGGGCAGTTATGAATAAATCTGCTGTAAACATCTGCGTGCAGGTTTTCATGCGAACTTAAGCTTTCAACTCCTTTGGGCAAATACCAAGGAGGGGCACGATGGATGGCAGGATCGTAAGGCAAGAGTGCATTTAGTAAGAAACTGCCAGACTGTCTTCAAATGGGTTTAACAAATCAGCTCCTCAAGTGAAAATCATGCATATCCAATGTTATTCTAAAAATATCTTAGAAAGGCAGCATGTTGAGGCTAAAATTACAGACTTCAAAAGCCTCTAAGCTGTAAGTTCTGTGAGGGAAGGGAATTTTTTAGTAGGTCACTGTATTCCCAATAGAATTCCTAGTACCTAGAAGAGTGATGGTACATAATAAGTTCTAATAAAATGTTTGTTAAATGAATAGATGAATCCAAAGGAAAAAGATATTTCTTTCAGTTTTACAGCAGACAGTTGTTTGTTTGTTAAACAAGTGTAGTGAAGACTCATCTTAGGGGCCTGGTAGTGTGAAAAATAAGTATTTTTAAACAATGGATTATCACTCAGATCAAGTCTTCACCCTATAAGAGATGTGAAAGTCTGGAACAGACAGAGAAAAAAGCAGAATGAAGCCTTGCCTCTTACTCTGGGGCATGTGCTCGTTGCATGAAATGGGGGACAGAATCTTCTGCATTATTTAAATAGTTCTCTCTTCACTTGACATGCATGTACAGTTGAATTTACGTAAATTAAATGCACATAAGCTGAGGCTCCACTATAATTGCAAAACCATTGCATTGGAAATAAGCTTTCATTGAAATCACATTAGAAACCAGAAAGATTAAATTAGATTTAGAAACATATTTGGCCCCATCAAGAAATAGATTACGGGGACTTCCCTGGTGGTGCAGCGGTTAAGAATCGCCTGCCAATGCAGGGGACACGGGTTCAAGCCCTGGTCCAGGAAGAGCCCACGTGTCGCAGAGCAACTAAGCCCGTGCGCCACAACTACTGAGCCTGCGCTCTAGAGCGCGCGAGCCACAACTACTGAGCCCACGCGCCACTACTGGAGCCCATGCACCTAGAGCCCGTGCTCTGCAACAAGGGAAGCCACCGCAATGAGAAGCACTGCAACGAAGACCCAACTGAGCCAAAAATAAAATAAATAAATTTAAAAAAGAAAAGAAAAAAGAAATAGATTACAGAAAGTTTATAAAACAATACAGATACACATCACAGGCCAGTAAAGTACCTGGCTACGAAAGGAAACAGCCTCGTTACCTAAACCAGGAAAGGAAAGATGTGATCTAACTTCAAAACAATGACTAGGGAGTCAATCAAACCTTTGAACGAAACCCCTGCTCTTCAAATTTAAGCAATTCACCTACTCATCTGGCCTCAGTTTCCCATGACATAAAAGAGGTACAATAATACCTATGGGTACTGAAAGGAGAAAAACTATACGTGACAGGTCTAGCACACTGGTTTTCAATTTTCAAAACAAACTCACAAAAAAATCATAGTAACAAGTCCTTAAATCTAATATGAAGTTCTGGGAAATACAGGTTTGCTGATCCTAAGCCTTCCCAAACACAGTACTTCCCACCACAGCGCAAGCTAAGCTACTATTTAATATTTATTAAGAATCCACGGAGCCCTATGAATTACATAAACATGCCTTAGATGGCAGGCTATTAGCTTTCCCTCACCCTTCTTCCCAGGCAAATGTGAAGCTAAATTAGTCACTTATCATAAGGTTCTCTGAAAACATTAAAGTCTAAAGAAATGCCTGATAGTTCTTAGCCGTCTGGCACCAAGTGCTGCTCACAAACTGCCATGAACCATTTGGTAAAAATTAAAAAAAGTCTATCTTAACTTTACATTTCACTTACTGAAGGTTCTAAGTTGCGAAATTTCTAAGAGGAGAAGAGGGTTTATTCAAAAGGAAAACAAATGGGTAAATCCTTGAACTCATTCGCAATCTCACAGGAAAGCTTAAAGAAATTTCTGCCTCTAGCGTCCAGTTTTAATGAATAAACTTAAGGCAAATTATACACTTTACCCATCCACGCATGCACCCAGGTGTATACACACATAATACACACTTGGGAAAGGATAAAATGTGGTTGCCTTCCTTTCTACGTCCTTTCACATGAACAGCAACACATCAACTTGCTAAGAAAGAAGCAAAGCTGCCACCAAGAAGCTTACCTACAATGCCTCTCATGTGAAAGGAGAGCTCTCCATCTGCCATGAGCCACTCACCTCTTCCAGACTAAGCCACTGAAAACAGTTCTCACTTGCCTGATGATAACAGACTTCTACCTGGTCTCTAATCAATTCATCTCTGGCTGACCTCAAGCCGTTCTCTACCCTGTAGCATGAATGAGCTTCTCAAGATAAACCATTTCTATTACTCAGCCTAAAATGTTTCAAAGACTTCCCACTGCCCTTAGGAAAAAATACCAAATCCTTACCGTGGTTTAGAAGATTTTCTGAGACCTGGCCCTTATTTCACCAGTCTCATCTCAGATCATACACTTCCACCTACTCAATGTGCACCAGCCATTCTGGCCGCCTTCCCTTTACCGCGAAGAGCCATGTTCCTTCTGGCCTCAGGGTCTTAAGCATATTGGAAATACAAAGTATGATCTTTACCCCACAAACCCTCAGAAAGAGATTTTCTGGATGACTTGGAGTCTCCTCTTTTTTCTCATTCATGCGAAAGTTGGGTTCACTGGTCCAGGAATGTTCCAGATGTTCCATGGATATTAACTCCCTTCCTTCCTTTAACAGTGGAAATATATCCTCTTTGCTGGGATCATATTTTCTAATACTTTTTTCTCATTTCAATTTTCTCTCTCTCATTCTGCCCCCACCACCAACCCAAAATCTCAAGACTGTTCACAATATATTTATCCTCACCCCATATACAAGCTGGCAACCTGGATGCTTAACTCACTTCTCAAGCAGAGCTGGAATCAATTGAGCCCCTCTCCTGGAGTAGTTAGAAGAACATTACTTATCTTTCAATGATTTTATGACAAGTTCCAGCTTCTGAAAATGACTGGATATTACTCTAAAAATAAAACATTACTTATAATTATCTCTTAGAATGGAACAAATCATTATAATAAGTTGAAAAGTTATCTTGGATATGGAGGAGAGAGTACTTATTTGAAAAAAAATTGCCAATGTACATGAAAAAAAGCTCATTTGGGGGAGGAAATAGGAGAACAAGAAACTGCTTCATGCTTTCTGAAATTCATTATGCTGATGCTAATAACCAGCCCAACGGTGTACAGTCTCCCAGAACCCTGGGAAAGAATTACACAAAGTGTGCTGTAATGAACAGACATTATAGGTGAGTGAAAAGTATTTTCTTAATTCTTGTTGGAGATGATATTTCAGATTTTTTTTGGATAGGAACTGAGACAAATAAGTTAACGTGGAAATATGGCCATTATATACAACTGCAAGGGAAGAAATAAAGCCTTATAGAAGTCTGTGAATAGGAAAAAGGAAGTATCAGTCAAAGTAATGATCAAATCAAAGTCCCATTCATATGCATTGACTCATTTCTTCTTAACTAGCTTATTAGGAAGGTTCTATTATAAACTCCACTTCACAAGTGGGGAAAACAAGGAACTTGCCCAAAGTAGCAGTGCTGGATTTCAATCAAGGCGATTAGGCTCTAGAAGCCACCCTCATAACCACGGCACTGAACTGCTTCTCATGTATTAAATCAGACACAAAGGGATATGTTCAATATTACATTGTGCCACTGACCCCCCCCCCAACACCCTGGAGTTAGTAGCTCCAGATAATGCAGAAATAGACACACACAAGGTTGTGTAAAGAGGAAAACTGAATCTTAGAGATCTGGCGTGTACCAAATGATGCAAGATCTCCTAGTTCCTAACCCATAGGCATTCCCCCAAACCAAGGTTCCCCATTTGGAGTGCCTTTGAAACACGTGTCACTGTGTTGACAATAAGTCAGACAGTGGGTGATAAGTGATTTAGCAGAGTAAATATAGGCCCTATGGGTTATCAGGGAGGGATAACCTCCACCTGGGGTGTTAGAGAAAGAGGGGCTGCTATCTGAGGTTGAAGAGTATATAGCTGAATAAAGCATAAGAAGAGAGAAAGAGATGTGAAGATATTTCTACACAGAAGACACTGCACAGGAGAGCCTGGAAGAGAGAATGCTATGTTTTCAAGGAACCTAAGGAAGTCTCATATGAATGGATGAGATATACGTTTTTAGGATGGAACATTATAAGCAATCACAGTGGAAAATCAACTGGGATGAGACTACACAGAGCTGTGCAAGCTATATGAAAGAGTTAAACAGATAAAGCTAGTTTTAGAATTAAGGAGAGAGCAAGACTTCTAGCTGGCATGGCTCCCACCTACCCTCCCAGTCCACGTGCCTACTGTAACACCCCCACTAGAGAGAAATCAGAGAAGAACTAAACAAAACTGAATGACTGAGATCTGCACAGGGGCTGAAAAGAAGATGAAGCCAGAAGGTAAGACGTGAAGGGAGAAGAGGGAAGAAAGCATGTGTCCAAAAAATGGAGTTTTTTACTTCCCAAGAAAGCAAGCAACTACAGTGATGAGACTCCTCTGAGCGATGAGATCAAAGGATTTTCCAGCGGTATGTCGAAGCCAGCTAGCGAGAGCTACATGTTCCATTTTCAGGAATTTTGTGAGCTGGGTGTTAAATCGTTGGTAACTTGAAATCAGGCAGGTTGGGAATACTTTTTCCCTGAACACCAGCAAATGCTTTCAAATAAGGGTTTTCCTTTCTGAGAGCTGGTTACCAGCGCACTGTTGCCCATACTCACAGAGGATTTAGCAGCGTTATTGCTGTTATTGGAGGGAGGTAAGTAGAACAGTACAGAGGAGCCATTTTTGAAGTTTCCCATTTCTCCATGTACTCTTCATGCATTGGAAAAGGTAACACAAACCCAAAGTAAAGTGTGGTGCATTTTAAGGGCTTCTGTGTTGGCTTGTCTCACTCTCAGTGAAGCTAAATACTGAACATGATCAACCCTCGTATCCATGAGTTTCTATCCATGTTTGTAGCTATAAAGCGTTACAAAATTTCTTGAATAAAAGCATTACCTTTGCTTAAGAAAGGCAACAAGGCTTGGTAGAAATTCCATCTATGGATCTCAACACTGCCAAAGATCCCATCAGTGGCCTCAATATCCTTAAAGTAAGTAAGATTAGGAGTTTTACAAGGCTGTTCCAAAGACAGAAAAGAACATACCATAAAGATATATTCCAGACAGTATATGAAAAGTAAATACCTAAGAACTTTCATTATTTATAATTGATCACATTTATTGAATGCTTGCTATATGTGTAAGGCATCCAATCACATAAAAAACTACACCTGGTTACAAGTATTAGTCCCATTTTACAGTTGAGAAAATTCAGCCTTAAAAGTTAAACAGCTTGTCCAAAGTTGTATTATTATTAAGAGACAAGAGTTCTCAGCCACTGAATCCATAGCAAAAACTTTTAAAACCTACAATAAGTGCCTCACAAAGATATTTTAACATTATTAGATGTTATGGGATGCAGACAGTACAAAGTAATTGTTACAATTTTGAAACTAACATTATTAAAATGAAACATGTGGCCTACAATACACCCATTTACCAAATTAGACAACATTCTTCATACTTTTTACAAGATATATAATGAGCGTCCATGTCAACTGAAGCTAATGGCCTACTTTCTTACATCTCGTACATTTCTAGCCCAATCAGTTGAGTGGTACACATACCAAGAGGCAACTATGTTTGTTCCCAAACCTGTTTATCTCAGTTATTCTTGCTTACAAAAGTGCTTGTTTCTACAATATTATAAACACCATGTAAATCAATAAAAATATGTGGAAAAACTGGACTTGCTGTTTTCATAGAGTAAGTTGAAAAATAGTGGTGCAAGGAATTCCCTGGCAGTCCAGTGGTTAGGACTCTGTGCTTTCACTGCCAAGGGCATGTGTTCAATCCCTGGTCTGGGAACTAAGGTCCCGCAAGCCACATGGTGCGGCCACAAAGAAAAAGAAAAGAAAAGAGAGGAAGGAGTGGAAGGAAGGAAGGGAGGGAGGGAGGAAGGAAAGAAGGAAGGAAGGAAGGAAGGGGGGTAAAGAGGAAAGGAAGGAGGGAGGGACGAAGGCAGGAAGGCATAAAAATAGTGGTGCAAATACCACTATAATATGGCAGAAGATATTAACTTGCACAAAAGACACATCCATAATCCATAAAGTGGGATCGAGAGTGGGCATGACAGAGGCAAAGGTTAACTACTTTTGGTTGACTTGAGGTTACGTGGAAGACAGAGCGCTTCATGGAAGAGGGGGTAATCGGCTTAACTTTGAAGAATGACTACATTTTGGAAAGTGGATATTACACAAATTTCAATTAATATGACCAAATAGGGACCAATGGCAGAATCTAATTTAGAAGCGTATTTTGACAGAGGACTACTGAATTAGAACAGAATAATAAAGTGAGAACTGCCAGTCTTGGCAACTCATTATTCAGAGGTTTCAAACTGAAACCATGGATGGGCTGCTAGGGGTTCCATGGACTCCTTTCACTTGATGAAAAATGTGTTGTTATTTGCATTTTCCCTAAGAGGGCCTACAGCTTCTAATACAAAAAGAGATTTAGAACCACTAGCCATAAGTCTTATTCCAAAGTGAACCGATAGGCTACTTAGGCTAGTGAGGTAGCTACTGCCTGTCTCCTAGAATGATAAGTATTCTAAGTTAGTTGTAACTACCAGCTTTATTTGCTTTTAAGTATTCATAACAGACACCACAAGTAATGGGCAGTGACTTTGAAAAGACAAAAAATAATTCTGGGCAGAAAAATGAAGTGGGGTGATCACGTATCTCAGAAAAACTCTCAATTCTATGTAGGCCAACAAGAACCCTTTCTTCAGAGATCAAACGTCAAGGTTAAGAAATACATGCTGTAAACCACCCCCCAAAAGCATAAGCAATAGGATACACGTTTTCTAAAAATTATTAAAAAATAACTTAAGTCTCTTCACCTTAAGATATTGGATACACTAAAATAATGCATTAGGAAAGACTGAACAAATTAAAGAAAAATGCCAAAATATCGTGTTTTCACGTATTCAACATCACTAAAAGGGGGATTCACTTTACAGACATGTCAGTGGGCAAGAAAGAGAAGCAGCAGTATCTGTCCCCAAAAAAGGGATTTATGGGATACATGTGTCCCTTCTAATATGTTCCAGAATTGTAATACTTTTAGTACTGCTTTTCTAAGTGGTGAACAGTTCAATATGGATCATTAGTCAGTGCGTGTTTAATTACATACCAGTATTTCTCAAAGATTAAAAATGTCTGTAGTTCAATTATTCCCACATAGGAGGTCCCATTTTCTACTCATTCAGTTTGGAACAATGTAGTCGCAAAACGTATTGTTTTAGATTAAAATCTGTTTGATAGTGCTCCACAGAGCTGATTTCAAAGAGGAAAAAAATACACCTGTTTCACATCTCAGGGAGAATACTAGCTACTGCTTTATACCTTTCTGCATTCATTTTAGAGAATTCTAAATGATTCTAGAGAACAGATTCTAGATTCTAGAGAACAGCCATGCTCCCCTCGGCCCTTTTTCTCCATCATCACTTGCACACAATCTCAATTTTCACACAGCTAGCCTTTCAAGTCCAAGTCACGAGAAATGGCTAACCTTTCATTTAAATGATCTCAACTCTGGTTTTGAGGTCCTGTCCCTACACACAAGTAGATCATCTTCAGAGATTTGGATCAGTACACGTAGTTACCAGCACAATAACATTCTGACGAAATCCTATGTGATCCTTCACAAGGAGAGATCATTCCTCAGGAAGAGAACAAGAAACGATAGTGTTTAAGTTCTGAATGTAAGGTAGAAGACCCAGAAAAACAATTTAAAATATATAAGTGCTGCTCAGAATAATTTACTTGATTACACGTACTGCAAGTATTTTCTTTCATGTTGTTGTAATGAACCTGACCATGAAAAAACAAATTTATGTCTGTCGTCTGTTTCATTTTGAGCTGAGCTCATTTGGTGCGGAAAACCTACAGTTTAATTGCTTGATTTAAATTTGGCTATTAGAATGCATACTGAAACACTACTGTTTTAATTACGTTAATTTATAACTGAAAAGCTAAATTTACAAAGGCAATAACATTAATTATTTATGTGCCCATTAAAGCTGAATATATATTACAAAGCTAATTGGTTTCATAACTCTGCCCAAAAATTAAAAACAAGTTTGTTCACTGCTTTATATTAGAAAGGTACACATATTCTCGGCAGGTTACTTGTTTTTATTGTACTACATGAAAATGTGTAAAATACTTTCTCTATCTGTACAATATTCCACATTACTTCTTCCTTCCTAGGTTAAAATGCATTTTAAAAAGGGAAGGATTAGGGCTTCCCTGGTGGTGCAGTAGTTAGGAATCCTCCTGCCAATGCAGGGGGCACAGGATCGATCCCTGGTCCAGGAGGATCCCACATGCTGTGGAGCAGCTAAGCCCGTGTGCCTAGAGCCCGCGCTCTGCAACAAGAGAAGCCACCACAACGCGCACTGTAAGGAAGAGTAGCCCCCGCTCGCCGCAGCTAGAGAAAGCCCATGCGCAGCAACGAAGACCCAATGCAGCCAAAAATAAATTAATTATTTAATTAATTTTAAAAAAGGAAGGATTAGAGTCGGCTAACATTTATTTAATGTTTATTCTGTATCATAGTTATATGCATTACCTCATTTAATCTCAGAACTGAATAAAACATGAATGAGCATTATCTCCTTTTTAAAGATGAAGAAACCAACTTTCAGAAAGATAAAAAATTTGCTAAGCCACAGAGCAAAACAATCAAATCCAGGACTTGCTCTGGAAAGAACCAAGACGTTACCATTTATGCCTTACTATTTTATAATAATACCTGTTATTCACAGCAAATTGGACACTTGATGACTCAATACAATTCTTTAAAGAGAAGACTTGCTTCAATGTAAAAATCAAATTCTTCAATGAAAAATTTATTCATAACTCCATTTAGATATTGGCATAAAAATAACCACAGAACACAATCAAAAGCACAGAGGTCACCAATGAGTGTGTGACATAAAACCAGAATAATACAAGGAAAAAGTCCAGCCAGTACACTTGAACCTTGTCTCTGAAATGGGATTCAGTATTAGGCAGATTCCTCTTAGACTGCAACTGAACAAGGGGGCTTACAAATTAAAGATTATACTACCCATGCTACTACCCTCTTGGGCATAGTGTGAAGATCAGATGCGAAACTGGGATAAGAAAGAGCTATGAAAATGATCAAGCATTATGCAAATCCAAGTTAGTACAATTAGTATGAGACTGATTTGCACCTAAAGAATTCCCATGGAATTTACTCTGAGTTTTCGTGCAGACTACAATTTAGCTGTATTCTCATGTAACGTGAAAGGCTTATAAAATTTCTCTAATACGGAGTAAGTTTAACCAGTATCTTGTCCAGAGAAAAATTCCATTAATTTGTGACCTAACGAGGGATGACTAGCAAACAGTCTTTAATTAATACTCAATAATGCATTATAAAATAAGAATGCCTTCAAAAGGGCTTGGGTCATTGTATTTGTTAATATTTTAAGCAAGTGTTTTTATACACAGGAAAAAAAATCAAAATATTAAGCATGTATTTATGCACGCACACTTTAAATAATAGAATTTAATTGTTAATGGTTATAAAGCAATTAGGGCCATATTAATATGTAATGAAAAGCGAGTCTGTGCACTTTCTAAGAGAGATTTAAATTATTCTGTGAATGTCTACAAGTCTTCCGGAAAGTAAAACAATATTCCACCTTAGCTGATTCCCTGAAACATTTCCAAATGGGCTGGATGATCTTAGAGATTTTCTGCAGTAATTTCAAACCTAATATATCATCATAAATTCATCTTCTAAGACTGCTGTGGAATACTTCATATATCATTCATTATGATGGAGTTTTGCTGAGGGATGGGGTCTAAAACCATCAGATTAGGTTTAAATTACACTTTGGTTCTTTTTTATTCAATATTAAAGCAATGTTATATTATTTGTCTATGAAAAGACAGAGGCTATTTCTACATAGGAGAAAGAGACCATATAGATTTTTATATCCCATCACTAAAATGAAAACATTTAATTTTTTATTGTGTTAAACTAAGACATAAAGACATGAATCAATGTGTACAGCATTTACTTATGGCCTGCTAAGTATTAAAAGGATTTTCAAACCCTGAGATTACAAACGAAACAGTTCTCTGTAATATCAAAATAACTTTCCACCACCCACAGCAGAATAATACTATTCAGCATCAGAACTGGTCATGACATCCTATGGACCAATCTTTCATTTTCATTTATGGAGGCTAGGATAGAAGTGGAGGCTTACACATTACTTTCTATCCAACTCGGCTAATTATTCTGACATCATGGGAAACTAGATTTGTAGTAGCAGTCAGACCTTGAGATTTATCTAGAAGTAGCTAAAATTTACCAAATCTAGAGAACCCAATCTAATTAATGAATCTTTTATAGTGATTACTAATAGGAATTGCACACAAACCTTATAACAAATTAAAGCATAGATATGGCCTTTGTATGAACTAATAATCCACATTTTGCTTGGTAAAACATGTTGAACACTGTTGGAAAAATACCATTTAATCCAACATGGTTCTTTTCTTTTTTGAACTATAAATGTTTAAAAGAGAAGACTGTGATAGAGGGGAAAAAATTAAACATATACAATAGTGGGCTCTCACTGAGTTTCTGAAAGAAATGTTATTTAAAAGCTTATGTATTACTCCATATAAACTATAACTGCTTTATGAAAAAGAAATAAAACAAACGGGCTATTTTATTAGACAAAGCACCAGCATTGCAGGGGACCACAGAATTGGACGTAATACTGCTGAGCAAACAAACATCAACATTATTTTACACGTGTGACTTCTGAAAAATGTCTCAGAAACTGCTAGGATCTGGATGTACACATCGGCAGGCTTGAGCCACCCAACATCTCACAACATGTAGAACAATCTCACTGAAAAAAGACATCTAGACAATAGCCTCCTCAAGTTAGGAAAAATCAAAAACCATGAAAGACCAATAAAGATGTTAAAATATATATATATCAGCTTAAAATATGAAAAAAAAAATGAAAGAATCCTTCTAAAATGTTGACAAATTCCAGGCAATCAACTAAACCATGCCCTTTCCAGCATATCACACATTCTCTCACATGAACGAACAATCAAGAAATCTTTATTTGTATCTGGAGAGCAAATTCATCACTGGATAGAGTTATAACAGCGTAGTCAATGGAAGTTGGGGTAAACTGGAAGGTGTCGTAAACATTCTGATATATTAGCAACATTCTAATTTTCTTCTACCTTAGACTACCAAGGAAAGACACTCAACATTTTTTTTTTTTAATTTTGGCCACAGAAATTTTTTTCAAAGAAACTTAACTTTCTGTAACATTTATTCCACAAATAGTTATTGAACATGGGCTAGGACTGTTCAAAGCCCTAGTAGTAATAGAGCTATGAATATGATGAAGAGAACTAAAAATTCTGTGAGGTTATAAGCTCTCATTGCTTACACTATAGGCAACACCAACTCATACACACAGTTTTTTTTATACAGAGAGAGAAAGAGGCAGAGAGAGAGACAGAGAAAGAAAAAGAGAGAGAAAGTTGGAGGCACCATAGTGGGTAGATCATACTGCACATTTGTAGAAACTGTAACTTAATCAAAGAAATTATGGTTCTACTCTAAGATTATCTTTGAATCTTTTTTATCCATTACATTTTGTATCTGATTTTCAAAACGTCTCTAAAATATCGGACTTTACAGTTTGAATTTCAGCTACAACCTACAATGTCTTTCGGTAAATGTGCCAAAGAAGGAGACAAACTGGTAAAAAAATACTGCTGTGCAATTTAAGTAATTAAAGTACGTTTACTGAAATGGCACAATGGTAGACTTACTTTCACTTTCAAATATAAAAGATACAGACATTTATAAGTAACTCAAAGGAGAAATAAGGATTCAGCAAAGGAGAACTTCTTTAGTTCAGGAAAAGGTACATTCCTATACTCTGTACATCATCTCTGTGCTAAAACAAGATTCCCTCCTCTAGACCCACAGCCTTCCCTAGCTTCGAACATATTCCTGTTCCACTCACGGCACAGCTGTGAGGTAAGACCTACACAAAATTAGAGATTTCACTGTAAGGACATATAAAGATTTCATCCTGTGTGCCTTATACTGATTACCTGGAAATGACGCATGCTGCATCATAGCAAAATGTCCAGCTGAAGCCTCAAGGGACCCACCTATCATCATTCTTCTGAATGCAATTAGATTTCCAGTGTTTTGCCTCTAAAATCAACGTAGACTGTTGCAGTCTTTGCCCTATCTAATAGTGTACGCATCACTTTGAAAAAACAAAGGTATTTAAAGAATTTCTTGAAAAAAATCTCAATTCCCAGCAGAGCCCATCTTTCTATCACCCCTCCCTTATAGGTTGCTCAATAAATATGATAAATAAATATCATTTTTGTAATAGGAAAAATGAAGAGGCTAAATAATTACATACCAGAATAATCGTTATTCTTGGATTTCTGATGACAAGAGGAAGAGATTCTATGAGATACACAGATGCCTAATGCTACCTATTTATGGTAAAGAAATAAATTTAAAAATACAAACATTCACATATACACATACTAGAGATGTCATATAATGATTAATGTTTTGACAATCCCAGGACATAACACTAGGATAAAGTATAACAAACAAAATGTATTTTCATGCTTTTTCTGTTTTAAGCCAATTCTATTCTTTGTTGGCTTCCTAAGGCATTAAAACAATAAATATCTTTTCTTTGGTTCTAGATTGGTCAGCACGCTAAGTTGTTCCATTACTTAACGTAGGAACACTCTCATGTAAACAACTTCGCAAAAAGAATTGTTGTTTTAGATTCTTCCCCCCCCATTTATTTGCCATTGTTCTGCAGTACTATGTTAAGGCATCATTTGTAGATTGTTTTGCTTCAATACAGGGCTATGCAGATTAGAGGCAAGTGGAGAATACACACATACATGGAATAGGCCATATGTAAATGTACTGTGACACAGAAGTAATATTCTTATGAAAATCTTTACCACATAGAAAAGTATAAAGTAAAAATTGACAACTTTCTCACTGTACATACTAATATAAAAAACAGGTGGGTGTATTAGTTATCTATCGCTATATAACAAATGACTACGAACTCAGTGGTTTAAAAACAACACACTTTCATTACCTCACAATTGTAATTGGGCAGAGATCTAGGCACAGCTTAACTGGGTTCCTCTGTTTAATCATCTTTTTACAAGGTTGTAATGTAATTAAGATGTTGGTCAGGATTGGGGTCTCATCTGAAATTTAACTGAGTTAATAATCCACTTCCAAGCTCTTGTGGTTATTGGCAGGATTCAGTTTCTTGCAGGCTATTTGACTTCCTTCCCACGTGCATCTCTACATAGAGCAGTTTGCTTTATCAAAGCCATTAAAGGGCAATCAATAGAGAAAGTCTGCTAGCAAGACAAAAGTAACAATTTCTTGTATCTTAATCATAGTGGGGACATTCCATTGTCTTAGACATATACTGTTGGTTAGAAGCAGGTCACTAGGCCAGCCCATACCTAAGGGGTGGGAATTATAAACACAATGTAGGATCATTAGGGGTTGTCTTAGATCTTAGTGGATATGTGAACAAATATGGAAGTTCATTTTCTATATGCACTTTGGCGACTCTGTTTTATTCACTTACTATATCATGGTCATCTTCCTATTCCAGCATAGACAGATTTACTTTTTTCTTTTAAATAGTCATATACTATTTATTTTATATATTTAATTAGTTTCCTATGCCATATCTTTTCAAACCTCTTCATTTTTCCTTGGCTTTTCATCTCCAGCCTCTAGAAAATGGAGATAGTCTAATACCTTTAGATTATAGAAGATTAGTTCTAGCCGGAAACTTAAAAGGGTTGATATTACTATTTCAACTTACTAATGATTCAGAAGACACACATAGTGTGGCTCCAAACATCACAAAAAGGTACAAACATTTGTCAAGTTTAATTTCTTTAAAAGTTTTATAGGAGTGACAAAAGCAGCATGAAAGAGACAGAGAGTCAGTGATTCCACAAATCTATTTTATGTAATTCTAGCATACATTTTTAAAAACTTTAGAAAAATGAGGAGGAAGCCACCCATTCCTCTTGGGAAAGTGATGGCATTTCTTGTTCCTTCTAAGAATTTTAGACTTTACACAACACAGAATGTAGATAGTGTTCTACCCATGTGATGAAGGCACTTGTTAATCTGGTAAAATGATAGATAGGTTCAAGAGGCCCCGTTTGCCCATCACCACACATAAAAATGTCTAATTATAAGCCTGATACTGACACCATAAGTGTTCCTAATTTCTTCCATAAAGGTTTTTACTAATAACTGTGAGTCCAGAGTATATTAGGTACTAGCAAAGGGCTGGATGACAAGCTGAGTTATAATAAAAAAATATCCGTTTGTGAGATATGGAGAAATATATTTAGATGAAAAATCTGGCACATCAACAATTATACAATGAAAAACTATAGAACACATTTCTGGTTAGGACAGAATGGCAAAGATCCATTTCTACATTCTCCATTCATGCTAAGCATAGCCAGAAACCCTGGAAGTGGTATGAGACACAACCAAAGGAGAATCTCAATAGATGCAGACAAAGCTTTCCACAAAATTCAACACCCATTTATGATAAAAACCCTCCAGAAAGTAGGCATAGAGGGAACTTACCGCAACATAATAAAGGCCATATATGACAAACCCACAGCCAACATCGTCCTCAGTGGTGAAAAACTGAAAGCATTTCCACCAAGATCAAGAACAAGACAAGGTTGCCTGCTCTCACCACTATTATTCAACATAGCTTTGGAAGTTTTAACCACAGCAATCACAGAAGAAAAAGAAATAAAAGGAATCCAAATCGGAAAAGAAAAAGTAAAGTTGTCACTGTTTGCAGATGACATGATACTATACATAGAGAATCCTAAAGATGCTACCAGAAAACTACTAGAGCTAATCAATGAATTTGGTAAAGTAGCAGGATACAAAATTAATGCACAGAAATCTCTGGCATTCCTATACACTAATGATGAAAAATCTGAAAGTGAAATTAAGAAAACACTCCCGTTTACTACTTCAACAAAAAGAATAAAATACCTAGGAATACACCTACCTAAGGACTGTATGCAGAAAATTATAAGACACTGATGAAAGAAATTACAGGTGATACAAATAGATGGAGAGATATACCATGTTCTTGGATTGGAAGAATCAACACTGTGAAAATGACTATACTACCCAAAGCAATCTACAGATTCCATGCAATCCCTATCAAACTACCACTGGCATTTTTCACACAACTAGAACAAAAAATTTCAGAATCTGTAGGGAAACACAAAAGACCCTGAATAGTCAAAGCAATCTTGAGAAAGAAAAAATGGAGCTGGAGGAATCAGACTCCTTGACTTCAGACTATACTACAAAGCTACAGTAATCAAGACAGATGGTACTGGCACAATAACAGAAATACAGATCAATGGAAGAGGATAGAAAGTGCAGAGATAAACCCACACACACATGGTCACCTTATCTTTGATAAAGGAGGCAAGAATATACAATGGAGAAAAGACAGCCTCTTCAATAAGTGGTACTGGGAAAACTGGACAGCTACATGTAAAAGAATGAAATTAGAACACTCCTTAACACCATACACAAAAATAAGCTCAAAATGGATTAAAGACCTAAATGTAAGGCCAGACACTATCAAACGTTTGGAGGAAAACATAGGCAGAACACTCTATGACATAAATCACAGCAAGATCCTTTTTGACCCACCTCCTAAAGAAATGGAAATATAAACAAAAATAAACAAATGGGACCTAATGAAACTTCAAAGCTTTTGCACAGCAAAGGAAACCATAAACACGACCAAAAGACAACCCTCAGAATGGGAGAAAATATTTGCAAATGAAGGAACTGACAAAGGATTAATCTACAAAATTTACAAGCAGCTCATGCAGCTCAATATCAAAAAAACAAACAACCCAATCCAAAAATGGGCAGAAGACCTAAACAGACATTTCTCCGAAGAAGATATACAGATTGCCAACAAACACATAAAAGAATGCTCAACATCATTACTCATTAGAGAAATGCAAATCAAAACTACAATGTGATATCATCTCACACCAGTCAGAATGGCCATCATCAAAAAATCTACACACAATAAATGCTGGAGAGGGTGTGGAGAAAAGGGAACCCTCATACACTGTTGGTGGGAATGTAAATTGATACAGCCACTATGGAGAACAGTATGGAGGTTCCTTAAAAGACTAAAAATAGAACTACCATATGACCCAGCAATCCCACTACTGGGTATATATCCTGAGAAAACCATAATTCAAAAAGTGTCACGTACCACAATGTTCATTGCAGCTCTATTTAGCAAGGACATGGAAGCAACCTAAGTGTCCATCGACAGATGAATGGATAAAGAAGATGTGTCACATATATACAATGGAATATTACTCAGCCATTAAAAGGAACGAAATTGAACTATCTGTAGTGAGGTGGATGGACCTAGAGTCTGTCATACAGAGTGAAGTAAGTCAGAAAGAGAAAAACAAATACCTTATGCTAACACATATATATGGAATCTAAAAAAAAAAAATGGTCATGAAGAATCTAGGGGCAAGACAGGAATAAAGACTCAGACCTAGTAGAAAATGGACTTGAAGACACAGGGAGGGGGAAGGGTAAGTTGGGACAAAGTGAGAGAGTGGTAGTGTATATATGGACATATATACACTACCAAATGTAAAATACATAGCTAATCGGAAGCAGTCTCATAGCACAGGGAGATCAGCTCAGTGCTTTGTGACCAGCTAGAAGGGTGGGATAGGGAGGGTGGGAGGGAGGGAGACGCAAGAAGGAAGAGATTTGGGGCTATATGTATATGTATAACTGATTCACTTTGTTATAAAGCACAAACTAGCACACACTGTAAAGCAATTATACTACAAAAAAAATGTAAAAAAAAAAAACTGTAGTACACATTTCTGATTAGGACAAGATGACATAGATCCATTTCTACACTCTCCAATCATACTAAGCATAGCTAGAAACCTTGGAAATGGTATGAGAGACAACCGAAGGATACCTCTAATAGGTAAAAAGAAGGTGGGAAACTGGACCCCAGGATGAGAGGAACAGCACAGTGGCCAGATGTTTTGTGTCCTCTTTAGCCAAAGGAGGAAGGCAAGCCAAATCTGGCATTTACAACAACTGCCGACTTGGGGGTGGAGAGGGGAGAAAGGCACCCCAGGTAGGCTCATTCCTCCCTGGAATTGAGTGGGAGTTCTTATGACAACATGAGGTAAACTCAAAGCAAAAAGCAAGGAGGATAAATTGGGAGCCCAGCCAGAAAAAAGCAGCCAAGGGAGGTATGGACCTGAGATCCCCTTCCTAGCAAGATATACATAGGTGGTATGCAGAGCAGGCAGGAGAGACTCCTCTCTAGAAAGCAGCCTGGTCCAGAAAACCTCTCTCCTACTCAGAAGCACCAGGATGGGTGGTCAGAACTGGATAAAGGGAAATCATCACTGGAAGAGGGCCATACTAAGTAGCTGCTTTACTACTGTGGACCCAAGACACTCCTACCCTTCCTAAAAACACTGGAGTCGGTGTACCAGTAATGGAATACCAAAAACCCTTATCTCCCCAAGACACAATAAGTCTCTGTAGTAAAGCAGCCTGACCTGGGGAAACTCTCTCTGCCCCAGTTGGCACTAAGAGTTGGGACATATAGGGATTCCTGTGGCACCAGATAAACCAAGCAGATCAAAATAATAACAGAAAGGATCTGAAAACTAAACTGCCATTGGAAACACAGCCCATAAAATTTGACCAAGACCTACATGCCAAAACCAAACAAGGTGACTGCCTACTGAAGTATAAGATTTAAACAGGACCTAGATTCTGACATAACAGACAGAATGTTCAGGATAAAATAAAAGATTACCCATCAAACAAGACCCAAGGAAATCAGAACTTGAATGAGGAAAGACCGTCAACTGATGCTAACACCAAGGTGAATCAGGATTGTAACTATTTGACAAAGATTTTAAAGCAGTTGTCATAAATAAGCTTCAACAATCAATTACAAATGAAAAAAACAGAATCTTAGCAAAGAAATCAACTTACAAAAGCAGAACCAAATGGAAACTACAGAACTGAAAAAATACACTAATAAAACTGAAAAACTTTCTTCATGGGCTCAAAAGCCAAATGGAGATAACAAAGGATTAAAAATCTGTGAACTTGAGGCCAGAGTAATAGAATTCACTCATCTTAAAACCACACAAAGAATAGACTAAATAACAACAACAATAACAAAGAACAGTGCCTCAGAGACCCATAACAGAAGAGTAATGATAAAAGATCTAACATTTGTATCATTTTCTTCTCCTAAAAGGAGAAGAAAAAAGGGTAGGGAGAGTATTTTTTTGAATGTAGCTCAAAACTAATCAAACCTGGTAAAAAAACACAAAACTACTTATGTACAAAGCTAAGTGAATTTTAAACAGGGTAAACAGAGAAATCTAGAAGATGATACACCATAATTAAACTTGTGTAAACTAAAAATAAAATCTTAAGAGTAGCCAGAGAGAAACATTACATGGCCAGGCCTCACAGACAGCCAGGCTGGGACCAGCCCTGACCACCAGGGCATCAGCAGCAATTGTGGCACAAACACAACAAGAGGACATACACAGCCCACACTGGAAACAAACCTGGAGCACCTGCTCTGTTGACCAGCAGGGACTGTGCCATTGGGCCCAACAGGACACCATCTATATAACGACACTCTTTCAAGACTGGGAGATATAGATGACATAACTAAAACACAGACACAAACACAGAGAATTAGGCAAAACGAAGAGACAAAGGAATACCTTCCAAACAAAAGAACAAGACAAAACTTCAGAAAATGAACTGAACAAAACAGATATAAGCAATTTACCAGATAAAGAGTTCAAAGTAATCATCAAACAATGCTACCTGAACTCAGAAGAATTGATGAATTCAGTGAGAACTATAACAAAGAGTTACAAAATATAAAAGAGAACCAATCAAAACTGAAGAATACAATATCAAATAAAAAATATACTAGAGGGAATCAATAGCAAATTAGAGGATGCATAAGAACAGATCAGCAATCTGGAAGAGAGGACAGTGGAAATCAACCAAACAGAAGAACAAAAGAAAAAAAAAAGGAATAAAAAATTTAAAAATGAGGATAGCATACTAACAATTGCATTGTAGGGTCCCAGATGAAGAAAAGGGAGAAAGTAGCAGAAAATCTATTTGTCTGAAAACTTTTCTAACCTGTTGAGAAATATAATATCCAAGTCCAGGAAGCACAGAGAGCCACAAACAACAGGAATTTAAGAGGCCAAAACCAAGAAACATTATAATTAAAATGTCAAAAGGTAAAGATAAAAAGAAAATGTGAAAAGCAGCAAGAGAAAAACAACTCGTTACACACAAGGGAACCCCATAAAACGATAAGCTGATTTTTCAGCAGGAATTTTACAGGCCAGACGGAAGTAGCACAAAATATTCACATCACCAAAAGAAACAAAAAAATTAAAACCAAGAGTGCTCTACATGTCAAAGGTTATCAGAACTGAAGGATATATAAAGGGTTTCCCAGATAAACAGAAGCTAAAGGAGTTCATTACCACTAAACCAGCCTTACAAGAGATGTTTACTGGAATTCTTTAAATTAAAAGACCATAACTAGAAATAAGACAATTAGGACAGAAAGAAATCTCACTGATAAAGGCAAACATATGGTGAAAGTACTGGATCAACTAACTATAAAACTAGTATGAAGGTTAAAAGACAAAAGTAGTAAAATCATCTATATCTAAAACACATAGTTAAGCAATATGCAAAATAAAAACATGTAAAAATATGACATTAAAAACAAAATGAGGGCTTCCCTGGTGGCACAGTGGTTGAGAGTCCACCTGCCGACGCAGGGGACACAGGTTCATGTCCCGGTCCAGGAAGATCCCACATGCTGCGGAGCGGCTGGGCCCGTTAGCCATGGCCACTAAGCCTGCGTGTCCGGAGCCTGTGCTCCGCAACGGGACAGCCCACAACAGTGAGAGGCCTGCGTACCGCAAAAAAAAAAAAAAAAAAAAAAAAGGGAGGAAGTAAAAATGTAGCGCTAAAAATTAAGAGACAACTTAGAATGCTGTATACATAGACTGTAATACAAGAAACTCATGGTAACCAATAAACCAAAAACCTGTAACAGATACACACATAAAAAAAGAAAAATGAATACAAATATAACAGTAAATGAGATCATCAAATCACAAGCTAAGAGAACAAAAGACGGGAACAGAGAAGAACTACAAAAACAACCAGAAAAAAATTAACAAAATGGCCCCAAGTACATACTTATCAGTAATTCTTTTAAATGTAAATGGACTAAATGCCCCAATAAAAATACATAGGGTGGCTAAATGGATTAAAAAACAAGACCCATATATATATGCAGCTCACAAGAAACTCACTTCAGATCTAAAGACATACACAGACTGAAAGTGAAGAGATGGAAAAAGATACTACATACAAATGAAAACAAAAAGAAAGCAGGGGTAGCAATACTTGTATCAGGCAAAATACAATCTAAAACAAAGACTCTAACAAGAGACAAAAAGGGCATTATATAATGATAAAGGGATCAAACCAACAAGAGGATAATGCTTGTAAATATCTGTGCACCCAACACAGGAGCAAATAAAGCAAATATTAACAGACTAAAAGAGAGAAACTGACAGCAACACAGTAATAGTAGGGGTCTTTAACACCCCAATTACAATAATGGATGAATCACCCACACAGAAAATCAATAAGGAAACATTAGCCATAAATGAGATATTAGACCAGGTGGACTTACCTGTACTCAATATTACACCCCAAAACAGAAGAATGCACATTCTTTACGAGAATGGAATATTTCCAGGACAGATTACATATTAGGCCACAAAACAGGTCTCAAAATATTTAAAAAGACTTAAATCATATCAAACACCTTTTTTGACCACAATGGTATAAAACTAGAAATCAATTACAAGTTAAAAATAAAAAAAACCCACAAACACATGAAGGCTAAACAACATGCTTTTAAACAACCAGTGGGTCAATGAAGAAATCAAAGGGGAAATTTAAAAAATACACGTTGAGAAAAATAAAAATGAAATTATAATATTCCAAAACCTATGGGACACAGAAAAGGCAGTTCTAAGAATGAAATTTATAGTGATACAGGCCTACCTCAGGAAACAAGAAAAATCTCAAATAAACAATCTAAACTTGCCCCTAAAGAAACTAGAATAAAAGGAACAAAGGAAAAGAAAACAAAGTCCAAATTTAGTAGAAGGAAATAATAAAGATTAGAGTAGAAATGAATGAAACAGAGAATTTTAAAAAATATAAAAGATAAATGAAACTATGAACTCGTTCTTTGAAAAGATAAACAAAATTGATAAATCTTTAGCCAGACTAATCAAGAAAAAAGAGAAAGGGCCCAAATAAAAGAAGAAATTAATGAGAATTTACAATTAGCATCACAGAAATAAAAAAGATCATAAGACATTAACCAACAAATTGGACCACCTAGAAGAAATAAATAAATTCCTGGAAACATACAATCTTCCAAGACTGAATCAATAAGAAATAGAAAATCTAAACAGGTCAATAACTAGTAATAAAACTGAATCAGAGGTCAAAGAAATCCCAACAAAAGTCCATGACTAGGTGGCTTCACAGGGTAATTCTACCAAATATTTAAATAAGAGTTTAATACTTATCTATCTAAAACTATTCCAAAAATTAAAGAGGAAATAATACTTCAAACTCATTCTATGAGGCCAGCATCAACCTGAAAAGAAAAGCAGACAAAGACACCACACACACACAGTTATGAATTAATATCCCTGATGAGCATAGATGCAACAATTCTCAACAAAATATTAGCAAAACAAATTCAACAGTGCATTAGAAGTATCATAAATCATGATCAAATGAATACAAGGAAGGTTCAGTATCCAAAAATCCATCAGTGTGACGCATCACATTAACAAACTGAGGAATAAAAATCATATGATTATCTCAGATGCATAAAAAGCATTTGAAAAAATTCAACATCCGATTTTGATAAAAACTCTCAAAAGAGTGGACATAGAGGGAACATACTTTAACATAATAAAGGCTACATGTGACAAGCCACAACTAACATAATACTCAATAGTGAAAAGCTTAAAGCTTTACCTTTAATATTGGGAACAAGGCAAGAATGCCCACACTTGCCATTTTATCATTTTATTCAACACAGTACCGGAAGTTTTAGCCACAGCCATCAGATAAGAAAAGGAGATAAAAGGCATCCAAATTGGAAAGAAAGAAGTAAAACTGTCACTATTTGTAGATGACATGACACCATATATGTGCGTGTGTGTGTATATATACAATTATATATATGTGTGTGTATGTGTGCATATGTATGTGTATATATATATATATATATATGAACCCTAAAGACGCCAAAAAACTATTAGAATAATTGAATTTAGTAAAGTTGCAAGATACAATAAACAGAAATCTGTTGCATTTCTGTACACTAATCACAAACTATCAGAAAGATAAATAAAGAAAACGATCCCATTTACAATCACATCAAAAAAAAAATCCCCAAAATACTTAGGAATAAATTTAACTAAGGAGGTGAAAGACTTCTACTCTAAAAGCTATACGACAGTCATGAAAGACAGTGAATATAACACAAATAAATGGAAAGATATAGCATGCTCATGGATTGGAAGAATTACTAGTTTTAAAATGTCTTAAAATGTCCAAACTACCCAAAGCAATCTACAGATTCAATGTAATCCCCATGAGAAACCAATGGCATTTTTACACAACTAGAAAAAATAATCTAAAATTTGTTTAGAATCACACACACACACACAAAACCAAATAACCAAAGCAATATTAAGAAAGAAGAACAAAGCTGTAGGTATCATGGTCCCTGACTTCAAACTATATTACAAAACTATAGCAATCAAAAGTTTATGGTACTGACACAAAAACAGACACATAAATAAATGGAACAGAATAGAGATCCTAGAAATAAACCCATGCTTATATGCTCAATTAATTTAGGACAAAAGAGTCAATAATATCAGTGGGGGAAAAGACAGTCTCTTCAATAAATGATATTGGGAAAACTGGACAGCTACATGCAAAAGAATGAAACTGAACCACTTTCTTACACCATATACAAAAATAAACTCAAAATGGATTAAAAATTTAAATGTAAGACTTAAAACCTGAAACTCCTAGAAGAAAATATAGGCAGTAAATTAGCTATATTTTGACACTGGTCTTAGCAGTATTGTATTGGCTCTGTCTCTTCAGGCAGGGCAACAAAACAACAATAAACAAGTGTGATTACATCAGGCTAAAAAGCTTTTGCACAGTGAAGAAAATCATCAACAAAAGCAAAAGGCAACATACTAAATGGGACAAAATATTTATAAATAATATATCAGATAACAGGTTAATATCTAAAATATATAAAGAACTCACACAACTCAATAACAAAACAACAACAAAATCTTATTAAAAAATGAGCAGAAAATAGAGCTACCATATGATCCAGCAATTCCACTTCTGGGCATATATCCAGAAGAAACCATAATTTGAAAAGAAACATGCACTGCAACGTTCATTGCAACACTATTTACAATAGCCAGGACATGGAAGCAACCTAAATGTCCATCAACAGAGGAATGGATAAAGAAGATGTGGTACATATATGCAATGGAACATTAGTCAGACATAAAAAAGAAAAAAATAATGCCATTTGCAACAACGTGGATGGATGTAGAGATTCTTATACGGAGTGAAGTCAGTCAGACAAAGACAAATATCATATAATATCACTTATATGCAGAATCTAAGAAAAGGCTCCAAATGAACTTATCTACAATACCAAAACAGAGTTACAGATGCACAAAATAAACTTATGGTCACCGGGGGATAAGGGGTGGAGGGGAGGGACAAATTAGAAGATTGGGATTGACACATATACACTACTATATATAAAATAGATAACTAATAAGGACCTAGTGTATAGCACAGGGAACTCTACTCAATACTCTGTAATGGCCTATATGGGAAAAGACCTAAAAAAGAGTGGATATATGTATTTGTACAACAGATTCACTTTGCTGTACACCTGAAACAAACACAACATTGTAAATCAATTATACCCCAATAAAATTTTTTTAAAAATGAGCAGAGGACCTAAATAGACATTTTTCCAAGGAAGACATATAGATGGCCAACAGACACATGAAAAGATACCCAACATCATCAGATAAATGCAAATCAAAACCACAATGAGATATCACCTCATACCTGTCAGAATTGCTATCATCAAAAAGACCAAAATGACAAGCTGGTGAGGATGTGAAGAAAAGGGAACGCTTATGCACCCCTGGTGCACTGGTACAGCTACTATGGAAACATTATATAGAGGTTCCTCAAAAAGTTTAAAATAAATCTACCATACGACCCAGCAATTCCACTCCTGGGTATTTATCTGAAGAAAACAAAAACACTATTTCTAAAGACACATGCACCCTTATGTTTATTGCAGCACTGTTTACGATAGACAAGATATGGAATCAATTGATGTGTCTATCAACAGATGAATGGATAGGAATATGAGATGTGTGTGTGTGTGTTTGTGTATATATATACTTTTATGTGAATATATACATGTATGTGTATATATATACATGTATATATATATGTGTGTGTGTATATGTATATACAAATATTATTCAGCCATTAAAAAGGATGAAACCTTGCCATTTGCAACAACATGAATGGACCTAGAGGGTATTATGCTAAGTGAAATAAGTCACAGAGAGAAAGACATATACCATACTATTTCACTTATATGTAGAATCTAAAACAGAGACAAATGAACATATGTAGAATCTAAAAAAGAGACAAATGAACAAACAAGACCAAACAAATGACTCTTAAGTATAGAGAACAACATATGATAGCCACAGAGGAAGAAGTAAGGTGTTCTGACAAAATAGGTAAAGAGGATTAAGAGGTACAAACTTCCAGATATAAAACAAATAATTCATGGGGATATAGCACAGCATAAGGATTATAGTCAATGATTCTGTTATAATCTTGTATGGTGACATGGTTATTACACATCATTGTAATCAATTCATAATGCATACAAATGTCGAACAACTATTTTGTAAACCTGAAACTCATAGGTCAACTATACTTCAAAAAAATAAGGAAAAAGCATACACTCAAAACAATATAAATAAATCATGATGAAATTTATAAAACGTTGAACCAACCTGTAGTAAGGTGAGGAAAAAAAACAGGGAAACATGGAAGACAAGTGAAAAGTAATAAAATGGCATACTTAAGCATTAATGTATTCATTTTTTTAAGTTTCCATACATTCTTTATATTTTTTAAATTGAAGTATAGTTGATTTACAGTGTTGTATTAATTTCTGCTATACAGCAAAGTGACTCATTTATATACATATATACATTCATTTTTATATTCTTTTCCATTATGGTTTATCCCAGGATATTGAATATAGTTCCCTGTGCTATACAGTGGGACCTTGTTGTTTACCCATTTTATATGTAATAGTTTGCATCTACTAACCCCAAACTCCCAGTCAATCCCTTCCCCACCCTCCCTCCACCTTGGAAACCACAAGTCTGTTCTCTATGTCTGCAAGTCTGTTTCTGTTTCATAGATAGGTTCATTTGTGTCATATTTTAGATTCCATATATAAGTGATATCATATGGTATTTATCATTTTCCTTCTGACTTACTTCACTTAGTATGATAATCTATAGTTGCATCCGTATTGCTGCAAATGGCATTATTTTGTTCTTTTTTATGACTGAGTAGTATTCCATTGTATACATGTATCACATCTTCTTTATCCATTCATCTAGCCGTGGACATTTAGGTTATTTCCATGTCTTGGCTATTGTGAATAGTGCTCCTATAAACATAGGGGTGTATGTATCTTTTTGAATTAGTTTTGTACAGATATATGCCCAGGAGTGAGATTGCTGGATCATATGGCAATTATATTTTCAGTTTTCTGAGGAACTTCCATACTATTTTCCACAGTGGCTGCACCAACTTACATTGCCACCAACAGTGTAGGAGGGTTCCTTTTTCTTAACACCCTCTCCAGCATTTCTTATCTATAGACTTTTTAATGATGGCCATTCTGACCAGTGTGAGGTGGTACCTCATTGTAGTTTTGATTTGTGTTTCTCTAATAATTAGTGATGTTGAGAATATTTTCATGTGCCTATTGGCACATGTGCCTGTATGTCTTCTTTGGAGAAATATCTATTTAGGTCTTCTGCTCATTTTTTGATTGGGTTGTTTGTTTTTTTGTTATTGAGTTGTATGAGCTGTTTGTATATTTTGGAGATCAAGCCCTTATTGGTTACATCATTTGCAAATATTTTCTCCCATTCTGTAGGTTGCCTTTTAGTTTCGTTTACAGTTTCCTTTGCTGTGCAGAAGCTTTTAAGTTTAACTAGGTCCCATTTGTTTATTTTTGTTGTTATGTCTATTGCCTTAGGAGAGTGACCTAAGAAAACATTGATACAATTCATGTCAGAGAATGTTTTACCTATGATTTCTTTTAGGAGTTTTATGGTGTCATGTCCTATATTTAAGTCTCTAAGCCATTTTGAATTTATTTTTGTGCATGGTATGAGGGTAGTTTCCATACATTTTAAAACAGCCTTATTAAAATATAACTCACATACAATTAACTTTACCCATTGAAATTGTACAATCAATGACCACTAGTATATTCAGAGTTGTACATCCATTACTACAGTCAATTTTATTATTTTTTGTTTGTTTTGTTTTGTTGTTTTGTGGTACGCAGGCTTCTCACTGCTGTGGCCTCTCCCGTTGCACAGCACAGGCCCTGGACGCACAGGCTCAGCGGCTACGGCTCATAGGCCCAGCCGCTCCGCAGCATGTGGGATCCTCCCAGACCGGGGCACGAACCCGTGTCCCCTGCATCGGCCGGCGGACTCTCTTATGCCAGAACAACATGGTACTGGCATAAAAACAGACACACAGATCAATGGAACAGGACAGAGAGCCCATACACCCACACACTTACGATCAATTAATCTATGACAAAGGAGGCAAGGCTATACAATGGAGAAAAGATACTCTCTTCAATAAGTGGTGCTGGGAAAACTTGACAGCTATATGTAAAATGATGAAATTAGAACATTTCTCATACCTTGTACAAAAAATGAACTCAAAGTGCATTAAACATTTAAATGTAAGACCAGAAACCATAAAACGCTTAGAAGAAAACATAGAACACCCTTTGACATAAATTGTAGCAATATTTTTTTTTTTTTTGGCTGTGTCTCCTAAGGCAAAGGAAAGAAAAGCAAAAATAAACAAATGGAACCTAATTAAATTTAAAAGCTTTTACACACCAAAGGAAACCATTGACAAAAAACAAAAAAGACAACCTACTGAACAACTCCTACAGAGCATCTACTGAACGCTGGCAGAAGACCTCAGACCTCCCAAAAGGCAAGAAACCCCCCACGTACCTGGGTAGGGCAAAAGAAAAAACTAAACAGAGACAAAAGGATAGGGACGGGTCCTGCACCAGCGGGAGAGAGCTGTGAAGGAGGAAAAGTGTCCACACACTAGGAAGCCCCTTCGCGGGTGGAGACTTCGGGAGGCGGAGTGGGGGAGCTTGGGAGCCGCGGAGGACAGCACAGCAACAGGGGTGCGGAGGGCAAAGCGGACAGATTCCAGCGCAGAGGATCGGGCCGACCGGAACTTGCCAGCCGAGAGGCTTGTCTGCTCGCCCGCCGGGGCGGGCGGGACTGGGAGCTGAGGCTCCGGCTTTTGTCGGAGCGCCGGGAGAGGACTGAGGTTGGCGGCGTGAACACAGCCTGCGGGGCGTTGGTGCACCGCGGCTGGCCGGGAGAGAGTCCGGGGAGAAGTCTGGAACTGCCGAAGAGGCAAGAGACTTTTACGTCCCTCTTTGTTTCCTGGTGCACGAGGAGAGGGGATTAAGAACGCTGCTTGAGAGAGCTCCAGGGACGGGCGCCAGCCGCGGCTAGGGGTGCGGAGCCCAGAGACGGACGTGGCTAGGGCCGCCCAGAGCGGCTAGGGCCGCTGCTGCCGCCACCGGGAGGCCTGTGTGCGAACACAGGTCACTGGCCACGCACCCTTCCGGGGAGCCTGTGCAGCCCGCCACTGCCGGGGTCCCGGGATCCAGGGACAACTCCCCCGGGAGAACGCACAGGCGCGCCTCAGGCTGCAACGTCTCGCCGGCCTCTGCCGCCGCAGGCCCGCCCCACACTCCGTGCCCCGCCCTACCCCCGGGCCTGAGTGAGCCAGAGCCTCCGAATCAGCGGCTCCTTTAACCCCGTCCTGTCTGAGCAAAGAACAGACGCCCTCTGGCGACCTACACGCACAGGCGGGGCTAAATCCAAAGCTGAGC
This sequence comes from Pseudorca crassidens, assembly GCF_039906515.1. Classification (NCBI taxonomy): domain Eukaryota; kingdom Metazoa; phylum Chordata; class Mammalia; order Artiodactyla; family Delphinidae; genus Pseudorca; species Pseudorca crassidens. The sequence continues at coordinate 131,772,326 of NC_090298.1, read as the reverse complement.
CCCTGGGAGCTGTGAGAACAAAGAAGAGAAAGGGAAATCTCTCCCAGCAGCCTCAGAAGCAGCCGATTAAAGCTCCACAATCAACTTGATATACCCTGCATCTGTGGAATACCTGAATAGACAACCAATCATCCCAAATTAAGGAGCCCTGTGGATGAAAGGCTCTTGGGGCTGCAGCCAGGAGTCACTGCTGTGCCTCTGAGGTGGGAGAGCCAACTTCAGGACACTGATCCACAAGAGACCTCCCAGCTGCACATAATATCAAACAGCAAAAATTTCCGAGAGATCTCCATCTCAACGCCAGCACCCAGCTTCACTCAACGACCAGCAAGCTACAGTGCTGGACATCCTATGCCAAACAACTAGCAAGACAGGAACACAACCCCACCCATTAGCAGAGAGGCGGCCCAAAATCATAATAAGTCTACAGACACCCCAAAACACACCACCAGACGTGGACCTGCACACCAGAAAGACAAGATCTAGCCTCATCCACCAGAACACAGGCACTAGTACCCTCCACCAGGAAGCCTACACAACCCACTGAACCAACCTTAGCCACTGGGGACAGACACAAAAAACAACAGGAAATACGAACCTTCAGCCTGCAAAAAAGGAGACCCCAAACACAGTAAGATAAGCAAAATGAAAAGACAGAAAAACACACCGCAGATGAAGGAGCAAGATAAAAACCCATCAGACCTAACAAATGAAGAGGAAATAGGCAGTCTACCTGAAAAAGAATTCAGAATAATGATAGTAAGGTTGATCCGAAATCTTGGAGATAGAATGGACAATAGAATGGACAAAATGCAAGAATCAGTTAACAAGGACCTAGAAGAACTAAAGATGAAACAAGCAACGATGAACAACACAATAAATGAAATTAAAAATACTCTAGATGGGATCAGTAGCAGAATAACTGAGGCAGAAGAACGGATAAGTGACCTGGAAGATAAAATAGTGGAAATAACTACTGCAGAGCAGAATAAAGAAAAAAGAATGAAAAGAACTGAGGACAGTCTCAGAGACCTCTGGGACAACATTAAACGTACCAACATTCGAATTATAGGGGTTCCAGAAGAAGAAGAGAAAAAGAAAGGGACTGAGAAAATATTTGAAGAGATTATAGTTGAAAACTTCCCTAATATGGGAAAGGAAATAGTTAATCAAGTCCAGGAAGCACAGAGAGTCCCATACAGGATAAATCCAAGGAGAAATACGCCAAGACACATATTAATCAAACTGTCAAAAATTAAATACAAAGAAAACATATTAAAAGCAGCAAGGGAAAAACAACAAATAACACACAAGGGAATCCCCATAAGGTTAACAGCTGATCTTTCAGCAGAAACTCTGCAAGCCAGAAGGGAGTGGCAGGACATATTGAAAGTGTTGAAGGAGAAAAACCTGCAACCAAGATTACTCTACCCAGCAAGGATCTCATTCAGATTTGATGGAGAAATTAAAACCTTTAGAGACAAGCAAAAGCTGAGAGAGTTCAGCACCACCAAACCAGCTCTACAACAACTGCTAAAGGAACTTCTCTAGGCAAGAAACACAAAAGAAGGAAAAGACCTACAATAACAAACCCAAAACAATTAAGAAAATGGGAATGGGAACACACATATCGATAATTACCTTAAATGTAAATGGACGAAATGCTCCCACCAAAAGACACAGATTGGCTGAATGGATACAAAAACAAGACCCATATATTTGCTGTCTACAAGAGACCCACTTCAGACCTAGAGACACATACAGACTGAAAGTAAGGGGATGGAAAAAGGTATTTCATGCAAATGGAAACCAAAAGAAAGCTGGAGTGGCAATTCTCATATCAGACAAAATAGACTTTAAAACAAAGACTATTAGAAGAGACAAAGAAGGACACTACATAATGAGCAAGGGAGCGATCCAAGAGGAAGATATAACAATTGTAAATATTTATGCACCCAACATAGGTGCACCTCAATACATAAGGCAAATACTGACAACCATAAAAGGGGAAATCGACAGTAACACATTCATAGTAGGGGACTTTAACACCCCACTGTCACCAATGGACAGATCATCCAAAATGAAAATAAATAAGGAAACACAAGCTTTAAATGATACATCAAATGAGATGGAGTTAGTTGATATTTATAGGACATTCCATCCAAAAACAACAGAATACACATTTTTCTCAAGTGCTCATGGAACATTCTCCAGGATAGATCATATCTTGGGTCACAAATCAAGCCTTGGTAAATTTAAGAAAATTGAAATTGTATCAAGTATCTTTTCCGACCACAACGCTATGAGACTCGATATCAATCACAGGAGAAGATCTGTAAAAAATACAAACACATGGAGGCTAAACAATACACTACTTAATAACGAAGTGATCACTGAAGAAATCAAAGGGGAAATCAAAAAATACCTAGAAACAAATGACAATGGAGACACGACGACTCAAAATCTATGGGATGCAGCAAAAGCAGTTCTAAGAGGGAAGTTTATAGCAATACAATCTTACCTTAAGAAACAGGAAACATCTCGAATAAACAACCTAACCTTGCACCTAAAGCAATTAGAGAAAGAAGAACAAAAAAACCCCAAAGTTAGCAGGAGGACAGAAATCATAAAAATCAGATCAGAAATAAATGAAAAAGAAATGAAGGAAACGATAGCAAAGATCAATAAAACTAAAAGCTGGTTTTTTGAAAGGATAAACAAAATTGATAAACCATTAGCCAGACTCATCAAGAAAAAAAGGGAGAAGACTCAAATCAATAGAATTAGAAATGAAAAAGGAGAAGTAACGACTGACACTGCAGAAATACAAAAGATCATGAGAGATTACTACAAGCAACTCTATGCCAATAAAATGGACAACCTGGAAGAAATGGACAAATTCTTAGAAAGGCACAACCTGCCAAGACTGAATCAGGAAGAAATAGAAAATATGAACAGACCAATCACAAGCACTGAAATTGAAACTGTGATTAAAAATCTTCCAACAAGCAAAAGCCCAGGACCAGATGGCTTCACAGGCGAATTCTATCAAACATTTAGAGAAGAGCTATCACCTATCCTTCTCAGACTCTTCCAAAATATAGCAGAGGGAGGAACACTCCCCAACTCATTCTACGAGGCCACCATCACCCTGATACCAAAACCAGACAAGGATGTCACAAAGAAAGAAAACTACAGGCCAATATCACTGATGAACATAGATGCAAAGATCCTCAACAAAATACTAGCAAACAGAATCCAACAGCACATTAAACGGATCATACACCATGATCAAGTGGGGTTTATTCCAGGAATGCAAGGATTCTTCAATATACGCAAATCAATCAACGTGATACACCATATTAACAAATTGAAGGAGTAAAACCATATGATCATCTCAATAGATGCAGAGAAAGCTTTTGACAAAATTCAACACCCATTTATGATAAAAACCCTGCAGAAAGTAGGCACAGAGGGAACTTTCCTCAACATAATAAAGGCCATATATGACAAACCCACAGCCAACATCGTCCTCAATGGTGAAAAACTGAAAGCATTTCCACTAAGATCAGGAACAAGACAAGGTTGCCCACTCTCACCACTCTTATTCAACATAGTTTTGGAAGTTTTAGCCACAGCAATCAGAGAAGAAAAGGAAATAAAAGGAATCCAAATCGGAAAAGAAGAAGTAAAGCTGTCACTGTTTGCAGATGACATGATACTATACATACAGAACCCTAAAGATGCTACCAGCAAACTACTAGAGCTAATCAATGAATTTGGTAAAGTAGCAGGATACAAAATTAATGCACAGAAATCTCTGGCATTCCTATACACTAAGGATGAAAAATCTGAAAGTGAAATCAAGAAAACACTCCCATTTACCATTGCAACAAAAAGAATAAAATACCTAGGAATAAACCTACCTAAGGAGACAAAAGACCTGTATGCAGAAAATTATAAGACACTGATGAAAGAAATTAAAAATGATACAAATAGATGGAGAGATATACCATGTTCTTGGATTGGAAGAATCAACATTGTGAAAATGACTCTACTACCCAAAGCAATCTACAGATTCAATGCAATCCCTATCAAACTACCACTGGCATTTTTCACAGAACTAGAACAAAAAATCTCACAATTTGTATGGAAACACAAAAGACCCCGAATAGCCAAAGCAATTTTGAGAACGAAAAATGGAGCTGGAGGAATCAGGCTTCCTGACTTCAGACTATACTACAAAGCTACAGTAATCAAGACAGTATGGTACTGGCACAAAACCAGAAATATAGATCAATGGAACAGGATAGAAAGCCCAGAGATAAACCCACGCACATATGGTCACCTTATCTTTGACAAAGGAGGCAGAAATGTACAGTGGAGAAAGGACAGCCTATTCAATAAGTGGTGCTGGGAAAACTGGACAGCTACATGTAAAAGTATGAGATTAGATCACTCCCTAACACCATACACAAAAATAAGCTCAAAATGGATTAAAGACCTAAATGTAAGGCCAGGAACTATCAAACTCTTAGAGGAAAACATAGGCAGAACACTCTATGACATAAATCACAGCAAGATCCTTTTTGACCTACCTCCTAGAGAAATGGAAATAAAAACAAAAGTAAACAAATGGGACCTAATGAAACTTAAAAGCTTTTGCGCAGCAAAGGAAACCATAAAGAAGACCAAAAGACAACCCTCAGAATGGGAGAAAATATTTGCAAATGAAGCAACGGACAAAGGATTAATCTCCAAAACTTATAAGCAGCTCATGCAGCTTAATAACAAAAGAACAAACAACCCAATCCAAAAATGGGCAGAAGACCTAAATAGACATTTCTCCAAAGAAGATATACAGAGTGCCAACAAACACATGAAAGAATGCTCAACATCACTAATCATTAGAGAAATGCAAATCAAAACTACAATGAGATATCATCTCACACCAGTCAGAATGGCCATCATCAAAAAATCTAGAAACAATAAATGCTGGAGAGGGTGTGGAGAAAAGGGAACCCTCTTACACTGTTGGTGGGAATGTAAATTGATACAGCCACTGTGGAGAACAGTATGGAGGTTCCTTAAAAAGCTACAAATAGAACTACCATATGACCCAGCAATCCCACTACTGGGCATATACCCTGAGAAAACCATAATTCAAAAAGAGTCATGTACCAAAATGTTCATTGCAGCTCTATTTACAATAGCCCAGAGATGGAAACAACCTAAGTGTCCATCATCGGATGAATGGATAAAGAAGATGTGGCACATATATACAATGGAATATTACTCAGCCATAAAAAGAGACGAAATTGAGCTATTTGTAATGAGGTGGATAGACCTAGAGTCTGTCATACAGAGTGAAGTAAGTCAGAAAGAGAGAGACAAATACCGTATGCTAACACATATATATGGAATTTAAGAAAAAAAAAAAATGTCATGAAAAACCTAGGGGTGAAACAGGAATAAAGACACAGACTTACTAGAGAATGGACTTGAGGCTATGGGGAGGGGGAAGGGTAAACGGTGACAAAGCAATAAAGAGGCATGGACATGTATACGCTACCAAACGTAAGGTAGATAGCTAGTGGGAAGCAGCCGCATAGCACAGGGAGATCAGCTCGGTGCTGTGTGACCGCCTGGAGGGGTGGGATAGGGAGGGTGGGAGGGAGGGTGACGCAAGCGGGAAGAGATATGGGAACATATGTATATATATAACTGATTCATTTTGTTGTGAAGCTGAAACTAACATACCATTGTAAAGCAATTATGCTCCAATAAAGATGTTTAAAAAAAAAAAAAAAAGAAAAGGGAACCCTCTTGCACTGTTGGTGGGAATGTAAATTGATACAGCCACTATGGAGAACAGTATGGAGGGTTCTTAAAAAACTAAAAATAGAATTACCATATGACCCAGGATTCCCACTACTGGGCATATACCCAGAGAAAACCATAATTCAAAAAGACACATGCACCCCAATGTTCACTGCAGCACTATTTACAATAGCCAGGTCATGGAAGCAACCTAAATGCCCATTGACAGATGAATGGATAAAGAGGAAAAAAAAAAAAAAAAAGACAACCTACTGAATGGGAGAAGATTATATTCACAAATAATATGACTGATAAGGGGTTAATATCCAAAGTATATAAACTGCTCATACAAATCAATAACAAGAAACCCAACAACCTGATTAAAAAATGGGCAAAAGAACTGAACAGACATTTTTCTAAAGAAGACATACACATAGCTATCAGGTACATGAAAATTTGCTCAACATCACTGATCATCAGGGAAATGCAATAAAAACCACAATGATATATCATCTCATACACATCTTTTCACGTGCTTATGGGTCTTGTTTATATGTTCTTTGAAAAATGTATTTAAATAATTTATCCATTTACATTATTTTCATTATTTAGTTGTTACAGTTACTTATATAGTCTAGATACAAGCTCCTTTTCAGATATATGATTTACAATATATTTTTTTCCAATCTGGGATTGCCTTCTGATTTTCTTGATAGTATCTTTTGAAGCACAAAATTTTAAATTTTAATTAAGTACGGTTTATCTACTTTTTTAACTGTTGTGTTTTTGGTGTTATATCCAAGAAACTATTCCTAATTAAAGGTCTTGAAGATTTATGCCAATGTTGTCTCCTAAGATGTTTATAGTTTTACCTCTATTTATACACATTTTGTGTTAACTTTTGTATATGGTGTAAGGTTTGGTTCAAACTTCATTCTTCTCATATGGATAACCAGTTGTCCCAGCATAATTTGTTGAAAAGACTATTCTTTCTCCACTAAATTACCTTGGCATCCCTATCAAAGATCAGTTGCCCATAAATGTGCAAGTTCATTTTGAGACTCTCAATTCTATAGATCTAGATGTGTATCCTTAAGCCTGAAGAACACTTTCTCGATTGCCATGGCTTGTACTAAATTTTGAAATCAGAAAATTTGTTTCTTCCAACTTTCTTATCCTTTATCAATATTTTTTGTAACACAGAGCATTTTGCTTCTTGTAAATATTTACCCTAAAATGAAATGACATAAATACATCAATCTAAACAGATTTGTAGAGTAGAATAAAAGAAAAGTTCACAGCACAATTATACACTGCTTGTAAGAAATTCACTTCTAATCCAATGACAAAGATAAACTAAAAGGAAAGGATGGAAAAAAGATATAATGCGTCAACATTAATCTAAAAAAGTAACAGTGGCTATGTCAATATCTGATAAAGTAAATTTCAGAGCAAAGAAAATTACTAGAGGCCAAAGGGAAAATACCTTTTGAAAAATATCTACCAGGAAGATTTTAGTATCAATTAAAAATGAGTATGCACCAAACAATAGAGCCTCAGAACACATAAAACAAAACTGATAGAATTAAAAAGAGAAGCTGACAAATCCACAATTATGGCACTCTACACCTCCCTCTCAATAACTTATAGAACTACTGCACAGAAAACCAGCGAGGATACAGGTGATCTGAACAATGCAATCAAATAGACTTTAATTGATGTATATAGAACACTCCACCCAACAATAGTAAAATATAATTTTTCTTCAAGTGACCATGGAACATTGGCCAAGATGTAACATTTAACGGACAATAAAACAAACCTCAACAAATTTTAAATAACTGATCATGTATAGACTTTATTTTCTGACTATATGGAATCAAACTAGAAATCAGTAATAGAAAGATAACATAAAAATCTCAAAAAAGTGAAAATTAAATAATACACTTCTGAAGAATCTATGAGTGAAAGAATTCAAAGGAATTTAAAAAACAGAGCTAAATGAAAGCAAAACACTGCATATCAAAATGTGGGGTATAGCTAAGGCAGTGCTAAGAAGAAAATTTATAGCAATTAATGCTTACATTAAAAATGATGGAAGGGGGCTTCCCTGGTGGCGCAGTGGTTGAGAGTCCGCCTGCTGATGCAGGGGACACGGGTTCGTGCCCTGGTCCGGGAAGGTCCCACATGCCGCGGAGCGGCTGGGCCCGTGAGCCATGGCCGCTGAGCCTGTGCGTCCAGAGCCTGTGCTCCGCAACGGGAGAGGCCACAACAGTGAGAGGCCCGCGTACCGCAAAAAAAAAAAAAAAAAAAAAAAAAGATGGAAGGTTTCAGGTCAATAACATAACTTCTCATTTCAAGAACCTAGAAAAAGAAGAGCAAAAAACCTCAAAATAAACAGAAGGAAGGAAACAATAAAGACAAGAGCAAAAAATCAATGAAACTGAAGATAGGAAAGCAATAAAGAAATGAAGGAAACAAAAAGCTGTTTCTTCAAATAAGTCGGTATAACTGATAAACCACTAGCAAAACTGATACAAGTAAAAATGGAAAAAACACAAATCACCAATATGAAAAATGAAGTAATGGATATCATTACAAATCCTGTGGCAATTAAAAAGAGTATACTACAAACAACTTCATACTCAAAAATTTGACTTAGAAGAAATGGATCAATATGTGGAAAACCACAGACTACCTAGGGTAGGCAGAATAATGGACCCCCAAAATGTCAACATCCTAATCCCTGGGAAACTATGAGTATGTTATGTTATATGCCAAAAGGGAATTAGCTCTGATGATTACGGTGACCAATCTTGAAATGGAGAGGGTACCATGAGTTGATCCGTGAATTATCCAGGTGGACTCAATCTAATCACATCAACTTATAAAAAGTGGAAAACCCTTCCCAGCTGTCGTCAGAGAACCACAAAGATGGCAGTGTGAGAAAGATTCAGCCTAGTGTTGCTAGTTTTGCAGGGGGCCATAAGCCAATGAAAGCTGGCATTCCCTAGAAGTTGGGAAACGCAAGGTAGTACATTCTTCCCTAGACTTCCAGAAAGGAATGTAGCCCTGCCAGCACCTTTATCTGAGCCCAGTGAGACACACATCACACTTCTGATGTACAGAAATATAAGATAATATATTTTTATTGTTTTAAACCACTGTTTATTGTAATTGGTTACAGCAGAATAGAAAACTAATACACTACCAAAACAATCAAGATGGACTAGACTATCTGCACAGCCCGAAACCATATGAATTGAATACATAATTTAAATGCTCCTGTAAAGGTATCTCCAGGCCCAGACGGTTTCACTTGAGAATTCTACCACATATTTAAAGAGGAATAGCAATTTTACACAATCTCTTCCATAAAAGAGATGTGAGAATACTTCTCAACTCATTTTATGAGGCTACTGTCACCGTGATACCAAAATCAGACAGTCCAAAAAAAGAATAAAAGAATCAAAACTACAGACCAATAACTCTCATAAACTTAGATGCAAAAATATAAACTTAGATGCAAAAATATAAACTTAGATGCAAAAATTCTAAATAAAATATTAACAAACCAACTCTAACAATATGTAAAAAGAATCAACATACCATGACCAAGTGAGATTTATTTCAAAAATGCAGGGCAGGTTCAACTTTCCAAAAAAAAAAAAAAATCAATGTAATCAAGTATATGGACAAGCTAAAGAAGAAAAATGGCATGATCATACCAAATGACAGATGAAAAGCATTTGACAAAATCCAGCATCTATTTCTGATTTTAAAAACTCTCAGAAAGTTAGGAATAAAGGGAAATCACTTCAACCTGATAAAGAACATCTACAAAAAAACTATGTATGACATCATACTTAATGGTAAAGACTGAATGGTGAAGACTGAATGCTTCCCTGAAAGGTTGAACACAGTACTGGAAGTTGTAGATATTGCAACAATGCAGGTAGAAGAAATAAAGAGCAGACAGGTTGTAAAGTAAGAGATACAACTATCTGTATTTACAGATGGCAGCACTGTCAACACAGAAAGTCTCAAGGAATCTACAAAAAAAAACCCATAGAAGTAATAAATGAGTTCAAAAGGTCATAGGTTATAAGATCTACACAGAAAAATCAATGACATGTCTATATACTAACAAATTACATACAGAAACTGAAATGAAACACACATTATCACCCACAATCCCTCTAGAGAAAGACATACATAGGTAAAACTGTTATGTACTGTATCTATATACTAAAAACTACAAAGTGTTGATGAAGAAATTAAAGAGGTCTGAGATAAATGGAAAAATATACTGTATTCGTGGATTGCAATATTCAACATAGGAAAGGTGTCATTGCTCCCCCAATTTATCTATAGATTTAAGGCAATGCCTATCAAACACAGAGTGTTTTGGTTTTTTTTTTGGTTTGTTTTTGTTTTGTAAACACAGACACGTTTATTCTAAAACTGAATTGAAAAGACAGGCTCTTGAGCATCTAAAGTAATACTGACAAAGAAAAATGAAGTAGAAGTAGGAGGAGTTATTCCACCCGATATTAAGGCTTATGAGAAAGCTACAGTAATCATGACTATGTAGTATTGTTGGGGGGATAGACACAAAGATTACCAGCATAGAATACAAGACACAGAAATAGATCCACAGAGACTGCCTCAACTGATTATTGACAAAGATACAAAATCAATTCAATGGAGGAAAGACAGTCTTTTCAACAAATCTTGCTGGAACAACTGAACACCTACAGGCAAAAAGATAATCATGACCTAAACCTCACACCTTATGCCAACATTAACTCAAAATGACTGAAACGTAAACCAAACCTGTAAAACTTTTAGGAAAAAAAGGAGAAAATCTTTGAATAGGACTAGCACAGGAGTTTCTTAAATTTTATACCAAAAGCACAAGCCCAAAAGGAAAAACTGGTCAAATGGGCCTCATTAAAATTAACCACTTTAGTTCTTGGAAATTCCACGTGAAGAGGATTGAAGGACAAACTACAGACTGAGAGAAAATATTTGCAAACCACATATCCATTGAAAGACTAGTGTCTTGAATATATACAAAAGTCTCATCGCTCAACAGTAAAATAAAGACAGTACAATTAGAAAAAGTGCAAAAGAGAGAAACGATTTCACCAAAGAGGATATACAGATGGCAAACAAGCAAATGAAAAGATGTTCAACATCATTATCCATTAGGGAAATACAGATAAAACCACAATGACATAACACTGTACACCTAACAGATTTGTAAAATTAAAAAAAAACAGTGACAACAGCAACTGTTGGCAAGGATGCTGAGGATGTGGGTGACTCATACATTGCTGGTGGGATTTTAAATTGGCACAGCTGCTTTGGAAAAACAGCTCTGCAGTTTTTTTAAAAAAATATTAAACATACAACTATCATATGATCCAACAACTTTACTCCTGGGCATTTATTCCATGTACACACTCCTTGCGTATTCCAAACAAATGTAAACTTATGTTCATAGAAAACACTGGTGCATGAATATTCATAATGGTTGTATTTGTAATAGCTGAAAACTGGAATCAGCCTAGTTGTCCTTCAAGGGATGAATGGTTAAACAAACTGTGGTACATGCATACCATGGACTATAACTCAGTAATAAAAAAGAACCACCTGATACATGCAACAACTTGGATGAGTCTGCAGGAAATTATGCTGAATTAAGGCTAATCACAAAAGGTCATATACTGAATCATTCCATCTATAGGACACTGCTGAAATGACAAAATTTTTGAAAATGGAAGACAGGATAGAGGTTGGCAGGTGTGAGATGCAGAGCATGTGGAGGAAAGAGATGGGTGTGGTTATAAAAGGGCAACATGAGAGCTATCGTGAGATTGAAAATGGTAAGTATCTTGCCTATAAACGTGATACATGAACTAGGTGATGAAACTGTATAGAACTTAGCACACGTACACACACACAGACACACACACAGGTGTACATGAGGACAAGTAAAATTGCAGAAATCAGAATAAGATTGGTGAAGTATATCAATATCAATATCCTTCTTGTGTATTACATGAATACTATAATTTTGCAAAATATTACTATTGAGTGAAACTGGGAAAAGTACATATGAGATCTTTCTGCATTATTTCTTACATCTGTATGTGAATTCATAGTTATCTTAATAAATTTTTCAATTAAAGGAAAAAAGTAAATGTTAATAGTATAGGAAGGTGCTCAAAGAGAGACAAGGCCAGAAAATTTTCTCTTCTAATGCTTTCCCTAGAGTTTAGCACTTTCCTAGAATAAGATAACAGAAAGGAGGGTTTCGGAGGGTTTGAGTATTTTTTTTTTTTTTTTGGTAACATCACTCAAGGCTGGAAAACATAACCAGATGTTTACATATAAGAAGGTATAGTTAAAATGACAGTGAGAAATTACTCTTTATAACTTTGAGATATTGGTTGTCTTTTAGATGCTTTACTCTGAGGGCAAACCACAGAATTCTTAGACATCATGTCAAAACACAAACCATCTCCCTTTATGCCCCTCTGTCTAGGAGCAGAAACTGACCTGGCTGAGAAGGACTGTAAGCGCACAGTAGGGCTAAGACACAAAGGGAGATGGGATTTCAAGAGAGGCCAATTCTTAGAAAGTAGAAGTGGCTGGGGGGAGGGGGAGTGAGCAGTCAGGAAAGCAAATGAAGATTTAAAGAATGTTTTGGGGAAGGTGAGAGGAAGAATCTCTGCCCTTCTTGTCTGTATGTGTAAAGGCAGGAAGCACTAGATGATAAAGCCCAAGAGTGGAAGATGAAGGTTCCACAGCAGTGAATGGCACGTGGGGACAAGTTGACTAGGCCAGAGACAACACTTCCATATTCCTACTGCTCTGGACTCGGAGTCTGGAGAGAAATTTTAATCTTAAAGAAAAGAATGAACAGAGTATCCAGTGGGATTTATTAGGGCCTTACTGCTAACTGCAGGAATATTTTATTGCTGAATTGTCCTCCTTCCAGCCCCATAAGAAAAGAGGGCTGGGATTAGAAAAGTAAGTTACTGGGAAAAGAAGGAAGTGGGCAATTGATCATGCTCTGAGGTATCAATCAGGGGTGGGAGGGCATCACAGAGCCCTGACATCTGAGATGGGTCTTAAACAATAGGAAGTAGGGGGCTTCCCTGGTGGCACAGTGGTTAAGAATCCGCCTGCCAATGCAGGGGACATGGGTTTAAGCCCTGGTCCAGGAAGATCCCACATGCCGTGGAGCAACTAAAACCGTGCACCACAACTACTGAGCCTGCGCTCTGGAGCCCACAGGCCACAACTACCGGTCCCGCGTGCCACAACTACTGAAGTCCAGGCACCTAGAGCCCATGCTCCACAACAAGAGAATCCATGGCAGTGAGAAGCCCGAGCACCACAAACAAGAATAGCCCCCATTCGCTGCAACTAGAGAAAGCCCACGCGCAGCAACGAAGACCCAACGCAGCCAAAAATAAATAAAATAAATTTATAAGGAAAAAAAAGAATAGGAAGGAGTTTGCCAACTGTGATTTATTTTTAATAATCTTTTCAGCTCAGGAGACTGGAGCCAAATATTATCAGAGAGAAGTCACAGTAAGCCATAGATCTTACTTGAAATTTGCTTAATTGGCTTCGGTTCCCTCAAGATCCAGAACGGGACAGAAGCAGTGAGGGAGAGGACAGAGAAGGGCAGTTATCCAGGTGTTTTCATAGATATTATTTCCTCCTTCCACCTTTTCCCTTTCATATATAACCCTATCATGTAGATACTATATCTCCCCTTGGGCAAATAAAAAATTCAGACTCAAAGGAGGGAAACTGAGTTGGCCAAGGCCACACCCTCTGAGGTAGAAGAATATTTAACATGCAGATTGGACCCCAAACTCCAGGCTTCTTCCACCACCATCATATTGTGACTGCAAAAGATATGTTAATTATATGAAGGGATGGGTTACAGGTGTGATGCAAGTTATACAACAAGAGTGGGCCAAATGTGTACTGAAATAGTGCATCGTCTGGGCCTCAGGAGCAGCAGAAAGGGGAAAAGGAGGCAAACACACTGAGAATTGCTGAAGATGAACTTCACCTCTGCCACATTTCAGTCAAGGCACTCTTTTCCATCAAGAAAGATTATCAAATGTTTACAGGAGACCCCAGAAGAGCAAATCCAATATTGAGTCCAATATTACGTTTGAAGATAGCAATGTATGGTGGTAAAGTGAGCAGGTTTTGGAATCAGATTGGCTTGGGTTTGAAACCTGGTTCCTTTGGGAACCAGCTGCACCAGGTTCCTGCTCTGAACCACTACTCAACCTCTGCTCACCCCTTATTCCATCCACTGCTGGAACAATCAGTTTCAAGCAGGCTTTATCAACCTTCACAGTGATGCAAACTGACAGCATCTTACCTTGGGCCCTTGACATATATCTGGTACAAGTACCTGTCCCAGGACTTCACTGACAGTGTGGTGGGAAAACCCAGTGGGAACTCCCCTGGCACTGAGAAATGTATAATCTATAAGTCAGTGTAGGACAACAACCAATGAATAGATGTTTCCCCTTCATCGCCGAGGTGGATGGTTTTAAGATACATTTCCTAAAGCTCCTCAGACTATCCTTCCAGCAAGTTCAAAGAACAGACTTCCTCGTGGTGTTCAACTCAGTAACAAGTCACATACTGGTTCTTTCCTTCACTCCTTGTCACTCCACTCCAGGCAATCATTTCCTCGGAGACTACCTTTGTCTCAGTGCTGCTTTCAGAACCCAGCCCAAGAAACTAGCTATATAACTTGAGCAACTTCCTTTACCTACGTGAAACATATCTGCTCCAAACATAAAGTGGAATTAATAATTATATTTTCCCTACAGTCTTATAAGTTTTAAAAGAGATATTACATGTAAAGCATTTGGCCTGATGTTGAGCTCATGGTAAACAGTCAATAGATGACAGTTATTTTATTCCCTGGTTCCTCTGTAAAGTCACTGGACATCTTATATGGAAGCCCAGGACATACATCCCAGAGCGTCTCCAGCAAATGCCCAAATGCGAGCTATGACATACCCTATTTTTTAAAAATATTTTGAAGTTTATTACCCAGATACATAGTGCCCAAGCTTAGAGTGCTCCATTATTGTAAAACCTACAAAAGTTTGAATAAAATTAAAATATTCGAAAGGTAAGAAGGAATTGCGGAAGAGTAGGATTATTTACTGCTGATGTAATACCTACATTAAATCAACAAGAAATGCCAAATAAACCAAACTTTGTCACATAGCTAGCTAGCAATTCTAAAAAGTCTGGGGACTGGTTTCAGTCTTTGACACTGCTTCAGCAGAATGCCTGTTTTTCTCACCGCCATCCTCCCCAGATTTCTTAGGCATTCTTTTGAATCCCCCTGTTGTGTTGGGAGGTTTATTTTGAACCGAAGAAGGCAGTAAAGCTTTATGCTATACACTACGTAAAATTATGGTAAATGAAACACCTATTTGGAAGAGTGAAAATGAAGGTTATTCCCAGAAGCTCTTGGGAAGAAAAAAAAAAAAAAAAAGGCAGTGAAAGGGGAGGAAAAAATCCTCCTCCTATATCGAAGTGAAGATACATGGAGGAAGGAAAAAGCATACAAAAAGAAACCTGTGAGTTTTGAAGCAACCTCAACAAAACACAGATGGCACAGAACAACCTCTTTAATTTTCCAAGAGACCTAAATCTCTCTATGTTTCAGCACACTGACCACAAAAGAGTTCCGTCCATCCTTGGAGCTTCTAAACAAGCTTGTTTCATTTTAAAGCGAGCACCCAAAGCCAAAATAAATCCTACTGGTCTATGATATTTTGCACAGCAAAAGGACAAATCTGGAGGAGATTTCAGATTTGAAAGATGAAACCGATCAGTATAGAATTCTGTCTGCCTAGAAGCCCCAAAGCCTACAACAGCTTCTGAATTGCTATTCAGATTGTCATCACAGTCACCAGCTTAAATCTGGAGATGAGTTGCATGATGAAAATGAAGATGACCCAATGGACTCTTCAAATTATTCTGGCCAGCCATGAGATCTCACTAACTTGGCCTCTGTGAGATTTGCTCTATCAAACATTTTGTACTGTTCATACCACTGTCACTCCAATACCCATCTTAATTACCTCATATTTGGAATAATACAAAGGCTCTTAATAAGGCTCCCTTGATCACCATTTTTCTTTCTACCCACCAAAATTAATCAGAAATTCTTCTGTCATATTATCGTTGCACAGTATCAGTAGAATAGAGTCCTTGGGCTGTAAAGTGATGTAATGGAGGCGAGGTCTGATGAGATACAGGAGATAGGCCATCTCATCCTAACTTTACCATCTATACCCTCCTGAAATTTTCTACAAGCCAGTCTCTTGAATCTCATTTATGAAATTAGAAAAAGGGAATGTGGGGGCATTATGGCCATATCCTATGGAATTTTGCAGTTGAAGAGGCATTTCAGACCACTGCAGGTGGAGAGGAACATTAAGAAAGGAAGGTTCTTGGTCAGACAATGGTTTCAATGAGATTTCTTTTTTTTTAATTGAGGTATAATTGACATAACATTTTATTAATTTCAGGGGTACAACATAATGATTCGATATCCATCTATCAATGCTATTTTTAAAGAACTGTATCAGTGACAACTATACGCATAAAGATAACTGATAGTCTGAGAACACGTCAGCACTCCTTTGGGAAAAAGAGTCGAGTCTGAGGTCCATTAACAGCTAAAAAGGAGAAAGTAAAAGATAAAAAGAAAGCGAAGTGGGAAACCATTCATAGATTAGTTTAAATGGCAGCCGTGGATATTTTATTTTCTACTGGCAAGAACCACAAGAATAACTTCTACTTATTACCTATGTACTCTTTCTAGGCACTACACTTCTAAGCCTGTGAAGTGGTATTATTGTTTCCTTGTTTTACAAATGGAGAAATCCAGGCTTAAAGAACGCAAACCGCTTTGTCAATGCTTCAGAGCAGCTAAGTGGCAAAGCTGAGATTGGAAACCCAATCGTGTTGCCTCTGAAGCCTGTGGGGCTGAAAATCATTACAGTCTTTTACCTTGCCAGCCACTGGCAACACACACGTATGAAGAAAGCCAAATCCAGGTGGTGCTCCAATCTCGCAAAGTCTGATGTCTGCTGCAAGCGTGGATATCTAAAGTACTTTTCTGACAGAAGTTTAAAATAGCTTGACTCAAGATTTCCCAGACTTTTCTCCCGCACCCCTCAAGTCCTTAGCTCTAAGGCTGCATTCTTGCGGTGGACCACAAAGCCTCTTCCCACAGGGTAAATTTCTTTTAGCAGAGGAAGAAGCTAAATAAATGGGCCTTCCCTTTCCTGGTTTCTCTCTTCTATCTACTGTGAAACTACCTTAATTTAATTAACCTGTGTTCCTCTAGCTTAGGCTTGGTTTTGATTGCTAAGCCTGGTTACTTTCAGCTGAGTCAGTAATCAGTGGCATCTCCCTGAAAACAACAAATTTATTGATTTTAAAAAGAACACCCACACTTGTAGAAATTTGGAAACTATGGGGCAGCACAAAGAAGAAAATAAAAATCACCTATAACCACTGTTACATTTTGTAGAATACACTGCTCATCGTTTTTTCTAGGCAAGGGTGATAGATATTTATAAAATAATTTTTCTCATGGAAAATTGCAAAAATATACAAAAGTAGGCAGCCTAGTGTTAAGAATCCAATGCATACATCACTCTGCACAATTAATAATTCATGGCTAAACTTATTTCATCCATAATCCTACCCACTTTCCCCCTTCCTCCACGATATTTTGAAGCCATCCTGGACGTTAGAGCATTTCAACTGGAAAAAGCCCATTATGTATTTTTATAAAATAAAAGAGCTTTTCAATAGTAATAATCTAATACCATTATTTCACCTACAAGTTTAGTAGTTCATTCGGACTTCCCTGGTGGCGCAGTGGTTAAGAATCCGCCTGTCAATTCAGGGGACACAAGTTCCTGGTCCGGGAAGATCCCACATGCTGCAGAACAACTAAGCCCGTGCACCACAAATACTGAGCCTGCGCTCTAGAGCCTGCGAACCACAACTACTGAGCCTGAGTGCCACAGCTACTGAAGCCCGTGCTCCTAGAGCCCGTGCTCTGCAACAAGAAGCCACAGCAATGAGAAGGCCACGCATCGAAGGAGTTTCAAGATGGCGGAAGAGTAAGACGTGGAGATCACCTTCCTCCCCACAAACACGTCAGAAATACATCTACATGTGGAACGACCCCTACAGAACACCTACTGAACGATGGCAGAAGAACTCAGACCTCCCAAAAGGCAAGAAACTCCCCATGTACCTGGGGAGGGCAAAAGAAAAAAGACAAAAGAATAGGGACGGGACCTGCCCCAGTGGGAGGGAGCTGTGAAGGAGGAAAGATTTCCACACACTAGGAGCCCCTTTGCGGGCAGAGACTGCTGGGGGCAGAGAGGGGAAGCTTCAGAGCTGCGGAGGAGAGCGCAGCAACAGGGGTGCAGAGGGCAAAGCGGAGAGATTCCCGCACAGAGGATCGGGGCCGACCAGCACTCACCAGGCCGAGAGGCTTGTCTGCTCACCCGCCGGGGCGGGCGGGGCTGGGAGCTGAGGCTCGGGCTTCGGTTGGATCGCAGGAAGAGGACTGGCGGCATGAACACAGCCTGAAGGGACTAGTGCGCCACAGCTAGCCGGGAGGGAGTCCGGGAAACGGTCTGGAGCTGCCAACGACGCCGGAGCCTTTTTGTTGCCTTTGTTTCCGGGTGCGCGAGGAGAGGGGATTACGAGCGCCACTTAGAGGAGCTCCAGAGACTGGCGTGAGCCGCGGCTATCAGCGCAGACCCCAGAAGCAGGCATGAGACGCTAAGGCTGCTACTGCCGCCACCAAGAAGCCTGTATGCGAGCACAGGTCACTATCCACGCTTCCCCTCCCGGGAGCCTGTGCGGCCCGCCACTGCCAGGGTCCCGTGAACCAAGGACAATTTCCCCGGGAGAACGCACAGCACGCCTCAGGCTATTGCAACGTCACGCCGGCGTCTGCCGCCGCCGCAGGCTCGCCCAATATCCATACCCCTCCCTCCCCCCCCCCCCCCCCCCCCCCGGCCTGAGTGAGCCGGAGCCCACGAAGCAGCTGCTCCTTTAATTAACCCCCTCCTTTAATTAACCCCGTCCTGTCTGAGCAAAGAACAGATACGCTCAGGCGACCTACACGCAGAGGCGGGGCCAAATCCAAAGCTGAACCCCGGGAGCTGTGAGAACAAAGAAGAGAAAGGGAAATTTCTCCCAGCAGCCTCAGGAGCAGCAGATTAAAGATCCACAATCAACTTGCTGTACCCTGCATCTGTGGAATACCTGAATAGGCAACGAATCATCCCAAATTGAGGCAGAGGACTTTGGGAGCAACTATATATATTTTTTTCCTTTTTCTCTTTTTATGAGTGTGTATGTATATGCGTCTGTGTGTGATTTTGCTTGTATAGCTTTGTTTTTACCATTTGTCCTAGGGTTTGGTCTGCCCGTTTTTTGTTTTTTTTTTTTTGCGGTACACGGGCCTCTCACTTCCGCGGCCTCTCCCGTTGCGGAGCACAGGCTCCGGACGCGCAGGCTCAGCAGCCATGGCTCACGGGCCCAGCCACTCCGCGGCATGTGGGATCTTCCTGGACCGGGGGACGAACCCGTGTCCCCTGCATCGGCAGGCGGACTCTCAACCACTGCGCCACCAGGGAAGCCCTGCCCATTTGTTTTTTTTTAGTATACTTTTTAGCGCTTGTTATCATTGGTGAATATGTTTTTTGGTTTGGTGGCTCTCTTTCTTCCTTTTTTTATTACTTAAAACTTTTTTTAATATTTTTTATTTTAATAACATTTATTTATTTATTTTCACTTCTTTTTTTCTCCATTTTATTCTGACCCATGTGGATGACAGGATCTTGGTGCTCTGTCTGGGCATCAGGGCTCTGCCTCTGAGGTGGGAGAGCCAAGTTCAGGACATTGGTCCACCAAAGACCACCCAGCTCCACATAATATCAAACGAAGAAAATCTCCCAAGGATCTCCATCTCAACACCAAGACCCATCTCCACTCAACAACCAGCAAGTTACAGTGCTGGACACCCTATGCTAAACAACTAGCAAGACAGGAACACAACCCCACCCATTAGCCGAGAGGCTGCCTAAAATCATAATAAGGTCACAGACACCCCAAAACACCCCCCCAGACGTGGACCTGCCCACCAGAAAGACAAGATCCAGGCTCATCCACCAGAACACAAGCACTAGTCCCCTCCACCAGGAAGCCTACACAACCCACTGAACCAACCTTAGCCACTGGGGGCAGACACCAAAAACAACGGAACCTACGAAGCCACAGCCTGAGAAAAGGAGACCCCAAACACAGTAAGTTAAGCAAAAAGAGAACACAGAGAAACACACAGAAGATGAAGGAGCAAGGTAAAAACCCACCAGACCAAACAAATGAAGAGGAAATAGGCAGTCTACCTGAAAAAGAATTCAGAATAATGATAGCAAAGATGATCCAAAATCTTGGAAATAGAATGAAGAAAATACAAGAAACGTTCAACAAGGACCTAGAAGAACTAAAGAGCAAACAAACATGGTAAACAACACAATAAATGAAATTAAAAATTCTCTAGAAGACATCAATAGCAGAATAACTGAGGCAGAAGAACGGATAAGTGACCTGGAAGATAAAATAGTGGAAATAACTACTGCAGAGCACAATAAAGAAAAAAGAATGAAAAGAATTGAAGACAGTTTCAGAGACTTCTGGGAAAACATTAAACACATCAACATTCAAATTATAGGGGTACCAGAAGAAGAAGAGAAAAAGAAAGCATCTGAGAAAATATTTGAAGAGATTACAGCTGAAATTTCCCTAACGTGGGAAAGGAAATAGTCAGGCAAGTCCAGGAAGCGCAGAGAGTCCCAGGCAGGACAAACCCAAGGAGCAACATGACAAGACACATATCACTCAAACTATCAAAAGTTAAGTAAAAGAAAAAAATATTAAAAGCAGCAAGGGAAAAACAACAAATAACATACAAGGGAATCCCCATAAGGTTAACAGCTGATCTATCAGCAGAAACTCTGCAAGCCAGAAGGGAGTGGCAGGACATATTTAAAGTGATGAAAGGGAAAAACCTACAACCAAGATTACTCTACCCAGCAAGGATCTTATTCAGATTCGATGGAGAAATTAAAACCTTTACAGACAAGCAAAAGCTAACAGAATTCAGCACCACCAAACCAGCTTTACAACAAATGCTAAAGGAACATCTCTAGGCAGGAAACACAAAAGAAGGAAAAGATCTACTATAACAAACCCAAAACAATTAAGAAAATGGTAATAGGAACATACATATAGATAACTACCTCAAATGTCAATGGATTAAATGCTCCAACAAAAAGACACAGACTGGCTGAATGGGTACAAAAACAAGACCCATATATATGCTGTCTACAAGAGACCCACTTCAGACCTAGGGATACATACAGACTGAAAGTGAGGGCATGGAAAAAGATATTCCATGCAAATGGAAATCAAAGGAAAGCTGGAGTGGCAATTCTCATATCAGACAAAATAGACTTCAAAATAAAGACTATTACAAGAGACAAGGACACTACATAATGATCAAGGGATCAATCCAAGAAGAAGATAGAACAATTGTAAATATCTATGTACCCAACAGAGGAGCACCTCAATACATAAGGCAAATACTAACAGCCAGGAAAGGGGAAATCAACAGTAACACATTCATAGTAGGGGACTTTAACACCCCACTTTCACCAAGGGACAGATCATCCAAAAGAAAATAAATAACGAAACACAAGTTTTAAATGATACATTAAACAAGATGGACTTAATTGATATTTATAGTACATTCCATACAAAAACAACAGAATACAGTTTCTTCTCAAGTGCTCATGGAACATTCTCCAGGATAGATCATATCTTGGGTCACAGATCAAGCCTTTGTAAATTTAAGAAAATTGAAATCATATCAAGTATATTTTCTGACCACAACACTATGAGACTAGATATCAATTACAGGAAAAAATCTGTAAAAAATAAGAACACATGGAGGCTAAACAATACACTACTGAATAAACCAAGAGATCACTGAAGAAATCAAAGAGGAAATCAAAAAATACCTATAAACAAATGACAATGAAAACACGATGACCCAAAACCTATGGGATGCAGCAAAAGCAGTTCTAAGAGGAAAGTCTATAGCAATAAAATGCTACCTCAAGAAACAAACATCTCAAATAAACAACCTAACCTTATACCTAAAGCAATTAGAGAAAAAAAGGACAAAAAATCCCCACATTTAGCAGAAGGAAAAAAATCATAAAGATCAGATCAGAAATAAATGAAAAATAAATGAAGGAAACAATAGCAAAGATCAATAAAACTAAAAGATGGTTCGTTCAGAAGATAAACAAACTTGATAAACCGTTAGACAGACTCATCAAGAAAAGAAGGAGGAAGACAAATTAATAGAATTAGAAATGAAAAAAGGAGAAGTAACAACTGACACTGCAGAAATACAAAGGATCATGAGAGATTACTACAAGCAACTCTATGCCAATAAAATGGACAACCTGGAAGAAATGCACAAATTCGTAGAAAAGCACAACCTTCTGAGACTGAACCAGGAAGAAATAGAAAATATAAACAGACCCATCACAAGCACTGAAATTGAAACTGTGATTAAAAATCTTCCAACAAACAAAAGCCCAGGACCAGATGGCTTCACAAGCCAATTCTATCAAACATTTAGAGAGGAACTAACACCTATCCTTCTCAAACTCTTCCAAAATATAGCAGAGGGAGGAATACTGCCAACTCATTCTATGAGGCCACCATCACCCTGATACCAAAACCAGACAAATAAGCCACAAAGAAAGAAAACTACAGGCCAATATCGCTGATGAACATAGATGCAAAAATCCTCAACAAAATATTAGCAAACAGAATCAATAGCATATTAAGAGGATCATACACCATGATCAAGTGGGGTTCATCCCAGTAATGCAAGGATTCTTCAATATATGCAAATCAATTAGTGTGATACACCATATTATCAAATTGAAGAATAAAAAACATATGATCAGGGAAGGGTAAGCTGGAACAAAGTGAGACAGTGGCATGAACATATATATACTACCAAATGTAAACTAGATAGCTAGTGGGAAGCAGCTGCATAGCACAGGGAGATCAGCTTGGTGCTTTGTGACCACCTAGAGGGGTGGGATAGGGAGGGTGGGAGGGAGGGAGACCAAGAGGGAAGAGAGATGGTGATATATGTATGTGTCTAAATGATTCACTTTGTTATAAAGCAGAAACTAACACACCATTGTAAAGCAATTATACTCCAATAAAGATATTTAGGGGAAAAAAAAGCATAAGATCATCTCAATAGATGCAGAAAAAGCTTTTGACAAAATTCAACACCCATTTATGATAAAAAATCTCCAGAAAGTAGGCATAGAGGGAACTTACCTCAAAATAATAAAGGCCAGGGCTTCCCTGGTGGCGCAGTGGTTGAGAGTCAGCCTGCCGATGCAGGGGACGCGGGTTCATGCCCCGGTCCAGGAAGATCACACATGCTGCGGAGCAGCTGGACCCATGAGCTATGGCCGCTGAGCCTGCGTGTCAGAAGCCTGTGCTCCGCAGCGGGAGAGGCCACAACAGTGAGAGGCCCTTGTACCGCAAAAAATAAAATAAAATAAAATAAAGGCCATATATGACAAACCCATAGCCAACATCATCCTCAATGGTGAAAAACTGAAACCATTTCCTCTAAGATCACTAATAAGACAAGGTTGCCCACTCTCACCACTATTATTCAACATAGTTTTGGAAGTTTTAGCCACAGCAATCAGAGAAGAAGGAGAAATAAAAGGAATCCAAATCAGAAAAGAAGAAGTAAAGCTGTCACTGCTTGCAGATGACATGATACTATACATAGAGAGTCCTAAAGATGCTACCAGAAAATTAGTAGAGGTAATCAATGAATTTTGTAAAGTAGCAGGATACAAAATTAATGCACAGAAATCTCTTGCATTCCTATAAACTAATGATGAAAAATCTGAAAGTGAAATTAAGAAAACACTTCCATTTACCATTGCATCAAAAAGGATAAAATACCTAGGAATAAATCTACCTAAGGAGACAAAAGACCTGTATGCAGAAAACTATAAGACACTGATGAAAGAAATTAAGGACAATACAAACAGATGGAGAGATATACCATGTTCTTGGATTAGGAGAATCCTTGAAAATGACTCTACTACCCAAAGCAATCTACAGATTCCATGCAATCCCTATCAAACTACCACAGAACTAGAACAGAAATTTCACAATTTGTATGGAAACACAAAAGACGCTGAATAGCCAAAGCAGTCTTGAGAAAGAAAAACAAAGCTGGAGGAATCAGGCTCCCTGATTTCAGATTATACGACAAAGCTACAGTAATCGAAACAGTATGGTACTGTCAGAAACAGTACAGAAATGTAGATCAATGGAACAGCATAGAAAGCCCAGAGATAAACCCATGCACATATGGTCACCTTATTTTTGATTAAGGAGGCAAGAATATACAGTGGAGAAAAGACTGCCTCTTCAATAAGTGGTGCTGGGAAAACTGGACAGCTACATGTAAAATAATGAACTTAGAACACTCCGTAACACCATACACAAAAATAAACAAGATGGATTAAAGATCTAAATGTAAGGCCAGACACTATACAACTTTTAGAGGAAAACATAGGCAGAACACAGTATGACATAAATCACAGCAAGATCCTTTTTGACCCACCTCCTAGAGAAATGGAAATAAAAACAAAAATAAACAAATAGGACCTAATGAAACTTAAAAGCTTTTGCACAGCAAAGGAAACCATAAACAAGACCAAAAGACAACCCTCAGAATTGGAGATGTATTCCTTTAAAACTGGGCCACTGTGACTGGTTGATCATAAGTAACAATCTTCAGATCCATATTCATGTATAAGAAACGATTTCTTTTTAACATAATTTCTAATAATGTCCCTGCTTTTTTTTTTTTTTTTTTTTTTTTTTTGCGGTACACAGGCCTCTCACTGTTGTGGCCTCTCCCGTTGTGGAGCACATGATCCGGACGCGCAGGCTCAGCGGCCATGGCTCACGGGCCTAGCCGCTCCAGAGCATGTGGGATCTTCCCGGACCGGGGCACGAACCCGTGTCCCCTGCATCGGCAGGCGTACTCTCAACCACTGCACCACCAGGGAAGCCCTCCCTGCTCTCAATGGGATGCTTGAGCATTAACTGGAAGGGGAGACCGAATAAAATACAGAGTTTTGTTTTTCTTTTTAATCCAGAGCTTTTTATAAACATGTTTCTAGTTTTCTCTGACGTCATTTGGAAGAGACCCAATTTAGAAGTGTCCTGCGTAGAAGTCAAAGACACAAGTCACACCTTAAAGGGGAGCTACGGTTATAACACATCTCTGCTGGGTCTATCAGACACTACTCTACTTTGTCCTTTAAAAGAAAAGAAAAAAGGGAAAAACAGAACTAGCCTAGGGTCTGAATCCATCTTAGGGAGAAAAACAGACAAACGGAAGCTGGCACTGCTACAGGCAAAGCACTGGAAAAAGGTTTTTCTCACATACCACCAGCAGGCAAACATCTTGTAACTCCTCTGAGCACAGAACTCTGGTTTTAAATTATTCTTGACTCCTTCTCTTTCCTCACAGGGTAAGGGGGAGAGTGGTCAAAATAGCTTCATTTGGAAACGTACTTATGAACTCTGTGTGAAAAAAAACAAATAATAACAAGCATGTTAGCCAGAGTTTTCTAGTTTAAACTATATTTGAGGCAAGAGGATCTGGCCCAGCTGCACATTTTGATTATATTTTAAGAAAAAGAAGTCTAGTGTCCCTCTTTTTCTGTATTTCTAACATAATATAGAATTGCATACACTGCAAATCAGAATAATTTGAGAGCTAATTTTTACTTGAGAAACAAAAATACTATTTGGAAATTAGAAAAGTGAGAAGAAACGGAATCATGAATATAGGCAAGTACATGAAAAAGAAAGGCCTTTGGAAATTCATGAATGTCCTGGTCAAACAAATACGAAGGTATGCTAAAAGATGTGTGAGATACACCACTACACAAAATCCTTGTTTACCTAGAATCCAAACATCCAGATGTCTGGAGTTGCACTTCATTTTTGTGAGAAAGAGTTAATAGGATAATCAGGTTATGAGCCTGAACACTGCAAAGCCTCCAGAACTTAAAAGCTCTACACTCATATCAACATTTCCAATTTCTTCCTTGACATCTTCCCCCGATACATCAAAGGCATCTGGAATTTAGCATCGTCAAACCGAAGACCTGATTTCCCCTCGCAAACTGGATAGTTTTCACTCTTCCCTCATCTCAGTAAATGGCCCCAATATTTACCAAGAGGCTTAAGTCAAAAACCCAGGAGTCAGGCCAGCTTCAGCGGCATGTGACCAGCGCAATCACACGGAGCCACACGCTCAGAAAGGTCCTGCACTTGAAGTTTAATGCCCTGTGGTTGCTGTCTGGCATTTCTTCTAATTTGATCTTCTAATTTGCATTTTGTAAGTGAAATCTGATGGAACAGTGAAGCACCCCAAGGGCTTGGAGCTTTGACTCACATGTGGAGCTGCCTCTCGCCACCTCCCTGCATCCCAGGACAGGTTGTCAGTCTTCTGTTTCTTGTTCCCTGGCATCCTGAGTCTCCCCCCGACTCCCCCTTCCTGTTACCGCCCAGCTGTCCTCTGCCCGTGACGGTGACCAGATCATGTTGGTGGCCGGCAGGGGCATTGCATTTTGCAGTGGGGACCTGAGGGAAGGTATATGGAGAGTCAAGGTTAAGCACACTCAGCCAGTGGTGTCTCAACAGGGCACAGTAGTGGCCATCACTGCTCAGGGCTGGCAGTGCCATAATGCATTTGCGGGCTACCTGGCACGGGGACACCTCTTGCCCACCCTCGCATCCAGGTACCAAATGCATCCTGGCGCAGAGGCTACAACACCTCGGGGGTTGCCTGTTGGCCATGGTTGAGGCAGCAGGCCTGTGGAAGGGGGGATTAACTTCCCAGTCCCCAGTGGGGGGCACAACACGTCCGCTCCTCGTTGGCGAGACAGTAAACCCAGCAGTTGGTTGATTGAGCCCATACCGAGCTGTGGGGCAGAAACCGGGGGTGCCTGTGAGGTTGTGGACTTTGTCCTGCAAGTATCCCCATGCCCGAGGGAGAGTGACATTCAATAGCAAATAAAAAAGCATCATGACAGATGAAGAGAGAGACCATGGATGAAAGGCAACAGTTTTACATTTTAGAACTTTTAATGACACTTTTTTTCCTGCTCTTTGAACAAGGAACCCCACATTTTCATTTTGCACTGGGCCACACATATTATACACCCAGCCCTACAAGGAGTCATCATTTGTAAGTCCATATTTTCTGTCTACAACCCTGCTGTTTCCATGACCAAAATAGATTCCATGTTCACATCTCTCCATCTGCACCTCTCCCCTCCACTATGTCATTAAACCTTCCAACGAGGCCTGGCCTCTAACGTCTCCTCACAACACCCAGAGTGATCTTTTAAAAACTTAAAGTCACTTTAAAGGCTCAAAGGCTTCCCATCATACTTAGTAGGAGGTCCAAAGTCCTACTCAAGACCTACAATGTCCTACCTGATCTGGTTCCTGCCAAATCTCCCCGCTCTTCCATAATATTCCAGCCACTCTGCTTCCTTCCCACCACCTGAACACATCAGCCTGCACCCCCTGCCCCCCTCCCACCCAGGACCCCTTCCTCCTCTCATAACATCTCACATCCCATTCCTTCTGCTCAGAACCACAGCCCTTTCCCAACTCCACCCTATACACGGTGCAGGCACTAGGGCGTGCAGGCAGGGCTGGCTGCTTCCAGCCTACAGGCCAATCCTCAGACAGAACCTCCCAGATGTCGTTCCTCAGTCTTCCTCCTACACTATGCTGTTCCCTTCAGGTCAAGTGTGCTGATTGAGGCGTTTGTTTGTCTATTTCTTAACTAGTTTCTGTCTGCCTGCCTCCTGACAGCTTCATGAAGACAATATGTCTGTCTTCTCAACCAATCTCTATCCAGGAACCTAGCAGAGGACTTGAGCATAGCACTCAGCAATTAGCTATTAAATTAATAAAAACTCATTACAGTTATAGTATTTGGTGTATTCATTTCGGAAGTTGGAAACCTGGGTATATTATGTGTAGTTATTAAGTTTACCACAAAGGAGACAACTCCTGTCTCTCCCTATATAGTCAAATTCAAACTTGCACATTAATTTTTATGTCTCAACCCAATCATTGAACTGTTGACTAGGGTATCTATGAGTCATGTTTTCACGGAAGAAGGGAAACACAGTGTTACTTTGGAAAGAGTAAGCTAAATTTTGAGATGAATCAGAAATTACCTAGAGGGATAAACTCAAAATCAAACAAGCCTTCTCTCTCCCTCCCTCCCTTTTTCCTTCCTTCCTTCCTTCTTGCCATCTTTCCTTTGTTTTTAATAATAGTCCGGAATATCCATCTCTCAAATTTCATTACAAAGTTTAAGAAAGCAAATAAAATTGCTTTTTAAGTAAAATGTTCACTATTTATTTCAGCTATTATTTTAGTTTCTGGTAAAGGTTTATGTGGTAAGCTGAATAACGGTCCTCCAAAGATGTCCACATCCCAACCCTGGGACTGAGAATATTTCACCTCACAAGGCAAAAGGGCCTTTGCGAGGTGATTAAGTGAAGGATCTTGGGATGGGGAGATTATCCAGTTTGGACCAGTGTAATCAAACAGATCCTTATAAGAGGGAGGCAAGAGGGCCAGAAACAAGAGACTGGAAAATGTTACCTTGCTGGTTTTGAAGACGGAGGATGGGAACAGGAGCGAGGAATGCAGAGGTAGTCTCTGGAGTTAGAAAAGGCAAGAAAATGGATTTTCCCCTAGAGCCTCCAGAAGGAATGCAGCCTTGCTGATACTTAATTTTAGGACCTCTACACTGCAGAACTGTAGGATAGTACACTTGTGTTATTTTAAGCCAGCAAATTTGCGGTCTTTGTTGCAGCAGCCATAGGAAACTAATATGGCTTCTGATTAAGGACAGTTATATAGTTGATGCTTTTACATAGAGTGTAGAGCAGAAGCATAGGTGAAAAAAAGCCAGGACATATGATCTACCCTGCTGTTTCCTAAACCTGCCTAGGGATCAGAGTCATGTGGGGCATTTGTTGTGAACACGACACCCAGGACTCCTTCCTTCCACACACTGGGTCAAGAATTCTGGTCCAATACAGGAAATGAAGCCCAAGAAAGTGAAATGATGTTCCCAAGGCTGCAAGGATAGTCGTTAGCTGGTCAAGAGCAAAACTCTGACCCTCAACCTATAGCTCCAAGATTACTGTTCCACACTGAGATTTTATACTGATCATGAAAGGGCCTTACAAACGATTTAAAGGGATTAGAGCATAATTTTATGTTTTTTTAAAGATTAAGATGTTTCAACATATCAGGTCATACATAAAAGTGGGAGGGGACTATGTTAGATTAAAGAGTCTTAAGGACCTATTACTGCCGGAACGTGTTGCCCGCCCCCCCAAATTCATATATTGAAGCCCTAACCCCAGGGGGACTGTATTTGGAGATGGGACCTCTGAAGAAGTAATCAAGGTTTAATGATGTTATAAGGATGGGGTTAGTGTCCTCAGAAGAAGAGATGCCAGCAAGCTTGTGCCTGGGTTCTCTCTCTGTGTAAGTACACATGGAATGGCCATGTGAGCAGACAGGGAGAAAGTGGCCATCCACAAGCCAGGAAGAAAGCTCTCACCAGAAACTGACCCTGTCGGACCTCGATCTGGGACTTCCAGCTTCTACAACTGTGAGAAAATAAATTCCTACTGGTTAAGCCACCCAGTCTCTGGTATTTTGTTATGCCAGCCTGAGCTGAATAAGACAGGACCATAATAACCAGATGCATGTGTGGTCCTGAATTGGATACTGATTTAGGCAAACCAGCCTTAAAGGGCATATTTGACTCAATTGGGGAATTCCAAATGAGGTCTGGGTATTAGATGAGATGAAAAGTTACAGAAATGGAAAAGTAAAGTTTATGAACTGAAAATATACAGATTACAAAATAATATGTATAGTATTATCTCATGCTGTGAAACAATACAAAAATGTGTGTATGTGTATATATATGTCTATATATAGATATGTATGTGTGTGTGTGTATATATGTATATATACATATATATCTGGAAAGATACACATTAAAGTATTACAGTTTGGAGCTCTCAGTGGTGGGAATGTGAGTAATTTTTAAGTTGATTTGTCTGTATTCACTAATTTTCTTCCATATATATGTACTACTTCCATACAAAATGAAATACCATTTAAAAAATTGATGCCAAGTCCTTCTTTAGGAAAAAAAAAATCTTGTCAATTTATGGAATGTTTCTGATCTTCTTCATGCCTTACACTGAACCATTTTCACTGTCCCATCTTTCTCCCAGCAGACCAGCCACAATTATGATCAAATAGCTGTCAGTAAGGAGAGCTGCTAATAGATACCCTGCCGCATAAAAAAGGAAAAGCAACAAGCGTCGTTTGTCTACTGGGTCCAAGCTTCCATTCATTTATAGTTGAGGCAACTCATGATTCAATCTAATTCAAACAAGACCTGCTGGGTGAATTAACCCATTCTCCCTAAGAACGTAGTCCTCTAAATAATGTAGTATTTACATTAAAAAGGTACGTAAATACCATCTTCTGTTCTGACATGGAAGCATTCAGGAAACCATTAGACATGGCAGTAGAGGGACATAACTGAAATACAAAGTTTTAATTTTATTCCATTCAACAGCCTTTACTGAGTATCTAATGTGCTCAAAGCTCTAGGCTGGAACACTCCACTCCCTCTTACCTGAAATGTTTTAGTCTTTCTTCCTCACCGCTTATCTGAATTTCACCTCTTCTAAAACACCTAACCCAGATTTCTCCAAGAAGTCTTATCTGATTTCTCCAGGCCAGAGCAAATATCCCACTTGTCTGAAAATGCAGGATGCATAATATCTCTTTGAGCCCATATAAGCCTTCAACCCTCAGTTATTTAAATATATTTTTAACTGCTCTCCCTGTAGGGCCTGTAGACTGTAGGGCCCTGTGGGGTAGAGTCCTTTTTAAAAATCATCAATGTTTTCCACAGCATTTTATACTCGGTAGACACTGAATAAATGCTTGTTGATTAACTGACAGATCTGGGATTTGCCTTTCTCTTGGTCCAAAACTGTAGTACAAAACTGATAGAGTACAGTTAATATCTGTTGAAATAGATGCCAATTCTTGGTCTCGAAACACAGCAGTGATCCCTTTCTAAAGAGTCTAGGATTTTACCCTGTTTTCTAACTGGCTCTACAAAGGGCAGGGCTGGTGTGTTAAGTTACAAGACAAAGAAGAAATCTCTTCCTTCCAGTCTGTGCCAGATGCGTTGAAAAACTGAATGAGAACTGGAGGTTTCCACAGTCATGCACCAGGTGACAAGAAAGAAGCTTTTTCAAAGGAGTAAAACTGCTCTTTCTCTGCTAAGAGAGCATCTTAAGAAGCAAGAAACAGCCAGGCTGAAAGTTGTGTCTTTGCCCCCACTTTTCCAGTGCTGAGCCAGGAAAATGAGATACTGAAGACGTGACATGTTGCCAAACCCCTGAGAAATAAGGCATTTGCTACTGGGGATGCGAGAGGGTTGGTGACATTTAATTGAGGAATTGCCCAGTTTTCCATCTAGTTGAAGGCAATGGATCTTAGCAACGAGATGGCTCTGTTCCACGCTCTGAGGACGCAATTAGAAACACGGGAAGCTTCATGTCTTGACTCTGGTTCTTCCAGAAAGACACTTAGAGTATGTTACATTTTGAACCTACTCTTCTATGCAGCAGAAGCTGATCCCATAAGACACGGGCTGTGGAGTTACACAGATTTGTGTTAAATAACTGGCTCTGCAATTTATTAGCTCTGTGGCCTTGGACAAGTATTTCTCTTTGTTCCTTAATTTTGTGATCTGTGAAACAGACACTCTCATATAATACACATACGTACACACACATCACAATGATTGGCTAAGGCAAGTAATTTTCAGGGCATCTGACATACACTTCTTTAAAAATGGAGTTTCTATTATTATTCTATACTATCACCAAGGACACTCTTAAATCCTTATAAATTCAAAATCCTTAGTCTACTGAACTTCCAGCCTTGGAGGAAACGGTCTACCCGAGGCAGTTCTACAGAAGATCAGAGTATATTAGAACTCTGTATAGAACAGAGTATATTGGAATAGTTGCACCCAAGGCTCTCAGTGTTACCTCACTTCAGTTTTCCAAGTCTCTAGACTGGCTGCTATGCTGTTCCTCATGTTGATCAAGCGCTTTATACCTTTGCCTTGTCACCTATTTATTGCCTATTCCTAGCATGTCCTCGGCTGCCATTCTCTATATATAGCCAAGTCCCATCACCCTTCAAGGCTTAGTCCAAGTCACTGTCTTTGTGGAACTGTAAGCCACAGACAGAAGCTACCGTTTTTTTCCTAGAACCTCTCCATACAGTACTTTGCTATTACTTCCCTTCCACGTTTATTTCATTCCATTTTCCATTTGATTATCTATTTAACAGGCAAGCTTTTTTGCATCCCCAGCAGCAAATGCCTCATTTCTCAAGGATGTATCTTTTTACAGAGAGTACACCCTCTGCAAATGTGTATATTTCACACCTAGAAAGTGCAAAAAGATACACGGGTCTGGGGGCTTCCCTGGTGGCGCAGCGGTTGAGAGTCCGCCTGCCGATGCAGGGGACACGGGTACGTGCCCCGGTCCGGGAGGATCCCACATGCCGCGGAGTGGCTGGGCCCGTGGGCCATGGCCGCTGGGCCTGCACGTCTGGAGTCTGTGCTCCGCAGTGGGAGGGGCCACAGCAGTGAGAGGCCCACGTACCACAAAAAAAAAAAAAAAAAGATACATGGGTCTAGATCTTTTTACATAATTGGTGCTCAATAAATGGCTGATGAATAAATAAATAGATGAAGAGCTTCCAGCCTATTTTTGAATCAATTAAAGAACCTGATCTATTCTGTAGGAGGAACATCCATCCTCCCCCCTCCTAATTTCCACCATACTTCTTCTGGTATTTCTACTTTTCCCCATAAAACAGCAACATCTGCTCTTTTGGAAGTATTGGTAAGAACACTTCCGTCTGTCCTCCCACCCTGTCTCACTCATTCCTGCCCAAATGAGGAAGAAGGAAATATCTCACCAGTAAGGTAAGAAAGGGGCCCAAGGGCTTCCCTCGTGGTGCAGTGGTTAAGAATCCTCCTGCCAATGCAGGGAACACGGGTTCGAGCCCTGGTCAGGGAAGATCCCACATGCCACGGAACTAAGCCCGTGCGCCACAACTACTGAGCCTGCGCTCTAGAGCCCGCGAGCCACAACTACTGAGCTCGCGTGCCACAAGTACTGATGCCCACGAGCCTAGAGCCCATGCTCCACAACAAGAGAAGCCACCGCAATGAGAAGCCCATGCACCGCGATGAAGAGTAGCCCCCACTTGCCACAACTAGAGAAAGCCCGCGTGCAGCAATGGAGACCCAATACAGACAAAAAATAAATAAATTAAATAAATAAATTTAAAATAAAAAAGAAAGAAAGGGGCCCAAGTATCAGGCAACCAACCCATTCCAGAGGCTCAGCGTGCCACCATATGGGTAAGTCAGCCTGATTCAGAGGCACTATTGGTCTAGGCCATCAGTGCTAACCCAGCTTGCCCATGAGTCCTGTGTGGACTTTTCACCTAGTTCACAACTTATAGAGGGATAAGGGCATGACCTGCCTCTATATAGACATCTGATAATACTTTTCCAAGTCCTGACATTGAGCTAATGCTGGGAAGGGTACCAGGAAGAAATAATATTTCAAAATATGGCATTTCTAAAGGAAAACAGAATATTCTGCAGTTTATACATCAGAGGGATGAAAGAAAAACCCCAAGAAGCTGTAACCCTTCTTTGAACTGAAATTCTAAATATGATGTTTCATTAATAGGCTACTACAAAATCAAAATGGGCCTCCAGCCAGTGCATTCTTAAATTAGAGGCTTACACATCATTGGAACAAGCTCCACCAGGATGGCACTATATTCAGTAGAGGATGTTAAAAGTCCTAAAATAATTTGACGTAAGGCTTAATAGTAGGTGCCCCGCCATAAAAGATTAAAAACGTCATCTAAATGGAAAGAAAGGCATGCATCTTCCTACACTCATAGGAGGTTTACACACAACTAGATGACAGATCCTGACCACAACACAACACATCTTTGAATTCATTTACCGCAATAGCAAATGCAGAAGAGTGTAAAGTGGTGGCTTTTCACAGACACCAATTTTAATTCAACAAGGATCTAATGAGTTTCTGCTTGGTATGCAGTATGCTAGCAGAGCAGGATCCCCCTAGGCATCAAAACACATGTCATCTAGCTTGTTGTGTACTCCATACTGGTATTTTTGTTTGAATTCCTCTACTGGATAATTATAATCAGGGGCAGATCCAGATTTTATGGGGCCTGAAGCTTATACAATTGGAGAGTATGCTCTTTAAGAAAAAGAATACAAAATTATAAACACAAAATCAAGTGGACATTCTTGGAAGGGGTTCTTGCAAGCCAAGACACTGAGGCTTAAGATGCATTAGCTTTTCAGTAAATCCTCCTCCGGTTATAGCACTTAGTCCTTGTCCCAATAAAATCCTCTAGCTAATGGTATGGTCGATACTTGCCAAAAAGACTCTGCAAGTGATGAAACACAAATGATGGTGAAGATGATGATGAATATGATAATAATGACGAAGATACGGTGAAGATGATGAATATGATAATGATGATGAAATGATGATCCAAAAGAAGGAGGGGAAGGAAGAGAAGAAGATTTATACACACAGCATATCTCCGTATCGCTTCTTGCTCTTGCCAGTGGCCGGTGGAACTCCGTATCAGAAGCCTAGAAGACGGCGCTCTCCTGACTCAACTGTCTTGTAGCAGCTCTGCTACTCTCTTCCACACACAACCCCTTGTCTGGAGCCTGCGGCCCCAACAAATGGCCTGACATTCACTATAACTTATCTTCACAGTGCACCATTCAGAAGAATCTGAGGGGCCTGTACATCAATCTCTTTCATTTCTACAGTAGTTTAGAGGATTTCTTTTTCTTTTATACAAGAGTCATGACAAAAGCCAACTGAAGTTTTTCTGCAAATATATCTCCTGTGATATGTTACTTCTCTTTCTTTCATGATTGTGAAACAGAAAAGGAAGACAATTTTCTCTATAGTAAAAGGAGGTTCAGTAGATACCCAGGTGTAAAGGCTGAAAGGAGAAAACATATGATTATTTCAATCTAGTTAAGTTAGGTTTCCAAATGTTGCTTTTCCTTAGTTGGTTTTCAGAGAAATACTTTAACTACCTAGTTTTCATCTCATGATTTATTTATTCAATAGGTAGTTTAAATGTGTACCATGTGCTTGTAGTCTGTTAGATGCAGGTGATCTAGCCATGAATTTGTAAGAAAAGGCACATGCCTAAACATCATGCAAAAAGAAACCCTCCCCCAAGAAACATACCACTCACCTTATCAGTGTGGGTATATTGCATCTACTTTTGGTACTAGGATGCTGAGGGGTGCGCATACAGGGATTAAAAATAACAAATAGGGGCTTCCCTGGTGGCGCAGTGGTTGGGAGTCCGCCTGCCAATGCAGGGGACACGGGTTCGTGCCCCGGTCCGGGAAGATCCCACATGCCGCAGAGCGGCTGGGCCCGTGAGCCATGACCGCTGAGCCTGCGCGTCCGGAGCCTGTGCTCCGCAGTGGGAGAGGCCACAGCAGTGAGAGGCCCGCGTACAGCAAAAAAAAAAAAAAAAAAAAAAAAATAACAATAGTATTTGAGAGGCTCTTTTAAAATGGGCAATAAAGTTTGGCAGTTACGCATCTATATATTAGTGTGTTGTAGGGAAAAAATGAACATGAAAGGCTAAGTGTGCTGGTTGTTTCAGTAGACAGGCACAGGGTACTACTGGGGGCGGGGGGCGGAAATAGATGGACTAATTAGTTCTTACGGGTAGGTGGTGGGGGAGACCATAATGGAAGAGTACATATGACCTAAAGATGGCATCCCAGTACTATGTGTGTATGGGGGCAAGAATGCCACTCTCCAGGCAGATAAACAGGTCCTGTGGCAGGAAAGTGCATGATGCATTTGGGGAAAGAAGAGGATAGCTGAACTGTAGAGAGAAGGTGAGCCTGGGAAGGTGGGCAGAGGCCAAGTCTTGCAGAATTTTATAGCCCATACCAAGGATTTAGCCTTTTACCTAATATATGCCATTTTGCACATTTGTGAAAACAGATAGAAAAAAAGACTAAAACAGCCTCTACATGTAGTATGGTGGATGGAAAGAGATCTTGTTAGGATCTTCCAAGTCTTTGGTACAAACCCAGAGAAAAGATCCCCGAGGGTGGAAAATGTTTCTTACCTCCATATTCCCCAAGTCTAACAAGGTAAGTAAAAAAGTAAGACTCTGGGGGCTTCCCTGGTGGTGCAGTGGTTAAGAATCCGCCTGCCAATGCAGGGGACACAGGTTTGATCCCTGGTCTGGAAGGATCCTATATGCCGCGCAGCAACTAAGCCCGTGCACCACAACTATTGAGCCTGCGCTCTAGAGCCCGCGAGCCACAATTACTGAAGCTTGCGCACCTAGAGCCGGTGCTCCGCAACAAGAAAAGCCACTGCAATGAGAAGCCCGCGCACCGCAACGAAGAGCAGCCCCCACTCATGGCAACTAGAGAAAGCCCGCGAGCAGCAACAAAGACCCAATGGAGCCAAAAATAAATAATTAAATTAATAAATTTATTTAAAAAATAAAAGTAAGACTCTGGGTGGGCATGTTGCCTCTGTAAATTTCGGTTTCCTTATCTGTAAAGTGAAACCTTCGCCATAGGTTTGTGTGTGTGTGTGGCCCCATTTTTTTAAACTTTTTATTTTGAAATAATTTTAGATGTGTAGAAAAGTTGTAAATCTTGATACAATACAGAATCCCTGTATATACCTCACCCTGCTTCCCCTAATATCAACATCTTACAGAAGCATGGTATATTTATGAAAACTGAGAAATCAACATGGGTGTAATACTTTTCACTACACTGCAGACTTTAATTAGATTTCATCAGTTTTTCCATTAACACCTCTTTTCTGTACCAGGACTCAGCTCAGGCCACCTCACTGCATTTAGTCATCGTATCTCCTTAGCCTTCCCCAATCTATGACTGTTTCTCCATCTTCCTTTGTCTTTCATGACCCTGACACCTTTGAAAAGCAGTGGCTAGGTATTTTGTAGAATGCCTCTCCCCATGTTTTCCCACGGATAAAGTGAGGATGTGGATTTTGGGGTAGAATACTCTCTCCTTGGCCATATGATTTTGAGTTTTGCACAGCTCTGGACTTACAAGAAAGTCATTTTCCCCTGGTCTCTACCCTCGTCTTCATTCTACCAGGTGCAGAATCATCTGCACATCAGACCTGAAGGAAGCTTAAGATAGACAGTCACAGGAAGTCCTCTGTCCTACCTAGTTTGCCTTTTAGGAGGCTCATTAATCTTTAACCCTCCTTAAACATTATTTATCCTCTTCATTTCTTGTATTTTTCCCTTCTCTCTGTACCTTGAAGCCACTACAGATGCAATATGTCTACAATGACAAGGTAAGTATTATGTTCTGTAGAAGAGTTTTCTTTTTAATGTGATTATTTTTGGTCTCTAATACCCCCAGGAAATCTCTTTCAAGGTAGCCTAGTCTATCTACACTGGCAGGGAATTAGCACGTGCAAGACCTGTGCCTGCAAATTTTCTAGACCTCACTGTTTGCTCTTTAAAAAGACAATGACTCATTCCCAATTATCTTTTCTCTTGAAGACAGAATTGTCTCCCTGGATTTAAATCGCACCCATCAGTGTGCTACCTAATCTGTGGATGGAAATCTGTAAAGTTGGAACACAATAGAAGCAAGATTTCTTTGCGCCTTAAGATAAGTCTCTTTCAGTTTGTACAGGTAACTTTGACTTTAGGTAAATTTGATGGGCAGAATTGCCTGCTTTCAGAGTTAGGAAATTAGGATCTGAGAACTGTGAAGGTGTCATTAGGTGAACTCAAAGACTTGGAGAAATGCTGGGTGTCAGGGGAAACACTGAAGAGAAAATTATTGCAGTTGTACTGCTTTAAAAGTTCCATCACACTTGCTTTCACTTTCTTGAACACATGGTGCTTTCCTCTGCCTCAGGGCCTTTGCACATGCTGCTCCTTCCATCTAGATAGCTCTCCTCCTCATCTTCCTTTTTTGTCTTCCTTGGGAAAGCCTTCATCCACCAGACTAGGTCAGGTCCTCCTTCATATGCTTTCACAATTCCACGTGCTTCTCCTTCATAGACTTTGAACACAGTTTATAATTACACATGTGTGTTGTAAATTAATAACCATAACGTCAGCTAACAATTTCTGGGCACTCTCTCCACGTGCCAAGTGCTGTACCTCTCATTCAGTCTCCAAAATAAAACTCTGAGGAGACTGAGCTACAACTAGATCAATGTCTGGCACGTCAGTAAACTGCAGGTGACAGGAGGGCAGGTTCAGTGTTTGTGTTGCTCTACCCTAAATCACTGTTGTCTGGCAAAGAGCCTGGCAGGAAAAAAGATGCTTGGTATGCATTTATTAAACACATGCCTGCAGCATGAGGTAGCAGGAAAAACACACGCTTCAGAGTCAAACACATCCAGTTTCAAATCTCAATTCTATGATTGGCTAGCTCTATAAACTTAGACAAAGTACTTAGTTTCTGTAAGTCTTAAGAGTCCTCATCCATTTGAGGTAATGGGACCTCACTACAAAAGCCTTCAAGGGGATTAAATAACATAGCTGAAAGCATACAGTCATGCTCTGCATGAACTAGATGGCTTCGTTACTCCTTTGAAAAAATATTTCTTAGTGTTCTAACAGTTCTTCACACAATTAGCCATGCTATCCTGTCAGTACCTTAGTTCATTTGGACACTTTGCTCACCAAATGCTATGCTTCGGGATAATGACTTTGGGTTCCTTCTATGATGTTATTTCAAGAATGAAGATGGGTTTATTAATGTTCGGGGGAACACATGTCCAGTGGAAACTGACAGGAAATCATCATTTTACAATCTATTTTATTGGTTTCTAAAGAGGCAAACTGCATTCTGTTCCACTCTTGCAGAACCACCCAAATAGTCACCCCATCCTACTTTTCTGGTTTATAAACTCACCTGCTTTAACCACTTTATTAAAGTTTTGGTAGCAGGTGGAAGTTGTACTGATAGATGGCAGAATTGAATCCCAAATTAAAAGATGCAGGAGATGAAAGAGCCTCATGATATCAGCATTTCAAAGTAGGAAAGCAAACAGGAAGACTCACAAAGAAAAAGTGTCAAAAACACCTTAGACATTCCTTTGAAATACCTCAATTCCCAAAATAACAGAATGGTTATCTAGTGGTATCCATTATGTCCTCCTAATTACCTTATGAAATTTATGCTGGAAACATGTAGAAGTCATGAAAAATAAAACTGCCAATAAAATATGTGAGACTAAGGAGTGCTCACAGACAGAAAATAACAAAACTTGCTTACATTTATTAAGCATTTACGACATGCTAGGCTCTGAACCAGACATTTTAACTGATTTTATTTTCATTGTGCCCTGTGACGTATTTATTCAACAAATATTTATCAAGTGCTTGCAATGCATCAGCCACTATGCTTAGAACAAGACAGACAAGATACCTGCCTGCACAAAGCATGCATCTAGGAGGGAAGACATACATTAAACAGTTTCTTAATGTTTACTGCATAACTTAGGGTGATCAACTCATCCCAGTTTGCCTGGGACTTTCGGTTTCAAGACTGAAAGATCTGTATCCTTGGAATACACCCTCAGTTCTGGGCATAGGAGGAGAGTTGGTCACCTAGCAAAATGACAAAAGATATAATTAAATATAGTAAGCACTATTATAAAGAAGTGCAGGGTTTATGAACGATGAATGATTAGCTCTCTTTGACAGTTGAAGAAACTGAGCTTTACAAAAGTTAATATGCCCATATAGAAAGTAGGGATATGAAGCCCAGTTGTTCTGACTCCCAATTACATGGCCTGATTCCATGTCTG
The DNA here is from genome assembly GCF_039906515.1 of Pseudorca crassidens. NCBI lineage: Eukaryota > Metazoa > Chordata > Mammalia > Artiodactyla > Delphinidae > Pseudorca > Pseudorca crassidens. Next base: position 131,732,136 of record NC_090298.1, on the reverse strand, counting down.
AGTCAAAGAAATATCTTCTGATACTTTAAACTTGAGAGTACAAATCTAGACTTGCACTAATTAATGAAATGCTTCCAAAAGGTTTGGTGGAGGAATAGTCATCAGAGCAAGGAAAGAAAGAATTCACAGCAAATCCCTTGGGTCTGGATCCTGAATGCAACTCCATCCCTATCGGAAATGCATGAAAAAGAAACAACTGCATACCCTCTGCCATCCCCACCTTGCAGCTGTGGGTGGCTCAGGAACAAACAAAGGAAAGCATTTTTCAGCTTGACTGCAGTCTTTTGTGGGAGACAAATTGTGTTTCTTCAGGGGTAAGGAGTAGGGTAGGAGAGGGTGACTGTTAAAAATTAGCAAGGCATACCTAAATACCTCTGGGCAGGGGAGGAAAATGCCCCTGCAGGGGGTTTCAGCAGACTGCACCAGCTTGTTTCCATTAGAAAGATGCAGTTTTCCCTTGGTATAAACCCAGTGAGGGAAGGACTGTGTCTTGCACTGAGCAGTTCTATTTCGCTGGCATCCTTTACAGGAGACACAAAACCAAGTGGTCTACAAAATTCGCAAGGTGGGGCAGTAAAAAGAGACTGGGTTACGAATTCCCCCATCACGTTAGCTCCAATGACGGCAGGGTCTTTGGACTGTTTTGGTCACTGCAGTACACAGAACTATATCTTACACAAAGTAGGCACTCACTAATATTGGATGGATGGATGGATGGATGGATGGATGGATGGATGGATGGATGGATGGATGGAGAGATAAATGAGTGGATGGATAAGGAGATAACAGTCCTAGTTTCTAATTTGTGAGTGTAGGACAGCTACTTTACCTCCCTGGACCTTAGCTTTCTCATCTATTAAATGGGAGAATTTAACTGCATGACTTTTATACCTTCCACCAAAGTTCAGAGTTTATGCTCCAAGGTGTATACTTCAGGTTAAGAATCCATCTGTAGATAAGATAATTCTCAGTATCAGGATATATTTCTAGATGCCCAACTACAGAAGAATAGTTCAATATATTATGGCATACTCATAAAATAGAAAAATAAATTACCACTGACATTGATACAATAGAAGTATATTTATTGACAAGGAAATTGCTCATGGTACTGTTAATGTTTTAAAGAGTTATAAAACAGCATAAGCAGTACAGTGTAATCCATATGTGTACAAATGTGCAGGCTTAGAGAGAAATCTGAAAAGATATATACTAACATGTTAGCAGTGCCTATCACTGGGTAGTGGATTTATCGATGAGTTTATTTTTTTATGATTATTTGTATCACCTAATTTTCCTCTATGATTATGTTGTTGTCATATAATATAAACAGATATAATGACCTAGCACCTATTAAGCTCCTAGATCTTCACTGGTGAGGTACTGTAATATAGGAGTTAGGACATGGGGTCTGGAATTGGACAGCCTGGTTCAAATCCTGGTTAAGCCCCTTAGTTACTGTGTGACCTCAGGTAAGTTACTCAACCTCTCTTAGCTTCACTTTCCTCTTATATAAAACAAACAGTAACACCCAACTCACAGATTGGTGCTGAAGTTCAAAATTGGTAATCTATGCAAAGTGCCTGGCATACCTTATACATTTGATAAATGTTAGTTATTATTACACCAAATACAAAGAGAGGTTTTTTTTTTTTATACACCTGCCAAATGACATAGACATTGTCCTCAGAGAGTTTTTAATTTGGTGAGAATAATAAGACTAACACACAAGAAACAAAAAGAAAGCATTACAATAACCACCCAGAGCAAAAGATGTGGACTAACTATTGCCTCTCTCTCCCTGAATCTTTACAGGTGATGGGATGCCAAGACCACGTGGTAGAAATCTTCTGCCTCATCTTCACGCCCACCACCACTCCTCCAGCTCTTGTTTATCTTTTGTCTGTTCATTGCATTAAGCTCCAAAGGGTTTCTTGGCTTAATGTCTCTTCAAATTCCCATCTCTCTATGCCAGAGGCCCTCAAAGGGGAGGTTCCCAGAGTAATAGCACTAGTATCACCTGAGAACTTGTTAGAAATGCACATTCTTGGGCTCCACCAAAGAGCTACTGAATCAGAAACTGTAAGGATGGAGCCCAGTAACCTGTGTTGTAGAGCCTTTTCTGGATATGATACTGTCAGATCAGTTTTCCCAAAGGATACATACTCCTGTCACTCTCTACTCTCCAGTTCTCTCTGCCCATTGAGTAAATGGCGATAGATTTTCTTACCCTGCTGCTGAAGGTTTTCCTTCTATGATCTTGCCCCAGTCTACTTCTCCAAGCTCATCTTCAGCTACTTTTAACACTCACAAAATGCTCTAGAAAACTAAAGCACCTAACTCTCCCTGGACACAATCTATGTTAGGATTCTATTCATATATGTTATGCCTTTACTCATGTGAATTCCTAAAAGTGTAATGTAATTTCCTCTTCCTTCCCATCTTTGATGTTTAAACCCCACTAAACCTTAAGACACAGTGCCCACCCATGAAACTTCCCCCACTATACAACCAATCCCCTACAGAGATGACTGCTTTCTCCTCAGAACATCCAAAGCATTAAACTGGCCCAATCTTGCCTCATTTCTTCCCTTGGAATCATCATGATGCATTTGTTTCCTAGGGGTACCATAACAAACTACCACAAACTGGGTTACTTAAAACATTAGAACTGTATTCTCTCACAGTTCTGCAGACTAGAAGTCTGAAATTAAGGTGTTATCAGGGCCATGCCTTTTCTCTCGGGGTGCGGTGTTTCTGGTAATCAGAGTTCCTTGGGTCACAGACACACCACTCCACTCTCAGCCTCTGGAGTCAAAATGGTACTTCCCCTGGGTTTCGGTGTCCATTCTCCTCGTCCTGTAAGGACTCCAGTTATATTGGATTAGGATTGACTTCATCTCAACTTGGATACATCTGCAAAGACCCTATTTATAAATAAGGTCACGTTCTTTGATACTGACAGGATTTCAACATTCTCCCCAACGTACGGGGGAACACAATTCAACCCATAGTAAGGTGCATATATGACATAGCGCCCCTCATTCATAGCAGGCTCCTTGAAGGCAGGTACTCTAGCTCATTCCTATTTTCCCTTCCCTATGCATCCTCCCCAACTCTTGCATCCAATCTCCCCGTGGGACCTTGTTCTGAAAAAGAACTCCTTTAGCATATTATGGTTGAATGGATGGAAAACTAAAGACAGGAGGCAGAAGGTAACTAAGCATTAGTTACATTAACTAGTAACTAAACACTAAATTGTGTGATGTGGTCTATTCAGTTGCGGGGAATTGGGAAGTCAGAGAAGTGGGTCTATGAGGGATGGAGTGCTTAATAAAGGCTTCTTGGAAGCAGAGGGGCTTCTTAATGAATGGATAGGATTTGGGGAAAGACAGAAAAGAGTATAAATTTCCAAGTAGGAAAACAGTATGAACAAAAGATTGTGGAAAATGAAATTAATTTTTTTTTCCTGTATCAATAGAAACAGAGCCCTGGCAAGCAGATCTGGAATGAAAGGTGGACACTAGGCAGAAATGCGAAACAATCCATTGCTTGTTCTTGTTAGTTCAGTGATCACTGTTTGATTTCTCCTCTGTTTCTCCTGCTTGTTTATTATACCCTAGCTGGATTCTAAATTCCATTTCTGAGAGAAGATAATTGAGTTGGCAGCCACATGTGCCCGTGGAACCCTGGACTTCATTCTCCTGACACTAATTATCTTCCTGTGCTAGAGGGCAAGCTAGAGAGTGAGGATAAAGACCAGGTCTGGTTACATTACTGTAGTATCTCCAATGCCTGCCATATAAATAGGCTTAATACACGTATCTTGAATGAATGACAAGATAACTATAAGAATGTCTGCATGTATCAATACATGCATGTGTGTGTGTACATGTGTATGTGTATTTATCGGTGGTTACTTCATTCCATTAACTATAGCTTCCTGATGACCGGAAAGTAACCATTATTGCCTTGGGTTCCTAGGCAATGTTAATTGCTTATTTGACTCAATTTTTTGTTGCTTAGTCCCCAAACTTGTTTACATTATTAATCCATTAGACGGGACTTGCATTTATTTATTAATTTTTTTAATATAGTTGATTTATTATTTTATTTATTTTTGCTGTGTTGGGTCTTCATTTCTGTGCGAGGGCTTTCTCTAGTTGTGGCAGGCGGGGGCCCCTCTTCATTGCAGTGCGCGGGCCTCTCACTATTGCGGCCTCTCTTGTTGTGGAGCACAGGCTCCAGACGCGCAGGCTCAGTAGTTGTGGCCCACGGACCTAGTTTCTCCGTGGCATGTGGGATCTTCCCAGACCAGGGTTCGAACCCGTGTCCCCTGCATTGGCAGGCAGATTCTCAACCACTGCGCCACCACGGAAGCTCTATTTCTGTTTTATAATCAGTTGAATATAGCTTTGTTTGATCAACATTAAATACACCAAAGAACACTAATGCAGAATCTGCTTGTATTCAAATTCAAAGCAGATGATGAGGTCGAAAATGGTGACCTTTTTGAATGAATTCTTAAATTGAATTCTTAAATTGTGGTGTAAAAAGATCACAAAAGCCTAAAAGATGAATGGAAAATGTATGATATTTTGCATATTAGTTTCCCCCTGAATTTCCTCCAGGATACACACTTGAAGTGTACTAGACAAGCAGTACATACGGTTTGTGATTTTGTGCTGAGTCGTATGTCCTCCTAATGGGTAGCATTAACACTGACAGTCTTTCCTTGACAAGCAACAGTAGGTTTGGGACAGCATCATGCTTTATTCTCTTCCTTGGGAAGGAGGAGTATTAAATTTTTATTTTGTGATTTAGACAAAATATTGAATCTCTTTCAAGGAAAAGAAATTCCCCCCAACCTTCTCAGATCTCATAATGTATGGTACCTACGTTTTAATGACTCGTCTAGTACCACCACCTTCGTTATGCAGAGAAGCTTAAGAAAATCAAAAATAATATTCTGATTGATAGAACTCACCATCATTATCATCACAGCAAGTATTTGTTGAAGAATTCCTATATACTAGACAGAGTTTTCCATACTCATTAAGGCAGAGCATTCAGTTCCCTAATTTAATCATCATGATAATGTTATGAGCTAAAAATTATGATTACTATCGTTTTACACAGGATGAAACTGAGGTATGAGAGGATAAATAACTTGCCCAACGGCACATAGGTAGTAATTCAAGGAGTCAGGTTTCAATTCAGGTCTGGCTGACTCTAGAACCTATGTGCTATTTGCTGAATTATTTTTTTACTCATTTTTTAACAGAAAAAGTTAAGCCATAAGAAAATCAACTGATTTTTGGGACTTGCCTGGTGGTGCAGGGGTTAAGAATCCTCCTGCCAATGCAGGGGACACAGGTTCGAGCCCTGGCCCGGGAAGATCCCACATGCCACGGAGCAACTAAGCCCGTGCACCACAAACTACTGAGACTGAGGGCCACAACTACTTGTCTTCGTGGCCAACCAAGTTTATTTGCTACTAGATAGATAGACAGATAGATAGATGATAGATAGCTGGTCAGCTGTACAACTATTTTTTTACATGAATCTTGACTGATGTATTATACAAAAATACAAAAGTAGCACAATCTTAGCTCTTATTTGCTCATTCACTCATTTATTCATTTTTAAAATATATACTCAGCATATTGAGTACCTATCACATATGATGTTTTAAGGAGAACATGTAACATTTAAAAATGTGATCCCTCCCATCTAAGGGAGAGACTGAAATAGTTATCATCATGATATCTGCTATTCAATTGTCATCATAGTCCAGTAAAATTAGAATCAGTATCAGACCCATAAAAGTTGTGGGACAGGAGGCATACTCCTATTGGCAGCATTCTGTTTCATTTGCCCCCAGGTGGACAGGTCTTCAGAGAACCTTTCCATTCATTCAAAACACATTCTTAAAGCCTTTCTTCACACTAAGGTGTTAAAGCTGAAATAAAGTACCTGCCTTTCTAGAAAGCTTGGTATCCAACTTGGATCTGAATACTTAAAACAGATTATGCACCAGAAGGAGAGTTTGAAAAATCACATGGGAATGAATAAGGATTGCTTTTGATGGAAAGGGCCAAAATGCTTTTCTGATATTTTTATAATTGCATTGCATTTGCTGAGCCCGTTTGAAATACCAAAGGGATGTCACCAAAATGCCTTTCTTCATCTGAGAAACAAAATGGGCTGGTTGACAGTAGATAAAACCAGGTATTCAGGGACTGTGAATTAAGCTAAGGGTCTGCAAACTATGATCCCCATGGGCCAAATCCAGCCTGCCACTTGATTTTATAAATAAAGTTTTATTGGAACACAGCCACACTAATTCATTTACATATTATCTATGTTCAAGGGCTAGTTCTGGGGTGAGTACAGATTCAACCCCATCTTCTATACTCCCATGGTGGCCATCAACAATCACTTAACCCAGAAATTATATAAGATTCAGAAAAAAAACTGAAGTAAAAATACTTGTCTTTGTGGAAGACATACAAATGGCCAGTAGGCACATGAAAAGATGCTCAACATCAATAATTATTAGAGAAATGCAAATCAAAACTACAATGAGGTATCACCTCACACCAGTCAGAATGGGCATCATCAGAAAATCTACAAACAACAAATGCTGGAGAGGGTGTGGAGAAAAGGGAACCCTCCTGCACTGCTGGTGGCAATGTAAGTTGGTGCAACCACTATGGAGACCAGTATGGAGGTTCCTCAGAAAACTAAAAATAGAATTAGCATATGATCCAGCAATCCCACTCTTGGGAATACACCCGGACAAAACTATAGTTCAAAAAGATACATGCACCCCTATGTTCATAGCAGCACTATTCGCAATAGCCAAAACATGGAAACAACCTAAATGTCCATCAACAGATGAAGGGATAAAGTAGATGTGGTACACATATACAATGGAATACTACTCAGTCATAAAAAAGAACAAAATAATGCCGTTTGCAGCAACACGGATGCAACTAGAGATTATCATACTAAGTGAAGTAAGTCAGAAAGAGAAAGACAACTGCCATATGATATCACTTATATGTGAAATCTAAAATATAACATAAATGAACCTATCTATGAAACAGAAACAGACTCATAGACATAGAGTTGCCAAGGGGGAGTGGGGGAGGGAGAGCGATGGACTGGGAGTTTGGGGTTGGTAGATGCAAACTATTACATTTAGAATGGAAAAACAACAGGGTCCTAATGTATAGCGCAGGGAACTGTATTCAATATCCCATGATAAACCATAATGGAAAAGAATATAGAAAAAGAATGTCTATATGTGTATAACTGAATCACTTTGCTGTACAGCAGAGATCACCTCAACACTGTACACCAACTATACTTCAATTAAAAAAATTGAAGGAAAAAATGCTTGTCTTTGTGGCCGGCTACAAATAAATAATTTTAAAAGTGTATTTATTATCAAATAAATACTTACTTATATATATTTTCATATTAGTCAGCAGAACAACAATTTTCACATGATAGCAGCAGAGCTCTGTCATGGCAGAAACCATATGTCAGGCAAAGTCTAAAATATTTATTATCTGGCCTTTAAAAAGCAAAAAAGTTTGCCAACTCTTGCTCTAAGCCATCAGTCAGATCCTTCCCAAACAGCTATACTCCACTATACTCTTTGGCAACTGCCCCTTCTGAATAGGTTACCTCAGGAACTCTAATAGAACCCACGTACTAGGAAAAACAAGGTAACAATACTCTTGGAATCAGATTTGCGCTTGATATCACCAGGAGGTTGATGATTGAACTGAACTAATTTCACTTAGGTCTTTCTAAGGACAAAGTTCTTCGCTAACTTAGGCTCAAAGAACTCTTTCATATAAAAAAGACAGTTTGTAAATTGAAAGTGTATAGATCCACACAGTGATATGTTTACACTTGGGATCTGCCCCCTGCCACATGTGAGACTGCTCGCTCCTTGTTAGCCCGGGAGTGCAGACTAAACAGTGCACCCCTTGTCTCCATCAGGCTCCTTGTTTTAGGATTTCACACACTCCTTTCACCCAGAACATGGATCTCAAGTTGTTTCTATACACTTTAAAGGGTGATTATTAGATTAATATTTGTTCTCGAATAAACTATAACCTTTATGAGAACTGTCGCCATGTCAATTTCTCATTCCCTAACATATCCCTAGAGCTTACTACAGTGTGGGGCACAGAGTAGATCCTCAACAAGCATCTTTTGACCGATATTTATTGTCTATCCAGCAACAAGTACTTACTGCTGCTTACCATACACCATACTAGGTTGCATGTTTCTTTTAACCCTCCTCAGAGCCTGGCAGTGAGGCTCACAGTTATAGGAAATTCAGTGACTCTTCTTTGATAAACTGAAAGTCCAATCAAGTTTGATCTAACAGCAGCCAACGAGAGCCACCATCTCTGCTGCTCACTTTTTAGATAATGATGCCACCCAGCAGCTCAAAGAAACTTGGTGACAGCTGTTATTTCACATGAGTGATAATATTTTCATCTCCTAGCCTTCTAAAATCAAGGGCTAGTAGACTGTTTAAACAGCATGAACCATACTACCACAAGACAGCAGTTCTTTCCTTGTCACCCAGTAATCACTTCTGCGATCTTCCAACAGTTTGCTTTGCCTTTTCTGAATGTGCTCTTTGCAGACACTGGAATTCGGCTAGGAATGGTAGTGGCAAGCAGCACGCTTTTAGCAATTTCCATGATAATAAAGGTTTACCAGTAAGACTACCACAAGGGAGATGAGAAAAAATGATGCTAGTAGCAGCAGTGAGAAAGGAAGTGTAGAAATTATCTATCTCAGTGTTTATCAAAATATGTTCCATGGAATAGTCATGCTGTAAGTTGCTCTATGAGCAAGTGAATTTGGGGGAAACTGCAAAGAATGGGCCCATTCTGAAGATGGGCAAAGTGTGTGACCATGTTCAAAGCGTCAAAAAATTTCCTACAGTTATTAGAAGGTGACACAATTGGACTCAAGTAGTAGAGATTGATAGTGCTCACCCATATCTGGGTTTTTTCTACCTTTCCTAAGCAAAGGAAGAGTCTCAGCCCCTTGCCATCTGGCGGCACCCTATGGCCAGTTCCAGTCGATGAAATGTGAGTGCGTGTGACTAGTGTCACTTTCAAGTCGAGCCTAAGAAAAGCTTCTGCGTGAACTTCCAGCTCTATTATTTCCTATGAGAAAACCATGAGCATCATGTTATTCCAAAGGCAGAGCCATTTGATGGAAATACCACGGGTCACTAAGTCACCACGTGGAAGCCAGCTGCCCTGGAAAGTTCCCCAGGTACCACAGGACTTTGAAAAAGCAAGAAAAAATCCTTTTCCCAATGAAGCCACTGATACTTGAGAATTCATTTGTTACCACAGCATAGCCTATCCCAATTTACCAAGCATTTCTTAAATTGATTTGTCCACAGAATGCTTTATTCTCACAAAATGAAATAATATCACAAAGAAAAATTATTACAGGGAAATACTTTGGGAATCACTATGATACCTAAAAGAGAGTTTTTGTTTTTGTTTTCCCCAGGAACCACGGCTATAGCATTTTGAGCAAATATAGTCCAACCTGAAAGAGAGACAGAGGGAGAATTCAGAGAGGCAATTCAAAAGTGGAGGAGAGGTACTAGGCCAGACACGTGGGTTGGAAATGCCAAAACCAGAGTTCTGCCTCCCTGCAAACTTTCTCAGTGTTGCAGACCCAATGTTTCTTCTTTCAACAATCCATTTAGCAAGTATTCATTGTATACATCCTGAGGGCACTGCATGGTCTGAGACACAATTTGTGATTGACACTTTACCTCTGCCTTCCCTGATTACTCACTCTGGTGGGCTATCTTCTCCACTGAAATTGCATTGTCTGTCTGTCTCTTGGCATTTACCTCAAACTGCCCTGTCTTGATAGCCATCCATTCACTTCTACAGAGGAAAGGCTAGAAATGTCATAGCTTCCTACCCCTCCCAATACTGAGGCTGCCACATCGGGAACCCCAGAAAGCCCGGCCGTGGCCACAGCTGCTTAAAACATTATCACTATGGGACCCAATGGTAGCAGCAGGAAACCACAGGGGAACTAGATCCACGTGGTGACCTGTGCTAAGAGCCTTTTCTACTGGGATGTTCGACACTGTATTCCAACCAGAAACCCAGCTAGACCTCCTCTCTTGCGAAGTCAGAAAGATAGCCAGGCAAGTGGTAGCCACAGAAGAAGCAACTGCAATTCAAGTGGAAGCTGAGATGAAGACAGGAGACATGCATAAGGAAAAGCCAAGCTTATTAGACAGCCAAAGATGTACTGAGTCAATAACACTGCTGGTCATTCTGCTCCAGAGCTCCACGGCTCCCTGCTGTGGCATCCCTGCTGTGGCAACAGATGCCTAAATGTTCTCACAAGTCCTCTAGGTAACTGAGCCCATCTCAATCCCTGGGCACCTAAAGGAGCCTAGCCAGTACTTACCAAACTCATATTCCAAGTTGCTTGAGCCTGGTGACTGGGTGCTGGTCCTCTTACTAAGTCCTCCCTTGTGCTCAGCACATAGTAGATGCACAACTCGTTAATTTTAGAAATGTTACAGAGATACCTATTCAATCTCAGCTGCAGACAGCTTTTAATGAGCTAGAAATGTTTCTGACCTTTGGGAGCTCATAGTCTTATAAAATAAGAATAATATAAAATAAAGTATAATTGTATGTAAATATAAAATAATAATGAAATTTTAAAAATATAACTCTACTATTTGATTGGTTGGGTGAGAGGAATATTAAGCACGGTTCTTGGCAACACTGGGACACTGTTTTAACGGGGAAAGCAAGGCATAAAACAACTAAAGAACCATGTGTGTCACGTGGAGTCAAACTCTTCCTTCTTTAATAACTACCATTTAGTATGCCAGGTACACTAGTGGGTGCTTACATATGCTTTCTAGTTCAATCTTTCTAAGAATCCCAGGTCAGAGATGTCATCATCCCTAATTCACAGGTGAGGAAATACAGGCTCAGAGAGTTTAAGTAATTTGCCCAAAGTATGTGAGTCACAGAGTCATAATTCAAATTCTGTTTTTCCCTAGCTCTTTCTAAGTCTGTGCTCCTTCCACTGTGCTCCACTTAGGGGAAAACGATGAGCTTTTTAAGCCAGGGAACAAAGCAGTGACAGCTGGGGTAGAAAAGCACACTGCTGTACCATATTTTCACTGTGCAATTCATAGTAATCTGACAGCAAAAGATTATTTTCCAGAGTGAGTTTCTCATAGTAAGGAAAAAAGTAATTACTATCTGATTCTACCTCTATCTTTTTATTTTGGCATGACAAAACAAGGAAGAAAGAAAAAAAGAAAAGGCAAGATTGCACTGAGTATTACGTTTTAAAACAATTAAAAATACTGACTGGAAGGTAATTTTGTCCCATTTATTTCTTTCAAAAGAATAGGTCCAAATGTTTACCACAAAAGAAATCCCTACCCTACCTCCCGTCCTGAAAACCAATTTCTATCCATTACTGGGAAAGTATAACAAATCTATGTAAACCCACTTATTCTATAATTGAAGTTATAAAATGTGTCATGTTTATATACTCTGATAATATTGCAAAATATTAAATCTTGAGAAATTCTAGAGTTATTATTCCTTCAAAGGAGAAAATATGTATTATCTTATTTTAGAGGTCACAGTTGGCCATCGACAATAATTCTGTTGCATGATATTTAAATGTTCTAAGAAGAACAATAACCAGGATATAATTTCACGTTTCTACTGGCCTAAAGGTGAGCTTATTTGGGGACTTAAAGTCTCTGAGGTATTTTTAGAAGCTGCTGAAATCACTACACAACGACAAAGATAAAACATTACCAGCATTTACTCGGCAATAAACTTCAGCAATTATTTGGCAATAAAAAAGGAAAGAAGTACTGACACATGTTACGTGGATAAATCTTGAAAACATTACACTTCGTGAAAGAATCCAGACACAAAGGTCACATCTTGTATGATTCCATTTATATGAAATGTCCGAAATAGGCAAAGCCATAGAGCCAGGAAGTATATTAGTGGCTTTGAAGGGATGGGGGGAGTGAGTAGCTGGAAATGAGGAATGACAGGTGATGGGTACTGGGTTTCCTTTTGGGGTGATGAAAATATTCTGCAACTGACTGAGGTGATAGTGGTACAACTCTGTGAGTATACTAAGAACCACGGAATTGTACACTTAAATGGGTGAATTGTATGGTATGTGAGTTACATGCCAGTAAAGCTATTATAATTAAAAATCATTACCCACAGTGCCCAATGGCAGCCTCCCCTTGAACCACTTTTCTCATCCTTGGTGCTGAGATCACACGCCTTCCTCCAGCTCCTGGGGATCGCACCCACGCCCGGCCAGTCTTGCCATTCCCACCACTCAGCCTGCACCCTTCCACCTCTGCTGCTACCTCTAACCCATCACCCGGTGCCCACACCTGGGTCAACTCTCACCCTGGAACATCACATTGCTACTCTCATGTGACCACAGGAAGCCTTCCCTGATTCTCCAGAATCATCCCTGCAGAGCACTCATGATCTCTTTGTGCACGCACACATTTATTTAGGGTTTCAGTATTGTTCAAGGTGTTTCTACTCTTGCTGCTTCCTCCAGAGGGTAGCACAACACCTGGCATATAATACATGCTCAGTAAATATTTCAGAAATGAATGACTTCTTATTTAAACTTTCTTTTTAATCATAAAAGGCCTTCCTCTCCTCCTGTTTGTTTTCCTATCAAAGAAATGTAGTTAGAATTTCTCTTAAAAACTTGCAAATAAACTGTGTATTCAGGGATGTACTAATGGATCTATGGGTATTAACCAAATACAAAACAGATCTATTTTTTTCCAGAAGATAGATGTCCTCTTCCAGAAGATAGATGTCCTCAAGGAAAATATCTAACAGGGTTGTTAAGATAATTTGTGGCTGAAAGAAGAAATGTCTTTTCTTTATATGACCAATGTTTGTTTTATTTTCTGTGAAAGTTTGCCCTTTGCTTTGTTCTAGGCATAATCACTCAGCAAATATCTCCAGAGGGCCAGCTGGGCGCAGAGGAGAGCACAGCAGTTAGGAATGAGTTCAAATGCAGCCTCATAAATTGAATTCAAATATAACCGCCTTCTTCTGCAAGCTACTTGACCTCTTTAAGCTTCAATTTCCTCATCAATACGATGACAATAATAATACCCAACTCCATGGGGTTGTTCTGAGGACTAAATGAGATACATCTAATATATAGGATGGATAAACAACAAGGTCCTACTGTATAGCACAGGGAACTATACTCAATATCCTGTGATAAACCATAATCTAGAAGAATGTGAAAAAGAATATATGTATAACCGAGTCACTTTGCTGTACAGCAGAAGTTAAACACAACATTGTAAATCAACTATACTTCAATAAATTTAAAAAATAAAAAAAAATGAGATACATCTATAAAGCAGTTAGCATAGAGCTTGAGGAATACATGCTAATGATGATAACGACAATGACCCCTGCTATCAAGAAGCCTGCAGGCCTTTGAGGGAGGGGATAGCGATGAAGAGACACCATTAAAATAATTATAATATAATTCAAGATAAAAAAAATCTCTTTGCCAGGATAAATTCTACTAATAATCTTTGCAAAAGTTCTCCAGTATAAATATTTGAGAGTTTTCTATAACAAACAGCATTGTTTACAATAGACTTTTAAAAAGCAACAACTGAAAACAACTAAACTATCCATTAAGACAGGATCAGTTAATTAAATTATGGTGTGCCCATATGATGTGATAGAGTGTAGCTGTTAAAAATACAAAGCAAGCTGTTTAAAAACTGAGGAAGGGTACAGCCCTGTTCTTAGCGCCCTCAATTTTTTCTAACGCTTCTAGTTTCAACTTTAATTAAGGAGAAAGAAACAATGGCATTCCTCATTTATTCTTCAAAATCATTCAATAAAGACATTGCTATGAAAAAATGAAGAGGAGGTATACATGCTCAGTATTTAAAGATACTTCAGGGGCTTCCCTGGTGGCGCAGTGGTTGAGAGTCTGCCTGCCGATGCAGGGGACTCGGGTTCGTGCCCCGGTCTGGGAAGATCCCACATGCTGCGGAGCGGCTAGGCCCGTGAGCCATGGCCGCTGAGCCTGCACGTCTGGAGCCTGTGCTCCGCAACGGGAGAGGCCACAACAGTGAGAGGCCCGCGTACCGCAAAAAAAAAAAAAAAAAAAAAAAAAGAGATACTTCAGATGCATTATTAAGTGAAAAAAAGAAACAATAAAATAATAGGTATAACATAAACTCTCTTGTGTATATGAAAATATACAAAAATAGGCATATATAGTAGGTCACATCTAGTTGGAAGAATCAAGAACTGTTTTACAGTGGATTCGGGCAACTGGAGATGGAAAACTTGAGAAGGTACTTCCAGGCTGAGAAAAGTGTGGGCACAAAGACTTGGAGGTAGACATGCACAGGGAGAGAGAGGCAAGAGTGTGCAGATTCCAGAGGCAAAGGGTCAGGGAAGGTACACAGGTAACAAGATTTGAGCTTTGAGACAAGAGTTAGGCTGATTGTGTAAGACTTTCAATGGCAGATCTGGGCATCTGGACTTTGTCAGGTAGGTACTGGGAAGTTATGGTAGACTTGTAAAGTGGGAATAATATGATCAGAGTTGCACATTAGCGATGCCCACGTGGAGGGGTATGTAGAAAGGAGTGGAGAACAAAGAATGAAGTAATGCATTTAGGATGCAACTACAAGTTGCCTGGTTTCTCCCTCTGCATTTTACAACTGCCATGTTGATGAAGCTTCAGTTTTACTTCCTAATATAATGTATGTGCTGCTTTCACATGAAAAAAGCCACATTAAGGGAGTCAGTGATTCCTTTCCAAAATTCCCCATAGATGTTCTACACAACCTAAAATTACTGATCTCCATTCAGTAATCAAATTCTCGGCAGATATCATTTTTCAAAGAAATGTTATTCTGCCTGTTAAATGAAAGGAAGTGAGATCATTAAAACAGTTCCCTAAGTAATGCATTTTAAATGAAAGGCTCTTTTGAGTCTTTGGGAAAAAAATATCAAAAGTTAAACTGAAACATCCAGGGAAAGCTCAAATTAGTATGTTAATTCTGTCAACATTCAAGGTTCTGAGCCCAAACCTAGAAGTAACAGAGCATATGGTGATTTACGGCTCCCTAGCTATAATTTTAACTACTTTTGTTGAAATCACAAAAGAAATGTCACGACTGAAGTTTTCATCACTCTTTCAGTGTGAAATATGCAAGTGTTATAACTTCTCTGTTTTGTTTTAGAAATAGGTTTATTATACTAGAAGCCATCAGTGATTTTCATTAAATGTGTCAAATGAGGTTGAGCTAGGAAATAAGTGATGGCTTAATAGGCAGCAATTTTGTCTTTACAGCGACAAATGTAATGTCTCTCTGTGGACATTACGTACTTCCCTGTCTGACAGATTATTTTCATAAAAAAGACAATGAACCTTTTGAATTATAGGTAAATGAAATTACATGGTTAAAACTCAATGAAACTCTAAGAAAAATGAGACAGCATCAACTGCTGAGATTTAAGTTTTCTATTTATCAATTACCACTTGAGAAATTGCCATCAGTGCTTTGGTGAGGAAAAAAGTACATGTCTGTGTATGAATGCTGACCTAGGTCCATAAAAAGGGAATTTGACAAAATTACACATACTCCACCATTCTGTGGGTTAAAGAGTTTTAAAATCTTTGTTTCCCAGAACTTAGCTTTATGCTCAATACCACTAGGTGAATGAGAGCTACGCACTGGATGTATGGATAGATGGACGATGCAGAGATGGATAATGGATTGAGGAATGAGTACTACTCCATTCTATGGCCTTCATCCCATCAAGAAGAATTCACCAATATACATGTACATAAACATATAATATAAAAATACGATGCTTAAAAAATAAACACTATCTATTAAGCTCATAAGATATTTGTATCTAACACCTGTTTATCTATCTATCTATATATCTATCTATCTATACATCTATCTTTCTTTAAAGACACACATATTAAAACACCTCAGATATAGTTATTTCTACATTTACTTTAAAAAACACTGAGTTAGAGATCATCTTTTAAAAATATATAAATGCTAATTCTAGGGTATACTATAGGTAGTATAGGTATAAAATTTATTTTAACGATGGAGTAATATAGGCATTCCCAGGAAAGTCACAAAGAAGATGAAACTTTCCACTGTCACAACTAGTATCTTAATTTAAATTGCAACATGAATCATAAGATAGGAAATTATGATTCTTTTTTGTTGTTTTGTTTTCTTCAATACCATAAATGCTATATAATTATATTATGGCTAATGCAATAAATCAAGAAAAGATATAGAGGGCATAAAAATAAGAAAAACAAAATGGATGCATTCAGTTTTTGACATGTTACTCAAAGAGAATGTGACAAGTTGGATGGATACCAATAACTATAAAAATCAATAGTTTTCTTATATATCAGAATTGAAGAAATAAGAAAAATTGATGGGAAAATATTCTAATTATATATAATATTCTAATTATAAAATTATAAATATTCTAATCATAAAAAATTGATGGGAAATATTCTAATTATAATAACAATTAAAAGTACAAAATATTTAGCAATGTCCTCAAAAGAAATAGGTAGAAATATTATGGAAAAAATTAGAAAACATGAATAACTATTAAAAAATGAAACAATACAAATTCTGGAAGAAAATGTAGATTATTTCCTCTATAAGCTAGGAATAGAGAACAGCTTCCTATTTATGAGTCAAAAGTCAGTTGCAGTAAAAAAAAATAAGAGATCAGTGCATTTGAGTACATAAAAATAATAAAAATTTTAATGTGTCAATTATATCTGAATAAAGCTGGAAAACAAAGTTTTTGCACAGAAAACAACACTATAAGCAAAGTCAAAACACAAATAAAAAATTAAGAGAAGATATTTGCAATAATACCCCTAATATTTTTTAACATTTTTAATTTTTAAACATTGGGGAAATAAAAACACAAAAAAGTTATAGAAAAGGAGGCAAAAGGTATTTTATAAAAAGTTTTCAGAATGGTTTTTAAACATATGAAAATGTGTTCATTTTCACGTTTAATAAAAGAAATGCAAATTTCTCAACCATAGGATTGGCAAAAATTCAAAGCTTGACTATCTAATTTATTGGTAAGGCCATGGGAAAACAGTCACTCTCATATATTTATAGTGGAAATTCAAAAATACCACCCCAGTGGAGCAGAATATGCATGTGTATTATAAACTCCGTATGTTTTGATTATTTGATCCAGAAGTCACATGAGAATACACCTGAACATATACCTCCAATGATATAAAAAAATATATAAATCCACAAAGTCATGCATTAAAGTACTATGTGCAATTGCAAAATATTGGCAATTATCTTAAGTTTCCAAATGCAGGCCATTAGTTGAAAAAACTACGGTATATACACAAGTGGGGAACCCAGCATCCATAAGGAAGGCTAAGGGAGATCTCTATGAACTGCATGCAGAGTCATGTTCAAGACACATTTCAGTAAACACAGCAAAACAAAAGAGATTATAAATAACATGTTACCTTGTGTGAGAAACAAAGGAAACTAAGAAAACATACACAAATCTGCTTATTTTGCATAAAGAAATACAGAAAAAGTAAATCAGAAACCAATCAAGGGCTTGGGAGGAGTTATGAGTTTTAAGGGATAGAGTGACCCTTCAAAACTATACCTTCTTTGATATAGTTTTGACTTAGAGTCACGTCAATATTCTATGTATGCAGAAAATAAAATGAAAACAGCAAGGATAAGGATAAAACCTAAAACTAAATACAAACAGAAGCAAATGAACTCAACTACGTTTTAAGTGAATAACAGCAATACTGAGGGGAGCAAAGAAAACAAATCCAGGGAAATGTTAAACACAGTACTTTGACATATATCTTCAGTCTGTGAAAAAAAGAACTGCAATGAAATATTGAGCTCTTTGTGGGAGGTTTGTTTTTCATAGAGGTAAGGTTCTGAAACTATTTTATGGGCACTGCTGAAGTAAGCAAAGAAGTAAATGTGTTGATGTTGGGATCAGGGTCTCAGTGTGAAGGAAGGGAGATTAATGTATGTGAAATAAGAACATGTTGTAAGTTCTCTGCTTTGTTTCAAAAATCAGGTTATTGTACTAGAAGACATCAGTGAATTGTCAAAGTTAAGGAAGAAACCTTTGGGACTGAATTGGTTTTGAAATATATGTATTTCCTTTTTCCATCTGCTAAACAGGCTTATAAGCAATATTGCCTCAGTAGTAATGAGCCACTCAGAACCCAGGTTCAGGCTACTAAATACCATTCCCCACTAAGAGAACCAGGGCTCTTTGAAGAAATGTCTGTCTCCAGAGCTGGAACATCTTTTGTCAGAAAGTAAGAAAATACACGCTCAAAGGATGATGGGTATATCAAAAGGACATAAGAATCACTTTCAGCTGGCTTGTACTGGCCACATCTGGTACCAATTTAGCATCACAATAACTAAGATCACTAAGGTATTTTAACCTATTGAATAAATAAGAATCCACGGATCCATACTGAAAAATAAATGGACAAAATAATAAACAAATAAGAGAAAAGTCAGGGTTCTTCCTTATCTTAGAAAACCAACTGATGAATGCGGAGGGAGTAGGGGAATTAGAAAAATCACCATTTTGCAACCAAGTGAGGTGGGTTCAGACCAGAATCATCAAAAATAATGATCTCCTCAAGGACTGTTTCGTAGCTGCAAGGGAAAAAGTACTCAAAATGCAGGGAAGAAACTGCACAGCACCCTGACTGGTACCACAACTAACATTATCCATGAACAACAGGTAGACATCGTGTGCCCCCGGATGCGATATCCTGGGAAGGACACAACATTACTTACATAAGGTCTGACTGAAAATGCACAACCTGAATCTTTCTTATGAGGAACCATGTTTGCAGAACACTACAGAGGATGACTGGCCTGTATTTGTCAAAATTTCATTATCATGAAAGCCAAGAAAGGTTGAAACACTGTTCTAAACTAAAGGAGACTAAACAGGACAAATATAATAATCTTAGACTAGATCCTCTACTAGAGGAAAAAAATGCTATAAAGGATATTATTGAGACAATATTGGACAAATAGGAACAAAATTGAAATACGGAATGTAGAGGAGATAAAAATATTGTATAACTATAAATTTTCCTGAAATTGATCAATTATTCAATATATAGTGTGACTATATAAGAGAATATCCTTGTTCTTAGAAGTTAAATACTGAAATATTAAGGGATGTGATGTATGCAATCCATTCATGTGAAAAATAATAATAAAAATAAATCATAACATCAGTTTCTCAAAATAAATAATAGTACACACATAGGGATGATAAAGCCACGCAGTAAATGTTCAAGAAAACTGAATCTGGGCAAAGCATATATAGGAGTTGTTTGGGCTATTCTTGCAACTTCCTATAGATTTAAAATTATTTCAAATAAAAGTAAGAAAAGAAAGACTCTATATTTCATTGGAAGAAATAAACAGTAAGACAAGACAAGGAAACTGAAAGAACAGACTAAGAAGGATAGTCATGCTCTACCAGATATTAAAGCTCATAATAAAGTTTTAAAAAATTACAGAGGTGTACTACACTTCAAGGATTGATGAACAGATCAAAGAAAGAAAACTAAAGCTCCGGGGCTTCCCTGGTGGCGCAGTGGTTGAGAGTCCGCCTGCCGATGCAGGGGACACGGGTTCATGCCCCGGTCTGGGAAGATCCCACATGTGGAGCGGCTGGGCCCGTGAGCCATGGCCGCTGGGCCTGCGCATCCGGAGCCTGTGCTCCGCAACGGGAGAGGCCACAGCAGTGGGAGGCCCGCGTACCGCAAAAAAAAAAAAACTAAAAACTAAAGCTCCCCTCACCCCACCCCCCGCCCAAAGACACTATCATTACATATGTCAAAGTTGAAATTTCTATCTCTTGGCAAAAAATTCATGTCTTCAATAAGTAATGCTGGTACAATTTTATAATGATTTGAGAAAAAATTAAGCTAGATCCTTATCTCATAAAATAAGGAAAACATATCAGGTACAAGTAAGTGAGTATAAACAAATGAAAATACACACACACATGCAATAAAAGAAAAATACTGAAGAATAAAGATCTAACTTAAGAATTAGGAATGTCTTTTAAAGAATGAGACAAATTATAAAATTAAGGAAAATGTTAATTATTCTGATATAGAAATAAAAGATGGCTGTATGTAAAAATGTAACCATAAATGAAATTAAGAGCACATAAAAAATTCAAAAAAATATTCATATCAGTTATGGCAAATAAAAGTTTAACCAATAATGATATACTCATTGGTCAAGTGGCATGAACTCTAAGTTGAGAGCCAGTGGTAGAGCGAAATGCTTGCTCTGTAAGGCATGAATGAGTTGACAGCACAGAGACTTGGGGGTCTTTAGCAAATAAGAGCCAATAAGGGTCCATCCAGCCACAGAGCTTCATGGAATTTTTACCAAGTCAAGGGAGACCAGGATACAAGTTACACTAATCAAAGACTCCAACACCAACCCCAGATAAGTGATAGGACTGCATCACAGCAAACTGCTAAGTGAGGAATTCTGCCTTGGAGATCAAGGGGACAGAGGACTCCTACTTGTCCCAACCTGCATTCAGTCACCCAAGTCATTGCTACTGCAAGTATGGTCCATAGGCCTGCAGCATCACCTAGGAGCTTGTGAGAAATGTAACATCTCAGGTCTGCTCCACACCTACTGACTTATTTAATGCATTTTAACAGGATCCCAGATGATTCATAAGCATCTTAAAATTTAAGTACTGAATGAGGCCACACCCTCAACTCCTATATCCAGGCCCTATCTCAGAAAGAGAAATGGGGGAGAGGGTGTTTGAGATACAGAATACCTTGACCAGAGATCAGAGCCCTTACTGTTTAGCTGGGGAAAATTATTAACTAAATGTCCAATCTAATTTAAAGTTTGGACCATAATTTAAAGAATCTAATTTGTGCCCATGCACCTGGGTGTTCTTGCAGGATTGACCTGACAGCAAGAAAGGCACAGAGCATGGTGAGGCACAAGCAGGCCATGGGTGATTATTAAAGGTGGTGAGCAGGACCAGAGGAGATAAGCAGGAATTTGAATATCATTGATCTTGTGCTCAAATCACTGAATCCACTGCACATGCTGGAGTGAGGACTGGATTTCCTTCTCAAGCTCCTGCAGGGCCAAAATGGCATTAATAGTTGGAGGAAACTATTCACTTTCCCTTCTCATCCTGAAAGATGTTTACAAAAAGACATCAGTGGAAATCAAATGGGGACTTTCTCAGTTGATCAAGGTCTAGGTTCAAATTCTTGCTCCACTACTTATTTTTTTTAATTGAGGTATAGTTGATGTATAATATTATATAAGTTTCAGGTGTACAACACTGATTCAAAAATTTTAAAGGTTATGGTCCATTTATAGTTATTGTAAAATATTGCCTATATTCCCTGTGCTGTACAATAGATCCTCGTAGCTTATTTATTTTATACACAGTAGTTTGTACCTCTTAACCCTTTACCCATAAATTTCCCCTCCACCAAGCCTCTCTCCAGTGGTGACCACTACTTTGTTTTCTGTATCTGTGAATCTATGTTGTGTGTCCATCTACAGATGAATGGAAAAAGAAGATGTGCTTTATATATACAAAGGAATACTACTCAGCCATAAAAAAGAATGAAATTCTGTCATTTGCAACAACATGGTTGGACTTAGAGGGTACTATGCTAAGTGAAAGTCAGACAAAGACAGACAAACACTGTATGATATCATTTATAGGTAGAATCTAAACTATAAAGCAAACTAGTGAATATTGTTCCACTATTTGTAAGTTATGTAACTGAACCATAAGTCACTTAAACTCTCTGAGCCACAGTTTCCTGATCTATGGTGTGTGGATAATACGCATCCACAATCCATAATCCACAATTCTGAATCAAAAGATCTGAAAATGAAAGGTTTTCAGAACTTATTTGGTAGCAAACCTGACCTGACATGAACTCACTGGTGGTAAAGTGTGACCTGAACCAACATAGGACCATGGATAGTCTTTACTTATTCCATTTAGGATGATGCTGTATGCATTCCACATGTTTTTCTGACATCAGAAAAGCACATGGGGACTTCCCTGGCGGTCCAGGGGTCAGGACTCTGCACTTCCACTGCAGGGAGCGCGGGTTCGATCCCTGGTCGGGGAACTAAGATCCCACATGCTGTGCTGGCATGGCCAAATAAAATAAAATAAAATCCAACGTCTAATTGTTAGAAAAAAAAATACGTGATTTGATGACAGTGTTCTGCCCAAGATCCCAGCAGAATATGTACATTGTATAGCCTTTCTAGAATTAAAAAAAAAAGTTCTAAATTCTAAAACACATCTGGCTTGTAGGGTTTGGATAAGGGATTGAAGACTGCAAATCACTACAAGGATTTAATAAATGAAGTGTCTAATTCAACATCTACAACAGAGTAGATGCCTAAAATAAATTCATTTCCTCCTCTCTCTTTCTTCATCCCTAAATCTCTCACTTAAAAAGAAAGCCACCATGGTAAAGATTCATAAAAATGCATATTTTTAATCATTAAACTTTTAATGTCTTTCTCTAAGATATGCAAGCTAATCACAATTCTGTTTGGTAAAGAAATGCAACTGAGCATAATGAAACTATGTGAATGAGCTATAAACATGAAACAAGCCATAACAATATATATCACTAACAACATTTTCTGGGAAAGGCAGTCATGAGTCGTATGTAGTTAACAACGTGAGGTTTGGTATCAAGCCTCTCTGGGTTCAAGTCCAGGCTTTGCTTCCGACCATCTGCATGACAGGTAGTAAGTTACTTAGATAAGCAAGTTAATTCACCGAGCCTCAGTTTTCTAAACTATAAAACAGGCATTTAAAGTTGCCCCCAACCCAAGTTTGTGCCAAAGATTAAATGAGATGATGTATGTAGAGCACTTAGCACAATGCTTGTCATCTTACTGTGTGGTAACAGTAACAACTTAATAATTGAAGCTGTTATTCTTACAGATTAAAGTTTCAGCCAACTAGATACTATAATCACCTTGATTCATTAGGCATCAACTGCATGAAAAAGCATTTCAGTTCCACATCTGATTATGCACTGAGTAAAAATATATTTATAAAGTTAATTTATACATTAATTGGGTTTTTACACTAACAAACAGGTTGTGAGAGCTGCCTAACATGTGTTGACATCCTAACAGCTACTGGGCATATTCTCACACTAAATTATAATTTTGTAAATATTTTGTCTGCCAAAAGCCACAAAGTAATTACTGTACTATACTTCCAACTGCTAAATCTTCACCTGAAGATTAAGATATTATGTAATACACAGAGAATCGAATTGCTACTTTGCGTAGATTTTCTACAACAACCCCAAAGTTATGGGAAGTACCATTTACTCACTCTATCTAAACTTGGGAAAAATTAAGAAACCAAAGACACACATTTGATTTTACACATTAGCACATTTTAATTAAATCTCTCAGAGTCTATAATAATATATGTGGATCTAATTAACTAACTCATCAAGCTTCTAAGTGGACCAAAGAGTAAAATATTTGAACTCATGCAAAGCAAGATCATTAAAGAAGAAAATTTGTCAAAATTTGTTGGAGTCTATTTGTTGGAACACTGGCCTTTTTGTCCGTGCTGAGTCTTGGCTTTCTGAAAATATAGATCCCCAT
The DNA here is from genome assembly GCF_039906515.1 of Pseudorca crassidens. Classification (NCBI taxonomy): domain Eukaryota; kingdom Metazoa; phylum Chordata; class Mammalia; order Artiodactyla; family Delphinidae; genus Pseudorca; species Pseudorca crassidens. Next base: position 131,708,252 of record NC_090298.1, on the reverse strand, counting down.
TTAGAGAAGCCTGAGGAATCCTCATTTCAAAGGTAGTAGATTAACATTATAGACAGTTGTTAGCCTATGAATAGACTGTGATTCAAAGGTTCAAAAGGTGTCAGCTGTAACTCAGAGGACACACTGAGATAGACAGTTCAAGAGAGCTGTAAAAGCCTGCAGAGGAGAAACTGGCAATTCTTAATTATCTATGACAAAGATAAAGAGTTTGAAGAAGCAAGTGGATTTGTTGGCAGCATTTGGGCCGGATATAACCTACTTGTTTGTTTCTTCCTTTAATCAAATAGTTATTGTGTATCTAATGTGTGCTGGACACTGTACTAGCAATGAATATCCAGGAGGTCTGGGAGCAGAGAATATGGGTGCCAAACACAGAAGCCAAGGACTAAAACATCCCCAAAGATCTGAGCAAGGAAGCTAAGGACTAAACTCAGAATTGTCAGAAGTGCAGTCCAGTAGCATGGAAATTATCTGAGTCACATGGCCAAGGTCCTGCATAGATGCAGGTGTATATAATGGCAAAGATCAAGCTAAATTAGCATCCATTGCTGTGGGGATTGGAGAATTGAACGGCAGGGCAACTGAGTGAGGCATTATAATTTGTGAACTTGGTTGTTTGGAACCCACAGGGTCATTTGTCCTGTGAAAAAGTCCACAAACATATATTTCATGAAAATCTCACGTACTAATCTAGTGGTGGTGTTAAAGAACCTTCCCTGCATTTTTAAGTGTTTCATAGGGGGGAAGGTGTATGTGACATCAGGGGACACATCTTCCACCACCTGCTGGACCGACCTGGCAGTGAAATTAGAGACACTTCTTCCCTCTCTCCAGTCATTGGCCACACATTCCATGTCCATGAAAAGTTTCAGGCTGATCTCACACCTGCCCTCCATTCCAACTTCTTTATTAACCTCAGATACCTCTAAAGATGGTCCAGTGTAATTTCCAAAGGGTTAAAACCATGACTCTCATATAAATACACAGCGAACACATACTGAAGTTTTTCTTTAGCTCATTCTTGAGAGAACAAGCAAGTTGGTTTGTATGGGTTGAACTGTGTCCCCCAAGATGATATGTTGCGATCCAAGCCCCCAGTACCTCCAAAGTAACCTTATTGGGAAATAGGGTCTTTGCAGATGTGATGAGTTAAAGTGAGGCTGCGCTGGAGTAAGGTGGGCTCTAAATCCACTCTGACTGGCATTCTTATAAGAAAACATCCTGAAGGTCCAGAGAGAATACCAAGTGACACAGAAGCGAAGACTGGAATGATGTAGCTGCAAGCCAAGAAACACCAAGGGTTGCCAGGCAACCCCAGAAGCTAGGAAGAGGCAAGGATGGATTTCTCTACAGGTTTCAGAGGGAGCACGCCTTCCGACACCTTTATTTTGGACCATGAGAATGTGAGTTTGGACTCCAGAACCATAAGACAATAAAGTTCTGTTGTGTTAACCTCCCCAAAATGTGGCAATCTGTTAGGGTAGCTCTAGAAAAGTGATATCCTGGGTAAAGCTGGCCTGAAGAGCATTTGAGAAACTGGGTATTTATCACCATTTGGGGGAAAAAAAAGAATCTTGGAATAACATTGTCAAAGAAACAAAACTGGTTTACGTTCTAGAGGGCAGTAAAATCATTACCTTGGTGGAGACAAACTTTCTCTCCGGGATGAAGTTCTACAAGTTACCATGTAACTTCACCAAGCCTGAGACTTTAATCAATGGCATATGGCAAGCCAAACAAGTCATACCCCCTTAGATAATTAGAAAACCCACTGGTGTGCCCATTTGAAAATGCTCCAATATGACCTCAAAAGGAGTTACTCCCACCCCTCCTCCCACCAGTCTTTTTACATAATTCCCAAGATTTGCACCATTTTTCTTGACAAGTCCCTTATTCACATGCCTGCCCCCCTTGAATCTGGGGTTTTACTAGCATGCTACCCTGGCCACCACTCACCTACCTGCTGACTGCTTGCAGATGAAGCTTGTCTCCCTGCCCACCACCCGCAGAACTCTATTCTCGTCCCAATCCCGATAATGATCAAGCTCCTCCCCTTTAATATAATTAGCTCTTTACCAATTCTAGTCCACTTCTCAGGTGGACAGGAGGCTTAGTGAGATGTAGCTTATTTCAGTAGGAAACAAACAGCAAGACCTCGTGACAGAATCTGGGAGGAAGTACAGCCCATTTTAATGTGAAAATGTAACTGCTTTTTCTTTGATGCACGAAGAAGGTGAAATGAAATACTCTCTCTCATCTACCAGGAGGGTGTGAAGAATAAGGCCACCCTGCCTTCCAAGGAAGGACACAGAGATCCCACCTTGCTAAGGATTTAGACTCAAGGTTGAATGGGCCAGCAAGGTCTGGTGTGAAAGAAAAAGGAACCTGGGTGGGGGTCTGTTCAGCATATTTAACACGCAGTGCGGCAAGAGAACTTAGCAAGCAGCATGAAAGCTGGTGATGCAAAACACAAGCGGGGGTCTGGAGGTCTCCAGCCATGCCCGGGGTCAACATCTTAAGTAATTGGGGGTTGGTGAGGGGAACTGAGGGATCCTGGGAAACAGATCAGGGCGGGCAGTGGGAGGGGCACTTGGAGAGGGATTCTTAGAGGCCACTGATTAAGCACCATGAAACTGTTTCAATAAATTCTAAAAAGGTACAGCTGCATCAGCATGCACCTGCTAAGTATCGGTCCTGAAAAATTATAAAGGTTGAGCAGAAGCAGAACAGGAAATAGTTTGGTAAAATGAAGACGGGAAAAGGATGGACTTCCCAGATATCCCAGGACAACCAAGAATCCAAGAGAAGGCTATTAGGGTCCTTGGCTTTTGGGGAGTGGGTGTCAGAACTCTCCAGAACACAGGTATTTCTGGTGGTTGGAGAGCACAAGTTTGAGAACCCCTCAGCTGGAAGAATGATCCATGACACCCTAGTACAGTCGATTTCCATTTTAAAGCTTAAAATAAAATAGAATCCATTCATTTATCTTTTATTTTTCCCTACTAGGCAAGGCAGCCCAAATAAAGGATGAAAATCTAGGGATACATTTTTACATTTTATCTTGAGGTCGTGGAAGTTAGGGAGAATGATTTCTCCTTTCAAGTGTCAAGTGAAGGGAACCAAATTTTTCTGGCTTTCAGCTATGGTAAATGATTAGATACATAGCAAAGCTCAGTATAGTGGTGGAGTTTTCATTGCCTGGTAGGAAGAGAGGTTTAAATCCACCAGACAATTCATTTGTAACAAGCTTACAACTGCTTGCAAGAATGCAGTAACTATCCACCCTGCTTGAACAAGTCAGTGAAGGAAAGAAAAGCTTTTGACCTCAAAGGAAAAAAAAAAAAAAGGGATTTGTCATTTTGACTTTGGTTCTGAATTCAAAATCAATGCCAAGATAGAAAATGCCATGATGCATATAAACGCTGTCAGTGACCTTCTTTAGAAAATGGGGTGAAATATTAGCAGTCACTGGAGGAATTCGGGTCCTACACACAATCAGTAGGGGTTCTTCATTCCAACAACAACAATATAATGATAATAATAGTAGCAGTTCCCACTGATTGAATGTTTATTCTGCTAGAGATGGTGCTAAGGGCTAAATCTGCATTCTCTCAATTGATCTCAAGCCACCCGAAGTACTTATTCTTCCCTGATTTTACAGATGAAGAAGGTACAGATATGACAGGTTATGTAACTTGCCATTAATAAATGGAGCAGCTGGAGTTCAAACTCAGGCCCATCTGATAACAAAGCCCAGGATCTCAAACATTGATTATGCCAGACTATTACTTAATAGCTCAAAAAAAATCTGTGGGGCGCCACCTAATGATGCATCCTGGACTGTAAGTCCAAGAGAATGAGTAAGCCCAAGAAGCTACCCCTGACATTAAAAAACAAACAAACAACCCAAAATTAAAGACTGCTCTTGAAAGCTACCTAATTTTTATTTTAGTGTGATTTGATTTCCCTCCTTGAGATCTTTCTTAATTCTGCTAGAATACCCTCAGTGAAATACAGACTTGGCCCAAACTGTCCAAATGCAAACTGGAAAGCAAGACCAATCAGAAGTCCATTAGGAGAAGGATGAAGAGGAAGTGGCTGAACGCTGCCAACGCCAAGAGACTATCGGGATGCTTCTCAGGTGTTTCCGACGTCTTCAGTGTCAGGTGCTTCCTGAAATGCTGGGACTCTAGACTGAGTTTCCCTGTCCACCTGTGAATCCCCCTCTCTGCAGCTTTATCCTGAAGGCTTTGAAGGTTTATGCCAAAAGTGGCTCCTATCCTCGTGTCGCTGACTCCGGGCCCTCCAGCTAGTTAGTGCTCACCTCTCAATGGAAGGCCATCTGACCAGGCTATGTGGTTCCTCTAACTCCCTAGTCCCTTCCCTACTGGGAAGCAATGGCTTTTCTTTCATCTGTATTTAGGTCTGTGCCATGACTGCTTTCCCAGCCCTGTGTGGTCACAGAACCAGAGACAGGAAGGGGTACAATCTGGGAAAGGAGGATTAATTCATTTTGGCTGGAGCCAAGAAATACGTATGTATTTATTTATTTTATTATTATTATTTTTTTGCGGTACGCAGGCCTCTCACTGTTGTGGCCTCTCCCGTTGCAGAGCACAGGCTCTGGACGCACAGGCTCAGCAGCCATGGCTCACGGGCCCAGCCGCTCTGCAGCACGTGGGATCTTCCCGGACTGGGGCATGAACCCGTGTCCCCTGCATCGGCAGGCGGACTCTCAACCACTGCACCACCAGGGAAGCCCTGTATTTATTTATTTTAAGAGGTGGACTCCAACAAGGATTTACTGTATTGCACAGGGGATTATGCTCAATATCTTGTAATAACCTATCATGGAATATAATTTTCAAAAAAAAAAAAAGCTGAATCACCATGCTGTATATCTGAAACTAAAATATTATAAATCAACTATACTTCAATGTAAATAAATAAATAAATAAAAATAAAGGAGGTGGGCTCATTCCCCCAGCTTACAGAACATTTGTACTGCATCATAATGGTTTAAAATTCTTTGAACAGGTCACATGACAGAAAGGTATGAAAGAAGATCAACTTCAAACTTTGCTTTATCTAAGCGTGATTTTTTCTTTCCTAATCAAGACGAAGCTTAGAAGGGTTGAAAGAGCTCAAACTCTCTAGGGAAGTTGATCTGCGTTTGAGCTGAGGTTCCACCACTAACCCGCTGGGTAATCTTGGGCAAATGACTACTGCCTTCTGTCCCTCTCCAGGTCGGTGATGGAGACAATACTAGTACTTATATCTTCTGGGTGGCTGTGATTATACAATGAGATAACATATGAAAAGCACCTCATATAATACTACGAACACTGTGGTCATTCAGTAAATTGGAGGGGTCATCATTATCATTATCATTAATAGTATTAGTAACAGCAGCGGTACTGTTACAGAAAGGAGCAAGTTACAAGTGTTGGCTATATTTTGAATGAGAGTTACCCCCCAAATGCAAATATTATATTTAAAAACTACATATATTTGTATATTTTTAAATAAGCATTGCCTCTAGCTATGAATATCAAATAGCATCTTACCCTGAAATAAAGACTAGCATAACTAATTAAGATGCTTTCCAGTTATTTATTCTTGGAAGATACTAATTCAAGAGAATTGCTTAATCTTCTTCTTTCTCAATCTATTTAAGCATGCAAAACATAAATGCATTTCCCTGAGACCCTAATAATATGAAATATAAGATAAGGCCACTTGCTTTCAAATGAAAACAAAATCTATGTTTCTATCTTTGTTCCTAATATAGTGACTAATGGAACCCTAATGCTTTGATCTTCCACTTGAAAAATGTCAAAACATCTTTAATATGCAAATCAAGGCAAGAGCTTGCGGGGTCATCTGCAGCAGGTTTTTTTCCCCTCTTATAGCAGTAACTGGAAAATCTATGGGGGCCCTGAGGATCATTACTTTAAAAATAACTCTACCACTAACAAAAATCCACTGGCTTATCCTTAGTCACATTTAGAAATGAAATTTAGATACTGAATAGTATTGATTTCAATTCAAAAGCTGCTTTGACCATCTCCATATCAATCCTCCTGACTTGGAATGAGGATGGGTGGAAATAAAGTCATTTATCTTGTCAAAAATCTTGGCAATGTGCCCAGATGTATCAAATACTAGATGAAGCTACTTTGAGTTCCCATTTCCACTGGGTAACCAACTGACTTCTCATAAACCCTTCAGTCAGTCTCAGCCCAGGTCAGACAGCTCTGAGGAGGAGGGAAAGGAATTTGAAAATACACATCATTAGAACTGACGAGAAGGACCTTTCAAGGTGGAGGTTAGGGGTGCGGGAGTGTGAATTAAATTTCCTTACAATTGATGTAATGACCTCTAAAACCCTTGTTCACACTCCCAGCGTTTTTCAACACATACCTCTTCCTTTCTTCATTCAACAAATACGTATCTAGCTTTTACCTTGTGCCAGCATGCTGCTAGGTACTGGGATTATGGTGATGAACCAATACAAAAGAAAGCCTTAGAGAGCTTAAATGCTATTGGGGAAGGCAGAAAGTAAACAACTGATTGTACAAATAAATACATAACTGTAAGTTATGATACCTACTATGGAGGAAAATCATAATAGCATGCTCTGAGAAGGAGTAATAGGGAAATTGATTAGATGGGGCGGGACTCTACAGAGGAAATGACATTTAAGCTAAGTTATGGGGGTAAGTGGGATTTAGCCAGAAAGGAGCAGCAGTCCAGGCAGAGGGAAGCTGTATGGCAGGAAACTGGAAGTCAGGAGAAGTCAGGAGCGATTAGTGATGAGTGATTAGCAGGTAGCGTGAGCGATTCCTGAGGGATGACACTATCCCAGTATGAGTGTGTTTTGGTGCAGACTCTTCTGCAAAGCTCCCTTGGATCACAGCAAAGATTGCAGAGCTGATTCTAAGTAAAAAGGGAATAATTTTAAGCAGGGAGGTGACATGAATAAAATAAACAGACGGTAAAAATCGACTAGAGTTTTCTAGAATATTAGATATACTAGAGTGTTTCATTTGATTCCCACCCTCACCCCGCCCTGGAAAATTTCTAGAGTGCAGCTTTTCCTCTTGCTGGATGGTATAAGGCAATGTTTGATCAAGAGTGGTTCCTTGTCCCAGATCTCCTGCAAAAGAATCAGCCAAGGTAGTTGTTAGAAATGCAGAAGTCTTCTGCAGACCTCCTTGAACCAGAATCTTTTGGTTATGGAGTCTAAAAATCTGCTCTGTAAAGGAGCCCTCTGAACAATTTCAGCATACTCTAAATTGGCATGGACCCAGAGGTACTGGATCCAGCAGTTACACCACGGGTTGGACAGAGAAGATTCACTGAGAAGCAAAGCATATTCAGGGCAGGCTGGCATCACAAGGATGATATAACAGAAGCCAGGGGGGCACAAGCAGATAAAGACTCCAGGTGGGACCTCACGGGGTGGTGCAGCTCTCCTCCAGGAGCACAGAAGGAGCATGCCCACAGGACATTTCATCCTCAAAACACAACAGCTAGGCTACCCACCTGTATTAGTTTGCTGCGGCTGCCATAACCAAGTACCACCCGACTGGGTGGCTTAAACAGTAGAAATTAATTTTCTCATGGTTCTGGAGGCTAGAAGTCCAAGATCAAGGTGTCAGCAGAGTTGAATTCTTCTGTGGCCTCGTTCCTTGGTTTATAGATGGCCATCTTCTCTCTGTGTCTTCACATGGTCTCTCCTCTGTGCCTGTCTGTGTCCTAATCTCTTCTTATAAGAGCACCACTCTTATTGGATCAGGAGTCACCCCTAATCACCTCGCTTTAACTATAATAAATTACTTCTTTTAAGACCCTGTCTCCAAAGGCAGCCACATTCTGAGGTACTGGGGTTAGAACTTCAAAATATGAATTTGGGAGGGACACAACTTAGCCCATAACACCATCTGACACTTCTTTTGCTGAATTTCAAGCTTAGACCCCGTATATCAGGATAATCTTTCTGCACCTCTTTCAATTCTGGGTCTCACGGTCAGTCAAACCAATCGTATCTTCTGACCTAACTAAAGCTCCTCAGAAGTACCTATTTTTACGTGGCCTGACAGACTGCCGAGGGGGACTTTTCTCATAGTCCCTTCATCCTCACTGGTCCTTCTGGGTCAGTCATTGAGGGCGGGGCTCTGCCTGAGTGCTGGCATGCTATTTTTAAATTTTAATTCAAATAGATCAGTCACTCCTACTGTTTCTTTACTCATAATCATCTAGTCCTCATCTTAATATATTTCACTTAAAAATGTAATTGCTGCTGGGCTTCCCTGGTGGCGCAGCGGTTGAGAGCCTGCCTGCCGATTCGGGGGACACGGGTTCGTGCCCCGGTCCGGGAAGATCCCACATGCCGCAGAGCGGCTAGGCCCGTGACCCATGGCCGCTGAGCCTGCGCGTCCGGAGCCTGTGCTCTGCAACGGGAGAGGCCACAACAGTGAGAGGCCCGCGTACCACACACACAAAAAATATGTATATATATATAATTGCTGCTCAAGATCATACATGTATCTAATAGAAAATTAATACTCAGCCCAAGCCAATTAGATGTTCAGTAATACCTCTTACAGAATATAAGTATTTGGAGATTGAATTGTTAATTAACAAGAATATTGTTTATATGGAAAACATTAACTGTTCAAAATTGAGAATATGAGGTAGAAAGATGCTATTCCGACCCAAAGCTATTCTCAATACGAGAGTAAAATGTGATTATATCATTTTTCAGTTAATCAATGGAATAGAAAACACTTTTTTCTAACGAAAAACCAAATGTAATGAATCACTGACAATGTTCTGAAATTTAGCCAGTTACCGATAAAACAAACGTGCCCAATTTCTGATTGGGATTGACATGTATACACCAATATGTATAAAATGGGTAACTAATAAGAACCTGCTGTATAAAAAAATAATAACATAAAATTAAAATAAATAAATAAATAATTTTTAAGAAAGTAGTGACAAAAATCTTTCCACCCATTTCAACTGCATTTTGTTTTGAAAAGTTTTTTCTAATCTTAAAATAATTTATTTATACAGCTGTTTCAGCTCTCATTCATTCATTCATTCTCCCATGGAGAATGTGGGATAATGCCGTGGCCTTTCCTCACTGCCAGACGTAACCATTTAAACAAAAGCTCCCAGAGCACATCTCTGGCACACACAAAAAAGTTTATGAGAAGGAAGTTATGTCAAATACCAAGCAAGCAGTAGACCTTGCAGCTTGGCCAACAAAGCCCTTTCCTATCTTATGATTTCTCCATGGCATCTAAATGATATGTGTCACATGGATGGTTCCAGTGAAAGACAACAAGCTCCAAAAGCTTGCATGGGAATTGGCAGCGGTTGGATTCTCAGCCATCATCCTCTGATCCAGTAATCTTTAACATGTGGTCTCTGGATCAGCAGCAGTATCATTGACTGGGAACTTATTAGAAATGCAAATTAAATTCTCAGGCTTCACCCCAGATCCACTGAAATGGAAACTCTAGGCATGGGGCGGGGGAGCCATTTATGTTTTAATAAGTCCTCCAGTCAATTCTGATTCCTGCTCAAGTTTGAGAACCACTGGTCTAGTCCAAAGGCAGAGTCCTAAGTTTCCTCTAGGTGCATCCTGCATTGAGTATGGGGATGGAGTGAGGGGCGAGGAGAGTGGGGGGAAGATGATGTCAGGGGAGTGGAGTGGCAGAATGTGGACCCAAGAGCAAAACCAATCATGGCACACCTTAGGCTCTGGCACTGACATCAATATGAGTACCTTTCTTTTACCTGTTTCATAAATCAGGGCTTCATATATGGCTTCATCAAAAAAAAAATCATTTTTCTGTTATTGTTTTTTAATTTAAAAACCTGCTGTTACAGGCAGTACATCTCTTAGAATAGGGAAAGAACTGCCTTGAGCTTTAAAAATCCTCTGCTCAGCCCTCCTCTGACCACAAGGACAAGGGAACATGCCCAACTAGGGCCTAGGACCTTCCAGACTCTGTTCTGCATTTGGGGTACCAGAACTGCCAGCCCATACATGCCCACGTCTGCTTCCCGGGCCTGTGCTGATGGCCTCTTGCCCGGAGCCATCTCGAGGGTAGACTATGCCATGTGTGTGTACTCTAGGCCCAAGAGGTCATGTATTATATCTTATTTTTTACTTTTTAAATTTTCGGTAGCTTGTGATGTTTTAACATCTTAAACAACAACACACAACTTTCTGGCTGGAGACGGCCTGTGCCTCCTGGGGCTAGCTGCTTCTTCAACAGCAAAGGACCCAGCCAGGTGTATGCCTTTGACATGCAAGCCACCCGATCCTGAGATTATACCCCAACCACTGCCTTATCTAACTCTTGCACACGATGCCCTAAATCATCCCAGGGTCAGGTACTGGGTGATCAGAGACAACTTCTATAGCTTAGACACCTCGGAAATTTTCAAACCAGTGAATTCTAAACATTTACCTTGTCCTGCTTTGCCTTTCCAGTGGAAACCTCAATAAAGGCCATGGCCTCTATTTATCACTCCTTCCTTCTGCCTCTTGACCACCATAGTGTTTTCCCCTGTGACCCTAAGGGGCATGTGGTGACTCCCTCTCTGGCACATGAAAGTATAATTAACTTCTTCCTTCCATAGCACACAAGGCCCCTCACAGTATGATACGCACCCAAGTTGGAAAGAGCAGCCTGAAGCCCAGGGCTGAAGCAACAAGTCCATGTTCGGGCTCCAAGAATCCTAAATTCAGACCTAAATTCAAGTCATTATGAAGGTGTATTTGTCAAGGTAGGGAGATAAAACCTACTCTAATTAACAGTTTGTTCACTTGATTTATAACTTATACCCCTAGTAGGTGGGCGTCCATTTGTACTCCTGCCTCAGCTACCACAAAGTTTAGGAGAGAGCCCGGTTAGAGGGTAGGAAAAGTCATTGTGTTTAGGTGGGTTGCTTGTAGTAGTATTGTACTGTATTGAATTGTATTGTATTGCATTTTTTTATGAAGTAGTGGAAAGTTCTCCCACCTACCTTCAGGAAGGGTGAGTATCTAGAAGAAATGGGAACACTTCTGCATTCAGTCTGTACCAAGGTACCTTTAAGGAAGAAGAAAAACACTTTTCTGTTGCCAAGTCTTTGAAGTCAAGCTCCAATAAAGCATTCTGCTTTTCAGAGGACCTATGAAACTCTGTCACTGGGGTAGGGATTTTGTCTTATTTATCACTAGATCCTAAGAGCCCAGCCAGGAGCCTGGCACAGAATAAGATCTTTTCTGTTGTTCTTGCTCCTGATCCATTCTCAGCATCATTTTTAAACCATTATTGAGATGTGATTGGCATGTAAAAAGCTGTACATATACAACTCACTGAGTTTGAGGATAAGTATACCCCCATACCCATGAGACCATCACCACTATCAAGGCCATAAACATATCCATCATTTCCCAGCATTGTCTGTCACCCCCTCATATTATTATACTGTTTGTGTGTGTGGTAAGAACACCTAACATAAGAGCTACTGTTTTAGTAAAATTTAAGTATACAATACAGTACTGTTAGCTATATGCTGTATAGTATATCTCTATGCTATGCGGTAGAGTGGATCTCTTATTTATTTTATATAACTAAAACTTTGTATCTTTTGACCGTCACTTCTACCCATTTTCCCCCTTCTTCCTGGCCCTGGCAACTACCATTGTACTCTCTGTTTCTATGATGGGACTATTTTAGACTCTACATATAAGTGAGATCATAAAGTATTTGTCTTACTGTGTCTGGCTTCATGTGTCTTTGCATAACGCTCTCCCGGTAACTCACGTTGTTACAAATGGCAAAATTTCCTCCTTTTTTAAGGTTGAATAATATCTCATGCTATGTATAGACCACATTTTCTTTATCCATTCATCCAGTGATGGGCACTTAAGTTGTTTCTGTATCTTGGCTATTATGAATAATCCTGCAACGAACATGGGACTGCAGCGATCTCTTCAAGATCCTGATTTCAATTCCTTTGGATAAATACTCAGAAGTGGAATTTCTGGGTCATATGTTAGTTCTATTTTTAATTTTTTGAGGACCTTTCATACTGTTTCCCATAGCAGCTGCACCAATTTACATTCCTACCAACAGTGCACAGGGTTCCCTTTTCTCTACACCCTTGCCAACACTTCTTAACTCTAGGATGTTAGGATGACTAGTTAAGTCATCCTAACAGATGTGAGGTGATAGCTTATTGTGGTTTTGATTTGCATTTTCCTGATGATTAGCGATGTTCTTGATAAATGTTTCTTAAATAAATGAAAGAAAAACAAATCGCAGAAGAACCAGTTCAAAAGGACCAAATTACATTACGTCCACCTTAACAATCACGTATTACCTCTCTGCTGGGCAGGGCACCCCAAGATGGAGAGGACACCAAAACCATCCTTGAAGCATTTACTATTTAGCAGAAGAGACAAAAACATGAACCAGTGATTTCTACGGGAGCTGGTGAAGGCACAGCTGTTTATCCTGTTTGTCCAAGGCAATTGTTTATCAGTCTTTGTCTCTAAAATTTACTGAAAACCCTGGGGTAACATTCCCAAAGGGATTAAAAGGGCAGGGTCCTAAATGTTGGCAAACTCATCATAGACACTAAGGTTTCTTTATCCAGCACAAGTCTGGGATCAATGCTCATTCTGAGTGTGGGATGGCAGTAGGAGGGGGGTATTAGTTGCAGGTGAAGGTATCAGAAATTCAGATACACCAATTCTACATACTAGATTTATTTGGTTCTCTTAGTATTTTCAGAAGTGTGTGATCCCACAGCTGCAAATAAGACAGGGTCACTGCTTGAACATTCACTTCCAATGAGACCATCAAAGAAAAACTAACAAAGTCTGCATTTTGTCCACTTTGCAGCCACCCTCCACTGTACGACCTGTCATCAGGGGAGCCCAGCAGATAAGTCATAAACAGTATAGGCCAGTGTTTTTACTAAGCTTCCTGCAAAATTCCAGGACTTAGCAAGCTTTATAGGGTAGAAAGACATTTGACATACATTGATTTGTACATTACAGGTATTTTTCCACATGAAGCCCTGCAAGGTGCAGTTATCCAAATGGCCAGACCTACAATTCAAGGCTGACAAGAAAGATCTACACCACAGAGGAAAATGTGCCGCCAACGGACGATGAAATGAGTGGATTATCTTTTACGGTGATGCCATCAGTGAAAATCCTTCACATTTTTCTAATTACAATGTAAGCCAATACGAGAAGCCAGAGAGCAGAGGTAATTGCTAGTCAGCAATTTTCTCAGGAAACACCTCCATGGAATTTTAAATAAGCTTTGAATTGAACTAAAAATTGCCTTTTCCTAAGTTATTTTCTTGCCTGATCATAAAAGATATTTTAGAAATTAGTTTTAACTCATGTGTAGGTAACATGACCAGATCTGTCACTGCAGATCACAGAGCTGATTCGCTGACTTTAAAATTCTACATTTGGCCAACCCCTGTTATTTTTTTTAAGATAGAGGAAATTATTTTTATGAAGTTTGATGATTATGTTAAACTGCAATAACTTCATCCCTGTAAAATTATTATGCTACACAGATCTTCATACTTATGAGAAGCATCGGCATCTCCCATGCCCGAGGCAAGGCTGTCTTCTTAACACACAAGATAACCCAGTCTTACCTAGATACAGGCAGCCCCTGATACATGAACACTCAGTGCATACAAGTTTCCTTCCAAACCTCATATCCCAAGGTTGTGCATTTTAAAATGTTGTGCATAGACGATGGGGAAGTTCAAATTCAATGTAAGACTTGTGCAACTATTAACCTAAAAAGGGACTCCCTGTAACACAAACTTAAAAGTCAATAACAAGTTGGTAGTTTCGAAGAGCACCCCTCCACAGTGTCTTTGGAGGGCACTAGGGGAGGTATGCATCCTTGATATTCTAATTTTAAATTATAGCATTCTCCCTATGGGGAAATGCCTTCTGAGATTCAAACAAATGACATATCTTTTGGAACACAATGCATTTGGAGGCTGAAGACAAGCTCTGGTAGTGTTAAGACTTCCTCATGAAGTACAGACAACTGCTTTTCAGGCAGGAAGCAAAATCTCTGGTAAGATTGAAGGGTTCACTTAAAATGGAGAGAGGAATACATTCCCTTATGTTCTACTTTTTGTCTTTGTTGTTGAAGTGGGCTCCATGTTGAACAGTGTTATCCACAATGAAATATTCACTTCCAAGATCATTATTCTAACTCCTGTATTCCGTAACAGGCTTAGGATAAAAAATTGAGGAACACTGAAGTACTTATGTAGGTCTTCCAAGCTTAACAATGAAATGTAGAATATTCCTAACTCTCAGGGTTTGATAGATCAGTAGCCTGGCTTTCTCACTGTACTGGGAGTCAGTATAACATAGTGACAGAGAACAGGGACTCCAATTCCACCCCTTATTAGCTGGGTGACCTTGAGCTTTCTTTCTGTGAAATGGGATTAATAGTAGTGTTCACTCCCTTAGGTTGTTGCAAAAATTAAATTAGTTATTACCTGCAGTATTCTTAGAGTATCACATAGCCAACGCTCAATAATAGCTCAACAATGATTACTACATTCAGTAGGACCACTTTCCCACATAATCAATCTCCTCACACAACCTCTCAATAAGAAAAATAGACTTGAGAAGTGACAAATTTTAACTTCTTCCAAAAACATGGATATAATAACTTGCTATTAAAAATACAGAGGGCTTCCCTGGTGGCGCAGTGGTTGAGAGTCCGCCTGCCAATGCAGGGGACACGGGTTTGTGCCCGGTCCGGGAAGATCCCACATGCCATGGAGCGGCTGGGCCCATGAGCCATGGCCGCTGAGCCTGCACGTCCAGAGCCTGTGCCCCGCAATGGGAGAGGCCACGACAGTGAAAGGTCTGCGTACCGCCAAAAAAAAATACAGTAATAAAAATACAGAAATATAACACAAAGGCATATATGTAAAAATATATATGTATATATTCAAAGGCTACCAAAAGATAAATTTTATATATACAAAATTTATATATATACCATATTATTATATATATTATATAGTATATATAAATTTTATATATCTATATAAAATTTATCTTTTGTCAGCTTTTGATTTTCAAATGCCTAATAAATAAAATTAAAACAAACCCCACTTACACATTAAACAAACATACAGACAGAAGACAGGACACTACTGGTTTTGAACCCATTTCATCACTGAACGCTGATATAGAGGGACAGAGCATGGCTTGCTGCCACACAAATAAAGCCAGTTAAGAAATCAGCAGATCCCACACCCTTATCAGGCTGCGGAAATGTGCTCCTGACCTGCCTTGTGGAGCAGAGGGAATTCTCATTCTTCTGAGTGCTGACAGATGGCTTTTAAGTAACAGGGATGGACTACAGCTACAGAGCCCAACTCTTACCAGTGCATTTATCATTAAGAAGTCTGGCCGAGGACCAGCGTCAGTGTGGATTTTCAGGATCAGAGGCTTCAGGGAAGAGGATGAAGGTTGGGCTGTAGGGTCAAACGGCTTGGGTTCAAATCCAGGCTCTATCTCCCAAGGGATGTTCAGCCTTTGATAAGTTATTCTCTATGCCCAAGGATCTCCCACATGGCTGTGAATGAAAATGGTACCCATAGGTATATCACAAGGGTTCAACCTGAATCAAGTCAAGTGCTCAGCACAACTCCTGGCACTAAGTCAGTGTCCATATGAATTCCTGTGTTTCACCTACACTGCTGCAGGCTTGTTGTCCTTATTGTACCAAGATTCCCATGACAATCTGTATTAGCATAATTATAAAACAACTGTGGAACCAGTCACAAAATGTTTCTAAATTCACAGTTCATCTGAAGATAAGAAGACAGGAAAGCGATTATTGATTATGTCTTCCAAATAAGAAAAGCCAGGTGTTTGATTTTCTGAAACCCCAAAGCTAGAAAGAAGGAAGGCTAGAACATAATTCCAAGGAATGTAACCAGAACTTTTCACTCAGAGTAACTTTTACTTAATAAAACCTATAACACTGTGTCTACACCAAATATGACCTTGCTTCCTGCCATTAGTGGAGAGAGTGATGTCTCACTGTTCTTCAAAGTCAAGTCCTAGAAGAGGACTTGAATGCAGCACCAACAAGCACCATAAGAACAGCATGCACTTACATATGTTGTTACATTAAATGCTTTTTTGTGAGACCTCATTTAATTTTCACAACACCTCAATGACATGGATACTGCTAATAGGCCCATTTTCTAGATGAGAACACTGAGGACTGGGGAGGTTAATGAGTTCCCCAATGTCACACAGCCAGAGAGCCAAAATTTAAATCCAAGTCTTTCTGGACTCCAGAGTTCTTAACCAAAACGAACTGGGTCTAGCATGACTCTAGTGTGTGGTGGTGGTGTTTTCTGGTTTTTTTTCCCTCTGGAATGGTCTCCTTTACCTCTCAGGAGAGATGCACAGAGTGAAAACCTTAGGGCAGACTGTATTTTCCAAGGAGGATCACTATAATATCTCTCATTCCACATGCTTCTTTTTTCAATGTGAACTTGATAAAGGAGGCGGTTGGGGTATGGGCTGTAGATTGGTTGCTTTGCATAGGAAAGGGCATGTGTCTGCTATCTCTAAAAATTAGCTAACCCTTAGAGCACAGTCTCTCCAGCATCAGAAAGCGTCCAGACGTCAAATCATCAGAAATACAGAAAATAAAAGGGCAGATTCCACAGATGATTCCAGCCCCAGCCACCAACTTAATTCCAGACTTAAGATCTTCCCAGCTGAGGCTCCAGACATCTCATGGCAGAGAAAATCTATTCTTGCTGTGCCCTGTCTGAATCTCTGACCAAAAGAACCATGAACATAGTGAGTTGGCTGTTTTACACCACTACGTTTTAGAATAGTATGTTATGCAGTGGTAGATAACCAATACAAAGTTTTGGCTTGAGTGATGATAATTTCAGTCAACTCTCATTCATTTTGCCTTGTGGAAGGGGGAATTCCTCAGTACGCCGTTTCTCTTGGCATTACATTTTCACCCATTAGTGCTCATGAATGATATGAAAATGTGTTTAAGTTATTTTTACCTCTGCCTGCAGGAAGAGTTCTCACAGATCAGTGATGCTAATTTTTCAGTGTTCTCATGAAATTTTCCCTTATTAAAAAGAGGAGAGACAATGGCGGAGTAGAAGGACATGTGTTCACTCCCTCTTGTGAGAGCACCAGAATCACAACTAACTGTTGAACTATTATCAAAAGAAAGACACTGGAACTCACCAAAAAAGATACCCCACATCCAAAGACAAAGGAGAAGCTGCAGTGAGATGGTAGGAGGGGCGCAATCACAATAAAATCAAATCCCATCACTGCTGCATTGGGTGATTCACAAACTGGAGAACACTTTTACCACAGAAGTCCACCCACTGGAGTGAAGGTTCTGAGCCCCACATCAGGCTTCCCAACCTGGGGGTCCGGCAACAGGAGGAGGAATTCCTAGAGAATCAGACTTTGAAGGCTAGTGGGATTCGATCGCAGGACTTCAACAGGACTGGGGGAAACAGAAACTCCACTCTTGCAGGGCGCAAACAAAGTAGTTGTGCATCAGGACCCAGGAGGAAGGAGCACTGACCCCATAGGAGACTGAACCAGACCTACCTGCTAGTGTTGGAGGGTCCCTGTAGAGGCGGGGGGTGGCTGTGGCTCACAGAAGAGACAAGGACACTGGCAGGAGAATTTCTGGGAAGTACTCCTCGGCGTAAGCCCTCCTGGAGTCTGACATTAGCCCCACCAAAGAGCCTGTAGGCTCCAGTGCTGGGTCACATCAGGCCAAACAACCAACAGGGAGGGAACGCAGCCCCACCCATCAGCAGACAAGCAGATTAAAGTTTTACTGAGCTCTGCCCACCACAGCAACACCCAGCTCTACCCACCACTACTCCCCTCCCATGAGGAAGCTTGTGCAAGCCTCTAAGATAGCCTCATCCACCAGAGGGTAGACAGTAGAAGCAAGAAGAATTACAATCCTGCAGCCTATGGAATGAAAACCACATTCACAGAAAGACAGACAAAATGAAAAGGCAGAGGACTATGTACCAGATGAAGGAACGAAATAAAACCCCAGAAAAACAACTAAATGAAGTGGAGTTACCTTCCAGAAAAAGAATTCAGAATAATGATAGTGAAGGTGATCCAGGACCTTGGAAAAATAATGGAGGCAAAGATCGAGAGGATACAAGAAATGTTTAAAAAGACCTAGAAGAATTAAAGAACAAACACCTAGAAGAACTAAAGAACAAACAAACAGAGATGAACAATACAATAACTGAAATGAAAAATACACTAGAAGGAATCAAGAGAAGAATAACTGAGGCAGAAGAACAGATAAGTGACCTGGAAGACAGAATGGTAGAATTTACTGCCGAGGAACAGAATAAAGAAAAAAGAATGAAAAGAAATGAAGACAGCATAAAAGATTTCTGGGACAACATTAGATGCACCAACATTCACGTTATAGGGGTCCCGGAAGGAGAAGAGAGAGAGAAAGAACGCTAGAAAATAACTGAAGAGATTATAGTCGAAAACTTCCCTAACATGGGAAAGGAAAGAGCCACCCAAGTCCAGGAAGTGTAGAGAGTCCCAGGCAGGATAAACCCAAGGAGAAACACACTGAGACACATAGTAATCAAACGGACAAGAATTAAAGACAAAGAAAAAGTATTGAAAGCAGCAAGGGAAAAATGACAAATAATATACAAGGGAACTCCTTTAAGTATAACAGCTCATTTCTCAGCAGAAACTTTACAAGCCAGAAGGGAGTGGCATGATATATTTAAAGCGATGAAAGAGAAGAACCTACAACCAAGATTACTGTACCCAGCAAGGACTGCATTCAGATTCGATGGAGAAATCAAAAGCTATACAGACAAGCAAAAGCTAAGAGAATTCAGCAGCACCAAACCAGCTCTACAACAAATGCTAAAGGAATTTCTCAAAGTGGGAAACACAAGAGAAGAAAAGGACCTACAAAAACAAACCCAAAACAATTAAGAAAATGGTAATAGGACCATACATATCAATAATTACCTTAAATGTAAATGGATTAAATGCTCCAACCAAAAGACATAGACTGGCTGAATGGATATGAACACAAGAACCGTTTATATGCTGTCTACAAGAGAACCACCTCAGACCTAGGGACACATACAGACTGAAAGTGAGGGGATGGAAAAAGATATTCCATGCACATGGAAATCAAAGGAAAGCTGGAGTAGCAATTCTCATATCAGACAAAATAGACTTTAAAATAAAGACTATTACAAGAGACAAAGAAGGACACTACATAATGATCAAGGGATCAATCCAAGAAGAAGATAGAACAATTGTCAATATTTATGCAGCCAACATAGAAGCACCTCAATTCATAAGGCAAATCCTAACAGCTGTAAAAGAGAAATTGACAGTAACACAATAATAATGGGGGACTTTAACACCTCAGTTACACAAATGGACAGATTATCCAGACAGAAAATGAATAAGGAAACACAAGCTTTAAATGACACAACAGACCAGATAGATTTAATTGATATTTACAGGATATTCTATCCGAAAACAGCAGATTACGCTGTCTTTTCAACTGCACAAGAACGTTCTCCACGATAGATCACATCTTGGGTCACAAATCAAGCCTTGGTAAATTTAAGAAAATTGAAATCATATCAAGCATCTTTTCTGACCACAATGCTATGAAATTAGAAAGAAATCACAGGGGAAAATATGTATAAAACATAAACACGTGGAGGCTAAACAATACATTACTAAATAAGCAAGAGATCACTGAAGAAAGCAAAGAGGAAATCAGAAAATACCTTGAGACAAATGACAATGAAAACATGACGATCCAAAACCTATGGGATGCAGCAAAAGCAGTTCTAAGAGGGAACTTTATAGCTATACAATCCTACCTCAAGACACAAGAAAAATCTCAAATAAACAATCCAACTTTACACCTAAAGGAACTAGAGAAAGAAGAACAAAAAACCCCAAAGTCAGTAGAAGGAAGAAAATCATAAATATCAGAGCAGAAATAAATGAAATAGAAAGAAAGAAAACAATAGCAAAGATCAATAAAACTAAAAGCTGGTCCTTTGAGAAGATAAACAAAATTGATAAAGCTTTAGCCAGCCTCATCAAGAAAAAGAGGGAGAGGACTCAAATCAATAAAATTAGAAATGAAAAAGGAGAAGTTACAAAGAACACTGCAGAAATACAAAGCATCATAAGAGACTACTACAAGCAACTCTATGCCAATAAGCTAGACAACCCAGAAGAAATGGACAAATTCTTAGAAAGCTATTACTTTCCAAGACTGAATGAGGAAGAAATAGAAAATATGAACAGACCATCACAAGTAATGAAATTGAAACTGTGTCAAAGTCTTCCAACAAACAAAAGTCCAGGACCAGATAGCTTCACAGGTGAAATCTATCAAACATTTAGAGAATAGCTAACACCCATCCTTCTCAAATTCCTCCAAAAAATGGCAGAGGAAGGAACACTCCCAAACTCATTCTATAAGGCCACCATCAACCTGATACCAAAACCAGACAAAGATACTACAAAAAAAGAAAATTGCAGACCAATATCACTGATAAATATTGATGCAAAAATCTTCAACAAAATACGAACAAACAGAATGCAACAACACATTAAAAGGATCATACACCATGATCAAGTGGGATTTATCCCAGGGATGCAAGGATTCTTCAATATATGCTAATCAATCAGTGTGATACACCATATTAACAAATTAAAGAAGAAAAACCATATGATCATCTCAATAGATGCAGAAAAAGCTTTTGACAAAATTCAACACCCTTTTATGATAGAAAATCTCCAGCAAGTGGACATAGAGGGAACCTACCTCAACATAATAAAGGCCATATACGACAAACCCACAGCAAACATCATTCTCAATGGTGAAAAACTGAAAGCATTTCCTCTAAAATCAGGAACAAGACAAGGATGTCCACTCTCGCCACTATTATTCAACATAGTTTTGGAAGTCCTAGCCATGGCAATCCGAGAAGAAAAAGAAATGAAAGGAATCCAAATTTGAAAAGAAGAAGTAAAACTGTCACTGTTTGCAGATGACATGACACTATACATAGAGAATCCTAAAGATGCCACCAGAAAACTTGTACAGCTAATCAATGAATTTGGTAAAGTTGCAGAATACAAAATTAATGCACAGAAATCTCTTGCATTCCTGTTCACTAACAATGAAAGATCAGAAATAGAAATTAAGGAAACAGTCACATTGACCACTGCAAAAAAAAAGAAAAAAAATACCTAGGTATAAACCTACCTAAGGAGGTAAAAGACCTTTAGTCAGAAAACTATAAGACACTGATGAAAGAAATCAAAGATGACACAAACAGATGGAGAGATATACCATGTTTCTGGATTGGAAGAATCAATATAGTGAAAATGACTATACTACCCAAAGCAATCTACAGATTCAATGCAATCCCTATCAAATTACCAGTGGCATTTTTTACAGAACTAGAACAAAATATCTAAAACTTTGTATGGAAACACAAAAGACCTCGAATAGCCAAAGGAATCTTGAGTGAAAAAATGGAGCTGGAGGAATCAGACTCCCTGACTTCAGACCATACTACAAAGCTACAGTAAGCCAGACAATATGGTATTGGCACCAAAACAGAAGTATAGATCAATGGAACAGGATAGAATACCCAGAGAAAACCCACACAACTATGGTCAACTAATCCAAGACAAAGGAGGCAAGGTTATACAATGGAGAAAAGAGAGTCTCTTCAGTAAGCAGTGCTGGGAAAACTGGACAGCTGCATGTAAAAGAATGAAATTAGAATACTCCCTAACACCATACACAAAAATAAACTCAAAATGGATTAAAGACCTAAATGTAAGACCAGACACTATGAAACTCTTAGAGGAAAACACAGGAAGAACACATCTTTGACATAAATCACAGCAAGATTTTTTTTTGACCCACCTCCTAGAGTAATGGAAATAAAAACAAAAATAAGCAAATATGACCTAATGAAACTTAAAAGCTTTTGCACAGCAAAGGAAACTACAAACAAAACAAAAAGACAACACTCAGAATGGGAGAAAATATTTGCAAACAATTCAACAGACAAAGGATTAATCTCCAAAACATATAAACAGCTCATGCAGCTCAATATTAAAAAAACAAACAAACCAATCAATAAACGGGCAGAAGACCTAATTAGACATTTCTCCAAAGAAGACATACAGATGCACATGAAAAGCTGCTCAACATCACTAATTATTAAAGAAATGCAAATCAAAACTACAATGAGGTACCACCTCACACCAGTTAGAATGGGCATCATCAGAAAATCTACAAAGAACAAATACTGAAGAGGGTGTGGAGAAAAGAGAACCCTCTTGCATTGTTGGTGGGAATGTAAATTGGTACAGTGACTATGGAGAACAATATGGAAGTTCCTTAAAAAACTAAAAATAGAATTACCATATGACCCAGGAATCCCACTAATGGGCATATACACAGAGAAAACCATAATTCAAAAGGACTCATGCACCCCAATGTTCACTGCAGCACTATTTACAATAGCCAGGTCATGGAAGCAACCTAAATGCCTGTCAACAGATGAATGGATAAAAAAGATATGGTATATATATACAATGGAATATTACTCAGCCATAAAAAGGAACAAAATTGCATTATTTATAGAGATGTGGATGGACCTAGGGACTGTCATGCAGATTGGAGTAAGTCAGAAAAAGAAATATCATACATTAACGCATATATGTGGAATCTAGAAAAATGGTACCGATGAACCGGTTTGCAGAGCAGAAATAGAGACACAGATGTAGAGAACAAATGTATGGACACCAAGGAGGGAAAGCAGGGGTGGTGGTGGTGGTGGTGGTGGGATGAATTGGGAAATTGGGATTGACACGTATACACTAATATGTATAAAATTGATAACTAATAACCTGCTGTATAAAAAAAATTTTTTAAAAAAGCAAAGAGACAAGCTGCAATTTCTAAATCTATACCATGTGAGGCAGCTCCCATCAGAAAGTAATTACAAATGCATGATAATATGCGTCTTCCATTTTATCCCAATAATATGTTACTTTATATTTAATAATC
The DNA here is from genome assembly GCF_039906515.1 of Pseudorca crassidens. Lineage (NCBI taxonomy): Eukaryota > Metazoa > Chordata > Mammalia > Artiodactyla > Delphinidae > Pseudorca > Pseudorca crassidens. The sequence goes on along the minus strand of NC_090298.1, from coordinate 131,685,021 downwards.
ATTTTTGGTCATAAAATCTAGAAGTTGTTTTGGGTTCAGAAAAGGAAAGGATGAGTCAAAGATGACTGCAAAGTGTTTCTATTTCTGTTCATACTTAAAATAGTCACTCAACAAATTTTTATAGAAACCTACTATACACGTGGCACTGTGGTATGATGTTCACTTCAGACAACATAGGCACACTTCCCAGGGTATACGCTATTCTCTTGAACTAAGGGAACTAATTCATCCCAAAAGAATCCATTGATTTGTTTCTTCACAACCACGAAAGAAGACCCTGCTGTATGCCCAAACTATTTAGGTCCAGACATTCTCAAACTGTGGTTGAGCATCTGAATCAACAGGAGGTCTTCCTGAAAGAGATCTATGCAAAGATGGTGGTTTCCTTCAGTACACATGAGACGAGAGGCAATTTTCAAAAAACCTTTCCTCAATATCAAGAGGAAACCATAATAATAATAATAATGACAACAACAACAGTAGCAGCAGCAGTAACAATACTAGTAAAAAAAATAGTAGGATTCAAAAGCCTAGATTAAAAATAGAACTTTCCAGCATGGTGATTATACCTAATAACACTGCATTGTGCACATGAATGTTGCTAAGACAGTAGATTTTTTGTGTGTGGAATCAATGAACACTGTTCTAAATTGTTGCCAAAAGCTGTTTGTGAAAGTTCTTTGTATGACTGATGTGACGTTCCTCCAGATTTCAAGTCATTCTGGCTATTAAATGCCACCAGCTTGATTGTCCAAATTCTGGGTGCCCAGTTTCGTGTCTGTCGGGGACACTCTGTTAACCAAGCACTGAAAGGCAAAAGTCAGTTGGAAAATTACCAGATATCTTTCCTTGAACACCTGAGCCTGTTTTTATAGGGTTTTATAGGGCGGGGAAGCTGTTCACACAATTGGATGGGATGGGACCAGGTTACTGGGCTTCAATGTTGGCTTTCAACCAGCTTTGTACTGCTCTCCGAGAGGTTCTGTGTACCACGTGGAGGCTGCATGCAGTGCTTTAGGTGCTTTTGACCTAGATGTATCGGTTTCTGTTGTTTATATCACAGCTTGGAAATGAACAGCCATGATGGAATCTGTGACCTTTTAAAACGTAAATATTTTGGACTGTGCCACTAACCGGGATGTGAGACCCTGTGGTAAATTATCTCATTACTTAATCAGATTTTAAAAATGTGTATTTAAAACTTGCTGTGAAGAGTAGAACTGCTCACAGTAGTGGGGATACAGAGTAAAATGTGAAGGAAAAATGTGAAAAACAATCACAAAAATATTGCCCTCTTTAAGGTGAGAGACCCATTTCTTACAGGGACAGCTGGCTCAATACATAGTTTTTTTTCTTTTTTTGTGATACGCGGGCCTCTCACGGTTGTGGCCTCTCCCGTTGCAGAGCACAGGCTCCGGAGGCACAGGCTCAGCGGCCATGGCTCACGGGCCCAGCCACTCTGCGGCATGTGGGATCTTCCCGGACTGGGGCACGAACCCATGTCCCCTGCATTGGCAGGCGGACTCTCAACCACTGCGCCACCAGGGAAGCCCTCAATACATTTTTTACCTGAGATATAATTGACATATGATTCAGGTGTAGGACATAATGATTTGTTATATGTATACACTGTGAAGTGATCACCGCAATAAGTTTAGTTAACATCCATCACCACACATAGTTAGAAATGTTTTCCTTGTGATGAGAACTTTCAAAGATGTACTCTCTGAGCAGCTTTCAAATATACAACATGTTATCTGTAACGACAGTCACCACACTGTACATTACATTACCACAAATTATCTTATAACTGGAAGTTTGTACCCTTTGACCAACTTCACCCATTTCGCCCAGTCCTCCCACTCCACCACCTGCCTCTGCCAACTACCAATCTGTTCTCTGCACGTATGAGTCCTGTGTGTGTGTGTGTTTTAAGGTTCCACATGTGAGATTATACAGTATTTGTCTTTCTGACTTATTTCACATAACATAATGCCCTCAAGGTCCATCTATGTTGTCTCCGATGGCAGGATTTCTTTGTCTTTTATGGTTGAATTATATTCCAGTGTGTGTGTGTGTGTGTGTGTGTGTGTGTGTGTGTGTATGGCAAATACTGCAATTAACATGGGGCTGCAGATATCTTCTCAAGACAGTGATTTCATTTTCTTCAGATGAATATCCAGAAGTGGGTGCTGGATAAGATAGTAGTTCTTTTTTTTAATTTTCTGTGGAAACTCCATACTGTTTTCCACAGTGGCTGCACCAGTTTACATTCCCACTAACAATGCACAAGGTTCCCTTTTCTCCACATCCTTGCTAACATTTGTCATTTTTTTGTCTTTGTGATAATAGCCATTCTAACAAATGTGAGGTGATATCTCACTGTCAACACATCTTTAAATCACAAGATACTGCACCTGTGGTGAAGTTCACGGCTGAGGGTCAAAGGTTTCTGGGTCTTACTGGGGACCCTCTTCACCCTCAGAGGCACTTTTAGGAATAAAGGACTATATTTGATCATTTTTAAAAGACTTGAGCTCTCAAAAATCTTAAATTGCAGTTTTAAAAGCACAAACATTAACTTCAACACATCTGATAACTATTTTACTGTTAGAACTTCATACTGATCCTTCAGAAGAGAATGCCTGTGGTCAGTACACACACATGTATATCAATTCAACTTCAAGATCTTTGCTCCCAATAAAAATTTTAGCCCTATGAAAGCAAGGAAGGATATATTTCATTAAAGCTTTAGGAAGGAAAAGGAGTGATGGTGATTATAGCTAATGATACCATATTATATACCTCAGTGCTGCTAAGAGAGTAGATCTTAAATGTTCTCAATACAAGAAAAAAAATGGTAATTATGTGACAGGACAGAGGTGTTAGCTAACGCTACAGTGGTGATCATTTTGCAATACAGAAGTGGACAAAGTGCAATACAGAAGTGGATCAAATCAACACGCTGTACACCTTAAACTTACTCAAAGTGATATGTCAATTATATCTCAGTAAAGCTGGAAAAATAAAATTTTTTTTTAAATGGAACTTTTATCACATACCTAAAAGGCCCTTGAGGATTGCAAACCGACATTCATTCTTCACCCTCCCTAACATTATTATCTGGCTTTATTTGGCCCCGGTGCCCAGTTTGTCCCTGCCTGCCCTTCAGCCTCATCCCACTCCTCCTATGATAGGATGGACCTCCTCTGACTTTCTCTGAAGCACTAAGCTCTTTCAAGTCTTGAGGCTTTCCTCATCCTGGATCCTCTTCCCTCACCCATATAGTAGTTTGTATCCACTAATCCCAAACTCCTAATTTATTCCTCCCCCTCCCCCTTTCCCCTTTGGTAACCCTAAATTTGTTTTCTATGGTTATGAGTCTGTTTCTGTTTTGAAAATAAGTTCATTGGTATCATATTTTAGATTCCACATATAAGTGATACCATATGATATTTTTTTGTCTTGAGGGTGATGGTGGCCTCGTAGAATGAGTTTGGGAGTGTTCCTCCCTCTGCTATTTTGGAAGAGTTTGAGAAGGATAGGTGTTAGCTCTTCTCTAAATGTTTGATAGAATTCGCCTGTGAAGCCATCTGGTCCTGGGCTTTAGTTTGTTAGAAGATTTTTAATCACAGTCTCAATTTCAGTGCTTGTGACTGGTTTGTTTATATTTTCTATTTCTTCCTGGTTCACTCTCTGAAGGTTGTGCTGTTCTAAGAGTCTGTCCATTTCTTCCAGGTTGTCCATTTTATTGGCATAGAGTTGCCTGTAGTAATCTCCCATGATCCTTTGTATTTTACTCTCCTTCTTCATTTCTAATTCTCAATAAATTGAGGTGCTCCTATGTTGGGTGCATAAATGTTTAAAATTGTTGTATCTTCTTGTTGGATTGATCCCTTGATCATTATGTAGTGTCCTTCTTTGTCTCTTGTAATAGTCTTTACTTTAAAGTCTATTTTGTCTGATATGAGAATTGCTACTCCAGCTTTCCTTTGATTTCCATGTGCATGGAATATCTTTTTCCATCCCCTCACTTTCAGTCTGTATGTGTCCCTAGGTCTGAAGTGGGTCTCTTGTAGACAGCATATAAACGGTTCTTGGTTTTGTATCCATTCAGCCAGTCTATGTCTTTTGGTGGGAGCATTTAATCCATTTACATTTAAGGTAGTTATCGATATGTATGTTCCTATTACCATTTTCTTAATTATTTTGGGTTTGTTATTGTAGGTCTTTTCCTTCTCTTATGTTTCCTGCCCAGAGAAGTTCCTTTAGCATTTGTTGTAAAGCTGGTTTGGTGGTGCTGAATTCTGTTAGCTTTTGCTTGTCTGTAAAGGTTTTAATTTCTCCATCAAATCGAATGAGATCCTTGCTGGGTAGAGTAATCTTGGTTGTAGGCCTTTCCCTTTCATCACTTTAAATATCTCCTGCCACTCCCTTCTGGCTTGCAGAGTTTCTGCTGAAAGATCAGCTGTTAACCTTATGGGAATTCCCTTGTATGTTATCTGTTCTTATTCCCTTGCTGCTTTTAATATTTTTCTTTGCATTTAATTTTTTTTTTTTTTTTTTTGTGGTATGTAGGCCTCTCACAGTTGTGGCCTCTCCCATTGCGGAGCACAGGCTCCAGATGTGCAGGCTCAGCGGCCATGGCTCACAGGCCCAGCCACTCCGCGGCATGTGGGATCCTCCCAGACTGGGGCACGAACCCGCGTCCCCTGCATTGGCAGGCAGACTCTCAACCACTGTGCCACCAGGAAAGCCCTGTATTTAATTTTTGATAGTTTGATTAATATGTGTCTTGGTGTGTTTCTCCTTGGATTTGTCCTGTATGGACTCTCTGCGCTTCCTGGACTTGATTGACTATTTCCTTTCCCATATTAGGGAGTTTTCAACTGTAATCACTTCAAATATTTTCTCAGTCCCGTTCTTTTTCTCTTCTTCTGGGACCTCTATAATTCGAATATGGGTGCATTTAATGTTGTCCCAGAGGTCTCTGAGACTGTCCTCAATTCTTTTCATTCAGTTTTTTCTTATTCTACTCTGTGGTAGTTATTTCCACTATTTTATCTTCCCAGCCACTTATCCGTTCTTCTGCCTCAGTTATTCTGCTATTGATTCCTTCTGGATAATTTTTAATTTCATTTATTGTGTTGTTCATCATTGTTTGTTTGCTCTTTAGTTCTTCTAGGCCCTTGTTAAATGTTTCTTTTATTTTCTCCATTCTAGTTCCAAGATTTTGGATCATCTTTACTATCATTACTCTGCATTCTTTTTCAGGTAGACTGCCTATTTCCTCTTCATTTGTTTGGCCTGATGGGTTTTTACCTTGCTCCTTCATCTGCTATGTGTTTCTCTGTCTTCTCATTTTCCTTAACTCACTGTGTTTGGGGTCTCCTTTTCTCAGGCTGCAGGTTCGTAGCTCCCGTTGTTTTTGGTGTCTGGCCCCAATGGCGAAGGTTGGTTCAGTAGCTTGTGTAGGCTTCCTGGTGGAGGGGACTGGTGCCTGTGTTCTGGTGGATGAGGCTGGATCTTGTCTTTCTTTTGGGCAGGCCATGTCCGGTGGTGTGTTCTGGGGTGTCTGTGCCCTTATGATTTTAGGCAGCCTCTGCTAATGGGTGGGGTTGTGTTCCTGTCTTGCTAGTTGTTTGGCATAGGGTGTCCAGCACTGTAGCTTGCTGGTCATTGAGTGGAGCTGGGTCTTAGCACAGAGATGGAGATCTCTGGGAGAGCTTTCACCATTTGATATTATGTGGAGCCGGGAGGTCTTTGGTGGACCAATGTCCTGAACTGAGCTCTCTAACCTCAGAGGCACAGGCCTGACACCCGGCTGGAGCACGAAGACCCTGTCAGTCACACGGCTCATAAGAAAAGGGAGGGGAGGGCTTCCCTGGTGGGGCAGTGGTTGAGAGTCTGCCTGCCAATGCAGGGGACACGGGTTCATGCCCCGGTCTGGGAAGATCCCACATGCCGCGGAGCAGCTGGGCCCATGAGCCATGGTCGCTGAGCCTGCGCATCCGGAGCCTGTGCTCCACAACGGGAGAGGCCACAACAGTGAGAGGCCCACGTACCACCAAAAAAAAAAAAAAAAAAAGAAAAGGGAGGGGAAAAAAGAAAGAAAGAAAGGAAAAAATGAAATAAAGTTATTAAAATAAGAAATTATTAATAATAAAAAAAATTAAAAATAAAAAAAGGAATAGAAAAAAGAGAGCAGCCAAAACCAAATCCACCAATGGTAACATGAGATAAAAATGATACTAAAAAACAAACAAACAAAAAACCAGACAGACAGAAGCCTAGGACAAATGGTAAAAGCAAAGCTATACAGACAGAATCACACAAAGAAGCATACACATACACACTCACAAAAAGAGAAAAAGGAAAAAAATATATATATATATATAAATAAAGGAAAAGAGCAACCAAATCAATAAACAAATCTACCAATGATAATAAACTCTAAATACTAAACTAAGATAAACATGAAACCAGAAACAAATGAGATGCAGAAAGCAAACCCCAAGGGTATAGTTGCTCCCAAAGTCCACCGCCTCAATTATGGGATGATTCATTGTCTATTCATGTATTCCAGAGATGCAGGGTACAGCAAGTTGACTGTGGAGATTTAATCCACTGCTCCTGAGGCTGCTGGGAGAAATTTCCCTTTCTCTTCTTTGTTCGCATAGCTCCTGGGGCTCAGCTTTGGATTTGGCCCTGCCTCTGCGTGTAGGTCGCCTGAGGGTGTCTGTTCTTCACTCAGACAGGACGCGGTTAAAGTAGCACCTGATTATGGGGCTCTGGCTCACCAAGGGCGGGGGGAGGGGTACAGAATGCAGGGCGAGCCAGCGTGACGTTGCAACTGCCTGAGGCATGCTGTGTGCTCTCCCAGGGAAGTTGGCCCTGGATCATGGGATCCTGGCAGTGGCAGGCTGCGCAGTCTCCAGGGAGGGGAGGTGTGGACAGTGACCTGTGCTTGGACACAGGCTTCTTGGTTGCTGCAGCAGCAGCCTTAGCGTTTCATGCCCGTCTGTGTTGTCCGTGCTGATAGCCACAGCCTGGGCCCATCTCTGGAGCTCCTTTAGGCGGTGATTTGAATCCCCTCTCCTCCCGCACCCCGTAACAATGGTCTCTTGCCTCTTAGGCAGTTCCAGACGTTTTCCCGGACTCCCTCCCAGCTACCTGTGGCGCACTAGCCCCCTTCAGGCTGTGTTCACGCAGCCAACCCCAGTCCTCTCCCTGGGATCTGACCTCTGAAGCCCAAGCCTCAGCTCCCAGCCCCCAGTCCCCACGCACCCCAGCAGGTGAGCAGACAAGCCTCTTGGGCTGGTGAGTGCTGGTCGGCACCGATCCTCTGTGAGGGAATCTCTCCGCTTTACCCTCTGCACCCCTGTTGCTGCGCTCTACTCCATGGCTCCGAAGCTTCCCCCCGTCCACCACCCCTCTCCACCAGTGAAGGGGCTTCCCAGTGTGTGGAGACTTTTCCTCCTTCACAGCTCCCTCCCAGAGGTGCAGGTCCTGTCCCTATTCTTTTGTCTCTGTTTTTCCTTTTTTCTTTTGCCCTACCCAGGTACGTGGGGAGTTTCTTGCCTTTTGGGAGGTCTGAGGTCCTCTGCCAGCATTCAGTAGGTGTTCTGTAGGAGTTGTTCCACATGTAGATGCATTTCTGATGTATTTGTGGGTAGGAAGGTGATCTCCACCTCTTACTCTTCCGACATCTTGAAGGTCTCTTCTCCAGTATTTATTACTTGTAGACTTTTGAATGATGGCTTTCTGACCAGTGTGAGGTGATACCTCATTGTAGTTTTGATATGTGTTTCTCTAATAATTAGCGATGTTGAGAATCTTTTCATGTGCCTATTGGCCATCTCTATGCCTTCTTTGGAGAAATGTCTATTTAGGTCTTCTGCCCATTTTTTGATTGGGTTATTTGTTTTTTTGTTATTGAGTCATGTGAGCTGCTTGTATACTTTGGAAATTAGGCCCCTGTTTGTTGCATTGTTTGCAAATATTTTCTCCCATTCTGTGGGTTGTCTTTTCATTTTGTTTATGGCTTCCTTTGCTGTGCAAAAGCTTATAAGTATGATTAGGTCCCATTTGTTTATTTTGCTTTTATTTCTATTGCCTTGGGAGACTGACCTAAGAAAACAATGCTATGATTCATGTCAGAAAATGTTTTACCTATGTTCTCTTCTAGGAGTTTTATGGTGCTGTGTCTTATATTTAAGTCTTTAAGCCATTTTCAGTTTATTTTTGTGTAGGGTATGAGGGAGTGTTCTAATTTCATTGATTTACATGTGGCTACCCAGGTTCTAGAAAGCTTTGCTTAACAATCCTCTACATGAGATCAAGTCCTTTGAGTGTAGGAAAAGAATCTAATAGAGGCAAACCTCAGAGACAGCATGGGTTCAGTTCCAGACCAATGCAGTAAAGAGAGTCACAAATTTTCTGATTTCCCTGTGCATATAAAAGTAATGTTTACATTATACTTTAGTCTATAAATTGTGCAACAGCATTACGTCTAAAAAATGTATATATCTCATGAAAAATACTTATGGTTAAAAAATATTCACCATAATCTGAGCCTTCAGTGTGTTGTGATCTTTAGGCAATAGTAACATCAAAGACCACTGATCACAGATCGTCGTAACAAATATAACAACGAAAAAGTCTGAAATATTGCAAGAAGTACAAAAATATGACACAGAGATAAAATGTGAGCAAATGTGGTTGGGAAAAAATGGTGCTGATAGACTTGCTTAATGCAGGATTGCCACAAACTTTCAGTTTTTAAAAATAAAACCCCACAATATCTGAAAGTACAATAAAGTGAGGCGTGCTAAAACCGGGTATGCCTGTCTATCTAAGGGCAGTGCCTGCCAGGATCTCAAACACTTTGGTAAGCACTCAATAAATATTTGGTACACCAAACTGAGTAGTTTGGTTTTAATTTTCTGTAGGAAATGAGGAACCTCATTTCATGTTTTAACATAAACATGTAAAGTGTCAAAAAGTCAAAACAGTTGTCTGTCTTGGCTTTCACTTAACATTTTTAACGTATGCAGCAAGAATAAAGACAAAGAATAGCAGTGAAGCATATAATCATCTTTTTCTAACCATCTCAGAGGTATTTCCAGCATTCTGTAACTAGATATAGAAAATAAAGTTTCTGAAGGAAGGGAGACGATAGTTATAAATGAACAGAGAGTTCAAAAGAATGCATATCATCACATTCTTTATGCGAAAAATAATCTTTATTCAAAAGAGTTTCTTCCTAGGCACTGCTTCCTTTCCCCTTCAGCAATCTCTTTAAAGTCTCTTGATCACACCACCTGCTCCCTCCTGAGCTTGGGGTTACACCTGTGAAATAGCAACCTTGGCTGGCAGCTACCTGCTGTTGGCTGTGAACTCCATTCAGTGTGATCCCTTTGAGTCTGAATTCAAACTCGGTGCCATGTACCTCAGTATGCTGTTTAAGAAAAAACAGCTTGGTCCTTAAGAGATTAACCTGCCAATCACAGGAAGATGCCTCATAGCCGCCAGGCACAGGCAAGCTATACAAAGCAGTGAAAGCCTTTAAATGGAACTTTGAACTATCCAACCATTTATTCCCGTGTGTGTGTGTGTGTGTGTGTGTGTGTGTGTGTATGTTATAACTGTGTATATACTGTGTTTACTCATGAAATGAGATTTGTTTTGCTCAGATAAAGCTCTAAAAAGCATAGTGCTTTACATTTAGGTAGCATTTTATACCTTCAAAGCCTTTGTGCAGATAGTAAACAATTAGACAAAGAGGATACGATCCTTGACTTGGGAAGTGATTTACATTGAGGTTCTCACAGTTCACATGGGCCTGGAAGCAGAAGCATCAGCATCACCCGGGAGCTTGTTAGAAATGCGGAATCCTGGGCCCTACCCAGAACTACTGATTCCCCAACTTTGGAGATGGGTTTTACATGTCCTCCAAGTGATTGTGAGACATGCTCAACTTTGACAACTGCTGGCTTGGAGAAAGATGCATAGGAGATTTTGTACAGTGCTGGTGAAGAGCACAGAAAATGCTCACCAAGTGTTAGGGCTGAAACCTGGCTCCTCCACTTGCTTCAACAACTTGTTCACTGACACGGTCTCAGAACCCCCCATCTCAAAAACTGGAGTAATAATAATACTTACCACAAAGAGTTGCTGCAAAAATTAAATGGTAAGATGCATGAAGTGCTTGGGATAGCATCCAATAAATATTAGCAATTATTGAATGGGTCAGATCCATTAAATAGAGAGACTGGAAGTTGGGAAAGCCTTGAGGCCAAGAGGGTAGGAAAATTCTAAAATTATCTATGACTAAAAAGAGTAGAAGCCAAGAAATAAATAAAATGACAATGTACCCCAATGGTCATAGCAGCATTATTTATAGTGGCCAAGATATGGAAGCAACCTAAATGATGAATGGATTAAGAAGATGTGGTATACATATATACAAAGGAATATTACTCAGCCATAAAAAGAATGAAATTTTGCCATTCGCAGCAAAATAGATGGACTTGGAGGGTATTATGCTAAGGGAAATAAGTCAGAGAAAGACAAATACTGTATGATATCACTTATATGTGGAATCTAAAAAAATAAAACAAACTAGTGAATATAACAAAAAAGAAGCCAACTCAAAGATATAGAGAACAAACTAGCAGTTACCAGGGGGGAGAGGGAAATGAGAGGGACAATATAGGGGTAGGGGATTAAGAGGTGCAAATTATTACGTATAAAATAAGCTATAAAGATATATTGTACAACATGGGGAATACAGCCAATGTTTTATAATAACTATAAATGGAGTGTAACGTTTAAAAATTGTGACTCACTATATTGTACACCTGTAATTTATATAATATTTTACATAAACTATACTTTAAAAGAAAATAAAAATAAATAAATAAATAAAATGAAAATGCGTGCATTCACTGCAAGGTTAAGTCTTATTTTTATACTTGATTCTTGTGGAAATCCCAGCCTACCCCACAAGCATCACAAAAGTATCTGATGGAACTTCCCTGGTGGTGCAGTGGATAAGAATCTGCCTGCCAGTGCAGGGGACATGGGTTCAGTCCCTGGTCTGGGAAGATCCCACATGCCACAGAGCAACTAAGCCCGTGAGCCACAACTACTGAGCCTGCGCTCTAGAGCCCGCGAACTGCAACTACGGAGCCCACGGGCCTAGAACCCGTGCTCTGCAACAAGAGAAGCCACCACAGGGAGAAGGCCGCGTACCGCAACAAAGAGTAGCCCCTGCTCGCCACAGCTAGAGAAAGCACACGTGCAGCAACAAAGACCCAATGTACCCAAAAATAAATGAATAAATAAATTTTTAAAAAGTCTGATAACATCATATAAGATCACCTATGTGCTTTCCTTATCTAAAACAGATGGAGGAAGAATAAGCAAAGATTGACATATCTTTACAATTTTATTATAGTACTGCTATTTTTCAAGTCTTTATTATGTTACATCCAGAAATTCTATGGCTGCCTTGTTTCAGTACCATTATTGATATTAAACATGCTGCTGTGGCTCCAGAAAAAATAAAACAGGTATGTTTTTGTGCAAAACAGCTTAGAGGGAAGCAACACTGTCTCAGAGCTGCTCAGAGCCCTTAGTTTAAGAAACGGCGAATCCTCCCAATTGCACAGCTTGCACGCATGCTTTTTTGCTACATGGAAACAAGTCAAAGGCATCAAATGCTGACTCTGACAGCTGTTGTCTCTCATTTTCAACCTGACATAATGAGTTTTAAGACTTCAAGGCTGCTGCCCAGAAGTGGTGGTGAGGCCTGAGTAATTGGTTTGGAAGAGTGAAGAAACTGAACAAAAGGAAAGAAGGAACAAACATGGTCTCATTCTTACTCTTGAGCTATCAGTCTGGAATTTCTTTACTCCTGGTGGAATTCTGCAAGTCAAACCCTGATTCTTCATAGTGCAAAATATGCAAGGATATATTCGTCCTGTATTATACATGCCCAGCCTAGCGACACAAAGAGATGAGGTGGACACACGAGGGTGGCTGATGAGAAGAATCTTACTCACCACCTGTTGAGGGTGTGATACTATTTCTTGCTTCCTCATAAATTAAGAACATTCTCATTACACTGAACTAAATTTATTTAAAGCTACATTGTCTACTTACAGGATGCAAACTAAAATTCATTGCTTTTGAATCCTGTGCTGTCATTCCAGTAAGAGGAACTGGTAATTTGCGCATTAAAATTCCGCTTGCCAATACTGAGATCCACCATATTCGATTAGAAAGTAGATTCCAGGGGTGAGCGAGGGAGTGATAACTGTAACCTAGTATGATAGAAAATATGCCATTGGTATTAAGTGAAACAAGGGGTTGGCAAGCAACGGCCCACAGGTCAAATCGAGCCAGCCACCATGAGCTAAGAGACATTTTCTCATCTTTAAATGGTTGAAAAAATAATCTAAAAATAACATTTCATAACTCATGAAATTTATGTGAAATCCCAATTTCAGTGCCCATAAATAAAGTTTTATTGGACTGTATACATATTGTCTGTGGCTATTTTGATGTGACAACAACAGAGACAGTATAGCCTATGAAGCCTAAAATACTTACCACCTGCTCTTTATAGAAAAAAATTTGCCCATGCTTGAGTTCAACAAAGAGCAAAAGTGGAGATGGGTCTACTGGTTCTATCTTTCACTCTTATACTTTCTTGCCAATTGCAAAGAAACATGCGCTCTTGAGAAACTATAATAATTACAAGAACAGGGACAGCCACATCTACTCAATGCTTCCAGTGTTCTGGGGAAATGAAACATGCATTATCTCACTGAATCCTCACATCAGTCTTGTGATGTCATTATTATTATTCCCATTTTACAGAGGAGGAAACTGGAGCTTAAAAAGCTTAAACTTGCCTGGTTAATGATTAAGGCTTATTTTTTACTCCCTGCAAACATCATTTAACCTTCAAAATATCACTAACTCCATTTCTAATAATTTTGAGTATCTACCTTTCTTTTTGGACAATAAAAAAGTGGGAAGGACAATATGATGGAGACTAAAACATAAAGTCAGTTTGACCAATGAAGGTGAAAAGCATACATGTGAGGGTTGGCACTATTAGTTGTCTATCTATTACCTAGCTCCCTCTTTTCTGTTAAAAGACCCTGACTCCATTCAAGGTGGATCTGTACTTATTCCTTTCCAAGTCTCCCTGACAGCCAGAGTGACCCTGGACATGGTCTGGGCCAAGGAGATGCAGGTGGAGGTCTGTTGGGGGCTCTTGGAAAATATTTTGTTCTAATAAAAGGAAAATTTACGATCGGAACCACTCCTGTTTTCTTCTTCTCTAGGCTTTAAAAGTGGATGTGGTGTCTTGAATTACAGCAGTCATCTTGTGATCATGAGGCAACATGCACAGAAGTAAAACAAAGAGCTGTAGAGATGCTGCTTCTGAACCAATGAGAGCAGCTGCCACCTCCTCCAGATTTCTTTAGGTCATTTAGGTCATTACCTGCAGCCATTCCTAACTGATAGAGCTACACAGCAGAGCATACAAATCTAACTCATCTCTACATTCAGTCCTTCCTGCTTCCTGGATGAACTGTCCCCAACACAATATATTTCAAATGCTTATGATATTTCTAAATAAACAAACAAACAAACGCTCTATACTTATCCCAGCTAGGCCTTTATTAAAACACAACATTCATTCATTTGATCTTTCATTCTCTCACTCAAAAAATACCTTTTAAGAATCTATTACTACATTTTTTTCCTCTAAGAGTTTTAGAGCATCTGTCCTTACATTTAGGTCTTTAATCCATTTTGAGTTTGTGTTTGTTGTTAGGGAGTGTCAGAACACTCTCTGACATAAACTGCTACAATGCCTTTTTTGATCCGCCTCCTAGAGTAATGAAGATAAAAACAAAAATAAACAAATGGCACCTAATTAAACTTAAAAGCTTCTGCACAAATGGTTCATGCAGCTCAATACCAAAAAAACTAACAACCCAATCAAAAAAATGGGTGGAAGATCTAAACAGACGTTTCTGCAAAGAAGGCATAGGGATGGCCAAAAAGCGCATGAAAAGATGCTCAACATCACTAATTATTAAAGAGAAATGCAAATCCAAACTACAATGAGGTATCACCTCACACCAGTCAGAATGGCCATCATCAAAAAATCTACAAACAATAAATGCTGGAGAAGGTGTGGAAAAAAGGGAACCCTCCTACACTGTTGGTGGGAATGTAAGTTGGTACAACCATTATGGAGAACAGTGTGGAGGTTCCATAAAAGCTAAAAATAGAACTACCATATAATCTAGCAATCCCACTCCTGGGCATATATTCAAAGAAAACCATAATTCAAAAAGATACATGCACCCCAGTGTTCACAGCAGCACTATTTACAATAGCCAAGACATGGAAGCAACCTAAATGTCCATCGACAGAAGAATGGATAAAGAAGATGTGGTACATATATACAGTGGAATATTACTCAGCCATAAAAAGGAATGAAATTGGGTCACTTGTAGACACGTGGATGGACCTGGAGATTATCATACTAAGTGAAGTAAGTCAGAAAGAGAAAGACAAATATCATATGATATCACATATATGTGGAATCTAATAAAAAAATGATACAAATGAACTTATTTACAAAACAGAAACTGACGCACAGATTTCTAAATCAAACTTAGGGCTACCAAAGGGGAAATGATGGGGGGGATGGCATAAGTTGGGAGAATGGGATTAACATATACACACTATTATATACCAACTAGATAACTAATAAGGACCTACTGTACAGCACAGGGAACTCTACTCAACATTCTTCAATAACCTACATGGGAAGAGAGTCTGAAAAAGAATGGAGATTATCTATCTATCTATCTGATTCACTTTGCTGTACACCTGAAACTAACACAACATATTACTACAGATCAGGCACAGTTATTTATAGACACTAAGGAAAAGAAGGCCTCAGAACTCACAGAAAAGGAGAAAGGCTTTGGTACCAGAAAGTCTAATTGCCAGGGATCATTTCTGTTACCGTACTCTGGATAGCCATGCGAAGCAACCATAAACAATCCAGTCTCTTGAGTCAAAAAGATCCAGGTTTGAAATCATATGCTGCCACTTACAAGCTGCAGCACTTAGAAGAGTTACTTAACTTGCTCCTGAGCCTGTCTCTTCACCTCTAATGTGGGAATCATAATCTCCACTGATAAGGTCGGTGGGCGATTAAGTGAGACTGTGCAGCTGTGGTACCCAGCACAGCCTGCCACAGAGTCAGTTAATGGAAGTTGCCATTATTACTGTTAGCAGCATACCAGGATATGAACAACATACATTTAAGTGTTGATGAGGAAAACGGCTGGGATGGGAGAAGGCAGATATGAACCAGAGAAGGCAGTCTGGAGAGAGGGACATTTCAGCTAGAAATGGAAAGATGAATAGGAGTTGGCTGGAGAGAAGTAAGAGGGAGAGTGGAATCTTTTGAGCACGGATAACCGCCTTAGGGGGACAGTGTTTGGCAGAGAGGGCAGATGGAGGAAAGGCATGAGCCCTGAGAACTGGCAGGCAACGACACTGAAAGGCCAGGTTGCAGCCAGATGGTGAGAGGCCTTATAGATACCAGGCTGAGTCTGGTGCTTTATCCCATAAGCAAGGAGCAAACTCTGAAGGACTGTAAGCAAAAATGTGACATAATCGGATCTCTGTTCTAGATGGATAATTAGCAGCAGAATGGGAGGTGGACTGGAGTGGGTAGAAACCTGAGTAACAAGAACCATTAGAAGGTTATTTGTACAAACCAGCCAAAGGGTAATGAGGGACCAAGCTAGGACAGTGATACTGGAGCAGGGAGCAGGTGGAAGAGGGTGGGTTTTAGAAATATTTGGGGGGTAGAAAGACAAAATTTAGAGACCAGTGCGTTTTAGAAGGTTAAGAAAATTGAAGACTCAAAACTGACTCTGTGCTGTCTTGATTGTGGGGTTGAGGGGCTATTAAATGCTATTAGCTAAGACAGGAATGTTCAGGAAGGATATTAATGAATGAAAGTTCAAATTATAAGAACATGGTCTTTTTGGGAAGTTAGATATTTCTGTCAAGTCCTCACTCAAGAGTCAACCTAATTCTTCTTGAATGCCACCCAAGCCTGCTTTGTCTTGTGACATCAGTGCATGGGAATAAGGACTGGCCACATTCCGTTCTTAACAAACCGTTACGAACGCTTGTGAAGGCACCTTAATGAGAAAGATGATTTCCAGCTCCTCTACTGATAATTTTAAAAGGATTCCGCAGTCAAGAAACATGACTCATACACCCTATTATCCACCGTGCTGCTGCCATGCCTAGTGTGGGGCCTTGCAAACGGTAAGTGCTCAACAAAGCGTTGTTACTTTGATTTGATGGAAAATCACACTTCTTAAGTGTCAACTTTAAAGTCTTCAGTGATCACAGTGAAAACTCTGAAGAGACAACTGCGGAAGCAGGTCTCAGAAGGAAAGAACATGGAGCTGTCAGCATGAATCTAGGCTCTCAGTGATCTGTCTACTCCTCCAGAGACAAAATATGGCATTCTGTGGCCTGAGTTCCAAACACTTCCCTGGGCTTCTATGCATGATCAGTTCTCAACCTTTGACCCAGCTTTGCATGCTCGTCTCAATATGCATCCCTCCCACCGTTCAAAATGGTACATCAGAGTCACAAGCTGTTCCAGTGCACATGCTCCCTGCATTAATCCTGGCGAGCTTGATGCCATGCTCATCACAGGCCATGGGAGTCTTCTTGTACTTTTTCGCATCCCAAACTTCTCTTGTTCTGTGTTCTCACTCACATTTCCCATGTGCTCTCTAGAACCATGGTTCCATGCACATTCATCACATAGGCTGGGGGAATATGGGCACAGTGAAATAAGTCTGGTAAATAATGGATCCTTTTACTATGCTAATATGCACTGAAAATGTTCAGAAACAGAAAACCTTTCATAATATTTCCCACACTGACCTGATAATGGATGTTTTAAGTGAGTGTACATCTCCAGGATGGATAAACGAAAAGGTAAACTGACCTAAGCACAATTACCAAAGAGTATTTGCTCATGGACTTCCCTGGTGGCGCAGTGGTTAAGAATCCGCCTGCCAATGAAGAGGACACGGGTTTGATACCTGGTCCGGGAAGATCCCACATGCTGCGGAGCAACTAAGCCCGGGCACCACAACTACTGAGCCTGCACTATAGAGCCCACGAGTCACAACTACTGAGCCCACATGCCACAACTACTGAAGCCCGCGTACCTAGAGCCCATGCTCCGCAACAAGAGAAGTCACCACAATGAGAAGCCTGCACACCACAACAAAGAGTAGCCCCCGCTCGCTGCATCTAGAGAAAGCCCGAGCGCAGCAACAAAGTCCTCAACGCAGCCAAAACTAAATAAATAATAATTTTTAAAAAAATCTTTGGTCATAAGATACAGGGAAGGAATGAATGAATGAGAAAGAAAGAGACAGAGGGAAGGAAGGAAGGAAGGAGGGAAGGGAGGAAGGGAGGGAGGGGAAAAAGGAAGAAAGTTAGTCAATGGAATGATGGAAAAAGTTACCTGTATTTTTTTTTCTCTGAAATAATTATCTCCCCTCCATTCCTGACTGCATCAAGAGAAGAGGAAGAACATCAGGGGTCTGAAAACACAGGAGGAAATTCTGAAGTGCCCAAATTTAGGAAACTCCCCTTTACAGAAAGACTATTACCTTGGGCAAACACCCAAGAGGAGGCATTCCTGTGAAAGAGGAAAAGCATTCACAAGTAAGTGAGGGGTAACTCCAAAGGGACAGCCATCTATTGAAGCTGGCAGCTGTCTGCCACGAAACACACTTCTCTCCTTTGTCCATTTTGTGAACCTGATTCAGTCAGCACTCCTGCTCTGTAAGGAACCAGTGCACTAACGTGAACTGCTACCACTCGAAAGTAATGGACTGAGAATGCCATTATTTGAAATTGTTTGAGGCCATGCAGTCCCAACTTCATTAGCTCCATTTCTAGGAAACCTATCTACCAGATTCTGTGGCATCTGCAGAAGTGGAAGAAATCCACACCAATGCCACTCTATCACAAATGCCATTCTCTGCATTAAGGTAAGTCACACACACACGGATAGGTATTTGTCTTATGGTAGGCAGGAAAATGGTCCCCCAAATATGCCCATGTCCTAATCCCTAGGATACATCAATATGATGAGATTATCCTAGAGTATCCCGATAGGCTACTGAAGAGCCTGAAAAGCAGAAGAAACAGGAAAACCAGGAATCAGAGAGATGAGGCAGAAGGGGGAGGCAAAGGATTATAAGCACAAAGAGAATTCATGACCATGGGCTGAGAGATGTTGGTTCCAGGAGCTAAGAGCAGCCCCTGGCCCACAGCCAGGAACCACACAGAATTCTCCCAACAACCTGAATAAGCCTAAAAGCAGATTGTCCCCCAGATAACAGCCCAGGCCTATCGACACCTTCACTTTGACCTTGTGAGATCCTATGCAGAGGATCAAACTGAGCCACCCCATGCCTAGGTTTCTGACCCATGGAAAGAGCAAGACAATAAATAGGTACTGTTGTAAGCCATCAAATTTTGGGTAATTTGTCACTGCGGCAATAGAAAACTAATAGAGGATTTGTGTGCAAGCAACCCAGGAACATTAACGATCCAACACTGGATCCGTACAACGTGGGATCCATCCAACTATCTATTGTGGGAGCGTCTCACCTACTCTGCTCAGGCACCTGGTGGTACGCTGTACGTGAATTAAGCTCACAGTGATGAACAAAAGCAGGCATCTCCTCCACTGCTTTCAGTCCCTTCGGGGACAGAAACATTAAATAAACAACATTTACATAAATACATATGCAATAGTAGACTGTGATAAGTCAATTGGAGGGGAGGTGCTTGGCGCTGAGAGTCTCTATCAGAGGCTCTGGTACGCGTGTGTCAGCTAAGACTTCCCTGACAAACTGACAGGCTGAGATGGGCAGTATATGTAGGAAGGATGTGAAGGTGCAGAGATCTGGGGGGAGAAAGAGCAGTGAAGACTTTGAAGCAAGAGGGAATGGAAAGTGAAAATGCTGGGGTCGCAGGATTAGGCTGAAGAGGGATGCAATGGCTAGATCAGGAGGGTGTTATAAGCCATCCTAAGGATTTTCCAGAAAGAAAATATAAACATGCACCATGCTTCAAAAGGAAAG
Organism: Pseudorca crassidens; assembly: GCF_039906515.1. Lineage (NCBI taxonomy): Eukaryota > Metazoa > Chordata > Mammalia > Artiodactyla > Delphinidae > Pseudorca > Pseudorca crassidens. The sequence continues at coordinate 131,665,771 of NC_090298.1, read as the reverse complement.
GGACCGTTTACTGATTAATGCAAAGGAATTCTTTGTTGATTAATAATTCTAGAAAGTGTTGTATTCATGAACTGATACTCAGGCTGTCCCCTGTGAGCTGCAGGCTTACAAAATTTTAATCCACAGCTTAGGAAATGAAAAATGAAGTACAGAGCCTGCCCTTCAAACATCAGCTCACCCAGAGGTTTAGAGAAAGCCCCAAATTTGGCATTCAAAGACTGAGAGATGCATAGAAGGTGATTTAATCTCTCTGAGATTCAGTTTACTCATCAGCAAAATGGAAATGATACTTTCATGCAAATAGAAGACACACCAAAAACTTGCTGAGTAAATAAGTGAATGAATTCCTGCCCTGTCTGACGCAGGATCAAATGAAAACCAAGTATGTGAACGTGCTTTGTAAAGCAGAATATATTTTACAAATATGAATAATAATTATTATTAAGCGACAATGTCTTCATACAAGAGACTGCTTAATGTTTCTAAAGAGAGAAATAAGAGTTCTGTTAATGACGCTGACAAATGGACTGGAACAGGTCAGTGAAAAAGGTCATGGAATTTTCATCCACTTATGCCTGGGACAGCAGTCACCTGCCATGGACAGATTAGGAGGGTGTCAGCAGAGGGACAAGCAGTCATTCTGGATAAGGCCCCAGGTTTCTATGTAAACTTGCTCTAACTAGAACAATTGAAATGCCCCAGTAACCCTGGGGGTTATTAATGTCACACACGGTTATCATTAAAGTAAAAATCTGCCCAAAATTGCCATCAGTACAAGTTTGACATTCTTTTAAAACATAATGTTTGTAGGTTCGCCTAAACCCTTCCTTGGAAACCTGAGAAAATGTTGTTTCTATGGGGGCTCTCTGAAATCTTCATTCTGGCCAAGACTTTCAGCCTAAGTAGTTTCACATCACAGAGAGGAAACAGTGCTGCTAAAAGCATGAGCTGTGGAGTCCAAGACAACTGTGTTTGAGTCACAGCTCTGCCAGCTAGTAGGAAAGTCACTTAATTGCTAAGACAGTTTCCCCATCAGTAAAAGAGTGAGAGGACCTAACACACATGGCTGTGCTTTGCGCAGTGGCTAGCACAGAAAAGTACTTGGCAAATACTATATATTATCATCATTGCTATTACTGATCCACATCGCGTGTGAGAGCCTTAAAGCGTGAATTCTTTTAAGACAGAAAACAAATGTTGAGAAAACAAGCTGTATCTTGCTAATTATTCAGCAGTCTATTTCTTTTGTCCCTACTACTAAACAAAGAAAAAAACAAAAAACTGAAACCTGCCTACAAAAGGTTTCCTAGCTGAGCTCTTTGTCTTCACCGGGGGTTGTCTGTTCAAGGCAGAAATGAAAACTGCAAAAATTCAGGGTTGTGTCAAGTACAGAAACCAGTACATCCTTACTTCAGAGCCCAATCTCAGCTGCTGGCATTTGAAATACTTTGGAGATAGGAGTCATCAAAATTTCAAAAAAGCCTTCCCCTCAGAAAGCAGCTAGACCAAGTCATTCATCTGCGGTAACACAGCTGAGGGCTCAAAGCAAGCTCAGAGTCCAGGCATGTGGTAATTAGGTCTCTAAATTTACTCCACTGGCTGGGAAACCTGTCAAAGGAACTCTTATCATGGGCAGAGTTAATTACACATAAAATGACAGAGCAGACACGCTGGGAGATAAACGGTAACCTGGAGAGAGAGAAGGCCAGAGGAAGGGCAGCAAGAGGCCATGTTCATGTGGCCTCTATGAATATGAAACCATACCAGCCCCACAAGTACAAATGGGTCTATTGGGATTGGAAAACAGTGTTTTCAGTGTCCAAACAGATTTATGTTGGGTTCATTCCCAGAAAGCTGAAATATACTACAAAACCAAGAACCTGGAACTTTCTAGTGTCTGATTTACTTCCTCACCAGTGCAAAAAGTTCTTTACATTCTTCTTTCATTTCATTCATTTGTTCAAACAATATTTACTAAGAATGGGCATGCATCAGACACAAAGCTTGACGTGGAAAGACAGGCAAAGCCCTCCCTTTGTGCCACTGACAGTCTGAGGGGAAACGGGAATCAAACAGCAAACCACAAATGGATAGGTGCCTCAGAGGAAAAGAACAGGGTACTATGAAAGGTAGGTTCGGGGCAGAGTGAATAATTTTAATTGGCAAAGAAAGTGGAAGGGAGTGATATTTACATTTTGGACTGGAAGCAAAATAGGCATTCAGTATACTAAGAATGAGCAGAACGGTGTTCCAGGAGAACAGAGGGTTTCAGGGTCCTCTGTTTCCTTTAGGTCTCTTCTATTCTTCCTTCCTTCCTTCCTTCCTTCCTTCCTTCCAACCAGACCTCAGAGTGTTGATTTAGAATAGCCCATGTACTGTTAGAGATAAAAGGAGGATAATAAAATAAGGGACATGTTGTCCTTGCCTTTTAAGAGCTTTTATCTCGTTGGGTGCAGCAAAGCTTCTGTGTATGTGAAACAAATGGTAAACAGTGCCAAAGAGTGCATGGGAGAGACCCAAACCAAGCAGCCTGGGGCTCAGTCTCCAGGCCACGCAGCCCTTCCCTGGCTGTTGTCAATCTCCTTACTGACACCCCACCCTCTCGTCACTGGGCTGGAGGGTTTTTCCCCGCTGGGTTCCCTCTCCTCCATCCCCTGGACCACGGAGACCACGTCCGCCTGCTGTCACACACCTCCTATGAGCCAGATGGAATCCTTCGAAAGTGAACGAGGATCCAGACTGAGCCTGAGTTTGCTGTGTCCCTTTGGATTTTGTGAACTGGACCACTGGATTTTCACACGGTCCCATCCTTAACTGCTGGGTCCCCGCCACTGACCATTCTTTCTCAGTTTAGAAGCCATCTGTACCCCAGTATGCACAGCACATGGTACTGATATCTTCTGAGGCAATGATTCTGTTTGCGTGTGTATTTTGGGGGGTGAATTATCTTTGCATCCTCCCACCACATATGAATGCTTTCTTTTCAAATATGAATAAGTTCAATATTTTATTATACACAAAAAAGGAGTTATGGAACTAGTGATCACATTCGCAGTCCATGCACTAAGTGATCTTTGACAGGTGTCTGTGCAGCTGATAAGAAATCTTCAGTAGTCCACATCAGTCATCATCACCAGGAGTCCACGTCATGCTCATAGAACTCTCATCTGAGCCAGCCCCCATGGGCACCCCAAGCACCAGCGCACGGAATACCAGGATGGGCATTACCCAGAGCCCATTACAGCCCTCAACTGTAAACCCTCTCTGAGAATTACCCTTGTGAGCCTTCCTACATCCAATGACTGGTCCAAGCAGGGGCATCAGGGCTCAGTTCCCTCACCTCACCTAGGGACAACGGCAGAGAGCCATCGCAGCTTCAGGATTCCCCAAGGGGTTGGCAGAGGCTTCTCTGAAACTGTATCGCATTCTAACTTCTCCATCCGCTCAATCTTTCCTTCCCTTTCCTTCCACAAGTATTGAACACAACAGCCCTCTCTAATTAAAGTAATACATATTAATCTCAGAGTCCAGTTCCTGGGGACCTAATCTATCCCAACCAGAGAATGGAGAAACAGTTGTGTGGATTCTCCCAGTGAATTCACCTTACACCTCCAGCACTTACTGAACACTGCCGTGTGCCAGGTATTGTGTTCGCTTAAGAAGCTTATAGCTCTGCCAATACCTATCAAATTACCAAGGGCATTTTTCACAGAACTGGAACAAAAAAAATTTTAATTTGTCTGGAGACACAAAAGATCCCAAATAATCAAAGCAATCTTGAGAAAGAAAAATGGAGCTGGAGGAATCAGCTCCCTGACTTCGGACTATACTACAAAGCTATACTGTCATCAAAACAGTATGGTACTGGCACAAAAACAGAAATATAGATCAATGGAACAAGACAGTAAGCCCAGAAATTAGCCCATGCACTTATGGTCAATTAATCTACAACAAAGGAGGCAAGACTATACAATGGAGAAAAGATGATCTCTTCAGTAATTGGCACTGGGAAAACTGGACAGCTACATGCAAAAGAATTAGAAGATTCTTTAACATCATACATAAAAATAAACTCAAAATGTATTAAAGAATTAAATGTAAGACCTGATACATTAAAACTCTTAGAGAAAAACACAGGAAGAACACTCTCTGACATAAATTGCAGCAATATCTTTTTCGATCCATCTCCTAGAATAATGGAAATAAAAACAAAAATACACAAATGGGACCTAATTAAACTCAAAAGCTTTTGTACAGCAAAGGAAACCATAAACAAAACAAAAAGACAACCCACAGAATGAGACAAAATATTTGCAAATGATGTAACTGACAAGGGTTCAATCTCCAAAATATACAAACAGCTCATGCAGCTCAATATCAAAAAAAAAAAACCAGTCAAAAAATGGGCAGCACCCCAATATTCACTGCAGCACTGTTTACAGTAGCTGAGACATGGAAGGAACATAAATGTCCATCAACAGGGGCTTCCCTGGTGGCCCAGTGGTTGAGAGTCTGCCTGCCGATGCAGGGGACACAGGTTCGTGCCCCAGTCTGGGAAGATCCCACATGCCGTGGAGCAGCTGGGCCCATGAGCCATGGCCGCTGAGCCTGCGTGTCCAGAGCCTGTGCTCCGCAACAGGAGAGGCCACAACAGTGAGAGGCCCGCGTACCGCAAAAAAAAAAAAATGTCCATCAACAGACGAATGGATAAAAACAATGTGGTACATATATACAATGGAATACTACTCAACCATTAAAAAGAATGAAATAATGCTATTTGCAGCAACATGTATGGACCTAGAGATTGTCATACTGAGTGAAGTAAGTCAGACAAAGAGAAATATCGTATGATATCGCTTATATTGTGGAATTGAAAAAGAAATAATACAAATGAACTTATTTACAGACTCACAGACTTAGAGAACGAACTTCTGGTTACCAGGGGGTAAGGGTAGGGGGTAGGGGTAGTTAAGGAGTTATAAGAGGGAGGGAATATATGTATACATATAGCTGATTCACTTCACTGTACAGCAGAAACTAACACAACATTGTAAAGTAATTATACTCCAATAAAAAAATTAAATTAAATTAAAATAAGATACAACATAAAAAAATAAATTAAATGGATAACCAACAAAGACCTACTGTATAGCACAGTGAACTCTACTCAATATTATGTAACAACCTAAATGGGAAAATAATTTGAAAAACAATAGATACATGTATATGTATAAATGAATCACTTCACTGTATGCCTGAAACTATCACAACATTCTTAATCAACTATACTCCAATATAAAATAAAAAGTTTAAAAAAATGGGCAAATATTTCCTCCCATTCTGAGGGTTGTCTTTTCATATTGTTTATAGTTTTCTTTGCTGTGCAAAAAGCTTTTAAGTTTCATTAGGTCCCATTTATTTATTTTTGTTTTTATTTCCATTTCTCTAGTAGGTGGGTTGAAAAAGATCTTGTGATTTATGTCAAAGAGTGTTCTTCCTATGTTTTCCTCTAAGAGTTTTATAGTGTCCAGTATTACGTTTAGGTCTTTAATCGATTTTGACTTTATTTTTGTGTATGGTGTCAGGGAGTGTTCTAATTTCAGAAAATATTTGCAAACAAATCAATGGACAAAAGGATTAATATCCAAAATATGTAAACAGCTCATGCAGCTCAATATCAAAAAAACAAACAACCCAATCAAAAAACGAGCAGAAGACCTAAATAGACATTTCTCCAAAGAAGACATACCGATGGCCAAGAGGCACATGAAAAGCTGCTCAATATCACTAATTATTAGAGAAATGCAAATCAAAACTACAATGAGGTATCACCTCACACCAGTTAGAATGGGCATCATCAGAAAATCTACAAAGAACAAATGCTGGAGAGGGTGTGGAGAAAATGGAACCCTCTTGCACTGTTGGTGGGAATGTAAATTGATACAGCCACTATGGAGAACAGTATGGAGGTTCCTTAAAAAACTAAAAATAGAATTACCATATGACCCAGAAATCCCACTACTGGGCATATACCCAGAGAAAACCATAATTCAAAAAGACACATGTACCCCAATATTCATTGCAGCACTATTTACAATAGCCAAGACATGGAAGCAACCTAAATGTCCATCAACAGACAAATGGATAAAGAAGATGTGGTACATATATACAATGGAATATTACTCAGCCATATAAAGGAACACAATTGAGTCATTTGTAGAGACATGGATGGACTTGAGACTGTCATACAGAGTGAAGTAAGTCAGAAAGAGAAAAATATCGTATATTAACACATATATGTGGAATCTAGAAAAATGGTACAGATGAACTGGTTTGCAAGGCAGAAATAGAGACATGGATCTAGAGAACAAATATATGGACACCAAGGGGGGAAAGCGGGGATGGGGGGTGGGATGAATTAGGAGATTGGGATTGACATATAAACACTAATATGTATAAAAGAGATAACTAATAAGAACCTGCTGTATAGCACAGGGAACTCCACTTCGTTGTAAGGTAGAAACTAACACAACATGGTAAAACAACCATACCCCAATAAAAAAAAAAAGAAAATGGGCAGAAGACCTAGACATTTCTCCACAGAAGACATACAGATGGCCAAGAGGCACGTGAAAAGATGCTCAACATTGCTAATTATTAGAGAAATGCAAATCAAAACTACAATGAGGTATCACCTCGCACCAGCCAGAATGGCCATCATCAAAAAGTCTACAAACAGTAAATGCTGGAGAGGGTGTGGAGAAAAGGGAAGAACCTCCTACACTGTTGGTGGGAATGTAAATTGGTATAGTGACTATGGAGAACAGTATGGAGGTTCCTTAAAAAACTAAAAATAGAGCTACCATATGATCCAGCAATCCCACTCCTGGGCATATATATATCCAGAGAGAACCATGGTTCGAAAGGATACATGCACCCCAATGTTCACTGCAGTGCTGTTTAGAATAGCCAAGATATGGAAGGAACCTAAATGTCCACTGACAGATGAATGGATAAAGATGTGGTTACATATATACAATGGAATATTACTCAGCCATTAAAAAGAATGAAATAATACCATTTGCAGTAACATGGACCTGGAGATTATCATACTAAGTGAAGTAAGTCAGACAGAGAAAGACAAATATCATATGATATCACTTATATGTGGAATCTAAAAAAAATGATACAAATGAACTCATTTACAAAACAGAAACAGACTCACAAACTTAGAAAACAAACTTATGGTTACCAAAGGTGAAAGGTGGTGGGTAGGGATAAATTGGGAGTGGGATTGACATGTACACACTACTATATGTAAAACAGATAACCAACTAGGACCTACTCGATAGCACAGGGAACTCTGCTCAATATCCTGTAATAACCTAAATGGGAAAATAATCTGAAAAGGATAGATACATGTAGATGTATGACCGAATCATTTTGCTGTACACCTGAAACTAACACAACGTTGCTAATCAACTTTACTCCAATATAAAACAAAAATTAGAAAAAGAAGCTTATAGCTCTACTATAGAACTTGGAGCCTTTTTTTCCCCACAGCTGTATATCCATCCATTAGAAACTTGTCTACAAAACGTAACGCACTAGTTGTTATTCCAAAGAGTTTGACCCTTAATATCCAATGTAGCTGCAGTGATCCAATGTGGACCATCTGTTGCTGTCAATCTGTGCAGGCAAGAGAGTTAAAATCCTAGGAGAGCATGGAATCGCAAGTTTTCTGCATTCACAAATAATGTGGCAGCATTTTCAGCCCAGCTGTGAAGCGCTGCACGACTAAGAAAATACAAGTCCCCAAGAAGACACACTGTGCTACATGATAATGAAATCAGGACGAGGCCAGCTTTATGATCTAATCGGTCATCCGAGAGGCCGATTTTTTAACCAGGTCTTTAAATAGAGATTTCCTTGCTGTAAATACTCTTTTAAAGGCAGCTTTGTAGCTCCAACACTTTCCACTTTGGCTCTTCTTTTTTTTTTTTTAACTCCAACACCCCCCTGCCCCATTCTCTCCAAAGAAATAGTTCTGCTCCTGAAGATGAATTTTGTAAAAATAACATGAAATGCCTGTATTTATAGGGTTGAGGACTAACAATGTGTATTGTTTTAGAGCTCAATTAAGAAGGCGTAGGCATGAAAGGGCTGGGTTGATATTTATACCTGGTGAAGGCTGAGTCTAGATAAGGGAAGCAAAATCAACACGAATCTTTGTCATGTATGAGTTAAAAGCAGAATCCACCATGTACTACAGATAATTTAGCACATTTCATCGGTGTAATAACTCTGCATCATCCTTCTTGCTTAAAGGGAAGCCAGTATCACAGTTGCCATAATGTCATGAAGACATACACCATGACTTGTGTCTTCATTAAATCAAAATGTTGTAATTGGCCAGGGATTTTTAAAATTGTTTTTCCTTTCCTCCAGTGCCCCACCCTACCCCCACTCTCTTATTTACTATTTTGATGCAGACACTACAATATTTTGATGTAGGACACCAGTAGGTGAACTTACTGATTCAGAATTGTTTTCTAGAGATGCTCTGGAATCTGCGTTTTTAGGAAGCCCAATGTGATTGTTATGCATAATAGTGTTTTGAAACTAATCTTTTGACAAGTGAAACCACAATTGGAACCCCCAAATACAAATGAACTATGCCATATTCTGGTCCTTTCACAGATGTACGTATTCCGACCACTTATATGGGGCTGCCCCCCACCCCATGAAAACATCCACCATGACCTTCAGCTCTTCACTCTTTACTTCCTTGGTTTCCTGGTCTTTTGGCCTCCACACCTTGACTCATAATAGTAACCTGACATTTCCCTTTCTTTCTGGTGGCCACTCTGGGTGAACTTTTTGCCCTTCAGATCCAGGCAACATGACATAGGAAGAGACAAAATAAGGCCACAGTTGGTGGACTAGCTGAGCTCTCTTCCTGTCCAGTCACCACATCAATAGAGAAAAATGCATTCACTTATTCATTTATTCCTTCATTTATTCAATATACATTTATTGAACACCCATTACCCATCAGACACTTTACTACACCCTGAAGATACAGCCATAGAGAAAACAGGCTTGGCAGTCATTATGGTGTTTATATTTCAGCAAGCTTTAAAATAATTAGTTAACTGTTTAATTAAACTTGTGAGTACTATAGAGAATATTATGCTTAGTGAAATAAGTCAGACAGAGAAAGACAAACACTAGATGATATCAGCTGTATGTGAAATCTAAAAAATAATACAAATGAGTGTACATGCAAAACAGAAACAGACTCACAGATATAGAAAACAAACCTGTGGTTACCAACAGGGAGAGAGAAGTGGGACAGAGGGAGAGAGGGACAAATTAGGGGTATGGGATTAACAGATACAAACTACTATGTATAAAAGATATAAGCAACATGGATATAGTGTATGGCACAGGGAATTAGACCCATTATCTTGTAATAACCTATAATGGAGTACAATCTGCAGAAACACTGACTCACTATGCTGTATACCCCAAATTAACATAATATTGTAAATCAACTATACTTCAATTCAAAAAAAAGAGTGATTATGGAGTTCTATGAGGGGTATACAGCAGTGGATCTACCTAAGTATAGAAGAGACAGGAAAGTCTCTGGGGGAGTAATATTTGATGTAAACACTCCACAGTGGGCAGGAGTCAACAACTTGGCTAGGAGTGTGAGAGGTGGGTGAACGTGGGGTTGGGGTGATGCTAAGGTTTTCCCTGCACAGGAAGCAGTGTGTGCCAACACCCCAGGTGCAAAGGTGCTTGACCAAGTGGCTGGAAAGCTAAGGAGAGACTGGTAAGAAAGGAGGCTGATATCCTAGATCATGCCTGATCTTTACACTAAAGATTCTCTTCTTATTTTAAGAACCATGTGAAGCCCTGGGAAGGGGATTTATGGGATGCAATCTGCATGTCAATCCCTCTGCTCAGATGTAGAAGATGAAAGTAGGGGCAGCAGGGAGAGCTTTCAAGAGGCTATGGCAGGTGGAAGACAAGAGTAACTGAGAGGACAGCGGCGGGCAGTGGAGGTGGGAAGAAGCGTGCAGTTTGGGGATTTAGGAAAATTTGGTAATTGATGAAAATATGGGATGAGGAAGAAGGTGGTGTCAAGGGTGATGCCCAGGGAATGGACGCGTTGCTTTTCCCTTGTGAACCCTCATTCATGGTCTCTCCTCTGGGGAGGAGGGGCAGACACTAAGAGAACAGATTCCAAATGACATGCGCTCTGCATACCCCTCAATGCCTTCATCTACAACACGAAGAAAATGAGAGTAATTACTGCCTGGCATCACTGGGAAGGGTAAATGAGTTAATACACGTCAGCTGCTGAGGTCAGCGTCTGGCACCCCATAAGCTCCCGTCACTATTACCTCTTCCTGCCTTGGCTCGTGTGGAAGAAGTAACAAGGTGTGTTAGTTAAGAGCCTGGGCTCTAGAAGCAGTTATACCTCACTCTGAATCCCAGATCTGGAATTTTAGCTATGTACTATTTAGCCATTATATCATTTTAGCTCTATTTTCTTTGTATTGATAATTAATAAAAGAAATTTTAAAATTTCTCTTTAGGCCTATGTTTGTTTTTTTATTTCTTTTTCCAAATCTAAACTTTTTCAAATGTCCAAAAATATGGAAAATAATGTATCAGGCACCCCGTACACACTCTCAAATTTAACAAATGTTTGCATTATGCATCACACCTACCTTTAAAGAAATAAAGTGGTGTGAGACCCTGTTAAAGAACTCTCTCCATGGACTTCCATTTCTTCCCTTCACGGAAGTAACCGTTATTCTGAAATTGGTGTGTATCTCTCTCCTACAGGTTCTTAAAATACTTTTACAACATATGTATATGTTCATCATAATATATAGTATTGTTTGGTATGCTTAAAATTTTCATATAAATGGTATCCTACTGGGGCTAAGCAGATTTTTTTCCCAGGAAGAACGAATGGTTTTAACATTTGAAAATCTATTGCTAGAATTTATTGTAACACAGATTAATAAGGAAATAACACAATTACCTGAATATATTACAAGCGTTTGACACATATTCAATACCCATTCATGATAAAATGCTCTTCAACTTGCTAATGTATCATGTCACAGCAAAATTTCTTAACCTGGGCATTACTGACATTTTGGTCCAGAAGATTCTTTGTTGTGGGGGCTACATGTACATTGTAGGATGTGTAGCCTCCTGTGCATGACGATCAAAAATGTCTCAGGGGCTTCCCCAGTGGCGCAAATGGTTAAGGATCCGCCTGCCAATGCAGGGGACACGGGTTCGAGCTCTGGTCCGGGAAGATCCCACATGCCGCGCGCGGAGCAACTAAGCCCGTGCGCCACAACGACTGAGCCTGCGCTCTAGAGCCCGCGAGCCACAACTACTGAGCCCATGCACCACAACTACCAAAGCCCACACGCCTAGAGCCCGTGCTCCACAACAAGAGAAGTCACCGCCATAAGAAGCCCGTGCACCGCAAGGAAGAGCAGCCCCTGCTCCCGCAACTAGAGAGAGCTCGCGCACAGCAACAAAGACCCAAGGCAGCCAATAAAGAAATAATAAATAAATTTTAAGAAAACAAAAATGTCTCCAGACATTGCCAAATGTCCCCTAGGGACAAAATAGCACTTGGTTGAGAACCACAGTGTTAGGCAATTATTTAGTCCCTATGAGACTCAGTTTTCTCACTTACAAAATGGAGAAAATAATAGGACTAACACTATAAGGAATCTGTGCAATAAAATAACATGATATATTTATGATGTGTGCTGGCAGTTTCCCAATAAGCCGTCAATAAATGTACTTGCTTGATGGTGGCCGTGGTGATGGTGCTGATGGTGATATCCATGTGGACAAGGGCAGGATAATATTGTTGAAATATAACAGGCATGTTTTTGGTTTTGTTCTAAGGGTTTCCTTCTCTCTCAGCTGCTCTTCACTCGTCAGAGAGGCCCTCTGCAGTCATATCCTCCAGGACAGATGATGCAGAAGCGCTAATTACCAGCCTCAGGGAATAAATGTGGCCTCACTGGCAAACAGAATAGATTTGGGGGAAAGATGTGATGGTGGAAAGTTTTTATACCTGGTCTAGAGCAAATGTCCTGGGCTGAGGGGAAAAGGAGGGATAAGAGTGCTGCAAAGAGGGCTTCCCTGGTGGCGCAGTGGTTGAGAGTCCGCCTGCCGATGCAGGGGACACGGGCTCGTGCCCCCGTCCGGGAAGATCCCACGTGCCGCGCAGCGCCTGGGCCCGTGAGCCATGGCCGCTGAGCCTGCGCGTCCGGAGCCTGTGCTCCGCAACGGGAGAGGCCACAACAGTGAGAGGCCCGCGCACCGCAAAAAAAAAAAAAAAAGAGTGCTGCCAAGAGGATCAGAGGTCAGAGGGGTCCCTGAGACGAGGGTCAGACCTGGAGGGCCCGTCAAAGGCAGACAAGGCCACCTCATCTTCTGTGGGGCATCCCGTCAGGGTCCACTATCCATCTTCCACATCTCTGGGAATGAGGCAAGCTCCTACACCCCATTTACTGTGTTTACATGAACAGTGCTTATCATCCCACTGAGGCTGCCAATAGCTGACCGTGCAGGCTCTGTCCATCAGGGAACTCCACACCTACCACCAGCACACTGTGCACTTGAAACCTAGCAGGACCCTGAGGGGTCCTCCCAAGTACTAAAGCCTTTCTGTGTTCCCCATTTCTTGTTTGTAGGAACAAGGTTTCAGCCTCCCAGACCTTCCGTGACTTGCAAAGGGCAGATTCAAACAGTTACTAATTAGGGGGGTGAGGGAATACAGAAAGAAACAAGAGTGCGGTGACGTGGGCCTGGGCCTGGTTCCTCCTCGGGGGATGTGCATACGTATCTCTGAGCTATTCTGCAGGAACTAACACCCCAGCCCAGGTGGGGGATGGTAACTCCAGGCTGAGCACAAGCAGTGGACCCCAGACTGGTTGGAACCAGAAGGCTGATGACTGAGATTCCTGAGACACCACCCAGTTACCTTCCCACCAACCATCAGAGGAAGGTCTTACACCCTGCAGCCCTACCCCCAAAGGTTGCCTATGAAAACTCTTCCTGGAAGACCATCGAGGAGTTCAGGTCTTTTGAACACGAACAGCCCCATTCTCCTTGCAATAAGCCTTTCTCTGCTCCAAACTATGACGTGTCAGTCTGTTTGGCACACGAACTGGGTTCGACAACATCCTCAGTGCTGCTATCTGTCCAGGGAGAGCCACACCTATCCATGCCCTGGACACTGATGGATACCTCATGTTTCATGACCTGGGAAAACAGCCTTCCTGGACATCTAGATGGCCCTTGACACCCTGGAGAAGGCGGATGTGAGGATGAGAAAGTCACCTTGTACCCGTACCTCACCCTTACACGGGATACAACAGAACCAGCCCAAGACCCACATTGCTGCATTACAATTTTGTAGTGGTTGCTTTTTATCATGATGACTAATATTTGTTGCTGGGCAAGTAACAAAACTTGCCTAAGTCTCAATTTCCTCCACTATACGTGAGCCCGAAATCCCTCAGCTCTAAAATTTTATGATTTCTCTCTCTCGACTTTTCCACAGGTTAACTGTTCTCCATAAATATGTAGTAACTGCTTGAGAAATATTCAGATGTCACCAGTTTTAAGTCATGAAAGACTGAGATGTAAAAAATAAAATAAAAATGAAAAGTTGGGCTACTTTAACAGACAGCGTGAATTGACTGCCAGAGAGAACTTGCTTATAAAACGTCAAATTAATGGCAGTTTTACTCAGTTTTTATTCACCTCCCTCACTTTCATCTGCTATGATTTTTAAATAGTGCCCGCACCTGGGGCCAGAGTGTACTGACGTTAAAACAGATCACCCACACTTCAGAATCAACAGTGAAATGAACGTCAGAAATGAGAAAATAAGTGATCTTTAGGTAACGGCAGTTGCAGGCACTACCCCCCTCTCTTATAGGTAAGAAAACTAAGGCTTTGAAAAGTTAAGCAACTGGTCTCACATAATTATTAAGTGGAGAAGTCAGAATTCAAGGCCAGGCTGGCCAGATTTCAAACTCCACACTCATAACCAGAGAATACTCAGGTACAGATTCTGCACATTTTCTTCCATGTGTCATTTATATTCATACTGTCTCACTAAGGTGCAGATTTAGTCGAATGGCCAAATACCGTGGCTTTTCTTTCTTCTCTCACCTGATCATTTTTATTCAGATCACTTTCATTTGGAAAACCCATCACCATTTACAAGTTTGGGTTGAGCCTACAATTTCATACATTAGAGAGAACACTGGAGCAAAACAAAAGCATGAAACTTTCTAAGAATTTAAGTTACTCCTGTTCTTTTGTAACTGAGCCCCTGACTCTCCCCTTCTCAGAGTAGAGCTAAATTCAAAGGGGACTGTATTAAAAAATGAGTCATTCATCTTTCAGAGCTAATGTTAAATGGTTAGAAAATGAGAAAGTCTGTGCAAATATGCTATGGGGTATTAAATTCTGGTTTGGACTACACTAAAAATGGGTGTGGGTAAATATCACCCATAGAATGATAATTACTCTGGGACTTCCCTGCTGGTGCAGTGGTTGAGAATCAGCCTGCCAGAGCAGGGGACACAGATTTGAGCCCTGGTCTGGGAAGATCCCACATGCTGCAGAGCAACTAAGCCCGTGTGCCACAACTACTGAGCCTGCACTCTAGAGCCCACGAGCCACAACTACTGAGCCCGCGAGCCACAACTACTGAAGCCCGTGTGCCTAGAGCCCGTGCTCCGCAACAAGAGAAGCCCCCACTCGCCACAAGTAGAGAAAGCCCACGTGCAGCAACAAAGACCCAACGCAGCCCAAAATAAATAAATAAATAAACAAACAAATACATAAATTTATATTAAAAAAAAAGATTGATAACTACTCAAGTCCGAGAACTCCCATATTGCCAAAGCTCCACCCTGAGTGGATTTCCAACTTGAACTACTGTATAATCAGTTTCTGACTTTTCATTGCAATAAGTTCATAAACTAAGAAAGAAGACTGACATATTTGAATATATAAAACAGTTTAAATTGGTATGGCAAAAGATACCATAAACACAAGTTAAGAGTGAGGGAAAAAGGATTGACAACATATGTAACATACATAGGGTAAATATTTATAAAATCTAAAGAATTTCATCAAAAAACAAAACAACCGAATTAAAAAATGATCAAAGAGCACAAAGATGTAATGACAAAAGCATTAGTGACAAACAATCATGTGAAAATATAATTGAGATCACCGTTAATTAAGGAAATGCAAAATAAATGAAAAGTAAAACAGACATGTAATTGTTTTAACTTTCAGATTAACAATGACTAAAAATGCACAATACCTTGTGCTGGTAAGAATGTAGGGAAATAGGCACCTTTTACACTACTGTGGAGGGTAATTTTGTAATATCTATAAAATCTTAAACACACCTACCTTCTAACAAATCAACATCATTTCTGGGTAGTTCTGCTATGAAAATACTAGATATCTGCTTAAAGATACATATATATTTTCAATAATGCTTAATAGGATATTAAAATTTGGGGAAAAAACGAAATGGCTACTATTAGCCATTTAGGATGGGATGCAATAATCATAATTCATCCTTAAATAAACTACTATGTAGCCATTAAAAATAATTAGGTAGATGTAGATACACTGGTATGGAAAGACCATAATATACTGTTCATAATATAGTTTAGGCAACAAAAGTAAAACACTATTATATTCCATTAGTAGTGATAATAATAATTATTACAAAATAATAACCACTGCAAATGGTTATTGAAAAATGTCTGAAAGGATATAAACTAATCTGCTAATGGTGTTTATCTTAAAGATAAAGTTGTGACTAAAGAAAAATTTCACTGTGTAGTGTAAACATTTCATATTGTTTGTCCCTTTGACAATTAGCATGTATTATTCTCTCCTTCAGTTAGAAAATGGCCAGAAAATATTTTTTAAAGATTTGATGATTTAATCATTTCACTTTGAAAGGCTTCTAGAATATACTAGAGCAAGTGAATAGACGTGTATTCTAGGAATGATCATTCTGTATCTAACTAATGACAGTTCAGAATTCAAGGCAGTCATCCGTTTGAAGGGGTTTAATTGAATCTACTTTAACAGAGTGGGTTTTTTCTGTAAGACTGAGGAACACCTGATGAGAAAACATTATGTTTATTTTAATATTTTAAGTCATTTCATTTCTTCTAGGTGTCAGTTTAGCCATATAAGAGGGCAATAATGATTCCTGCATCACTTCTTAGGATAGCGGTGTAAAGCCAATGAGTCCGTATAGGTAAAAACAGCTGTAAATTGAAGGACACTCAATGGGTATGATGAATTCTTTAACTATGGACAACTCCCAAGTAATACTATATGAGTGTTTCTTCAAAAGATACATCACTTACTTTAGTATTGTCCCTGTGACCCAGTATCTAAATTGCATCTGCAAGCATGCTTGTGGTCTCCGGATTTGCAACATCATCCATCAATCATAGGCAAACTCTTATGAAACAATAGGTTGATCAGAGGAAAAGATGGGCCAGAAAAATTCCAATGTCTGGGCATTACACTTAAAAGAGCAGAGAGTGATATTACCCATATTAGTCATACCTCATTCAAAACTTTGTTGTAACCTCCCATGTTGGGGTGCTATAATTTTAGTAGGAGCTGTCCTGACATTAGTCACCTCCTCCAGATCCTGTAAGAGACGACGACTATCCAAAACGAATCCGCTAAAGACAGACTAGAAGAGTAGAACTTTGCTGCCAGATAGACCCAGCTTACATGGGCTGTTGGGTTCGTAACTCATGGCAAAGCCAACAGCAAGCCAACACTCATGTCCACTTTCTCCCTTACTTTCTTCCTCTACAGAAAAGGCAAAAACTAAATACCCACTTCCTCAGTCTTCCTCACAGAAAGGCATGGCCAGGGGACACTGATCTTCCCAACAAGACTACAGAGGCAATCTGTCGAGGCTATTTTCTTCCCTGATAAGAGATAGATGGGATGGAACAGGTGCCTCTCCTCCTTCCTTGCTCCTACCTGGAATGCAGACATGCCTCCTGCAGAAGCCATGCCAAGTCTAAGAGGAGAAGGCTGAGAATATCACAGAGATGAGTGCGTTAACATCACCTAGTTGCTTAATCAGAGTGAGGAGCTGCCGACTTCCCCAGAGTTCTTCTCACTTTAGAAAAAAATCATCTATTTGTTTAGGTGACTGTTAGATGGCTGTTCTGTTACTTGCTACTGAAAAGCATTTCTAATGCATACTAAACCATTTTAATGCATACTTAGTGTCAGTTTACACATCTGTAAAATGGGGAGAGTAATGATTACATTGCAGTGATATACACACACATACACAACATCTGTGTAAACATATATGATAAAATCTGTGATATATTCACACATATTCAAATCATTGCTCAAGCAATAGTCCTCAGAGAGGCCCTAGCTGAAAACTCTATGTAATTAGCATCTCTCATCATTATCCGCTTTATTTTTCTTCATACAAATTTGTATGAAGAAAAAAAATATCAGTTTTTGTTTCTCTACTTGTTGTCTGAGACTCTAAAATGAATCTTCCATGAGACCAGAAACTGAGTTTATTGCTGTTACTCCAGCACTTAGAATAGTGTTTAGCACATAAATCATATTCAATAAATATTTATCAACTATTGAATGAACAAATTAATGTATGTAAAATGTTTAGCATATAAATGCCTTAATAAATGACAGTGGTTTAGCTGTTGTTAAAACAGCTAAATAGTGAGTAATGGTTATTGCACAAGCAACACCCACTGGGAGAGACAGAGCCTGAGGGCAAGAGGTCATTCCATCTACCTTGGAGATGTAGCACACACACGTATATAAAGACATGTACACAGATGTTCACAGCAACACATCTTCTGTAAAAGCAAAATAACGCAATTTAAATGTCCACAGATGTGCTAAATAAATTGTGGTACATCCGTATCATGGAATAATGTGTTCATCCTGACAGAGGATAAGTCAGGGGATGGACAGAATGCAGTGAAGCCTAGGAGAGCAGAACGGGAAGGCTCTTTCTGTGGATCAACTCTTGTCTTAGGTAAAGGAGATCTTTCACACCTGCATTGCTCTAGATTGGGACTGACACTCCTCGACTGTTTTGAGGCTCTGCCTTGGAAGAGTCTGTGTCCTGTGGTGCTGTCCACCAAATCTATATACTGTATATGTGTGTGTGCGCGTGTGTCTTGTTAACTAAAAGGCTTACAAAGACAATGCACAAACTTTCATTTTTCAAAAGGAAGAACCACTTGTCGAAATGAAAATACTGCAAAGGACCTTTGAGATTATCATATTTGGCTTCCCCTTTTATGGAGCAAATAGCAGGCTTCGTGAGATTATAAGTAAACTTGGTGGTCATAAAGATATTGAATGATACTGCTGAGAGTAATAATACTTTCTGAACAATACACTCTTGATGGACCACTGGGTGGCAGGTGCTGACCTAGACATCTCACACACACTAGCTCCTTTCATCCTCATGACCACTCCAAGAGATATGTTATGGTCAACCCTGCTGTAAGGAAGCTTAGGAACAGCCCACTACCGGAGATCTCAAAGGCTCCTATGTCAGAAGCCCAGGGTTCAAACCCAGGCTGGTCTGACTCCAAATATCATCCCATACATCATGTGTGCTATCCTCACCCCACATGTCTTCTGCACAGTACAGCGAAACAATCCAAACTCAATAGCCCTTGGCCATTCTTGAACACATTCATTTTCACTTTTATGGGAGATGATCCAAAAGTTGATTACCATGAATTCTTTAATTTACTTAAAAAAAAAAAATTCACAGTCCTCTCCATCTGTTGGGAAAATTAATAAACTAATCTTGTTCAGGCTTCAGAGACAGAAGCAGGCCTCTGACTGACCTGTGACTCTGCCTGGACGGCGTACCTGCTCGCACACCTAACAATTGCTGCTAGCAAGTGAAGTAGCACTTATGATCAGAAAGGGAGTGGGTCTTGGAATTTCTTGAGCCCTGGGGACCTGGCCGGTCCCCCAGGGTCTGGAAAATCTTGTGACCCACATGGTGAAACCAACAGCATTGTTAAAATAAATCCAGAGCTGCATTTCGGCACGCAGACTGATGATATCCTTTTACGGCCTGGAATTATAAACGGAAGCCAGAACTCCAACCTGAAGTCTCACCCGTGGGATGGACGCACCGCCTGGGACCCTTCCCAACTGGGGCTCCAGAGTGCTGTCACTCAGGACTTCCCAGCTGCTGTCTGGATCTGGAAGTAGGTGTCAGCCCAATTTGGTGATGTATACCCTGTTTTGTTTCTCTAATATTCTTATTCCTTTCCTTCTAATGACTATATATTAAAATTAAGTTAAATCACCTTTCATTAAAGAATTGATTAAAGCTGTTTATTTGTGTGAAACGAGTGGTTATTTTGACAGCGAATCCAACGAACCTTAAAACCGAAAGGAGGCTTTCAGCAAAACACCATCTTGAAGTATGCATGTTCACCTCTGCGGGGTTTCTTACAGGCAAACAAACACACATCACCATTAGGTTTTAATTCTGGTTTATCAATTTTGCCCAACACAACTCCATGGGCCGAAATTCACACGCTCTTGCAAATCTGTATCAGTTAGCAGTCTCTACATAAACCATCTTCAGTCCATCATTAGGATGACCAGTCAAGAGGTTCTAATAATGTAAGGTTGCAATAAAAACTAGATGTCTATCCTGAGATCTAGCACATGTATGCATAAAAAGACATTAGACACAGATGTGCACAGCTACAGCTTTTTCGTAAAAGCTAAATAGTGCAATTTGAATGTCCATCAATACGTTAAATAAGTTGTAGTACATCCATTATCATGGAATGCCAATCAGCACTTAAAAAGAATGACCTAGATCTACGTGTATTGATGTGGACAATCTACACAGTAGAGTGTTAAGTGAAAAATAAAGCAAAAACCACAGAAATAATAATAAAATATGATCCCATTTACTTAAAATAATCACAAAGCAAAACATATATATTGTTCTCTGCCCCAATTTATACGTGTGCATTCATGCCAAAACATCTGCAAGACACACACACCTAACTAGTGTTAATGGGGCAAGGAATAGGTTGAAGGGTGGGGATGGAAGTGTAAAATTCCTCTGTTCATTATAGGCATTTTACCCCCCAAAATTATTAATTTATATTTGTATAGTAAAAAATGACTAAAACCATAACTATGAGGAGTGGAGCCTGAAACTACCAATGTGCCATGTGCAACATATAAGCAAATCTCCCACCTAATTCCAAGTTTCCTTTCATGAGAAATGTCTCAAATATTAGAAAGTTATCATTTAGGAAACTAAGCAATTTCTTTTTAAATTTAGAACATCCACAGAAAATACACTTTTTCTTTTTTTTTTTTTTTTTGCGGTATGCGGGCCTCTCACTGTTGTGGCCTCTCCCGTTGCGGAGCACAGGCTCTGGACGCGCAGGCTCAGCGGCCATGGCTCACGGGCCCAGCCTCTCCGTGGCATGTGGGATCTTCCCGGACCGGGGCACGAACCCGTGTCCCCTGCATCGGCAGGCGGACTCTCAACCACTGCGCCACCAGGGAAGCCCGAAAATACACATTTTGATCCTACGCTACCTTGGCTTGGCTCTGACAAAATGATGATCACTTTAACCCCTGTTTCACATAAAAACGGCGACCACCACCACCACCATCGCATCCCAACCACAGGCTGAAGCAGCTTATCTGTTTGTGAATAGTCCCAGGGGAAAAAAACCAAAAAACTTTATAATTATTTACATTCCTTCTTGAAAAGAAAACAAGAATGCTCCTTGGAAAGCTACAATACATTGAAGGAAGAAGGTGAGACACAGAAATCACTTCCAACAATGTTCATTTATAAGGAAGAAACAAGGTGTCTGGGAGCTTTCCTCCTTAAAGGATCTCTGTGACTCCTATTTCCAGAAGCTCCACACCATCTCCACCAAATTAAGAGGAAATGGGTTAAGGAGATCAAGGCAGTGAAAGCAAATTGTCCATTCACTCCTGGCCGCCTCAGAAGTCATTACTGAACATATTCCAGAGGTTAATAAATAAAAGTGATTTGGTGTGTGGTTAAGAGCCTTAAAGGAACATGGAGCGCCTTTAAAGAGCATTGTGCCGAGAGAAGAGTATTAAAAAGTGAGGTATTTCCTCTCTTCACAGTTAAATGTGGTGGCTGGGGAGAGCAACTGTACTTGAAATGGATAGGAGTAATTTTCCATCATTATGGAAACCTTAAACCACCTCTGACTGCTTACACCGTCATCTTTTAGCATCCTAGTAAATTGCAGTTATTTGTTCCAAACAAATAGAGAGGCCCATGGTAAAATGGAGCCATTTAAGGCTGCAAGAATACACCCGTAATTCAATTCCATGGCAGCTGGTTTCACACATGCTCCTCTACCTCCGCTTATGACACAGGAAACTTCCCTCCAAGTGTAACAACTCTTCTCTCGCTAAGCTGAGAGCTCAAGGCGATAAATGGACCTTAAACGGACAGAGACACTCATCACAGCCAAGGGATAACTCAGCTTCGGTTCCCCGGGCAGCTTGACATCCACGAGGCGCTGAGGCTAGCATGGAATTATTAAACTCTCTCAACTACAAGAGTGAAACAAAGAAGGATTCTAGAAGAAGCGCTCCGGAAAAAAAAAAAAAACCTCACCAATTATCACAACACATCTCCACTATGCAAGACAATAAAGAAGGAGCTGCACAAAATATATGTGTGTGTTTGTATGTATACATATGTACATATTTAGAAAACTAAACTATCCTTTGTAAAAGAACTAGAAATAAAACACAAGACAGCTAATAGCAACAGCTGGTTAAAATCTGATGGGTGGAATGAAACCTTAAGAGGTTAATGAACATTTGGTGACTGTCTGCTACCCGAAGCAAAGCAGTATTAATAGTAATACTGAGTGAGCAGGTACCCTTGTGCTAACCAACGTCAGTGAAGTCTCTAAAACAACTCCAAGAATTTAGGACCACTACTGTCACTCCCATTTTAAAAATGAGAGAAATGAAGCCCAGAGAGGTTTCATACTCACCCAAAGTCACACAGCCTGTAAGAGGCTAAGCAGGCGATTCAAACCGTGGCAGAGTGATCCACACCTAGATGCATCCCACGGTGTTCTGCAACTTGCTGATGTGGCTGAAGGGAATGTTTTCAAAATGCTGTCATGAAAACTTCTGACTTCTGGCTAGTGTTTGTAAAGCGCTACCCGCACAGTGCCTTACTAATCTCTTGTAATCGTAAGAAAGGGTATGATTACCCTCCTTTTACAGTTGAGGACACTGAGACTCAGATAAAGCCAAGGGACTTGCCCAAAGTTTCACAAGTGGCAAGGGAAGACGCAGAACCTGATCCCAGAGCTTGATACCAAAATTTGCCTTCTCTGTAGGTCTGAGATTGGAATACATGTTGACGTTCAAGATGCTAAAGTCAAGTTGGTGTGAACTCACAATGTCTGGGTGGGCATTTATTTATTTATTTATTTTTTTTTTTTTTTTGCGGTACGCGGGCCTCTCACTGTCGTGGCCTCTCCCGTTACGGAGCACAGGCTCCGGACGCGCAGGCTCAGCGGCCATGGCTCACGGGCTCAGACGCTCCGCGGCACGTGGGATCTTCCCGGACCGGGACACGAACCCGCGTCCCCTGCATCGGCAGGCGGACTCTCCACCACTGCGCCACCAGGGAAGCCCCGGTGGGCATTTATTAAAAGGGTGGCGGTTCGATTTGGATTTGATAAGAGTATATACAATGCAAGACGTCCAGATACTCTCTTTCCATCAAGAAGTCTCTCGAGGTTTGTGTCTTAAGTGAGCGTGTGCTGTTTTAAAAGGTTGGGCAGATTTGCAAACATTTACCCGTGATTTAAAAAGTGGTTTAACTCAAAGAAGCAAAACTATAATTTCAGGAAGAGAGCACTAGGCAGGGAAATTCCATTTTCTTCCAGTCCTCCTACCCATATTTATTAAAATTAGCCGAGAGATGTAGCAACAGAAAGAATCGCAGTGAGATATAAGAAAGAACTTCTCTATTTTAATGGCTAGAAATTTATCAATTGTGCATCATTAACTGCAGGCAGGAGCTGAGCTATGACGGACATGGAGGTGAAAACCATCCCTAGCAGGGGAGCTTCCTCTTTTTCTGGGAGGGGACCAAGGTCATGAAGCAGATGCCTCTGCTACTGATGAAGTAGACTGAGGGATAGGATGCATCAGAGGAGAGAGCTCTGAAACATCGGTACAGCATCATGTACCGTGAAAGTCTACTTAAAACAAAGGAAAGGATTCTGCAACAAGATGTAGCCTCAGGTTCACAGACACCAGGGAAAATATTTAGGATCACTACACTCAACTTCTTTTGTATAGGACAAGACTGCATAGACTGTCTGAATATTGTTAAAGTAACCACTGGGGATTCTGACCCCATGCTCTGAAATTTGCCTTTAACCTTCTTTACCATCTTGCACTCAGGCAGCCATGAACAATTCAAGAATCTCCCTGTTTGGCCAGAGAGGGTCGCTACTATGCTCCAGGGTTGGTTGTCCCAGGGCTCAGAAGGAACGCTGAATCTACACTGACATTCATCTGTGTGAGTAGCTGGGGTAAGTTAAGCATAGGCAGGAGTTGAATGACCTTTCCTTAGCAGAGCTGGGCAGATATACCAGCTGCTGGCCCATCAGTAGAGATGCAGGAGTTCTGGTCACAGGATACAGGGGAACTGCATGGCCTTTGGAGTCATAATTTTGGAGTCCAATCCTAGCTCTGTCACAGACTGGCTGTGCATTCCTAGTCCCTTCTTAGAGGCCCAGCATCCTTATCTATGCAACAAGGAACTTTAATACAGTGTTTATAGATGAAATTAGCAAATCTATATTCAGTGCTGAACACAAAAGATAGCCCATCATAGATACCCATGAAAAATGTGTTTCTCTTCTTTCCTTCCCTTCCTACCTTCATGGCAGAAAGGAAAATGATGAAGGATGTTTAAGCCAAAAGGAAATACCCAACTGTCTTAAGGGAAAACACCACCCTGGTCATAAAATCACAGAAAAGCAAAACAGATCTAGTATGTACGTAGAGGGATTTACTCTGACTACAGCATTAAGTGACTGTAAAAGAAAGTAGTCATTCATACGTGCCGGTATCTTCACAAAAAGCCTCCATGGAAATGAGTTCAAGTGCAATGAGTGCCATGGGGCTATGAAATAGGAACAAAATCTGAATATCTGCAATGACATGCACCAAAGCATCAATTTTTTGGTGCTTTGATTTCAGGTGATTTTTAGTTTTCTGACTTCTTCGGATCACTTTCATTTAATATGAAAAAGATGAATCAGTTGTGAAAAATACAACAAAACACTAAACTTTTATATTTTAACAGAGCACCTACTGAATATATCACTGCAAGAGCGGAAAGGAGAATAAAGAAGGCTGGGGCTCTTCCTGAGTAACGAGTCACCTTTATCAATCACAGAATTTTGTGATTCCCTGAGTCTCAGTTTTCTCACCTCCAGGATGGAAATATAAGAATAATGATGTTTTTTTTCTTACGGGGAGGGTGTGAGGATTAAATAAGACAACACACGAAATATAATTAGAACGTTTAAAATGGAGTTAGCACTCAAGAAATGTCATCACCACCGTTATTCTTCTAGATCATTTTGTGAGCCAAGAGGGCAACTCCCAAGCAAAACAAAGAAACTCAGGGAAACTGATACATGGTATGGCAGATTTAATGACTTTTCGACTCATTTCAATCAGACACAGTTATAACTAGATAAGTGTTTCAGGGAGATATCAAATAATTGATTTAATAAAATTATGAATATCAATTTCAAAGCTTGTTGATGGAGAGTATGTGCCTTAAGATGCTATATTATTCCAGCAATACTGCCAGTGTGTGGAACTTTTGTTTGTTTGTTTGTTTTCCTTTTCAATTAAAGTCAATAAATTTTTGTTGAACATCCACGATGAGCAGGCTGATAAGCTGGTCACTATGGAGGATAAAAAGACAAGCTTAGGAATTGCCTTAATGCTGCGTAACGTACTTTTTTCAATACCCACGATGACAGAAAAGCTTTGTCCTTGAACGTCAGCATTGATTATCAGAAACAGTTCAAATTAGTGCACGGCCAAGAGCCGGCAGGTGACTAAACTGAGTAATAAAACTCTGGCCTGCTCTGGAGTCAGGTTCTCCCATGTGCCTCAAAATCATTCTGAAAGTAATTTTTCAAAGGGCTCTTTGCAAATGAGCATTGGCAGCACTGCTGAAATTAGTGCATGTATCACTCAGGTGACTATTTTAAAAAGACAGCATTAAGATTTCAATATTTAAGGGCTGGTGGTTTCATCAGGAACCAGTTCTCTTAAAAGAGCTGCAGCAGGGCCCAGATTTTCTACTCCCTTTGTGTCTTCCCAGGCCACTTAGTCCTGTGTTCTGCGCACACAGGCCAAGCCCAATCAAGCACCTATTCTACCATTCTACCAACTGTGAAAGAGGCCCACAGGTGGTGACCCATGCCTTTGCCCCCCCCTAATTTCTCTAAATGGTTCCGGGCACTTTTTTATTTCAGTCTTGCCACACTCAAATGAAGCACAACCCATGGCCTTCTGCTGCTACCGTACATCCTCTTGATCCTACCTTGGAAAGCTCCCTAGCGTGCAAGCTCACAGGGCTCCTAGGAGGCCCAGGAGCTGCAAAGAAACTGCTGGAACAGTGTCTAGAGGGTACTGGGAGTCCTTACTACGATCCAGTTGAGCGGAGGGACAGGAAGAGTCCTGTCACTGCCGTGGAAGAGTCCTGTCGGTGCCATTTGCATGCCAAAGCCCCCATACACCCGAGACCAGTAATTAAGGTGAGGGCTCTGGAGGGAATGACTCAGAACCATTTCCAAAGATAAACAGACGCGTGAAAGGTTCTCACAGACACCTGATAGGACGATTTTCCTACGTTCGGTAAGGCATCAGGGGTTTATAATCATTCAAATATAGTGATTAAGAACATAAGCTCTTAGACAGACGAGTTTAAATTCTGACTCTACCCCTGATTGCTACGGGACCAGGTACACATCATGTCACCTCTCAAAGCCTCAGTTTTCTCATCTGTAATACAGGGATTCTAATAGTTCCCACCTCATTAGATATTACAGTGATTAAATGCAATAAAGCATTTGACACATAGTAAGCACTTAATTATTTGTAGTTACGATGATGATTATTATTTAGAAAGTCTTCAGACCATAACTATTTGCTTAACGCCGTCTATCAACCTGTCAAACAACTCCATGAGTTTTTCTTCTTAAGAAACGTGCAGAAAGTCTCTACCATACCAAATCCCATTCTGCTTTCGTGTGTTTAAAAAACATTCCTCTTTTCATCGAGCATCTGCATTATTCTATAAAGGCTTGGATTAAATAAGGATTTAACAAATTATTCTGCAACAGACAAAAAACCGAAAACAAAAACATCCCACACTTGGTCTAATAAGTGCCTTACTTTCCTACTTTCTGAAGTAACTGATAACTCTTGGTCTTAATTTCTGTCCAGTGGAGATTAAACCTTGCCAGGTGATAGCAGGTGAGCAACAGATAACAAGGCTAATTGGATTTTTAATCTTCACTAGTCTTTAGCAACGAATACCCATAATGTTTATTTGTTGGCTGCAATGTTCAATTGTCAGCCCATTAAATGCCAAAGGGAACAACTGCTTACCTGGATGTCTGTAGTGATTCATACTTGGTTTTCAGGGAAACATTTAAAATTATTTCCCATATAAAGTACAAATTAAAGCTGCAGTTGAATTAAAATGAGAAATGTAAATATTCATCAGTCAAGGAAAATTATCACATAATCACATCACCATATCACATCATCATATAATCACAATGCTTGAGTTCTCCAAAGTGAAATGTGGAATTTCTGGTTACAGTAATGGAATAACATTACTCAGACTCAGAGTGGACTCAGAGTAGAAACTGAAAACTACTAGCTGTTCTGTGTGTGTCTATTTCAGCGTCCTGGGAGAGAAGCTGCAGCCTTGCGTAAGTTATAATTTTGTCCTGTAAGGAATCTCTTGTATGAGCCCATTTAGATATGCAGATTATAAAGCGAGTGCCTACTGACAATTCTTGTGGAAGTCTTAAATCTGTAAAACACCCAAAATACATGTACTTCTAGACGTTAGGCGTTTGGCTTGGCGAGGTAAAAATGGTTTCATCTCTATCAGGACTCTTCCCTTTTAGGTGTATTTAATTTTCTTCTGGAACATGAATTTTAACTACACTATCTTGAAAATTATTGTTTTGGGTGAGATGGGGGGATAATATAGGCTTTTAACTATTTTTGTCCAAGGATGTGCTCAGAGACGATGCAGCTGGAGCCTGCCAGGAGAGAGATGCAGACCTGAACTCTCCACCCCATGCTGGGTAAAAGTCATAAAGCACACCTGGCCTGGGCTTGGTGCTGGGCTAGGGCCAGGATATTGGTGTCCTACCCCTGATATGAGTGAGCAACTCAGATGTGAGTCAGCATTCTGTCAGCTCCTAGAAGTGCCTCCCCTGGGCCCTGGCAGGGGCTGGGCTTCTCATGAAGGAAATGGATAACTATCAGTTATCTCAGGGCAACAAAGGAGAGGTGGAGGAAAAAGGGGAGAGAGGGAGGGAGAGAGAAAAGGAGGGAGAAGGGAAGGAGGAGGAAGAAAGAAGAGGAGGAGAAGGAAAAGAAGAAGAGAGAAGGGGAAGGAAGGAAGGAAGGGAAGGGAAGGGAAGGGGAGCATAGATGAGGGAAAGGAAGAATAGAAAAGAGGATGGAAGGGGAGAGAAACAGGAAGTCAAGTCTTTTGTATTATGCCCTGGGAAACTCTAAGTACAGCAAAATCTCTGTTTCTGATCCACAACTGGTGACTTTTGTTTGTTTGTTTACTAAAATATGTTTTTCTCTCTCTAGCTCTGGGGTTAGGACGAGGGCTTTGGAGTCAAATGTCACAGTTTGAAAGCCCAGATGAGAGCCTTCTAAAACCCAGTACTAGTCTGTGACCTTGAGAAGATCAGTTAATCCCTCTGCATTTCAGTTTCCTCAAATGGAAACAAGTGGGATAATAAATCCACCTTTCTTGGAGCTGCTGTGAGAATCAAATAAGTACATATGTATGGTGTTCGGTGTACTGCCTGACACATGGGTGGTACATCGTGCAAAATATAAAATATCTCTATAATACGGGTACTACTAACACTTTCAAATCATATTTTTAAAAAATACCTCCTAAAACATTGATTTTAAGTATAAAATGTAATTCAGCATTTACTTAAATCCTAGCAACCCAAAGTCACTCCAAAAGCAGCTCAACAAAATAGGCTCAAAAACCAAGGAAACAAAACATAAAATCTTTCTAAACCGTGAAGCTGGATGGTCTTAGGACAGTAAAGATTATTCCAAGAGAAAGATTCCACCAAGGAAACTAAGTATGCAGACCCCTTCTTTTATAAGCTGTATGAAATTGGGGACATATTAAACAATGTCATTTAGCGTGCTCTCCAGCCCGGACTCAGGATTAAGACCTGGAGAAACCATAGGGAAGGAACTGAAGAGAGGATGAAAGAGAAGACAGTTCAGCACTGGCCCAGGGCACCTGGTAAAGGCCTGGCTCATAAATATGAGTGAAATAAACGAGTGAATGAAGAAATAGGAAGAAAAACTACAGGTGACTGTGAAAGGCTAATTAACGTGCTCAGCTATGTCACATTAAACTGAGAAATGAGGTAGGTACCCATACATGACCTCCCTGTAGCTAAGTGGTACAGTAAGATTTCCACAGTTGGTAGTGAACTTGTATTTTGGCTGACCTTAGATTATGTTCATGGAAGTTCTATTGTGGAAAATGAGGCACAGAGAGAAGAAAAGGGTGACGCATGTGGTCTTTGGAGACTAGACTCCCGAATTTGGGGGGCACTGGAGACAACAAAGTCCTGATGCAGGATATGTGAAGAGTTTTACTTGGGGTTAGGATGAGAAATCCTTCCTACTTCTCAACAAAAAAATTATTTATCAAAATAGCAACTCATGCTTACTGTGTGCCTTCTTGTGACAGGCACGGGGAAGCCTGCCTAGAGGATTTCAAGTCCTCACAGCAAAACCTATCCCACCCTTCTAGGTGGTCACAAAGCACAGAGATGATCTCCCTGTGCTATGCGGCTGCTTCCCACTAGCTATCTATTTTACATTAGGTAGCGTATATATGTGCATGCCACTCTCTCACTTCGTCCCAGCTTAACCTTCCCCCTCCCTGTGTCCTCAAGTCCATTCTCTACGTGCTCATCTTTATTCCTGTCCTGCCCCTAGGTTCTTCAGAACGATTTTTTTTTTTTTTTTTTAGATTCCATAGGAGGAGCGCATTATTATCTCCATCTCACAGGTGAAGAAATGGAGGCTTGGACTTGCAAACTGCACAATATTCCTAGTAAATGATTAAACTAGGACTCAAATGGTGCTCTAAGTCAAGATTTATGGTTTTTTTAACTATTTTTTTAATTGTCACCATGCTTAATTCATTCAGAGATATTCACTGTCTGTTTGTATTAGATACAATAAGTAACACTATTTCCTTTTAAGTAGAAGGCACTGGTCTTGCTCCTCAAGGAACACAAAATCTGGCTGGGAATGCGATGCATGAAGTTAATGGCAGAAGAGAGTAGTGGTGAACAGTGGCATCTCTGAGTGTGTGCCTGGTTTATTTCCCATCTCTGCCTTTCCCCAACTGTGGGACCTTGGGCATTTCACCCCTTTAAGGCCTCACTTATTTCATCTGTAACATGGAGATGACAATACTAATAATACCAATTTCTTTGTCTTGTTGCGAGGATTAATTTAGTTCATACATGTCAAATACAAAGAATGGGAACTAGCACAGGATGAGCAACGAATGGAAATTAACTTTTATTAATATAGTGCGTCAGAGTTTAAAAATCTGCACACACACACATATATATATATATAAAATTATATATATACACATAATTCATTGCAACCCTCACGACAATTCTATGAGGCAGGTAGGAGAGATGAGAGCCTTCAGTATCACCTAGCAATACTATGATGTTGTCCTGGCAAACTCATCCCCCACTCTCTTAGGAGACTTCCATAACTTCTTCTCTCTTCTCAAGCCCTTGGTACCTCTCAGCTGTTGACCTTCCTTCTTACTTCACTGAGAAGAGTGAATTAATCAGAAAAAACAAAAACAAGAAAACCTTCCACAAGTTCCCAACATGGAATCTACCTACCAGTCTGCAGCTGTGCTGGTTCTTCCCTTCCATGTTATGATGAAGTGTTCATGTTCCCATCTGCGGTTGGCGGAATACTGTCCCCCCACAAAGATGCCCATAGCCTAACCCTCAGAACCTTATATGACAAAGGGGAAAGAAGGTAGTAGACAGAGTGAAGGCTGTTATTCAAACGAATAGGGAGATTCATTTGGATTATTTGGGGGGATCCGATGTAATTGCATGAGACCTTAAAGTGGGAAAGAGGGATGGAGAAGAGCCAGGTCAGAGTGATTTGACGGGAGGAGAACTTGACCCCACTGTTGCTGTCTGTGAAGGTGAAAGAAGGTGGCCGCAAGCAAGCAGATGAGAGTAGCCATTAAAGCTGGAAAAGGAAAAGACATGGATTCTCCCCTAGAGCCTCCAGAAAGGAATGCAGCCCTGCTCACACCTTGATTTTTAGCCCAGTGAATCCCATTTCAGACATCTGACCTCCAGAACTGTAATCTTGCCTTGAGGCAGGGAGCCAGGCTTTATACCACCATACAGAGTGGTCATTAGATACGGTTAGATGCAGTCTGCCGCAAGGGAGACGTGACCTTGGAGAAGGTAGCTTTCTTCAGTTGCAAGCAATTTCCAAAGAGGGATTCAGCT
The DNA here is from genome assembly GCF_039906515.1 of Pseudorca crassidens. Classification (NCBI taxonomy): domain Eukaryota; kingdom Metazoa; phylum Chordata; class Mammalia; order Artiodactyla; family Delphinidae; genus Pseudorca; species Pseudorca crassidens. The sequence continues at coordinate 131,634,713 of NC_090298.1, read as the reverse complement.
GAGTTCCCAGCAGCTGAGGGAATGAACATGTCAGTACTGACGGGGGAATCTGAGCAGCACACCACAGCATCCACTACAAGGACTTTCCACCTCCTCCTTCCTCCATCTGAAATGCTTTCCCCCCAGATACAGGCAAGCCTCTCTGCTTCAACTCCTTCAGACCTTTATCAAATGTCACTTCTCAGTGACACCTTCCTTGATCACCCTAATCAAAACTGCATTACTTCCCCACCCTCAGCGTTCTCTATCCCTTTCCAGATCTATTTTTCCCCCATAGCACTTATCTGATACACGTTAATACTTTATTATTTTGTATTATAATGTCTCTCCCTACACTAGGCTGAAACCTCTGAAGGTGAGGACTCTGGTCTGTATTGTTCACTGCCTCACATCCAGCACTCAGAACGGCACTGAGCCTCTAGAGATAATCAATAAATATTTGCTGAATGAATAAACAGATGAGAAAGCAGAGAACTAGAGAAAATGCATACTTACCCAAGGTCATATACCAAGTGTGAGAAACTAGTGAGATTATGGATGTAAATCCAAGCTTCTGCACTCAAAGTTTAGTGCTCCCAAATCTCCTTGAACAGTCAGGGTATCCTCCCTGACCACTCTTCATATGTTATAACTAAATACGAAGAAATGACCAAAATGGCACTATTGATCCCCAAATGAAGAAAAAATTAGGTGGGCAGGGAGAGACAATATTAGAATATAATCAGTAATAAGTGGCCATATTTTGACTCAAAATACATCATTTAATCCATGTGAAAATATGACCTTTATAGAACATTATTCATTCAGCAAAAGTATTTAGTATCCATTACCTGACAGGCACTCTACTAGGCTCTGGGAATAAAGTTGTTGAAACAACATAGACATGTCTGTCACCCCCTGGACTTCTGAAAGCCTTATCCTGTAAAATATATTCAGGCAATAAGATATATGTGTATCAAAGTGGAAAAATGCTACTACTCATCTGAAATCAAACTTCCTCTTAAGATCGATATCTAGTGAAAAAAAGTACAGATTTCATAACTCATGTTCTAGATGGTATCTGAAGTAACGAAGAGAGCTAGTATTTGGGCCAGATGTTAGCTAAAAGTAGAAAAAAATCACTGAATATCTTGATAAAATGTTCATTTAACAGGAATGATTTGAATTATAAAGACCGGAAAACACTTTTGCTTCTCATGTTCAGTGTAATCCTCACATGGAGGTTTCCCTAACAATAGAGGAGCAACTAACATAACACATTTGAAAATATACTCTGAAAATTACTCTGTCAAGTCACTCGCATTTTATCCCCAATATGTCCTTTAACCGCTGGGTCTCAGCCATGCCAAGCTAGTAATCTGACATTGTAGCTCCTCTCTACATCTGAATGGACCAAAAAACAGGGAAGGTAAGTGAACCAGGTTGAATTGTAGCCCCCTCAAAAGGTGTGCCTAAGTTCTAACCTGTGAATATAACCTTATTTGGAAAAAGGGTCTTTGCAAGATATAATAAAGGGAAGGATGAGTTCGCCTTAGAGTAACAAGACAGACCTTAAATCCATGACAAATGTCCTCAAAAGAGAAGACAGGAGGAGAAACAGTGACACAAAGAGACAGCCATGGGAAGACAGAGGCAGAGAGGAGTTGCACTACCACAAGCCAAGGAACACTTGGAGCCACCAGAAGCAGAAAGAGACAAGGAATGATTCACCTCTAGAGCCTTTAGAGGGAGCATGGCCTTGTGAACACCTTGATTTTGGACTTCTGGCCTCCAGAACCGTGGAGGAATACAGTTCTGTTGTTTTAATCCACCAAGCCTGCAGTAATTTGTTATGGCAGCCCTAAGGAACTAATATGGCAAGCGTTCCCGGGACGATGAAAGTGAACTCCAGCGCCTTCATTATCTTTCATGAAAGCTCAAAGTCTGAGCAGTCATCATCTGTCAGAGAAGAATCTCCATGCATTTGTAGTTTTGATTTCTTCTCCTCAGAGCTGATTAAATCTAGTCTGATGTTGTTTTAAACTCAGTGTTTCATTGGTCATAGACATTCCTAACTTCAAAAATAATCTAGTTTTAAACAAGCCAGCTGCCAAGTCAATAAAATCACCTCCTGCAAGCGAGTAATATCTGTGAAAGATTTACAAGAAACAGCAAGAAGGAAGTAAATCACGCGCAGGAATCCTTCAGCCCGTGGCACGTCCACCCCAGAGGCACCAGAGGGAATGTCACAGCTGTGGAAGGTGGGAGAGGCAAAACAGGAAGAGCAAGGAGGCAATTTCAAGAGGACGCTGAAAAGAATATTCCAAATTTTTAAAGTGGAAATGCAATTATTTCAATGTTCACCTCCTCCGACTGTTACAAGTAATACTTATTCCTTTTTCTTCTTTGAATTGCAAAGGTGCTCAGCGTCAATATTACATATTTTACACTTGATTCCCTATAGTTCTGCAATGCCAGTTAACTCTTACACAACTGTCTTTATAGCTAATTCAGTAAGCCTTTTGAGGGTAGAGATGATCTCTTATTTTTCTTCTCTTATACCCCAGTTTCTTTTCAGGGCCAAGTAAAGAGGAGAGCATTAAGAGATAATTACTAATTGATCTATCTTTATATTCCTGTTATAAGTTTCTGTTCTAATATTGTAACTATTTTGACTAATGAATACCAACACATTGGTATGTCAGTGTATGAGTATATCTAAAAAATAGGCAGCATACTCATCTATGTGTGTCTACACCCCCTCACACACACACAAACACGCCGCAGAAATATTTGATCCTACATCTATTCTGGAAAGAACTATCATCACATCTAGGTGTTCTAGTAATAAGTTAGATATTATTTTTCACAAAGGACAACGAGAAAGATGAAAATATCTCCCATGCAGCCTATAATGGACTGTTTGCATAAATAATATTAGAACTAAAAGGTTCCTGTCAAATGTCCAAATCTGAAATAGTACATGTTGCATTGTATATAATTAGCTATAAGTCTACCCTGGTTCAAGAATACTTCAAATACTTCTGGGAAAATTCATACTAATAATGTTAATTTAGCATTTATTCTGGTCTAGCCATTATTCTAAAAACTTAACATTCATTGAATTCGCTTACTTATTAAATCATCAAATACTTATGGAGTGAGAGTTAATTTTATGTGTCAATCTGAGTGCGCCAAGGGGTGTCTAGACATTTGATCAAACTTTACTCTGGGTGTTGTGTGAGAGTGTTTTTGGATGAGACTAACATTTGAATTGGTGGCCTGAGGTAAGCAGATCACCTTCCCTAATGCAGGTGGGTCATCCTATTACTTGAAGACCTGAACAGAACAAAAGGGAGTAAGCGGAAACTCCTCCTGCCTGACTGTTTGAGCGAGGACATTGGTCTTTTTCAGTCTCTGGACTCAGACTAAAACATCAGCTATTCTTGGGTCTCAAGCCTGCTACCTGTTAGACTAGGAAATACACCATTGGCTCTACTCGTTCTCAGGACTTCAGACTCAGAATGAACTACACATAAGCTCTCCTGGTTTTCCAGTTAGCCAACTGCAGATCTTGGTACTTTCAGCTTTCAGAATCATGGAAGTCAATTCCTTACAATAAATGTCTTTCTATATTTATACAGGGATTATTATATAGGGATTGTATATGAATATATATATACACACACACACACATCTCCCATTGTTCTGTTTCTCTGGAGGACCCTGACTAATACAGAGTGCAAACTTGGTAAAGGTAGGTCCTGGGACTACCACTGCAAACAGAACAGACCAAAAATCCATGTTTTGGAGGTTTTACATTCTAGTCATTTAATCTGAAGAGAAACACATAAGGTACCCCTACTAACAGTTTTGTAGCCCTATTCTACAAATAGGTCCTTAAGACCTATTCTACAAATAGGTCCTTGCTTTAACCCTAAGCCTGGGTCACTAACCAAATGGATTTCTGTTGCTGTTGCATAGATCTAGTACATCTTACCAGTGTTAATTTTATCTTTGATTTCATTGATTCATGTCTCATCAGTTTAGCTACAACATGCTCCCTGAACATCTATATGTGTAGGCACGTGTTGTGCTGTGCCACGTTGTGTTGTGTAAAGTATGCATACTTCTGCAATTAATTCAGCTGAAAACTGATTTATGAGGTGAGCAGGAAAAGTGTGCCTTGTATTCAGGAGTCAAAGTTCAAGAAACAATAAACTTCTCCAAAAACCTGTCTATAATTACTGATGAGACAGATACTTTCAGATACTCTTTGAAATAATGTTTTGTTTTCTTTCACAAAGAGAATAATGGTACAGGAGGTCTTTAATCAATATGGTAGAGAAGTTTAGGAGTCAACAAACATAGTTTTAAGTCTTGGTTTGACCAGATTTACAACATTGGCCTATCTGCTTAACCTAACCTCCATTTCTGACCTGTAAAACAAGGATAATAAGAATATCTACCTCTATTGCCGGCGGGGGCGGGGGGGGGCAGCAACAGGAGGGTTGGATTGGGCGTTTGTGGTTGGCAGATGCAAACTAGTATATAGAGAATGGAAAAACAGCAAGGTCCTACTGTATAGCACAGGGAACTGTATTCAATATCCTGTAATAAACCACAATGGAAAAGAATACGAAAAAGAATATATGTGTATAATTGAATCACTTTGCTGTACAGCAGAAACTAACACAACATTGTACGTCAACTATACTTCAATAAAAAATGAAAATAAAAATAAATGTTAAATTAAGGCTTTGCTGGGGGTTAAAAAGAATATCTACCACTAAAGGGCACCACCATTCGATGAGGCAACAAATATAAAGCTCTGAGCACAGTTCCTAGGATAGTTTAAATGTTCACTAGGTATTAGGTAAAAATGATGAATAGAGATACCGAGGTTAAACTTTACCATCAATTTAGTACTTTAATGCAGATGTGCAAAATTAATATTAAATCTGGCAGGCAAGAAAAAGATGAATTTGTTGGGAGAAATACAAGATGACCTGGCAGCCAGGTATTAGAATAGGAGCACAGAGGTCCAGGAAATGAGCATTTACTAAGTGCCTAGTTTGTACCAGGCACTTAAAAGACAACACAGCTCCATCAGCCCACTGAATTCTCACAGCCACTATATGCAGCTGATATTTCCTAAGCAGCTTCTGTGTGGCAGGCCTGTGTTTGGTGCTAGGAAGACAGTGCTGAGCAAAATTAGGAGTTCCCAGGCTCACGGAGGTTGTAGTCACTAACTAGCTGGTGACACCTGAGTGTGTGAAGTGCTTATCTGGGCAAAATTTTTCTGCAAAGGGCCAGATAGTAAACATTTTAGGCTTTGTAGGTAGTGGTCTCTTGCAACTATTCTATTTTCCATTTTAACACAAAGGCAGCGCTGAACAGTGTGCAAATAAATGAGCATTGCTCTGTTCTACTAAAAGCAGGAGGCAAGCCGGCTGTAGTCTGCAGATCACTGGATAGCAGAAAAAGCAACTAACTCCCAGTCCAGGGGAATTAAGAAGGGTTTCAATAAAGAAGGGGGCAGGGGGGCTAAGTGAGCTGTGCTTTGAAGAAACACTAGGCTCCCTAGAAAGACAAGAAGTGGAAAGGGAACTCCGGGCAGCAGGAACAGACTGTGCAAAGTCATGGAAGCACTAAAGGACACGGTTTATTCAGGAAAAAGTGAGGAACAATGAGAACTGGGAGACCAGGGTCGGAGAAAAAGGAACAGAAAATTAGAAAAAGCCTTTTTGTACATACAGTTCTGTGTGGTTAGAAGCAAAGTTCGTATTATCTTTCAGCGCGTCTAAAGGTCGAGCTGCGCTTCCCCTCCCAAAGCTAAATGATAACAGGATGCAGTTCAAAAGCCGCTCATATCAAATTGCCATCTAATCATTTAATTAAAGGCCCAATGCTGGCACCAGCCATGCTCAGGGCCCATTTTTCATCTGGGCACATTTCATTACACTTTTCAAAGCAAATTTGCCTTTTCCAAGGCAAAAAATGCAAATGACTAGGTTTGAAAGGAAATGCATAACACTCTGCATAGTGACAGATTTTCTTGGAAAGCAGCAATGCACAGACACAGCTATCTTTAGGGGCTGAGGGTGGATTAACAGCCCTGTAGGAACTCGACATGATATTTCATTACAGCACCAGGATGCACTCGGAAGTGAAATACCAAATATCAGAAAGCAAACAGCCATCCCGTCTCCTTTTTCAGCATCACTGAAACCACATTTTGAAACAGGATGCATCCTTTGGACCGTTAAGACCAAGGAAGGCATTGATACATGGAGGACATTGATAGTGTGGCCAAGAAAATGATGAAAAGCTAGGAGGAACTGACCTGTCCGAAGACAGGAATAGGAACACTTAAAGGCCACTTAACATAAAGCATCAATGGACAAATTCAAGTACATTCAAAAAAGTTATCAGGAGTAAGAAAACACCCACTTTGAGGCAGTATAATGCATACTGGTGGTATTCACAATAAAGGAATGAAAGCGACCTTAACAAATAAATTAGCATCTTCTCCCCTCGGTTCTTGGAAACTCTCGGAAGCTCTGCTCCCCAAATACTGTGTCTTTTACCTTGAAAAACGAAGCTGCAGCACACATTTTATGAATCCACCGACCCTAAAGTGAGAAGCAATTAGTTCAAAGGAGAGAGAGTGGTAAAAAAATGAATACCTGTTAATTCATTCGTTACCATCAAGGAGAGAAGGAAAGCTTAACTTCAGGCTGCCAGACAGACCCCTTCATCCCATGAAAGAGCCGCCAGCAGCTGGAACGGCAGCATCCGTTGTGAGGTCGAGAGTCTGAACAAAGTTCAAGGATGCAGACTATTGTGTTTCATGACCAGAGTACATGTGGGTATTCCAAACAAGAGCTTCTGACCAGGGAAGTTCACTAGTACTTGAATCATGGCTGGTTAGCTCAGCCAAAGCCCCAGTCAAGAGTAAACTAAAGACCTCATTCTATTCCTTATACAGAAAGGATGCCCATCCCTGGCCAGGCCGCCTACAGATTCAGGCATTCAGTTGAGAGTAGCGCCCCACCTTGGAGACATGGGGAAAAACCAGAGCACAGTAGGACTTTTGAGATAGCCTGCCTGACATTTTTTTTTCCATTTAATTTCAATTACATTGAAATAGAATATATATGGAAAAGTGTACGTATCATAAATGTATACCTTGATGGACTGTCACATGAACACACCTGTGTAGCCAATAATTAGGCAAAAAACATAACATTACCAGCACACAGAAATTACCCTCATACCCTCTTTTAGAATAACCACTGTCCTGACTTCTAACAACATAGGGTAGTTTTGCATGGTTTGTATTTTGTATAAATGGAATCATATAGTAGACTCTACTATGTCTGGATGATTTGGGTCCATATTCAATATGTGAGATTCATTCATATCATGAGGTCTGGTTGTGGCCTGTTGATTCTCATCGCTGTAGAGATTTCCATTACATGAATATACTACAACTTATGTATCTATTTCACTATTGACGGTTGCTTACATTATTTCCTGTTCTGGGCTATCAAGAACAATGCGTCCACGAAGACTCCACTCCACACATTTGTTTTGGTGAGCATGGCGGATTTTGATCTCGCCGCTCTGATGTGAAAGAAAATGGTGGTGTGGCATTTTGCCATGCTTGTGTCAAAGTTGTCATGTTAAAATGTGAAATCCCCATCTTTCGCTTGGAGTCAGGAATGCAGGAGACACTCCTGATTCACATCCTGTCTCTGACCCTTCCACCATCCTCTTCAACTCTGCCCCTGTCCCTCACCATCCTATCTAGTTCAAGAGGCTGAGATTGGGGAGATATGAACAGAAATGAACATTCAAGGAGCCCGACAGTTCACATGCAATATTCATCGCCCTCCTAAAAGAGACAACAACATATGCTTTTAAAACCACATAAGGATTCCTTAAAGAAAAATTTTTAGGTGAGAGGTCTTCTTGCCTCCAGCACAGGAATCAATAATTACAACAGACTCTATTTGAAGAGTATCAAGTAGCAGCAATTGTTGAGTGAGTGAGTGAGTGAGTGAGAGAGAGAGAGAGAGAGAGAGAATATATAAAACTCACTATAATTCAAGCTTCAGATGGGAAAGGCTATGGGAGTAGAAAGGAAAGAAAAATTCTGTCTGCCAGGTGTGGGCTCATGTGGATGGAAGTCTGGAAGGCTTTGGGGCAGGGAGATGTAGTGGGTATTTGGGGAGGCCTACCTAGGAATGATTTTCCCATTGCTTCTTCTTAACTGTATCCCAAATTTCTCATCTATGTGACTGCAGTGCTGCTGAACCAACCCGTGGCTTTAGGGGTAGACACTGACTGATTTAATCCAAGCAAAGTGGTCCTTTTTTTTTTTTAAGCCACAGTGATCGGTTCAGGGATAGTTTTAATCCACTTCTGAGCCAATCAGTATAATTCCTTCTTTTGGTCTCGGACATTAGGTTGAGGACTTTAGGATATATGACCTAAGACAGTTCAATCATTGTGAGAATCATTCTTTTTTGAGAAGGCTGAAACATAGACTTTATTAACTTGTCCATTCTGGACTAGGTGCTGTGAAAAAGGAGGTTTGGAGAAAAAAGCAGGATATGGCCAGAGGGGCATGAATTATGTAGACCTCAAGGACTGGGTTAATTCATAGGACATATAGTAGAGAGACAGGTTCTGATAATATCATTTTTGTCCTAGATGAAACTGTATCTAAAGTGAGACAAATTTCTCGATGTTTCTTATATAAGCTAATGGATTCTCTTTTTAAAACATCCAATTTGAACTGGGTTTTCTAGTGCTCCAAGCAAAACTTTAAAAAGTGAAATAAGTGATGTTTGATCTGGACCTGAAAATATATGAGGCATTCGACAGGTAGAGGTGACATTAAATTCTGTTCCCAGAGCGAGCACAGTAGGAATGAAGGAAGTCAAGGAGCATCTGTGGTCAAGCACCCAGACTAGAAGAGCATCACAGCAGACTGAGAGGCAGGATTAAGCAGGGCTTAAGGCAGATCAGGGATCAACAAACATTTTCTGTAAAGAACCAGATAGTAAATATTTTCAGTTTTGCAAGCCAGATGATTTCTGTCACAACTACTCAGCTCTGCTGCTGTAACATGAAATCAGCCATAGACAATACGTAGACAAATAAGCATGGCTATGTTCCAATAAAACTTCATTTACGGACACGGAGATTTGAATTTCACATAACTGCCATGTACCACAAAATACTGTACTCATTTTGATTTTCTCAATCATTTAAAAGTGGAAAAAGCATTCTTAGCTGATGTGCCGTAATTTGCTGACCCCTGAGGCAGAGCGTACACAAAATATCTACGTTCATACTCTTCCTCCACCACGTGCTAGCTACAACCCACTGGACAAATTACGACTTCATCTCTCTAAACATCAGTTACTCCACTGAGAGACTAAGGATCATTATAGTGCCTAACTCACAATTTTGTTCCAAGAATTAAATGATCTAATCCATATAGAAATGTTTAGCAAAGTATCTGATACACAGCACCCAATAAAGACTAGCCATCTTTCTTATGATTGATTAGGAAGGTCCTTGGATATTAGGCTTCATATCTTAATAAGAGAAAGCCATCAATGTTTTCTGAGCAGAAAATTTATACAGAGCTGTGCCTTTGGAACTTAACAAAGGCATTTGTCGCAAGGATAGATCTGAAAAAGGAGTACCTATTTAAATTGACCTAATGTGTACCATCTACCTAGCTCAGGACACTCAGTTGTTTATTAGCATCTTGCTTTTCATTTCAGTGCAGCACTCAGTGTTTTAAAAAAAAAAAAAAGGAGTCAGGTATTTTTGTTGTTGTTTTTGGGAAATCATGCTCCCAGTCCCATGTAATGAATTTCTTTAGAAATGAATGTTTTTTCAGAGACTCAGCTGAGCTAATAAAAATTTTAAAACCCACGGTCACTTCTGGTTTGAACTGCATTTGTTGATTTTGATAATTTATTCACTGAATAATTAGTTCAACCAAATCTTATAGACTATGTCTCTTTCTACAAGCCCAGATGGTATCCCATCACACAGATGATGGGGAATAAGACCCCATACTGTATTTGTCAGACACCCCACTGGGTAACTGATAACCCCAAAAAAATGGTTCAGTAAAGATTTGCATTTAAGGTCTCTTAAGGTTCTCTGATTCTCTCCACCACTCCTCTCTCCAACACATACTAAAGATCTTAACCCCATTTAAGATCATTAGCAAATCCCAGGCTTCATAAATATCACAGGGGAGCTAATGAGATGACTTACAGAAGGTTTGTAGCTCATTGTATATGACGACACCAAGCCAGTGTGATTTCTCTGGTCCATGCTACAGGGAAACCAATGAGAGTTTGCTTTTGCTTGAATGATGCAAACAAAAAGCATTATAATTTGGTTGAATAGATCTGTTAAGGTCAGAGATCGGGATCCACATTAATAGCAATAAACATGGGCAACAGATGTGTATTTTTCTCTGCTCCTGCCTCTGTCTTGGGTAGTCACTTAATAAGCAACGTGTATTTATTGAGTAGCTACTGTATGTCAGGCACTGCACTAAGGTCTTTAAAGGTATTATCTTATGAAATCTTTACAGTGACCCATTTTTGCAGTTTTACAGAAGAGAAAAGTGAGGCTTAGAGAAATCATGCTCTCACCCAAGCTCACAGAGCTTGAAGGCCTGTGCTCTCAACACCCCCTCTTTCTTCAGTCTCTCTCTTTGCCCATCACTGAGTAACAGTGAACAAAGGACCGCTCTTTGCTCAGCACCAACCTGCAGACACCTGCTGGGGGGCAGTGGGTGAAGAGTCAAATATGGGTCCTTCATGCTCCTTCCCATCTCGCACCTCTGCTGTGCTGGTTCTTTAACTTAATCGTGATTGCATTCATTTTCAAAAGTACATCTTCAGGGTATTTCTCTCCCTCTGGAAGATTAATACTTTTATATCCATTTTACAGATAAAGAAACTGAGCCTGGGAGAAGTAAAGTAACTTGCTCAAGATCCAAAACCAGTGGATATGTGAGTCCTATTCTTACCCAGATCTGGGTCCAAACATCACAGTGTTTCTAAGACACTTTGACGATAGTCATTAAGGTTCCTTCCCTAGTCCCATTTCTTAAATAGAAAGTTCCATCTTTTCTTGAGACAACTGTATAAAATAAACACAAATTATCAGTAATTTCCAAGATCCTTAAAACCTGTATACATCTATAATCTACATATACAACTTAGGCATTAATGCTAATATTAAGCTAATAATTCAAGCCTCAGTTTCTTCTGCTAAGTTTCTTCTGCTTTCTCAGTTCATCTGCTAAGTGGGGGTAATAATACTGTATCACTACATTTTTTATAAGAATTAAATTTTTTTTTTAAATGCAAGTAAAGGGCTTCCCTGATGGCGCAGTGGTTGAGAGTCCACCTGCCGATGCAGGCGACAAGGGTTTGGGCCCCGGTCCAGGAGAATCCCACATGCCGTGGAGCGGCTGGGCCCGTGAGCCATGGCCGCTGAGCCTGCGCGTCCGGAGCCTGTGCTCCGCAGCAGGAGAGGCCACAGCAGTGAGAGGCCCGTGTACCGCAAAACAAAAAACAAAACAAAACAAAATGCAAGTAAAGCATCAGCACTCTAGCAACTATTAAAGGGAAGACATTCCTACCTGTCTATCTTTCTATATCCATCCATCCATCCCTCCACATATCCACCTCTTCATCTCTCCTTCTGTCCACCACATGTTTGCTGATAGAATAAGAGTAATGAGCTGGAAAGCTGGATTCCTGGCCCAACTCTGCTACCAGCTCTGCTGCTCTAGTTATCTTCTCTGCCAGGTTCTGTGACCCCCAACTGAAAAATGAGGGGCTTTACTGGATCACCCCTAAAATGCCCAATATTCTCAGAATCCATACAAGCGCATCATCGTTAGAGTACACCGCTACCCTACGTGACAACTACGTTCAGTTTCCCAGAGCGATAGGCCAGAGGATGAAATTATGTGCAGTTCTGTCTTAACGATCCAGCTGGTTTGGCTAGCCACATATTTTGGAGAAAACTATAACTAGTCTGTGTAGTGGCTGATGAATTTCACAAGATGATTTTTAGCGTGGTTATATAAACAGTATCTCTCAAACTACTGGGACTCTAGGTTGTTTTGGTATGAAGGCCTGCTTTGATTAAGCTAAAGGTAGCAATCTCTGACTATTTAAATCTCTAGAAAGACTGAGAAAGAAGAAATCAGGAAGGGCATATCCCTATTTGAAATAAAACAGGGTTTTTTAAGGTTTCAAAATACCATCAGAGAAAGGGTCTTTATATTTATCAACAATATAACTGTTTGGCAAACATTTGACTAAACTCTCAGCTAGAAAAATAGAGTAGAAATAGCAGAGACTTGGAAGTTGGCTAGATCTGGCTTCAAATCCAGGCTCTGCCCTAATTAGCTATATAACTTTAAGCTAATTAATCTAATTTTAGTACTTTTATATCTTTAACTAGAACATGCATAAAATAATATCTAACTTGTAAGATGATTAAGAGAATTAATGAAATAAAATATGTAAAGCATCTAGCAGTGCCTTATGACTCAAAGTACCTGAAAAGGAACACACCTTCAACAGGAATCGGGATTTTTTTCCCTAAAAACCTGTTGCTTGCAATCCAGTGCTTCCTGCCTTTATGGACACCACCACTCACCCACCCACACTAGCAAGAAACCTAAGAGTTATCCTTGTCACCCTCCTACTGCTTATAGCTTCCCCTTCTCATTCCCTTCAACAGCATGACCTCCCCACTGGGTCTCTTAAATCTCTCCAATCCACCCGCCTCACTTCACTCCCCTGTCCCCATCTCCCTTCATGCTCCCACGCTCTCATGTCTGAACTATACTATCCCCACCTGAACTGGCCTCTCCACATCTCCCCCTGTTCCCCTCAACATGATTCTCCACAAAGCAGCCGATGTGATTTTTAAAAAAAGACAGTCTCAGCACATCCCTCCTTGCCTTTAAGCCCTTCTGGCTTCCCTGATACTCCTAGGATGAGACCAAACTCTTCAACACGGCCTTCAAGGCTCTCCCTGAACTTGCCTCCTGGCCACTTCTCCAGCCCATCTGACCAAACCACCCACCTCACTCTCTGGGTTTCATTAACACTGGCCTTTTTTTGTATGCCTGAGGGTCCCCAGCACTCTCCAGCCACATGATCTGGACTTATACTTGAACACTCCATTTATCAGCTCCCACATGCACCTCAAATCGTAAGAGAAGTCATCCCTGATAGCTCGGGCTAGTTCAGCCCTCTGCACACGCTTTCATGGCTTCACGGCTTCTCTTTCAGAACCTACAACGGCTTGTAGTTAGATGTTTGTGTAATTCTTTGCTTACTGCCCACGTCCCTCCCTACACTGTAAATTCAATGGGCAGGAAGGATCATTTCTGTTGTTCTTGCTACTATTTCCTGGTAACTAACACAGAGCCAGGCCTAGAGTAGGTGGTCAATAGATATTCTTGAACAAATGAATAGAAGTTCTCTCCCTGTCCTCTCGTCCCTCCTCTCTCTCTCTTCCACAGATATTTATTGGATGTCTACTTTATGCCAGTTACTCCCTTTGAGAGTATTAACAATCTTTCCCAACCTCTGCTTGAACATTTTCAATAACATGGAACTCATTACTTCCACAAATCTTCATTTGCAGATAGTTCTGATACGAATTCTTTTTCAAAACAAGAACTTGAACTTTATGAAATTTATCTCTCTGTAACTTCTATCCCTTTGTATATGTGGCTTATATTTTGCTCTCAAAATCACAGAGAATAAACCCAATGATAGTTACAAAAACTCGTGATACGTCTTTGTTAACTGAGCTTCCGTCAATATGGTGAGATTCATACTCAGTTTGCATGGTTCCTACAATAGCATGTTTAAGGGCAGATAAAATGAACTCTGTCTAAAAATGTATCTAACTTCAAAAAGATATGTTACATATGAGTTTACAAAGACAGAAGGAGAGGCAAATGTAACAGAAATTTAGGGACAAATTCAGTGCACTCATAGATTCATCACACTCCCTTATAATTTTTTTGTCAGATTATCTATCTTTGCCACGAGACCACAAGTTTCTTGAGGGTAAGTTCACATCTTCACAGTGTAGTCTTTATCCCAGCACTTAGGCCTTCAATACAATTTTATTGAACTAATGAGACAATGATGATTACCATGATAGCCCTGACTCTAAGTTAAATAATAAAAACTCCATGTCCTATTCTGGACTCTCATTTTTGATGCCATTTGGTAGAATGAGGTAATCAATAGTTTTAGAGAGAACAAGGTCTATAACAGATTCACTTTTTTAAAGTTGTAAAACAGTACACATGTGATTCTATTTGAGTAAGAAAAAGTTAAACATGTATGTGTCTACAGATAAACGTACAGCCTATGCCTAGATACCATCTCATAAGGCATCCACAGACTCATTTTAACAGTCGTTTGTAGGAATGTAATTTGCCTAAGGGGGTATATAGACACACTTTTTTATTTCATACAAAACTGTGTAGTTTGGGGTTTGTTTGGGTTTTGATTTGGTATTACCAAAATTTACAGTAAGCATATGTCCCTTCTGTGATTAAAGGAAACAACTTACAGAGCTATCGCACAGTTAGAGGAAAGTAACAGGCTGCTAAAGGGACTGGATCCCATGAGAAATGAATAACCACGGAAAGAATGGAGACATTCAGCCTAGAGAAGCCCAAGGCAGAACACAATAACCGTCTTCAAATACTTACAGAGCTGTGGTCATGCAGAAGGGAGAAGGCTGCCCTCTGCAGGGCAAAATGAGGACCACTGAACGATGGAAGGCTCAAGGATGTAAATTTCAGCTCAAAGTTCTTTCCCTCCTTTGAGCTTTTTGACAGTAAAATGGGCTGCTTTGAAGCAGCCAGTGCTACATCCCTAGAAGGAGAGATTTCTGCAACAGAGAATCTGTGAATAGATTTCAGGGGTCGGTAGGCCCCTAAGATTAGGTTCAAACTTTGTTGGTGTGTATATTTTTTTGGAGAAGTGGATCCATAACCTGCTTCAACTTCCTGTAGGACTCAGTGACCCCCAAATAAAGGGGAACCAGTAGAGACTGAATGACTATTTATCATCATTGACATCAAGGGGATTCATACACTCTTGAAATTTTAATACTCTCATCTATACCAAAGATCAAAAAGTAGAAAAAAAAAATGCAGTTCTGGAGTTTTTCGGTTCCCCCTCTAGGCAAAATATTTACTTTTCAAAATTAGGTATTATAGTTCATGGAGGGCAAAGACTATGTCTTATATGGCTCTATTTCCTCTGTATCAAGCACAGCTTCTTGCACAAAGTAGGTGCTTAATAAACGTTGAATAAGTATATGGAGCAATACATGCACAAACTCCTATGGTAGATTTTTCCCTTTTCACTGCTTGATACAGCGATTACATCAGAAAAGTAGAATTGCATATAGGAATTGGTGGTGGTACAATGATGATAATGATGATGATGATGATGATGATAATGAAAATGTTATTAAGCACTTACTGTGTGTCAAGCACTTTAAGCATTTTATTTGTAATAGCATGAGTAATGCTTACAGCAACTATTTAAAGAAAATGAGGCTTAGATTAATTAAATAACTTACCAAGGTTATGTAGCTAATAAGTGATTCAAATCAACTATAGCATGTGAGCTCTTAACTCCAATGTTAAATTCTACTGAGCAAGTATATAGTCACCTGGACTCTGGTCTTAACATTGTCATAGCTGTGTGAAGAATTTAGGCAAGGTGCTTCTCTGTCCTTTATTTTTCAAATCTGTTATGTGGGAAACAGTATACTAAGCAAAATCTGGAAGGTAACATATTATGATGACGAAGGGCATGGATCGTGCTTATTCATTATGAGCAAATTTTATTCGACACTTTGAACAGAATTGTAACACTTGTTTTAAAATCCTTGTCTGCTAATGGAGTGATCTCTGTTTATTGACTTGTATATGCTCACATGTTTTTATTTATATAAATCTAGTAATCTGGGATAGAATCCTGGATATTGTACATGACAGTTTGTGGCTGCATTCTGTTACGTTCCTCTGAATAGGTGCGTTTGTTGTTGTCACTTGCTTATTTCAGCAGACATTTAACTTGACTTAAAGTGCAAATTCTGCCTCTACTGCAGTCGGTATCAGCGGAAATCTCCGTTAATTCTCTTAGCTTTCACACTTGTATAGTTTGGAGGTCATTTAGAGATTTGGGCAGAGTTTATGTGAAAAATTAGGGGCTTCCCTTTATGGTGCTCTCCTTTCTAGAATTTTCTACTACATTTTCCAGCCTCTCAAGTAGCCCCAAATTCTTTCTTCAGATTCCTCATGCCAGTAAGATTACAGGTGTTAGCTCTCACAGCAGTAAAAAAAACATAAATAACTAGGAAACCCACCCAGTGCCATTCCCTTCTTTCAAGTATCGACTCCCCTCCAATTTTCTGTCTGCTTTATGTCACTTCCCACTGTTTTAATTATATATCTACATATAGAGACACACGCACACACACACACATCCCCATTATTTCTAATGATCTGTAGGAGGGTGATCCAGTGGGAGCCAGTCCACCAACAGCATGGACTTTGAGGTCAGGCAGATTTAAGTCCCCGCCCTGACTCTCCCCTAGACCAGAGCATTCTAGCCATTGTGTTAATTACAGGTTACAAGTGACTTCTCAGCCCTTAAGGTCTTTTACCTCCACCACAGTTCACCCCAATGTACAGTATTTTCATTTTCTAAGTGTGCTGGAACATAAAAAAAAGATTGAGAAACACTGTCTTAAACAAAGTTATTTCACCTCTTGGAGTCTGACTTGTTCTGTAAGTCAAAAGGGCTAATAATTATATCCATCCCAAAGAGTTACTGTAAGGATTAAAGAACACAATACAGGTAATGTGTGAGACACTGAACATACAGGCATTCAGAAAAATCTTATTATTATATTACTATTGTTGACAAAAATTATCAACAATTATTGATGCCAATGTAACTATAATTTTTATTGACTTAAATAATATCAATGATTATTACTGGTAACATAACTGTGACAGGAGCCCCACCCCCAAACTACATGAGAATATGCATAGTTTCCCCTCCCCTCCACCTTGTAAGGATCCTGCGCCTCCTTGCTGGGTTCCTGTACTGGACTCCTCATGAACTTATCAAGCAATAAGAATTAAAGTAGCACTAGTTAATTTTTTAGTGCTTCTCAGGTACTGCTCTAAGTGGTTTATGTGCATAAACTTATTTAGTCTTCAAATCAGTCCAATAACACAGATACTATTACACCTTCTTTACCAAAGAGAAAACTGAGATTCAGCTTGGTAGAATCACTTACCCAAGATTAGACACCTCGGCAGGGCTGGAGACAAGGTTTGAGTCAGGTGATCTGTTACCAGGGTCTGCTTTCTCAACAACTATAATTTGGAAGGTAAAGAAACAGAATTGGGTAAGTAAACAGGTTAAATGGATTTACACTAAAAGAGGTGGGAGGGGGATACGTGATGGAGAAAAAGCTGGATCTGTAAAAGAAGAGGAGAAAGTAAAGTCCACAAAGGGATGAATTTGGGGGGAAGATCTTTGGGGAGCATGCAGCACTTAAGGTGAGACATTTGGGAAGGAGCAAACTTGGGGAAGATGGATAGAAAAACATATCTCTTTAGATTGGTTGTTACACAACATGTTTTGTATTCCTTCCAGGCAAGTTTCAAGACCTGAGATAAAGATGTAAATTGCTTTTAAATTCTTTGTGGTTTGGCGGCATGGAATATTTTTGCCTCTGCTAAATGTGACACCATACTGACCTTCTTTTGTTCTCAAACAGTGTGGCTTCAGCTGGGTGATAATGGTGATACTGACTCTAAGACTGACAGTGAGGGTCATGAGGTCAGTGATTAAGAGGAGAAAATAATAGGATTTGATGTAAAAATCCCAACTTTGACTCTTACTAGTTGGGCCCTTAGACCAATTATTTAAACTCTCAGTGTGACAGTTGTCTCATCTGTGAAATGAGAAGAATAATGTCTACTTCACAGGTATATTGGTAGGACTAAATGAGATAGTACGTGTAAAGTACTGGATATAATGCCTGGCATTGTGGGAAATCGAAAACTGTTAGTTCAATTTCCTTCCCCTTTCCCTTCTTTCTCAAACTCTGGAATCAAAACACTCCCTGCCGAGAACAGTTACTACCTTATGAGAAAAAATCATTGCTGTAGTATCAGCACTTCGGTTAGTGGCCCAATTAAGTAAACGCCTATGAATTTCATGTATACTTCAAATGGACCATACATGATACCCAGGCCAAGAGAGGGGAAGAAAAAGGCAGAGTGATAAATGAAGCCCTGGGAACAGCCAGCCTGATGCCACATAAACAGCCACATGTCTGTTTACTCATCTATAATTTGTTTATTTTTACTTTTTTGAGTCCCAAACTCAGAAGGGGCTGTCAGATTAGAAATTCAATCTGAAGTGATTCCCTAAACACACTTATCCTGGGGCAAACCCCGGTTTATTTCAGGCTGACAGCTGGCACCTGTGGCTTGCAGCGAAATACTCTCTGACACTGATAGAAAGAGACAGGTGGCAGGGCTGCCACCAAATGCCACATTTGATTGATAAAGTGATCTAAGTATCACAGGCACCAAGGATGTCATTAGCGATCACTGCTTCCCCCGCAGAAAGCACCCTACAGGCCAAGAAGGCAACAGAGAATGTAGCCCTTGAGTGTCTGTATATGCAGATGTGTGTGTTTGCAAGAGGAAAGAGACAGTTCCTATCACTGCGGTTTAAAGAAAGAGCACTGGACCTGGAGTGCAGGAAAGCTGGGTTCAAATCCTGACTTGGCCATTACTGCTATAGGGCCAAGGGTAAGTTAGAAACCCGTGAACCTCAGCTGGCATCCTTCTCATCTCCTCTCTATATTCTCAGCAGTTAAATGCCACTTCCTCAGATAACCCTTCCCTGATCACTCCCACTCCCAGACAAATTGCACTCTCCTTGTAATCAACGCGAGTAACACCTCACACGGTGTTCATATCACATCTGTAATTAGACAGGTGTTGGCTGCTTATCGACTTAAGGTCCATCTTCAATACCGCGTTGTAAGCTCCATGAGGGCAGAGACTGCATCTTGATTATCAGGCTGAGCCCCAGTGCCCTGCATGTTCACCTTCCCCAATCTGCTCATCCCAGCACAGCAGCCACCACAAACATCTCATTTCGATTGCTCCAGACTACTCCAAGTCCTTTCTTCAAAACTCATCCCTTTCTGGTTTTTTCCTTCCCTTTTTCTCTCCTCTTCTTTTAGAGATCCAGGCTCTTCTCCATCAAGTATCCCTCTGCCTCTTTTAGTGTAAATCAGTTTAACCTTTTCGCTTCCCTGGTTCTGTTTCTTTACTTTCCAAATTACAGCCATATCCCAGAGATATTGTGGGTTCAGTTCGAGACCACTGCAATAAAGCAAATATTGCCACAAAGCAAGTCACACAAATTTTTTGGTTTCCTAGAGCATATAAAAGTATATACAGCAGCTGATTCCACTATACTGTAGTCTATTAAGTGTACAATAGCATTGTCTTAAAAAACAATGTACTTACAGTATTTAACAAATACATTATTGCTGAAAAATTCTAACCATCATCTGAACCTTCAGCAAGTCATAGTAGCGACATCAAAGATCACAGATCACAGATGACCATAACAAACATAATAATAATGAAAAAGCTTGAAATACTGCAATCATTACCAAATTGTGATACAGAGAAAGACTTAGAAAATGCTGTCAGAAAAATGGCACTGACAGACTTGCTAGATGCAGGGTTGCCACAGATCTTCAATTTGTGAAAAATGCAAAAAGCATTTTTTACAAATTGCTTTTTACAAAGCAAAGTGCAAAAAGCAAAGCACAATGAAACAAGGGATGCCTGTATAGTTTTTGAGAAAATAAGCTTGGTAAAGACATTATCTGGATTCAAACCTTGGCTCCAGCATTTCCTAGAGGTATGACCTTGGGCAAGGTGGTGGACACATTAACCCTGTCTCTAATCCTAGCACTAAGCTAGTTTGCAATTGCTGTTCCCCTGCCTGGAACGGTCTTCACCTGACCCTTTCCTGGCTGCCTCCTTTTCAAGGTTCAAGTCAAACAGGACTCCTCAGAATGGCTTTCCCTAAGCCCACACCCATCACTCTCTAACTCATTATTCTTTTAATTTTCTTCCATAGCATTTATCGCTGGCTGATACCATTTAGTTTGTGTACTTGTTTAGTATCAGTCTTTTCCCAGAACAATGAAGATCCATAAGGATAGTAACCTCTCCTATCTCTTTAAACACAGTAGCCCAGTCCCGAGGACAATTTCTGGCAAAGATTGGCCTTTCAACAAATATATTTTGAATAAATGAACTGAATAAATATCCAACTATTTCATGAGTAAATGAATGAATAAACAAAAGTCACTGAAGTATGGTAAAGTCTAAGTGTCCAAAAACATGTAAAAATGCCTTGCGTTTCTTAGTTGCCAGGATTCTTAGTTGCAAGCAACAGAAACAAATTCTGGTTGATTTAAGCATAAAAAGAATTTGATCAAAGGGTATTAGTTAACTCAAAGAATTAGTTAACTCAAATAATTACAGGAAGAATTCAAAAACTGTAGGGGCTTTGGACCAAATATATTACCCAAATCAAGTCACAGAATGATGTGAGGACATCACTGCTACTACTGTTCTCAAGCATTAGACATAGCAGCTGGCACAACGACCATGTCTAACGCTTAGGGACAGTAGCAGCAGTGAACACTGGTAGCTCAGAAATTTTATCAATACATCAAGAATCTTGCCCCTCCAACAGTTTTCCAGGCACCCAGCTTTACCAAGTAATTATAATTAGTTAAAGTGCAAGTCTGGGGCAGGTATAACCAACTGAAGGACTATAAGCCAGATGCCCAGCGTATTGTAAGAGTATGGGGAAAGCAAGCAGCCCAACATTTTCAGTTTCTATAAATGGGAAAAAGGCTGTGATGTCCACCGTGAGTCATAGAGTGAGGCATTCTCCAAACATGGGAATAAGGTTCAGATGCTGAACAGTCAAAAATAATGACAAATTTCCACTACAGTGCTCAATAAATATTAACCACAAAACAATCCAATGACCGAGCTTCTCTTTTATAAAACAACTGACAATTTTTTGGAAAGGGAAGACACGCAGAAAATTACTGCTTAATTCTTTAAAGCTGTATCGAGTTGAAAACACACATTTTACAACTTTTTCATGAGTTATTCAGTTTGTCAACTAGCTGGATATTAAATGTGCTTGAGTATTGATTTGAGGGAACTCTTGTCCTGCATAGTTCAGTGCTATGCAAAAAAAAAAAAAAAAAAATCGTTAACAAGGTATCTCACCAACACAACTCTGGGGATGTGAGTTTACTGCCAAATAAGCCAGGCCATTTTCATGGCCTGCATTTTCATGGCTTGCTGCTCACCTAGGAAAAGAAATCCTCAACTGCTTTACAAAAATGCAGAAATCGAATACTTTTTACTGAGGCAGCTGCTGACTTTGTGTCTGCACTGTGCAACATTCTCTAACATGAGTTAGTGATTTGGTTTGGACCCACACCATCCCATCTGAGGAAGCGTTGATAGGATTTAAGAATCAAGATGCCCATCTACTCCTAAGCAAACTTGTTTGATCAGAGATACATTCAATGAAATATGAATCTTGACAGGAGTCATACAGGACAGAAAAAAAAGAGAGGGAGAGAGGGGAGAGAGGAGAGAGGGGAGAGAGAGAGAGATGATATCCCCCAATGTTAGTGTCCTAAAGTTCCTGGTGCCTAGATCGTGGTTTCACTCAAATTCCTCTTTTTGAGCTTGGATCTTAGCTTTTCCTTAATTCTGTGAACTTTTCAAATAGAAAATAAATAATAATAAATAGACAGGGTCAGATTCTTTTACTTTTAAACAATGAGCTTTATCGTGTGTGTGTGTGTGTGTGTGTGTGTGTGTGTGTGTGTGGTGAGAGCATTTAAAATCTATTCTCTTAGCAACCGTCAAGCATATAATATAGTATACTTAATGATAGTCACCTTACTGAACATTTGATTCCTAGAATGTATACCTCTTGTAAGTGGAAGTTAGTACTCTTTAACCAACACCTCCCAATATCTCCCAGCCACCCCCAAGTCCCTGGCAACCATCAATCTGTTCTCTGTATCTATGAATTTGGCTTTTTTAGATTCCACATATAAGTGAGATCATACAGTGTTTGTCTTTCTCCATCTAACATTTCAATTAGTGTAATGCCCTAAGCTTCATCCATGTTGTTGCAACATGGCAGAACTTTACTATTTTTATGGCTAAATAATATTTCATTTTATACTACACTTTTTATCCTTGTAACTCTGATGGACACAATGTTATTTCCATGTCTTGACTATTGTGAATAATGCTGAAATGAACATGGGGGTGCAGATACCTGTTTGACATAGCAATTTCATTTATTTTGCATATATACCCAAAAGTGGGACTGATGAACCATATGGTAGTTCTATTTTTAATTTTTTGAGTACACTCCATACTGTTTTCCATAGTGGCTGCACCAATTTACATTCCCAGAAAGCGCACAAGGGTTCTCCTTTCTCCACACCCTTATGAACAGTTGTTATCTCTTGTCTTCTTGATGATATCCATACTAATAGATGGGATTTAATATCTCATTTCGGTTTTGATTTGCATTTCCCTGATAATTAGTGATGTTGGGTACCATTTCATCTTTGTCCATTTCTATGACTTCCCTGGAAAAAAGTCTATCCAGGTCCTTTGCCCATTTTAAAATCAGATTATTTGTAATTTTGCTATTGAGTTGTATACATTCTTTATGTATTTTGGACATTAATCCCTTATCAAATATATGGTTTGCAAATATTTTCTCCCATTCCATAGGTTGCTTTTTCATTTTGTTATTTTTTTTTCCTCTGTGTAAAAGCTTTTTAGTTGGATGTGGTCCCATTTGTTTATTTTGGCATTTTGTGCTTATTCTTTTGGTATAACATCCAAAAAAATCATTGTCAATGCCAGTAGCAAGGAGCGTTTTTCCTTTGTTTTCTTCTAAGAGGTTTATGGTTTCAAGCCTTACTTTTAAGTCTTTAGTCCATTTCTAGTTAATTTTTGTGAGTAATATAAAAGATGGGTCCATTTTTTTCTTTTCAATGTGAATATCATTTTCCCAGCACAATTTATTGAAGAGAATATCTCTTCTCCATTGAGTACCCTTGGCTCCCTTGCCAAAGACTGGTTGACCATACATGCATGGGTATATTTCTGAGCTCTTAATTCTATTCCACTGGTCTATGTGTCTGTTTTTAATGCCAGTATCATACTGTTTTGATTATTATAGATTTGTAATATAGTTTGAAATTAGGATGTTTGATACCTCCAGCTCTCTTATTCTTTCTCAGTATTCCTTTAGCTATTCAGGAAATTTTGCAGTTTCATATGAATTTTAGGACTGCCTCTTCTGTGAAAAAAAAAAAAAAAGCCACTGGAATTTTGAAAGGGATTGCACTGAACCTAGAGAGAGCTTTGGGACATCTTAAAAAAACTAATTCTTCCAATCCATGGCACAGGATCTCTTTCCATATATTTCCATCTTCAATTTCTTTCACCAACATCTTCTCTTACAGTTTTCAGTGTATAAGTCTTTCATCTCCTTGGCTAAATTTATTCCTGAGCATTTTATTGTTTTAATGCTATTGTAAATGAAACTGTTTTCTTTATTTGTTCTTCAGATAATTCATTGTTATTGTGTAGAATACAACTGATTTTTGTATGTTGATTTTGTATTCTGCACCTTTACTGAATCTTTTATTCATTCCAAGAGTTTTTTGGTGGAGTCTAAGATTTTCTGTATATCAATATAAGATCATGTCATCTGCAAACAGAGACAATTTTACCTCTTCGCTTCTGATTTAGATGCCTTTTATTTCTTTTTGTTTCTTAGTTGCTGTGGCTAGGGCTTCCAGTACTATGTTTACTAAAAGTGGTCATAATGGACACCCTTGTCTTGTTCCTGATCTCAGAGGAAAAGCTTTCAGCCTTTCGCCTTTGAGTATGATGTTAGCTGTGGGCTTGTCATATATGGCCTTTATTATGTGGAGATACATTGTTCTATATCCAATTCATTGAGTTTTTATCATGAAAGGATGTTGATTTTTAATAAATACTAACTGAGCATCTATTGCTATGATCATATGATAGTTCTATTTTATTCTATTCATGTGGTGTATTATTGAGCCGTGGATGCTGAACAATCCTTGGGGATATATTTCACTTGATCATGGTGTATGATCCTTTTAATGTACTGTTGAAATTATTTTGCTAATATTTTGTTGGGAATTTTTGCATCTATGTTCATCAGGGATATTGCTCTGTATTTTTTTTCTTATAGTGTCCTTGTCTGGCTTTGGTATCAGGGTGATGCCAGCCTCCCAGAATGAGTGTGGGAGTGTTGCCTCCTCTTAAATCTTTGGCAACAGTTTTACAAGGGGTGGCATTAAGCCTATCAGCGTTTACCATTTAAATTTACCAGGGAAGCCATCTGGTCCTCAGTTTTGTTGTTGTTGGCAGGTTTTCTTTTTTTATTACTGATTCAATCTGCTTACACATTGTTGGTCTGTTCTTACTTTCCATTTCTTCATGATTCAGTCTTGGTAGATTATATGATTCTAGAAATTTATCCATATTAGGCTATCCAATTTGTTGGCACATAATTGTTCATAGTAGTCTCTTATGGTCCTTTGCATTTCTGTGGTATCACTTGTAATGTCTCCTCTTTCATTTACAGTTTTATCTATTTGAGTCCTCTCTCTTTTCCTCTTGGTAAGACTAGCTAAAGGTGCATCAATTGTGTTTATCCTTTTAAAACACCAATTCTTAGTTTCACTGGGTTTTTCTATTGTTTTCTTATTCTCGATTTCATTTATTTCTGCTCTGATCATCGTTATCTCCTTCCTTCTGCTGACTTTGGGCTAATTTGTTCTTCTTCTCATTCCCTGAGGTGTAAAATTACATTGTTTATTTGAGTGTTTTCTTCTTTTCTTAATGTAGGCTTTAGTATAGAAAAATCTTCTATCAGCCCTGCTGGGGATTCTGAGGATTTCTCAGACCTCTTCTATGGATACACCTATTCCATAGTTCTTGTTCCCTGAGAGGACTTAGGTGGGAATCCTTATGATCATTTGCCTTCTCTCTATCCTTCAAAGCCAGGCTGGGTGCTGATAGCCTCCCTCCCATTTGCTTTCCCTAGGGTGGTGCTTAATGCTGAGGTCACTGTGCTTTCTCCCCATCCCACAGAGTCTGGGCAGCTTTGGGCCAGTGCTGGCTAGTAGTTTGCAAAGGATTGCACTTGCCACCCTCTGGGGCACACACAGGAGCTGGCCACAGGATGGGGGGCCATGTGGAGCATAGGGGATGACCATCTGCCAGTGGGGGGAATGCACAGGTCAGCTTTCCCCAGCTGCTCACGGGCAGGCTCCCTGATGGAATCTGTGAAGTGGTTAGTAGGACCCGCATCCCTTTGATGACCTCTGAGGGTTCTGGCTGCTGTTCTCCTAGCCCCTCACTGCCCCCAGGCATGCAGCACACCTTAGCATTCTGGATGGGGAAAGAACAAAGTGAGCCGCTTTGGCAGCATCTCACAGCTGCGAAGCCAGAAGCTCACACACAAACTCTCAGTTTAACCCATGAAAGAAGTCGCCAGTCAAACAGGTCTCTGTTGACACTGAGCTCTGCCTCTTTGAGAGGGAGGTGACACTGGTAAAGTGAAAAAGTTCCTCTGACCCTCTTCCATGTGTCTAATCTTGGATTGTTTTTGCTCTAACAGTATGCTAGACCTTCTCTGCAGGACTCCCAGACTTCCCCAAAGTCATTCTTATCCATGGATGGTTGTCAAAATTGGTGTTCTTTGGTGGGGGGGAAGGTAGAAAACTCCTATCCCACCATTTTGCTGATGTCACTCCCACAATTAGTTTTAACTGGTACAGCCTCCTCTGGAAATAATCTGAGGATAACTGATAGAATAATATTAATGGTCAAAGTTTAATTAAACACACAAAACATAGGCTCTGGGGCAAATGCTTTATGGGCATCATATTATTTTAACCTTCCCAAAACCTTCAAGATAAGTATTCATTTTTTTATCCATTTTGCAACTGAGAAAGCTGCAGCTTAGAATGGTTAACTGCCCACCCAAGGATGCACTCATGGAAGTGGCATAGCTCTCAGTTCCATCTTAAGCCAAAGCCCATACACTTGACCACTATGCACAAGACTATAAGAACGGGATTCATTCATTCATTCACTCACTCATTCATTTAATAATTATTTACTGGACATTTATAATGTACTAGGTTCTGTTCTAGAAATGGTGAAAGATAAACAACATTCTCTGTGCTTGTGGAGTTACATTCCAATGGTAGAGACAAACAACAATAGTAAACACCGAATAAATAAGCATTATACTTGCTGATGATAAATACAAAGCAGAGCCTAAAGAAGCCTAAGGAAATACAGTGAGACAGGGGTGGTATTAACATTTGGTAAAAGGGCGAGAAGCCATGCAAGCATCTGGGACAGAGCATTTGAGACAGACACAAATATCAAGTGTTATCATCCCTGGGATAGGGGTGAGCCTGATGTGTGCTGAGCCACAAGAAGATGTGCGTGGCTAGAATAAACTGAGAGATGATACAAGGAGTAGGAAGTAAAGTCTGGCTGATAGATCAAGGCCAGATGATATGGGAACTTTAGAGTCTGGTTGCCACTTACAGTCCTATCTCTAACAGTGGTTTATCCTTAGGAGGCTCTCTGGGCTATTTCCTTACTTATAAAATGAGAACATAACAGAGGTAGGAGCAGGGGACCTGAAAGATCCTTTCTAGCCTTGACATTCTGTAGTGAGACAGAGAATATGCTGGATGACAAGGAAAAGGTAAAAACTGAATAATGAATTGAGTCACTGAGGGAGGGTGGTCACCTCGAAGGTCTCCATCTTTTTTGCATATGAGTCAGTGTGAGGGTTTATAAATAAAGCTATTCTTTCCAAATACTGTAGGTTCATCTGATAAACATGTTTGTTTCATGATTCATTAAATATAAAGAGATAAGTCAAATGCCCCTGACATTTAAATCAAGGAAATTAAAAACATTTGGAAAATCAGTGCAATGCCCTACCACTCTGGTGAAATTATTTTGATCTGATGAAGGTTCAGTGTGAGATAGATATTGGATACGTTTATTGAATTGAATTTTTCCAGGAAAAAAAAATAGCACCTAGGACTGACCATTTTAGAAGTAAGTCAAATCATCTTTGAATTAAAATGAATCAAAATAATCCATGAAATTTTGTCCCATGCAGAATATAAAGCTAACGTCAATATATTTCTTCTGATTATTCCTAGTGATACAAACTTTGCCTAGGAAAATGCCTTTCAATGGTAGCTACCTGACAGGTATAGGCACAGATAATGCCCAGAGTCAAGCTAGGTGTCCAAGTTCAAGAAAATGTATTCATTCCCTCAAGAAACTTACACTCTAGAGAAAACCTACGGTCAGGAAATAATTAAATATATAAATCAAAAGTGTGAAAAGTGCTATAATGAAATAGTATTGTGTCATGGGAGTACATGATAGGATGACAAAACTATTCCATTGGTGTCAAGCTAGAGAGGAAGTGAATGGCCAAAACACAAATAGTAAGTGTCTAAAAGCAAATCTGAACCCAGGTCTCCTGATTTTGAAGCTACACATCATCTTGCCAAATGAAATGCTAAGAATAGCTAACACTATTCCCAGACTTAATATGAACCTGTAATTTATTCAGTGCCAAAAAGCTAACAATACTTGCTTATGTTTAATTAAGAGAATGTATTCTTTAGCAGGATACCAGAAACACCTGTTCAACAAAACTGGATCATTTAGCTTCATTTCTTCAAGAGCTCCTATAAAATTAAAAAACAAAAACCCCTGGGCTTCCTTGGTGGCGCAGTGGTTGAGAGTCCGCCTGCCGATGCAGGGGACACGGGTTCGTGCCCCTGTCCGGGAAGATCCCACATGCCGCGGAGCGGCTGGGCCCGTGAGCCATGGCCGCTGAGCCTGCACGTCCGGACCCCGTGCCCCGCAATGGGAGAAGCCACAACAGTGAGAGGCCTGCATACCAAAAAAAAAAACCCAAAACCCCACAACTTTTATGTCTCCTATGGAAACAACTGTGTAAGTGACATTAAAGGAAGGTAACTATTTACAAAGGTAACAGAATATTTCTGGTGCATGTGTAAATGAGCCTGTTTAGATTGACTGAAATATATTCATAGACAAGTATTTATAATATTACAATAAAAGTAGAAAAAATAAACCATTAAGGAGTTGAAGCAATTTTGAACAAAATAGTCGTTTTCTACATCTTTCTACTTTCTTATAACCTCCCATGGAACTCAGACTATAGAGGGTTATAATAAGTTTTATCTGTTGCAAATAACCAAAAAAAGCCTTCTGCCCTTAAAAACCTTTAAGAAAGCTAGAAAGAATAAGAAGAGCTTTTAGTTGCTGTTTAGTAATTTTACCTTTCATGTGACTTGTTTCAAATACTATATGATTATTCAGTTTAGAAACATATTCCATCAGTACACAAAAAAACTCCACATGAAACCATTTGCAAATGTTAAGCTATTCTAACCATCATGGAAAATGAGAATACCTTGGCAACAATAACTGAGAAAAAAGGAGAAAAATAAGAATGAGTAACTCTAGACTCATAGCCTCAAAAACAAGATTTTAAAAGGCTTATCAAAAAATCTGATACAAATGTCAGACATTATGATTACTATGATGGTTCTCATTTGAATGTAACCTTTCACCTCAAAATCATTCCAAGTAATGAGAGCAAGAGTATCTTAACCCTAAACTTTTCAGTGCCTCCCAATAGTTCGGGATAAGAATAGTCTCTGAAATTCCAAAATGTGTGAGTGGAAAGGGACTTTTCAGAACATCTATCTCAGCTTCCTAAATAATGATATTCAGGAAGCATGTTAATTTCAGGTCATCATAATTAGTGTAGATGCCAAAATAAGACCCATATATATACTGTCTACAAGAGACCCACATCAGACCTAGGGACACCTACAGACTGAAAGTTAGGAGACAATTGTGAATAGCTCGGTGATTTGTGACCACCTAGAGGGGTGGGATAGGGAGAGTGGGAGGGAGATGCAAGAAGGAGGGCATATGGGGATATATATGAATGTATAGCTGATTCACTTTGTCATACAGCAGAACGTAACACACCACTGTAAAGCAATTATACTCCAAAAAAGATGTTAAAAAAAAATGAATTGGAAGATCACTAGGGGATTAGAATTAGAAAAGAAATAATATATTACTCTTCATTTTATACCCTGCTGTATTGTTTGAAATTATTATAATGAGGAAATATTATTTTTAACTTTTAAAAATTGAATAAAATTTTTAAAATAACTAAAAATCCATTCACACTTCAACAGATGCCCCCAAACCCAATCTCAAAATGATTCAGAATATAAAGAGAATTCACGTATATTTTAAAGATGTCCTTGAAGATGCTTGCTTTAAGTTGTTGTATAAGATACATTTATTTGTCCTGAAAGTTACTAGCAAATTTGAAGGAGAGAAAATCTAAGCTTTTGTTATTTTCTTTGCTTGTTATTGAATTTGAGATCCTGAAGACATTCATATTTTCTTTCACATGCACCGTATATTTTTTTTCTTTTCTTTTAAACAGTACAGACAAACCACATTTTGTTTTCCATTAATCAAGATCCAATTGATTGATACATAATGCCATCCAAACTTGATATCCTCCTGTGAAGAAGGAGGATATCAACTCAATTTCTCTATGTGTAATTCATTTAAAAAGCCATTACCACAAAGAAACTTTCCCTACAACTTCCATATTAAAGAGAATCACCTAGGGAGTGGGGGATCAAAAAAGAGCTACATTCCTTCTTTTTCTTTCCCAAGCTCCTCAACAGCAAGGGTCATGAAATATTACTGGGGCGAGAGCGCAAACTATTCACAATTGTCTCCTTATGCGTATTTTACAGACTTGAGACTTTATTCTAGAATACTGCAGACCTGACTCCTTTTTTCATGAGCATGCCTTTTATTACTTTGTAATTAACAGGTATTTGCCCTAATTACAAAAGTAATGTAAGCTGAAAGTAGAAAGGTTAAAAAATATCTTTAAAGTGTGATGAAAATGTTAAGTACTAAGAAAGGAAGGAAGGAAGGAAGGAAGGAAGGAAGGAAGGAAGGAAGGAGAGAGGGAGGGAGGGAGGGAGGAAGGAAGGAAGAAAAAGTAGCCTGCGACACTCAGAAACTGACCTGCCACTTACTGCTGGCCATATTATTCTCCTTTTGGATATAAACCATCTTACAAAAGACCAACAGACAAGACCACTCTGAGATCATAATAAAATGAGACAAAGCAAGGCCACTTCATCGTTTTGCCCCAGCATAGATGATTACAAGGTCCCTCTGCCTCCCACAAAATGTCAAACACCCCCTCCCAGCCAAAAGGTATGCCTGCTACTTCTTTATCAATTACATGTCTATCCTCCCTCTCGTCTGCCCTCCCTACAGATAAGAGTTATTAAGATGCTCATAGTACTGCCCACACTTTCTGACAGCACCTTTGGTTCTCTAGAATCTCCCACAAGTCACCCAACCAAAACCCAAACTCTACAATAATCCTTTCTACAACACTCTTGCTAAGACACCCCATGATCCTCCATGGTGTCTGTCCTCCTTGCCTGTGACTTGTTCCGCTACTGATGTGATCCCAATGGTCTTTGACTGACAGCACCTGTAATGTTATCACTGCAATATTCTGGTATATTTCCTCTCTTTCTTTGCACTGTGACAGATAATAGCTAACAATAAGTAACACTTACTGCATGATTAACCATGCTCCAGTCACTGTTCTAAGTGTTTTACTTATATTACCTAACTTCATTCTTACCACAACCCTATGAAGTAGATATTATTATTTCTGTTTTAAAGAAGAGGGACAGAAAGGCAAAGGTAAGGCAGTTATATGTTTTAAATCAAGGATTCTCAACCATGGCAATATTGACATTTTGGGCTGGATAATTTTTTGTTGTTTGGGGAAGTTGTCATGTGCGTTACAGAACGTTTAGCACCATCCCTGACCTCTGTCCACTAGATGCCAGAAGCAGGTCCTCCTCTCCCCAGCGGTAATAACAAAAGTGTCTCCAGACACCACACGTGTGCACTGGAGACAAAATCACCCTTGGTTGAGAACCTCTGCCTTAAATGATTGGGATTTAATCCTAGGTTTCTAGGTTTTTATTTAAAATTTTATTGTAAATATTTCTGACTTGTTTTTTAAAACAAAATTTTAAAGGCATAAATTTTAATGGGTACAGAAATGTATACACTCCTATTTATTTACACATTCCCTACCACGGACTATTTCCTTTGTTTTCCATTTTTTGTTATTGAAAATAATTCCCTACAGAACACCTTAGCACACAAATTATTTTCTATTTCTCTGACTTTTCTCCTTAGACTCATTTATTAGGAAAAGGAATTATGAGGCCTCAGGGTATCTTTATTTTCTTCAGGAAAA
Organism: Pseudorca crassidens; assembly: GCF_039906515.1. Classification (NCBI taxonomy): domain Eukaryota; kingdom Metazoa; phylum Chordata; class Mammalia; order Artiodactyla; family Delphinidae; genus Pseudorca; species Pseudorca crassidens. The sequence continues at coordinate 131,602,968 of NC_090298.1, read as the reverse complement.
AAAGGTATATCCTTTACTTTCATTTTACTCACCAATTTGTTCCACTAAAATAATTAAACAAAATATATGTCTCTCTTCCAACTCCCTGAACAACATGTTTCAAGACTATTCTTTTGCTGAAATATGTGTTATCTCAATATTTGCTGTATTCAGAGAATACTTCATTTGGAACCAGGTCTAGCATCCACCCTGAAGCAGCAACAGGTGGCAAAAATATATGATGAATCGGATGAAGTGGTTGGAAGATGAGGCCTAAGACACTATGCACAAACTTGCGAAGAATCTTTCATGCCAGATACACTGGGTTGAATGATGTTCCTCACAGTTCATGTCTACCCAGCACTTTGAAATGTGAACTTATTTGAAAACAGTATCTCTGCAGATGTAACTAGTTCAGGTAAGCTCATACTGGATGGGGGAACGGGCATATAATCCAATGACTGGTATCCTTATAAGAAGAGAGAAATTTGGACACAGAGGGAAAATGAAAATGAAGACACAGATACACACACGCAAGGCCAGGTGAAAACGGAGGCAGAGATTGAGTGCTGCTTCCACAAGCCAAAGCTTGCCAAGGACTGTCAGCAACCACCAGAGGTTAGGAAGAAGGAAGGAAGGATCCTCCCCTAGAGCCTTCGGAGACAGCATGACCCTGCTGACTCCTTGATTTCAGTCTTCCCACCTCCAGAACTGTGAGGGAATAAATTTCTACTGTGTGATACTTTGTTACAGCAGCTTGATGAAACTTACACACTCCATGAGGGTTTGGCCTTTACTTTGTCAATGAAAAACCACTGAAGGGAGTTCAGCAGGAAGATGTTAGTAGCCTAAGGGAGCTCAGTAATCTCAAAGTGGGGGACGGGGAACAGATGCCTCTTTTATTTTCTAGGAAATAATAATTATATGTCTGCTGTGTGTGTGTGTGTGTTTTATTACTCTCACCATCATTTTATAAAGGAAAGAATATTGTAGCACCAGTGTAGGTTGGAAATAAACTTAGAATATGATTAAAATTTAAATATATTTTTTATAATTTCTTCATTTTGCTAAGGACTGGTAAAAATTCAGTCAGGGATCGGCACAACTCTACTCCCGGTTCATTAAACCCTTGCTAACTCCAGCCTATTCGCAAGCTTAACCATCCTCAAAGTCTTCCTTACAGAGGGTCATTGCCACATACATAGGAAGGGACCCACAAAACATACCAGCATTTTACAAACCTTCTAGAAATCAAACGTACTCTCTTGCATTTTCTCAATATTTTTACATGTACAACTGATTTCGGTTTATTGAAGAATAAATCATGAACATTTGGAACTAAAATAAATTCTGGAGAGCCTAATTCAATTTGTTCCTTAACCTAAAGAGAGGCTCAGTTACTCAGAAGGACGTAGGACCAGCTACTCAACTAGTGCTTAACATAGTTAGTACTGTTTGAAACCATATATTTTAACTCCAGACTTATGGTTCTTTCCTCTACTACTCTACTTTGCCTTTGTTGGTTTTCTGCCTACTTCACATTTTTCATGTTTTATCTCCCCAACTCAATGTCCTTCTCTTGAAAGTCTAAGACCTCTTCTTGGGTATCCCTCCATGCGCCTCTTTCTGGCTAAGCACTCAGTACCTGTTTAAAAGACGTGGAAGAGAAGAAACAGGTATAAAGAGGCTGATGATCAGCTGTGATCAAAGTTCTTCTGCCGCAAGTAGTAAGTCCCTTCCTTCATCTTTCCAAAACTCTCTTTAGCTAAATCAGGTCCTTTCCTCACACCCCAGGCTCTTGTCCTCTGTCAGCAGCCTCACTCTTGTTTTATCTTCCTTTGTGCATCAGTGATTCATATTTCCTCCCAGGTGTGCTATGGCTATAGATGATTGGGTTGGATAAAAATGGGAAAGTTTTTCCGGACTGCTTTAAACTATACTGTTTTCTTTCTATATCCAAAGGAAGACAATTTACAAGAAGAGCAAGGGAAAGGAAGGGATGGACTATGGGATAAAAGCTGAGGGTTTTTTTGTTGTTGTTGCTGTTTTTGTCTCACCAGAGAATACTTTCTTAATCATCTAACCTGCACTGCCCTTTCCCTGTGTGTGATACACTGGGAAACACCCCAGTCAAGGGCTCTAAGGACTTAGGTTTAAATTTAAATGAGGCCCTTAATTTCTCTACGACTCAGTTTCCACACCCGTAGTGATGGGATTCTAAATTGATCCTATTTATCTAAAAGGGTGTTTGTGAGTATCAAATATCATAAAATTGTTCTATAACCTATAAGGTGCTGCATAAAGAAAATAATGATCAGCTTACTAGTGAAAACAGGTAAATAACTCCCTACTAGGGGGGAAAAAAAGCAAATGGCTAAAATAAAAGGTACTAAACAAATACTAAGTGCTCCTGGTAACGAGATATTGCTTGCATTAGCCAACTCCGTTTGTCCAATTTCCTTGATGCCTTTTCTTGCTTCTCTGGAACTTTAATTGAAAGAGCAATGACATTCCTCAGTTTGCAGGGCCTGTCACCTTAACGTATCAATCCAGTGATGGTTTTGCCAAGGGCCTGTGAATGGAAATGTCCATTCACAAGGAGCTTATTATGTAAAGAGCATGAAATAAATAAATATGAATGGTCAGCTTTGCCATTCTCCAGCCCTGTTTGCTGAAGTAAGAAATCAGTTTTTGTGGTTCAAATTCCAACAACTTCTGATCTTAATCATTAGTACTGGACAAAAGATTGAGGCCCCACTAATTTCCTGTCAAAGCCCAGAAAGGTATTTCAGAGATCTGTCTTTAAACCTTTTGGATAATGCATCCCATTAATAAAATAAATTTGAGTATATACCCCTAATATGCACACTTGGTGGTAAATTACACATGGACTATTATATTTTTATATTATGCACTTTAGAAAACATACAAGGGACTTCCCTGATGGTCCAGTGGGTAAGACTCTGCACTCCCAGTGCAGGGGGCCCAGGTTCGATCCCTGGCCGGGGAACTAGATCTCGCATGCATGCCGTAACTAAGGGTTTGCACGTCGCAGCTAAGAGTCCACATGCCACAACGAAGATCCCACATGCCGCAACTAAGACCCAGCACAACCATAAAAAAATAAATACATACATACATACATACAAAAAGTTCAAAGGATGAAAGAAAAGTATATAAATACAAAGCCCTTACTGAAGAGCACCTGAAGAGTGTTACCTCCATCCAGTGTGAGAACCCACATTAGAGTTGTCTTATCACCTACCCGTGCCCTGTCTTGTCCCAAATAATAACTATGTTTCATGCTGTATGCTTATGCTAATAGGAATCATCAAGAAATCGATCTCGTCACTGCTGTACACATTTGTTCATTACCCACTGGAGCACTGGGGCATTGTCTCATGGCCAAATTTCTCAGTGGGCATTGATTGGGCTGCAGCCTCTGGTGATTTATCTGTCTTTCCAGATGAAATAGTCAACCTCGCATGCCCTCCTTGTCTACAACTTACTTTTCCTTGGGGGCTGAAAATACTGCAGTTTGGTTGAAAATACTTGCAAGCTTTTGCAGCAAAATATTTTCACTAGCAAGGGAGAAAGAGGTAAACCCAGAGTCTGGGATTGTAACCCGAAAGGCAGTGCTGAAAAATACCCATGTACATATAAACTTCAGAAAGTACTTACCACGTGTAATTTTGTAAACTACCAAATTCCTTGACAACTTCATTTTTACTTGAATTTTATATTCTGTTCTTTATTAAGCCATTTTAAATTTTAATACAAAAATAATGTTTTAAAACCATGAACACCACATAAATGAATTGCCCTTAGGGAGATAGCCCATGCTTACTCTATTGCTGTGGGTATTCTCAGCATTCCCAGGATTTTGCTCACCTAGGTACAGAAACTTGAGAATAACGGATAAGGACTCAAATGGGAGATGGGAATTCAGCCAAGTTCCTGCTATGTCGCTCAAGGTCCAACTAGTGGGACCTTTGCAGGTCACTTAACTTCTGTAAACCTCATCAAATGGTATCAATTCATGTAATGAGAAGTGGGGACAATTCACGTCTAGCAGCAGTCTTCTTTCCAGGTCATACCTCAAAGACCTCCTCTTATAAACTGAAAGCATGAGAACTCAAAGGAGGCCTAGCAGTCATCAAACAACATATTAAAGATAAGGAAACAGAGGACCAGAAAGGTTGACTACTTGCCAAACTCATAGAGCTAGTATTTTCAAACACTAGAAATGAGAGTTTTGATTTAAGGAGGAAAACTGTTTCACAAAAGAAATTAATTTATTGAGGACTTTCAGGGAAAATTAGGAGTGTACCTCGTGTCCCAACTACAAGTCCACTGATCTTTCCACAGTATACGTCTTTGTCTGTAGTCTTTACACATGCTAGGTGCTCAAAGCATACGTGTTAAAATGAGCTCAATCGTTCTAGCTGAAGGGCGACTGAGAAGCTACTATAGGTTGCATTCTCATCCCTGCCCCTTTAAGCTTAGTGAATTTTCTAAGTATTTTCCAGTGGCTTCAGAGAAGGTTTATACATGTGTGGATACTTTTCAGCAATGTCTCTGATTATGGGGCGTTTGAATCAAATTCCATCTGTTGATATAACCAACATTTATTATCTTTCTCAAAAGGGCTGCTCTCTCTGTGAGTTTTCTTTCTAACTTAAGCTGCTAAAATACTCTGAGGCTTCACACTCCGTTTGCGTTCTGAGCCTGACTCCCGCCTGCTCTTCAACCTCCTCATTTCGCCTCCATCTCTTTTCAGATTCTCAGCCCACTAGCCCCCTACTGCTACTCCCCAATCAACACACACATGCTCAAATCTCTCCCTTCCTAAAATAAAGTAAAACAAGGTGAAACATTTTCCCTCCTGTGCTCTCCCTCTGCTGCACCCCACCCTCCTTCCTTAAGAGATAAACTTTTTTTTTTTTTTTTTTTTGGTGGGATCTTCCTGGACCGGGGCACGAACCCGTGTCCCCTGCATCAGCAGGCAGACTCTCAACCACTGTGCCACCAGGGAAGCCCAAGAGATAAACTTCTTAATAAAGCTGTCTGCACATACTGCGTCACTCATCCTCAGTTTCTGCTCTTACCTTCACCTACTACAATCTGGCTTCTGCCTCCAGAAATCCAGAGAAACTGCTTTTCCTCAAATCACAACGGGTCCTTAGTTGTTAAATCCACCTGACATTTTCAAGGCCTTCCTGCAACACTGTATTTTTTTTAATCAATATTTGTTTTATTGAAGTATAGTTGATTTACAATGTTTTGTTAATTTCTGCTGTACAGCAAAGTGATTCAGTTATATATATATATATATGTATGTATATGTATACATATATATACACATTCTTTTTTTACATTTCTTCATTATGGTTTATCATAGGATATTGAATATAGTTGCCTGTACTATACAGTAGGACCTTGCTGCTTATCCATTCCATATAAAAGCCTATATCTGCTAATCCCAAACTCCCACTCCATCCCTCCCCCAAGCCCCTCCCCAGTGGCAACCACCAGTCTGTTCTCTATGTCCGTGATTCTGTTTCTGTTTCATAGATAGGTTCATTTGCAATACCGTATACTGTGGATGTGCCCTTTTTTCCCTGGCTCCAATGACCAATATCCCTTGAGTTTCCAACCTCCTCAGACATTCTTTCTTCATGTCCTGGGCTCCCTTTTTCAGCTTACCTGTTAAGTTTTGGTATTGCCCAAGGTTCTGTTCTAATTCTTCTTTTTACACTGTTACCATACCCATGACCTCAACTATCTTCTCCACAGTAGTGAACGCCAAGCTCACCTCTCCAATCCAGACTTCTCTTCTTACCTTCAGACCCATAGATTGCGTCCCAGAAAGTTTCCCTTACCAGAGTAGTGGATACTCCAGGGCTCCACCCAGATCCCTTCATAAGTGTTGGCCTAGCTATCCCACTCTCCTTTTTTTTTTTTTCACACACACACAGACTGTATTTTATTTTTACAAGAGATAAATAAACTGACAGCAAGCATTGTAAATGGATGACCACACCAAAAGCAACAATGATTGCAATTACCAAACACAAAACACACTCATACTGTGTCATAATATTGACATTAAGTCCAGGAATCCTCCACTGCAACAGCTCCTTTACTTTGCAGTGATAATTGATTTGTATATTTTTTGCCTCTGAGTCCTTGCGGGATTTTTTTTTTTTTTTATCCCACTCTCCTTAGCTACTCAGAATACCGGCTGCTGACGGCTCACAGCTGTGTCCCTCACTGGACCTTGCTCTCCTGCTCAGAGAACTGCATCATTCAAGGTTATGCCCTCTTGAAGGCAGCCACAGAAAAGGACTGGTTAATGTGCAGATAAAAAGACCAGGCCCTCCTGCCTCAATGTTCAGTACTACAAAGTGCCTTCCAGAGCTCCTGACTGAATCGACTGACTTCTCATTTCACATCTGCTCTTCCCTTTGTCCATTCCTCCTCCCATCACTTCTCTACTGGATTATCTCCTATGGGAACTCCCAATAAATCTTCTGCACTCAACTCTCCATCTCAGAGTCTCTATCTCAAGGAACCATCAAAAGAAAACTCACCATAACCTCCTATAAACTTATAAAAACGATTTTTTCTTTATTTAAAACTTTACTCTTTAATTAGAAACCATATAAAAAATAGACATGTCAAGACTGTTTTTTCCTTAATTTGTCAGGCTTGAGCAGAGTTTACACCAGGCCAGACTCATCCCAGCTCCGGCTACAGCCTGCTCTCTACGCTCTGGTCCCAGTCACGTTGGTTGGAACCTGGCTGCACTTCATCCAAGGGCCTAATGCAAGGCTCTTCGTGGCTTCTTCCTTCTCCTTTTCCACCTCCTGCAATATTCCCCATCTTAGTATACGGTACCAACATACACCCAGGTGACCAGGTCAGAGAGTTACGAATCATCCTTGGCTTCTTCCCCATATCTCAGCCACTCACCAAGTCATGTCAATTCTACTTCCCAAATATCTTTCAGGTTCACCTTTTTTCCTCCATTTTTACTATAACTTCCTCAGTTCAGGAAAACAACTCCTCTCCCAAGACTGTTGCAGTGCATCCCAACCAGCAAGCCAGAGCTAGAAGTTGATCATCTCACCCTTGGGCTGGCGTGAGGTAGCCAGGACATACCACTCATTTGTATCTATCCAAGAATAACTCCTCCAGGCTTCCAAATTACCAACAGGGTCCTGCCATTTGTCATACAATATTATCACTCTCTGTGTATGTCACGCCGTGAAAAAGACAGGAAACTGCTATTGCCACTTGGTCCTAGTTGGTCACTTTGCCTTGGGTCTCCCTTTCCCTATGCTAGATGATAAGTCCCTTACAGGCAGGAACTCAGTATTTCTCTCTGTTTCCCAGAGTTCAGCCTAAGACCGGCACATAGTAGTCACTCACCAAATATTTGTTGAATAAATCAGTAACCTAGTCAATCCATCCTTCGAAAGAAGTAACGAAGCAGAGTCTGAAAGGGTAAGGAGGTAATAATGAAAAGAAGAAAGGGAAAGGAAAAGAAACCAGTTTCTCATCCTTCCAACACTCTTGTTCCTGGTGTTGCATTGACTGCCACAATGAATGATCTATTTTAGAAGGTAAGAGGAATGTTGGTAAAGTTCTGGAAAACAGGGTTTTAAATTATAGCCACATTTTGTCATTTTGCGCTTTTCAGTGTGTAATCTCTAAGAGGGCTTATAATACCAGCTTGTGCAGTGAAACAGTTTACCCAAAAGAGGAATCAATAAATACAAATTAATGACAATAATTAAGGAGGACAGACTAGAATTGCTAAGTAAACTTCATCTGAGGCAAATCTCTCTCTGGAATGGAAGTTTTATACACTTGGTCCTGCCTGTTGCATTATAATTCTTTTTGACAGTGGAAAAACACAGGTCAACAAGTGGAAAAATAGGTGTTCATGTCCCAGCTCAACCATATACTAGTGATGTGACCTTGAGGGAGGTACTTAACTTTTTTGAACTTACATGTCTTCACCTGCAGTAAGAAAGGATTAGATTGGATGATGTTTAGGTCCACTTCCAGCTCCAAAATTCTATTCTGATCTGTCCTATGTTCTTTTTAGCTCTCTCAATGCCTGCCAACCCAGTGGTTTCTTTTGCAAAGTGGAAAATGAATTCAAACTGGCTAGTGTTTTATTAACGTTATCTAAAAATAAACTTCAAAACAGTGACCAGGAGGCTACTCTGTGGAAGCAATGCATGTCAGCAAGCTAGAAGCTTTTTACAGGAACCAACTTCAGTCTTATTCTTCTTCACCTCTTAAAGCATGTGCTTCAAACAGGAAAGATAATGAGAGAACATATATACTTACTAACCAAGCCAGTCTATGGAGGAGAAGGGAGAAAATAAAACGTGGAAACTTAGGCAACTGTTGACTCTAGGCATCACACAGAAGGGAAGCCTGAGACAGAAACTAGATCAGAAATGGAAATCCAATGGTTATTGGCAGGCACTAACTGGATCTAACCAAGGATTAATTCACCTCCCTCTTCCACTACTTTGTTCCTATTAGGTAGAGATGAGGTAGAAAAGGCAAGTTTGATGTTCTAGAAGTATGTGGCCTCACAATTTCCTGGATATACTATATCATATCACTTCATCCACTTTTAAACTCTATTCTGGTCATCTATACTTATTGGCGAGTTTTCAGAAGACCATTATTACTATTTTCTTTCTTTTGTTTAAAAGAGAGGCACATTCATGTCAGAATGTGTATCTCCTGAGCTAATATATTTTTGATTCTTTTGAGGGGGGGTGAAATATGAAAGAGAATCACCTGAATAAAAATTTGGACAATTTGTAACATGTGGCCACCTGGCAAATGCCCCTGAGGCATTAGAGATCAGCTACGCATTAGAGATCAAGAGAAAGGTAGACAAAAAATATAACGCAAACATACGATATTCCTAACAAAGTAAATAACACCATTAATTCCTACTTCAAGAGAATTCTCCTCTGCAACCCGACACACCGAAAAAAGCCCATGGGCTCTTTGAAAAAGTCTTATTAGTGGGGACGTTAGAACAGCTCGACCCTTTAAAAAAAATAGGCCTCCTTTGGGAATAGACGCATCTCACAGCCAACCTTCACAGAGGCACACACTTTTGGCCATCTTTCCACCAGAACAGGCTCTCTGCTGTGTGAGAAGGGTGAGTCCTCTCCTGAGGTGCTATCTTTCAGCCTGGTATCTCAGTATTTCTAGGAGCAAAGTTCCCAGGGACATTTTATTTACTATCTAGAAAAGTTTACTTTCCACTTGCCTAGGCAGCAGGTGATGTTTCCATTAAAAATACATCCCTTAATTCTCAAATCTCAATCCTCAACTTTGCTTGATAACATTATTCTAAGTACCAAAAATCTAAGTCTAATGAGAAGAGTTAGCATTAAATCGTTTACTTACTATGGGCAAGACCCTATGTTCAATGTTTCACACGCAACCAACTTCCATTCTCTCCTCACCAGTACTGCGAAGTGGGTCTATACCACCAGCAACTTCATTTAACAACAGGGGACAACAAAGGCAGCCCCTCACGTGGCCCTATTCCCCGGAGGAAGACAAGGTAATCCCTCTCAAGTAGTAATGGGTAAAAAGTTCTCCAATTGGCCATGATCAAACGGAGTTTAGAGGTGAGATGTGTAACCAACCAAAGATCACTGCAAATAACAGGGGTGCATGTCTAGGGGTTAGAAGAGAAAGTTATGGCCAAAATGTAAAATTCAAATGCAAGCAGCCTTTTATGTATAATGACTGATTTTCCATTCATTATATGAGAACTGGAACTGCTCAAAATGTCTGCACTATTTTTTTCACATATTTATTGGAGTATAATTGCTTTACAATGGTGTGTTAGTTTCTGCTTTATAACAAAGTGAATCAGCTACACATATACATATGTTCTCATATCCCCTCCTGCTTCCATCTCCCTCCCACCCTCCCTATCGCACCCCTCTAGGTGGTCACAAAGCGCTGAGCTGTGCTATGCAGCTGCCTCCTACTAGCTATCTATCTTACATTTGGTAGCGTAAATATGTCAGTGCAACTCTATCACTCCATCCCATCTTACCCTTCCCCATCCCCATGTCCTCAGGTCCATTCTCTAAATCTCCATCTTTATTCCTATCCTGCCCCTAGGTTCATCAGAACGCTTTTTTTCTTTTTATTAGACTCCATATATATGTGTTAGCATATGGTATTTGTCTTACTCTTTCTGACTTCCTTCACTCTGTATGACAGGCTCTAGGTCCATCCACCTCACTACAAATAATTCAATTTCATTTCTTTTTATGGCTGAGTAATATTCCATTGTATATATGAGCCACATCTTCTTTATCCATTCATCTGTCGATGGACACTTAGGTTGCTTCTATGTCGGAGCTATTATAAATGGTGCTGCAATAAACATAGTGGTACATGTCTCTTTTTGAATTATGGTTTTCTCAGGGTATATGCCCAGTAGTGGGATTGCTGGGTCGTATGGTAGTTTTGATTTTTAAGGAACCTCCATACTGTTCTCCATAGTGGCTGTATCAATTTACATTACCACCAACAGTGCAAGAGGGTTTCCTTTTCTCCACCCTCTACAGCATTTATTGTGTGTAGATTTTTTGACGATGGCCATTCTGACTGGTGTGAGGTGACATCTCATTGTCATTTTGATTTACATTTCTCTAATGATTAGTGATGTTGACCATCCTTTCATGTGTTTGTTGGCAATCTCTGTATCTTCTTTGGAGAAATATCTATTTAGGTCTTCTGCCCATTTTTGGATTGGGTTGTTTGTTTTTTTTTGATATCAAGCTGCATGAGCTGCTTGTATATTTTGGAGATTAAACCTTTGTCAGTTCCTTCATTTGCAAATATTTTGTCCCATTCTGAGGGATGTCTTTCTATCTTGTTTATGGTTTCCTTTGCTGTGCAAAAGATTTTAAGTTTCATTAGGTTCACTTTGTTTATTTTTGTTTTTATTTCCATTTCTCTAGGAGGTGGGTCAAAAAGGATCTTGCTGTGATTTATGTCATAGAGTGTTCTTTCTATATTTTCCTCTAAGAGTTTTATAGTGTCTGGCCTTACATTTAGGTCTTTAATCCATTTTGAGCTTATTTTTGTGTATGGTGTTAAGAAGTGCTCTAATTTCATTTTTTTATATGTACCTGTCCAGTTTTCCCAGCACCACTTATTGAAGAGGCTGTCTTTTCTACATTGTATATTCTTGCCTCCTGTATCAAAAATAAGGTGACCATATGTGCATGGGTTTATCTCTGGGCTTTCTATCCTGTTCCATTGACCTATACTTCTGTTTTTGTGCCAGTACCATACTGTCTTGATTACTGTAGAACTGTAGTATAGTCTGAAGTCAGGGAGGCTGATTCCTCCAGCTCCGTTTTTCTTTCTCAAGATTGCCTTGGATATTTGGGGTCTTTTGTGTTTCCATACGAATTGTGAAATTCTCTGTTCTAGTTCTGTGAAAAATGCCAGTGGTAGTTTGATAGGGATTGCATTGAATCTGTAGATTGCTTTGGGTAGTACAGTCAGTTTCACAATGTTGATTCTTCCAATCCAAGAACATGGAATATCTCTCCATCTGTTTGTATTATCTTTAATTTCTTTCATCAGGTCTTACAGCTTTCTGCATACAGGTCTTTCGTCTCCTTAGGTAGGTTTATTCCTAGGTACTTTATTCTTTTTGTTGCAATGGTAAATGGGAGTGTTTTCTTGATTTCACTTTCAGATTTTTCATCATTAGTGTATAGGAATGCAAGAGATTTCTGTGCATTAATTTTGTCTCCTGCTACTTTACCAAATTCATTCATTAGCTCTAGTAGTTTTCTGGTAGCGTCTTTAGGATTCTCTATGTATAGTATCATGTTATCTGCAAACAGTGACAGTTTTACTTCTTCCTTTCCTATTTGGATTCCTTTTATTTCTTTTCCTTCTCTGATTGCTGTGGCTAAAACTTGCAAACTATGTTGAATAATGGTCGTGAGAGTTGGTAACCTTGTCTTGTTCCTGATCTTAGCGGAAATAGTTTCAGTTTTTCACCACTGAGAACAATGTTGGCTGTGGGTTTGTCATATATGGCCTTTATTATGTTGAGGTAGGTTCCCTCGATGCCTACTTTCTGGAGAGTTTTTATCATAAATGGGTGTTGAATTTTCTTGAAAGCTTTTTCTGCATCTATTGAGATGATCATATGGTTTTTCTCCTTCAATTTGTTAATATGGTGTATCACATTGATTGATTTGCATATATTGAAGAATCCTTGCATCCCTGGGATAAATCCCACTTGATCATGGTGTATGATCCTTTTATTGTGCTGCTGGATCCTGTTTGCTAGTATTTTGTTGAGGAATTTTGCATCTATGTTCATCAGTGATATTGGCCTGTAGTTTTCTTTTTTTGTGCCATCTTTGTCTGGTTTTGGTGTCAGGGTGATGGTGGCCTCATAGAATGAGTTTGGCAGTGTTCCTCCCTCTGCTATGTTTTGGAAGTTTGAGAAGGATAGGTGTTAGCTCTTCTCTAAATGTTTGATAGAATTTGCCTGTGAAGCCATCTGGTCCTGGGCTTTTGTTTTTTGAAAGATTTTAAATCACAGTTTCAATTTCAGTGCTTGTGATTGGTCTGTCCATATTTTCTATTTCCTCCTGGTTCAGTCTCGGCAGGTTGTGCACTTCTAAGAGTTTGTCCATTTCTTCCAGGTTGTCCATTTTATTGGCATAGAGTTGCTTTTAGTAATCTCTCATGATCCTTTGTATTTCTGCAGTGTCAGTTGTTACTTCTCCTTTTTCATGTCATTTCATAACTCTGTTGATCTGAGTCTTCTCCCCTTTTTTCTTGATAAGCCTGGCTAATGGTTTATCAATTTTGTTTATCTTCTCAAAGAACCAGCGTTTAGTTTTATTGATCTTTGCTACTGTTTCCTTCATTTCTTTTTCATTTACTTCTGATCTGATTTTTATGATTTCCTTCCTTCTGCTAACTTTGGCGGTTTTTTGTTCTTCCTTTTCTAATTGCTTTAGGTGTACAGTTAGGTTGTTTATTTGAGATGTTTCTTGAAGTAGGATTGTATTGCTATAAACTTCCTTTTTAGAACTGCTTTTGCTGCATCCCATAGGTTTTGGGTTGTCATGTTTTCATTGTCATTTGTTTCTAGGTGTTTTTTGGTTTCCTCTTTGATTTCTTCAGTGATCTCTCCGTTATTCAGTAGCGTATTTTTTAGCCTCCATGTGTTTCTATCTTTTACAGTTTTTTTCCTGTAATTGATATCTAGTCTCATAGCTTTATGGTCGGAAAAGATACTTGATATGATTTCAATTTTCTTAAATTTACCAAGGCTTGATTTGTGTCCCAAAATATATATATATATATATGTACTTTTTAAAAAGACAAGGAGAAAAGTAAAAAGTAAATAAATTAATTAAATAAAATAAAATAACAACAATGCCCCCCCTTCCCCCTAGACAAAAGCACTAAGAGAAGTTATAAAAGAGCAGGAGATCACAGTTTAAGCAAAAGAAAATAGAAGGAAGCCAAGTGATAGGCTAGCTAGGTAATTGTAGGCAAGTCATTTCAGTTTCCTGCTTACCTTTCAATGATTCTAGAACGTACAAATTACTCCTGTGGGCCTTTGTAAGAAGCCTATGAGGCGAAAACAGTGAAATCTGAAAAAGTCTGAATGTCCCTTAAGTGCAAGGTGTTACTGTACCAATGCTCTAATTCAGTTTAAGTTCCTTTCCCTGAAATTCCATGAATGTAAACTGAAACATAACCACAGTAAACTTTCCAGACTTTTCTCAACAACAATGCATCCTTTGTACCTTAGCTCTAATATTACAGATCTCCCAGAGGCAACTTGAAATAAGAAATGAGGTTGGAAAAATGAAGATCAATACAGACCTGATATTCATAATAAAACCAAGTTCAACTTGGGACAACTCCTACACTCCATCTGTCAAAAAGAAGATTATCACCACCCATGATAACCAGGGAACTGGGGCAACCTACGGTTAAAAGTGAAGATCAGAGACCTCATGTCCAGCTATACTAAAAATCATAACTTAAGATTTTAGGAACTTTAAAACAAACACTAATCTACTAAAACATAAGCAGAATAAACTCAAGAGTTATTTCTGAAAGAAATTATATCACACTCAACTTCTGTTTTATCTTTTGTTATCGATCATAAGATTTTTCTCTTCTTCCCAAAACTCCCCTAATTAAAAATATCCTTAAACAAGGGCTCAAGGGAAGTAACAGGATGCTGTCGGGAAACAGCAAAAGCTGGCACTTTGCTTCTAGGGTGGGTCCATGTGTGCATCTCTGTATGTTCCACACTTGCTAAGAACTCAGTTTGTACAATGACATATGGCCTTTGGGACTTTGTAAAAAGGGCTACTTAACTGAAGATAATTAATTCTGTCAAGTATTTTTCTTTAACGTATATATAAAGATACCAACCACTTATGCCCAAGCCGAGCTGCCTCCTCTTTGCTTTTTCTCCTGTTTCTCTCTCTCTTCCATGGACCAATTTTGGTGCATCGTACCCACAGCGCAGTCGAGGTGTGACTCAGCTTTCACTCTCATCAGGAAGCCTTCCCAAGCCTATTTTTAGAAGTGCCACCCGACATTATGTCACACATATTAAATGCACCCATGCCCCATTTTAAATATGTGTGTGTGTATATATATATATATATATATATATATATTTTTGCTATGAAGTTTTTGCAATGGTGTAAATAATTCAGCTTTTGAACTTTGGTTATGAGTAACTCATTTGATACAAGATTGACTCATTCCTTGAGAATCTGATTCAGGCTCAGGGATTATTAAGAAGTGAGTGAGAAAATCTAACTTACAAATTGTTTTCAAATGTAATCCAATTTTTCAGAGCTTAACAGGGAACAACACATGAAATTGGTACTATATTGTTTCGTAGATATTTAATTAAATATTGGTTAATTTCGATTTTGCAGATTTCATCTGTAGCCACGGATTTATATATTTTCATCCAGGTCCTATGTCTACTACTCTGATCTTTCAGGGCCTTAGATGTAGTTAATCCCTGTTTTATTTTATTACCATATATTTAGACATGTATTATGTTAAATCATGCATTCTCAATGGGGGAAATAATACCCCTAAGGGGATGAAAACTGGTTCTTGGGGAATGAAAAATCTTACTCTAATTGTGTATGGAGCACAGATACACAGACAGTACATAGGCAGATATACAGCAGATCTGTGGTATAAAATTTCCATGGAGTGGGGGGCAATTAGAAAAACTTTCTAAAAAAGCTCTTGGGGAGAATAATGGCAAAAAGGCTGACACTGCTTTGGATTGTACTCATGTACTTTACACGCATCTGTCTGATTTTCCTAACAGAGTTGAAGCGGTTTAAGAACAAGGATTACATCTTCTACTTTTCCTGAATGTTTACACCACCTGCTCAAAGGTTCCAACTTTTTTTTGTTTTCCACCCTCCTGAGAAAACATTGTAGTCTAATTTTATGGAACTTTGAATTATGCAAATTTGAAAGAATGTCATAATAAATACCCAGGGTTCAAAATGTGAAATAATGCACATTCCTTCAAACTAAACATTTCCCAAGAATTGCCTGGGTTTCAAAGCTGGTAAGCCACACGAATAGTTAATTGAATTGACGGCCAGGTGGTAGCACTGTAGGCATAGAAATTCCTTCCATCTTTTGTAGGGAACAAATTATGTGAAGGAGAGGAACACTTCTCTCCAATAAAATGAACTGTCATATCAGAATCTATTGAAGAATACTTGCAAGAACTCAATACATAACTACAATGATTATATTTGTATATATAATTATATATGATTTACAATTATATAAAGTTATACATATATAAAAAGTAAGTATGGAGATGTTTGAAAACATCTGTGTTACTATTACACATAAAGTTATACAGCAGAGTCTGTTTTGGCCATTAAATTATCATCTTCATTTTTCTTTATTGCCTGTAATTAAGGATACGGCTATCACTGTGGCAGAGCTACCTGTCATGTGGGATACTGATTTGACTAGACTTCATGATACATGTAGCACTGGGAACAGTCAGCAGAAGTAACAGCCAAGAAGCACGCCTTAATGCCATCGAGAACACTGGATCTCAGCACCTGGCCTAGTGCTTGGCACACAGTAGAAATGAAAATGAATTATCTGTTAAATGGATATAAAATCTTGGTCACAGCAGTGCAATAACACTGGATGCTGAAAGGCAACCAAATACCTATTGTGATGACAGTATATATCCCCATTTATTACAGACATACATTTACAGCTTCACGATGCCAAGCCTGTGACGGGCTCCCACAACAGTAATACAAGGCACAACTCTGGGAAAGGCATGAGAAGATCCAAGTTCAGGTTTCCTTCCACTCACTATCACTGAGACTTGGGGCAAGCCGCTTATGTCTCTGGACCTTGATTTCCTAATAAAATGAGGGCACTGGATAAGTGATCCTAAAGGACCAACATTTTAACTGTGAAATTTTGTGAGGTTTATGCTCATTAAAAGCTTATCAGCAATGTCTCGGAATCTGTCCTGGATTTGAATTTCCAACCTATATTCCTGAGCCCAACAAAGATTAGCCCCAAGGAAGCTGTTTTAACAGTCCTAGTATCTTTGCTTCTGAATTTTGCATGGCGAACAGAGACTATGCAAAAATTGTCCACTCATGGCATGTGTGCTAAATTCAACCACATTTTTACAATATTATGGCCTTAGATCTTAAAAAAAAAAAAGGAATAATACTTCAAATGTAATGCAATGTAACAAGTACAAATTTTGCCTAAAGAAAGGAATGACAATTTCCTGACTTTCAAGGTGCTTATAATTATTGAAGAAACAAATACTAGGCATATAAAACAATCAAATAACAAGAAGGTATAATATGTATTAAAAATTTTAATCGAATGTGCTCAACAGCAAAGATATAAGGTACTAATCAGTGTGAAGAGTGGTCAAACTGGGAAGGGATCGATGTTAACAGAATTTCTGAAAGGTTCAGTGAAGCAGGTGGTGCCTCGGAATGATAGCATCCTGGACTAACGCAACTAAGTTACCTTAGAGGTAACTTAAACCATTCTTCCTGTAGCACTTCATCTCCCTTTACCATCTAGCTGCTAGATAAATGTTCCTACTGATGGAGCAGCAAACACTTCATTAGATAGTCCATTTATTTTTCAATCAACCCTTAATATACAAAGTTTGCCTTATGTTGACCTCAAGTTGACTCTTCTTCATTTTCTTCTAATCTCCTGTTCCATATCCTGCTCTCTAGAGTTCCACAGATTAGGTGGAATCTGTCTTCCAAATGAAATCTCTTCAGTCCTTTACAGACAGGGCTCATACTGGACTGGTCCCTCCACCTGGGTAATCATTCCCAGTTCCTTCTACCATTTCCCTTACATGAACCAGTCTGGTCTGGACCCATCCCATCTCTCCTCACCACCCTTATTCCTGTTCAAAAGAGGCCAGTCAAGACTAAGATGAATTGGTTATCATACCCCCTTCCAAAGGAAATTAGTGTGAACAAATGAAGGCCATGTAATGAGATAAAATATATTCAGCACAACAATCTGGCTTCCAAGTTGTGCTTTAAATACAGCCACAAAAGCCATGTGAGTTGGAACAAAATGACTCACTGTGTGGTTATTGTGCACAGCTGAGCAGGCTGTACACTTCATCCTGGCACTGTTTGAAGAAACTTGTCCGAAGCACCATTTGGACAGAACCCAAGGTGTTCATGCCCCAATGAGAAGCACAAATCGTTAAAAGAAAAACGTGGAAAGCAGTTTCCACGTCGGTGTGTAATTTCTCAATGTTATTGCCAGCACGGAGAAATGCTTTGAAGGTGAACAAAAGCTAATATGAAGCACTGCAATAAACACCAGTGGTACTTGTTACTACCTTTCTGAAGCTTCCCAAGTTAATTCTAATTCCTCTAAACCCCCTCTGTAGCGATAACACGATGCTTCAACACACCTGGGGTTTTACCCAAGTATGGTGTCTTTCAGCCCTCTAATATGGTGAGCTCAAGAGCCCTCAAATCACATATTTCTGAAATTCTGGAACCAAGGGAGGTATCTGCTCTGTCAAAGCTGAGAATAAGTGAAATCACCGATCACAGTTTCCATCTAAGTCCAGTTATGGAGAGGACAGGCACTTGGAAAGAGGAAGGTTTTATGCACAAATTCCTTGGGCCAGAGACTGAGTGGTTAGTGTGCGGAAGGCTACCCACCTCCGAAAACTGGGGCCACTCCTTCAGAGAAGAGGTTGCAGGAAGCAGCAGAAGAGGCTGATCTCATATGAGACCCTGTGAGATGCAGAGCACAACAGAGCTGCAGCCTACGAGACAAAAGTGACACCGATTGGAGAGCAGGGCCATCCTCTCTATTTTTTTAACGTCACACATCTCTGATCGAATCCCTTGACAAGATACTTTCAGAGTTTCAGGACGTATCACTTTTTTTAACATTTAGTGTTCTTATGGTGGGTGCTGGCAGCAGTGGAGCGGGGCGGCACTAACAAATGAATTCATAAGCAGAAGACATCAACACAGGAGTAGGAGCAAGAGAAGAAAAACACGGTGGCTACTACATCGTGAATATGGCTGGCAGAGAAGCCGCTTCAACACTTTCAGTACTCTCTGGAAGACTGTCCAGTGGGTGCGATGCTGGACACCAGCAGGTCTGAGCTGGTGAATCAGAGTGTGGGAAATACAAATACCACTGGGAACTTATCTGTACCCAGAGGCTACTGAAGTCAAGAGGCTGTCTAGATTCATTCCACTTATCTTTGCTTATGATTTGGTCATCTTAGGCAGGCCCTGGTAAAGGACTCTCCTGGGGGAATATATTTAGCACACTCATGAAAGATTACCTTCTATAAACTTAAAGAATAAAATAGAGATATAAAGCTGGTGGAAAAGGTTTTTAAATTCACATGCAATAAGCAATATTTCAAAATGGTGGTCAAAATTCAAGAAGCTGGACTTTCTGAGACCCTAGAAATCCTGGATTTCGTAGACTGATATGGGGCATGGCCCTTCTAAAAATGGCAACATCACGTTTGCGATCATACAGGTAGGGCATATAATGCATTGCTATTCAGCTAACATTCATCCTACTCATCTTTGATATGAGAGCCACTGAAGTCAGCTCTGCGATGGAATAAGCAGCTAAATACCAAATTAGAACCTCGAATCATCCTCTCACAGTTTTCATGCAGAAGATGTACGGCTCCCCTTTCCGAGCAACAAAGACCAAATATTTATACAGCAGGTTATAAAGCAACTGAAGAAACAGAATGAAAATGAATCATCCGGCTGAGGACGTATCTTCCATTTTGACAGCACACTCCCCTAAAACTGGGAAATATTTTGTGTACATGATTCATTTTCTCTTTCCCTGCGAAGTGACGAATTAGCTACCATTTATTCCTTTTTCCCTCGAGGAGGAAAAATCATTCTATCCATAGGCAAGAGTATGGTCTGTCTTTTAGTCAGTTCTTCTGCACTGACTCAATCAAATCTGTCATCCTGGTGTTGTGCTTTTTCATGGCCCTTTGTGGATATGTTTTACTATCAGAATTGACATGATATGCAACCACCAAGCTACTATCGTGGCTAAAAGTCCCTGAGCTGGGAGATCTAATGACCTTCTTGGGACCAAAGCCCAAGACCGGCTTTCTTCCCTAATTCCACTTGGCTGTCATCTAACTTCTGTCTGCTGGATTTCCTACACTGCTTCTTTTACTAAAATCTGTCACTAGAATTCTGCAATCCTAGTATTTTAAAAAAGAGAAAGAAAGAAGATTTAACTCTTTTGCATTTTTCTCTCAGTCACTAATTCTTAAACTTCCTTATTGAGTAGAGGAACCTTTTGATAAAATGACATATTAGGCAGAACCTCAATCTAAAAATGGGTAAAAAGGGACACTAGGTTAGCTGAGTATCCTGGAGAGAGAGGCTGGGCAGCTAAAGAGTTTGGAGCTAGACCACCATCCACAGTTATTTCCCATCTTCACCCAACGACCCACTCTGTATCTTCTAGAATACAAAATTTGAAAATGACTAATTCATAATACTATGGAGATTCCTGTTTTAAAGAATGCTGAGACATTTTCCATTAAAAAAAATGAACATACATGATATCATCAACCTATTCTAAGTATGGCTATCACTTACCTTTGACTCCCAGACTATTAAAACATTATAGTGTGATTTAATCCTAAAAACACTCATTCTCTAGTAACAATTTGTAAATTCTAAGATTTTATCTTGAATTCCGGGAAAAAGTTCAAAAATTTGCCTTCATCTGCTAAACTGTTTGGAGAACTTTATATGTCCGGTACTGGTAAGAATGATAATATTTTTGGCTAAGGTCTACCATGAAAGATTCAAGGCAAAGTTCAAGTGCCTCTCACATTGTTAAGGGTCTGGAGAAACCTGGAAGAATTGTGCAGCGATTCTTAGAAGCTGAAGCATCTGTGATCTCTCTAAAAAGAGACACTCTTTTCTTGCCCTTGGAAGCAACTGCTATTATTTTTTCATCCCAGTCAAAAAGGCTCTATACTCTCTGCTTTGGTTCCTATAATCTTATTTTTCAAATGCATGCCATCCTAGAAGTGACATTCTTGTGATCTGCAGACAGACACTTAGTCACCAGATAAAGCTCTTCCTCAATAACATGAAAATGCTCTCTGCATAAAGGCGCTGTAGAAGAGCAGGTGAATAAAGAAGAAAATGACGGTCATTTATACTTACAGCACTGTTCCATCAGGACCTCACTTATCATCAAGTACTAAAGAAGATCCCTTTGGAAAATGCACGCTTTCTATCTGCTGAATGTTTGCTAAGCAAACCAACTGTTTTTAAGGTTTACTGGAATAAAATAGCTATGGGTATTACTGGCACTTAATGATTCACAGCCTGAAACTATACTTCCCTTAAGAAAGGAGAGGAGGTGGGCTTCCCTCGTGGCGCAGTGGTTGAGAGTCCGCCTGCCGATGCGGGGCACGCGGGTTCGTGCCCCGGTCCGCGAGGATCCCACGTGCCGCGGAGCGGCTGGGCCCGTGAGCCATGGCCGCTGGGCCTGCGCGTCCGTAGCCTGCGCTCCGCAACGGGAGAGGCCACAACAGTGAGAGGCCCGTGTACCGAAAAAAAAAAAAAGAAAGGAGAGTAGAAAATGCACTTTGTTCCTTTAAAGGGTTCAGCAGGGGACCTGTGTAGAGCATCTGGAGGAGATTTGCAGACAACTGCAGACAGATTATACCCCACCTTCTTAGAGCCTAACATTCACTAGATGATTCTCCTCAAGCTAATCAATGATTTAAAACCTGAAATCATGTTTCCTGTGTTCCTCACGAATGAAGAGGCTACTAATGACTTATCATCAGGAGGGCACGTGTTCTAACACATGTACAAAGTCAGTTATCTAGCCTTCCTTCCTTCATTTCGCAAGTATTTATGGAGCCCCTACTACGCTGTAAGGCAGACTGCATCTTTTGAAGTTTGTAGACAGAGAGCTGCCATCTGACAATGTAGGCAGACACCAATAAGAAGATCAGTTTGGTGAATTTGTCACAGGATAGAATTTGTGGCTCTCAGCCCAAAGGAGTTCACAAACGATGCTGCCTAATTCCTAGGTTTATCTGCCCTTGTCCATGCTGAGTTACAGAAACAAAGCTCATAAGAAATGGATGGCTAAACCAGTGAGAAGAATAATTGCAACGCCGGCCAGGGATCTACACAGTGTATCCCAACCAATACATTCTTTAGAATTACGTAGAAATAAGTTCAAACTCTGTCACTTGCTGTCTGACTTTATACAAGTTTAGCAAACTCTTTAGACCCTCAATGTCCCCACCTATAAAAGGGCAATCATACCTTATTCCACAAAATTGTTGCTATTAAGTGAAGAACCTTTATGCAGTACCTATCACAGATTAATTCAAAAAATATTTTCTGAGCACCTACTGTGTACCAGACATCATACCAAACACTGTGAACACAGCAGTGAGTGAATCAAACAATGGCTCCAAGGGCTTTGGGAGGCAAAAGAGTAGAAGAGAAGGTTGATGCCCACCAGTACAAGGAGAGTTAGCCACATGCTTTAGCGCCAGGTGTAGTCAGAGTGGGCATTACCTGTCAGGTGAGCAGTGTGGGTTCTGCCTAGGTTCCCTCTATAATCCTTTTTCCAGGCTTCCTTGGTTGTCCAAAGTCCCTTATGACTGACAGCTGCACTCAACATAGAGCTCCAGAAAGCTAATACTAACTAATAATAACTGAGCACATACTCTGTGCTTAAAATTATTTCTACTCTGGCTAGGGATCTGGTCCTCTCCCTAACATGATTTTTCCATCTGTTTTATTTTAATCCAGTTAGTATGTGTAGCATATTTGTTAATGTGCCAAGTTAGCTAAACAGGAACTACACTTTCCAGAATTCCCATCCCTGCAGCATTGTCTACATGAGACATCTCGCCTGAGAGCTGGAAGACAAAAGTGAAACAGCTGCCATCTTTTTAAACTTGAAAGGTAGGTGCACGGGGCACGAGGCAGTGTTACAGCTCCTGTGTTTAGTTGCTGGATGAAGGTCACCAGCTTCTCCTGCAGGTTACTTCTAACAATGCAGTTGGAAGCTTAAAAGCAGTGACACCTGTGTGGGTTCATCTGTCCCCAAGGACTCGGGCCCATTCTTGCAGGTTCCAGCTTGCCCTTTCTTCCTCCACTTCACATCCATTTTTCCTTCCTGACACTACATGCTTGGCTGACTTCAAACTCAAGCTCAAGACACCAAAGCTACAGCTCCCACTATTGTGAAAGTTGAATCTCTATATAAATCCTACATATGTCATCTAGAGCTTCTGCTTCTCTGACTGATACAATGCTCATTTCAAACCTTATTTCTCTAAGGGCAGTTGTCCTCCTTTCAAAGTTCCTGAGACTAAGGAAAAAGCCACTTTGATGAATCTCTATCCTTTAATGTTTTTTTAAAAAACATTTTATTGAGATATAATTCACACACCATAGAATTACCTTTAAAGTATACAATTTGGTGGTATTTAACATATTCACCAAGTTATACAATCGTCACCACAATCTAACCTCAGCATATTTTCATCACCCCCCCCAAAACCTCATCCCCATTAGCAGAACTCCCCATTTCTCCCTCCCCTCAGCCCATGGCTACCACCAATCTGCTTTCTGTCTCTATAAATTTGCCTATTCTGGATATAAATGAAATGACACGGTATATGGCCTTTTCTGTCTGGTTTCTTTCATTCAGCATAATATTTTCAAAGTTCATCCAGCTGTAGCACGTATCAGCAGTCACTTCTTTTTATTACTGAATAACATTCCATTGTATAAATGTACATTATTTATTTATTTATTTTTGCGGTACGCAGGCCTCTCACTGTCGTGGCCTCTCCCGTTCTGGAGCACAGGCTCCGGACGCACAGGCCCAGCGGCCATGGCTCACGGGCCCAGCCGCTCCGCAGCATGTGGGATCTTCCCGGACCGGGGCACGAACCCATGTCCCCTGCATCGGCAGGCGGACTCTCAACCACTGTGCCACCAGGGAAGCCCTAAATGTACATTTTATTTACTCATTCCTCAACTGATGGACATCCGGACTATTTCTAATGTTGGCTATTATGAATAATGCTGCTGTGAACATTCATGTACAAATTTTTATGTGAACGTACGTTTTTAATTCTTTTTTGAGTATATATACTCAGGAGGGACACTGCTGGGTTTTATGGTAACACTATGCTTAACACGTTGAGGAATTACCAAAATGTTTTGCAAAGTGGCTGCACCATTTTACATTCTCAGCAGCAGTGCCCGAGAGTTGCCCTATTTCCACATCTTCACCAACCCTTGTGATTGATTATCTGTCTTTTTGATTATAGCCACCCAAGTGGGTGTGACAGTCATCTGATTATGTCTATCCTCTCTTTTAATAGGTGGCTAGACTGAAGAGTGTCATCTGTATTGTCTTAGGGCAAAGTTTTTTGTTGTTATGTTTTTCTTTTTTACCTTGAAACTTACAGAGGTAATAATAACAATGATGATCAGTATAGTTTGTATTGACACGATGCTATATGAAGAAATTCATTCATTATAATATACTATTTTCTCCATGATCCTTCAAGAAAGACAATGAAGATGCTGTTATTTTCATAGTATCTCCATTATAGGACAATGCCAGGCACACAACAGGATCCTCGTTGAATGGCTAAATCCCATTCATTTTATACATGAGGAGACTGAAACTCAGAGAACGAAACTTTCATGTTCAAGGCTGTCCAATTAGTAAGTGACAGAGTTTCCTAACCTGTGAGTGGGTGCTCTTTGCACAAGATTAAACGTAATTTATAACTAATTAAAATGAAGAATGGTGCTCAACACATAAGTGATGCACATTAGATCAAAAGATAAGATGCTATTCATGCATTTCTTTGAGACTATAGCTTTATTTAAAAACTATACTAAAAATTACAATTCAAAAAGTGAGGCTGGGACTTCCCTGATGGTACAGTGGTTAAGAATCCACCTGTCAATGCAGGGGAGACGGGTTCGATCCCCGGTCCAGGAAGATCCCACATGCCGCGAAGCAACTAACCCCGCGCGCCACAACTACTGAGCCTGCGCTCTAGAGCCCGCGAGCCACAACTACTGAAGCCCGTGTGCCACAACTACCAAAGCCCACACACCTAGAGCCCATGCTCTACAAGAGAAGCCACTGCAATGAGAAGCCCGCGCACCGCAAGGAAGAGTAGCCCCCCGCTCACCACAACTAGAAAAAGCCCATGTGCAGCAACAAAGATCCAACGCAGCCAAAAAAAATTAAAAAATAAAAAAAAGTGAGGCCATAGTCAACAGGTCTTCACACTCTCTCCCTCCTTCTCTCTCTCCCTCCCTCTCTCTCTCTCTCTCTCTCTTTCTCTCTCTCTCTGTCTCTCTCTCAGCTTAGTTGATCATGAGTACAATCTTTTACATTAAAACACTGTCTAGAAAATTCCTTCATCTATGTCCTATGTAAGCATTTAAGAGGTAACACTCTGTTTAAAAAATTCCATTAAACATATAAGCTAACGTATGAGCAAACAAAAAATGATAGGAAAATAAAGTATGGCTACTTTAACCATTGATGGTTGCATAACATTTTGAATTTACTAAATGTTACTGAACCGTCCACTTTTCAAAGGTCAAATGGCTAATTTTATGTTATGCGAATTTTACTACAATAAAAGGGCGGTTGAAATTCTGAAAAGCAGCCTATTCCACATCTTAGTGATGAGTTCTATTCTATCAAGATTGGGCAAGGCCATGAGGGAGTGACTTACAATACGGTTGCCAGAGAAATAGGCTCCTCATTGAAGAAGACATCCAACAGCTGTAGAAATATATCACGCACACTTCCCCAAATGCTTCCTTCTTGTGATTTAAGCCAAGTCATGAGAGACAAAGAAAGCTATTCTTTCCAAAGGCACATACATATACACATTTTCACACCTTCTTACACATGTGCACCGTCACACATTTAGCATGCACGTGAGGCAGAGTGAGAAATTCACCGAGATCACTCAGGACACCTTCTCTCTGATAGCTGATGAGTCAAGGCTGGCATGAAGTCAACTGCAAAAAACCTCCTGACACAAAGCTGAAACTCTGAAGCTCTGCTGGGGTCTTTGTGCTCTCAAACGCCTTTGATTCTAAGAGAACATCCCCAGTGAGTCGAAAGTTGTTTTCTGTGCAAGCCAGGGAGAAACTAGATATTTAACTGAAGCTGAATTAAGTGAGAGAAACAAACACACTGTGCCTAGGATTTATATTTCTCCACACCTTCTTTGTAGCCCTGAAGCTCATACTAGTAGGTGTTTTATCAGCTACCTATTAAACTAAATTTTATTCTACCATTACCGACAATTAGAAACGAATTTATAATCCATTGGCTAGTCCAAAAGTTTTGTTTTTAACTTGTAAGTATGTAATCCATGCCTATCAGAGGCCCTGCATTATTCCTTGTCCCTGGGGTGGGAAGCTGCTGCACCCAGAGGCTCCTGCTTTAGTGAAGAAGCACTCAGGCTTCTTTTTGAGCAATGGCTGGACCGTGGACAAACCAATGGAGTTTAACCCACTCACACAAGGTCAACCAGTGGACAGGTAGTTTAGAGACCTACAAGGAGAACTTGTTGAAAACAAAACAAAACAAACAAACAACAACAAAAACTCTGTCCCATGAAAACAATGGTAATTAGCTGGTCCAAAAAGATTTTCTCCTTTGGAGTCTGTATAAAAATATATGGAAGGAACCAGCCAGTTGATAATAAAACGAGAAACTAAAGAAATTAAAGGGGAGAGAGAAAGAAAGAAAGAGTGAGTGAGTGTCTGGCTAAAAACGCAGCAAAGCCCAGGGAAAGCACAGATAAACACAGCTTGCAGCTTGCTTGGGAAGAGTTGGCATGACGTCCTCATAGAAACCCCTTCTCTGTTTCGTGCAACATAGAACACATGAACTCACATAATAAACAAAATTAGACTGTGAGAAAAATTCTAATCTTTATGTTTCATGTACTAGTAATGCTTAGCTAGTCCAACTACATACATAATCATAGTCCAAAGACTTGGTTGAAAATACCTGAACTATAGATATACGGCTGGGGAGAAACGAAATTGTCTGTATATTAACTCCTTTCTCCAAAATGCTAGCAAAGAGCCCAGCATTAAGGGAAGCTTTCTTATGCATTAGGTATGTAGAACAAAGCAGACTTGAGCACCTACCTGGAGAATTCTACTGCAACGTGAACAATGGTAATATGTTTAATTTTGAGAAAACAAAGGTATAGCAGAAAAGCAGTAAATGCTTATGGAGCACATAGTATATGCCAAGAACTATGCGAAATTGCCACATTTAATCTTGATGATAATCCCACTGGGTATCATTCTCATCTCCAAATTGCAGATAAATATACTGAGGGTCAAGAGGTAAAGTCAGCAGCCCAGGTCACAGAGCAACTAAGAAGCCAATGAGGGGATCCTGACCTGGTTTGTACATCTATAAGGACTGTATTTTAATGGTTACATTCGTCTGCCAATAATTTACTGTATGACTCTGAGAAACCAATTAACTACCCTGTGCTTCCTCATCTGTAAAATAAGAATATTGTGTGCTGAACTGGGCGATTGGGATTGACATGTATACACTGATGTGTATAAAATTGATGACTGAGAAGAATCTGCTGTAAAAATAAATAAAATTAAATTGAAAAAAATAAGACAGCAATAAAGGTGTAAGATTGAAATTAAAAAAAAAGAATATTGGCATAGATAACGACCATAATTACATTTGGCTTGAAAATGCCAAAAGTATGGATAAGTAACTTTTGAGTTTAAAGAGGACACAATTATTACCAACACCAACTAACATTTATATGAGTCCTCGTTATGAGCAAAGTCTGACACATAGTAGGCGACCAATAAAGGTTAGCTGAGTGAATAAGAAACATACACTAGCCTTATTAAACATATTATTATATCTTCACATCTTTAAGACTGAGTTATCACTACTATTCCTTTTTTTACAAATGCAGGAGTTGAGCCTTAGAGGGGAAAAAGTGACTTGCTTACAAGGCACACAGTAAGTGATACAAAGTAGCTTCAACACAAGAAGCCTCAAATCAAAATGTTGGAACTTGACTGAAAAGATAAAAACTGCAGGAGTCTACAATTTCAAGTTGGTTTGATCTTTGGTATAGGATTGTTTAAAATTTTTTATACCAACCCATGAACAAATAGAGAGACAGGATAGATTTCAGGAAATCTACAGTTATGAATAGGAAATCTGTTATTCAGGGTAAAATTCCACTAAGTCATGACTGTCTCATTTCTGGTCCTGATCCATAAAGTGGGGACAGACTCTCAGCATACAGGTAGGTAATAAGGTTCCTAAGTAAAAAGGTTAAATGTAAAGTAGAGATGGAAGCTATTTGAGAGTCATAGTGCAATACACATGCAAAGGTATCTTTTTGAATGTTTTAAGAGGTTCGTCATCCGCGAGAGCCGCCAAGTAAGAGGCTCCTGAAGCTTTCAGACTTGTGAGGTGAGGACTGTTTTAAAAACGAAATGGGAATGTATTCCCTTACCAGGTGTTTTTATAAAATGAGCACAGGACTTAGTTAACTTTCTCAGGAAATTCAGACTTGCTTGGTCCTTGATCCAGACCTGCATTTACTATTCAAGGAACTCAGGCAAATCATTGACCTTCTCAAGGCACTACTTTCCCAGGTCAGAGCTGAGAGCCTAGTCTCCTCCCAGCCCAAAGAGTTTCTGATTCCACTTCTGAATCTCAGTTTCAGGGGCTCCAGAAACCCAGTACTTTAATTCACACTGTCACTTCTTGATTAGCATATCTAGCTAGATGTAAAAAACTAACTCAATTTTTGTGTTTCCTTTGTATTTTATACCAACTTTTGAAACATGGGATGTATCCCGAAACTCCAGCATTAGATGATAAAGTACAATTATAAATACAACGTTCAATCCTTTACTGAATAAAGAAAACATAATTTACCTACTAGTCACATTTGCAAAGGGTTTTGTATACCCTTGTAAAATGCCCTATCAAAACCCTTATTTTTTATACTTGGAACTGAAATTTTTACTAGGACAGGTTCCAACATCTACTGAAAGACTACTTGCAAAAAGATAAAACATGTGTGTGCGGTTGGTGGTGGGGAAGCAATTGTTATCTTCTTCCTCCTATTGTTTTTAATCAGCTTTCCCTGTACTCTATTTTATGGTGTTTTTATAAATTGATGTGGAAAGGGAGTGTCCACAAGGCCTCAAACTGCAAGAATCTTGTAGAAAATTTTAATTACTGGCTTTCAAAGACTGGGGAAGATAGATTATTCTGGAATATTAATACCAAATGAAAATCTCTAATATCATGGAAGACCCAAATGAACAATGCAAATTTACTTTTAGCAGATTACATGTGGGTAACCAAAGAAACAGTTTTTGTTGAGATAGGGAAAGGCAGCCTAAATTAGTAAAAGATAAACCATAAATTTTATAAAGAGGCATCGTTTCCTCAATTCAAGTATGAATAGCAGTTTTACCATGCTGTGCTTTCCTTGTTAGAGCTCTTTTTTGGATAATCCTGATTTAGTGAATAGTTAAGAATTCCTTCTAAGTTCCATGTGAACTGCCTGCAAAAGGGAATTTCCAAAGTGTTTAAACTTTATTTTCCTTAGCATTTGTAATAGCTCTCCTTCAGTCTTCATGTACCATTTAATTGGTCATCAAATTATTTTCGGAAGATCCTGCAAAGGTAAGTTTCAACCTCATTGCCCTTCATAAAGCATATCATAAATTCTAACTCGTTGTGATCTGAAAAGAAAAGTCTAAACAGGAAATTACTCACAGCAAAAAGCAGTTTTAAATCATCCTTATTTATTTTTCTCAAGGATTCTAATGTTACTAAAAGGTCATTCCCAGTGCATGAGAAGAAACACATTCTTTTAGGGTGGAAGTGTCAATTAATGTGGGTGACACAGAACAAGAAAAAGGTTAGAGCTGAGGCTTCCGCTAATAGCATTTCTAAAAATAGAGGGGTTTTGAAACAACGCTTTGTCATGTTAGTTAACTTTCTCAAAGCCCTAGGATTCCTGCTAAGATACGTTGATTGGTTAAAATAAAATCACCTGTTACACAGATATTATTTACATGTACTTCTGTATCAACTAGTGCAATCATTTACTTCTCATCAAAACTGATTTCTTAGTAGGCAAGCTGTGATGGGTTTTCTCCTTCACATAATTCCCCCCAAAGATCTTCTAGTGTTATCAACAGGAACAGATTTCACTCTGAAGTTATAATCAAAATGGTGTATACAATCGTTAGCATAACATACAAATCTACCTATATCTCTTTTTTCAGTGTTGTCTAACGCCACGTTCCCATGACAACTTCTCCCATAAGCACACTAAGCTTTGGTCTGGTCCTCAAACGCATGGAGCTTTTCCATAACCCCATGTCCTTGCTTGTCTCTCCATGTTTCTCTGCCTAGAATGTCCCTCAATTCTCCCTCAGGCAAGCTCTAGCAAGTCATTCAAAGCATAGATCAAATATCACCTTTTCTGGTAATATCTTTCCTGTCTCCCCTAATTTGGTTGTCTCCGCAACAGCCGTTTCCAATCTCTCTCTTCCCTGCCAGCCTCCCATTTCAGAAGCTAAAAATTAGATACTTATCTTCCCAGTTTCCTCTGCAGCTTGAGGTAGTCATGTGACCCAGTTCTAGCCAATGAGACATGAACAGTACCTGCGTAGAGGCATCTAGGGGCAATTTTCCATCCTAAGAAAAAGTGTTAAGAGAACTCCTTCACTGACCACCCTGGTTGCTTGTCTTCTTTGAAAGCAACCTTATGAGCCTGTGATTTCTGAGCCCGAGGTGCCGTTCTGCAACTCTGAGAAGAGATTGCTAAAATGGTGAGGGTGGCAGAGAGGAAGTATGGGAAGAATGCATCTTGATGATACCATGTTGAATACAGTACCAACCCTGAGATCGTCTATCTACAAGGCCTGAATTCTCTAAGCATTATTGGTTATCTGCTTCTTAGAGAATCTAACGGATATGCCTAACCAGGGGAAATACCCCCTGGTATGGCTCCCAAAGCATTCTTATGATCTCTCTCTCACGGCATCTATGCATATTGTGTTGGTATAACATCTTTTCAAATGTGTGCCTCATTTAAAAGACTGTAAAGAGATAACAAGCACTGGCAAGAATGTAGAGGTAAAAGAAACCTTGTGAACTGTTTTTGGGAATGTAAATGGGCTCATTCACTCTGGAAAACAGTATAGAGGTTCCTCAAAAAATTAAAACTAGAACTACCATATGATCCAGCAATTTCACTTATGGATATACAACCAAAGGAAATAAAAAGAGAATACTGAAGAGATATCTGCACTCCTATGTTCACTGCAACATTATTCACAATAGATTAGAAATAGAAACAACCTAAGTGTCCATCAACAAACATACGTAATATACGTGTATGCGTAATGGACTATTATTCAGCCACAGGAAAGAAGGAAATCCTGCTATTTGTGACAACATGGATGGACTTTGAGGGCGTTACGTTAAGTGAAGTAAGTCAGACAGAGAAAGTCAAATATTGTATGATATCACTTTTACATGGCATCTTAAAAAGCTGAACTCATAAAAACAGAGAGTAGAATAATGGTTACCAGAGGCTGGGGGCTGGGCAGGGGGTGGTGGGAGAATTGGGAAGACAGTGTTCTTGCAAGGGTAAAAACTTGCAACTAGTAGATATGTAAGTCCTGGAGATATAATGCACAGCATAGTGATCATAGACAACAATAATGTACTATATTTGTATTATAAACATCAAAGTTGCCAGGAGCCTAGATCTTAATTGTTCACACCACAAAAAAAGAAAAAGAAAATTATGTGGAGATATAGAGGTGTTACCACTACACTACAGTGGTAATCATATTGCAATATATGGATCAAATCAACATACTGTACACCTTAAACTTATATTGGGTTGGCCAAAAAGTTCGTTCGAGTTTTTCCACAACATCCTATGGAAAAACCCGAACAGACTTTTTGGCCAACCCAATACAATGTTATATGCCAATTATATCTCAATAAAAATAAATTAAAAAATAAAGACTGTAAACTCCCCATCCCCTAGGATCATCAGATCAACCAAAGAGCAGAAAATAAAAGTCTGTTGAATAAATAAATGGATGAATAAACAAATAGACGAATCAACAAGCAAATACAGAGGCATAAGAAAAGAACCAGATGCTGTTCATATCACTTTTACTACTCTATTCTTTTTTTTTTCTTTTTTTTCAGATTCTCTATTAAAGAAAAATGTTCTCCAAGTTGTAGCTTACAGTGGTTCCGGCATCTTCTGATATTCACCTGGAACATCAGGGACTATTCACCCACAGGTTAACTGCTCAAAAGTATCCCTGGCACAAATTTCTTAAACATTAGCAACTGAGAAGAGAACAGGAGGAAAAGGTGATGATATAAAGTTTCAATGGAACAGGTTTCAGAATTGAATTTTAAGAGTCCAAAGCAATAGTATCAAGATGGGATCTGTGTTCTTTTATCGACCTACCAATTCGTCTATCCAGAATTTATTGAGCATCTGCTATGTATTGTGTATTATGTTATGGGCTAGCTGCTAGTGATTCTGCACGATTCAGATAGATATGAACCTTGCCCTCACAGAACTAGGAAAGGCACCATACATCATTATCAGCATTTTGTTCAAATGCATATTTGAATAACAATATGTAGTTTTGCTAAAAATTGCTTTCAAGAGGAAACAAAGAGTCACACATGTGATAGGATATTGAACCCAGAAAAAAAATTCTTCTAGATTATCAAAAATACTGATACTGTCTGCATCCCACATGTTAGGTTTGGGGGTTATTTTTTTTTCCCCAAACATGACTTTATGTGATGGATGGGAGGAAAGATCCTGCCTCCTAGGCTGGCAAACCCCACAGTGACCCTTGAGGCATCTCCGAAGACCCTGGGACTCAAAGGACCATAGGTTGAAAATGACAAATTTATTCCAATTCCTTAATTTCAAAAGCAGGACAGGAAAGTCCCAAAGTCTAGAATGTTCAAGTGAATACCCCTAACCGGCAACAGAGCTGGAACTAGAACCCAGATGCTTTGCCTCTCCTTTCCAGCACATTCTCTCCTATCCCATGATCAACTGACCTATACTGAAAGCCAAGAGAAATTTGGTAAAGGACTAAGGATCTAGATGTTTTTCTGGAACATATTAATGTATCACAGGAAAAAAGGAGTGGAATGAAGGAAAACCCATAAGCTTGGGGAAAATAGAGGGTTCATTTTGTCTCACCAGATAAGGCAAAGTGTGAGAGAAACAGTGTGTTTAGGTCAAAGGCCATACCTCTCAGACAATGGCTGTAGGTCAGTTCTCTCATGGAAGTGGGGAAGTTTAACTAGAGCGATGTCAATGTTTTTCATTTTCTGGGCTCTGTGAGGCCTCACGCTGCCTATTACTCCCTGAGATATACCACTTTATACTCGCTTCCTTGCAACGTGCTCCTGCTTTGCTGTATAAAAGCCGAAAGGGGAAGTAATCTCTAAATGGGTCTGCATCCCACAGAGCATTCACTTAGATGACATTCAAATCTGTTTTTCAGGTTTTTTTGGTGCCATTACAAGAAATCATATAGTCATTACACTTCAAATTTGACAGTTCTTTCACAGCAAGAAAGGCAGAAATTAGGTCCAAATGTATTTATAAAAATGCAAGGTTTCACTTACCACCAGGACATCTGTGCAGACTGAAAGATGACAGCAGATTCGGATGTCTGCACTATTGTTATTTCATGAACCCCCAACCACGGATCGCCAAGCTCAAATATTTTAAATTCAAACAATAAGCCCATTAAAGAGAACTTTCAAATACTATCTCTCCCTCCAGTTATTCAAAGAAGTCCATTTAATTCCCTTAGTAATCACATTTCAGAATGAAAGAGAAACTTTTGCTAAGAACAGGTTTTGAAAATGTATTTGAAGACAGAGGACCCAATCAGGCAGCACTTAATCAATCTGATCTCAAAACTGCCCTCAGAGCGTTGCTACCTGTGAACTGAACATAGAATGTCAATCCTACTTGGGAAAAGTGTCCACTCATGTGGACACTGCTCTTGCACCTTATTCTGTAGGGGTAGGAAGACTATGTTCCTGTAAAGCTTCAAAGGTCTTGTAGCCCCTTTATGCCTCCAATGGCAGTAGACAGACAGGAGGGAATCCATGAGCTTGGATAAGACTCGGCTTCCGCTGACTCTTGCCTCTATGTAGTGACCTCAGCACCTGAGATCGTACCTCCCCAGGCCCTTTATATCCTGAATAGGAGGCAGGAGGGAAGCCCCTTATTCTCAAAGTGCCCTGACTCAGGCTGCCTTGCCTCCATCTTTAGGGCTCAAAAGGGCAACCAAATCCTCAAACTCTCAATACTCATGCTTTCACCTACTTCCATCTGACCCAAGTCCAGCAGCATGAATCTCTGTTTACATCTCGCGATGCCTTTATCCCTGTTTACATCTGTCACCATAAGAAGCCCCCTACTCTCAAGTCCTCCCTTCGTCTCCTAATTAATCCCCAGAAGTAGTGTGGACATATGTCCCAGGTTGTCATGGATGGAGAAAAGCATACAACCATGATCTCAGTAAATTCTACTGTAGAAATCTCAAGGACCCTCAGCACAGCAAGGCAAACATTCTATATTTCCCTTCATGATAACTCGCTAACCTTCCTGGACAGTGATTTATTCCTCAACATGTTTCACTCTTAAAACCGTCAACACTTCCTTTTCCATCCTCACTCGTAGCTGATAGACCTTGCCTACTACGTCCCTGAAAAACCAAACAAAAAAAAAAACCCTGAAACAACTGGAACAATTGGAAGAGAATTTCCACAGAAAGCCATCTCACTTTTCCCTCAAATTCTATCCTCATTCTACAAGGACATAATCATATCCTTTACCTCCCCTCCTGCTGCAAGAGAAAAACTGCTTGTATTTCTAAGGTCAATGCATTACACTTGTGTACTAGATCCAATCTCCTCCCACCTACTCAAGGACACAACTCCAGCAATTCTTCCTTCTGATTTCAATTTCTTCCTCTTTGTTGGATCAATTCCATCAGCATACGAAAACATGCTGTTATATCAGTAATGTTTTCTTTTAATCGCTTAAGCCCACTTCCCTTTCCAGCTACCACTTCCCTTTCCAGCTACTACTTCCCTTTCCAGCAAAACTCTTAAAAGTTGTCTCTACTGTTGTCTCCAATTCTTGCCCTCCCATTTTCTCTTAAATCCCATCAAGCTTTCAATTCTTTCCCTATTGGTTAATGGCTCCCACATTCAGGAATCCTAAAGTCAATTCTCAGTCACCATAAAACTTGACCTATTAGCAGCATTTGACACTAATTGACATCCTGTCTTACTGAAACACTGGAAGGGTTTTGTGTGAAAGATCAGAAGTTCAGTTCAGTTTTGGACAAGTAACATTTCAGATGTATACGATTAGACAGCCAAGGGGAGACACTACGTAAGCAGTCTGGAGTTCAGGGGATGGGTCCAGGCTGGAGATCAGAAGGAGGGAGTCATCAGCATGTAGACTTGTGATAAAAACCATGAAACTGAAGAGAGCACTAAGGAAGTGAGCAAAAATCCAAGCACGGCTCAGGGGAAAAGGGAGTAGTCAGACAACCCAGTAATCCACAGCTCAAAGACATGTGGACATGATGGGAAAGGAGACTCTGCAGAGCCTTGTAGGAATGGTGAGAACTTTGGGAAGTCAATCAAGGGTCAGATGCAGAAACATTTTACTCACCAAAGATCCACAGGGGCTTGGGGAAGCCAGGCTGGCCAAGTGAGGCCCCTCGTGTATAAGAAATAGAAGGGAAGAGAGCATCATACTTCCCAGGATTTGCACATGGTTGGGTGAATCAAGGGAAAGGAGCAAGTCTTAGGGAGGTGGATGAGATGGGAGTAAGGGA
Source organism: Pseudorca crassidens (assembly GCF_039906515.1). Taxonomy (NCBI): domain Eukaryota; kingdom Metazoa; phylum Chordata; class Mammalia; order Artiodactyla; family Delphinidae; genus Pseudorca; species Pseudorca crassidens. Next base: position 131,567,305 of record NC_090298.1, on the reverse strand, counting down.
GAGACAGAGGAACAGGGAAATATGTGTGATCTCTGGCCTGGAACCTCTAAGAATCTATATGAAACTTATCAGTATACAGAATGTTCAGTATGAATGGACTTTTTAATGGAAATTGTAGAAATGCCAGATTCTGTCTGGCCATAATGTATGTCTAAGAGGGAAAAGGCCATAAGGACGCAGAACTATTGGAATAAAAGAAGTGCAAGTGAAGTCTGACAATCCCAGGTGGAGCTGGGTTGGGGATAGGGTTTGAGCTGGCCCAGGCCTTGAAATGGAGTCAGGCCAAGGGCAAGGAGGCTCACACGGTATACCAGTCCCACGTACATTATCTTATTTAATACTCACCTGTGTCTATGATGTTTGAACTAGTGTCCCATTTTACAGATAAAGAAAAAATTAGTGAAGTCATGTTAAGTTGCCCTTATTCCTCTGGCTAACGTGTGGTCTGCTGGGACTCAAATCCAAGCTTTCTGAACCACGGAGACCAATCTATGCCTCTCTTTCATTATTCCTCTCTCTGATAAATGATCCTAGTAATCAAATGCAAAAAAAAAAAAAAATGGAGTCAACTGTTCTTATAATTCAACTCCATCATGCTGAGTAGCCAGAGAATCATAGAGTTAAGGTTTCAGCATCATTTATCTCAACATCTGCAAGACTGAATTTTTTTTTCATTGTTTTATTCCATATGTTAGGGACACTTTAGTTTACAGTTGGTGACATCCAGACCATAAATATGTATGATTTGACCTAAATATTTTCCTTTTTCAAAGTGAACTAGTTGCTAAGACTTAAAAAATCAAAAGAATGTATACAAATATCCCACATTCTAGGCCATCTTGACAAATCAGAAGGTGGGGCTATACAAAACCTGCATTCCCAAAGGGCAACGATTGCCTGGAGCTGAACCTCTAGTCTTTACATGCTGCACGTGTCCTCCACCCACCTGTCCACTCCCTGGAACACCAACTACTTCACTCTTTCCTGACCTGCCTAGCCCCTGGAAGCATCCAAGTTTGTCATTGTGGCCTAGATCCGAGACAGATTCTATGTCTACCTCATTCTTCCAATAAACTCAAAATACAACTCAAAAGAAGCAATGACCCATATGCAAACGTAAGTGAGCTGACTCATCTTAGAGTCCCCTAAGCAAATGTATCTCCTATAGGGGAAATAATACACATTAGGGTATTACCTCTTTTCATAGATTACTTCTATAATTCTCAAGAGAAACACAAGAAGCAGATGTAGGTCCCAATTCTGTCACCACAGCTTCTCAGTTATTAAAAGCAGGGGAAAACACGTTTGAGGAGTTTTCTCTTGTTAACTAGAAAAACACAGGTGGGCCTTGCATGAAGTGGATCAAGTCGTACCACTGGGGTGACTAAAGGGGTTATAGTTCTTAGCGCTTCTCCAATATGGGAATTCTGCATCGGCAGTCAACCGAAACATCATTTATCTGCTAGACACGGAGCATGTAGGCCAAAGAACCTAAGGTTAGCTAGGAGCACTGTCATAATTGTTTTCATGTCTATTTTGCTGGACAAAATAAGAGGGTGACCAGATAATAGCTCAGCAAACTAATATTGAAAACAAAACACTCTTAAAATTACTTTCTTCTGGAATTTGGCAACTCCTTTACTGCGTTTATAGTTATCATCACTAGCAGGATGAAAAAAAGGGGGGACATGAGTACTATTTTTGCATACATTGGAGTATAGGCAGTTTAATAAGCCCACCCCCTCATTTTACAAAGAAGAAACACTGAGGCCCAAGGAGATAGACATTTACTAGCCAAGACCACTCAGCTCTTTGAGACAGAGCTCAAAAGTTCTATTTCACTTTTAGCCACAAGGAACAGAAAGGACAGACTTGGGCTGAGTGAGTGGTGACCAGACTGAGATGCATACATGAGAAATAAAGAAAAACTGAGCGGGGCTTCCAGAATAGAAGGCTCCAAGAACTGGTTTTATATCCAGAGTCCATCTAGGGCCATCAGCAGTAAGGGTTTGAAGACCTCTGCTCACCAATATTATTCCCCACATATTAACTTTTCTCTTTTCTCTTCCAACATGAGTCTTAATCCTCCACAGGATATTTGTTGTTTGGGGTGATATCTAGCAACCTTTTCTCATGCTTTTGGGACACCCTAGCCTTTTGGGAGTTCCCCTCCTGCACGGTGAGCAGACATATGAGGCTGATAACCATGTTGTTCTGCCAGTGGTATGGATATATGACCTAAGCTAGGCCAACTGGACTCTTTCTCTACCATCAACACCACCCCAGATGATACATCTTGACCTGAGTGATGCCAAGATGGGAAACCATAGGTTGGGGCTCATTCCTACCCACAGCGAAGACAGCCTTGGTAAGACCATTAGTTCTTGCTATCCCATGGCTACTCCACAGTTTCCCTGTGTCCTTTCCTCTTTCGAGCCTGGTTCTCCATCCTTCTATTTCGTGAACTTTTACAACCCTCCAACAAATCACTTGTCTTTTTAAGCTTGGCCACACCAGGTTTCCCGAATCCAAAGAACCTACGCCAGTCAATTGTGTTGGAGGTTTGTCTGTCTCCACAGAGCTTCCGCTCATTCACGGCGCTTGTTCTCTGATAGCTTTAGCTTGCCCATGGCTCATCGTGGTTTTCTGAGCCTTCACTACATAGCCACGATTAGGAGATCTTAATGTAAGTAAGAGGGAGTGTTTCTTAAACATGCCTTTCCATCTGTGTCATCCATGAATCCGAAATCAGGAGATGGGGCCCAAGAATGTGCATTTTAATATGAATTCCAACTGATTCTGATGTCAGTTGTCCCTAAAATATGCTGTTCTATATCAAAAACTCTCAACATTTGCTCCCACTTGGATGACTACCTTCTTCTCTCAGTATTTCGTAGCTCACATTTGTGAGAGAAAAAGTCTGTTTGGCCCCAGTCCTCTTCACGTGCCAGGTCCAACCAGTCTGTGGAATGGTTCAGGTGACCACTCTCTGCGCACTGGCCATGAGATTTGGGGGGGAGTGAGGAACAGAGTCAAGCAGTTCACACCAAGCTGGCCCTGAAGTAGGGTCTGTGGTGCAGTTTTCCTCACCAGAGGCTATGAGTGACAGGCAATGCATTTGATGCTACAAGATCCCTGAGCGAGGAAGCAGGTTCCTGACTACCTTTCCAGTACTCCTTCCTCCAGCCACCCACCATTTAGAAGGTCTTTCTGACTTGATTCATCCTTTGAAAATAAGATCCAAGGTTTAAAGAAATGTGTTTAAATGAACAATTCACCTACCCAGGAGGTACAGACCTCTAATGAATAACTGGAAGGCTGATTCCTTAAACATCCATATTCTCTTGCTTATCACTTTAATTACCACCTTCTGAATCTTCTATGCAGCAAAAACTCAAAGAACCCTACCTCTCCAGAGAATGGTAACGCTTTCCTGTGGAGCCCTAAACTTCTTTCTAGAAAACTAGGTCTTAGCGTACTAGAGTAGGTCTCATTTTTAAGGAAACATATGACCAAAAATGCCCAAACTTCCAAAAATTACATATGAGAAAGGAATCATTCTCATTTTACGAAATTAAGACCAAAAAATATCTACTTTGGGAATTTATTTAAACAGTCTCTAGGTAGGTGAGCTCATTTACTAGCTTCTTTCTGCATCTAACGGGCCAGATACTCAGCTAGGAACACAAGATGCCTAAGATAAGTTAAGTTCCTTGCCTTTCAGGAACCGACGGCTTAGCGGTGGAGACAGATATAAAAAAAGAATAGATAATACACAAGGAGAATTAATGAACCAATGTATGAATACAGTGTTATGAGACTGTATTATAAAGAAACCAGTCGTTCCGTGATTAGAGGAGTTGGGAAAGAGAAAAGACAGGCGTCTGAACAGGGTCTGAGAGGATCAGCAAGGTAACCAGATGAGGAGAGTGGAGGCTGATTAAGATAGACTCAAGAGTCTGTGCAAAGGTACAGAAATGAAGGAGAGAATCAAGGTCTTAAGACTGGACGACAAGGGTGGAATTGGGAAGATTTGTTGTGAAGGACAGATATGTTTCATAAATGGAGAACCACTGAAAGTTTGTCATCTACTGAAAGTTTTAGAAAAGTAACTTTGAGAGGAGGAGAGTGGATGGGTTGAGTAGGGAGAAGCTGGGGGCACAGGACCAGAGAGAAAATTGCCTTAGGATCACAAGAGAGATCTGCAGGAACGGGGATGGAGAGGAGGGAACTATTCCAGAGCTATTTCAGAGACACAATGGACTGAATTTGCTTACAGAGTTTCACAGCTGTTAGCAGCATAAGCTTTGGCGTCAGATGAACCTGAAGATAAACTGGGGCTCAGCCACCCACTAACTGTGTAACGTGACACCAGTCATCTCATCTCTCTGAGCGTCACTTTCCTCATCTTTAAAATGAAGATCGTGTTACTGAGAGGATTAAACAAGCTAATGGTGTAAAGCACTTGGTATAAATGAAAGCCTAGCATAGAATAAATGCTTCACATTCACTGAATGCCGGTACGATTACTATCATTATTATAACAAATATTCTAATGAATAACTGATTGAGAGAGATGGCAGAGGAGGGCATCAGAAATCACTATCGCACCTGGAAGTCTGGTAAATAAAAATGTCATTAACCATTAACAGAGCTAGGCAATAACTATAAGAGCAAGCATTTACTGCGAATTTAACATATGCCTGGCAGTGTTCTAAGAGGTTCACATACACAAATCTCCTTCAATCCTTACAAGAATCCCGGCTATTATTATCCGCCCGCCCTTTACAGAGGCAAAAACTGAAGCACAGAGAAGTTGAGTAGCTGGAGTCACACAGCTAATAAGTAAAGGAACGTAGACACTTTGATTCAAGAGCCTGATTGTGCACGGAGAAGGCAAGGGAAGTTCTGGGATGGGGTAAAGGGACCTTGGTGAAGAGAGAGAGGTAGTATTAGGTAGCTGGAGTCTTTAACATGCTCAGATACACTGAAATGGAATAACGTAGTAGTAAAGTTGGAAAGGCAGGTGTGTTCATAAATCATTTTTCTACTCAAAAGAAAGACCAAGGAACAGAGAACTTGAGATAGTAAAGCATGAAGCGCTATTGCTAGCAGAAGACTAATCAGAAAGGCAGAAGTGCCTGAAAAATGACTTTGCAAGGCAGAGAGAAAATACGACTGGAATAATACAAGCTTGATTTCTTTGCACACTTCTCAGGAAGCGATCCATGTGTGAAGGAGAGAGGCATACGTGTTACGCCATTCTCCCAGCATTTACATCCCCAATGTCAGCTGTGAGATTCACATGGCTTGTGTGGCTTCTTGAACAGTGCTGTCTCAATGAAATAAAAGGGAAACCACGACTTTTCCTGTTGAGGCTGCCCATCAGGAGATCTCAGATGGCAGAGAAAGGAAGAATGTGGCTTCCCCACCAAGGGCTTCAGGGAGATCTACAGCCAGCATGCCTGGTAGGGTTCTGAATGAGAGAGCTCACTTGACAGTCGCTTCTGAGGGGAAGAACCTGAACCAGTGAGTCCTTCTAATGAACACTCCCTGACAGAAGGCTGCAGGGAAGGTGGAATCAGCTGCTAGTGCCTGAAGCTTGCCTTATAAATCCCTCCCCATCCTACATGTATCACTAAGCTTGAATGCCCAAGCACTTTCCTTCCATCCTGTGCATGACAGCATCCTTTTCTAACTACCCTGGGTTCCTGGAATGTTTTCCTCTAGAGAAGATAACATCTGGGTAATCTGCCTGACCCTCTCTGAAGCTGCATGCTAGTGCACACACGCCCCTCTCTAGTCTAGTTTGTGCCAAATCAACCCAATTCTCTGGTTCTGATTGGACAAGGGGTAGACATGTGACCCAAGGTCTATCAATCAGCTTCTCTCATCTGAGAATTTAGAATCTCTGAATGGTTTGAGCTAATACTGTCTGGGAGCTAAGGACACCATTGGGGGGAGCCTCTTTTTGCTGTAGAATGATTGATGCAGAAAGCAGACAAAATAACAATGATGACGAAAACCAGAATTCTTTATACTTTTCCAAGTGTGTGTACTAGTTGATGTTATTTAATCAGGACCGTTGGTATGGCATTTCAGACTCTGCTAGTAGATGGTGAAACTGAAGCACAGAAAAATACCCTCATTCACCCAACTTGTTGTGCATTCCTGGATCTTCCATGTAGTCATGTTTGGAATAATTGGTTTGAAACTTTATAGTGTTATTTGAGGTCGATATTTGAGATGGATCGATCACTGATTATGAAAGGCTCATCACCACTTGATCTTTTCTTTTTTAAAAGTAATATAGCTAAAGTCCTCTGAACCTACTTACAGTGAAAATAACATATTCAACTTTACCTTTTGGAGAGTGGCTGTTTATGCTGTTAAACACCAGAGTTGGTATTTAATATGCAAGATTACTGGCTGTACAAAGTTCAAAGTATGAAAAATAAGCATTCTTTTCATAACATACCTGCAAGAGCACAAGAATGTATGCATCGTGTTATCACTATCATTTTTTACTTTGATCATGTCTAGACACAATACTGCACCTCCTAACTCGATAATCTGTTATGTTTTCAAGTAGTTTCTCTCCACCTATCAACTGCCCTTCCCCTCTCCCCACTCACTTCTCTGGACTTCTGTAACACCTGATTTTTTAAAAAAATATTTATTTATTTGGGCTGTGCCAGGTCTTAGTTGTGACACGCAAGATCTTCCCTGAGGCATGCATGCGGGATCTAGTTCCCTGACCAGGGATCGAACCCGGGCCCCCTGAATTGGGACTGCAGCGTCTTACCCAGTGGACCACCAGGGAAGTCCCTGTAACACCTGATTTTTGATGCTTGCTTATATTGCAACAAATATCATATTGCATTAATATCCATTCAGCTCTACTAGGCTGGGAACTTGTTGAAGGTAGGGAATTTATCCTTTGTCTCTGTATTCTCAGCCCCTAGTACAACATCTAGTTCATGAGCAATTATTAACTATTTGATGGATGTTAAGTGAGCATATATCTCAAGGACAAAGAGTATGTCACTTTAGACTCTGTGGGTATCAATTCATGTTTATTAACTAAGCACATACTCTTTCCCTCATGACATGCATTTATGCTAAATGCTATGGGGAGGAGAAAGTGGAGGAAAAAGCATACAACATTATTCTTACTGCAATGAAGGTTACAGAGAAAGTACTTATACAAAACGTCATGACTATTTTTTCCAGCTCTACTGAGCTATGACTGACAAATAAAAAATGTATATACTTAAAGGCCTACAATGTGATATTTTGATAAAGATATACACTGTGAAATGATTACCACCATCAAGCTAATCAACATATCTATCACTTCACACAATTACTCTTGTGTGTACGTGTATGTGGTGAGAACATTTGCGATTTACTGTCTTAGCAAATTCCAAGTACACATTACTATTCACAATAGTCCCCATGCTGCACATTAGGTCTCCAGAACATATTCATCTTATAAATGAAAGCCTGTACCCTTTGAAACATGTCACGACTACTGTCATCATCATCGTCATCATCAACTTATTTATCGATCATTTATTATATATCAGGCATTCTGTTAAGTTCTTTACATGCATTATTTCATTTAATTATCACAAGCCCTTATACATGAAGTGCTATTACCAAGCCCACTATACAGATTAAGAAACTGAGGCTCACAAAGTTTTAAGTTATTTGCTCAAGATCACAATACGTGACAGACTAGAACTGTGAACTCAAGTCTGCCTATCTTTAGAGTTAATACCTAACTAGATGCCAGAAAGAACTACACCAACTCTAACGGTATAAAGAGTACAGAGAAGGGAGAGTGGGATGAAGCAGGATTTTAAAAAAACAACCCTTCATAGATCTCAGAATCTTTCAACCTGAGCATCCTTATTTGGACTTAGGCGTATTGTAAAACTGCAGAACTTCTAAGTAATCTCTCTTAAGAAAAGCCCTTAAGTAATGGTACACAACAGTTTCTATAGAAGTTGAAAGCTTGATGATGACCCAAATTTACTGCCAAAGGTTAAATTGGAAGGCTCCCAGGCATCATGGCAGAGAATGGGGCAGGCCTTGTGTGGGATTTATTGTTCCTGCGGAGAGCAGAAGCCCCGGCACCACTAATCAGATCATACATCAGCGGAGTGATTACTGTTGACTCTTCTAGACACACAGAAGGACAAACAAGTGGCTTGAAAGTAAACGGAAGCAGAGTCTCTCAAGCTCCCGCATCCCGCACGGGAGAGCTATGAATCACCTTGGTAAAGGATTCATCATCTTTAGGTGTCACCTGGGTCATAACAGAAGTGTTAAGCTGTTTGCAAGACGGCTTATATCAGAGATACAAAAGGAAGAAGCCAAGAAGAACAGGGCAATAACAACATCCAAAAAGGATTAATGAGAGTGAATTCCCTTAATGGGCACGTTTACATCATGTCATTGGAGAGAGTGCTGAATCGAGAGCTGAGAAATCTGAATTCTACTCTCAGTTCTGCCACGAATTATCCCATAGGATTTTGTTGAAATGCTCTGAGCCTTCAGTTCCCTATTTATTAAATAAGTGGTTGGCTGATGAACACTTTAGTTCTTAATTTTTTTAACTGGTATTGATTACAGGTGGAAATGTCATTTATGGAAATTGTGTAGGTTGAAAATCAGTGAAGTCAGACAAAGACAAATACTGATATCATATGATATCGCTTATATGTGAAATCTAAAAAATGGTACAAATGAACCTATTGACAAAACAGAAATAGAGTCACAGATGAAAAAAAAAAAATATGGTTCCCATGGGGTAAGGCGGAGGAGGGATAAATTGGGAGATTGGGATTGACATATACACACTACTATATATAAAATAGATAACTAATAAGAACCTACTGTATAGCACAGGGAACTCTACTCAATACTCTGTAATGACCTGTGTGGGAATAGAATCTAAAAAAGAGTGGATATATGTATAACTGACTCACTTTGCTGTACAGCAGAAACTAACACAACATTGTAAATCAACTATACTCTGATAAAAATTAATTTTAAAGAAGTCAGGACACTTGGGTTCCAGGCTGGCTGCCCAGTTGAAAAATTCCCTTCCCCTCTCTGAGCCTCAGTTTCCCCATCTCTAAAACATTTTATTCAATGGTCTCCAAAGCTTCTTTGAGCTATAGAGGTCTTTGAATCTGTATTTTTTTAATCTCACAATACTAACTTTAGGAAATAACAAAGGTGATCTTTTTGCCTCTAAGAGGAAGGAATACTTTCCGCTCACCCAGGAGTCAAATACAAGTAAAATTCTGAAATAAAAACAGTAGAAGGATACGTCAGGCTCTGACAACACTAACAAATCTATGTCCTTAACCGCAGGGGAAATGTACGGGCTAGATTTTTACAGGCAGAAACAGAAAGAACATTTCCAAAACTTTCCTGGTGAGAATACAAATGCAAATGCAGGTTTGCTAGCTGGAGTTCAGCTGTGTGGAGTCACAAGGTCAGAACTGCTGGTACAATTGTGTGGGTGCAAACTCAGGCATACTGACAATGTAAATCATAACATTTCTTTATCCTACCATCTCCTCTCCCATAACACGGTGCCTTGAAATAGCGTGTGTGTGTACTGATGTGTTTAAAACATACCTAGATATCTCTGACTGACGGGTTTTGGCAGTGCCCTGTGACACATGCCAAGGGAGATACGTGTTAAAGGATCGAAGTGAATTTTCAAACAGCCTATTAAATAGCAAAATTCAAGACTGATGCACACACCACCATCTCCACATCTGTGGGAAACTCCATCCACTCAATACTGAAGTCAGAGTACAAGCTACTAAGACAATTCTGATTTCAAGAACATTCTTTCTAAGAATTTTGAAAGCAATGGTATCACTGGAAACTTTAGCAGTACTAGCGTTTATAGATACTTCCATGGGCCAGCCAGGCAGGATGCTAAGCACTTCTTAGGCATGTTCTCATTAAATCCTCACAACCGTCTACAGGGTAAATATGAACTTGCTCCCATTTTAAAGGTAAGAAAACTGAAACGCAGAGGTTAAGTTCTTTGCCTCAGGTCATACATACATTCAGCAGCAGGGCTGGCTTCTGAACTGAGGCGCAGCTAACTTCAGAGCTCTTAAATCTTGCATACCTGCTGGTCTCTCAGAGCTCCTGTAGTTCTATTTACTTGCTATACAAACATGAATGTGTTATGCAAAACTCCCCAATTCAGCTTTTCCAGCTAGAAAATGGAAACAAATACAATAATAAAATCTCTGTGTTTCTTACTATAAAGGACAACATAAAATATAAAAATATAAATTAAACCAAACTCTGCAATGCCTATGAGAGTACAGGCAAGCCAGTTTCCATTTTCATGCCTGAGTTTTCCAATCCATCAATTTGTTAAAACAACTGCCTGATTCTACAGAGATGTGTTGAGGGTGACTTTTTTAAATGTAAAAATTCCCTGGAAAATTGCAAAGGTATATACAATCTGTTTGCACTATTTTCAACATCATTTGAACATAATAAGATAAAGTGTAGTAGTTGGAAAAGAAAAAAAAAATCCTTTACTCCCTATATTTTATTTTAAAAATATCTTCCTTTACAACTATCTCATATGATGACGGACTTTACAAGCCTGAAAGATTACTTTGCCAGAAGGGACATTTGCATCCAAAGGAAATTCTATGATTACTCAGTTGTTCTAATCACCCATCTTGGAGGGGACAACACTATCAACAGAAGTTGTCAAGAATGTTTTTTATCAGCATCATTTTGACCCTGTCAATGGTACAACCAGCAATGCCTAATTCACAAAGCAGTGAGCATTAGCACCCATTAGCGCCCACGTCCCAGATGGGAAGCATGAAGAATCTGGCTACAGAAAAAGAGAAATCACTCTGGTGTACAAAATAAGCAGTTGACACTTTTAGAAATACAGTTTGCTGTCTGACATATTTCATTAAATACGTGTGATGAGTTTTAACTTTGAAGTTTATACATAATAGGAAAGTTGATCCTCAGAATGAAAAAAAAAAGTCTAGATTTTGTCTAAAACCTGGGTAATTTCTAGAGCAGGTAGGAAAAGATTGGTCAATTCAATCTGGCTAGCCTCCAGTACCAAATACTTAGAAAAAGTATTTGGTTATTTATTTCTAAGTTTTATGTATGTGGTACATGATCATAGTTGCTTCGTTTTGAGTACTGACTGTTTGAGTGTGAAATGCAAAATTTACTATTCTTAAAAACTTAGCTATAAAAATGCAAACTCAATTATATTTGTTAGTGGTCACAAACCAAAACCAAGTCAAACTTGCTAGAAGTAACAAAACTTAACATGTTCTTCAGCTTAAGATATAAAATAAGGCTGAGTTTTGAACTTGCTTCTTGCCTCTCCAAATGTAACAGAGTCCAGTTTTATATATATATTTTATATATAAATTTATTTATTTTATTTATTTATTTTTGTCTGCATTGGGTGTTCGTTGCTGTGTGTGGGCTTTCTCTAGTTGCGGTAAGCGGGGGCTACTCTTCGTTGTGGTGCAGGGGCTTCTCATCGCGGTGGCTTCTATTGTTGTGGAGCACAGGCTCAGGCACATGGGCTTCAGCAGTTGTGGCTCGTGGGCTCTAGAGCGCAGGCTCAGTAGTTGTGGTGCACGGGCTTAGTTACTCCATGGCATGTGGGATCTTCCCGGACCAGGGCTTGAACCCGTGTCCCCTGCATTGGCAGGCACAGTCTTAACCACTGCGCCACCAGGGAAGTCCTATATATATTTTTCTTATATGTGACTATTTTAATTGTATTTGATCTGAAAATAGCACCCACAATGTTATATGGGTTAACAAGAATCTGAGTCCTATGCAACGTGTGACAGACACCATTGGTTGGCAAATTTAACAGCCATTTCTCCCTTTCTTTCTTGCTAAGAAAATCCCAATTTGTTTACCCTCCACCAGGTGGAAACATCCTTCAGGGATGCTGGATTACTCCCTAGCTGCAGGGGGAAATCTTCATTACTCTAATCCAGGCAGAGTGGTTTTATTTTCCTTGCAAAAAATTGCTTCAGGCGTGGACTTGTGATGTAATGTTGACCAGTGAAATATAAAGCAACATCTGTTTGGGGGCTTCCAGAAATATATTCCCATTCTGAATAAAGGAAAAAAACTGGATGTTCCAATTTTCTAACTGGTCACTGTTTTGTGGTTGTGACGCTTTGAACTGCTTTGAATTTGGCAGCCCACATAAGAGGACAGGAAAATGGAAAAAAATCTGGGTCCACGACAAGTCACTAAACTGCTGAATCAACCAACTTGGGAATCTATCTCTAGATTTCTTATAGAATGAGACAACAAATATTCTTGCAGCTGTCATTTAAATTTTTTTTTCCTGTTACTTGCCACCCAAAGCACTCTGACTACTATAAAAGTCCACCCCCAACACTAAAAATTCCAGTTCTGCCATAAGCCCACGGATGAACATATACAGTCTTAAAATAATTCAGTCACCCACATTAACGGCTTCCTCTGTGTCATATGGTTAGAGAAACATTTTTGTATCATAAGAGATATAGTGTTTTGGGGAATTTTACCTTGTCTGCTAAACAAAAGGTGATTTTTACTTTATTAAGATATCAGGAAAGACAAATGGTATCGGAAAGAGTTTGCTCTTAACATGTAAGTTCTCCATAATAACCCTTTTGTATAGTCATAATGCATATTATGAGAAGTCTTTAAGCAATAAAACCACATTAACTTTAGAGTACTTAATCACGGGTTTGTTTCCCAACCTTATTTAATTGTAGAATCCCCTTGTCTTTACATTAAACATATTAAGTGATCCAGCAGAATGAATGCTTCTCAAAACAACCTCGAGAAGCATTAATTTACACTAAGAGATTTTACTTCAATACAACGGAACAAAATATATTGAAAAAATTCATCATTTAAGCTTCCCTAGCTGTAGTAAAATGTTTTTAAGTGAGAATAACTAACAACTATTGAATGCTTACTCTGGATGGGGCACTCGTCAGAGTCACTTTAACTCACGAATTGCAGATACTCGGTTGCAGAACCTCATTTAACCCATGAAGAAAAAGAGGCACAGAAAGACAAGAGGCCCTATTATCCTTTGACTTACAACACTCACACTCTTCACAGTTCCAGAAAAGGAAGAACTTTATCTTACACTTAACACTTATGAGCAAAATCCTATTGCTAGAAATGTGTTCCTTGCACTGATTGACATTGGCTACTGGTAACTTGGTAAACCCTCTTAGAATACCATGTGGGAATTCAGTGTCAACTAGCATCTGAAAACTTGGGCTGATGGCTCCAGGATGTGGCAGTGTTGATATGATCTGAAGACACTTCTAATTAAAAACACAGTTGTAGTTACTTAATCCTGACACAAACAGCTACAGTCTTCCTCTTAACAGCATTTGCATTTGTAGAAATCCTTTGGAGTTGTTTAGGTTTTAATTTTTTAAAGCCCACAAGGACCTTGACACATCTTTCATGAATAAAAGAAAAGATAGTTGAAGTTTAAAAGGTTTCTAAGCATCTCAACACAGTGTGTTTCTTGAAGATTCGGAAGTATTCCAAAATGCTGAGTACACAGTGGGCATAAAGATAAACATTTGTCAGCTGGCTTCTACTGCTCCATATTTTTCAATAGTCTTTCTAACCAGTAAATCCATTGCCTCAGAAATACATCTTAGTTAAGTACAGTGAAGATCATCAAATAAAGGTAGAATATCTATGTCCTTACAATGCCTTAAAGTATTTTAATAGCCTCTTGTCATTTGACTAGCAATCAAGTGATGAAATGTCCTTTAATACCCTAAGCAAACCTACACAGCCAAACACCATGATGGAGTTTGATGGAGCTATAAGTACATTTCCCCATGTACTTCCATTAACATAAATAGACGTTGTCAAGGAAGAAAGACAGTTAAGTTTTAGATGAAGAAACCATAATTGTAACTCAACAACAAATATATAAATTTTATTCTAGGTCAAAACGCTTGGCTTAAAAGTGTATTATGTTTCAAGTTAAATTCTAATGTTCTCCTTCACACAAAATATTGTATTAAGGTACTTTAGGAGGCAGGTAAATAGCACATAAATATAACAATCACCTCCATTGACGCCTTTTTCTTTTCAATGTGTTTTGCATCTTTTTTGTTTTTAAAAAGTATGATACTGCTGCTAAAATGGGAAGACATACAGATGTTCTTGTACTGATGTCATTCTAAATATAGAGGGAGATGTTTTGGAAAGCCTCAAAACATCTTTCAGAATTAAGCTGGAGGCTAGGGAAGGGGTAGAGGTTATCAGATCCAATTTGCAGATGATATCTGATATGTCTTCAACTTTTATTTGCTTATCAATCCTCAAAACATTAAAATGATGTGCATTCCTTCACAGCTACATCTCTACAATCCTAGCAGGCCCCCTGAAGTATCATCAATGTATAACACAACTATCAATGTATAACACAAGTGTTGCTCACAGAAGTCAGTGTTAGGACATTTTGCCCACTCCTCAGAAGGCTATGACAGAACTGTCACTGGACCACCAGACATCCTTGCCTCTGGGCTGGACAGCTGCCATTACAGCTTTGAAAAGTAAAAAAGCCATACCACTTTAAAAAAAAAAAAAGTCAAGCCAACTTGAAAATCCAAATTCTGCTTAAAAATAACATACTGGTTTCTGAGAAACAGAAACACCTTTAAGGTGTTGCAGCTTGGCGGTAGGCAGCTGGAGACCTAGAGAAATATCACAAGTTTTGCAAGAGCCCTTAAGAGCAAATGTACCAGGTTAAGTTTGAGATAAGTTTCCCAAGACAAATGCTCTGCAAACTGCTCTTTTCTATCAACCTTATTTATATTATTTTCTTTTTTTTAAAGATCTGTTGAGTTATAATCGACATACATTAAACAGCATATATTTCAAGGGTCTGGTTTGATAACTTTCGACATATGTTCACACCTACAGAATCTCCACAATGAGGATGATGAATAAATCCATCAGACCCAATAGTTTCCTTATATCGCTCTCTAATCTCTTTCTCCTATGCCTCTCCAATCACCCTCTTCCAACCCAGACACCACTGACATGAACTATACACTGCTAGAAAGTTAACTTGTATTTTCTGGGATTTTACATACATGAAAATGAGTACATATAGTATGTACTCATTTTCCGTCTGGCTTCCTTCACTCAGCATAACCATTTTGAGATTCATCCATGATGCTACATGCATCGGCTGTTTTACTGTCAAGTAGTTTTCCATTGTATGGATATATCACAATTTGTTTATCCATTTATCTGTTGCCAGGCATCTTTGTTGTTTCCGTTTTGGGGCTATTACAAATAAAGCTCCAGGGAACAGTCATGTATAGTTCTTTTGTGTGGACATACGCTGCTTTCTTTATTCTTGGGTAAACACCTAGAAATACAGTGGCTGGGCCATAGGTTAAGGAATGTATGTTTAATTTCTTAGGAAACTATTAAACTGTTTTCCAAAGCAGCAGTACCATTTTGCATTCCCACCAGTTATATATGAGACCCAGTTGTTCCATATACGCAAAAGCACTTGGTATTTTCAGGTTTTTTTAATTTAAGTTTTCTAGGGGATGTGCCTATCTCCGTGTGGTTTAAATGCACATTTCCGCAATGAAAATGATGTTGAGCATCTTTTCATGTGCTTATCTTCCATTTGTGTATGTTCTTTGGTGGAACATCTGTTTAAATCTGTACCCCATTTCCATTGGGTTACTTTTCTTCTTATTGAATTACGTAAGTTCTTTACATAGTCTAGATACAGTCCTTTGTTTGCTATCTGTTTGGCAAGTATTTTATCCCAGTCTGCATCCTGCATTTTCGGTTTTTTTAACTGTGCTTCTAAAAGAGCAAAAACAATTTTTTCCTTTATAGTTTTTTTGCTTTTTGTGTCTTGTTAAAAATCTTTGACAAACCCCAAATCACTAAGCTTTTTCTCCTATTCTTCAAGAAGTTGCTACAAATCCAATAGTTTTTGTTGTTGCTGCTGTTATTTTTAATATATATATGTCCTCACACTACGGTAAAAACTGCTCTTTCCTTTCTTTCATATCTTCATGAACACCCATTCCCTACAACTGAGTAAGGCCAGAAGGTGTTGTTCACTTTTTATTACATGAGGAGTGCGCTTATCCCCTTCTTTTGAAAAACTAATTCAGAATAAGAAAAAAGTGTGCAACAATGTATAAAGCGTGTACGGTCATAAAAATTACTGTTGAATTCCAAGAAACCTCCTGCTGATATAAGCGATGGTGTAAACGTTCAAAGAAGTCTAGGGTATAGTGCATTGTTTCCTTAAAGTGTGTTGGGACTATATAAAAATTGATCCTGGCTGAAAAGAAAGAAGATTTCAAAGATTAAAAATAGATGTCATGGGGGCTTCCCTGGTGGCACAGTGGTTGAGAGTCCGCCTGCCGATTCAGGGGACACGGGTTCGTGCCCCGGTCCGGGAAGATCCCACATGCCGCAGAGCGGCTGTGCCCGTGAGACACGGCCGCTGAGCCTGCGCGTCCAGAGCCTGTGCTCCACAACGAGAGAGGCCACAACAGTAGGAGGCCCGCGTACCGCAAAGAAAAAAAAAAAAAGATGCCATTTTCAATCTTCTGAGACAGTATTTACAACTGAAGACTAAATACTTTAAAACTCTGGATAAGTTGCTTCCTGCCTTCCTTTAAGAAGTATTTTTCCCCTGGTGAGTTATGACATTATAACTGCAAAGTGGTGTGCTTTCTTAACTTTTTAAGAGGTATGCACTTACTGAAATATAAATATTATGTGTTTATTCTTTTCATAATAATTTTTCAAAGCAAAATGGAGGCAAATGATTTAAAATAGGAAAGAACAGTACTTCAATTAAATTCAACAAAATGTTGGTTTCCTACTATGTGTATAACCAAACAAAGTACCAATGTTGGCCATGAAGAGACAGAAAGTGGAATAATAAATGAAATCTGTCATTTAAAATATTAACTACTTACGGGTGTCCTATTAGTTGAAAAGATGTATAACCTCATGTAATCCACACCTAATGAAGAGGTCAGGATATGCAGAGATGATTTGTGCCTGGAGGGAACAGAAAAAAATCATTTATATCAAGAAGTGGTAGAGAATAAGGATTAACAGAGCATGGTTAGTTTAGGGATTATCTCAAAAGAAACTCTAAGAAGACAAGGAGGCCAAATAAAGAGTTCTTTTATCAGATGCAAAGCGTGAATGACAAGTATGCATGGCAACTCCGTGAGTCACTGTGCTAGAGCCTGGATTGAGAAGGATGGAGGAATACAATTAAAAACTGTCCTTAGAAGATTAGCCAAACAATAGTAAGAAGAATGGCTCAGAGAGAAGAAGGAATAAAGAAAAAAATACACTTGCATGTATATATTTTGCATGGAGGGTGACCAGGCTAGGTAGGAAGGTCCAGTGGAAATTTAAAAAAAAAAGGGCGAATCAGAGATATTTTAAGGAATGATGCACTCTGCTTCACTATATGTTCCATGATTATTAGGAGCCACATTTTCCTTATTCGTCCTTACATTCCCAGAAGTTGGCACTATGAAGTAATGAATAAATGAATATTATCTCTACCTTAAGAACACTATTGTTCTTAATCCACAATTACAGTCATAGAGTTCAACATTCCCCTCTTAATAACTGATAGAACAGGTAGACAGAAAATTGGTAATGCTACAGAAGACATGAATAACACTATCAACCAACTTGACCTAATTGATATTTATAGAATACCCCACACAACGATAGCAGAATACATACACTCAACTGCAGACAAAATATGTACCAAGATTGGCTATATATGGGCCATAAAAAAGTCTGAATGAAGTTAAAGGTATTTAAATGATACAAAGGTTATTTTCTGACCAAGACATAATTCGATGAGAAAGCAATAACAGAAAGATAACTGAAAATTCCTTCAAATATTTGGAAACTAAATAACATACTTCTAAATAACTTTTGGTTAAAAAAGAAATCAAAAAAGAAATTTAAAAAGTAGTTTTAACTGGATGAAAATAAAAACATATATCAAAATTTGTGGGATGCATCTAAAATATAACTGAGAGGGAACTCTAACACTGAACACCTATATCAGCAAACAAGAAAGGTCTTAAATCAATGACCTCAGGTTTCATCATAATAAACTAGAGAAAATAATAGCAAATAATACCCAAAGTCAGCAGAAGAAGGGAAATAATAAAATAAATTTTAAAAGGGCAGAAATTAATAAAGCAGGAAAAAGAAAGAAATAGAGATAAGAAAATCAAAACTGGTTTGTTAAGAACATGAGTAAAATTGAAAAATCCCTAACTAGACTGACGAAGAAAACAAAGGGATGACAGATAGTTTATTATCTTGATTGTGGTGATGGTTTCATGAGTGCATACAGATATATGTCAGAACTTAACAAATTATACACTTTAAATACATGTATCTTATTGTGTCAATTATACGCCTCAATAAAGCTTTAAAAAAAGAAAGAAGTATTGTCTTAATAAAGGTCTCAAATGCCTTATATTTCATATCATGTCTTAGTACCAACTAAAAATGTTAAATCCTCATATAGCTTTTTTATTTTCTAGAGAATTCATGTGATCATGTGAAACAGTTGTGGCTAGTGAGATGTGAGTAGAGTATCTTGGGTTCTGGGGAAAGCCCTTACTTTACAAATAAAACTGAAATATATCCAACTAGGACAGTCCCTCACTCCAACTCTTGCTTCTACTTTGAAGCTACACATGGTGTCTGGAAGTGTAGCGACCATCCCCTGACTCTGACAAGCAGCTAAATCAATGCCAGTCACCACTTCTCTATCCGATGCTACTAATATGAGAACAACACAGCTTAAATGTTAATTTCACTGTTTGTCAGGCTGTATTTGCAGGAAGATACTTACAGATACGCTTTCCATATTCTTATGGAGAAGAACGTAGCCCTTGCCCATCCTTCCTGACTCATCACTGTGCTAATAACACTCTTCTACATCTCTACCAGAATTTTACTCCCCTGATTCTCTTTCTGAATCTTTCTGGTCATTTTTTCAGTGAGTCTTAACAAACTACAAAGGTATTCTTGAGAACCCTTGGTATTCTTTCACCGAGCTCTGAAAGTTTAAAAGTAATTCAATGGTCAATAAACACATAAAATATGCTCAACAATATTAGCCACCGGGGAAATGCAAACAAAACCACAACGAGATCCCACTTCACATGCACTAGGATGGCTATAATCCAAAAGACAGATAATATTAAGTGTTGACAAGGATATGGAGAATGGGACCCTATATTGCTGGCAAGAGTATTAAATGGTGCAGCCAGTTTGGAAAACAGTGTTGAACATGGAGTTATCATTTGACTCTGCAACTAAACTCCTAGGAAACAAAAACGTACGTCCACACAAAAGCTTGTATACAGATGTTCATAACAGTATTATTCACAGTAGGCAAAGCGAGAAACAACTCAAATGTCAATCAACTCATGAATGTACATATAAAAAGTGCTCTATCCACACAATGGAGTATTATTCAGCCATGGAGATGAATGCAGTACTGATATCTGTTAAAACACATTTGAACCTTGAAAACATCATGCTAAGTGGAAGAAGCTAGTTACAAGAGACCTCACATTGTATGACTCCATTTATGTAAAATATCTAGAACAGGCAAATCTACAGAGATATAAAGTAGATTAGTGGTTGTCAGAGGCTGGGAGGAGGAGGGTAATGGGGAGTGATTGCTAATAGATTTGGGGTTTCTTTTTTGGGGTAATGAAAATGTTCTAAAATTGATTGTGGCAATGGTTGTACAACAGTGAATATACTAAAAAACCACTGAAATGTATGCTTTTTAAATGAGTGAACTGTATTGGGTATATGAGTTATATCTTAATCTGTTACACTTTTTTCAAAGTAATCAAACATTGTTAGCAGGAAGAATTTGATTTTTACTCCCCGCATAGGGACTTATACTTTAGGTAGGTTTGCCTGTTTTCACTCATCTCCTAGTGACAAGTTTTGCAAAAGAACTGCTACCAGGAAATGCCCGAGGAACAGAGCTCAGAAACAAGTGTAGATTTCTGCATGTCTCAGTGAGCCCTGGCTAACAGCCATTTACCACTCACTATTTTAATTTGCAAATATGTAGAAGTATGGCCATGTCATATTGATGAAGATAATTAAGAGTACCTCACATTTGTCATGCTTACAGTATAGAACCAAAAGGTCTCTTTCAGCTGTAAAATTTTATGAGTTTACAATGCCATCTGATCTCACAACTCCAAGGAGAAAGCAGGCTTAAATGATCATATAATTGTTGTCATTTAACATGTTTGTTTGAACAATGTTTTTCTGAAGCTCAAAATCTTGGATGTTACATTTAGTCAATGAATATACGGAAATCATGCATTTACAGTGCAAGCTGATTTCTGGACAATCCTACGGTTAAAAATATGTACTGTGGCAGCCAAAACAATGGTCAAGATACAGAAGTACTTTTCAAAGATACAGAGAAATAAATAGACATAGAAAGATTCACTTAGCGGATTACCTAGAATGTTGTCTTAAGAATTGATTTTAAAGAGTCAGAAATCACTCACAGGCAGATTATTTTGAGTAAGCGTTAGAATACAAAACATGAATTCACATTTTCCTTTAAGCATCTCTTCATTTACAAGTCCAGGCTTTACAATCATTGAGTCCCCAAACCACAGCTTCATCAGCTCACCACTCTTCCATTTTTTTCCCCTGATAATTTCATCATGTCATAAAATAAGGCAGTCTTAACTCATCTTCTATTGTCTCAGTTTGTCTCTGTCTTTTTCTCCTTCCTTTGTTATTATAAATTCATAACACCTTAGGCCTGACCCGCCTTAATAGATTCTCAAATGCTTCTCTCCAAAAGAATATAAAGTCCATTGCATGGAGTCTGACAGGAGGCAGTGCTTTA
This sequence comes from Pseudorca crassidens, assembly GCF_039906515.1. Classification (NCBI taxonomy): domain Eukaryota; kingdom Metazoa; phylum Chordata; class Mammalia; order Artiodactyla; family Delphinidae; genus Pseudorca; species Pseudorca crassidens. The sequence goes on along the minus strand of NC_090298.1, from coordinate 131,546,271 downwards.
TAAAATTCCAGTATACAGTAGAAAAAAAATACATCCTTTTAAAGTTGAAAGACTTTTTTCCCCTCTACAAAAGATACTCAAAGAAAAAAAGCTCCTTTTTAAAATGCCTTGCCCTGTCACTTCATTAATATTTACATTTTCTCTTATGCTGGTGGCTACTTATTGGCTATCTAAGCATGTTTCTACTGTACGGGGCAATTTTTTCCCTAGCTTTTCATGGGCCTTTCAAAAAGTAGATCAATATTCACTCAGTGGGGTTTTGAAGACACCTAATTGCCTTTGATTCTTCTTTTCCAAATATCTTGTTTGATCATGACCTTCCTTTGAACTCCACTTGCTAAGGAATGGGTCTGTGCTTCCTCTCTGACATCCTTCCCTCCCACCCCTTGTGGTTCTTTGTGCTGAGGAGTACTGGCAGGCCTGGCTGTGAAATAAAGGAGGCCTGGGCTGCTGTCAGCCCATACGGTGCCAGCACCTTTCCCAGCAGCAGCCACAGCCCTGCAGGTGCCCAGCCTAGTGGGCAGAGTGACGGCAGGACTCAATACCTGTCACCCCCCTCAATCAACTAAGGGCCCTTCGGCAGAGCAAATGCTCAGCCTCCACGAAGGTGTTGGGGGGTGATCGCCAACCTAATCTGTCTTCCATTCAGCCATCCTTCACAAACCCTTTATAAGCATCTGGTTCCATTCAGCTGCTACCCTGACCCTGCTAGCATCTATAACCTAACAGGCTGAAATCCCAGGCTGAGCATCCCCTATCCTACGGATATGTCTCTCTACAGCTGTGGATACGAGGCAGAGGCTCAACAGGTGGAAAAGGATCACACACACTGATGTTCAAGTCTTACTTTTGTTACCTGTATCCCTTTGAATAATTTACTCAGCCGCTCTGAGCCTCAGGTTCCTTCTCTGCGAAACTGGGAGAGGAAAACCCATCTCACGGTGTTGCAGAGAGGAACAAGTGACAAGTAGTATGTAAAGAGTTGTTTAGCATGGTGCCTGGAGCAGAAAAGCCTCTCAAAAATGTCAGTTGCTATGACTCTTGTGCATGTTATTTTCAAGTACATTTATTGATGGATAAATTGCCAAAAATCAGCAAGGTATTTCCACTACTGAATTTGCTGTCATAAAAGGCATTTTTGCGAAGTGAAAATTCTTGAGGCCCAAAGGACAACTGAATGAATATTTAGAAGTCTCCAACTCAAATGATGCATGAACTCTGAATTTAGCCTTCTTTCCAAAGAAATCTACATTCATCACACAGAAGACTCGGAATGGATTTTCACCTTGATTCTCTAACATGCAAATCCTTTGATAAGAATTTTTAAGTCTCTGTGGATCGACATTTCTTGAGCAACTACGTGTACCAGGATTTTTCTACGAGCTCCTACATACAGTCATCTCATTTAAATTTCCCAACAACCTTGAGTACTTGGCATCATTACCCACATTGTAGAGGTAATAAAACTGAGACTCAGAGGAGTTTGCCTTGCAAAGGTCACACAGCTAATGAGTCTCATTAGAATTCAGGTTTTATGACTCTTAAAGAATTTTTTGCCATTATACTACTCTAATTTTCATTTCAACAAAATCCTGAATACACAGGCAATATGGGGTGCTGAGAGAGAAGTCCCAAGGGAAGAGAGGGTAGGCATTAACATTCCTGCGTGGCGAAGCAAGGCTGCTAACGGAAAGTTTGGCTAACTGAGGTCTGCTCGCATGGTGGTAACTCTCTTGGACAGCTACCAAGTGAGGCTTCAACTTCTCCTGCAGAAGGAGAACTCAGCCTCCAACAGCTGAAACCACAAAAAATGCCCTAGAGGCACCATAGCCTTTGCTCAGGCACCTGAAGGAGTATTCAGGGTATCATCATCGTCACTTTGTCCTGGATAACGACAGGCTCTGATGAAGCTGCAAGCTCTTAGAGATCTTCCCAGAGTCTGGCTTCTGTGAAGGGGGTATCTGCTTGGTTTGGAAAAAGATGTCCAAGCTCTTTTCAGGACAGATTTTTTTACCTGTAAAGTTTTGATATAGATTTGTTGCTCCGATTATAAGAACATTTCAAATAACAACAAGTGCTGGATATCAACATTTTCCTAGACTACATTATAAACCTAAATCTTGCCCATACCAGACCAGCCATGTTTTCAATGTTAATGGTGGTCTACTAACAGACCAGGGAAAGTATTTCACAGTTATGGCAGTTAATCCTCTCAGTATAGCATCTGGCATTACATGGTACTCAGAGAAGTACTTAATAAAAAATTTAGGACAAACAGGAAGAGAGCCAAACTACTCAATAGTTGGCAAAAGAAATGTACACGATGTACATTACCATTTCCTTACAAACGCATAGCAGCCTTTAACATTCATCTACAATTCTGGGAAAGAATTCTATTCAAAGTCTTTTCTCTGTTGGCTGCCTCTCTATTTTAACCGCAGAGTTATTGGACTTTTAAAATTATGCTCCTAGCATTAAAAATATGATTAAATGTGGGGCAGGATTTTAAAGATGTCAATAGGCTATAGAGTTTTCTGTGTGTGTGTGTGTGTGTGGTGTGTGTGTGGTGTGTGTGTGGTGTGTGTGTGTGTGTGTGTGTGGTGTGTGTGTGTGTGTGTGTGTGTGTGTGTGTGTGTGTGTGTGTGTGTGTGACGTCCTGGGCATTGTGCTGGAGTTTCATATAAATTCTCTCATTCAATCTGACTGGAGATGTTCTCATTCTTCTTGTACAGATGGAAACTAAGGCTGCAGGTACCTACTCCCCCTGGGGAAATAGTAACTCATTAACTTCCCTTCTCCTTCCCCAGCCTCATCTTTCATAAGCAGCTGTGTCATCACATGCACAGAGTTATGGGTGCCAGAGAAGGCAGACTGCCCTCAGCCTTCCTCAAGGACTAGCAACTCCCACTGCTTCAATCAACTGTCCACTTGCCTCTTCTCTCCTCTAACACAACTGTCCAGCTCTTAATATTACTTTCTTTGGCAACTGTCATTTTCTCCTAACCAGATTTTCTAACTCTCCTGATTCCCCTCTCCAACTCATCCTTCATGCTACGCTCAGAGTTTCGACATGGCAAATCTAATGATCTACTTCTTCTGTGGTTGAGACTTGGGTGGTTCCCACTTACAGGCACCACAATGACCAAACTCTTCAGATTCCTTCCCATCCCTTTGCTACCATTCCTCCCTTGACAGTCTATGCCCTGATCAGCCATTCTTTAAACATGTTCACTTCCAGGTATGAAATTTTTATCATAACCCATCTACCTACCAAAGGCGCGATTCTCTACTTTCCTGTTTTCCCCTCAGTCCCCCACTCCACAGCACAATGCCTGGCTCACAGTAGATGCTCAAAATACAGCAATGCCTCTTCTTTTCATCTTTCTTGCTTGTGGTCCTGCAGCATTTTGTTTATGGCACTGACATTCCTTTTAACCACCGTTAGTTCTCTCACCCAGCTCCCCGGGCAGAGATCCCCATCCACGCATTTCTTGATATCTCATTGCCTGGCATAAGGTCTGGCATATAACAGTCCCCAGTGAAGGTTTTCTGAATAAATAAGGACTTTGGCAGAGAGGCAGCACATCCTAAAGACACAAGGAGCAGGCTCTAGATCTCTTGGACCACATTCTGGAAGTACCTGCAGAGCCCTGCAATTTCATCAACGGTCTTTAACAATGGACATCTCATCAATACAGGGGGGAATCATTACATTAAAATAGTTTTACTCCAAAATGTTATAAATCTGTAAGCTAGGGCCTCAAATATCAAGAGGAATGTCACGCTGATTAGCACAAACAGCCCCTCATACTTTATAGTGGGATTTGACAGCAAATGCCTCTGTTGGGTTCTCTCCTTAACTCCAAAACTTTTCCTTACAAGTCGCTCTGCCGAAGGAGAAAGCTAAACCAACTGTGCAATACGCTCCATCCCCACCTTTACCCCTGCCGAGACTACTTATCTATTTTCTGAGCCTGCAAAGATGTTCATCCCAAGTAATTTGCTTTGAAAGCAACGACTGTGAAAATGGACTCTATTCATTCTGCTGATAGTGATAAGCTAGAATAATAATCAAGTTCAGTGACCTCTTAGCAGAACCAGCAGAGATGGAACAAGGGTCACCTGCAAAAAGACATCGTCTTGAGAGCACTTCAAGTGGACATTTTCACATGGCTACTCCGAAATCACTTTTGTTTTTTGTTTTTGACATGGGAGCAGTATACCTCCGTGGTAGATTTCTTAGTATTAAGAGTTCGGGGCAGGTGGAGAAGAAGTCTAATGAAGTGGTATTGAAGGGAAAACTTCATTTTAAGGTATCCTTTATAAGGATGGAGCATATGGTACCATCATCAGAATATTAAGATCCTTGATTCTTCTCCTTTTCTGCCCATCACTAGACATTTGGGGTTTCTTCTGGCAAACAAAGAAAAAACAAGACAGAAAGGGACATGAAAGTCATGTGTATTAACTAACAGATCTCTCTGTAAAGTATCTGGTGAGGGATGAGGCAAAAACTGATAATGTAAATAAGATTTGGGGAGTTAACTGGTGATTCACCAATGATGGTCAAGAAGAAATTAGCAGCCCAGGGCTTCCCTGGCGGCGCAGTGGTTGAGAATCCGCCTGCCGATGCAGGGGACACGGGTTCGTGCCCCAGTCCGAGAAGATCCCACATGCCGCAGAGCAGCTGGGCCCGTGAGCCATGGCCTCTGAGCCTGCGCGTCCGGAGCCTGTGCTTCGCAATGGGAGAGGCCACAACAGTGAGAGGCCCGCGTACCGCAAAAAAAAAAAAATTAAATCGTTTTACAAATTGCAAAGCTTTACACAAATGTAAGGAGGCAGTGGAGTAACCAAGGGAAAGTAAGCATCTGATGACTAAGATAGACTAAATTCATTCATTCATGCAACAATTATTTTTGAGCCCTTGCTATGTATCAGGTATAACAGCCTAGGTGCTAGGCACCCAATAGTTCTCAGAAACAATTAGGAGGGTCCCTGCCTTCAAGTAGGGCTCCTGGCAAACAAAGGAAAGACAAGAAAGCAAAGGACATGAAAGTCACATTCATTAATGAGCAGATCTTTTCAAAGTATATGATGAAATAATTCATTACAATATAGTGGGATAATCTAAAGTGTTGGAATCCAAAGACCTCTTCAACCCTGAGAGTCTACAACTTAAAAGTTTTTAGCTTCATAACAAGAGATAACCTCTATTTTTCCTTAATTCACTGCGACCACCAGCCTAGGATTACCAGCCACTTTGCTATCCATCTTAGCAAAGTTCAATCTCTATAATAATTATTCTTCACGTTCCCTGCTGTTTCAGAAAGGTCACTGTTTTGCGCCCAAGTTGCTCCTCTACCAAACCCTGAATCCTGTTTGCCCTTGCCTGTTTCTCTGATATCCATCACCCACCACATCCACATGGAAATGCTTTCCTTTCTGTCACCTGACACACCACTCCTAGCCACTTTCAACTAACTAAAGCCTCCTTTCACCTAAATTCTAAACCAATTCAGTTAATAATCCATGCTAACCGAAAGTTATTTTAGGTTTTTTTCCCCCCTTTTATTCACAAATCTCTCCCACAAGCAGTCCTTTTGCTAAGCCCCTTCATGGCCTTAGACACAGTCACCACTTTTTGCCTCCTGCTTCCAACACTATCTCTCTGCTGAATCTTCACATGAAGCCCTATTAAGACGGTCTTCCTCTGTTCCCAGAACCCCCAGCTTCACTTGTGAATTTGACATAGCACATTTTGAACACACTCAACTCCTTGGTTTTCCTAAGACTGCAATAAGATGGAGGAGAGCTGTTGGAGTCAGAGAGACTGGGGACCCAGGACTGGCTCAGGCAACGTGCTAGCTGAATGACCCTGGACGAATTATTTAATGTTTCTAAATTGTGTTTTCTTCACTTCAAACACTGGGGGACTAAAACCTGTTCTCATCCATAAAATTGTTCTGAGAATTCAATGACCTATTATTGCATGTCAAGCCAGACACAGAATAAGATCTCAGTAAGGGCCAGCCATTATCATGATTCCTATTACTACCACTATGAGGATGACTACAACTACAACTGCTGCTGCTGCTATTACTAATGTGCACCCACCTCTTAAGCCACTCCTCTTTTTCCTAAATTGGTTCTTCTTCTTCATTCTATCCTAACAGTAGGTACCTTCCATGATAAGCCCTCAGCCACCCGCTCTCGGGGATCCTTTTCCTTTGCATCCCTCATTACCAATTACCATACTCTGGGTGCCTTACCTTTGCTTTATTTTTCTGATTCTTCTCCCCCTTTTGCTGTGCTTTAAGCCATTACAACATGCTGAATAACCACAATGACCTCCAAGATTTTTTCTGCCCCTATTCTCTTTTCTTTGATGATAAATCCACAACCAGTGCCAGTTTAGTGCTATTTTCATCACATGTGCTATGTTTTGGAACTTAAAATTGATTTTTTTAAAATTAAGGTCAGCGTCCTTACTCTGACATTCAAGTCCTTGATCAGTTCATGCCACCCTCTCTACCCAACGTCGTGTTTAGAAATGGCCAAAGGGATACTCCACTTCAGTCTGCATCTTTTATCTCCCTGCATCATAAACTGTGCCCATTTCAGTCCTCATAGTTGAGCTTATTTTATTCTCATCATCCAGATCCCTGCATCCTTTTTTTTTTTTGTGGTACGCGGGCCTCTCACCGCTGTGGCCTCTCCCGTTATGGAGCACAGGCTCCGGATGCACAGGCTCAGTGGCCATGGCTCACGGACCTAGCCGCTCCACGGCATGTGGGATCCTCCCGGACCGGGGCACGAACCCATGGTCCCCTGCATCGGCAGGCGGACTCTCAACCACTGCGCCACCAGGGAAGCCCCCCTGCATCCTTTTGAATAATCAAGTTTACACTTCCTTCAAGGTCCTACATAAAGTCTGCCATTTTGTATGTGACTGGAAGGGGAGGGGAGCAGGGGAGACTAACTTTGGGTCTGAGAGTCCAGGTTCGAGTCTTGATTCTGCTTCGGACGAGTCATGTGAACTGAGACAAGGTGCCTAGCCTGTCACAGGCTCAGTTTCTTCATTCCTAAAACACCTATTGCACAGAGCAGCGATTCTCAAACTGTGGTCTACAGACCCATGAGGCTAGGATGGGGGTGAGGGTGTTGGGGGTGGAATGTGCACAGTATCCTCAGATCCTATTAACGCGTTTACAATGACAAAACTATTTTATAATAACACTAAGATGTTGTCTGCCTCTGTCATTGTGTTGACATGTGCACCAATGGTGCAAAAGTAATGGGGGGTAAAAGTGCTCATGCCTCAGCGTGAATCGAAGCATTGGCCCCAAATTGTCATTGTAGTCATTGTTTTCTTCCTCACTCAGCGCTGACAGGGAGAAGAAAGAAGAAGAAAAGGTCTGTCTCGCATAAGAATGCCCTGAACGAAGCAGTATGATTGATAATATTAAATCTTGACTCTTGAATGCTCACCTTTTTAATATTCTCTGTGACAAAATGGGTGGTCCACATAAAGCACTTGTGCTGCTCGCTGAAGTGCATGGTTGTCTCAAGGAAACATGTTCGTTCCATTGTTTGAGTCGTGTGCTGAACTAGAAGTCTTTTTCAAGGGGCACCATTTTTCCTAGAAATGGCGACGGAGATAAACTATGGTTACTGGGACTTGCATAGGTGGTAGGCATTTGCCTGAAACTCAGAGAAGCAAGCCTGTCACTTCAAGAAAAATGACTGACAACGTTCATTACCAATGATAAAATTTGATCAAGTTAAAATTTTGGAAAACCTGCATCTTCCACTCTGAGTCTGATATCTTCCTAAAACATAAAGGCTCTTCTAAGGAGACTGGTGATAGAGGAGCACATGTGACATTTAAAAAAATATTATATACTGAAATGTGTCCACATTTGGAGATCTGCATCATTCATAAGTCGATGTTTTCCAAATGACCAACGTATGATGTTACAGTATCATGCATGGGTATGTGAAAGGCAATCAATGGATTTTAAGTTAATACAGTAAAACTGTTAAACAATATACCTCAGATTCCACATTACAATTAACTTTCTAGACACCTCCACTTGTTGAGTTTTAGTTTAGCATCGAAGAGCAATACCCACAATTATTTGAAAAGGATATTAAAATATTTCCTCCTTTTCCACTACATATCTGTACAAGATCAGATTTTCTTCATAAATTTCAACCACAACAATATATTACAACAGATTCAATGTAGAAGCAAATACGAGAATCCAAATATCTTTTGTTAAGCTGGACATTAAAGAGATTGGCAGAAATGTAAATCAGTGCTATTGTTACTGCATTTTAAAATTTTATAAATTATGATATTTTCATTAAATATATGTTATTTGTTAACCTGAGGAGTTTATTATTTTAAATGAATTAATAATTTTTAAGTGTTTTATTTTAATTCTGAATATAGTAAATATGTATATATCTACATCTACCTACCTAGCTATACATGTATATATAGATACACATACACACATATATATATCCATAACCCACACAGACAAAAGCTTTTTAGGATCCTCAAGGAATCTGAAAAGTCTCAAGGGGTCCTGAAACCAAGAATTTTGAAAACTGCTGTCACAGAATTGTTTTGAAGGTTAAGTGTGCTTCCTTATATAAAACGCCCAGCACAAACTCTGGTGGCTAATGGATGCTTCATAAATAGGTTTCTTACAAACATTTAAGCATAATGTGTTCCAGAATATATGTTCACATGTTTTTGTAGCTCACCCAATGAGATTAAAATAACTTGTTCAGGAGAAGATCTTCCAGCATCCAATCACTTAGCTGGGTATTTAATAGGTGCTTAAGTAATGATTTATGCAGTTAAATATGTACACAAATTCCATTTTTAAAAGCTTCAGTTGTCAAGATGCAACAGTAAATTTCAAATACAGAGACATTTGCATTTAACTTTAAAGGTGATACTTTAAATCACTCCGATAACCCAGCCCTGGAAACCACTTTTTCAGCTTATTAATCCAAACCGATACCATCTCTTGCCTGGATTATTTCAACCATCTGCTGAACAACCTCCCTGCCACCACCCTTGCCACTCTTCAGCACTCAACACAGCAGCCAGAGTCACCGTGTTAAATAATAATGGAGATCATGTCTCTACCCTGCACAGAACTTTCCTCTCGCTTTGTACCTAGCTCCGAGCAGAGCCAGCATCCTTGCCGTGACCACCGCATCTTGCTCCCATCACCCCTCTGAACTCACCTCCCACTGTTCTCCCTCCTGATCAGGCCACTCTGTGCCACCCATCCTGGTCTCCGAGCTATTCTCCTGACACACTAGACCTTTCGCATTTATTATTTTCATCTCTGGAAAAGGTTGCTCCAGAGAGCCCTCATTTCTTTCAGGAGGGAAACTTTCCCTGGAAACTTATTTAAAATTTCTAGCAGCCAGTAGTCCAGATACCCACACACGCAGATGCCACCTGACCGCCTCCACCCCCCACTCCCTCTGTGCGTATTCTCCTTAGCAGTTACCAATATCTAACATACATCTTGTTTTATTATTTGTTTGTGGTCTGTCTGCCCTACTGACGCTGCAATTTCGGTGAGGATAGGATTTTTGTCTCTTTGTTCTATTATGTTCCTGACCCATAGTAGATGCTCAATATATATTTGTTGAATGGATAAGTGAATGAATAAACAAATAACTATTAAGACCTTACCGATTCTAATCCCTTCTCAAGAACTTAAGGGAAGAAGGTATTTTTCTGAGCAGATCCCTGGGAAACATTTACAGGGGATCTTGACCTCATCTCCAACTCTCCCATGGAGAGTGTATTTCAGTATCCATGGAAAACGCAATCATTTCGAAAAGATTGACAATTTTGTTGAAGGAGAGTATGAATTTTTTGTTCCAAGAAAAGACTAACAACACCTCAGGGAGAGGAGGGTAATTGACTTAGGCCCTCCCAGCAGGGAAAGCAAAACCATTTGGGGAAATAAAGACTATGATTGGTCAAAATGCAGCATCTTTGAGTTAAACTTGAAGGTAAGAAAATAATACATTGTTTTCTCATTAGATTAGATCCCTCATTTTACCCTGAGAACCTCTGCGCTGTGGCTGAAGAGCTTGGAGAAAACCCACCAGGAAGTCATTTAAAAATCAACACGCACCACGAAGGAAGCAAATTTAATTCAATTTCGAGAACACACTAAAAAAGAGAGAGGGCGAGTAAAGCATAATGAGAACCTGCCGCCTCAAACTGCAGCCAGGTGGGAGGCCAGGCTGCACCGAGTGGCCTTGACAACAGCTTTGTGTCTGGACGGAGCCCCCATGCCCTGGGGGAATGACTGGGGCTTAATATTGTTATATTTTATCTGGCTCCTGGCTTCAGCTGGCAAAGCCCCCCTCAGTCAAGCCAGAGTATTCCAATACTCCGCTCCAAGATACGCTCAGATCTCGCCAAGGTTCTTTCAAACCTTCTCTACAACAGAGACAGAGCTCATTGCTTCCCTGATAACATTTCCTAAAATGGTACCAAAGGGCGCCTCCCCTGTGGATTTTCTCTCTCCATTAGTTGAAAAGCAGTGTTAGCTCGGGTTCCAACCCAAAATCTCCGGGCTCCTTAACGAACTGCTGACAGCAAGAAGGTGGTATCACATGGAGCACACCATGGACATCTGTGGGGTATATTTCTTCCCCCTGCCACTTACTAGATATACAGACAAGTTCTTTAACCTCTCTGCCACAGTACCGTTGCCCCTTAAAAGAGAGATCATAACATATCTCCATCTTAGAGAAATTCTGGAAGAATTACCAGAAATAAGGCAAGTATGTAGGGTGTGAACATCAAGGGCTATGTTCAAAAGTTAGTTAATCAAGTGAAAACTTGCATAAGCTCAAAATGTCATTTGCACCCTAGAAACCACACACGGTTCTCAGCAAGTTGCTTAAACTTTGCAAGTGCCAGAGGAATTGTGTCAAGCCTCCTAAGACAGGTCTCTCTTGGGGCCAAGACTCACTGAGAGGAACTGCTAGCAGCATCACCCATGAGGCTTACATTTTTATTTCTCTCTGTCTCCTTTTCTTCAGAGGGGCTGAGGGAGAGCAGCAAGTCCATAGAGTGAAATGCATACACCATGGTACTCTTCTGTAAAGCACACAGCATAGTGGCTGGTATAAAGCAAACACTCCATATGTTAGCCATTGTTATTCATTACTGTTTCTGGTTATTTAACTACTTAACATGAGGCTGGGGTGGGGATGACGGGGTGCCACATAAGGACTCACGGAATCTGTGGGAGCCTGGAAGTGACTCTCTGGCTAGTGGAAAAACAATCAGCAGGGGGCACCCAGGAGAAAAGAGGAAATCATGCATTCCATCCAGGAACTTAAGAAACCCCCATCTGCGGGTAAAATCTTCTGGTTCTCAGATCTTTTTCCCATGGAATTCAAAGTCAGGCAGCAAGACCCTGACAAAAAAGAGGGAGGGCTTGGGACTTCCACATGGCCTACAGACCGCACAGGAGCAGGAAATGGAGCCCTGAACTACCCTCCCCATTGCCCCCCAAAAGGTTGAACATTAAATGAAATGAATATATTATGCAGGAATAATATATTTAAACATCATTTCTTCAGGGAGGTCTTCGTTGACCCCCTAAACTCTTTCCTCCTGATATATATTCCTGTACTAGCAGGTACCACTGCGATCCTAATACTGAAGAAAATTGTTTTAGTTACTTGCTTATTATAAGTCTTGCCCACTACACTGTAAGTTCAGTAAGGGCAATGACTATCTATCTGTCTATCTATCTATCTATCTATCTATCTATCTATCTATCTATCTTTGCATGCGTAGTTATATGTGTATACCCAAAAATGTATACATATATTAGCTATTCCACACCTTCAGATTCTCTGCCCTTTTCCTCAGCTTAAGTTTTCACATTAAACCACTTCTAGACTCAGAACTCATTTTTTATTTGCCAAAGAGTAACCTACAACTTGGAGTTTATAAAAACCTTGAATTATACTTCAGGGCTCTAGTTGCTTTGTCTGTGACAGTCATCAAATTGTTTTTGTTTCAGACTTTCCACTTCTGAAGATATATTTCCTGGATTTTATTTTACTCTTTAAAAATATCTAATGTAGAAATCTTGAACATCTTAAGTGAATCTCTTGAGAGCCTCTCAGTACACCCAAATACATGGAAAAGAATGATTCCCATGAAGCACTCATTTCATCAAGAATACACTTTGCAAAGTACCTAGTGAAATGAGATTTCAGTGACTTACAAAAAAGGGAACCTTTCAAAGACACACCTGAAATGCAGTATCCTAATTGTTTGCAAATCCTCGGATTACTTTTATCTTTATTTGGTACTGAACTGCTAGCTCTGATATGGTTGTCCAGTGGCTAATTATAATCACTGCAAGAGAGGGTTTAGGAAAAGTAACTATAAATAAGAACGTATTCAGACTTGAAATGAGGTTTGACTAATTTTCTCAACTAAAAATCATGAAGAAACCAAGACGCAACCTTTCTAAAATGATGAAATGTACCAATAGGTTAAAAAAGTTTAAAGGTTGGGATTGTCAGTTAAATGCAAGAAATAACCATTTGGAGTTTTCAGATAACCTTCTAAAATAAATTTTATTAGAAGCAAATTAGTCCAAAATTGACATTGTGTGACAGGATTCCTGAGAAAATGTCACATCTCTGTCTTCCTACTGATTGTCCTGATCCTTCTCACATACATCTACACACAGGGTACCAGGGAGAAGGAAAACCACTGGTTTTGCCCCATGTAATAATCTTTAAAGAACTTTAGGTAAATATTCAGCATTACAAGTAAATTGTTCTGTCTCTCCCTCCTCATATTCCTCTCCAAAGAGCACTGTATGTATGGTGGGGGGCCTCAAGTGATCTCATAGTGGCCAGGAATATGGGGATTTTGATAATTTCAGGGAACCTTCTGGAGGCTCAGGGCCCTGGGATAAGTGGATGATCTGGTCGGCTCCCTCTTGTAAGGTGTGACTAGCACCTGGATTTGGGGGGTAGGGGCAAATGTTTATAACCACCACCAGGATCCATGTTTCTAACTTTAGGGACCTTTTTTTTTTTTTTTTTTGCGGTACGCGGGCCTCTCACTGTTGTGGCCTCTCCCGTTGCGGAGCACAGGCTCCGGACGCGCAGGCTCAGCGGCCATGGCTCACGGGCCCAGCCGCTGCGCGGCATGTGGGATCTTCCCAGACCGGGGCACGAACCCGTGTCCCCTGCATGGGCAGGCGGACTCTCAACCACTGCGCCACCAGGGAAACCCCTTTGGGGACCATTTTTAAAGTCACAACCATGGTAGCCTCTGTAGCCACGTAGGGTCTCACGGTGATCTACGGATCCCCTAAACACTAGGCTCGGGCTTGCCTCCTACCACCAATTCTAAGGTACATCCACACAATGGAAAATTACTCAGCAATAAAAGGGACAAACTACTGATCCAGCAGCATGAATAAATCTCAAAAGTGAAAAAATACAAAACACCACATACAAGGTATAATAATTCCATTTATATGAAATTCTAGAGAAAGCAAAACTGTAGTGGTAGAAAGCAGATCGGTGATCGCAAAGGCCAAAGGGTAGGGGAAATGGACTGACTTCAAAGGGGCACAAGGGGACATTACGAAGGGATGGAAATATTCTGCATCCTGACTGTGGAAACGGCAGTTACAGGACTATATATATGTATTTCAAAACTCATTAACTTGTTCACATAAAACTGGTGACTATTAATAAATGTGGATTATACCTTAATAAGGCCTGATCTGAGAAAAGTAAATATTATAACAGTAGAAAATAAGTGCATCACTTTCTATTTAAACTAATACTTGGAATTAAAACCCTCCATTTCAATGAGAAAATAATGTATCGCCAGATGGCCATGACATGTTGAATTCTCAAAGCTAATAGGTTATACTTAAATGCAACACTTCCCACACTTTCATGCGCACAGGAATCACCTAAGAAATCTGATTCAGTCTGGGGTCGGGCTTGAGATTCTGCGTCTCTAAAAAGTCCCAGGGGATGCTAATGTTCCTGGTCCATAGACAGACACTCTGAACAAGGCTCTAATAGACCCACAGCCTCTCCTGCTATCAGAAGCTTTGACTGCTTCCCATGTATTGACTGTGTTTGTTCTCAACATAGATTATGCCAGTTTTGCTAGCGTATGTTAAATTTTGCTTGCTATCTTAATTAGAAAATGTAACTAACTATTGCATGAAGCAATGTATTTCGAGTGTGAAAAGAGCTGATTTGCCAAAAACTAAGTTGAATATTTCGTAAAGACTCAATCAAGGTGAGTTTAAAAAATGGTACTCTTGAATTAGATGTAGACAACTATAAAAGACTATAAATTTAGGAGGCTTCTGCACACAGATTGCTTCAAAATTGTGTTTTTAAAAACAGGTTTACTGAAGTATAATTGACATAAGACAAATTACAGATATTTAAACAGTGCAATTTGATAAGTTAGACATATGGATCAATGCATGACCATCACCAGAAGCAACACAATGAACCTATCCATCGCACTCCAAAATTTCCTTGTGTCCCTTTGTAATCTCTCCTTCCCGCCTCCACCTCCCAGGACCCCTCCCCATCTCTTCCATTTCCTAGCAATCCAGTGGGTTGCTTTCAGTTACGACAGATTGCATCTTCTAGGGTTTTTTTTTTGTTTGTTTTTAATAAATGGAATCATAAAATATATACTTATTTTTCGACTGCTTTCATTCAGCATAATCATTTTGCAATTCATCTATGTTTTTCTGTATAATAATTCATTTCCTTTATTGCTAATTGTATTCCATTTTAAGGCTACACCACACTTTTTTTATTTATTCACGTACTGCTGGGCATTTGAGTTCTTTTTCAATTTTTGTCTGTAACAAATAAAGATGGCATGAACATTTGTGTACAACTCTTTGTCTGAACATATATTTTGATTCCCTTTGAGTAAACAATGACAGAGTCATAAGTTCTTTCAAAACTGCCAAACTGTTTTCCAAAGTTTGGACCATTTTACATTTTCAATATATCAGAGTTCTATTGTGAGTTCTATTCCTATAGGTCACTGCCGATAACTGGTATGGTCATTCTTCTTTACATTTCAGTCACTCTAATAGGTGTGTAGTGGTATCTCTTAATTTGTGATTCTCTAATGACTAAATTAAAATTTTTTCACGTCCTTATTTGTCTTCTTTACATGTTTTTTGGTGAATCATCTGTTCAAATCTTTTGCCCATTTTTTAACTGTGTTTTGTTTTCTTAGTATTAAGATTTAAGAAATTTTTATAAATTCTGGATACAGAACCTTTATTACATATATGATCTACAAATATTTTCTCCCTCTCAGGCTTGTTTTACACTCTCTTAACCGTGTCTTTCAAAGAGCAGAGTTCCTAATTTTGATAAAGCTTAGTTTATCATTGTTTTTCTTTTTTGTATTGCCCTTTTGTGTATTTATATTTAAAGTGGTTTTCCTGTAGGCAACACGAAGCTGGATCGTTTTTAATTCAAATTAGTCTCTGGAGTTTTTAGACAACTTACATTTAATGTGACTATTAATATGGTTGAGTTTAAATCTAACATCTTACTGTTTGTGCCATCTGTTCTTTATTATTCTTTTCCTTTTTTTGGCTTTCTTTTTGGATTGAAAACTTTTCATGATTCTATTTTATCTATCTCTTGTATTGCCTATTAACTCTAACTCTTTGATATTTTAGTGGTTTCTTTAGAATGTATAGTATATGTATATGTGTGCATGTATTTTGATTTCTTAGTATATTTATTTCATTTTTGATAGAATTTTTATTGCTATATTTTTAAGTTCATTAATATTTTCTTCTGCAATGTGTAAGTTAACTGCATCCATTATATTTTTTACTATCACCATTTCAATTTCTATGTCTACAAGTTTTGGATATATTTTACAGATGTATATTATATATATAAAATCTTTTCCATGTCTTAACATGATCAATTTTTTCTCTTGTTTCTTGAAAATATAAAGTACAGTTACAACTGTTTTAATGTACCTCATGGTCTACTGAAGATCCCTGGAGATTTTCCCTCTCTATGCAGCTCTCTTCTGTCCAGTGCTCTACCCTACAAATTCTAGCTACGATGGCCTCACCGGACACCCTGTTCTATCTCCTCAAATCTGGTAGACTGCTGACTCTACCTGGTTTCTCCCTCCCTGAACTTCAGCCTGGAAACACTCCAGGTAGTACTTTGGGACAAGTGGAACAATGGTAGGGCTTGCTAACTTGTTTCCTGTTTCTTAGGAATCATCATCATTTATTGCCTAATATCTAGTGTCTTGAAAACCCCTGTTTCATATATTTTATATGTTTCTTAGCTGTCTCAAGTGTGAGAGTAAATCCCAGTCCTATTACCCCACCTTGGCTGGTAGTAGAACTCTTTGCAATTGTCTTAATTTCTTGCTCCACTTTAAGAAACCAAAGCCGAACATCACAGATGATTCATTTTGGATATGGTAGATGCAAGAAAGAACACTGTGTCCCGATAAGCAGATATATCCTCAAAGAAAAGGCTTTAATTGTATAACTAAAGAATGGTGAGTGTTTGTACATGTATATGGTTTAAGTTAAATTAAATGCTTATTTATCCATATAGCATGTTTGATTATTTAATTCATCAATCTGATTATATCAGATAAAACGGGGGTCCCCAACGCCTGGGCCGCACACCAGTACTGGTCTATGGTCTGTTAGGAACTGGGCCACACAGCAGAAGGTGAGCGGCAGGCGAGTGAGCAAAGTTTCATCTGCCGCTCCCCATTGCTCCCATTACCACCTGAACCATCATATCCCATCCCGCCCCCCTCACTGCCCCGGTCCATGGAAAAACTGTCTGCCACGAAACCAGTCCCTGGTGCCAAAAAGGTTGGGGACCACTGAGATAAAAGATTTTAAACAAACATATTTCAAGATTTTTGCAAAGATTATATCTAATTCATATAAAAAGCGTCTAGCACAGCGCCTAGCTCAACGGTTCTAGGTGCACATTAGTGTCCCCAGGAGAACTTTAAAAAAATGTTTTAATGCCTCAGCCCTACCTCAAACCACATGAATCACAATCTCTACGGCCGGGCCTGGGGCTTGTACTTTTTAAAGGTCCCCAGGTGATTTAGCCACACGTCGAAAATCAAGATGCATAGATCTAGATTTTAGTAGATGCTCAGTGAATGAGAGCTGTTCCTATTTGTATCATTTACACTTAAAAGAAGACTGTCACGTAGAGAAATTACTTGAGCAGAGTGTCACATAGAGAAACTACTTGACATAGGGAAAGAGTACTAGTGGGCTCTAATCCACCATTTACAATCAAGAAATAGTGTGGCCTTGGCCAAGTCCGTTGACATTATTGGATCTGAATGTGTAAGACAGCAAAACAATAATAATAATAATAATTTTTCTGCCTATAGCTCAAGGCGGTTAGGAGAAATAAGAAAAAAATCTCTGAGCTGGGAACTCTAACCATGTCTCTTCTTTTATAGATGAGGAAACTGAGGCCCAGAGAGGCTAATGGATCTGCCCAAGACAATCTGTGGCCAGTTAAAAACAAACATAGAACCACAAACCAGGTAGTATAGGTTGAATTGTGTCCCCCACAAAAGAAGAGAGGGGTTGAAGTCCTAACCCCCAGTACTTCAAAGAGTGACCTTACTGAGAAAAGTGTTGCAGATAAAATTAGTTAAGATGGTATCTATGGAGTAGGATGAGTCTCTACTCCAATAAAACTAGTGTCCATATAAGAGGGTCAGGTGAAGACAGGGACACAGGGAGAAGGCCATGTGAAGATAAAAATGGGAGTGGCTACAAGCCAAGCAACACCAAGGATTACTGGCAAACCACCAGCAGTAGGAAAAGGCAGGAAAGGATCCTCCCCTAGAGGCTTCAAAGAGAAGGCAGCCCTGCCAACACCTTCATTTTGGACTTCTAGCCTCCAAAACTGTGAGACAATACATTTCTGTTGTTTCAAACCACCCAATTTGTGGTATTTTGTTATGACAACCCTAGGAAACTAACAGACCAGGTTTTCTGCCTAACAATCTTTCCATTATACTGTCAGCTTCTCTAACACAATATATAAGCTTTGTAAAATGTAAAACTTTGAAAAATCATGTTATTATTATTTATATTGTTCTTCAATTTGCTTCAAGAGTACATGTTTTGTTTCCTGTAATTGGTTTTAATCATCTCAAGAGTAAGGAGCCCACGATATCCAGCAGAGTCCTTTAAGGAAGTATCAATAGAAGAAAATATAGTATCTATTCAGATACTATGGGCTGAAAGAATATACAAACAAAGCTCCATTAAAAAATGTCAAAGTCACCAAAGACCTTCTGGAATTTGAGGAAGTGACTGTTAACAAGACTGAGTCTCCATACGGCTGTTTATTTAGGTTCAACATATGGCCATACACTTTCACAGATTACATTTCAATGTAATATATAAATATATTACAACAATAGAAACATATTGCAATATATTAGCTGAAAATATCTGAACTACTGTTCCACCGCTGTACGTAAATGTAAAATTTCAAGGTTTTAAACAACCCAATCCAAAAATGGGCAGAAGACCTAAATAGACATTTCTCCAAAGAAGATATACAGAATGTCAACAAACACATGAAAGAATGCTCAACATCATTAATCATTAGAGAAATGCAAATCAAAACTACAATGAGGTATCACCTCACACCGGTCAGAATGGCCATCATCAAAAAATCTAGAAACAATAAATGCTGGAGAGAGGGTGTGGAGAAATGGGAACACTCTTGCACTGCTGGTGGGAATGTGAATTGGTTCAGCCACTATGGAGAACAGTATGGAGGTTCCTTAAAAAACGAAAAATAGAACTACCATATAACCCAGCAATCCCACTACTGGGCATAGACCCTGAGAAAACCATAATTCAAAAAGAGTCGTGTACCACAAAGTTCACTGTGGCTCTATTTACAATAGCCAGGACATGGAAGCAATCTAAGTGTCCATTCACAGATGAATGGATAAAGAAGATGTGGCACATATATACAATGGAATATTACTCAGCCATAAAAAGAAACGGAATTGAATTATTGGTAGTGAGGTGGATGGACCTAGAGTCTGTCATACAGAGTGAAGTAAGTCAGAAGGAGAAAAACAAATACCGTATGCTAACACATATATATGGAATCTTAAAAAAAAAAAATGGTCATGAAGAACCTAGGGGCAAGACAGGAATAAAGACGCAGACCTACTAGAGAATGGACTTGAGGACACGGGGAGGGGGAAGGGTAAGCTGGGACAACGTGAGAGAGTGGTAGTGTATATATGTCTGTATATATGGACACATATACACTACCAAATGTAAAATAGATAGCTAACGGGAAGCAGTCGCATGGCACAGGGAGATCAGCTCGGTGCTTTGTGACCACCTAGAGGGGTGGGATAGGGAAGGTGGGAGGGAGACGCAAGAGGGAAGAGGTATGGGATATATGTATATGTATAACTGATTCACTTTGTTATAAAGCAGAAACTAACACACCATTGTAAAGCAAATACTCCAATAAAAACGTTAAGAAAAAAAAATTTTTAAGGTTTTTTTCCATTAATGTAGAACTCTAGTAGGGGTTCAAAATCAACCATATAATACTTTCTCCATCCAAGTAAAGTTTTGGCAAGATAACCAGCATAGCTTGGATTCCTCCAGAAGCTGACCCTGAGATAAGGTTTTCAGTGAAAGTAGTTGACTTGGGAAGTGAAATACTGGTAGGGGAGTGAGAGAGGAAAGGGAAGGCAGCTAATAAAGGGTATTGTATTAAGTGAACACACTATCATCATGGGTTTAAGCCTCCTGGGAAACTGTGGGATCCAGTGTAAAAGCCTCAGAGCTATCTTTCCTTCGGCTTGGGGGACCCAGGGAACGTACGTATCAACCACGCCCATCAGTCATCAGTTGGAAGTTGCTGAAGGAGCAGTGGGTGTTAATTCTCTGAAATTTCTTGCCTTGAATGTGGGTAGGGCTGTCTCAGAGGGTTCAGGAGAGAACCCTCAGGCAGACATGTACACACTGGCAGTTAAAGGTGTTCTAGAATGTACCAGAACGGTAAGCCTGAGGGAAAGCTACAGTGAAGAACAGAAAGTGGCCCGGAGAACAGTACAGAAGTTGACGGCAGAATCTTCAAGAGTAGGAAACCGTTGATTCAAGTCCTAGCGCCCTCCTTGAACAGTAGTTGACTTCAGGTAAGTGACTGAACTTTTCTAAAGCTTCTTTATTCTCTCTACATAAAATAGTGACAACAATAATACCTGCCTCGGGGTACTTACAAGCATTCAATGACTCAGTATAGGTAGCGTTTTGCCGTGTTGCCTGGCACAATCAGTGCTTGGTGAATATCTGCCATCATTATAATAATGAACCTTACTGCTATATTTAAAATCATGACATTTTGTGGTACATGATATTCATATTAGGAGATAAGGAGAGGTCAGTATGGGAAGGTCCTCACTAGGGCACCTTTATTCTGGGTCCCAGTTCAAATATTAATAAATGCACTGCATAAAAATTTTCACCATCCATATAGAATTTAGTGTTCTGTTCTTAACAGCTTAAACATCTGTCCAAAAAGCTGAGTCAGCATAATCTACCTACAATCAAACCAGCTTAAATAAATATGGGAAGCTGAGAGCTATGAGACAAACCATCAGTAGGGATTAAAACTTATTTTTGCATCCAAGAGAAAGAATAACTTCTTAGGGGAAAACTATATGAAACTTGACTATCTATATCATAACAAAGGGTAACAAAAATGACACAAAATAATAAAATAAAATCTGGATAAAATTTAGAGCTGTGGTTCTCAACCCAGGGTGATTCTCCCCCCACGTCCCCAGGGGACATTTAGCAATGTCTGGAGACACTTCGATCGTCACAGTTGGGGTGTGGCAGGGAGAGCATGCGCTACTGGCATCTAGTGAGTAAAGACCAGAGACGCTGCTAAAAATCCTGCAGTACACAGAACAGCCTCCCACAACTGGGGCTGGGCCTAAATTAAGGAACCCTGATTTGGAGAATATGTTATAATGCCTTAAACCACTGAAGTTTCCAAACAATAAAAACTCCTTCTGATGTGTCAGTGTTTTTTAATTATAAAATATAATGTATTTTTATACATGTTAAAAAAAAGGTCTTCCTATGACAAGAAGTGTACATCAATAAGTTGTTGAGTGTTGGGTTGCTATCCCTACTATAAATTTGCTGTGTTTCAACCTGCCAGATGAAAGCAATTTCAACAAGTCAACAACAAAGCCAGGTAATTAAAATGTTGATATAGACATGACCTTGGTTAATTCACCCTGACTTGGAATAGCTGAAATGATGACAGAGAGTAACCCAGGGATTCTAAGGTCAGAGGCATATGGGGCTAAATTTTTCATTCTCAAATTATTTTAGACAGAACGCTGGATTCTTATAACAACATATATTGCCTTTTTGCTTTTCGTTAGTAAACCCTCTGGGAACTTTGACACAACAAGTACAAGCTAAACCTGATTACTTGGTTTATGGAACACAGAGAACATTACCGAAGAGCTAATGACAATGTCTATTCACTTAGACCTCTGAGCAACCTGCCAACTTTTAATCAAGTTTTAAAGGCAAAAGAACAAAACAAAAATTGAGAATGAACATTTTTACTCCTAACTATTGGAAGGTAAAGAGGCATGTCGACAACTGTTCAAATAACATCAGAACCGAGATGAGAACTTGTAAGCAGAGAAGCAAACACATTTTCAGCAAGGCAATTTTTTCTCTAGCCAACAAATTCTGTAAAACTCAACAAGAAACTGTGCTCCAAATCCATTTTTTCTACTAAAATTGCTTTGTTACAGCACAGTTGTAGCAAGACTGAAGAGTTCAAAACACATTTTCTTCTCTATAAAAGCTAAATAAGATGAGATTCAAGCATCTAACCGTTGAGTTTTCAATTTATTAAATATCTATTAATGCATGCTAATAATAAACTCTTGGCTAACAGTACTAATATTGTTTTCATTTCCTTGATGTTTCTATCCATTATACTATAAAAGGAATCCTTTCAGTCTTAACTGTTGGACATTTAACATAACCAAATCCAAGATGAAATCACCTCACTCAAGTCAGAGAAGAAAGAATTATTAGGAGTATCTGTCAATTCATGCAAAATGTATACAACAGCGAGAAGAAAACTGTTATTCTGAAATCAAGATTCAGACCGTATGAGCCGGCACTTTTCCTCTTTTACATGGACAACTCTGCCTCAAGCACTTAAAAATGCAGGGCCATGATTCAGTGTCTATGATGTAAAACAACAGTAGATCAAGGCCTATAACCAACGACGAAAAGAAGTATGCAGAAAGTTTATCAGCCCTCCACATTAAAGGGATAAATTATACTTCTTCTAAATTCCTTTCACCTTCACTTTTCTTTTTCCCTGAAGTCAATATTCATTCACTTTACCAGGACAGCTTTCAATTAACTATATTTTAACTTTCCTAGTGTAAGAAAAATTCATATACATATCTGTCCCATTCTCCTTCCTCTTTGACATTAGTACTTAATAGGGAAAGGAAAAAAGACTTCTTTAAGATAATCTTACTTACAGTAGACAAGTAATGATAACTGTTCCACTAATACCTTCAAGAAGTCCCCATCACAAATGC
Organism: Pseudorca crassidens; assembly: GCF_039906515.1. Lineage (NCBI taxonomy): Eukaryota > Metazoa > Chordata > Mammalia > Artiodactyla > Delphinidae > Pseudorca > Pseudorca crassidens. The sequence continues at coordinate 131,523,500 of NC_090298.1, read as the reverse complement.
AAATGCCAAAAAACATGAAGGATATGAGTTCATGAGTTTTCAACTTGTCGAAAAGACCGTATCTACACCAAACAAAACATTCGATTACTACTAATAAGGTAGCACCACCACAGTTTCAAACCTATTAACCATCTCCAAAGGATTGCACTTCCTGAAACCCCCTCCATTCATTCAATGATCTGAATGCCAAGGTATAGCACCATTGGGGAAAAAAATATTACAAGGAAAAAGCAGCTTGAGAAAGGATTAAGATAATTTTTAGGTGGAAGCAGACACAGTTCTCCAAACATCACACTATCAAAATATTTTTTCACTCAACTTTGGAAAAATACAGATGGAGCACGAACGATGCCACACCTTTTCTGCAGCAATTTGTGTGATTATACAGGACAGGGGCCCTTTCACTTAATCCTCTGAGCTTCTATCCTGTTCCGGGGCCTGGGCTAGAAGCTGAGGTTGGCCAGATGAAAATGACAACCTAAGGAGCTCCCAAGGAGCTCTGTCGATTGGGAGCAGACACAGGGAGAGCGATAAGAACAAATGAGTATGGTCACTACAGATGATGGGCAAGAGTACAGGATGCTATGGGATTAGCGTTGATGGAACAAGGATTCAAACCTAAGAAATCTGCCTCTAGACACCATCCAAGTTCAACACCACATGACCCTGTTTCCTCCCAGGTTCACACTGAGGGAGAAGTGACTTTCTGAAGCAAAATGAAGATGGTAAAGAAAGAAGGAGAAATGGAGGCTAGGCAGGCAAAATCAGCAGATATCTGTGAGGCCAAAAGGATTTATTCATGGGGAAAATGTAGGGAAGAGCTTTCCAAGCAAAGAGACAGTGCCTTATAATGAATTGTCCCTGTGCACCAGTAGCATTGGGGCCACTTCTCAGTGACATGTAGGCAGGCTGCCAGGACCAGAACCCCAAAACCATCAGAAGTCACCACTGACCATTAGCACTGGTCATTAACATTGTATTCCTCCACTGGTTGATATGTCTTGACATATAAAAGGCCAAAAGCACTGACGGGACCCTCTAATAATAAACTGCTCAAAGCATCCAGCAGGAAAAGAAAACACCAAGATGTCAGCTCACAAATGAAACTGCCTTTTTTTAACCCCACAACAAACCCCTTTCTCTTTCATCTCTTTCATCCAAGAACCCAATGAACTCCCCAGGTACACTTGTGTTCCTCCAGAAAGCTGATGATACCGTCTCTTCACAAGCCCAGATCATTTAACTGATGTGGCTCCTAAAAATATTACAGATTAATCCCGAAGAACAGACTGTGTTTTGCCATATTCATGTCAGATTTGTAAGTCAATGCCTTAGTCACACGTATCAACTTAAGGCAAAGGCAGGGTGCAAAATGAATTTCTCAGGAAGAGAAAGATACTAGTCGCTTGTAACTGAAAGTAGCAAAGCTTTCATTGGCGCTCTAAAAATAGAAGAAATCAGTTAGAACAGATATCTTTTGACAATAATAAAAATCACAGCTCATTTATTAATGTCACAAGGCATCCCCACCCCATGGATTTCCTATGATTTTATCAGAATCTGCTTTCAAGCAAAGGAAAAATACAGAAGTAGAACATTTCCAACTCTACTTCTGTGTCTTCCATCAGATTGAGACTTCCTCGAAGTCCGGAGGTGTATCTTCGGCATCTCTGTATCCCTTAGAATGTGCCTGACATGGCTCCATCCATGGAAAAGAAGGACAAGCACAAAGGCAAAGGCAAAGAGAACAGCAAGGGGAAGATGTGCCCAGCAAGTGTCACCGCTGCAGCTGCCACGCCACCTACTACAGTTTCCACATAATCATTCAGCAAATATTCATAGAACCGCTCCCCAGTGGACAATGAATTCCGTGACTGATGGGCAGTACAGTCTCCTTTGATATTTCTTAGGTGGCCCACAATGTCACTTTTGATCATTTTTTCAATTCACCATCCTTTCACCAGCCAAGGCGGAACCGGCCTACTCTCATCCTCTTATTTTGGCACACACTGCTCCGTGAGTAAATTCATTTTTTTTCCTTGAGGTCATTGCAAAAAATTTCCCTTGTTTCTTCCTCCCTGCAAGACTCTTATCCCTCCCTGAGCCTTTTTTTTTGAGTCTAGGCAGTTTTCAGCAATATCACCAGCTCAGTAAGGGCTCTTGGATAAAAGAGCTGTCTGCCTAAGCTCCTCAATTTATCAGAGCCTTCAGACATGAAAGAGTAAACCAATTCCTAGTCAGCAAAGTTGCATTACTGAAAAAAGCAAATAAAACCATCAAATGGATTACACGCAAGCCTTGAATCAAAAATTAAAGAATATGGGGAAACAAGGTACTTAATCAGTTAGGATGAGCACAATGTCCTCTTTACAGCCAGAAACCAACCAATTAAACAAACAACAAACAAGCATTCGATTCCTGATATTTACATAGCAAAAGATAATGGTCATTCATTCTAATGTCCCAGCTTAAAGTCTCCGGCTTAGTTCTTCAAATTCATTGAATCAGAATCATTAATTTTTTTAACTGTGTCAACTCATGCAAGGTCATTTTTTCCATTCAATCAGAAATTAGCTTTGTACCTTTACTAACGTGTACTTCTGCCAGTTATGATATTCAAAAGGGAGAGGGGACATTTGGGGTATCTATTAATATATCTACACTATTCAGTGCCATCTGACATAACAGAATGACATAAACGGAATAGAATCCATTTCCATTGTAAGTCAAGGACAACATATCTGATGTCTTTTTAGCATACTCTACATCTCACACTATGTAATCTAAATTGCTATTCAAATAAGAACTGCACAGTTAATGCCATTACATCCTCCTAATTAATCAATACTTTCCAGAAACTTACAGGAGAAAGCAAAGTTTTAAGTAAGCTGCTACCTATAAAGAGACCACAGGCATGTGTCACAAAAATGTGTTTTTGCAATTCTTTATTTAGACTGTACCTAAATAAGTTAGATAGATAGATCGACAGATCGAAAGACAGACATGCAGAGAAATGATAGATGGATAGATATAGGGCCAGACAGATATGAAAGAAAGATAGAGAGTTTCACATTAAGGCATCTCACTGCATAAATTGCTTCCTAGATATAAATTGGGCACTTTCAGTGTTAAAAATTTCAATGTTAAAAACGAGCACTTTCAGGTCAGTAGTCAATGCACTTAAATAGTAATAGGCTGTGTCTTGGTGCATGTGAGAGAGAGACAGAGAGAGAGGGAGGAAGGAAGAGAGAGAGAAAAGGGGAGGAAGAGAAGGAGAAGAAATGAGAGAATAAAAATCAGCTTCTCAAAACCCCTCAGTTACTCCCCAGGAGCAGCTCTCACACTGGAAGAACCTGTTTCCATCAAAACATTAATTGACATATACACACTACCAAATGTAAAATAGATAGCTAGTGGGAAGCAGCTGCATAGCACAGGGAGATCAGCTCGGTGCTTTGTGACCACCTAGAGGGGTGGGATAGGGAGGGTGGGAGGGAGACTCAAGAGGGAGGGGATATGGGGATATACGTATGCGTATAGCTGATTCACTTTGTTATACAACAGCAACTAACACAACATGTAAAGCAATTATGCTCCAATAAAGATGCTAAAAAAAATAACATTAACTAAACTGAATGTACAAAACTTGAGGACATGATCTGGTGACCATTTTTTACAACACTGGGTAATTGGGTCTTTTTCATAAATTATGAAAAATATGATGCCCAGATTTTTCATGTGGACTACTCACTACTTGCAGAAATATATTTGCCTTTAGGAATTTAATATGGGATTTTATGACCAAAAAAATGAATTTGTTCGTGCTCAAAATACTGAAAATGGTGCTATGCTAGCCATGCATTAATTAATTCATTCACACACTCATTCACCCATTCATCATTTATTTATTGGGTATGTTCTATGTGCCAGATCTACACAAATAGAGTTAAGGAAGCCTTTTCCTTCCTTACTTCTTTCCTCTGCTTCTTGCTTTGAACGAGCATGTATTAAGCATTTCTACTGCAAAACACTACAGTAAGTGTTATATTGGAAATGATGGTAAGACACACATTCCTCACTTCCACTGATTTCTCAAATAGCTGGGGGAAAACTATATAAACAGCTTTTATATTAGGGAGGATGAGCAAGCATTAGAGAGAGGTACTGTTAAAGCAAAGATCTGTAACACAGTAGAGGAAGAGATTTATGTGTCTGGAAATGGAACATTTAACTTGACAAGAAAAAGATAAGAGAGCTTTCAGTAGCAAAGAACATTCAAGGTAGAGGGGACTTCACTTGCAAGTACCTGCAAGTGTGAGAATGTCCATGTTCAGGGAATGATTTTGTTGAGTGATATCCTAACCAATCTAACCTAACCAATGCCACCCAGACTTCCCTTTTGTTCTGGTACCATTCCTTTTCAATGGAATACTGCCATTGATCCAGGGGTATATGGAAACACAGAACAAAGATGCCAAATTCTTGGTTTTTAAGCATCAAAACCACAGTCCACATGGCATCCAGGTATTGCACGACTCACTCAAGTTACCTCACACAGTCTCTGCACAAATGTCTTCTTTTCCTACCTTACTTTCCTTCACTGCACTCACGACCACCTGAGTATTTCTTTACTGTCTGTCTCCACCAGCTCCACCTAGAACAGAGCTCCATGAAACTGGTGTACTTGTCTTCTCAATAGCTTCCTTCCATTCATTCATTTACTCATTCAATCAATTAAAATGAATCAAGCTGCAACTGCAGGAATGATACTGTGTTAGAAGCTAGAAATATACAAAATAATGAGACAGCATCCCTATTTTTAAAGAGTATGTCATTCACAAAGGTGAGTGTTTTGGTTATCTATTCCTCTATAACAATCTACTCCACAACTTAGTGGCTGGACCCAACACGTTGTTATTATTATTATTATTATATTTTGCAATTCTACTGGTCAAGAATTAGGACAAACCGTAGAAGGATAAGCTCATTTCTGCTCCATGAAGTCTGGGGTCTGAAACAACTGAGGACTGACTGGTCAGCTTTCTCTCTCTTCACATGGCCTTCCTATGTGGCTAGTTGAAGTCTCCTCACAGCGAGGATGCCTCAGGGTCCTTGGACCTCAACACACTGGCCCTAAACTCCTAGAGATCAAAGTGGAAGCTGCCAGTCCTTTTAATGGTGAGGCCCAGAAGTGCCCTAGCATCATTTCCATAGTCACAGGCAAGTCCAGAGTGGAGGAAAGGGGACATAAATCCAACCTCTCAATGGGATGAGTGTCAAAGAATTTAAAGCATCTTTAATCCACCACAGTGAGATAAACCTGTCCCCAAACAACTGTGTCATGAAGCAAAATGGAAAGCACCGATAAGGCAGCAATGTCATCATCAAAAGCAAGTCTTGGTTGTCTGAGAGACATGATTTGAGTCCTGATTCCACTGCATACTAGGTATGTGACACTGGATAAATTAGTTAACCACTCTGAATTTTTGTTTCCTCATCTATAAAAAGGGGATAATAACTATATCCAACTTCATAGAGCTGTTTTGAAAATGAAATGAGATTTCACTCATACACATACACACATGCACTCACAAACACCTGACCTTGCAGACACACATGTACACACACCTACCCACAAGCACACACACACAGAGCACACACACGGTCCAAACATTAGGAAATGGCAAACACTCAAAGAATGTTAGTTGTTTGTACCATAAATAAAGTACATAAAAATGACTTTTTCATGTCTCCATAATTTTTTTCTTCGTATTTTCAAATATGTGCTTTTGAAGTAACCACATCTACAAAGATGATTGGGAACAATGGAAATTCTCCTTGAGCAAAAAAAATCAAACTGAGTTATCAGCTGCTCAAGAAGGAGAGGTTAAAAGGTTGAACAGAAAAGAAAAAGAAATGAGGCAAGAAAATAATTACCTACATGATAGGGTCCTAGAAGAAACAGAATAGATCTAAGCAGGCAGTAGCTTTAGGAGAATATTATTTTCATATCTCTTTATTCTGTGTTACACAGAGAATTCTGAGCGAATTCCCTTAGAGATAAAGAAATGGCATGATAAGATAGCAGTGGTGGGTCTGTGGGCAAAGTTTGAGTGTAAACTCTTAGAACCAAAGAGAAAATTGGTGATTCAAGACCAATGACTTTTAAAAATCACCTGAAAATTTTATAGAGAATCAGAACATAACAGGATGTGTATGAAAGTCCTTCACAAACCACAAGGGATAAGGATGGGTAAAACATAAAGAAGATAGAGCCGGAAAAGCCTCCACCAACCTACAAGTGCATACGTTAGCACAATAAACACATACAAGTTTCAAAGAGTGAGAAAAGAATATTCCCTTCTTTTTAGAATTTTACTCACTTTTAAAAATCTGTTTAACAAAAATCTAAAGGAAACCACTACAAAGTGGCTGATTTCTGATTTTATACTGACTTATCTGGGCAATAGGTCAATAGATTATCTAGTATGTACTCCAATTGAGTTAGAAATTATAATAAAATTAACATCACTAAATTTCTACATTCATGAAAAACATCATGATACGGTTAAACACTCTTAAGTTTTCCTCCAATTTCTGAAAGTTACCATCAGTAACATTCTTAAGGGAGGTTCAAAAGTTGTAGTTATGACTTCATGCTGGGGATGACCCCCAGAATGTGGACTTCACCCTCAGGCATTATCTTTCATGGTTGGCCACAGAACTAATTACTTTACCAACCAAGAAAACTCCAAGTTCCATTCTTCCCAGGTTTATATGTGAAATTTTAAAAAGGCAAACTTATTCAGACGAAAGCACATGGGCAAGAAGCCAAGAAAAGTGAGCCCTTAGGACAGAAGGACATCAAAGATAAGAGACAGACAGCAATGCCCTGAAGAGTCGCCATAATTCAGATGGGAGTCTTTCCTGGTCCTCTATGAACCCTGGCTTGGCATGAAAGATGGGTCTGCAGATAATGAATTAGTTTTGCTAGGATCTTTTAGCCTCTATCTCCCAGGGGGTTGTATGAAATACAAAAAGTCATCTGATATCTTCCTAAAAGTTTCCCATCTTATCATCAGGATGGTTACAACTATGAAATTTCTATAAGCTCTATTTCTCTATTTTCTAGTCTAAGGTTAAGTAGGGTGAAAGCCTAAACATTCATGGAGGAAAGGGATGGTAATAATATTGTTCATTGTTATAACTTCATTTTGGTCAAAATGAAAATGAAAGGGAAGGTCATCTGTAAAACCAGTCATGGGCCTTATAACTTGACCCCTTAATTTTTCTTCTCAATCCACTGAGAAGGCATATACCCCACACCTTTCTACTACAGTCATTAAATTACTAAACTACAAAGATTACATAAAAGGCAGCAGGTATGTGGAATTTGTGGATAAAAATCTGGTAATAGTTACTATAAATTGTGAAATGAACATGCCAAGTGCTTCCTATGCCTCATCTCACTGAAGTCAAAGCAAGTTAACTCCACTTTAAAGATGAAGGCACTGGATGGTAAAATAACTGCTGTCATCAAGCAGCATAGAATGGATAACCCAGAATTAACCAGGAGTTCTGTAATACTCCTGTAATATATAAAAAATGCTCCTAGGATGATGTTTTAAAATGCCCTGAGCAGAAAAAAAACAGTTTACTCATAGAAGCAAAGCTTAATTTATCTTAGGATAATGTTTTTAACTGAGTATGTGAACTTAGGTTAGTCACTGCCCTTCTTTAGCTTATATGCTGTGCTGTTGGCAGCATTTATAATGTAAGGGATGGAGGCACCGAACTTCCTCAATGACGTTTTGGTAGAAGGCAATTAAGAAGTGACTGGATGCAATGGCTGTAAGGTCATTTCCCTCTCTCTCTCTCATTACTAAAGAATCTACTTTCCCTCCATCACTGTAAGAAGGCTTTTGTTAATGCATGACACCTCCTTCCAGTATCCTTGAGTCACAACTTTCTTCTAATATGTTATAAACAGCCTTGTTTATAAAAATAAAACCACACACTAAGCCTTAGCAACGCCCTCTGGCAATTAACAAACTTGCTTAAGACTGGTTTTGACTCACTAATTGTAGGAAGAACTTAATTACGGAAAATGGAGGATGTACAGAGAGGAGGGGAAATATAGCACAACGTAAGTTTAAAAAAAAATACAAGACTTTAGAAAGGCAGAAAGGTGGGAAGCTGCCAGTTGAAGGGACAGGGGCTGCACGCAAAGCAGGAATGCAAAGTCAAAAGGAACAACACACGGCTTCCCAGGTGGCGCAGTGGTTGAGAGTCCGCCTGCCTATGCAGGGGACACGGGTTCGTGCCCCGGTCCGGAAGGATCCCAACTGCCGCAGAGCGGCTAGGCCCGTGAGCCATGGCCGCTGAGCCTGCGCGTCCGGAGCCTGTGCTCCGCAACGGGAGAGGCCACAACAGTGAGAGGCCCGCATACCGTGAAAAAAAAAAAAAAAAAAAAAACTGAATTAACGCCAAACGCAATCAGATACTTTTACCCATTAATTAATTGGAAGATTCTTCTGTGATGCTGTACTAATTTTATTAAAATTCTATGTGTTAGTCCATTTTCATGATTATATAATTGCTTATCTGAACTGATAACACCCACCACTGCTAGACACTAACAAGCATCCTTTGAAAACATGTAACTTTGCTTTAGTCAGTGATCTTCTGGTTATTTAAAAAACGCTCAAACTAATTTAAGCAAAAGTAAGGCATTTTCTGGCTCATGTAACCATGATTTCTGGGGTTTCTTTCTTCCCCCCAACCCCAAGCTTTGAGGAATAAAGAAGAGTCTCATACTCCCAAAACACATGGACTAAACACGATTAGTAAGAAATGATAAAGGGATAGCTCTCCCACAGGACTTACATGAAATATGAAAAAATCATATTTGCTATATAAGTTTCAACATAAACTTTCTGAAGTTTCTGAACTTTCTGACACAATGGGAAAAAATATTTGCAGTACATCTGACTGACAAGTGGTTAACATCCCTAATATATAAAGAGTCATGAAATACAGAAGAAAAAGCCATCAACATAGAAAAATGGGTAGAGATGTGAACAGAAAAATCACAAAAAAATAAAATGCAAGTAGCATTTAAACACTTGTAAATATGTTCAACTTTGCTAATAAGAGAGATGTGAGTTAAAACTGCACTGAGAGTACTTCCCTGGTGGCGCAGTGGTTAAGAATCCAGCTGCCAACGCAGGGGACATGGATTTGATCCCTGATCCGGTAAGATCCCACATGCCGCGGAGCAACTAAGCCTGTGTGCCACAGCTACTGAGCCTGTGCTCTAGAGCCCGCGAGGCACAACAACTGAGCCCACGTGCCACAACTACTGAGCCTGTGCTCTACAGCCTGTGCTCCACCACAAGAGAAGCCACTGCAGTGAGAAGCATGTGCACCACAACGAAGAGTAGCTCGCAGCAACTAGAGAAACCCCGAGAGCAGCAACTACAGAAACCCCAAACACAGCAACAAAGACCCAACACAGACAAAAATTTTAAAAAATGTGAATAAATTTATATTTTAAAAAAACTGCACTGAGATGCTGTTTTCTCACCTATCAAATTGCAAAAAATTCAGAAGTTTGAAAAGGCTATTGGCAAAGTTGTAGGGAAACAGCCACTGACCTCCACGTACGTGCACAGACACACACACACACACACACACAAATATACATGTATGTATGTGTGTACTGAAATTTATCTTCTCAGGGCAGGGAGAAAAAAGAATGAAATGGACAAAAATGGGTGTTCTCTAGATCTGACTTTTGCATCATGTGACTGTACAAATTGTTATTTTTTAACTACAAAAACATCACCTCAAAATACCAAGCTATTCTGTGGATATCAACAAATTGATTCTAAAGTTTACATGGAAACTTTACATGGAAAAACAATGAGAAGAAGAAAAAAGTTGGAAGCCAGATACTACTCAACTTCAACTACTTATACTTACTATAAAGCCACAGTAATCTAGACAGGATGGTACTGGTGAAAGAATAGACACATAGGTCAATGGAACAAAAAAGAGAGCCCAGAAATAGATACACCAAATATAGTCAACTGATTTTTGACAAAGGAGCGAAGGCAATGGAGAAAGAATAGTCTTTTCAACAAATCGTTCTGGATACACTGGATGTGCATATACAAAGGTCTGAATCTATACTCAGAACTCACACCTTTCACAAAAAAGTTAACTTAAAATGGATCATAGACCTAAATATAAAATGTAATAATGTAAAACTTCTATAAGAAAACATGAGAAAGTCTAGATGAACTTAGGTTTGACAATGAGTTTTAAGATACAACACCAGGAGAGGACTGGGGTTGGTGGCGTGAACGCAGCCTGCAGGGGGTTAGTGCACCACGGCTAGCCGGGAGGGAGTACGGGAAAAAGTCTGCACCTGCCGAAGAGGCAAGAGACTTTTTCTTCCCTCTTTGTTCCTGGTGCGCGAGGAGAGGGGATTAAGAGCGCTGCTTAAAGGAGCTCCAGAGACGTGTGCGAGCCGCGGCTAAAAGCGCGAACCCCAGAGACGGGCGCAAGCCGCGGCTAAAACCACGGACCCCAGAGACGGGTGCGAGCTGCGGCTAAAAGCGCGGACCCCAGAGATGGGCAGGAGATGCTAAGGCTGCTGCTGCCGCCACTAAGAAGCCTGTGTGAGAGAATAGGTCACTATCCACACCTCCCTTCCGGGAAGTCTGAGCAGCCCACCACTGCCAGGGTACCGGGATCCAGGGACAACTTCCACAGGACAACGCACAGTACTCCTCAGGCTGATGCAACATCACGCTGGCCTCTGCCGCCGCAGGCTCGCCCCGCATCCGCACCCCTCCCTTCCCCTGGCCTGAGTGACCCAGAGCCCCCGAATCAGTGGCTCCTTTAACCCCGTCCTGTCTGAGCGAAGAACAGACGCCCTCCGGCGACATACACACAGAGGCGGGGCCAAATCCAAAGCTGAGCCCCTGGGAACTGTGAGAACAAAGAAGAGAAATGGAACTCTCTCCCAGCAGCCTCAGAAGCAGAGGATTAAAGCTCCACAATCAACTTGATGTACCCTGCATCTGTGGAATACCTGAATAGACAACAAATCATCGCAAATTGAGGAGGTGGACTTTGAGAGCAAGATTTATGATTTTTTCCCCTTTTCCTCTTTTTGTGAGTATGTATGTGTATGCTTCTGTGTGAGATTTTGTCTGTATAGCTTTGCTTTCACCATTTGTCCTAGGGTTCTATCCATCCGTTGTTTTTTTTCTTTTAAAAAAAATTTTTTTTCTTAATATTATTTTTTATTTTAATAACTTTATTTTATTTTATCTCCTTCCTTCCTTCCTTCCTTTCTTTCTTCCTTCCTTCCTTTCTCCCTCCCTCATCCCTCCCTCCCTCCCTTCCTCCCTCCCTTCCTTCCTTCCTTCTTTTTCTCCCTTTTATTCTGAGTCGTGTGGATGAAAGGATCTTGGTGCTACAGCCAGGAGTCAGTGCTGTGCCTCTGAGGTGGGGGAGCCAACTTCAGGACACCGGTCCACAAGAGACCTCCCAGCTCCACATAATATCAAATGGTGAATATCTCCCAGAGATCTCCATCTCAACACCAGCACCCAGCTTCACTCAACGACCAGCAAGCTACAGTGCTGGACACCCTATGCCAAACAACTAGCAAGACAGGAACACAACCCCACCCATTAGCAGAGAGGCTGCCTAAAATCATAATAAGTCCACAGACACCACAAAACACACCACCAGACGTGGACCTGATCACCAGAAAGACAAGATCCAGCCTCATCCACCAGAACACAGGCACTAGTCCCCTCCACCAGCAAGCCTACACAACACACTAAACCAACGTTAGCCACTGGGGACAGACACCAAAAACAACAGGAACTACGAACCTGCAGCATGCAAAAGGGAGACCACAAACACAGTAAGATGAGCAAAATGAGAAGACAGAAAAACACACAGCAGATGAAGGAGCAAGATAAAAACCCACCAGACCCAACAAATGAAGAGGAAATAGGCAGTCTACCTGAAAAAGAATTCAGAATAATGATAAAGTAAAGATAATCCAAAATCTTGAAAATAGAATAGAGAAAATGCAAGAAGCATTTAACAAGGACCTAGAAGAACTAAAGATGAAACAAGCAACAATGAACAATACAATAAATGAAATTAAAGATAACCTAAATGGGATCAACAGCAGAATAACTGAGGCAGAAGAACGGAAAAGTGACCTGGAAGATAAAATACGGGAAATAACTACTGCAGAGCAGAATAAAGAAAAAAGAATGAAAAGAACTGAGGACAGTCTCAGAGACCTCTGGGACAACATTAAATGCACCAACATTCGAATTATAGGGGTTCCAGAAGAAGAAGAGAAAAAGAAAGGGACTGAGAAAATATTTGAAGAGATTATAGTTGAAAACTTCCCTAATATGGGAAAGGAAATAGATAATCAAGTCCAGGAAGCACAGAGAGTCCCATACAGGATAAATCCAAGGAGAAATACGCCAAGACACATATTAATCAAACTGTCAAAAATTAAATACAAAGAAAGCATATTAAAATCAGCAAGGGAAAAACAACAAATAACACACAAGGGAATCCCCATAAGGTTAACAGCTGAACTTTCAGCAGAAACTCTGCAAGCCAGAAGGGACTGGCAGGACATATTTAAAGGGATGAAGGAGAAAAACCTACAACCAAGATTACTCTACCCAGCAAGGATCTCATTCAGATTTGATGGAGAAATTAAAACCTTTACAAAGAATCAAAAGCTGAGAGAGTTCAGCACCACCAAACCAGCTATACAACAAATGCTAAAGGAACTTCTCTAGGCAAGAAACACAAGAGAAGGAAAACACCTACAATAACAAACCCAAAACAATTAGGAAAATGGGAATAGGAACATACATATCGATAATTACCTTAAAGGTAAATGGATTAAATACTCCCACCAAAAGACACAGACTGGCCGAATGGATCAAAAACAAGACCCATATATATGTTGTCTACAACAGACCCACTTCAGACCTAGAGACACATACAGACTGAAAGTGATGGGATGGAGAAAGATATTCCATGCAAATGGAAACCAAAAGAAAGCTGGAGTAGCAATTCTCATATCAGACAAAACAGACTTTAAAATAAAGACTATTAGAAGAGACAAAGAAGGACACTACATAATGATCAAGGGACCGATGCAAGAAGAAGATAGAACAATTGTAAATATTTATGCACCCAACATAAGCGCACCTCAATATATAAGGCAAATACTAACAGCCATAAAAGGGGAAATCAACAGTAACACATTCATAGTAGGGGACTTTAACACCCCATTTTCACCAATGGACAGATCATCCAAAATGAAAATAAATAAGGAAACACAAGCTTTAAATGATACATTAAACAACATGGACTTAATTGATATTTATAAGACATTCCATCCAAAAACAACAGAATACACATTTTTCTCAAGTGCTCATGGAACATTCTCCAGGATAGATCATATCTTGGGTCACAAATCAAGCCTTGGTAAATTTAAGAAAATCTGAAATTGTATCACGTATCTTTTCCAACCACAACGCTATGAGACTAGATATCAATTACAGGAAAATATCTGTAAAAAATACAAACACATGGAGGCTAAACAATACACTATTTAATAACGAAGTGATCACTGAAGAAATCAAAGAGGAAATCAAAAAATACCTAGAAACAAATGACAATGGAGATACGACGACCCAAAACCTATGGGATGCAACAAAAGCAGTTCTAAGAGGGAAGTTTATAGCAATACAATCCTACCTTAAGAAACAGGAAACATCTCGAATAAACAACCTAACCTTGCACCTAAAGCAATTAGGGAAAGAAGAAGAAGAAAACCCCAAAGTTAGCAGAAGGAAAGAAATCATAAAGATCAGATCAGAAATAAATGAAAAAGAAATGAATGAAATGATAGCTAAGAACAATAAAACTAAAAGCTGGTTCTTTGAGAAGATAAACAAAATTGATAAACCATTAGCCAGACTCATCAAGAAAAAAGGGAGAAGACTCAAATCAATACAATTAGAAACAAAAAAGGAGTAGTAACAACTAACACTGCAGAAATACAAAAGATCATGAGAGATTACTACAAGCAACTCTATGCCAATAAAAAGGACAACCTGGAAGAAATGGACAAATTCTTAGAAATGCACAACCTGCCAAGACTGAATCAGGAAGAAATACAAAATATGAACAGACCAATCACAAGCACTGAAATTGAAACTGTTATTAAAAATCTTCCAACAAACAAAAGCCCAGGACCACATGGCTTCACAGGCGAATTCTATCAAACATTTAGAGAAGAGCTAACACCTATCCTTCTCAAACTCTTCCAAAATATAGCAGAGGGAGGAACACTCCCAAACTCACTCTACGAGGCCACCATCACCCTGATACCAAAACCAGACAAGGATATCACAAGGAAAGAAAACTACAGGCCAATATCACTGATGAGCATAGATGCAAAAATCCTCACCAAAATACTATCAAACAGAATCCAACAGCATATTAAAAGGATCATACACACCAGAAAACTACTAAAGCTAATCAATGAATTTGGTAAAGTAACAGGATACAAAATTAATGCACAGAAATCTCTGGCATTCCTAGACACTAATGATGAAAAATCTGAAAGTGAAATCAAGAAAACACTCCCATTTACCATTGCAACAAAAAGAATAAACTATCTAGGAATAAACCTACCTAAGGAGACAAAAGACCTGTATGCAGAAAATTATAAGACACTGATGAAAGAAATTAAAGGTGATACAAATAGATGGAGAGATATACCATGTCCTTGGATTGGAAGAATCAATATTGTGAAAAATGATTCTAGTACCCAAAGCAATCTACAGATTCAATGCAATCCCTATCAAACTACCACTGGCATTTTTCACAAAACTAGAACAAAAAATTTCACAATTTGTATGGAAACACAAAAGACCCCGAATAGCCAAAGCAATCTTGAGAACAAAAAACGCAGCTGGAGGAATCAGGCTTCCTGACTTCAGACTATACTACAAAGATACAGTACTCAAGACAGTATGGTACTGAAACAAAAACAGAAAGATAGATCAATGGAACAGGATAGAAAGGCCACAGATAAACCCACACACATATGGTCACCTTATCTTTGATAAAGGAGTCAGGAATGTACAGTGGAGAAAGAACAGCCTCTTCAATAAGTGGTGCTGGGAAAATTGGACAGGTATATGTAAAAGTGTCAGGTTAGATCACTCCCTAACACCATACACAAAAATAAGCTCAAAATGGATTAAAGACCTAAATGTAAGGCCAGAAACTTTCAAACTCTTAGAGGAAAACATAGGCAGAACACTCTATGACATAAATCACAGCAAGATCCTTTTTGACCCACCTCCTAGAGAAATGGAAATAAAAACAAAAATAAACAAATGGGACATAATGAAACTTCAAAGCTTTTGCATGCCAAAGGAAACCATAAACAAGACCAAAAGACAACCCTCACAATGGGAGAAAATATTTGCAAATGAAGCAACTGACAAAGGATTAATCTCCAAAATTTACAAGCAGCTCATGCAGCTCAATAACAAAAAAACAAACAACCCAATCCAAAAATGGGCAGAACACCTAAACAGACATTTCTCCAAAGAAGATATACAGACTGCCAACAAACACATGAAAGAATGCTCAACATCATTAATCATTAGAGAAATGCAAATCAAAACTACAATGAGATATCATCTCACACCAGTCAGAACGGCCATCATCAAAAAATCTACACACAATAAATGCTGGAGAGGGTGTGGAGAAAAGGGAACACTGTCGCACTGCTGGTGGGAATGTGAACTGGTACAGCCACTATGGAGAACAGTATGGAGGTTCCTTAAAAAACTACAAATAGAACTACCATATGACCCAGCAATCCCACTACTGGGCATATACCCTGAGAAAACCATAATTCAAAAAGAGTCATGTACCAAAATGTTCATTGCAGCTCTATTTACAATAGCCAGGAGATGGAAACAACCTAAGTGTCCATCATCGGATGAATGGATAAAGAAGATGTGGCACATATATACAATGGAATATTACTCAGCCATAAAAAGAAACCAATTGAGCTATTTGTAATAAGATGGATGGATCTAGAGTCTGTCATACAGAGTGAAGTAAGTCAGAAAGAGAGAGACAAATACCGTATTCTAACACATATATACGGAATTTAAGGGAAAAAAATGTCATGAGGAACCTAGGGGTAAGACAGGAATAAAAACACAGACCTACTAGAGAATGGACTTGAGGATATGGGGAGGGGGAAGGGTAAGCTGTGACAAAGTGAGAGAGTTGCATGGACATATATACACTACCAAACGTAAAATATATAGTGAGTGGGAAGCAGCCACATAGCACAGGGAGATCAGCTCGGTGCTTTGTGACCACCTAGACGGGTGGGATAGGGAGGGTGGGAGGGAGGGAGATGCAAGAGGGAAGAGATATGGGAACATATGTATATGTATAACTGATTCACTTTGTTAAAAAGCAGAAACTAACACACCATTGTAAAGCAATTATACTACAATAAAGATGTAAAAAAAAATAAAGATACAACACCAAAAGCACAATGCATGAAAGAAAAAATTAATAACTTCCATTCTATTAAAATTAAAATCTACTGGTCTGTGAAAAACTGTCAAAATATCAAAGAACAGGTTACAGACTTGGCGAAAATATTTGCAAACTATGTATCTGATAAACAAGAGATGGGAAAGTTGAATAATTAAAGCACAGGGGATTTTTAGAGTAGTGAAACTATTCTGTGTGATACTATGATGACGGATATATGCTATCCATTTATCAGAACGAACAGCACAAAGAGTGAACCTTAATGTATGTACATTTTCAAAAATCACAGAGGAAATTGGGGGATCCCAAGAAACAATGCATTCTATAACAAGAGAATCTAACCATAATACAAATATATGAAACAACGTCACTGAAGGTAGTTGGGGAAAAGGGTGCTGATGTGAGCAATTTTGGAAATGGAGTACACTATACTGTAGTTGACAAAGTTGATTCTCAAGAGGATATGAGCAAACAATTATGGTACTGCTATACATGTTTACTAGAATTGAACAATTAAGTAAATGGATGGTGGATGTTAGGAAACAAGTTTCTCACTGTTAGAGTAGAAATCTACAGATAAGCAAGGGGCAGCGGTTAGAATGATCCATGTGGAATAGATTAGAGTTGGAGACATAAGTATAAACTCAGGTTTAGCTTAATACAGATACAGATGGTTACATGTAGAAGTATTTATAGTTATGTGTATATACACAGGTTAGTATGCATCTCTTTCTTCTGTTAGCTGAGAGGCCTAAAAGAAACAACACCCAAATAGCAATGAGCACACCTAGAACCCAGATCTTGTTTTTTTTTTTTTTTTTTTTTTTTGCAGTATGCGGGCCTCTCACTGTTGTGGCCTCTCCCGCCGTGGAGCACAGGCTCCGGACACGCAGGCCCAGCGGCCATGGCTCACAGGCCCAGCCGCTCCGCGGCATGTGGGATCTTCCAGGACCGGGGCACGAACCAGTGTCCCCTGCATCGGCAGGCGGACTCTCAACCACTGCGCCACCAGGGAAGCCCCAGATCTTGGTTTTTAATATCAATCCTCAATCAAAGGAACTGGGACTCTTTAGTGAAATGGCTGATTCTAGCGCTAGGTCAGGAAACACATGAGACTAAAGAATCCATGGTAAGGAAGTGCTGAAAAAATTAACTTAATGGGGATATGCCAAGGGGACATAGGAGCCAACTGAAAGAACTCTCAAAAGCTGGAAAAATTTGAACAACCAAAATATATAAAATAGTAGTGGATTATAATGCAAAATATGAAATAAATATCCATGAGTCCATACTGATATAAAAATAATTGAATAAATTAATAATTGGAAGCAGAAAGAGAAACATTTTGAATATTTATTTACCAATTCATTTAAAAATAATAATGAACCCATTATGCATTAACACAAATATTGTTATGAAAAATAGCTATTTTTCCAAAACTAAAAAACAGTAATGAAAAGACTGGGTTGTTTTGCATTTCTGCAAATCTCTTTAATAGCTGGCTTAATAGAAGAGAACTTGATTCTCTTATAAGCTTCTGCATGCAATCTGTGGTGATACCACTTGTCAAACAGATTCCGGAAAACTCCACTGTATATAAGAGAATGAGGATGAAAAAGGCAACTCACATCTTAGTATTATTATGAAAACAGTCTTGATCTCATGGATCCCTTGAGAGTGTCTCAGAGATGCCCTGTCATGTGTCCCCAGACCACACTTTGAGAACTGCTAGTCTAGAACTACCAATTTACAAGATACGCAGAGGAACATAATTAATGACACCATAGGCAGACCAATGGCCAAATACAGATTATGGAAAACTGCAGGACTATGACCTAGTTTCTTCAACAAGTAAATTATGAGAAAACAGAATAGATAGACACTTAAGAGACTTATTCACCAAGTGCAAAGTGAAGATCTTGTTTAAATCCTGATTTGAACAAACATTATTTTAAAAAGGATTTATGGGACAATTGGTGAAATTTAAACACTAATTAGATATTTTATAATACTTAAGAATTGTTCAGATCTTTTAAGTGGGACACCGACATTCTGTTTACTTTTACAAAAAATGCTTACCTTTTAAAATGTAAGCCTAGTTTGCTGAAATAGTTACAGATAAATGATACAACATTCGAGACGCTTCAGAATAATCCACAGAACAGAGGAGAGAATGTGGATAAGAGATGAGGTTGGGTAATGAGTTCACACACTTGACTGCACTATTTTCTCTAATTTTGTAATGTTCCAAGTTTTTCATAATAAAAAAAGGAAAGAAAAAAAAAGCTGAGGTCTCCAGATAGGTGCAGGGGAACTCAGTGCCCAGCAGGCCAAATGCCTTTCTGAAGTCCCCACATGCACTCTGAACATGAGAGCTGAGGCCAGTACAACACACCACAGGATAGCCACTGACTCAGAAACGACTATTCAAGGAGACATGAAAGGGTTTTTGCTGATTTCTGCATAAGGAAAGCAGGCTGAATTATGTTAAGTGAGCTTTTATTCTGATTGTTTTTATGACAACAGGCCTTCTAAGCTTTTCTGTTCTGTGCTACAATACAGGAGTTGGGACCTGAAAGGGGCTGTCGGTATGAGAGGTTCATGGAAAGAAGCGGGGCTACTGGATGCCATGACTGATACTCATCTCTGGGTAAATTTGGGGAGGCACTGCATTATAAACACATTTTATCATGTTCATGCCAAATAAGAAATTACATATGTAAAGCTCCTATATAGTGAAAAATACCATAAATACATTTAATCAAGTAACATAAGAGTGTATGTATAACATCTGTAATAAACAGTTGATATTTGTAATATAAATAGCATTTATCATGCTCCATACTACATGCTATGGACTAAAATGTGTCCTGCCTAAAACTAATATGGAGAAGACCTAACCCACAATGTGACCATATTTGGAGGAAGGGCGTATATGGACTTTATTACAGTTAAATGAGGTCATAAGGGGGGGGCGCCTTATCTGATACAATTCTTGCACTTATAAGAAAAGACACCGGAGAGCTCCCTCTCTATGTACACTCAGAGGAAAGGCCATGTGAGGATTGTAGCTAGAAAGCAGCTCTCTGCAAGCCAGGAAGCAAGCTCCCATGAGAAACCACCCTGCAAGACTTGGACGCTGGAATTCCAGCCTCAGGACTATGACAGATAAATTTTTGTGGTTTAAACCACCCAGTCTATAGTGTTCTGTTATGGCAGCCCAAGCAGACTAATACACTAAGAAACACTATGTAGTAATGAAAATATGTTTGTCACGTATTGCTAAGGAAAAACACAGCATGTCACAAACAATATGCTAAATATGATCCCATTTATGCAAAGACCAAACAAAACAGAAACAAAGCAATAAAAACAATACCTATGTGTGCATATGTGCATTACATGGTTCTGGATGATTCTGTGAACAGTAAATGAGTATGCTTTCCCCCAAACTCCTTTTTCTGCTCTAACCTCACCTCAGGTACATCATTCCCCTTAAGGTAAAGATGTCACAGCAGAACTGGGGACAGAAAAAGATGTCTAATTCTGGACATTTCAGTTTTTAAAAGCTGAGATCCACATGTAAAATCCTTGCAAAACACTTCCTGTTTGTTGTCTTCTGTCCTAGAAGAGGGTATAGGGGAACACCTCTCCCTGGATAGGAGAACAAGAGAAAAGGAAACAACAGTATGACATACTAGTCTTAATCTCTGAGGGCTTTCTACCGTGCCCTCTCCCCCAAGGTTCACTTTAAGGGGATGGGAGAATGAGAGCTCTCTGATAAGCACAAGGTTTGAGAGCAGAAATGCCCTGTGAACAATGGCAGTGAGCATTTCCAAAGGAGGATTTCACTCTATCAAGAAGAGGGATAGGGCTTCCCTGGTGGCGCAGTGGTTGAGAGTTCGCCTGCCGATGCAGGGGACACGGGTTCATGCCCCGGTCCGGGAAGATCCCACATGCCGCGGAGCGGCTGGGCCCGTGAGCCATGGCCGCTGAGCCTGCGCGTCCGGAGCCTGTGCTCCGCAACGGGAGGGCCACAAAAGTGAGAGGCCTGCGTACCGCAAAAAAAAAAAAGAAGAGGGATAGCTGGATGTGGGGGATGAGGGGAGATGAGAGGTACAGAAGTTCCCAGGTACCCTCCCCCCAGCTTCCATGTCCTTGAAGAATTCTTCCTCATTAGCAGAGGAGGAAGAAAGTCCACACACCTGAAGGGTCGCACATGGACCAGCAGATAGCAACATAAACACTATGGCCAAGGACCAAATGGGACTGCCAGTACCTAACTGGATGCCCAGGGAGGGGGGCATAGCTAAAGTGGGTTGGACGATGCACGCCCTAGAAAATTCTAGAGTGAACAGCCCTCATGGGGTCCAGCTGTCGCCTCACTCCAGAAACCACGACCCTCCTTAAATTCCCAGCATTTATATAAGCCACCAGGAAGAAGGACAAGCAAGGGGAAACTTAATTGTCAGGACTTTAACTTGAAGAAGAGTTTTGCTGGGATTGACGATAATTGTGTTTTCTGCCATTTCACAAAAGGGCAATCAAAATAGTAATTATAAAGAGAAATGGTGTGTGTATGTGCGTGTGTGTAAACATTGCTAAAAAAGAAACAGTGGTTCTCTGGGTGGGGAGGGCAGAGAAGGAAGGAACAATCTCACTTGTACCAGCATTTATACTCCTGTAAATTGTTTCCGTTTTTCACACTGAGCCCATATCACTTTAGTGATAAAGGTTTTCTGTTTAAGAAACAATGATGAAAGCCCAAGTTTCTCAGAAACAGTTCTATGGGCCACTGGTGGGGCACCTGCCCCGGTGTGTTTACCATGTGACACTACGTCTTCATCGTAAACGTGGTGTCAGAGAAAACAGTAACACGGGAGCCCTGGTGACATTTCTTGTCACAAAGAAGAAAAGATGTAACTATAAAAAAAATTAAAGAATTGTCAAAGGTATCTGACATGAGCTATATAGTGTATAAAACATGTCACAGTACTGCCTATTCTACAATCATCTAAACACTAATTTTTGACAAAGACAGGAAGAAACATTAACAAGTAAAACACTTAAGTACCATTCTATGGCAAGTCTACAAAAGACCAGCTCCTCAGCAGGACCCTGCCCTCTATCCCCACCACAAAATTAATCATATTTCACCTATCATATACTTTTTATCCTCTTCATGCTTACCAACACATATAGACAACTGCATTTCTAAAAAGCCCAGGGAGCTGTGATTGTTACTTTAAGTTCAATATTTACATGTAGTATAGGTCTAAGAAACACTCACTTCAAATCCATAAATGTTTACTGGGCACCTTTTATGTGCAGCCTATTGGTATTGGAGGAGCACAAAGATTAATACAACCCAGTTCCTGCCATGGGGTATTTACAGTCTCCGAGGAGAGACAAATATGTAAACAGCTAATAATTATACAAGACAAAATAAAGCGAGTGCCATTAATAATTCCAAGAAATGTAGCTGGGGGAGTAAAAGGGAACGAGTATTTAATTCTACATGCGTGTTTGGGCTGGCTTTTAGAGAATGAGGAGGGTTTAATCAGTAGAGAAACAGTAAAGGCAATCACAGCAAAGAGAACACCGAGATCAAAAGCAAGGAGGCATGAAAGGAAGACTGAGGTCCTTCCACACCCCAGCATCAGTTCTCTAAGAAACCAAGTTCTCCAGACCATTCACTGGAACGATTAATCATCTTACATTCCATATTCACTCTTTTCAAGTAGCCAGAGGTCAATTAGGTAGACCTAATCTAAAATTATTAGAAAGAGAAAGTGAAATAGTGAAATAATTCTCTATAAGTGAAAATGAAATAAATTTGCACTTATCAAATGTGGGTTCCGTGAAAGGCAAAGATACTCACACATCATGCAGGGGGTAACTTGGGCGTCTCTCTAAACACTTCTCTGGGCTAACTATGGTTTCCTCGTTTAACCTGAAAAGTGCTAAAACAGCATGTAACAAGACCGGGGCTTGCAAAATGAGAAGATAGACTTTTGCCCCCTTGGCTTAAAATTCTTCATATTGGGCTGCAGCTGAACATAAATAATTATTTCATGTAGCCAGCTGTGATGCATTTAGAACAAGTCTTTTGGTGTCTTCATCTGTTGGTATCCATCATAGCTTATGGAGTACAAGCACCCTCTATTGGAAAGGAGGTCTCTTGAATACCCATGGCTGCCAGAAAAATCTTCACAATTTATAAATAAAAGGGGTAATTGCTCTGTATGATTCAGTAGACTATTCACCAGTGAAGAGATTTTCCTATCCATTGTATTTGATATAATACAAAATCTGCTTTTTCTACAGAAATAACTGTTGCATTACTTTTTTATATTAACCATTAAATTTTAGTTCAATACCTTCTGGCTTTCTTAAAAACTTATCTAGGGCTTCCCTGGTGGCGCAGTGGTTGAGAGTCCGCCTGCCGATGCAAGGGACACGGATTCGTGCCCCGGTCCGCGAAGATCCCACATGCCGCAGAGCGGCTGGGCCTGTGAGCCATAGCCGCTGAGCCTGTGCGTCCGGAGCCTGTGTTCTGCAACGGGAGAGGCCACAACAGTGACAGGCCCGCGTACCGCGAAGAAAAAAAAAAAACTTACCTACATGTTCATTGACAGTAGTCTATGAAAAGTATGTATGATTCCTAGAAAGAGCATAGCTGGGAAGGTACATAAAAAATTAGGTACTGTAAAGCTTAAAAAATATTATTATTGAAACTTTAAGTGCTAATAAAAATATTTAACAACTCTACAGTTGTACACACACAGAAAGTATATCAATTGTTATTTTGTTTCACTGACTTATTCAACATCATTTTTTGGTACGCTTACTATATCCTTGATGCATGATTTCAAAAATAAATATGGCAGTGATATGGATCTCATATAAGAGGTAAAGGACAAGGCAGCCAACAATTCTGATACTATGTGATAGGTACTTTCATAGAGGTAAGCACTTGGAGAAGAGTAGAGCCCCTAACTCAGTCCTCAAGATAGAGGGGTTGGTGTTTAGAAGGGTAGTAATGCTCATGCTGTATGCTGAAGGATACTAGGTAGGAATCAACAACTCAGAAGCCCAGAGAAAACAGTTTCCCAGAAATAGGGAAGAGGAGGTACAAAGGCATACAGACATAAAAGACACTGAGGTACGGCGGTGTCACCAGGTTCATACGGGCATAGGGTACAACCATGTGAAGAACACTGAGAGCTGAGGCTGGGAGTGCGGTGGATGGTGCATCTCAGGATTCGAAAGGATGTTAGAGGTCTGGATTCTCAAACACTTTCAGTGGTCTGACACTTGCCACCCATGATGTTACACTGGCTTCCACTTTGCACCCTGGGGTCTCTGAATATGCGGTTAATCCCTCTTTCATTTGTGGAACTAAAATCAATTCAACTTTTTTGAGATGGAACTGCTGAAGACTAACTAGATGTTAAGTTTTTCACTAATAAAAGATAATCAGAACTGAGCTGGCATTGAGCTAGAAGATCCAGGGTTAATATGGTTCCCTTTGCAGCATCTGTGAGCCATAACAAATAACCAGGTCTCCAATTTTACCCTGAGTCCAAACTGGACACTTCCAGCAGCAGTGCCCTTCACGGCTTCTGTAAACACCATAAGACTTTTGAGTGCACGTAAAGAGGACAGCTCCCTAATCCCCAAGATCATGGCCTAAAGCTCCCATGTACTTCCCGGGAGAACCTCCATTCTCTTCCTCATCAGACCAAGCACCACTCATATCTGTTCTCCCTACAGATTCTGGGGAAGCAATTACTAAGTGCAGTCATGATTCTACTCATCAGGCCAGTTTGAAATACAAGGAACAAAATTAACCACGTTAATTTCAGCTGAGCAATGGGGGATGGGGGACAGTGGTACCTGCCAAATATACCTCCTCAGAGAAAGCAATTCAATTTGCAGACTCTAATTGTAAGCTGAAATTAAAAATAATGGAAGGCAAGGGCTTCCCTGGTGGCGCAGTGGTTGAGAATCTGCCTGCCAATGCAGGGGACACGGGTTCGAGCCCTGGTCTGGGAAGATCCCACATGCCGCGGAGCAACTGGGCCTGTGAGCCACAACTACCGAGCCTGCGCATCTGGAGCCTGTGCTCTGCAACAAGAGAGGCCGCGACAGTGAGAGGCCCGTGCACCGCGATGAAAAGTGGCCCCCGCTTGCCACAACTGGAGAAAGCCCTCGCACAGAAACAAAGACCCAACACAACCATAAGTTAATTAATTAATTAAAAATACTGATATCCTGTTGACAGCTGTTGACATCCCATGAAAAGATGAAAAAAATAATAATCATGGAAGGCACAAAGCAAGTGCATACAAAAGTCTAGGTAATGTCAGTGGAAAAGGAAAGCATGCTTCAATGAGCAAGTGCACTTCTCAACCTGTTTTCTCCTGTAAACCTAACAATAATTTCTCCATTTGCCACTATTTAATCGGCAAGAGGTTAGAGGAGGCAATGCAATTAAGCTTGAGAGTAAAAACAGAGGCAGATCTCCCTCTTTCATATTGTGTATAGCGTACAAGAGAGAATGAAAGGGAAGGGAGGGGAAAAGGAGAAGCACAGATACCAAGAAGAGGAAGCCAATGGGGAAAAAAAAAAATCAAAACCACAAGAGCACATGAAGGCATGAGAGAATCTTTGTGAAAGCACAAGTAACAGGTCATCTCAGTGGCTTAAGAACTTCACATGGTCTTCACAGGAAGGAGTAACAGAATGACCCTATCTTGATTTTATACCAATAATGATGAATCTGTTGATGAATTATGCAGTGTTTATTTCATAAGTTTTATAGAGGAGGAAAAGTCTTTAAAAACTAAATGAATGAATATCAATAGTACCTCAATAAAACTATTAAAAAAATTTTTAAACCGAAACTTTTTTTTTAATCCATGAGAGACTTAAGGCCAGAGAAGTTATAATGATATTGATCAAACTCCTGTTATCAGAGCAAGACCTTAGTACACTGGTTAAGTTCACTGTTTCATTGAATTGTGCCCCCCTTTCCAAATGTGTATGTTGAAGCCCTAACCCCCAGCATGACTATATGTGGAAACAGGGCCTTCAAGGGGGTAATTCAGGTTAAATGAGGGCATTACAGTGGGCCCTTATCTAACAGGACTGGTATTCTTAATAAAAAGAGGAAGAGACTCCACAAGTGTGCATGCCCAGAGAAAAGGTCATGTAAGGACCCAGCGGGAAGGTGGCCATCTGTAAGTCAAGGAGTGAGGCCTCAGAGAGGCTCACCCTGCCAGCACCTTGATCTTGGACTCCTAGCCCCCAGAACTGTGAAAAAATAAATTTTTGTTTGCCAAGAGACCCAGTCTGTGGCATTTTGTTATGACAGCCCTAGCAGACCAATATGCTGCAATTCCCTGGCAGACACAAGTGAATCTAAATTGGGTCTCAACCACTCACTATTGGGGTGCCTTGGGGCAAAATAGTAAGCCACTTTGGGCCTCCGTTCCCTCATCTATGACTAGAGATGATGTCCCTGTCTACTATGGATTGTTATTTTGGGTATTTGGAGGATTAAGTGAGAGAATGTATTTAAAGATCTTAGCACAATGTTAGATACACAAGAAGCCCTCGGTAAGTGTTAACTTTATGATTGGTATGGTTCGGTATCAGTAATACAACCTCAGACTCTCCATTCCATGGCTCTTCCCACTCAATGCTGTAATATTTGGGGATGAAATTTTATCCCCTAAGATTATGTATCATCCACATTTTTTTCCCAAACCATAAAGTTTTTAAAAAAGGAAAATAATGATCAATGAAAAGATAAATAGAAATTGCAACTCTAGCTTCTTGACTCAATTTCCTCCAAAGTGGATTCCCAAACAGGCCATGAGTTACTTTAACAAAACCAAGTGTCTCAAAGTCGGCTCTTAGCAGCCTCTTTCAAGGCCCAAGGATGTAAATATTCTCCCTGCTTTCTTCTTATTTATTCTTCCCTGGAAATAAATACAGCCATCACTCTCTGAAAAGGAATTCATTGTGTCCTGGGGGCGGAAAGCTATTGTAAAGGCTTTGGGATGAGACAAGAGTAGACAAAAGTCTACTGTAACTTACAGGAGTCTGGCATCAGCTATTTATAAGACATGACGGATAAGAACGCCCGTAGCACGTTTCAGAAAAGGAGGTATTTTAAAACATCATGAATTTTCAAAGAACTTGACCTCCTTGAACATGGAGCGATGCAGAGACGTTCTGCTACGCTATAGGCTCAGAGACACATGAATGCCAAGAATGGGCTACACTACCTGGAATGTCTATTGCAAATGCCAAGGAAGGTCTATGGTCAACCTGCCTCCAGTTCTAGGGAATTTTCATCTCCTTTGAACAATTCAAGGGCAACTTTTTTCGCCTGTAAATTGGCTTGAGAGAGAAAAGAATGATAAATGACTTGATCATGGCCTTCAAGTGGCATTTCAAAGAGAATGGCCAGGTCTTCCAGCTCTCCATGGGGCACAGAACCAATAAAAAAGGACAAGACAGAAGTGGTTTGTGTCTGATGAACAGGAGAACTTCCTGGCAGGGAGAATTCTTCTATACCGTAAGAGGCTGGGGTGGGGACAATGGGGGTTGGCAAGGGTGAGGGTTGCTCATCAGATTCAAGTGACTTCAAGATGACATCCTAAAACACTTCCCATATGCATCTACCAAGGACTTTTGGCTGCTGTTGTAGAAAACTCAAAAATATTTTCTTTACAGAGATATTGCTTTGGTTTATTGAAAAAAATCTACATGTCAAGCAGTTTACATTCATTTTCTCATTTAATCTTTACAGCCATGAGGTAGAAAGCAAAGAGTAATGGAGAGAGTGGGTATTAAGTGAAACCACTCTGGGCGTAAGTTCTGGCTTTACCTTCGCTAGCAAAGCCTCACTCTTCTCATCTAAAAGGGGACACTAACACACCCCTTGCAGAATTATTGTGAGGTTGACCCAATGTGTATAAAACACCT
The DNA here is from genome assembly GCF_039906515.1 of Pseudorca crassidens. Lineage (NCBI taxonomy): Eukaryota > Metazoa > Chordata > Mammalia > Artiodactyla > Delphinidae > Pseudorca > Pseudorca crassidens. Next base: position 131,495,831 of record NC_090298.1, on the reverse strand, counting down.
GACAAATAGTGGGACTCGATATACAGGGAGCCACTGCTATTGTTGTTTTCATAACCATAGTACAGATTTAGAAACAGGGACAGAGAAATGAAGCAACCCTCACGGGTCACTGAGTCAGTAAGTGGTGAACCCAGCTGGTGCAGATGCTGCTAAGTGTCTATTATTCATCACCCAGTCGTTTTTTCTTAGAGACAGATCCTGCTGAGATAGTAGGTGTGATGGCTGAAGGAGCCCCAGCAATCTTATTAGAACACGAGGTAGCTCTAAAGATGAAAGTCACGCACTAAGGATGGAAGAGCACGTAGATACAAGGAACCCGGGTCGCTGAAGGACCTAAAGCTGCCATGTTGCCCTCGTGTGTCCACCTCTGAACTCATTTTATGTCAAAGAATAAGCTCTTAGTGTTTAAAAATGTTATGTCTGGCTTCTGATACTAGCAGGTAAAGACAATTCCTAACTGACAGGTTAGGTCTTTCTGACTCTAAAACCAGGAAACCTTCTAACCTCACATCCTGGGAAATCCCTCACTTCCAGGCAAACCGGGATGGTTACCCAAAAGCACGCTCAGGGGAGTATTATCAAAACATATTTTTACATTTCATCTTACATAAGGAATACTTTTTCACCTTGAACAGGAAAATAAATTTTTCAGTTACATCCAACTCAAGAGATACTGCCTGGGCACCTATATGCAAAGTAGGAGAGAGGAAACCAAGAAAAGGCCCAGTTCCAGACCTGAGGGTCCTGCAGCCTGGCCACAGTCCATTCATTCATTCACTTATTCATTCATTCATTCATTCATTGGTCCTGCAAACTAGTTCTATTCATTCATTCATGAATCCTTGCAGTCTAGTTATATTAATTCATCTGTTCATTCAGCGAAGATTAAGTACCTTTTAAATACCAAGTATGGCAACAGAAAAAAAAATAAGCATCATTCCTGCTTTCATGGAACTTGCATTAGTGTAGTTGAGAGAGAGATAGATAATAGACAAGGGAATAAATGCACAACCTAACTTCATTTAGGGTTGTTCAGATAAAGTTCCTTACCCTGGGCAGAGCGGAAGATCTATCTAAAGAGGTGACATTTGGACTGAGAGCTGTATGCCAAGAAGGACCAAATCGTTCAGGCAGAGAGAACAGCAAACGCTAAGACGTGAACCAGAAGGAAGTCTAGTCGATCCTAGGATCAGAGAGAAAGCTGAAGGAGAGTGGACTCGATGGAGCCAGGGTGGGGATGGGAAGGGAGAGGTCAGAGACATTACAGGGTCAGAGTCTGTGAGGTCCTGTAGATTGTGACAGTAAATTTAGATTTTACTCAAGTGCGGTAAGTTAAATGGGAAGGCATTGGAAGATCCTAAATCAGAGAAGTAAGAAGATCTGATCTATGTTTTTTAAAAATCCCTCTAACTTCTGGGTTAAAAAAAAAAAAAAAAGTGGAATATGAGGCTGAATGAGTAGCTATAGGAAGCCCAGTTGGGAGCCCAAAGCTGAGATCCAGATGAGAAACAAAGGTGGCTGGCACGGGGCGCAGCACTGGGTGGAGAGCAATAGGCAGATCTGGGATATATTTTAGAGCTACAGTGGCTTGACTGGTTAAGGGACTGCATTTTATATCAGGAAGAGGACTCAGCTTTTTCAGTGCAGCTTCCTTTAAAGCTCACTGTGTGATTTAAAAAGTCAAGTGGTTGAGAAGTGTCTCACTTGCATTCCTTCATCCCGGATAGACCAAACAAACAAACAACTCAATGTACAAAATAATCCCCATTGTGAGAACAGGCAAATTCTTGCACCTCTCTGACTTGTTTCTAGCCACTTGAACATTCTCCTGCCTTTTCTATCATTTTACCTTAAAATCCTAGCACCATATATTCATGAAGCAGCAGGAGCATAGAGTCTACTCCAAAGACCCCTCCCCAGACCAAGCAGTTGTTTCACAATCAAATTGTTAACTGAATAAATTAGAGAACATCACCAGGATGGTATCACTAGTGAGCCATTTGCCCACTGAGCACTTGTTCTCACCTTCCCTCTGTTTTTATGTCTGGAACACCTAGTTTACAGGAGCGAAGAGATGAAATCGTCGGGAAGCTTTCCCCTTGCTGCTTAGCGGCTAATGAATTCTACAAATTATCTAAGGCTGGAGGAGGTTGGCTTTTCTTTTCTGCTCCTTATTACCTCATTCCCCAATTTGCCTCTTCTTTTTTCACAGAAGTACCAGAATCATTACGAATGGCTGGAGATGGAATCATATGGATTACAGGGGGTCTTCCTTGGGGCAACAGGAATCAAACTCAGGCTTTCATAGATGAAATATTTGATTGGTAAAAAAAAAAAAAAAAATGAGTTTGGCACTGTGCCTGTCACGTCATCAATGCCAAAGAAATAAAGGAAGAAACTCTTTGACTGTGTCATGGCCACGGACCTGAAACTGGGCTAACACCTCTCCTACAGGAGATCTGGTTGGTTTTTAATCTACACAGCAAGTCTAGAGAAGGTATTGTCCTCTCATTTGTTTTTTTTGACATCTTTCACCTTTATTGGAGTATAATTGCTTTACAATGGTGTGTTAGTTTCTGCTGTATAACAAAGTGAATCAGCTATACGTATACATATATCCCCATATCCACTCGCGCTTGCGTCTCCCTCCCACGCTCCCTATCCCACCCCTCTAGGTGGTCACAAAGCACCGAGCTGATCTCCCTGTGCTATGCGGCTGCTTCCCACTAGCGATCTATTTTACATTAGGTAGTGTATATATGTCAATGCTACTCTCTCACTTCGTCCCAGCTTACCTGTCCCCCCACTCTGTGTCCTCAAGTCCATTCTCTATGTCTGTTTCTTTATTCCTCTCCTGCCCCTAGGCTCATCAGAACCATATATATGGGATTTTTAGATTCCATATATATGTGTTAAATCAAAACCACAATGAGGTATCACCTCACACCGGTCAGAATGGCTATCATCAGAAAATCTACAAACGGGCTTCCCTGGTGGTGCAGTGGTTAACAGTCTGCCTGCTGATGAAGGGGACACAGGTTCGTGCCCTGGTCCGGGAGGATCCCACATGCCGCGGAGTGGCTGGGCCCGTGAGCCATGGCCGCTGAGCCTGCGCGTCCGGAGCCTGTGCTCCGCAATGCGAGAGGCCACAGCAGTGAGAGGCCCGCATACAGCAAAAAAAAAAAAAAAAAATCTACGAACAGTAAATGCTGCAGAGGGTGTGGAGAAAATGGAACCTTCTTGCACTGTTGGTGGGAATGTAAATTGATACAGCCACTATGGAGAACAGTATGGAGTTTCCTTAAAAAACTAAAAATAGAACTACCATATAATCCAGCAATCCCACTACTGGGCATATACCCTGAGAAAAACCATAATTCAAAAAGAGTCGTGTACCACTATGTTCATTGCAGCTCTATTTACAATAGCCAGGACATGGAAGCAACCTAAGTGTCCATCGACAGATGAATGGATAAAGAAGATGTGGCACATATATACAATGGAATATTACTCAACCATAAAAAGAAAGGAAATTGAGTTATTTGTAGTGAGGTGGATGGACCTAGAGCCTGTCATACAGAGTGAAATAAGTTAGAAAGGGAAAAACAAATGTCCTCTCACTTTTACCGATAAGGAAACTGAGGCTCAGTGAAATCAGGCAATTTGTCAGCTGTAGTACAGGTTAGCAACGTAATTCAAATTGCAATTCTAACAACTCCAAAGCCTGTGCATTTTCACTACATCGACTCCCCTCTGCACAGCATAGCTATTAGAGTGATCAACATGGGGTCTGAAGATGTGCTTTCAAGTCTTCAGTCAACCACTCACCAGTTCAGGAATCCTGGATTAAATAACCTAATTTCCCAGGGCCTTGGCATCACATCCTTATACAATTTGGAGAGGATAATGCAAGTGAAGGTATTCTATAAACTGTAAACTTATGACAGATCATTATAAATTTTAGAAAATAAAATAAAATTCAAACAACAAAATCATGGTGTATATAAAATAAATGAAATTTATCTTCCCTACAGGCAACGGCCCCTTAAGAATAAAGTATTTTATCAAGTATTTAGTAATATAAAGACTTTAATAAGTGGAGATGATTTGATAATGATTATATCCACCAATGCCTACCAACTTTTATCTACCATCATACTAATGACAATAATAAAAGTTTCTCACATTTATTGAGTGCTTAGCCTTGGCCAGATTCTATTTTACGTGGTAACCCATTCATTCTCAAAAAACCCAGGGGAGGTAGGAATTACTATAGTCCCCATTTCACAGCTGAGGGAACAGGGCACAGAGAAGTAAAGTGACTTGTCAAGTGAAATGTTGGGATGGGAATCCAGAGCGCCCTGCTCACCACCCCACATATTTAATTACTATGCAGGACTACAGTCCATACTGACTATCAGTGCTCAAACAATTCATCATTCTTTTTACAGAAAGGTATCATTTCTTGAAGGGGGGATGCCTATCTCTTGTGAATGTTAAAATACTTCCAAGCGAGTTTAGCGGAGTGGAAGTATTCAAGATTAATGCTCCGGAGGGAGGGCAGGGTATCACTGGCTTTCCAGAGCAGATTAAGCCCTTCCTAATCTGACTTTTCATCAGGTCCTGGGGACGCAGGACAGGCTAATGATTTTCTTCCCCCTGAGAGTTTCACCCTTTCCGTCTGTTCCAGCTGTACTGGTGTACTAATCTGGGATTAGAACAAGAACATCAAATATGAATTTACCACTGAAGAGTTCTGAACTCCCAGGAGGAGAGGGTTAGATACAGACAAACCAGGAATAATGACAGCATCAGGAACAAAGAGCCAGGCCATGCTTTTTCCAGCATACTGAAGCCAGCATTTACAGCAGTTGCTTACTTTTTTTTAAATTTATAGCAAAAGAGTGAATGTGAGCTAGTTACCAGAAACGATTCTGCCTCTCCTCTGGGCACCTTATAGTTTTGCCCGGAATCCTGTGCTAACATGCACTGTATCCCAATGGCGCTACATCATATGCCATGTAACTCATGGGCTGATTCCCTAACTCTGGAAAAGGAGGAGACAGATGGTCAAGAGCTTGGGAGTGACAGCTACTTGGTTACTTAGCAGGACCTCAACAAGGAGAGACTGAGCACAAGAGGCAATCCCCTCTCTATACTAACTTTTCAAAGCACAATGTGTTGTGGATTTGACCAAGCAAGGTTGAGATCCAGATCGATTAATAGTAAATATCTACTATGTGCTACTCCCTGGGCTAGACGCTTTCCTGTATATTATTTTACGTAATGCCCAAAAGGACAAAAATATCTATGTGCAGTCATGTCACAGAGACTTAATATTCAAACATAATGGAGAAAACCCTGCAGTTGAGCAGAAACACTTGAGAATTCTCCATCCATCTCTCACTCAGTGCTAGGGATTATCCAGACAACTGCCTATAGATTTTTCTTTCGTTCCATCATTTAATCTAGTTCAGTATTTCTCAAACCTCAGTGTACAAAATAATCACTGTCCAGGGTTATAGATACCAAATCTTATTAACTGTGCTTCATGGTCAATGTCAGGTCATTTCAAGGGTATTTTCAGGTCCTCTGGGTAAACTTGAGCAAGTTGAACCCAGCACAGATATGTCTGGCTGAGAGGGCAACAGGGGCAGAAATCCATCCTGTGCCTTACTGTTCAGCTGATTCACCTGGGAGGAAGAGGTGCCTTTTTACAATTCATTTGTCCAGAGAGGTATCATTTTAGGAATGACTTTAGAATTTACATAATTAGACCTAAGCCAATTGTTCATTTTTATATACCTTCTCTTTGGAATGTATGCTCAGGGGCCCTATTTAATCATTTCTGTATTCCCAGCATCTTGTTTAGTTCCTGGAAGATAACGGATTCTCACTAAAGGATGGTTAGTGTATGATGACATATAAGTAAATTTTAGAAAAACTTAGCCTACGTCCAATTATAGACCTAATATGTGCTGTATGTCAGGCATGTAGTAATCATCATATAATCCTCACAAAATCTCTATTAATGGGCATAACCATTATTATTTTTATCCCACTTTATCTAAGGAAATATTAATATGGAAGATAACGGATTCTCACTAAAGGATGGTTAGTGTATGATGACATATAAGTAAATTTTAGAAAAACTTAGCCTACGTCCAATTATAGACCTAATATGTGCTGTATGTCAGGCATGTAGTAATCATCATAAAATCCTCACAAAATCTCTATTAATAGGCATAACCATTATTATTTTTATCCCATTTTATCTAAGGAAATATAATATTAATATATTTAATAGCATTAAAATCATAATATGATCTTGCCTTTTCTCTGAAATATTAAACAAATATTGTTTCGTCATTATATATTATTTTGAAACGTATTTTTTATATTCTGCAAAATAAATATCCTATCATATTAAAATTGTGCTCTAATGTATTAAAGCATTCTCCTATGCTGGACATTCAGACTCTTTCTAATTGTCACCATTAAAAAATTTTTCAATGACTGTTCTTATATATAAGCCTTTGCCTTAATCTGTGATCATTAACTTCGAATAGATTCCTAGATGCGGGGAAAAAAGGGTTAAAGAGAATGAGCTTTTAAAAACTCAAGATACACGTGTTTTCTTCAAATTCACCTTGTATGGTTTTTTTTCTGCTTCAAAGTGACAGGTTTAGGTTTCAGGTATGTGTTGAGTAATTTACTCAGAGTTGTTTTATTGCTTTTTCTGGCTTTTGCCTTAGAATGACATTTCTATTACTATCACTACCATGACCACTAGAAGCTAAGATTTATCAAATACTGTGGGGCTGAGTTCAGCAATTTGGATGCACTATCCCATTTAAACTCTACAACAAGCTCTGGGGCCAGTGTGGCTGTTAATCCCATTTGGTCCATGACATACAAATGTTAACAATAAAGCTAGTCATTGAAGCCCTGTTCCCTTTGTTATCAAAAGGTGTGATCTTGACCACTCAACCAGCTATCTTTTAGTAGAGGAATCTCTCAAGTAGTGGTTACTTGAAGTAAAAAAATTATAAGGTCAGCATAACTATAACCCTTTTATCTGGATAGCACTTTCTTGGTCACAAAGCACATGCACATACATTAGTTTAATTGATCACCAAATCACTTCTGTCCATCGTTGGACAGATCCTTCTTTCCATTGTTGCCTGTTTGCAATAGGTCAAAGATCCAAACTCAAAGAAAACAAAAGCAAAGTAGTAGTCCTAACGAATTTATGGGAAAAGTGTTACTCACAGGCAACCGGCAAAAGATGAGGACTTTGATTACAGCTTGACCTTTCGAACAGCAGTGTTGGGAAATCCCAGGGACTGAAAAACCATCTGACGCTGTTCATCTTCACAGCCATGGTGTTTGGGCATTCTGGTCTTGTTCAAAATACCAACCAAATCCATCCACTCACAAATCCCTCTAAGTGAAATCAACACAGGCTACAGCTGCATGACTATAATTCTACACTTTAAAATACTGTTCAGGTAAGGGAAAGGCTTACATTGTCTTTATCAAGACAATGTATAATTCTGATAGTGACATTCTAAGCAAAATGTGAAGTCACAAGAGTATCACAGGCATATTGGTATCTTCCCTTTCAAAGGTCTTCTACCCGTTCCCCATGGAGACTGAGATCTGTGTGTTTTCTGTGGACAGAACCCACTTGTACAGATGTTGTGTGGTGGATAAAAGCATGGACTCTCACTCGGGAATCCTGGGCTCAAATCCTGGCTCTGCCACTAATGAGCTGTGTGCCTTTAAGGAAGTAATTAGGTCTTTATGCCCAGCATCTTCATCTGTGAAGTGGGGATTATAACAGTACAGATTTTGTAGGGTTATTGTGAGAATTAAGTGATTTAATATATTGGAAAGCACACAGTAAGCGCTATTGTTATACCATTATTGTTATCCCCTCCTATGAACAGTCACTTTTCACATGACACGGTCCTACTCCTCCAGCTGTCAAGTGTGAGGATAGTTAACACACTTAAATCCTGCTGAACTTACAAAAGCCAACTGCTTTGGCACATTACCCCTGGGTGATTTCCGTCTGGGGAGAGGACTACTGAATACTGAAAAGCTGAAATACAAAGAAATTAAACTCTCAAGATAAAATTTCAGGAGATATATATACCGGGGGGCGGGGGGAGATTAGACAGATAGATAGATTTTAAAAAAAAACAGGTTTTTAAGGTTTCTTGAAGCGCACTTCAGATTTTAGAAGGTTCAAGCTAGAAGGAGCTTTGAAAATCCAGTCCATTATTCTCATTTTACATGTAGAAAAGATGAACCCCAAAGAGACGAAGTCATCCCCAAATAACCCAGTATGCCGTGACTATAATCCAGTTTCCTGACTCTCAGTCTAGCTCTCTTTCCACCGTATCATGTGATTCTTTCTCATATCCACAAACAATTTATAGAACATTGTTGAAAAACTGTATAAAGATGTAAGCTGCAAAACAATGCATTACCTCTTTAAAAAAATATGCTGGAAGTAGCATAAAGATAGCTTTGATCTTGGCGCACTCCCCCTCAAATATCTCCATTCCCAAAGCAAGAAGTCTAAAATTCCTAAGCCACACACCTCTCCCTCTGCCCTCCTAGGACTGTTGCAGCCTTGACCCTCTCACTTGAGGATGGTCCAGCCTAACCTGCACTCTGTCCATTCCTTCCATGGTCCCTCCTCACACGTGTTGCCATGACCTGCCTCTCGCCTCTTTGTTTATTCTTGGAATATCTCCCTCCCAACTCCAAGTTCTGCCTGTTGGAATCTTATTAATATTTTGAGATAATCTCTGCCCCCTCCCAATAGAGTAATTCTCTTGCTCTTTATACATAAATAAAATTTGCTTGTTTTCCAGTAGAGAATTTTCTCCTAATCCCACATCTTATTGCTATTTGTGTACATTATCTTATCTCGCCCGCTATACTGAAAGCGTGTTTGCAGCTAAATCATACCTGGTTCATTTTTGTGTCCTTCCTAGCAATCAACATCTCTTTTTAAAGTGTTTACTGAACTGAATAAGGAAAACATATTCTGTGTGCCTGGTTCTTTAGACGATCTACAGGGAAACTTTCCTAATAGTGTCTCTATTCTAAAACATCTTTGCTTTTCTCTAACTTACGATTTGAATGTCGGTCATAGGCTATGCTTTTCAAGGACACATATCTCCTACAGTAAGATAATGTTCATGCTCATTCTTGTGAGTTGCTTCAGCAGCCAGGAGAGTGAGAAGCCCCCAAGAGTGAACCCACTGCCAGCTAATTCAACCAGGCATGGCAACAGCGTATATACCTATTTTGTATGTATTAAGATACGCTCAGACTTCATCTGGGAACAACAGAAATGTTCTCCTGTTTTGCTCTTGAGCTAATAATTTCCCTTGGCTCTACATAAAATCTCATGTTCTTTAAATAATTTTTATATTTGGTAAAGAAAAGGGTTCATTAGCTGAAAAGCCAAATGAGAGGAATACATAATTTACATGAGTGAGAATAAAAATAATCAGCAAACAAATTAAGAAAATGATCATCTTCCCTAGGAAGAAACCCCTAATTAAATTAATATAAAGTGTCATTTTAAGCCTGTAAAATTAACAAGAACATTTCTAATAATTAAATCTGTTGTTGGCACAGATATGAGAACAGCAGTTCCCATATGCACTGCTAGTGGCAGAGTAAAATTGGTAGAATCCTTCTAAAATGAGAATGGCAAAAAAAAGAACTATAAAAATGTTCTAACCCTCAGACCCAATAAATCTATTTTTGTGAATATGTACTCTAAAAATAATAGAATTGAAGGAAAACTAGCATATGTACAGCAGCAGTATTCACTGCAGCATTACAAAGAATAAAATAAAACCAGGAAGCAATCTAAATATGCAACAATAAGGCAATGATTTAGTAAATCGCAATAGATCATCATGATGGAATTCGTACTGTTAAATTACTGTAACTATAAAGAAATGCAGAAAATGTGTATGGTATACAGTTAAATGAGAAATGCAAAATACAAAATGCTACATACACTATGATTGCAACAGTGTAAAATATACATATGTAGTGAAGATCTGGAGAGCAATATATAAAAATGAAAACAGTTGCCCAGTAGTTGTGTTCCAGCACCAAGCTAATAAGGGATTTACTTTTTAAATGTATAAATCCTCAAAACTTCTTAAACATTAGGAATTTTTACTACCCAAGCTACTTTTACACCAGCCATTTGCTCACAAACCCATATGATTTCTCCCTGATTTTCCACCATTACCTTATTAGCTAAGCTAATATGCTTATTGGGACCTGTATGTAAATTACTCCATTGAAAGTAAGTGTAAGTAAGTCACAGCCTTGCCTGGTCCCTGCAAACTCATAAGCTCTTACATCTTCAACATTTTGCTCAAACTCATCTCTAAGCAGCTCTCCTTCAGTGATTCTCACAGACTCCTTTATTCACTATTGGCTCAATAACTAATTATTTCTAGTAGTTAATGCATCATGTGCTAAGCATGATTCGATTGTTAGATTATATGTGTTTTTGTCTTTCTAAACAAATTTCAAATTCTCAAAAGACCAGTCATCTTTTTTTTTTTAATTTTCTTTCATCATTTCCAATTAAGACCAGTACAAAGGCTTTCACACAGGGAATACTCAGTAAATTTGCTCAATGGACTGAATCCTAAATTTTCTAACTTCAGAATTTCTAGTCCGTTTGCTTGTAAATACAACCACCAATAAGTGTTTTCCAAGGCACTAAATGTGTCTACATTTGGCTTCTATTTCTGCTTCTCAGTTTTTATTTGCTGCCAATATTTATTAATTACTGACCTAACGGTGATAACGAGGAGTAATGGCTCAAACAAATCTGTTTTTACGATGCATCATGTATATGGTTTCATGCACTGTTCAACTAATACTCTAGATAGACTCCATGGATTTTAACTTTATGTTGAAAGCAGAGCACCAAATGTGTCTCAGCTTCATGAATGTGGATTATAATTTTCTCTATGAACTACCTTAAAGGATGTATAACAAACAGGCAAAAACTGGTAAAGAACAAAAATGACAAAGATCATTACCAATCTAAAGGGCAAGAGAACACGGAAACCTAAATATATAGTCTGGTTAGAATATGATTTGAGCTGGTGGACAATAACACAGATATCTTTGAAATAAACTAAAAAATAAGTGAGATAAGTAACTTACAGCACGTGTACTAATACAAAGTTAAGACTAACTGAAACAAATAATAGCACTAGAATCTAAGAAATGTGTTAAAGTTATGAAATCAGGTAGTAGAGGTTTACTCAAAATCATAAATCGAGTAAACTGATGAACCATAAGAAATAATCATTTATTATTCTACCTACTCTCTAGGAAAATTCCACTGATTCATAATTAAGATTTATAAACAAAGCCACTCTGTTTTGACTTTTGTTGAAACTCTTTCTAAAATACTAGTAGCATTTACCATCTTAGTAAATACAGTCAGTGAGGTTCAGTTTGTGGTTGATGATTTAAGATCTTGAAGATATACAGGTCATTATTTTGTGTGATAAGTTGATATTAGTTTTTAAAATACTGGTATCAGGGCCCACCCTGATCCTTCCGAATTAAATATGGTATTTTTTCCCATGTATGTTTAATTACTTACGACTTTATATTCATTCATTCAATTGTCCAACCAATGCTTACTGAGTGTCATTTATGGCCCAGGCAGTGTGTTAAGGTTACCGCAACCAATGACTCAGCCTCTATTCCCTATTCCCATGAAGCTTAGAGTCTAGAACGGGAAACAGAAATTAAGCAACATATATAAAAACAGTCAATCACACTACTGATACATGATAGGAAGGGAAAATACAGGGAGTGGTGAGAACATACAACAAAAGGTAGAAATCTCATCTCAGAAGACAAAGTAGGCATCCTTGGAGAAGTGAGAATTTAAGGTAAATGAGTAGGGGCTAGCCAGAAAAATGGGAGACGGAAGGACATTCCTGGAAACAGAAAGAGCAAACAGGAGAACTCTGAGATGGAGAGGATCTTGGCATGTGCGAGGCACTGTTAGAACCAAGAGCAGTGTGGCTGGCATGACTAATACAAAGAGAGGGAAGCAGGATGAAGCTGGAAACTACAGAGGGGCAGGAGGCGTGGGGCCCAAGAGTCCAGATGAAGAATTTGTGCTTTTATCCAAGAACAAGGGCGACCATTAATTAGCCAGGTAGGTGCTCGTCTCTAAATATTAGACAGTCCCAAGAAAATCCCAGTCCCAAGATCTTGGGGAGCACCTGATGCCCAGTGCTCAATGCTTGTTGGATGACTGACTAAAAGAATGAATGACCCCTCATCTCTCCATCCAAAGAATAAAGAGATTCTGAATTATTGAGGACTCTGATTTAATGGAGAGAGGAGAGGAAAGATTCCAGGCACTACTTTTTACTACCTATTTAAAAATATATATATTGCAACTGATGACCAAAGGAGCACATTAAGAGGCTCCCAGGCAAGTGAACTATTCCATAATCAAAGCAACCGTCTGGCCAGGGCAGGATTCCAATGAAATCTCCCTGGAAAACTATCAGGTCACCAGCAAATGTTTCGAGGTTACAGAGTCAACCAACAAGGCTTCAAAAGAATCTGAAACAGGGTGTCAGCTTAACAACACAAAAAAACATCTAGAAGAAAAGTGTTCGTGTCCAACAGTGTCCTGGGAGTGTGATGAGATGTGATGAGATTTAGGGCTTTGACTAGGACCTGCTCACAGGGTGTTCTGATCACTTTTGTTTCTATTCTCTACCTGGTCTTTTGCTCTCAGTTGAATTCAGGTATGCACAGACCTTTTCAAGTATGCAAACAAAAATCTCTTGCAGTTTCAAACACAGTGCCCTCTCCTTTGCAGTCCACTTGGTAGTTTGCCTTTCTTTCTTTACTTTTTGAATATGAGCTTTGATCATCTCACTCCCCTGCTCCACCTTCAGTAGCTCAGCATTGCCAGGAGAATAAAATAAAAACTTCTAAGCTTGTCACATAATGTCTGTACCTTCCATCTGCCCAACATGCTTGCCTAACCTCTTCTCACTCCCCCTCCACATACTCACTGTGATCAAGCCATTGTTTTGCTTATTCGACGCAATGACAAAGACAACCATTTTCATATATTCTTTTTTCCTTCCTTCTGTTCTCCCTCTCATTTTCTTTTTATTCTTACCATCAATTATCTCTATAACTTAACATCAAGAAACCTAAAGACACAGGAGTCATAGGAGTCTAAAAACACCTTCCAGGTCTCTCATTGAAAGTGTTATTTTCTTGCACAAAGTACAACTCTGATGATGCCTGGTTTGTTCCCAGAATGGCTGCACAACTAAAACCACAGAAATGGTACTCCATAAAGATAATTATTTAACTTTATGCAATTAAAGACATCCTGGGAGAACCAGTTAAAAATGTAGATTTCTGAGCTCGCTCCCAAATATTGTGATGAAACAGTGTGGCAAAGCCTGGGAATTGGATGCATAATTAGCATTACACCTGTTGTAATTTAAATGGTCCAAAGATGATACTTCGAGAAACACTGGTCTGCAGTGTTGAGTGGACACCCTGTGTTTCAAACAGACTCCTCTTCTAATTAATTATATTTCTCTATGGACATGCTGAAGGCAGAATTCAGCTGCATAACTGTTTTTGGTGACTGGAAATTTTTTGAGGAAATTAAGAAGTGACAATAACTTTGGAGTAAAGCTCTATGGTGGTTTACTTTGTTTTACATGGTCTGAGGATGCTCGTCTCCAGCATAATGTCTTCAATAAGAAATTATCATGGGCAGGTCAGATTGACATTGGAGCAGCTCTGAACAAGAGACCATGGATCAGTACTTCTTTCTTGGCCCAGTTTATACTCTAAAGAACAAGCTTCTTCATAAGAATCCAGGTTAATTCCACAAATATCTTTTAAGTGTCTTCCAATAGCCAGGCAAGGAACTGGGTGCTAGTTTTAAAAACCCAACTTCAGAGCTTCCCGGATGGCGCAGGGGTTGAGAGTCCGCCTGCCCGTGCAGGGTACACGGGTTCGATCCCTGGTCCAGGAAGATCCCACATGCCATGGAGCAGCTAAGCCCGTGTGCCGCAACTACTAAGCCTGCGCTCTAGAGCCTGCGAGCCACAACTACTGAGCCCACATGCCTAGAGGCTGTGCTCCGCTACAAGAGAAGCCACGACAATGAGAAGCCCAGGCACCGCAACAAAGAGTAGCCCCCGCTCGCTGCAACTAGGGGAAGCCCACACACAGCAACAAAGACCCAAAACAGCCAAAAATAAAAACAAATAAATAAATTAATTAAAAAAACATTGTTTTTGTTCTGTGAAATAGACACCTCTATGCCATACTTTTACATATGATGATTACATCCAGCAGCAGTTAAATGACAAACAGGAAAGAGCATTTTTGGAAAACATGATTTATTGGTAGCTCCTTGGTACCTGTAATCTAGCACTGAACGGAGTTTATCAGTGAAAAGCAGACATTAAAGGAAAATTACTCAGAGAAAACCTCTCTGCCCCATAAAACCACAATTGATATTTTTAAGCCAAATCTTTTTATCTACTCTTTACTGCAAATGTTTTCAGACATCTACTTTTCATCGGGTCAATGTTTTCCCACGAAACATTTCTGATGGATTTTATCAATATTTGGTTCTTCATTTCATCTTTATTTAACTCAGGAAGGTTAACTGTAACTGTATTAAAGGCAACTAACATAATTGATACAACAGTCAAAGGAAGATACCTATGCTACTATGAAATAAATAAATAAATATAAAATAAAATGCCATCTATAACCCTTTAAGCTTTTCTAAAAAACGGACTTGGCGTTTGGAAGAAGGAGGAAAACAACACTGAAACAGCACATACAACCATCTAAAAGCGGAATATGTTACAAAGCTTCTGCTTTACTTTTGTTTTGTTTTATAAATTTATTTATTTATTTATTTTTGGCTGTGTTGGGTCTTTGTTGTGGTGAGCAGGGGCTACTCTTTGTTGCAGTGCACATGCTTCTCGTTGTGGTGGCTTCTCTTGTTGCGGAGCACGGGCTCTAGGTGCACGGGTTTCAGTAGTTGTGGCACACGGGCTCAGTAGTTTTGGTGCACAGGCTTAGTTGCTCTGTGGCATCTTCCTGGGACCCGTGTCCCCTGCATTGGCAGGCGGATTCTTAACCACTGTGCCACCAGGGAATCCCACTTCTGCTTTACTTTTAAAAAGAAAGACAAAAGCCCAAACTATTAAAAGGTATGTAAATATTTGCTTCTGCATAGGAACAATGTAAGTTGAGGAAAGACCACCTGATTAAAAAAAAAAGGAACAAAAGTACGGGAACACAAGGTTTAGTTAAAGCAACAACATTAAAATTTACAATGGTTATTTTACTGGAGATTGTATAATCTTAAGTTAACATCCCCATTTTCTTTAGTGACAATAAAAACATCAAAGCATATGCATTCTTTAATTACATCTAAGGAAAGTAACAACTGTGGATAAATAATTGTTACGGCAATAAATGACCAATATTTAAGCCAATGTGAAAGAAAAGGATGAGAAGAGAATTTTAGCACTAAACAAGGAGGCCCATTTTACGATACCCTTTCATTTTACACAGGAGCCAACCGAGGCTCAAAGATGCCCATTGGGGCATCCCTGGTGGCGCAGTGGTTGAGAGTCTGCCTGCCGATGCAGGGGACATGGGTTCGTGCCCCGGTCTGGGAGGATCCCACATGCCGCGGAGCGGCTGGGCCCGTGAGCCAAGGCCGCTGAGCCTACGCGTCCGGAGCCTGTGCTCCACGACGGGAGAGGCCACAACAGTGAGAGGCCCACGTACCGCAAAAAAAAAAAAAAAAAAAAAAGATGCTCATTGACTTGCCAGGATCACACATTCCAGAAAGTCTTCCCTCAGATGACTATTACTGAGTGACATTTTCATTTATAAAGTCTTCAGGAATTAAAGATAATGCTTTCATGAAATAACCATCAATATATGCTGCCATGTTTATGCACACTTGATGTTTATTCAGGGCCCAAGACTTTCATTCATTTCTTCAATCCCTCGTTGAACTCTCCACAACATGCTTATCCCTGTTGGAGATGCTGGGCCCTTTTCTCCATCCTCCTCCTTCCTTGCTTCTCGTCACTTTTTTTTCTCCCTGCCTCCATTTCACTGTTTGCTCTCACTCCTCACTCTCTTTCTTTCTCCTTGTCTGTCAACCTAGAACTGATGATATACATTCAGGCAGTGGGAAGATGAGAAATCAGCAAGTTTGTTCAGTTACTCCAAGAATCAGTGATATTACGATCCTTGCTGAAAATGACTGCTGATAAACCTCAAAGTTTAGCCAGGGATATCTCCAAACAGACTAGTTTCCTTATTAACCCATTATATTGATGATCTCCTTGGTTCATCTTAATAATTTTAAGCACACAACCAGGATAGGTTCTGTCCTTTTCCTGTTAGAGTTAAGAGTGTGCTATAAACTAAATGATTGTGTTCCCCCAAAATTCAAATGTTGAACTTAATCCCTGATGTGATGGTATTAGGAGGTGGGACCTTTTGGAGGTGATTAGGTAGGTGATGAAGGTGGAGCCCTCATGAATGGGATTAGTGCCCTTACAAAAGAGATCCCAGAGGGCTCCCTCATCCCTTCTGCCACATGAGGACACAGCGAGGAGACAGCTATCTGTGAACCAGTAGCAGGCCCTCACAGACACCGACTAGGCCAGCACCTTGATCTTTAAGTTCACAGCCTCCAGGACTGTGTGAAATAAATGTTTGTTGCTTGTAAGTCATCCACTCTATACTACTTTGTTATGGCAGCCTCAACAGCCTAAAATACAGTGACATGGAGAAAAATGCTTCAACATGGTTTTTCTCTTTCATTTCTTGGTGTAACCACTCTCATCCCAAAATGTGTCACATCATTTCTGGCGCCAGTCTACACACTTATTGAGAATGGCAGAGACCCTACACCCTACCTCCTAGCCTTGTGCCTGGCTGGCTCTCAGAAACAGTTCAGAGACTTGAAGGTAATTGGCCAATTACCAGCTATACTGAGTAGCTCAGTTCTCCTACAAGGTACTTAAGAGGGTGTTCAGCTCACACAAGACACCTGACTGGCAGTAGCTAATGTAATAAAAACCTGTAATGACCTAGTATATAAAGAAATTTAGAAGTAGAAGGTTTCAGGGTTGGTGAAGTTGGCTCTATGATGCCATCAAGGACCCTGATCTGTCTCAATAACTGTGTGACTTTAGCAAATACATTACTTCTCCTACCCTCCAGTTTCTTACATGAACAAGAATAGCACTGGAAAACACTCATAAGTTTTCTATCGCAATTACTGTTTTAAACACTACTATTTTGTGAAAGATTTTACTTGCTCGAGTTCTAACAAAATCAAAATGATAACCCATTGGCTAGATAATCTCTAATGTTTCTTTCATTTGTCAAGTAGAAGTCACTGTTTTTATCTATTTCTCACAAACAGGACAGATTGCCCAGCACCATCCAATCTCCACTGGATTTTCTTAAACAGGAAGAAAATACAGGATAGAGAATTACTTGGTAGCTACCATATGAAGACTGAAGATTCTTCCCAACGGCAGAGTGTCGGTGCCTCCGTCTGCCTGCCATCATTAGCCTTCCTCTCCACTCTACGAATAGGGATGGGTGCAAAGTTTGAATGAGAACAAAATGCAACCAGATTGATTCACTGTCCAACACCTGCTTATGTTATACGAGCACCTTTTAAAATAGCATGCTGGTGGGTGTTGCTTTCCAATGGTCAGAAGTAACAGGATTTGGAAATAAATGAAAAACTTTTAAATGCCAAAAACAGGGCAATAAAAAAGGATAAATCACAGAGTCAAGATGCCAACTGTTAGTTCTTGCTCTGAGTAGAAAATACTGAACCCCACAGAATATGTGGCCTGATTGTAAACAAGTCAGGGAGATGAAATTATAAAGGCAAGACACAGCCTTCAGAACACCTAAAAGAGGTCTCAAGTGCCAAAGGCAGGTTCATTTCATCGAAATATGATTTTTTACCAGGTTGCTGACCTAACAATTTCAATTAATATACATCCAAAGAGCCAACTTATTACTGCTACTATAAGGTACTATTTTGTCTCTTGTAATAAATGCAGTTTCCTTTCCTAATTATCTATCTTTGACACATGACACCCTCTCTACTTCACCCCTAAGATAAGCCTAACAGGAAGAAAATAAGACTATCCTCTTTCCATGAAAAGGGTCTCTTGGAGTGGCATGTGGTATTCTATATGTTCAGAAATAACACCTTCCACTGTAAACAAAAATAGTAAACAAATAGACAAGAACCCGTTCCCCCTAAGAATACACCAAATGGTTTGTATCATAAAACAATAGAAACTTTCTTTTGCACAAAAATATTTGAAATGACAAAGACAGAGTTTATAGACTGCACTAGGAAAAATAACCTAAGAAATCTGGGACGGAGAGTTTTCTAAGATTTATGGACTGATCTCAAGCAATGAATCATAGTTCTATCATAAGAAACACAATTCTCCGCCAGTTTGGCATTTGGGGTTTGTTTTAATTTTTACACACACAGCCTGTTGGCCAGCCCAACATTCAAGCATGCCAACCACAAACTGAAGCATTCAAATGCAAGTGAATCCCAATTATTTTTTCTAGAAAACTCATAGAAAAACATACTGGAGATGGCCCCTGCCTTCAAGGACCTTACTCTCTTACTGTAGAAATAAAAACCAACTAAAGGAAACAATGATCCCCAACACAATTTCTTGTGTACTGATATATACAGTACATGTTTTACTTTACAAGGACTTAAATGGACAAGATAGAACAAAATTAAAAGAGCTAAACCACCAGGACCAGTGGGCTAGTGATAGGAATTCAGTCAGGGAAGGCTGCTCTTCGTTCCAATAAACCTTTAAGTCTCAGAAAAAAGAAACATCTCCAGGGACACTTCTTTCCTACACTTAAAATAACCTTCAAAAACCAACCATTGTTATTTGTGTATAGAATGTATCTATGTACTAGGCATATGTTATTATTTATCCATCCACTTGCTCATTCACTGCTGCAGTTTGAATCCTGACATAGCCTGTGCCCTAGAGGTCAATCTAGTCCTGAATATTCAGAACCTCAATTTATAAACTCTTCTGCACTAACTATTCTATGTTCTGAATTACAGGAGCCTGTTTAAATGAACTAATCAAATGACCTGTAAGTCACACAACAGCAAAATGTTTTCTAAAAGAGGCACTGACCTAAAAACCACAGCGTTTCTATTTCTTCATTACTGTTTTTTCTGATTCAAGATGTGTATAGCAAGCAATCGTAATCATTACTCCCCAATACTCTGCTCATGAAAAGAGCTAACATTTTTCTTACTATACCCAAACATCATGACAGATAAATACATGTATATCACACGTACATATATTCAAATTCACATGATGATATATAATAAATGAAGGTAAAAATCATATTCTTACCTTCCCTGTCTCGATATAGCAATACACATAGAAGTAGGAACACAATATTTTCTGGCACTGTTAATTCAACAAGTCTACACATAAAAATCTAAACTCTAGAACACAGTCCTATTTCCAATAAAATAGTAAAGTGTAGAATATGAAGTTTTTAAAAAGTTATGTAAATATCTTAAAGTCTGTTACTCCAAGGATGTGTTTGTCAGTATATCCAGTCAAGACATCCATGGAAAGATCCGATTTGTTTAAGCATTGCTGAATAGCTATGCTGGTCCCCATCTCCACCGTCACAGCCTGTGATCAAGCAAGCACCATCTGCCTGGCATAGCCACGGCACCAGCCCCGATACGGTCTGCTTCCCATTGCTCCCCAACCTGGTTTGTTTCCCACCTGGCACAATGTGCTGGAGAACACCCCACTTCAGGTTTGCCTTCCAAAATAACAAAACCAATCACCCTCCTTTGGCAAAAATCCCTACCCGCTTTCTGCTGCTTACAGGAGAGTTTGCACTCCACAGATGGTATTTGAAGTTCTTTGATATCCGGTCCCACACTCATCTGCTCATTCTTGCCGGCAACATCCTCCCGGCCCGTGCTCCCACCCTAAGTGACTCACTCCCCGATACAAAACCCCTGTGGCTTTCGCAGACCATCTCCTCTACATCAGAGGTTCTCAACCAGAGTCTCTTTTGTTCCGCAGAGACAATTTTGCAATGACTGGAGCCATTTCTGTTTGTCACAGATGAGGGCTGTGATGCTAGGTATGGCCCCTAGTGGGGAGGGGGCAGGGATGTCGTTCAACATTCTACAATACATAGGAGAGCCCCCCACGGTAAAGAATTATCTGACCAAAATACCTATATATTGTTAAAATATGATCTAGCCCCCAATAGTGCCCCACTCTACCCGGAATGCTGGCTCTCCATCTGGCCCACTCCTCTATCCCTCAAGGTCCAGCTCAGAAGTTTCCTCTTCCTTAAATCAGCTCCTGATTTTCCAGGCTGTCAGTCACTCCCTCACTTTCTTCCTCCCACATTCTCTTGAGATTATATTCCAACCTATACAAAAGACACATATCTATCTAAGTGTTTGCATCTTCCCTAGACTGTGAACTCCAACACGCCAAGTCATCTTCTTCTGTCCCTTGATTTACCCATTGTAGATACTTCATAAATGTTAAATGACTGTACATCCTTTGTCACAATTTTCTATTCTTCCCTCCAGACCTGCACTATTCAATTCAGTAGCCACTATTCATGTATGGTATTTAAATCAAAATTGTAATTAATTAAAATCAAATAAAATTGAAAACCTTGTTCTTTATTTGCACTACCACATTGCAAGAGCTCAAGAGACACGTGTGGCTAATGGCTACTCTACTGTACAGCGCAGGAAGTTCTACGGGGCAGCATAGCATCTAGACTATAAACTCCATGCGAGTTAAGGGTCCTATCTGTGTTCATATGCATGCCTGCTACACAGTGGGTGTTCCATATACCTTTGTGTCAACGAACAAAGGTACAGAGATCCAGGGTGTGCTAACTTCGATTTAGTCTATTGGTATGAGAAATAACAGCGCTAAGACAGAGACTATCAGAAAATTCCTGCTTTGCTATTGGTCAGCACAGAGGGCTCTCAGTCATGAGTATGTTCAGAGTGAGTAATAAACTCCAGCACATCAGGAGAAACAGCAGGGTCATATGTCAGGAATTAACATTCCAGAGACCAAGGGAGAGTTGTACAGCCTGAGTCTATCCTGAATGGCTTCCCGGAACTGCTGAGGCCTGAGCACCAGCAACCGTAGCAAGAAAGGCACACAGATGATACAATTATAATGCGTAACACAGAACCCAACGGGAAGTTTCAAACCTGGAGAGACAAGGCGGGCGTAGGAACTGGAACAAGGAAGCCTCAGTACATACTACCTAGGGACACGGGTTTAAGAGTAAGACAGATTTGGGTTCCTGTTCCTCCTCTGTCACTTTCTAATAGGGTAATTTAGGCAGGTTAGTTGACCCCCTTGAGCTTCAGTTTCCTTATCCACAAAATGTAAACAACAGTATTATCTTCCTCGCTATTTTACTATAGTAAAATAAATGAGATAACGTTTTACACATTCAACACAGAGACTGATACATAACAGGCACAGAAAAAATATTGCTATTTTCATAATTATCAAAGGTATTACAAAATCTTAAGGAGAGCAGAGACCAAGACATTAAGTCCAACCTCAACCCTATCTTCTGTTCTCACTAACTGAGTTTGTTATACTCCCTACCATATCCCTGACAAGGCTCATCCAGCCTCTACCATGAACTTACTGCTTCTAAAGGCAGCTCTTTCCATTTCAGATGACTTTGTAATACAAAATCACCATGCTTCTCCAGGGGGCACTACTGCATTTGGATGTGGTAGTTCTTTACTGTATTGGGCCACCTCATGCCTTACAGGACACGGAGCATCTGTCTCTAGCCCCCTAAATACCAGTAGCACATACAATCCCCAATCACTATGGAAACAAACAAAAACAAATAAACAAATGCCCTCATATATTTCCCATGTTCCCTGTAGGGGCAGTACCATCACCTGATAAAAACCATTGCCCAAACTAAAATATTCCTCCTGGATTTGAGCTTGAGAAAGAGTAAATACGGATGTTCAGAGACGAGGGCAATTTCAAGAGTTCCATGGGCTGTATGGTAGAGTTTTCCTGCTAGCTCTCATATCCATTTCCCATTCCTTCCTTCCTCTGCTCTGCATCTCAGGGAATTACATCTCCCAGGATCCTTTGCCAACTGCCTTCTAGGTGGGTTCATCCAATAAGAGGCACTAGAATATGCAAGAAGGGGAGAAGTCAGAGTATTTATTCCTCTCTCCTTCTACCTTGTGCAATATCTCCTCTCTGGCAGAGGCACATGTCCTTCATGGTCCAAGAGCCCTTTTCTCCATGGTCCCAACTCCTGCCAGGACAGCCCTGCTCATGGTCTCATAGCTTTCTGATGACTCTGGCCTCTGGGCTTTGATGATACCCCCTCCTCATGTTGTCTCTCCCAGCTTCCTATTAATCCCTGGGTGATCTCATGCCCCCAGCTGCTCTGTTAGCTTTTTCATCCCCTATGTAATGAATTTTCTGTATCATTAAATCCCTTCTGTTAAAATATATTGAACAATTTCTGTTCTCATGATTGGACACTGACAAACACAAACTGGGAGATGATGTTTTTTCCTATCTTCATCTTGGATGAATGACTGAAAAGAGTAGCTAGAAGAAGGGATTGTTTTTTCACTGCTGGTAGTAGCTTAAGTCACCTAATGTAGTGACTTTTGAGGAAACATGAATTGTTTCATCTTTCCTTTCCTAGGGATGTAAGTTTAGAAGAAACTGCCAAAGCTGAAACTACCTTTTCCCCCATGGACATGCTTTCCTTTATGGAAAAATACACTATTCACCCAAAGGAGACTCATTTTCCTTAGAAAGAAAACATTGACGAGCAATAGAGATGCAGGCTGGACTTCAAAGGGCCAGCATGTTGACGTCTTTTCCCCATCTTTGCTATAATTCTAGAAATATAGGGTGAAAAAAAGGAGACTGATTCCAAAATGTGGCTGAAGTCCATCTCAAATAGTTGCTAAAAGATTCTCCAGGGCTTCCCTGGTGGCGCAGTGGTTGAGAGTCCGCCTGCCGATGTAGGGGACATGGGTTTGTGACCCGGTCCAGGAAGATCCCATATGCTGCGGAGCGGCTGGACCCGTGAGCCATGGCCGCTGAGCCTGCGCGTCCGGAGCCTGTGCTCCGCAACGGGAGAGACCACAGCAGTGAGAGGCCCGCGTACCGCAAAAAAAAAAAAAAAAAAAAAAAAGATTCTCCAACTTCTGACTGGAATTACTTAGATACAGTACTAATAGCCCTGGTTTAAAGTATAGAAGTTATTATACTTCTTTAAAATAATACATACAAAGATAGATGAGAGAGAGAGCAAAACACACACACACACACACACACACACACACACACACACATAAGAAAATACCTAAACTACAGATACGTAAAGCATATGTGTCAGCGTGATTCTGCTTATCTTCTGAGACATTTTTACTTTCTCATTTTCTCTGTATACTCACTTAGCCAGCTATAATGATAAGGTCTTAGGAATACTCTGGTTGCTAACAATAGAAACTCACTTAAACTAACTTAAGTACACAGGAAATAGGCAGAATTTGTTACTAATCTCAAAGCAAACTCATAAATCCCAAGAAGAGAAAATTCGGTCAAACCTAAGGAGCCAGACTGAAAGTAGAAACTAGAAATCCGTCAGGAACCAAGGAAATCCTCTCCCTACATCACTCTCTCTCAATCTCAGATTTACCTGCTCTCATCTCTGTGCCAACGGGCTTCTTCTGACTTCTCTTCACAGAGGGCTGAGATGGCTGGCTACCCACAATAGCATCCTTAGCATCTATATTAGCCTGCCCTCGGTTCAAGTGGCCTATTGGGACTGAAAAGAGTCTCTAAGTTCTCAATTCTGAGCAAAGGTCTTCCATCTAACCCAGTCACGGTCAACCATCTACACCTGACCCTGTCAGCTGTACCTGGGGAAACAAGATCAGACGGTACAAGCAGGACTGCCTACACAGCCTTATTGGCAAAGCAGTTCTAAGAAACGAGGCTGGGAGAAGGGAGAGTAGTGGGCAAGGTAGATGCCCCTACCTTGGAGTGTAAAAACTCCAAAAGGGCATTATTACAGTTGTTCTAATCTTCCAGGCACAGAGGGGTTGAATCACCTGTCCAGTATCTCACAGATGATTAATGTCAGAAACATGACTTGAATCCGAGTCTCCAGAATTCTTTCTCCTTAATTCTAAGTTAGCACCTATATAATGGAATATATGACTGGCAGAATGTGGTAAATTACAGCTTATTAAATATTATTATTATTACTACTATTATTATTATAAAGGAACTTAGAAAGTGTTCCAAAAACACAACCTATATACTATTTGTCTTCCTACCTCCGTTCATCCATCTATCTACCTCTGTAAGCCGGCAGCTGCCATCAAATGTCTAGTAAGACTCAGAATCAGTGAAATCCCTATGGAGAGAACTTGAAACAAATTCTGTGCAAGGACCAGAGAGCTTCAGAGCCCTATGTAAAGCGTGGTGTTCCAGATCTACAGAATCCAGCAGAGCAGGCTGAGGCGAGTTCAACTTCACCCTTTTGAGAATGCTGAGTCTCCCTGAGCTCTAAATGTCCAGGACAGGGCTATGTGAAGGCGATACGTCTCCTTTACTCTCATGACTTGCAGCACGAAGGGAAACTAGGCTGTAAAACAGCTTCTCACGATTGCGGTAAGAGAGATGTAACCGCCTGTCCCTAAATCCCACACCCACAAGGCGAGAAATCTCTTTTTACCCCATACAGGATTTCTACAATTAAGAATATTCCAACAAGGAAACCTGAGTCCCAATGAGTCCAGAGAGAAAAATACCTTCCTTCCTGGGAAGCCAAGCAGCCAGAGAAGTGGGCCACGTAAACCTGCGCTCCTGGAACAGAGAGATGAGCACCTGAACGGCAAAATAAAAAAGGCACTTATAGAGATTCAAGTGCAATTCTCAAAAGGCTTATGGAACTTAAACACATGATTTTTTGATCTATAAAATTCAGTAAAAGAATTAAAAATGAGAATGAGTTGATTGATGTAATTACAGTTAGCGACCTGGCGGATCAAGTATAGGAAGTATCTCAAATCATAAAACAAAAAGGAAACAAAAAAGCAAATGGAAAACACTAAGAGGCTTAGATGACAGACACAACATAATACAAAAGGAGAAAAAGGAACAGATGAAGTAATAGAAATTATGGCCTAGAAAACAAACGAGGAAAAAAATTAAAACAAACTTCACTGAACTGAGCAAAGATCTGAACATAAAAATTCAAAGCGCCCTTGAATTTTTCACTTTCAAAGAAAACCAAAATCAGACAGACATCAGACTTCTCACCTGCAATACTGGAAGCCAAAGTGTCTACAGACTACTTTCACATAAATTCTGCAACTCAAGAACCTTCTACCAGCGAAGGTAACCAATCAGGATGAAAGAGAGAAAATCCAGGCCATGCAGTAACTAAGAAAGCGTATCATACACAGGCTTAATCTGAAAGAAATACTTGAAAAAAGACTGCAAACAATGAATGAGCCCAAACTGAATTTTTGTTTTAAATAAGAAAAGATAAACTAAGTAGGATACAGCATTGAACAAGGAAACTTAACACAAGGCTCTCAGGGAATGTGTAATAAGAATGCTAAGTAAGCACTTATAAAACTCAACTGGCACCTATAAAGGAGATTCTTTTTCTTAAACTACCCCCAACACACAAATTTTTAAAAGTAAGGAGAAAACAAAGGTATTTGGAAAGTGTTATGTGTGGGTATGAAAGGCAGAAGGAGATGGGGAAATAAAATTAGCCAAAAGTTATTGTCCTTTGTGGGAAGTAAAAGGGAAGTAGAAAGAGAGAAATTCTATGGTTATAGTGATGAAAAAAAAAAGCATTTTGGTTGGGATTGTTATATGTATTTGCTACCATAGAACGGTAGTCATGTATATTTGATTAACAGAGCAGAAAAAGGATTGGTGACTATTATTGGGATAAAAGAAATAAAATAGAACTTCTATCTTAGTAAGATGATTATTCAGATCTCAATTTTAATCCTTTTAGTAGAAAAATCCTTATGAGACAGAAATGTGAATCGTGTTCTGCTTATTTGATATATAAAAAAGGGGTACACTGACAGATATTTGGACAAAGAGAAAGGACTCTATTCCTTAGACCATATGAGGTATAAACTGCAATGATGACTTGTCCAGCAAATGAATGTAAGAAGTACCTTAATTTTAGCAGGTAAAGCAACAACAACTAAAAATCACTCAGGAAATCACTAAGAAAACACAAACCAATGTTTTAATACTTGCATGAGTATCTTCCCTAGATTTTCTTTACAAATCACTTAATAGGCATCTGGTATGAACATATTTATCAGAGGTGTGCCACAGCAATGGTTTATAAAGCCATGATGAAACAGTCTGTTTTCCCCTAGAAATTCCCAAGCAAGGATTGCAGAACGAAGATAAAGGACACAGGCAAAATATTCTCATTTCCTTTACTTTAAAGGTTTTGCTCTGAAAGCATCTGTTTCAAAAACACAGCCGTTTCTGGCATCCCCATGTCTGTCAGCTCCCACAAAGGCTAAGATCATTGATTAAAAGAGCACCAATATGACATGTGTCATTAGAAAAGAAAATTTTGCTAAGGAGGGCAATTTAGTAATATGTATTCTGATTGTGGAAGAGGCCCTACTGTAACCTGGTAAAAACAATTACAATACACACCATACAATTACCACTGTTTCAAAAAGACTGATATTAAAATTCATGCAAATTCTCCCTTATAAATAGTATGATGGATGGTATTGGTTAGAAGGTAAATCTACTGTACTGAAGTTGGAGAAAGCATTAAGTTGTCTATCAAATCTTTTTGGTTAGAGGTTTCACAAAGGAAAATGTATAAACACATGGTTATGACATGTTTGGAAATATTTTTTGTCATTTTGTTCAAAATAAAATATCTTAAATCAGTAGAACTGGGTGAACATTAATACATTAGTTATAACAGGTGTCTTTCAGCGAGTTACTCAGGGGTACACTGGCATAATAAAAATGAAAAGACTCAATAATTTTGACATTCTTAGGACAAAAAGAGAAAAGGAAGAACTTGAATGAAGTTTGGGAGGTGTATGGGCAGAGAAAAATGACTTAGACTATATAGAGAAGGGCTTAAGCAAAAAAAGATGCCTTGAAATTGTGACATACAGAACGCGTTGCCTTGGGTGCCTGCCTATGTTTTTCCACAGACTTAGGAAAAACAAAGTAAATAAACAAGTTTGTGAACTCACACCGTTACCCAGGCCTACCTGTCAGCCTCACTGCATGAAGAAAATCAGTAATCTCACTCATAGGATAGCTTTTTTGACTTCTCTTGTGTTGGTAATAATCATGGCAACTCAGTGCCTGGAATAATCTATCTACATCTTGCCACTTGCCTATCTTGATGAGGTAGGAAAGAAAGATAACTCAAGTTTCACCAGATTTATCAAGGGTCTTACAGATTTTCTAGCCCAAAACTTTCAATGGACAGATGGGGAACAAAGACTCTGAGGTATTATTTATTTGCCTGTAAGGTAACAGGTAGTTGATGCCAAATTAGAACCTGGGTCTTCTGAATCCCAAACTAGCACACTTTCCACTGTTACACATTTATCATCAAAGGATCTTTAAATAGTAGAACTCAATTGAAGTACCACTCTGTATACTTCTGGCCACTTAAATAAAAATTTACTGAAACCCAGTAACAATTCTATGGGCCCTTGTTCTTTAAGATGATAGACAATTACAAATTAGTCTTGAGTAGTAGGGTTATGTGTTTAAAATATGTAAAATGAAATAATTTTCATTATTCTAATAAAGATTGTTGTAAGGTTAAAACTCCTTTAGAATTATTCTATAACACAGCATAAGGTCTAGGTTCCTAATGTTATTAAAGTTCTTATAATCTCTGTGTTGAAGAATCATCAAATAAGGAGAGTACTGACTCTTTACCTTTTGTCTAGAAAAGGTTATGAATATTCATTATTTCTATCTTAAACATTTAATAGAAATCATTGGTGAAGGCATATAAGTCTGGAATTTTCTATGTGGGAAGATTTTTAATAACAGATTCCGATTTTCTACTTCATCTTACTTTTTGTAGGTTCTGTTTTTCAATGAATTTGTACAATTCATTTTGCTTTTCAAATTGATTGATGTAATATGATTTTATTATCTTTTTAATGTGTTTAGGATATGTAGTATTGTCTTTTTATTCCTTGAAATTGGTAATTTTTTCCTTGATCATTCTTGCTATTAATTTTATTAATCTCTGTAAAGAACCAACTTTATCTTCCCTTTAATCAACTGCATATCTTACCTTCATTATTTCCTTCTGCCTACTTTTTGGGGTTTAATTTATTATTCTTTTTCTAGTTTCTTGAGATGAAAGCTTGGTTAATTGAATTTAGGCTGTTATTCCTTTCTTATATATGAATTTAAGGCTATAAATGACCCTGTGTGTACTGCTGTAGCCAGATCCTTATACAAATTTTGATAAGTCGTTATCTTCACTAAAATTTATGTCAAATATTTTTAATTACCAGTAAGATGTCTTCTTTGACACACAGGTTATTTAGAGTACATTGTTTAATTTCCAAGCAATTTGTGTTTTACCATTTATCTTTTGTGGTTTTTATTTCTACTTTAATTCTTCATAATCAGATAACATAATATGAATGATTTAAATCTTTTGATATTTGATGAGACTTGCTCTATAAACCATCACATGGTCCATTTCATAACAATTCATATGCACTTGGAAAAGTATGAGTTCAGCCATGGTTGGATGCAGTACTCTATTAACTTGGTGGTATTTCTTAAATATGTTGTTCAGGTTTTAATATCCTTCTTGATTGGGGGATGCCTGTTCTATCAGCTAAGGAGAAGGTGTGTTCAAGTTGCTTGCTATGATTTTGATTTTGAATTTAAGTTTTTGGTTTTACAGTTTATTGCTTTAAAGATTTTAAAGAATAGTAACAGGTACATTCAAATTCAGGACTGTAAATTCTTCTTTAAAATTATGTATTATTCCTCTCTATTTGAATATACTTCTTGGTTTAGAATCTACTTTCCTGGTTATTGAAAAACTCTAGCTTTCTTTTCTTCTGAATTTTATTTTATTTTATTTTTATACAGCAGGTTCTTATTAGTCATCAATTTTATACACATCAGTGTATACATGTCAATTCCAATCGCCCAATTCATCACACCACCACACCCACTCCCCCAACACTTTCTCCCCTTGGCGCCCATATGTTTGTTCTCTACATCTGTGTCTCAATTTCTGCCCTGCAAACCAGTTCATCTGTACCATTTTTCTAGGTTCCACATATATGCATTAATATACGATAATTGTGTTTTTCTTTCTGACTTACTTCACTCTGTATGACAGTCTCTAGATCCATCCATGTCTCAACAAATGACCCAATTTCGTACCTTTTTATGGCTGAGTAACATTCCGTTATACGTATGTACCACATCTTCTTTATCCATTCGTCTGTCAATGGGCATTTAGGTTGCTTCCATGACCTGGCTATTGTAAATAGTGCTGCAATGAACATTGGGGTGCACGTGACTTTTTGAATTATGGTTTTCTCTGGCTATATGCCCAGCACTGGGATTGCTGGATCATATGGTAATTCTATTTTTAGTTTTTTAAGGAACCTCCATACTGTTCTCCATAGTGGCTGTATCAATTTACATTCCCACCAACAGTGCAAGAGGGTTCCCTTTTCTCCACACCCTCTCCAGCATTTGTTGTCTATAGATTTTCTGACAATGCCCATTCTGACTGGTGTGAGGTGAGACTTCATTGTAGTTCTGATTTGCATTTCTCTAATAATTAGTGATGTTGAGCAGCATTTCATGTGTCTCTTGGTCATCTGTATGTCTTCTTTGGAGAAATGTCTATTTAGGTCTTCTGCCCATCTTTGGATTGGGTTTTTTTTTTTAACATTTAGCTTCATGAGCTGTTTATATATGTTGCAGATTAATCCTTTGTCCGTTGATTCGTTTGCAAATATTTTCTCCCATTCTGCGGGCTGTCTTTTCATCTTGTTTATGGTTTCCGTTGCTGTGCAAAAGCTTTGAAGTTTCATTAGGTCCCATTTGTTTATTTTTGTTTTTATTTCCATTACTCTAGAAGGTGGATCAAAAAAGATCTTGCTGTGATTTATGTCAAAGAGTGCTCTTCCTGTGTTTTCCTCTAAGGGTTTTATAGTGTCCGGTCTTACATTTAGGTCTCTAATCCATTTTGAGATTATCTTTGTGTATAGTGCTAGGGAGTGTTCTAATTTCATTCTTTTACATGTAGCTGTCCAGTTTTCCCAGTACCACTTACTGAAGAGACTGTCTTTTCTCTATTATATATCCTTGCCTCCTTTGTCACAGATTAGTTGACCATAGGTGTGTGGGTTTATCTCTGGGCTTTCTATCTTGTTCCATTGATCTAAGTTTCTGTTTTTGTGCCAATACCATACTACCTTGATTACTGTAGCTTTGTAGTATAGTCTGAAATCAGGGAGTTTGATTCCTACAGGCCCGTTTTTTTCCCTCAAGACCGCTTTGGCTACGCGGGGTCTTTTGTGTCTCCATACAAATTTTAAGATTTTTTGTTCTAGTTCTGTAAAAAATGCCATTTGTAATTTGATAGGGATGGCATTGAATCTGCAGATTGCTTTGGGTAGTATAGTCATTTTCACAATATTGATTCTTTCAATCCAAGAACATGGTATATCTCTTGATATACCATGATTGATTTGTGACCCAAGATGTGATCTATCCTGGAGAATGTTCCGTGTGCACTTCAGAAGAAAGTGTAATCTCCTTTTTTCGGTAGGAATGTCCTATAAATATCAATTAAATCTATCTGGTCTATTGTGTTATTTAAAGCTTCTGTTTCCTTATTTATTTTCATTCTGGATGATCTGTCCATTGGTGTAAATGAGGTGTTAAAGTCCCCCACTATTATTGACAATTTAAAAAGTGCTACTGTACTGTCAATTTCCTCTTTTATAGCTGTTAGCAGTTGCCTTATGTATTGAGGTGCTCCTCTGTTGGGTGCATATATATTTATAATTGTTATATCTTCATCTTGGACTGATCCATTGATAATTATGTAGTGTCCCTCCTTGTCTCTTGTAACATTCTTTATTTTAAAGTCTATTTTATCTGATATAAGTATTGTTACTCCAGCCTTCTTTTGAGTTCCATTTGCATGGAATATCTTTTCCATCCCCTCACTTTCAGTCTGTATGTGTTCCTAAGTCTGAAGTGGGTCTCTTGTAGACAGCATATATGTGTGTCTTCTTTTTGTATCCATTCAACAAGCCTGTGTCTTTTGGTTGGAGCATTTAATCCATTCCCGTTTAAGGTAATATCAATATGTATGCTCCTATGACCATTTTCTTAATTGTTTTGGGTTTGTTTTTGTAGGTCCTTTTCTTCTCTTGTGTTTCCCAGCTAGAGAAGTTCCTTTAGCATTTGTTGTAGAGCTGGTTTGGTGGTGCTGAATTCTCTTAGCTTTTACTTATCTGTAAAGCTTTTGATTTCTCCATCAAATCTGAATGAGATCCTTGCTGGGTAGAGTAATCTTGGTTGTAGGTTCTTCCCTTTCATCACTTTAAATATGTCATGCCACTCCCTTCTGGCCTGTAGACTTTCTGCTGAGAAATCAGCTGTTAACCTTATGGAAGTTCCCTTGTATGTTATTTGTTGTTTTCCCTTGCTGCTTTCAGTAATTTTTCTTTGTTTTTAATTTTTGCCAATTTGATTACTATGTGTCTCAGCGTGTTTCTCCTTGGGTTTATCCTGTATGGGACTCTCTGCACTTTCTGGACTTGGCTGGGTATTTCCTTTCCCATATTAGGGAAGTTTTCAACTATAATCTCTTCAAATATTTTCTCAGGTCCTTTCTCTCCCTCTCTCCTTCTGAGACCCCTATAATGCAAATGTTGTTGCATTTAATGTTGTCCCAGAGGTCTCTTAGGCTGTCTTAATTTCTTTTCATTCTTTTTCTTTATTCTGTTCCGCAGCAGTGAATTCCATCATTCTGTTTTCCAGGTCACTTATCTGTTCTTCTGCCTAGTTATTCTGCTATTGATTCCTTCCAGTGTAGCTTTCATTTCAGTGATTGTATTGATAATCTGTTTGTTTGTTGTTTAATTCTTCTAGGTCATTGTTAAACATTTCTTGCATCTTCTCGATCTTTGCCTCCATTCTTTTTCCGAGGTCCTGGATCATCTTCACTATCATTATTCTGAATTCTTTTTCTGGAAGGTTGCCTATCTCCACTTCATTCAGTTATTTTTCTGGGGTTTTATCTTGTTCCTTCATCTGGTACATAGCCCTCTGCCTTTTCATGTTGTCTGTCTGTGAATGTGGTTTTTGCTCCACAGGCTACAGGACTGTTCTTCTTGCTTCTGCTGTCTCTATAAACCTGCTAGTGTTGGAGTGTCTCCTGCAGAGGCCGGGGGGGTGGGGGGGGGGCAGCTGTGACTCACCAAGGGACGAGGACACTGGCAGCAGAAGTTCTGGGAAGCACTCCTTAGCGTGATCCCTCCCAGAGTCCGCCATCAGCCCCACCCCGGAAGCTTTCTTTTGCTTACTGTTTGCTTCTTGCTTTTTCATCCTTTTACTTTTAATATTTATCTGTCTGAATATTAGAAGTGGGTCTCTCATAAGGGGCACACACTTTAGATTATTTTTAATACATGTTGACAATTTTAGTTTTTCAATTATCTTTTAATTGGAAGAAATGATCAATTTTATTTTTGATTATTGATCTAAACATTTATATCATTTTATCATTTATGTTCTATTGGACTCACCTGTACATACTTTTCTTCTCTCCTTTAGATTAATAATTTATTTTATTTTTCCTCCAGTAAATTCTTAGTAATGAATTACTTACTAGTCTTTTAGTGGTTATTCTAAAATACGTATCCCTAACTGATGACAGTCAAAAACATTACTTTTATCACTTTTACTACTTTCTGATAATGCTAGAACTTAGGACATTTTAATATGATTTATAATCCTCCAATAATGTGTTCACATTATTGTTGTTATTGCGTTATTGATTTCAAATCTATATACATTTTTAAGTCAAGACATTATCACTGTTTTATTAAGTTAACATTAACTATATTTACCCATATATTTCTCATTCCATTTTTATTTCTTCCTGAATCTCTGCTTCCTTCTTGAGGAACCCTTTTTACTTTATATTTTAGTGCAGGTACACCACTTACACTTTCTTTCAGTTTTTGTTTGCCTAAAATGTCTTTACTTTTACATATATTGTTGTGTCACCTGCAAGTAAAGATAGGTTTATTTCTTCATAAATCAATCAATTGATCAATCTTTATTTTACTTTCATTTTCACTGGGTTAAAGTGAAATATATACACACTAATATGTATAGTGAAGTGACAAATATACACTAATATGTATAAAATGTATAACTAATAAGAACCTGCTGTATAAAAATAAAATAAAATAAAATTCAAAAATTAAAGAAAAAAATAGAATTAAAAGCTAAAAAAAAAAAATTCCAGGTAGGAAATTATTTTCCTTCATCATTTATTAAGCTGTAATTCTATTATCCTCTGGCTTCTATTGTTCTTCTTCACAAGTCAGGTCTTAGTATTATTGTTACTATTTTGAAAATAATAAGCATTTTTCTCTGCTCGGTTTTCATCCCACCTCTGGCTATTTTTAAGATTTTCTTATCTTTGTTTCTCATCAGTTTTACTGTGATGTGCCTAAGTTTTAGCTTCTTTCTAATTATTCAACTTGCGATTCACAGAGCTTCTGGAATTTGTGGGTTGATACTGTTTACCATATTTGCAACATTCATAGCCAATATTTCTTTGAATATTGATTCTGCACAAACCCTCTCTGTTTTTCTTCTGATACGCGAATTACCCGGATGTTAGACAGTTATATTATATTCTACAATTCTTACCCTTCCTTTATCTATTTTACATTCTTTTATTTCCTCTCTGTGCTTCAGCTAGACAGGCTCTATTGAGCTGTCTACCAGTTTATAGTTCCTATCTTCTGCTATCAAACACATTTACTGACATTAAGATATTGTATTGTTAGATTCTACAATTTCCATTTGATTCTTTTTATGGATTTTACTTCTGTGTTGAAATTATCTATGTTTTTATCCATTGGCATTCAGTTTCTTTATTTTCTTAAATACATTTTAAAAAGCCATTTTATTTTTTACATATTATATTTATTTATTTATTTATTTTTGGCCATGCCACGTGGCATGCAGAATATTAGTTCTCTGACCAGGGATCGAACCCACGCCCCCTGCAGTGGAAGCATGGAGTCTTAACCACTGGACTGCCAGGGAAGTCCCAATAAATGCCATTTAAAAATCTTTGTCTTTTCACGTCAGTTTCCAGATCACCTATGAATATATTCTATTGACAGCTTTCTCTCTTGATTTTTTTGTTAGTAATATCTAATTGAATGTCAGACATAGAGGTTTCAGATTATGTTATCTTCCTCCAGAAAAAGTTTAACTTTTTCTTTTTTCTTTTTTTTTTTTTTTTTGCTGGGCAGAAAGAGTCAGAATTGATCACCCTTTCCCTTTATTCAACCAAAGACTAATCTGCTTTGTGGCTGAACTGTAGTTTTGTAAGGCTCCATCAACCACTGGACGTCTACTCCTCCTAGGGTGCAGACCTGTATAGCTTCCAGCTGCAGATCTAGTATGATCACCAGACTCATTTTCTCAGCAGTTCTTCAACTCTAGCCTTTGTTTCTTCAACTTTGCTTCCCAGAAGTTTTTAACTTTGCTTGCTTTATCTTTTTCTTCCTTCCTTTCTTTTTGTGTGTGTTTATGTGTGTGTGCCTCCCACTTCATTTGCTTTCAGAATTCAGCAAATGTGTTGAGGGAAAAACAGGCTGTGTACTGAGATTACTCAACTTGAGTCACCATTTTTCTTCACTCCACTCCACGAGTTCACCAAAAGTTCTGTATGTTTCTGCTTCCCTTAACAGCAGTCCTCTGCCTGGACAGAGCCCCCATTCTCTGCTTCCTACCCATGTCCAGAAGTAGCAAATTTCCCCAGGGAAAAAGTAGAGATCAATCATCAGCTCAGGTTTCCATGGTTTTCCCATCTCTGAAATTTTACCATTGTAGTTCTCATTACTTCAAAACCTCTTTGATGCATTTAAGCAGAACTATTTAAATGTTTATCCATATTCTCTAGTTGTTCTCAACAGGAGCACTATTCTACAAGTCACTCCATCCTATTCAGAACTCTTGTTATATTTTAGTTCATTGTAAAATGTTATAAATTCCATCAGTTTCTTCAAAAGTTGTCATGGAAGACAGATGGGAAAGTCTCATATTAAGTAATGAGAAGAGCTTTGTGCAGTGCAAAGGAATTACAATGTTACTTCTAATACTGTAAAATCATTATATTGCAGCCAAAGTATAATGCTACACTGAGTATGCCTGTCACAGGCTTTTACATAAAACACCTAGAGGAACAAGAAAGTGTACCTGTTACTTCCAGCAACAAATCTTGAGGCAGAGACCTGAAGGAAGAGGTCCATATTGCTCATGTTTTCAGGGTATGAAGTTGCCTTTTTTCTTTTTTTTTCAGGACTATATATTTAGAAAAAACATGTAAAAATCACTCTAATATTCATGTGTCATTATACTTATAAAAGTCTTCAAAAACATATCAATTTTAAGTGCCTGCTCTTATGTCTTATTAATTAACCTTAAAATAATGCATTTGGTCAATCTCCGTGCTAGTATCTAAATGAAAAGTCAAAAATTATTGCAGACCAAGGGGGAAGATGGCGGAAGACTAAGACGTGGAGATAACCTTCCCCTCCCACAGATACACAAGAAATACATCTACACGTGGAACAACTCCTACAGAACAACTACTGAATGCTGTTAGAAGACCTCAGACCTCCCAAAAGGCAAGAGACCTCCCAAAAGGCAAGAAACCCCCCACGTACCTGGGTAGGGCAAAACAAAAAAGAGTAAACAGAGACAAAAGAATACAGACGTGACCTGCAACAGTGTGAGGGAGCTGGGAAGGAGGAAAAGTTTCCAAACACTAGGAAGCCCCTTCGCGGGCAGAGACTGCGGATGGCAGTCGGGGGTAAGCT
This sequence comes from Pseudorca crassidens, assembly GCF_039906515.1. NCBI lineage: Eukaryota > Metazoa > Chordata > Mammalia > Artiodactyla > Delphinidae > Pseudorca > Pseudorca crassidens. Next base: position 131,459,416 of record NC_090298.1, on the reverse strand, counting down.
TCGAAGCCGCGGAGGAGAGCACAACAACAGGGGTGTGGCAGGCAAAGCGGAGGGATTCCCGCACAGAGGATCAGGGCCGACCGGCACTCACCAGCCTGAGAGGCTTGTCTGCTTACCCGCCGGGGTGGGCGGGGCTGGGAGCTGAGGCTTGGGCTTCGGTCTGAGCCCAGGGAGAGGACTGTGGTTGTCGGCGTGAACACAGACTGCAGGGAGTTAGTACACCACGGCTAGCAAGGAGGGAGTCTGGGGAAAAGTCTGGACCTGCCGAAGAGGCAAGAGACTTTTTCTTCCCTCTTTGTTCCCTAGTGCGTGAGGAGAGGGGATTAAGAGCGCTGCTTAAAGGAGATCCAGAGACAGGCGTGAGCCGCGGCTAAAAGCACGGACCCCAGAGACGGGCATGAGACGCTAAGGCTGCTGCTGAAACCACCAAGAAGCCTGTGTGAGAGCACAGGTCACTATCCACACCTCCCCTCCTGGGAGCCTGTGCAGCCCGCCACTGCCAGGGTCCTGGGATCCAGGGACAACTTCCCCAGGAGAACACACGGGGCGCCTCAGACTGCTGCAACATCACGCCGGCCTCTGCCGCGGCAGGCTCGCCCCGCACTCCGTGCCCCTCAATCCCCCTGCCTGAGTGAGCCAGAGCCCCCAAATCAGCGGCTCCTTTAACCCTGTCCTGTCTGAGCGAACAACAGACGCCCTCAGGCGACCTACACGCAGAGGCGGGGCCAAATCCAAAGCTGAGCCCCTGGGAGGTGCGTGAACAAAGAAGAGAAAAGGAAATCTCTCCCAGCAGCGTCAGAAGCAGCGGATTAAAGCTCCACAGTCAACTTGATGTACCCTGAATCTGTGGAATACCTTAATAGAAAACGAATCATCCCAAATTAAGGAAGTGGACTTTGAGAGCAAGATTTATTATTTTTTCCCCTTTTCCTCTTTTTGTGAGTGTGTATGTGTATGCTTCCGTGTGAGATTTTGTATGTATAGCTTTGCTTTCACCATTTGTCCTAGGGTTCTAGCCGTCCGTTCGTTTTTCTTTTCCTTTAAAAAATTTTTTTCTTGTTTTTTATTTTAATAACTTTATTTTATTTAGCTTATTTCATTTTAATTTATCATCTTTCTTTCTTCTTCCTTCCTTCCTTCCTACCTTCCTTCCTTACTTACTTACTTACTACTTTATCTCCCTTTTATTCTGAGCCGTGTGGATGAAAGGCTCTTGGTGCTGCAGCCAGGAATCAGGGCTGTGCCTCTGAGGTGGGAGAGCCAACTTCAGGACACTGGTCCACAAGAGACCTCCCAGCTCCATATAATATCAAAAAGCGAAAATCTCCCAGAGATCTCCATCTCAACACCAGCACCCAGCTTCACTCAATGACCAGCAAGCTACAGTGCTGGACACCCTATGCCAAACACCTAGCAAGACAGGAACCCAACTCCACCCATTACCAGAGAGGCTGCCTAAAATCATAATAAGTCCACAGACACCCCAAAACATACCACCAGACGTGGACCTGCCCACCAGAAAGACAAGACCCAGTCTCATTCACCAGAACACAGGCACTAGTCCCCTCCACCAGGAAACCCACACAACACACTTAACCAACTGTAGCCACTGGGGACAGACACCAAAAACAATGGGAACTACAAACCTGCAGCCTGCAAAGGAGACCACAAACACAGTAAGATAAACAAAATGAGAGGACAGAAAAACACACAGCAGATGAAGGAGCAAGATAAAAACCTACCAGACCCAACAAATGAAGAGGAAATAGGCAGTCTACCTGAAAAAGAATTTAGAATAATGATAGTAAAGATAGTAAAGATGATCCAAAATCTTGGAAATAGAATTGAGAAAATGCAAAAAACATTTAACAAGAACCTAGAAGAACTAAAGAGGAAACAAGCAACGATGAACAACACAATAAATGAAATTAAAAATACTCTAGATGAGATCAATAGCAGAATAACTGAGGCAGAAAAATGGATAAGTGACGTGGAATATAAAATAGTGTAAATAACTACAGCAGAGCAGAATAAAGAAAAAAAGAATGAAAACAACTGAGGACAGTCGCAGAGACCTCCAGGACAACATTAAATGCACCAACATTCGAATTATAGGGGTTCCAGAAGAAGAAGAGTAAAAGAAAGGGACTGAGAAAATATTTCAAGAGATTAGAGTTGAAAACTTGCGTAATATGAGAAAGGAAATAGCTAATCAAGTCCAGGAAGCACAGAGAGTCCCATACAGGATAAATCCAAGGAGAAACATGCCAAGACATATTAATCAAACTGTCAAAAATTAAATACAAAGAAAACATATTAAAAGCAGCAAGGGAAAAACAACAAATAACACACAAGAGAATCCCCATAAGGTTAACAGCTGATCTTTCAGCAGAAACTCTGCAAGCCAGAAGGGACTGGCAGGACATATTTAAAGTGATGAAGGAGAGAAACATACAACCAAGATTACTTTACCCAGCAAGGATCTCATTCAGATTTGATGGAGAAATTAAAACCTTTACAGACAAGCAAAAGCTGAGAGAGTTCAGCACCACCAAACCAGCTTTACAACAAATGCTAAAGAAACTTCTCTAGGCAAGGAACACAAGAGAAGGGAAAGACCTACAATAACAAACCCAAAATAATAAAGAAAATGGTAATAGGAACATACATATTGATAATTACCTTAAATGTAAATGGATTAAATGCTCCCACCAAAAGACACAAACTGGCTGAATGGATACAAAAACAAGACAATATATATGCTGTCTAGAAGAGACCTACTTCAGACCTGGAGACACATACAGACTGAAAGTAAGGTGATGGAAAAAGATATTCCATGCAAATGGAAACCAAAAGAAAGCTGGAGTAGCAATTCTCACATCAGAAAATATGAACTTTAAAATAAAGACTATTAGAAGAGACAAAGAAGGACACTACATAATGATCAAGGGATTGATCCAAGAAGATATAACAATTGTAAATAATTATGCACCCAACATAGGAGCACCTCAATACATCAGGCAAATACTAACAGCCATAAAAGGGGAAATCGACAGTAACACATTCATAGTAGGGGACTTTAACACCCCACTTTCACCAATGGACATATCATCCAAAATGAAAATAAATAAGGAAACACAAGCTTTAAATGATACTTTAGACAAGATGGACTTAATTGATATTTATAGGACATTCCATCCAAAAACACCAGAACACACATTTTTCTCAAGTGCTCATAGAACATTCTCCACGATAGATCATATCTTGGGTCACAAATCAAGCCCTGGTAAATTTAAGAAAATTGAAATTGTATCAAGTATCTTTTCCGACCACAACGCTATGAGACTAGATATGAATTACAGGAAAAGATCTCTAAAACAGACAAACACATGGAGGCTAAACAATACACTACTTAATAACGAAGTGATAACTGAAGAAATCAAAGAGGAAATCAAACAATACCTAGAAACAAATGACAATGGAGACACGACGACCCAAAACCTATGCGATGCAGCAAAAGCAGTTCTAAGAGGGAAGTTCATAGCAATACAATCCTAACTTAAGAAACAGGAAATATCTCGAATAAACAACCTAACCTTGCACCTAAAGCAATTAGAGAACGAAGAACAAAAAAACCCCAAAGTTAGCAGAAGGAAAGAAATCATAAAGATCAGATCAAAAATAAATGAAAAAGAGATGAAGGAAACGATAGCAAAGATCAATAAAATTAAAAGCTGGTTCTTTGAGAAGATAAACAAAATTGATAAACCATTAGCTAGACTAATCAAGAAAAAAAGGGAGAAGACTCAAATGAATAGAATTAGAAACAAAAAAGGAGTAGTAACAACTGACACTGCAGAAATACAAAAGATCATGAGAGATTACTACAAGCAACTCTATGCCAATAAAATGGACAACCTGGAAGAAATGGACAAATTCTTAGAAATGCACAATCTGCCAAGAGTGAATCAGGAACAAATAGAAAATATGAACAGACCAATCACAAGCACTGAAATTGAAACTGTGATTGAAAACCTTCCAACAAACAAAAGCCCAGGACCACATGGCTTCACAGGCGAATTCTATCAAACATTTAGAGAAGAGCTAACACCTATCCTTCTCAAACTCTTCCAAAATATAGCAGAGGGAGGAACACTCCCAAACTCATTCTATGAGGCCACCATCACCCTGGTACCACAAGCAGACAAGGATGTCACAAAGAAAGAAAACTACAGGCCAATATCACTGATGAACATAGATGCAAAAATCCTCACCAAAATACTATCAAACAGAATCCAACAGCACATTAAAAGGATCATACACCAAGATCAAGTGGGGTTTATTCCAGGAATGCAAGGATTCTTCAATATACGCAAATCAATCAACGTGATAAACCATATTAACAAACTGAAGGAGAAAAACCATATAATCATCTCAATAGACGGAGAGAAAGCTTTTGACAAAATTCAACACCCATTTATGATAAAAACCCTGCAGAAAGTAGGCACAGAGGGAACTTTCCTCAACATAATAAAGGCCATGTATCACAAACCCACAGCCAACATCATCCTCAATGGTGAAAAACTGAAAGCATTTCCACCAAGATCAGGAAGAAAGACAAGGTTGCCCACTCTCACCACTCTTATTCAACATAGTTTTGGAAGTTTTCACCACAGCAATCAGAGAAGAAAAGGAAATAAAAGAAGTCCAAATCAGAAAAGAAGAAGTAAAGCTGTCACAGTTTGCAGATCACATGATACTATACATAGAGAATTCTAAAGATGCTACCAGAAAACTACTAGAGCTAATCAATGAATTTGGTATAGTAGCAGTATACAAGATTAATGCACAGAAATCTCTGGCATTCCTATATACTAATGATGAAAAATCTGAAAGAGAAATCAAGGGAACACTCCCATTCACCACTGCAACCAAAAGAATAAAATATCTAGGAATAAACCTACCTAAGGATACAAAAGACCTGTATGCAGAAAATTATAAGACACTGATGAAAGAAATTAAAGGTGATACAAATAGATGGAGATATATACCATGTCCTTGGATTGGAAGAATCAACATTGTGAAAATGACTCTACTACCCAAAGCAATGTACAGATTCAATGCAATCCCTATCAAACTACCACTGGCATTTTTCACAGAACTAGAACAAAAAATTTCACAATTTGTATGGAAACACAGAAGACCCCGAATAGCCAAAGCAATCTTGAGAACGAAAAACGGAGCTGGAGGAATCAGGCTCCCTGACTTCAGACTATACTACAAAGCTACAGTAATGAAGACAGTATGGTACTGAAACAAAAACAGAAAGATAGATCAATGGAACAGGATAGAAAGCCCAGAGATAAACCCACGCACATATGGTCACTTTATCTTTGATAAAAGAGGCAGGAATGTACACTGGAGAAAGGACAGCCTCTTCAATAAGTGGTGCTGGGAAAACTGGACAGCTACATGTAAAAGTATGAGATTAGATCACTCCCTAACACCATACACAAAAATAAGCTCAAAATGGATTAAAGACCTAAATGTAAGGCCAGAAACTATCAAACTCTTAGAGGAAAATATAGGCAGAACACTCTATGGCATAAATCACAGCAAGATCCTTTTTGACCCACCTCCTAGAGAAATGGAAATAAAAACAAACATAAACAAATGGAATCTAATGAAACTTAAAAGCTTTTGCATGGCAAAGGAAATCATAAACAAGACCAAAAGACAACCCTCAGAATGGGAGAAAATATTTGCAAATGAAGCAACTGACAAAGGATTAATCTCCAAAATTTATAAGTAGCTCAATAACAAAAAAATCAAACAACCCAATCCAAAAATGGACAGAAGACCTAAACAGACACTTCTCCAAAGAAGATAGGCAGACTGCCAAAAAACACATGAAAGAATGCTCAGCATCATTAATCATTAGAGAAATGCAAATCAAAACTACAATGAGATATCATCTCACTGGTCAGAATGGCCATCATCAAAAAATTTAGAAACAATAAATGCTGGAGAGGGGGTGGAGAAAAGGGAACACTCTTGCACTGCTGGTGGGAATGTGAATTGGTACAGCCACTATGGAGAACAGTATGGAGGTTCCTTACAAAACTACAAATAGAACTACCATATGACCCAGCAATCCCACTACTGGGCATATACCCTGAGAAAACCGTAATTCAAAAAGAGTCATGTACCAAAATGTTCATTGCAGCTCTATTTACAATAGCCTGGAGATGGAAACAACCTAAGTGTCCATCATCGGATGAATGGATAAAGAAGATGTGGCACATATATACAAGGGAATATTACTCAGCCATAAAAAGAAATGAAATTGAGTTATTTGTAGTGAGGTGGATGGACCTAGAGTCTGTCATACAGAGTGAAGTAAGTCAGAAAGAGAAAGAAAAATACCGTATGCTAACAGATATATATGGAATCTCAGGGGAAAAAAAAATGTCATGAAGAACCTAGGGGTAAGACAGGAATAAAGACACAGACCTACTAGAGAATGGACTTGAGGATATGGGGAGGGGGAAGGGTAAGCTGTGAGAAAGTGAGAGAGTGGCATGGACATATATACACTACCAGACATAAAACATAGCTAGTGGGAAGCAGCCGCATAGCACAGGGAGATCAGCTCAGTGGTTTGTGACCACCTAGAGGGGTGGGATAGGGAGGGTGGGAGGCAGGGAGACGCAAGAGGGAAGAGAAGAGATATGGGAACACATGTATAACTGATTCACTTTGTTATAAAGCAGAAACTAACACACCATTGTAAAGCAATTATACTCCAATAAAGATGTAAAAAAAAAGAAAATTATTGCAAACCTTTGAAAGTTTAAATTTTCCAGATTTATTCATTAAAGTAGCCAATAAAGAGAAAGTATATAAAGTTACCTATTTCCTTCCAGGGTATAGTCTTAACAAACAGATGACATTTTGGGTGACTTTCCAACTTTCTAAAAGATATGGTCTTCTTCATGTAATTAAATAGTTCCCACCTTGCTTATAACTGAAGACCTAAAGTGATACCTTCTAAGCTGGGAACATTTACCTTAATCCTAAAAACATAAGATTAAAGTTTTGTTTTCAGCATTTATATTTCATGGGTTTGTTTCAATTTATTGAGGCAATCATGAGGTATCATCATATCACACACATTGTGCTCAGGAAAAAAATCAAGGTTCCTTGATCCTCAATGCTCCCTGAATTTATGCGAAGTCCAAAACACCTATACCCTAACTACCAGGAAAAATAGGAAATACTATGGAAATTAATAGTATAAACTGGGATATAGAACAATAAACTAATAATCAAGGGCCCTGGGTTCTAGGCCTGGTTCCATCAATTACTAATTTCATGACCTGTGGCAAATCATTTAACTTCTGCTAATGATGAGGCTGTTGTAAGCACCAAAGGAGCGGGTGTTTCTTAAAGTATTATACTTGGAAAAATGAGAAAGCTCTATGCAAATGCATGAATCAGTTTGTATAACTCTGGGGCATTTTTATCCTATTTCAGAAAACAAACTACCTTCAGGCACTTGAAAACCACGTCAGCTTTCATTTGCATAAAATTATTATTCTAATTACAAATTATTTTCATATATTCATTAAACCAGGTTCATCAGGGTATCTATAGGCAATTCTTTATTAGCCTAATTCAAATTATGTATATGAAAGCAATAAAGCTGCCTTTCTCTTTCAATAATAATTTCAGAAAGTCTCCATTAATCTAACTAACTGAAGTATTACTCTAAATTTTATGCTGTCCAAAAGTCTGAGAGGAAAGCCTAAAACTGCAAAAATGAGTTCAATGCAAACTCCAACGAACAGTTACTAATACTCTCTTCAGTGACAATATCTAAATATTGTGGATATGTTTTGCCATGTTATTTTGACGACACATAAAATAAGTAAAAATTGTGCTTCTGAGAAAGGGTTTCATCATGTGAAGAAATCTTCCCAATAAATGTATTAAGTGAATAAAATGGTATACAGGTTTATCTGCTATGTGAAAGAAGACCATTCCTATGAAACCTTTCGTAAGTGGAAATGGCGTAAAGCGAATAAGCAGTTACCTTCAGATACATCTTACCACCAGAGACACAAAATAAACACAGATAAAGCACAGGTGCGCACAGACACAGTTCAAAGCTATGATGGCTTGACGCAGAGATGCTGAGTGTGGTTCCTGTGAAGGAGCTCACTGCTCAAGGTGCCTGCTGCCTCTATAATGGCTCACTGCAGCAAAAGCTGAATGCTATTTCCACTTTCTGCCATTTTTTACAAAAACGAAAATCCTCTTTGGGCTTCAGTTCGAAAAAACAGGTAATAATGTAGGTCTTGCATAAAAGTGAAGTTGCGTGTAGTGAACTTTGGAAAAGCAGGGGATACCTTTAGTCTTTATTTTTCAGAGAAAATAGTTCTATCTATACTTCTTTCCTCGTATATATAGATAAAAGGTTGGAAGGATATACAATATAAACAGTAAAGTTATCTTTGGCTGGTGTGAATATAGGTGATTTTTTTAAAATCTACTTCAAAATATTTTTTGAGTTTTCTCAGTGTTCTAAAAGACAGTATTTTGTTATTATAATCAGTTTCTTTAAAAACCTATACATTATTTCAGTTTTAACAGGAAAAAAAAAAAAAAAAAACACCTTACAACTTGTAGGCAAAAGCAGAATAGGGTATGATTATATCTGAAGGGGAATCCAGTGCGTCCCTAACTTACTATGTGAACCTGAGCAGGCCACTTAATGCTTACAACCTCAGCTTCTTTATTTTTAAAAGGAGGTGCTGGAGTAGATGAGTGTTAAAATGCCACGTAGCTATAAAACCCCAGAACTCTAAGCAAAAAGCGAATAGCTTTCAAGAGCCTTGGAAACTGGTTCCATTCTTTACAACAGACAAGACAGAAACAGGAACCAAGTAAATAAGGAAACCAAAGTAGCAACCGCAAGAACAACACAACTCCCCCAAATACTCTCGCATTACAATACTGTCGCCCAGATTCCTTACACTCACAAAGGGGCCCCAGGTCTCCAGAGTCCACTCCCTGGAAGGCTAATAAATGGTATGCTACACTGGGGTATTCTCAAGATGCTAAGCAGTCATTTGGGGAGGGAACATAAAAGTTATGCTAAACAATAGTATGCAATTTATAGTCTGGATACGGCACATACTGTACTGGCTTACTTTTATTTCACAGTGATCTCCCAGATCACAACACTTTTATCAGATTGGAGGCATGTGTAATATTCCCTTTATAAAATTTTATAGTCCCTTGCTACTTTCAGGGGTTTGTTTTACAGGCACAATTTGCTGCTTTAATCTCACCCAAGTGTCATGTTCTAAATCACGGTGAATAAAAATGTCCTAAAAGGAGAGCTGTGCTGAGGGTAGTTATTGAATTACACTTAGTGCCTGATTTAAATGTTGTCTGGGCATTGCCAAGTGCCGGGCACAGAGTAACCCAGAGGTGCAAATCTGCATAAGCCGACACAAGTCATTACTGGTGTTTGGATAGCAGAGCCCATTCATACTAGGATCGCACTCTGGCGGCATTCTGATGAAGGTGGCCCCCCCATCTTCCATCAGTATCTGTGCAAATTAAGGCAGCTAACGAACTAGCTCCAATAGCTAATGTTCCCAAAGTGGCAAAGTACAGGTTTCGTCTGTAAGCCCATCATTGAACAAGGCAATATCTGATATACCTCTTAGAGAAGCTTCCCTAATTCTCATTCGGCCAAATGCTACTGATGATGAATATTAGTGTGGGGAAGGAGAGACTCACCTCCGGAAAGGCTGTTCATTTCTAGGATTCAATTACACTTCAGCAAAACGCAGGAATGTTTAAAACATACGTAGCCTACTCATTGTGCTCTTTCCTTAGGCGTGTGAAGGAGAAAGATGATCAAAAGTGATGGTGTTCCACACTTTTTGCCTGCCCCCTTGACCTGGCCCCTGATAACACGACCCCACTTTCCCTTTAATGAGATACTCCACCCTCATTCGCACTGACTAGTATTCCTAACTTTCTTTGCCTGACCAAATCTGTGAACCACAGTGATTGTTTCAGAAAAGGCTTTGTGACCCAAGGCAAACCAGTCTGAAACCTCCCCAAGACTCTCCTGCAGTAGGGATGGCCTCTGGCTGCTTGGGCAGTAAAGCTGGGAGCATGCAAGTCTGGGGCTGTTTCTGCCTGGGAGTGATGCCAAACAGGGAAACGGACGGATCGTACAAAAAAGTGTAAGTGTCTGGGTCTAGCTCTGCCTAATACAACATCATCCAAGTATCGTGAGTCAAGCCAAAAAATCCTCATTTTGTCTTTAGTGAGACTTCGGTTTCTGTCATTTGCAACAGGAGTTCAGACTAAAAGGAAACATTATTGTAAATGGAACAATGTATTTTGTTCAGAAAAGGAACACTACTCGCACTCCTTTTTCTTTACTGAACATTTCCTAAGTAGTGTTGTTTTGGGAAAAAGAGAGAAAATGTGATCACATATTCCAAACAGACACTGTCATCAATGACAAATACTGCTTTCACATACCCCAAGGTAACATTAGCTAACTCCCTAAAGGCCAGTCCAAGCACACAAATGGAAAAACATAAGGTAAGCACTAAGTAAATGGAAGCTAGCAGCAGTCATAGCAATATCTGGAACACACAGTTTGTTTATACTGAAAAAGGCTTACTTTACAGCTCTATTGATCTACAGCTGTATTGATCTTCCAGTGGAACTTATCTTGCTATTTATAGATAAATATACTAAAGACTACTAGGATATTTTAAAGGGACGGGTGAAGAAGTTGGTGTGAATTATCCTCATGCATGTGTGTGCACTTTTATCACATATGTACGTATACACATGCATAAATAATAAAGTATATTGGTTTATGAGTGTTAAAATTTACATTCATAGTGTCATAGCATATTCGTCTGAGACTTCCCCTTTTTGGCCTGAATTTATGTTTTAAAAAATATGTCCATATAGATATCTATATCTACAGATAGATACATATATACATATAAACATATCATTCATTTTAAGATTTCTTTAGTATTTTATTGTGTGAATAAATCACAATTTATCCGTTTCTCTATAATGGCTTGTTAGGTGGTTTCCACTCATCAATCATTCATTATCACAGAGAGTATTACTATGAATTACCCAATATTATACAGATGTCTTAGGCAAACATGTGAGAATTTCCCTGAGGCATATAGCCAGAAGTGGATATAGGGGTCATGAGATGTATATAACTTCAAATACACTAGGTCAAAATAAACTGGTCTCCAAAGTGGATAGACCCATTTATATATATTGTCAACAACAATTTAAATACCTTAAATATTACTGAGAAAAATAGAATCCTACATTAATAAACAAAAAATAAATTGATGTGACAAATCTGACAATGGTGAAAGAACTAGGAAAGAAACTAACTTTAAAACTAATATGTCTAGCTTGACCCATTTCAGCCTGCTCTCTTATTAATAGCTGATGTTTGTATATATCTTTATAATTTTCAAAACACGTTTAATAGAATATTTTGTAGGTACTGAACGGAAGGAGTCAAAGTAAAGCATGAAAAACACGAATGAAAAATGGATTCTTACATCTGATTTTACAGCCAGGACCAGTACTGTCCCACAAAATCACTGGCCAAAATTCTAATTGGTCTCTTCCAGCTGCAGCCCAAGTAGTCCTTCGAAAATCCAGTTGGATCATGACTCTCCCCTACTTCAAACAATGCAGTTAACTATGCACAAAAATCCAAAACCTTTTTTTTTTAACATCTTTATTGCAGTATAATTGCTTAAAAATGTATGTTAATTTCTGCTTTATAACAAAATGAATCAGCTATAAATATACATATATCCCCATATCTCCTCCCTCTTACATCTCCCTCCCACCCTCCCTACCCCACCCCCAAAGGTGGTCACAAAGCACCAAGCTGATCTCCCTGTGCTATGTGCCTGCTTCCCACTAGCTATCTATTTTACATTTGATAGTGTATATATGTCCATGCCATTCTCTCACTTCGTCCCAGCTTACCCTTCCCCCTCCCCAGGTCCTCAAGTCCATTCTCTACATCTGCGTCCTTATACCTGTCCTGCCCTTAGGTTATTCAAAACGATTTTTTTTTTTTTTTAGATTCCATATATATGTGTTGACATACGGTATTTGTTTTTCTCTTTCTGACTTACTTCACTCTATATGACAACTCTAGGTCCATCTACCTCACTACAAATAACTCAATTTTGTTTCTTTTTATGGCTGAGTAATATTCCATTGTATATATGTGCCACATGTTCTTTATCCGTTCATCTGTCGAGGGACACATGGGTTGCTTCCATGTCCTGGCTATTGTAAATAGAGCTGCAGTGAACATAGTGGAACACGACTCTTTTTGAATTATGGTTTTCTCACGGTATATGCCCACTAGTGGGATTCCTGGGTTGTATGGTAGTTCAATTTTTAGATTTTGAAGGAACCTCCATACTGTTCTCCATAATAGCTCTATCAATTTGCATTACTACCAACAGTGCAAGAGGGTTCCCTTTTATCCACACCCTCTCAAGCATTTATTGTTTGCAGATTTTTTCATAATGGCCATTCTGACTGGTGTGAGGTGATACCTCACTGGAGTTGTGATTTGCATTTCTCGAATGATTAGCGATGTTGAGCATCCTTTCATGCGTTTGTTGGCAACCTGTTTATCTTCTTTTGAGAAGTGTCTATTTAGGTCTTCTGCCCATTTTTGGATTAGGGTATTTGTTTTTTTGATATAAGGCTGAATGAGTGGCTTGCATATTTTTGAGATTAATCCTTTGTCATTTGCTTCATTTGCAAATATTTTCTCCCATTCTGAGGGCTGTCTTTTCATCTTGTTTATGTTTTCCTTTTCTATGCAAAAGCTTTTAAGTTTCATTAGGTCCCATTTGTTTATTTTTGTTTTTATTTCCATTTCTCTAGGAGGTGGGTCAAAAAGGATCTTGCAGTGATTGATGTCATAGACTGTTCTGCCTATGTTTTCCTCTAAGAGTTTTATAGTGTCTGGCCTTACACTTAGGTATTTAATCCATTCTCAGTTTATTTTTGTGTATGGTGTTAGGGAGTGTTCTAAGTTCATTCTTTTACATGTAGCTGTCCAGTTTTCCCAGCACCAGTTACTGAAGAGGCTGTTTTTTCTGCATTGTATATCCTTGCCTCCTTTATCAAAATAAGGTGACCATATGTGCGTGCGTTTATCTCTGGGCTTTCTATCCTGTTCCATTGATCTATCTTTCTGTTTTTGTTTCAGTACCATACTGTCTTGATTACTGTAGCTTTGTAGTATAGTCTAAAGTCCAGTAGCCTGAATCCTCCAGCCCCATTTTTCTTTCTCAAGATTGCTTTGGCTATTCAGTGTCTTTTGTGTTTCCATACAAATTGTGAAATTTTTTGTTCTAGTTCTCTGAAAACTGCCATTGGTAGTTTGATAGGGATTGCATGGAATCTGTAGATTGCTTTGGGTAGTATAGTAATTTTCACACTGTTGATTCTTCCAATCCAAGAACATGGTATATCTCTCCATCTGTTTGTATCATCTTTAAGTTCTTTCATCAGTGTCTTATAGTTTTCTGCGTGCAGGTCTTTTATGTCCTTTGGTAGGTTTATTCGTAGGTATTCTATTCTTTTTGTTGCAATGGTAAATGGGAGTGTTTCCCTAATTTGTCTTTCAGATTTTTCATCATTAGTGTTTAGGAATGCAAGAGATTTCTGTGCATTAATTTTGTATCCTGCTACTTTATCAAAATCATTGATTAGCTCTACCAGTTTTCTAGTAACATCTTTAGGATTCTCTGTATCATGTCAGCTGCAAACAGTGATAGCTTTACTTCTTCTTTTCTGATTTGGGTTCCTTTTATTTCTTTTTCTTTTCTGATTGCTATGGCTAAAACTTCCAAACTATGTGGAATAACAGTGTGAGAGAGTGGACAACCTTGTCTTGTTCCTGATCTTAGAGGAAATGGTTTCAGTTTTTCAACACTGAGAACGATGTTGGCTGTGGGGGTACTCATATATGGCCTTTATAATGTTGAGGTAAGTTCCCTCAATGCCTCCTTTCTGGAGGGTTTTTCTCATAAATGGGTGTTGAATTTTGTCGAAAGGTTTCTCTGCATCTCTTGAGATGATCATATCGTTTTTATCCTTCAATTTGTTAAGATGGTTTATCACCTTGATTGATTTGCGTATATTGAAGAATCCTTGCATTCCCGGGATAAACCCCACTTGATCATGGTGTATGATCCTTTTAATGTGCTGTTGGATTCTGTTTGCTAGCATTTTGTTGAGGATTTTTGCATCTATATTCATCAGTGATATTGTCCTGTAGTTTTCTTTCTTTGTGACAGGAATCTTTGTCTGGTTTTGGAACCAGGGTGATGGTGGCCTCATAAAGTAAGTTGGGGAGTGTTCCTCCCTCTGCTATATTTTGGAAGAGTGTGAGAAGGATAGGTTTTAGCTCTTCTCTAAATATTTGATAGAATTCGCCCATGAAGCCATCTTGATCCTGGGCTTTTGTCTGTTGGAAGACTTTTAATCACAGTCTCAGCTTCAGTGCTTGTGATTGGTCAGTTTATATTTTCTATTTCTTCCTGGTTCAGGCTTGGAAGCTTGTGCTTTTCTAAGAATTTGTCCATTTCTTCTAGGTTGTCCATTTCATTGGTATACAGTTGCTTTTAGTAATCTCTCATGATCCTTTGTATTTCTGCAGTGTCAGTTGTTACATCTCCTTTTTCATTTCTAATTCTACTGATTTGAGTCTTCTCCCTTTTTTCTTGATGAGTCTGGCTAATGGTTTTTCAATTTTGTTTCTCTTCTCAAAGAACCAGCTTTTAGTTTTACTGATCTTTGCTATTGTTTCCTTTATTTCTTTTTCATTTATTTCTGATCTGATCTTTATGATTTCTTTCCTTCTGCTAACTCGGGTTTTTTTTTTTTGTTCTTTCTTTAATTGCTTTACATGTAAGGTTGGGTTGTTTGAGGTGTTTCTTGTTTCTTGAAGTAGGATTGTATTGCTATTAACTTCCCTTTTAGAACTGCTTTTGCTGCATTAGGTTTTCGGTCATCGTGTTTTCATTGTCATTTGATTCTGGGAATTTTTTGATTTCCACTTTGTTTTCTTCAGTGATCTCTTGGTTATTTATTAGTATATTGTTTAGCTTCCATGTGTTTGTAATATTTACAGGTTTTTTTCTGTAATTGATATCTAGTCTCATAGAGTTGTGGTCGGAGAGATACTTGATACAATTTCAATTTTCTTAAATTTACCAAGGCTTGATTTGTGACCCAAGATATGATCTATCCTGAAGAATGTTCCATGAGCACTTGAGAAGAAAGTGTGTTTTGTTGTTTTTGGATGGAATGTCCTATAAATATCAATTAAGTCCATCTTGTTTAATGTATCATTTAAAGCTTGTGTTTCCTTATTTATTTTCATTTTGGATGATCTGTCCATTGGTGAAAGTTGGGTGTTAAAGTCCCCTACTATGATTGTGTTATTGTCAATTTCCCCTTTTATGGCTGTTAGCATTTACCTTATGTACTGAGGTGCTCTTATGTTGGGTGCATAAATATTTACAATGTTTTATCTTCTTCTTCGATTGATCCCTTGATCATTATGTAGTGTCCTTCTTTGTCTCTTGTAATAGTCTTTATTTTAAAGTCTATTTTGTCTGATATGAGAATTGCTCCTCCTTTCTTTTGATTTCCATTTGCATGGAATATATTTCTCCGTCCCCTCACTTTCTGTCTGTATGTGTCCCTAGGTCTGAAGTGGGTCTCTTGTAGACAGCATATATACGCGTCTTGTTTTTGTATCCATTCAGCCAGTCTGTGTCTTTTGGTTGGATCATTTAATCCATTTACATTTAAGGTAATTATCAATATGTATGCTCCTATTACCATTTTCTTAATTGTTTTGGGTTTGTTATTGTAGGTCTTTTCCTTCTCTTGTGTTTCCTGCCTAGAGAAGTTCCTTTAGCATTTGTTGTAAAGTTGGTTTCATAGTGCTGAATTCTCTTAGCTTTTGGTTGTCTGTAAAGGTTTTAAGTTCTCCATCAAATATGAATCAGAACATTGCTGGGTAGAGTTATCCTGGTTGTAGATTTTACCCTTTCATCACTTTAAATATGTCCTGCCACTCCCTTCTGACTTGCAGAGTTTCTGCTGAAAGATCAGCTGTTAACCTTATGGGGATTCCATTGTGTGTTATTTGTTGTTTTTCCCCTTGCTGCTTTTAATATTTTTTCTTTGTATTTAATTTTTGATAGTTTGATTTATATGTGTCGTGGCATGTTTCTCCTTGGATTTATCCTGTATGGGATTCTCTGTGCTTCCAGGACTTGACTATTTCCTTTCCCCTATTAGGGAAGTTTTCAACTATAATCTCTTCAAATATTTTCTCAGTCACTTTCTTTTTCTCTTCTTCTTCTGGGACCCCGATAATTCGAATGTTGGTGTGTTTAATGTTGTCCCAGAGGTCTCTGAGACTGTCCTCAATTCTTTTCATTCTTTTTTCTTTACTCTGCTCTGCGGTAGTTATTTCCACTATTTTATCTTCCAGGTCACCTATCCGTTCTTCTGCCTCAGTTATTCTGCTATTGATTCCTTCTAGAGAATTTTTAATTTCATTTTTTCTGTTGCTCATCATTGTTTGTTTGCTCTTTAGCTCCTCTAGTTCCTTGTTAAAAGTTTCTTGTAATTTCTCCATTCTATTTCTAAGTTTTTGGATCATCTTTACTATCATTACTCTGAATTCTTTTTCAGTTAGGCTACCTATTTCCTCTTCATTTGTTTGGTCTGGTGGGTTTTTACATTGCTCCTTCTTCTGCTGTGCGTTGTGTCTTTCTCTGTCTTCTCATTTTGCTTAACTTACTGTGTTTGGGGTCTCCTTTTCTCAGGCTGCAGGTTCGTAGTTCCTGCTGTTTTTGGTGTCTGCCCCCAGTGGCTAACACTGGTTCAGTGGCTTGTGTAGGCTTCCTGGTGGAGGGGACTAGTGCCTGTGTTCTGGTGCATGAGGCTGGATCTTATCTTTCTGGTGGGCAGGACTGCATCCGGTGGCGTGTTTTCAGGTGTCTGTGACCTTATTATGATTTTAGGCAGTCTCTCTGCTAATGGGTGGGGTTGGGTTCCTGTCTTGCTAGTTGTTTGGCATAGGGTGTCCAGCACTGTAGCTTGCTGGTCATTGAGTGGAGCTGGGTCTCAGCTTTGAGATGGAGATCTCTGGGCGAGCTTTCGCCATTTGACATTACGTGGATCATGATGTCTTTGGTGGACCAATGTCCCGAAGTTGGCTCTCCCAACTCAGAGGCACAGGCCTGACACCCAGCCAGAGCACCAAGACCCTGTCTGCCACATGGCTCAGAAGAAAAGGGAGCAGAAAAGGAAGAAAGAAAAAAATAAAATCCAGTAAACTTATTAAAAAATAAAAAATTATTAAAAATAAAAAGTAATAAAAAAAGAAAGAAGAGAGCAACCAAACCAAAAAACAAATCCACCAATGATAACAAGCACTAAAAACTATACTAAAAAAAGAAAAGAAAAGAAAAAAAACGGACAGACTGCACCCTAGGACAAATGGTAATAACAAAACTATAAAATGGTAATAGCAAAATCACACAGAGTCCACCATCTCAATTTCGGGATGATTCGTTGTCTATTCAGGTATTCCAGAGATGCAGGGTACATCAAGTTGATTGTGGAGATTTAATCCTCTGCTCCTGAAGCTGCTGGGAGAGATTTCCCTTTCTCTTCTTTGTTCGCAGAGCTCCTGGGGTTCAGCTTTGGATTTGGCCCCGCCTCTGCGTGTGAGTCACCTGATGGTGTCTCTTCTTTGCTCAGACAGGAGGGGGTTAAAGTTGCAGCTGATTAGGGGGCTCTGGCTCACTCAGGCCAGGGGGGAGGGAGAAGTACAGAATGGGGGGCGAGCCTGCGGCGGCAGAGGCCAGGATGATGTTTTAACAGCCTGAGGCACGCCGTGTGTTCTCCCAGGGAAGTTGTCCCTGGGAGACAACTGGCGGTGGTGGGCTGCACAGGCTCCCGGGAGGGACGGTGTGGATAATGACCTGTGCTTGCACACAGGCTTCTTGATGGCTGCAACAGCAGCCTTAGCATCTCATGCCCGTCTCTGGTGTCCGTGCTGATAGCCATGGCTCGTGCCCGCCTCTAGAGCTCATTTAGGTGGTGCTTTGAATTCTCTCTCCTCGTGCACCCCAAAACAATGGTCTCTTGCCTCTTAGGCAGTTCCAAACTTTTTCCCAGACCCTCCCAGCTAGCTGTGGTGCTCTACCCCCTTCACGCTGTGTTCACGCTGCCAACCCCAGTCCTCTCCCTGGGATCTGACCTCCGAAGCCAGAGTCTCAGCTCCCAGCCCCCACCCATTCTGGCGGGTGAGCAGACACGCCTCTCAGGCTGATGAGTGCTGGTCGGCACCAATCCTCTGTGTGGGAATCTCTCCGCTTTGCCCTCTGCACCCCTATTGCTGCAATCTCCTCCATGGCTCCAAAGCGTCCCCGCTGCCACCCCCTGTCTCTGCCAGTGAATGGGCTTCCTAGTGTGTGGAAACTTTTCCTCCTTCACAGCTCCCTCCCAGAGTTGCAGGTCCCGTCCCTATGCTTTTGTCTCTGTTTTTTTTTTTTTTTTCTTTTGCTCTACCCAGGTACGTGGGGAGTTTCTTGCCTTTGGGAAGTCTGAGGTCTTCTGCCAGCATTCAGTAGGTGTTCTGTAGGAGTTGTTCCACATGTAGATGTATTTCTGATGTATCTGTGGGGAGGAAGGTGATCTCCGCCATCTTGAAGGTCTCCCCCTAAACCTTTTAATGTTATTAATACGGTCAGCCCACCATGCTTACCAAGCATCATCTCTTGCCCTGGCCCTGATACCCTCCATGCTCCAACATTATTCAACAGCTTTTAGTTCTGCCGTCTCTTTTACTACCCTGGATCTTCAGAGATGCCCAGAAATCTCTCCCTGTCCACTTCCAACTCCCCCACTCTTCCACTTTCTCTTGCCTAATTCCTGTTCCTTTTTTTTAATTGAACTATAGTTGATTTATTATATTATTTAGTTTCAGGTATGCAGCATAGTGATTCAATATTTTTACAATTTCTACACCATTAAAAGTTATTATAAGACAATGGCTATAATTCCCTGTGCTATACAATACATCCCTGTTTATCTATTTTGTACATAATACTCTGAATCTCTTTAACCCATACCCCTAATGTGCACCTCCCTACTTCCCTCTCTCCATTGTTAACAACCAGTTTCTTTTCTATATCTGTGAGTCTATTTCTGTTCTGCCACATAAATTTATTTGTATTATTTTTTAGATTCCACAAAGAGTGATATCATACAGTATTGATCCTTCTCTGACTTATTTCACTAAGTATAATATTCTCAAAGTCCATACACGTTGCTGCCAATAACAGAAACTCATTCTTTTTTATGGCTGAGTAATATTCCATTGCATATATAGATACACCACATCTTCTTTATCCATTCATCTGTTGATAGACATTCAGGTTGCCTCCAAATCTTGGCTATTGTAAATAGTTCTGCTATGAACATTGGGGTGCTTATATCTTTTCGAATTAGTGTTTTTGTTTTTTCCAGATATATACCCAGGAGTAGAATTGCTGGGTCATGTGGTAATTCTATTTCTAGTTTTTTGTGGAACCTCCATAGTGTTTTCCACAGTGGCTGCACCAATTTATGTTCCCACTAACAGTGTAGGAGGGTTCTCTTTCCTCTACATCTTCGCTAACATTTGTTATTTGTAGACTTTTTATGATGGCCATTCTGACAGGTATGAGGTGATAGCTCATTGTGGTTCTGATTTGAATTTCTCTAATAATTAGTGATCTTTTCATGTGTCTGTTAGCCATCTGTATGATTTCTTTGAAAAATGCCTATTCTGGTTCTCTGTCCATTTTTTGATTGGGCTGTTTCGTTTTCTGATATTGAGTTGTATGAGCTGTTTACATATTTTGGATATGATTCCCTTGTCAGTCACATCATTTGCAAATATTTTCTCTCATTCCATAGTTTTTTTTTGTTTTGTCAGTGGTTTCCTTTGCTGTGCAAAAGTTTTGAAGTTTAATTAGGTCCCATTTGTTTATTTTTGCTTTTATTTCTTTTGCCTTAGGGGACTGATCCAAAAAATATTGCTGTGATTTATGTCAAAGAGTGTTCTGCCTATGTTCTCTTCTAGGAGTTTTATGGTTTCTGGTATTACATTTAGGTCTTTAATCCCTTTTGAATTTATTTTTGAATATGGTGTGAGGTAATGTTCTAATTTCATTATTTTACATATAGCTGTTCAATTCTCCCAGCACAACTTTTTCAACAGACTGTCTCTCCTCCATTCTTGCCTCCTTTGTCATAGATTAATTGGCCGTAAGTTTGTGGGTTTATTTCTGGCCTCTCTATTCTCTTCCATTGATCTATCTGTCTGTTTTTGTACCAGAACCATGCTGCTTTGACTACTGTAGCTTTGTAGAATAGTCTGAAGTCTGGACGGGTGAATCCTTTTTCCTCAAAATTTCTTTGATAATTCAGGATCTTTCATGTTTCCATCTGAATTTTAGGATTGTTTTTTCTAGCTCTATGAAAAATGTCATGGGTATTTTGATAGAGATTGCCTAAAATCTGTAGTTTTCTTTGGGTAGTATGACCATTTTGACAATATTAATTCTTCCAATCCAAGAGCACAGACAGCTTTCCATTTCTTTGCAACATCTTCAATTCTCTTCATCAGTGGTTTAGAGTTTTCAGAGTATAGGTCTCTTAACTCCTTGGTTAAGTTTATTCCTAGGTATTTTATTCTTTTTAATGTGATTTTAAATGGAATTAGTTCTCTTTCTCATAGTTCTTTATTAGTGTACAGAAAAGCAACAGATTTCTGTATATTAATCTTGTATCCTGCAACTTTGCTGAATTCATTTATTAGTTCTAATAGTTTTGGGCTGGAGGGTTTTCTATACAAAGTATCATGTCACCTGCAAATAGTGACCGTTTTACTTCTTTCCTTCCAATTTGAATGCTTTTTATTACTTTTTCCTTGTCTGACTGCTGTCATTAGGACTTCCAATACTATGTTAAACAGAAATTGTGAGAGTGGGCATCCTTCTTTTGTTCTTGAATTTAGAGGAAAGGCGTTCAGCTTTCCACCACTGAGTATAATGTTAGCTGTGGGTCTGTCAGAAATCAGCCAAATTCCTATTCCTTTTGAGGGAACAGCTTAAATGTGACTCCCTCCAGGAAACCTACCGCAACTCCAAAGCCCTTGCGGGGAGGTATCAAAGGCTCCCAGAGCACCCTGTGCTTCTGCAAGCATGGCACCCTCTATGGCACACCGCCTTGTCTTTATTTCCCCACAATGAACTGGGAGTCTTTCTGGAGTAGGGACCAAAGCTGGTGTACCTACTACATGGGCTCATACTCATGACCAGCAATTATCTCAATGATCTAAAGTGTGTAATAGCATAAGCCTGGAGCCACAGATAGGACATCATGAGGAGGAAAGACCAAAAGATGATGCTACACCAATTCTTTCTATTTTGCATTCTACTATTCTTGTTTCTTCTATAATGTGTGTGTGTGTGTGTGTGTGTGTGTGTGTGTGTGTATGACAGTCGATTATTCCTGTAGGTTGTTTACTAACACACATTATACTCAAAACAATTCATACTCTTCCACACAGGGGACAGAAGGCTTTACCCTAGCTTTTCTGGAATTTAAGGTCCAGAGAGAGATGTTGGATGTTGCTGCAGTGCTATTTTCAGCATGAATTAATTGTAGAATGAACAAGTGTTATTATTTGTTATTATTATTAATCTGGGAAAATGAATTTGTCTTATTCTAGGTTGCTTAATATTTCATCATCTTCCATTAGTTCTCAATGTAACAAATTCAGAATACTTTCAGTGACTATGCTTTCAGAATCTGTAGGAAAAAAATATTTTCTAGATCCTAACGTTTAAGAATATAGGAATTCTGTACTAGGCCAAATCAGTCACCAAGAAGCTAGATTATCTGTCCCCCAGAGGTCACTGGAATTAAGAGTATGACTCTACTTCTACTTAAGAGCTCAATATGAGTCATCTATGAATTCATGTAAACCGTCCTTCAGCTTATTTATATTTTAAGTCTGTATCACACCGAACTTTAAAAAGTCCTTTAAATTCTGTTGAAGTTTCTTTCAGTTGTCCCTCTTTGCCTCTGCAAGCTTTAATCGGATGAGGAGTGGTACATTAAATTTCCTACCAAGGGCATTCACAGTTATGGGGTTTCTTTCCATACATACAGGAACTTACATAGAAGATGTACCTATACTGTATCATTTACTCTTCAAAATGTCTCAAACAGATGTTAATTTCCCAATCTCCAGATGACAGAACTGAAGCTGGGGGAAGTAACAAGGTCCCTCCCTTTCCCTCTCTCCTTTTCACTCTCTCCCTCTCTTTGTCTCTCTCTTTCTCTCTACTCATTCTACCTCTGGGATGAATCTTCTGATTTTAGACAATTCTTACTTGCATGGAGCTACTTCCCTGTGCAACATTTTTCTAAAAAGTGAGACTTACGGTCTTATTCTAGCCCTTAAAACATTTAGAGGAAAGATCCTCTTCTGTATAGGAGCTCCTGCCATGTAAGAGGTCCATACTCATTACTCTGACGCAGCTGCTAAAACGACTGCTAATAATGAAGTAGCCTCTGCTTGTTCAACTCACCTTCTCCCTCAATGAGTTTTACAAGTGATGTTCAAACTTTTGCTGGCTGCAAAACTCTTTGTAAGATAAAATCTTTTATTTTCGAAATCCAAATACATATTAAGGAGGAAAAATCTGTGGCTCTGATTGAAATGAATGTAGAGAACCTGGGGTTATTCTCTTAGAACCCCTACCTCTGCAACTACTCAACCCTTCCTCTCTATGGGACCTCCATTTCAAGTAACCCATAAGGAATTGCTGGGCTTCATGGTATGCAGGTATAAACCACTAACTATATTCTCTCTTAGTCTTTCTTTATCTAGGATGATATGCTGGACTAACCTGAATGCTCAAATAGACTGAGGAATATGAAGATTTAGAATACCTAACTGAAAATTCTTGTTAGTTTATAATTTGGTTTATAAAAATATGAACATAGGCAGACTAAGAATCTCACCAAAGAGCAACTTCCTCCCATGTCCTTTCATCTGAGGGTTTGCTGCACTGTGTGATAGATGGAAATAACCAAAGAACCTGAGATAAGAAGACTCATAGGACTCCATGACCTATTAATCAGGAAGGTCTCCAACAAAACTGAAGCAAGAAGGTATTTACCTTTTGAGAGTTTCCAAAAACTTAAGAAACTAATGATTCTTCATTTTTAGGAAACCTGGTTTCTCTGAGTCTCAGTTTCCTCATCTCTATCAAAATTAAGCTGGATGTTGTCCAGGGCCATTTCTATGCCTAACAGTTAATCAGTCAGTGAACTGAAAGTTTTACTTTACCTCTCAAGGATATGAATATACAATAAAAGTTAAACTCATTCCATGATTTTATTTTAAATATACAGTCAGGAAGATGAGCCAGCATAGTGAAGCTTAATACTCAGACTACTAAACTGTGCTGAAGAATGACCAAGTCAGAAGTGTGATAATCACAGATGCTTTTACAAGTCTGTGAGACATTTTGATAGGTCAAACTGATTATATCATATAGTATTATCTTGCTCTGAGTCATTTGGTGACTTTAATCCCCTTCAAATGAGAGGTCAAAAATAAATCTACATATTCCACAGTGTCTTGTGAACACCAAAATTTGAGAATCATTGTTATAAATCAATGTTAATAAGTAAACCATTCATACTGAACTGTGTATTTCTAGAAATCATGTTTTCACCTTTGCACCTAATGGAACTACATTCCACCTCCCATGATTATGGAATGCCTCCTCATTTGAGGTGGTACCGCTCTCATCAATTCAAATGTCACTGCACCTCATTTCCCAAAGAGCAGCAACACAAGTAATTCCCAACAACCATTGCAAAGGCACCAGATGGAATTTCAAAGGATAAATAAGTACATTTATACTGCAGCAGGGGATTTAAAAATTTCCTTTCAAATAGAGCCAATTAAAATACAGGAACTCTGACAGGAGTTCCACTACAGAAGAAGAAAAAATAATGCACTATCCATGTCACTATTTTAATTGGCTCCAGAAAGAGAGAATTTTCTAACCATTTGAAATCAAATCCTGCCAGAATGCATAAAATTTACTCAGATATGTAGACAACACAATATGACTCTGAATGCCACAGAGCTTCCCAGGCATCTTTTCAAAAAGTGACAGTGTCAAGTTGTTCAGGGAAAGAACTGAGCGTCATGAAATGAGCTAATCTCCCATGCTGTGATCAGATGGAGAAAGAGGGAATCCAGAATTTGTCTACATCGATGCTGTACAGATGTTTAAAAGGGGATATAATGACCCAAATCTACTAAGAGATTTTCTATGTTTACATTTGTGCCTAAATTCCTGCAATTCTAAGAGCAGAATTTTTTCCAGCAAATTAATGTGTGTCCTTTAGGAATCCTTAGAAATTGCCCAAAAGAATATGAATAACCAGTTCACAAAAGGGGAAACCTGAGTGTCCACTAAATGTGAGAAAATACTCAGATTTACCCTTAATCAGAAGAATTCAAATAGAAATAATGACATAATATCCTTTCTTATCCACCATAAAGGCAAATATGTTTTAAAAATCACATCATACCAAGTGGTGGCAAGGATGTGAGAGGACAAGCACTGATGAGGGGAATGTGAATTGGAAGAGCTATTCCAAAAACCTGGCTGTTTTTACGTAAATTAGGTATGAACATCCATTATGGCCTAGAAGTCTCATATTTGATATTCTGCCCCATAGAATCTCTCACATCAGTTCCTAACAGGCTTATAAGGGGACATGCACAAGGATATTCAACCAAGACAGCGGACTCCCCTGGCAGCACAGTGGTTAAGGATCTGCCTGCCAATGCAGGGGACACGGGTTCTAGCCCTGGTCTGGGAAGATTCCACATGCTGAGGAGCAACTAAGCCCGTGTGCCACAACTACTGAACCTGCCCTCTAGAGCCTGTGAGCCATAACTACTGAGCCTCTGTGCCACAACTACTGAAGCCCACGCACCTAGAGCCCGTACTCTGCAACAATGACAGTCACCGCAATGAGAAGCCCGTGCACCACAACGAAGAGTAGGCCCTGCTTACCACAACTAGAGAAAGCCCGTGCACAGCAACGAAGACACAACGCAGCCAAAAATAAATAAAATCTTAAAAAAAAAACAAACAAACAAAGACACCATTTCTGCGACAGTGGTGATTTAGAGACAACCTAGATGTCTATAAGTAAGAAAGTGGATAATTTAAAATGTGGGATACGTATTACGGAGTACAATTCAGAAACAACACATTAGGTTTATAACAAAAACATGGACAGATCTAAAAAACAGTGTGGATCAAAAGGAAAAAACAAGATAAATAATAGCACATTGTTTTATGTAAATTAAAACTCCATACCCTCCAAACTAGTAATATATATTTTATAAGAATTCATGTAGATGTAAGGACACATGGCATGCATTTTAGAGAGAGTGCCTTCAGGAAGAGTGGAATGAGCCTGGGGTTTGGAAGTAAAAAGGAAATAATAAACTAAAACAAGAGGCAGGAATTTCTGGGACAAATAATGGAAATGCGCTATGTGTTGAGGTGTGTGACAAGCTCACATTTCTGCAACCAAGACTCAAAAGAAGTAAACAGAAAACAAAATAACAATTCATCTTCTCCCACTAAGGACTGTTTCACTTAAATATAATCCTACCTTCTTATAAAATACCATATTCAACCATAAGAGTAAATATTAAATAAAAGAGTTGAGCAAAAGATCAAATGTTTATTGAGTAACTTTTAGCTAAGCATAAGTCACCACTAGGAAGGCACCAAAAGACTAAACAACCAGCCAACTGCCAGGTACTCAGTGTTTACCAAACACCAGGCAGGACACTGCTAAATGTAAGAAAGACTAAAATATGGAATAACTGCTCAAGTTTTGCTGTTTTGGTTTTATCAGGCAGGAATAAGGTCTTAGAAACATATATGGAGATTATAAAATTATGAGAGTATACATACATGCCTGAGGAGATCAGAGAATCTTATTCTAGCAAAGCCTACAACTTTTCCAAAAAAATTCATTTTAAGAGCTCTTCTGAGGCTTCCCTGGTGGCGCAGTGGTTGAGAGTCCGCCTGCCGATGCGGGGGACACGGGTTCGTGCCCCAGTCCGGGAAGATCCCACACGCTGCGGAGCGGCTGGGCCCGTGAGCCATGGCTGCTGAGCCTGCGCGTCCGGAGCCTGTGCTCCGCAACAGGAGAGGCCACAACAGTGAGAGGCTCACGTACCACAAAAAAAAAAAAAAAAAAAAGAGCTCTTCTTTTGTAACTGCCTTCAAAGTCACTGGCACTTTATTTTTTAAAATTCTCTATAGTAGTAAAACATATTTGAAAGATGTGGTTCACTTTTAAATGATTACTGCTGAAGTCATAAATTAACTTCCATTAGTGTAACTCTAAAGAATTACAGAGTTTATAGAGTATGTTCACAAACTCTAGCTCTTCTGGCAATGTGTTTCAGAATCATTTGAGTAAATAAAAAAGACCAGCTAAGGATACCTGTTAGAGACTTTGTCATAAATAGTGAAAGTGATTTTATTAATATACCATAAAATGAAACTATTGGCAAAACCAAAACTGTTCCAAATGCATTTTAAACAATGGCTGCAACAGCCTAAAAATAAATGTATAGCCTTATAACCTCTTAAGGTAACAAGATTAGACACTTAGACTCTGGCATTTTTGTCTTAAAAATACATTTCATTATATTTTAAATGCTGTGAGTGTCCACACAACTGCTATCCATAATAGCACTGCTATGTAGAGCAAAAAGTGGCAAAGTCAGAAGCCCTGGGTTTTATTCTCTTTTCTTCCAATTACAGTCAGTTCTTCTATAATACTTGTTTCGAAAAGGCAGATGTGTTGTGATGCACTGATAATATTAGGAAACAATTTGAATATACCTCAAATTTGGCATTTGTAGATGCATGATTTTGTCCATCAAAAACACTACAGTAGGTGGACACAGAATCTGCATCCAGGGGAGCCTAGCCATGCAGGAAGGTACAAAACAGACACATCTCAAACATCTACCAGGAACCAGTTCACTGTGTGCACTATCCTACAGTGCTGTGGTTTGCTATTCTTACACTTAAGAGTTTGGTTACATGAAAAAACATTCTTCCAGCATCCTATTTATATTGAAGTATCCAGATTCAAAAATGCCAGGAAGCGCATGCAAAAGGAAAGTTTTAAGTCTTGAGGAAAAGCTTGAAATAAGCATTTTGAAAGAAACAAGAAATCATGTTGTGGAGAGGGATCCAAGCTGGTGGTGGAAGAAAACTCTGAACTCACCTACTCCCATGAACACATCAAGTCTACACCTACATGTAGAGCAATTCCTCCTGAAGAACTGAAGGCTGACTGAACAGCTCCTGCACATAAAAGGACCACATAGAAATGGAGAGGCAAGGGCTTCCCTGGTGGCACAGTGGTTGAGAGTCCGCCTGCCGATGCAGGGGACACGGGTTCGTGCCCCGGTCTGGGAGGATCCCACGTGCCGCAGAGTGGCTGGGCCCGTGAGCCATGGCCACCGAGCCTGCGCATCTGGAGCCTGTGCTCCGCAACGGGAGAGGCCACAACAGTGAGAGGCCCGCGTACCGGGGGATAAAAAAAAAAAAAAGAAATGGAGAGGCAAGACAAAGGCACAGTATCCAAAGGAACCCCACCGCCCCCATGAGGTGACTTGTAATAGGGAGGGATATAACTGATGGGACCAAGTGCAGACTCCCTGGCCTTGAGACACAGCAAAAAATATATCAGTTTAAAGGGCACACAGACTACACGGGAAGGAAATCTATATACTAACTTTGAGTATCTGCCAAATGGGCTAGGAACTGCTGGAAGTCTCTCTGGAATCAGCGGCACCAGCAAAAATGTAGTGCTTTCAGAATGCACTCAAAATTAGGGCTTCCCTGGTGGCGCAGTGGTTGAGGGTCCGCCTGCCGATGCAGGGGACACGGGTTCGTGCCCCAGTCCGGGAGGATCCCACGTGATGCGGAGCGGCTGGGCCCGTAAAAAAAAAAAAAAAAAAAATTAAGCAACAATCAACTTGGGATAGAATGCTACATACATAGATTGTTACATATGAACCTCATGGTAACCAAAAACCTATAAAGATACACAAAAAATAAAAAGAACAGAATATAAGCATAACACTACAGAAAGTCATCAAATCACAAGGGAAGAGAACAAGAAAAGAACACAGAAGAATTACAAAAACAACCAGAAAAAAACTAACAAAATGTCAACAAGTACATAACTATCAATAATTACTTTATGTGTAAAGGGATTAAATGCTCCAATCAAAACACATAGGGTGGCTGAACGGATTAAAAAAACAACAACAACAAGACCCATATATATATGCTGCCCAGAAGAAACTCACTTAAGATCTAAAGACATATACAGAATGAAGTGAAGAGATGGAAAAAGATATACCATGCAAATAAAAACAAAAAGAAAGCTGAGATAGTGATAATTATATCAGGCAAAATAGACATTAAAACAAAGACTCTAACAAGAGACAAAAAAGGGCATTACATAATGATAAAGGGATCACACCAACAAGATAATATAACACTTGAAAATACCTGTGCACCCAACATAAGAGCAACTAAATACATAAAGCAAATTACAAGTAATAAAGGGAGAAAAAGATAGCAATATAATAATAGTAGAGAACTTTAATGCCCCACTTACATCAATGAATGTATCATCCAGAAAGAAAATCCGTAAGGAAACACGAGCCTTAAAGGACACATTAGTCCAGAGGAACTTAACAGATATATACAGAACACTGTATCTAAAATCACCAGAATAAACATTCTTTTCAAGTGCACATGGAGCATTCTCCAGGATAGATCACGTTAGGCCACAAAACAAGATGCATAAATTTAAGAAGGCCAGAAATCATATCAAGCATCTTTTTCTACCACAAAAGTATGAAACTGGAAATCAATTACAAGAAGAAACTGGAAAAAAAACACAAATACATGGAGACTAAACATAATGCTACTAAACAATCAATGGGTCAATAAAGAAATCAATGGGGATATAAAAAATACTTTAAAACAGATGAAAATAGAAACAAAATTTTCCAAAATCTATGGTACATAGCAAAAGCAGTTTTAAGAGGAAAGTTCGTAATGATACAGACATACCTCAAGAAGCAAGAAAAACTGCAGATAAAAAATCTAAATTTACATTGAAAGGAAATAGGAAAAAGAAGAACAAGCAAGCCCAAAGTTAGTAGAAGGAAGGAAATAATAAAAATCAGAGAGGAAATAAAGGAAACAGAGACTAAAAAGGAATAATAGAAAAGATCAATGGAACTAAGAACTGGTTCTTTGAAAAACAAATGAAATCCACAAATCTTTAGCCAAACTTATCATGCAAAAAAGAGAGAGGACCAAAATAAAGTCAGAAATAAAAGAGGAGTTTACAAACAACACCACAGAAATACAAAGAATCATAAAAGAATACTATGAACAATTATATACCAACAAATTAGGCAACCTAGAAGAAATGGATAAATTCCTAGAAACGTATAATCTTCCAAGACTGAATAATAAAGAAACAGAAAACCTGAATGGACAGATGTCTTCACAGTTGAATTCTAAGAAATATTTAAAGAAGAGTTAATACCTATCCTTCTCAGATTCTTCCAAAAAATGAAAGAGCAGGGAACACTTCCAAACTTATTTTACTAGGCCAACATCACCCTGATACCAAACCCAGAGACATCACAGAAAAAAATTTATAGGCTAATATCCCTGATGAACATAGATTCAAAAATTCTCAACAAAATATGTGCAAACCAATTTTAACAATACATTAAAAGGATCATACACTATGATCAAGTGGGCTTCATTCCAGAGATGCAAGGATGGTTTAACATCCACAAGTCAATCAACTTATTAACAATCAACCATATTAACAATATGAAGGATTAAAAAAACATATAACCATCTGAACAGATACAGAAAAAGCATCTGACAAAATTCAACATCCATTTAAAATGAAAACTTTCAACAAAGTGGGTATAGAGGGAACATACATCAACATAATAAAGGTCATATATGACAAACCCATAGATAACATCATACTCAACTTTCAGTTTTTTTCTAAGATCACGAACAAACAAGGATGCCCACTCTTGCCATTTTATTCAACATAGTACTAGAAGTCCTAACCACAGAAAATAGGCAAGAAGAAGAAAAGACATCCTAATTGAAAAGAAAGAAGCAAAATTGTCACTATTTGTAGATGACATGATATTACATATAGAAAACTCTAAAGACTCCACCATAAAACTATGAGAACTAGTAAATGAATTCAGTAAAGTTGCACAATACAAAATTAATATACAGAAATATGTTCCATTTCTATACACTAATAACTATAAGAAAAAGAAATGAAGAAAACAATCCCATTTACAATTGTATAAAAAAGAATAAAATACCTAGGAAAAATTTAACCAGGGAAATGAAAGACCTGTATTCTGAAAACTATAAGACATGGAGAAAATAAACTAAAGACAACACAAATAAGTGGAAAGATACACCATGCTCATGGATTGGAAGAATCAATATTATTAAAATGTACATACTACCCAAAGCAATCTACAGATTGAATATGATCCTTATCAAAACACCAGTGGCATTTCCCACAGACTAGAACAAATAATCCTAAAATTCCTATGAAACCACAAAAGACTCTGAATAGCCAAAACAAAAAAGAAAAACAAAGCTAGAGGTATCATGATCCCAGACTTGAAACTATACTACAAAGCTACAGTAATCAAAATAGTATGGTACTGACATAAAACAGACACACAGATCAATGGAACAGAACAGAGAGCCCAGAAATAAACCCATGTTCACATGGTCAATTAATGCACGACAAAGGAAGCAAGAATGTGCAATGGGAATAAGCCACTTCAATAAATGGTACTGGCAAATAGGACAGCTATGTGCAAAAAACAAAACCTGGACCCCTTTCTTACACTATCTATAAAAATAAACTCAAAATGGATTACAGACTTAAATTTAAGACCTAAAACCATAAAGCTCCTAGAAGAAAGCATAGGCAGTAATCTCTTCCACATTGGTCTTAGCTATATATTTTTTGGATTTGTCTCCTCAGGCAAGGGAAACAAAAGTAAAAATAAACAAACAGTGCTACACCAAACTAAAAAGACTACACTGTGAAGGAAACCACAAACAAAACAAAAAGGCAACCTACTGAATAGGACAAGATATTTGCAAATGTTACATCCAATAAGGGGTTGATATCCAAAATATATAAAATATTCATATAATTCAATATCGAAAAAAAAATCAACATTGTTAAAAAAATGGGGAGAGGACCTGAACAGACATTATTTCAAAGAAGACATACAGATGGCCAAGAGGCACATAAAAGATGTTCACTATCACTAATCATCAGGGAAATTAAAATCAAAATCACAAAGAGGTATCACTGCACACCTGTAAGGATGGCTATTATCATAAAGACAAGAAACAACAAGTGTTGGTGAGGATGTAGAGAAAAGGTAACCCTTGTGCACTGCTGGTGAGAATGTAAATTAGTGTAGCCACTAGGGAAAACAGTATGGAGCTTCCTCAAAAAACTAAAAATAGAACCACCATATGATCTAGCAATTCCACTTCTCGGTGTTTATTAGAAGAAAACTGAAACACTAAATAGAAAAGATATATGCAGCATTACTCACAATAGCCAAGATATGGAAGCAACCTAAATATCTACTGATAGATGAATGGAAAAAGGTGTGATATGTATATGTAATAATGGAATATGACTCAGCCATAAAAAAGAATGAAATCTTGCCATTTTTGGTAACAATGGATGGACCTGGAGCATATTATGCTAAGTGAAATAAGTCAGAGAAAAACAAATACCATATGATTTCATTTATATGTGGAATCTAAAATTCAAAACAAACAAACAAAGCAAAACAAAACAGAAACAGACTCAAAAACAGAGAGGACAAACTGGTGGTTGCCAGAGGGGAGAAGAGTGGGGAGATGGACGAAATAGGTGAAGGTTTTTAAGAAGTACAAACTTAGAGCTATAAAATAAATAAGTCAAGGAGCATATAGTGTACAGAATAAGGAATATAGTCAATAATATTTTAACAATTTTGTATGGTGACAGATAGCAACTAGACTTATTGAGTCAATCATTTCTCAATGTGTAATAATATCAAATCATTATGCTGTACACCTGAAACTAATAAAAGAACATGTTGCTCTCCGGAGCCACAGGCATATAGAAATCAACATTGCAGACCATCAGAGACAATGTAAGAAAATTAAAGATCTACATCTGAAACAACTTTAAGTACTGTGAATTCAAAAAA
Organism: Pseudorca crassidens; assembly: GCF_039906515.1. Classification (NCBI taxonomy): domain Eukaryota; kingdom Metazoa; phylum Chordata; class Mammalia; order Artiodactyla; family Delphinidae; genus Pseudorca; species Pseudorca crassidens. The sequence continues at coordinate 131,426,757 of NC_090298.1, read as the reverse complement.
AAAACAGTCTAAAGAAACAGAAGAAACAAAAAGATTATTATGCAAACAGCAAAAAAGAAAAATCAGAAATATTTCTCATGATCAAAGAGAAGGCATCATCTATAGAAGAAGAACTTAAGCAGAAGTTGCCAAATCCTACATGAGAGGCTCCTGTTAGTCCTAGTAGTGGGTAGGTTTGGCAGTTTCAAACATTGCTGTAAATTTCCAAAGCCTTAAGCTCTTGGGTGAAACCAGCAATGTGAATGAGAAAGCTATAAAAGAATTTCTAGCAGTGCTATCAAAAGTAATCGAAGAAGAAGGCTATACGTGGATCACATTTTCAACTTATGAAATAAGTATCAATTATAAATGCATGTTTCAAAGGATTTTCAAAGATAAAAACATGCTCCAGAATTCAAGACTATGAAAGATAGCAAATTTTATAACCCTCCTTCTACCATTTCACAATAACTCACAAGTAAAAACAAATAGGGCCAAACTGAGTCCTCCTAAGGAACTGTTTGCTATAGCTATTAGGAAAGAATTGTCCTTATTTCTCCTGAGTCTCTAACAGTAAGAAAAATAAAAACATCTCGTTGCCTAGTGGCCTTTATAACCACGAAGGACAGTCTATGAAGAATAAATCCAACACAGAATTCTAAAAACATCACATAAACTTCTAAATTTAGCCTAGAAGCTAGTTTACATGCATAGATTTTCTTCAGCAATGTGAGCCAATACATACCCAAATATTTTTGCTATTTTGAATAGAGGTTCTATTACTACAAACCAAAAGTTTATTGATTAATATACCCTGGTCAAAGAGGCCTTCTGTGTTGCCCCACATTGAATGGTCCCCGATTGTCTGTTCCGACAAAACACTCTACTTCTCCTTTGGAGCAGTCATGGCATAGGTAATCCTTTGTTACCACAGCACCATAAGCTCCATGAGGAACAGACTTTTATGTTTACCACTGTTTCTCAAGGATTAGCCTAGGCTTGGCACCTCATGGAGGTTCTCTGTATGTCTGTATAATGAATGAAGGTTCAATGAGTGAATAAAGGAGCACACTTGGCCATTCTGAGCCTGTTTGTCTCTAAAACAGAGAAGCAGGTGGTAGTTGCCTTTTTTTATGGGGATCTAATGAGATAATGTATGTGAAAGTAATACGCTAGCTATAAAGCAATAATTTTTATTCATTCAGCACATACTTTACTGCAGAAGTAAAGAGGAGCATAATGGAGTTGATAAAAGCATGGGTGCAGGAGGCAGAATGAGTTTGAAACTCACCACTGTATCTTATTACCTGTCTAATTTGGGACAAGTTATATATGCTCTCTGAGCCTCTGTCTCGGATTTTGTGAGCATTAAAGTTAATACACGGAGAGCTCCTAATTATATTTTAGGTATGTTATGTGCTCTATCAGATACACTGATATATCAGAAAAGGGCTCTGTCTCCAAGAAGCTTACAGTCTAGTAAGAAGATAAATCATACATATAAATGGCTCGAATACAGACAAAGTTGGTGCCCTAAAGAAGCTATAACGTGATATAAGACATCACAGGAGATCATGGGAGATCACTCCAGTTCTTTAAAAATAAATTTTCTTTCTCTAAAGTTACTAAGGTATCTTCCTGCTAAGCATTACTTTCATGGTCAAGCAAGGCTTAAGAAACTCTTACAATGATATTCAAATGTGATCACTAAATTTCTTGTTTGCATTGTTCTATATGGCAAATGCAAAAGCATTTAGATGCAATTAGAAAACAATGTATATAAACCTTCAGCCACAAAAATGCTCATGGCATCATTCTGGTCAAGAAGGTACCGGGAGAACTGCTACCATCAAAGGATTCATAGCTGCGAGGAGACTTACAGGCTATAATGGCCTCCCAAAATGCCTGTGACCTAATCTCTGGAACCTGAAAATCAAGTTAAGGGTGATTATCCTGGATTATCTGGGTGGGCCTCATGTAATCACATGTAAGAAGCACACAGGAGGAAGCAAAAGAAAAGGCAGTGTGGGGGCTTCCCTGGTGACGCAGTGGTTGAGAATCCGCCTGCCGATGCAGGGGACACGGGTTCGTGCCCCGGTCCGGGAAGATCCCACATGCCGCAGAGCGGCTCGGTCTGTGAGCCATGGCCGCTGAGCCTGCGCGTCCGGAGCCTGTGCTCCGCAACGGGAGAGGCCACAACAGTGAGAGAGGCCCGCGTACCGCAAAAAAAAAAAAAAAAGAAAAGGCAGTGTGGTAATGGAAGCAGAGATTAGATTGATGTGTCTTGAATGCAGGAAAGGGCCACAAGTCAACTAATACAGGTGGCCACTAGAAGCTGAAAAAGGCAAGTCAACAAAGTCTGCCCTCTGAGTGTCCAGAAGGGACGAACCCTGCTGATATCTTGACTTTAGCCCAATGAAACTGAATTCAGCCTTCTGACTTCTAGAAGTGTAAGAGAGTAAATCTGTGTTGTTTAACCCTCTAAGTTAGTAGTGATTCTTAAGAAGAGCCACAAGAAACTAAAACAGAGACAGAAAAAAAATGACCCCTGTTCTTCAGTCTCTGCTCTGATTTCTAATGGGAAAGAAAGTTACAAAGCGCCCCAGACAACCCCCAATTGAGAGTTCATTGACTGATGGGGAGAAACTGCCTTAAAATTGTGAAAAGAACTTTCTACCACAACAATCCTTATAAAAGCTAAAAGACTAACCATGCAAAAAGCACAAAATATCTTGAAGTGATCCAGGATTCTGAGGAACATTAAAACCCATCTCAAAGTTAAAATCCTAGAGTTTGAAAAAAAAAAGTTCTGTATCGTCCCATTCTTACATGTTAACTTTGTGGGAAAATTCATTCCAAACATAAGTTGAGAACTTGAAAGAGACGGCATAATTATAAAGGAGTGAGTTCGATTCTTATCAAGCATTCTAGAAATCAAACATCCAAAGGCATGTTATAATCCTTAAAGCAGACCCTAGAGTAAGGAGGCAAGTATACATTCATCCTAACAGTACTTTCGTACCACCATCACTGTCCACCCACATCCCATGCTCTGGTCACATGTTTGCCTTTCCTGCTGCCTGCTTTTGCACATGCTAGTCCCTTGCTTGCAGCATCCTTCTTCCACCCACCAACGCAAAGACCTAGAAAAAGTCATTAAATCTTAAATATTCGAGACTAAATCCAAATGGTGTATCCTTAGGTAAGTTTCCTTTGATTAACCCCTAGACAAGCTCCCTGCTTCTTGTACCCCTTGCCATCTTGGAAAAGAGTTTCAACAGCAGTTATCCCATTGTTACAATTATCCATCTACACATCTATCTCCCCAACTAGCTGGAGGTCTCTCCTGGGCAATGACTAGGCCCTACTCATCTTTGAATCCTGAACGCTTAGTACCATGCCTAGAACATAATAGACATTAAAAATGTTTGTTAGAGAAATCAATGCATCAATGCAGCCACTTCAGTAAACCAGTATCAATAACTTACTATCTATTTTGGTTATCTTGAAGGCTTGACTCCCAAAAAAACATCTGTTTCTAAAAACCCAATATACACTTGAAAAGAAGAGTTGCTACAAAAGAGGACCTACAAAACAATATGTAAATAAAGCATGGATTCTGGACTTATTATCACTGCTAGTCCAAATAGCTAGTCTTTACAGTATGGAGAAGCCAACACTTACCATTTTGTCTGCCAGCGCCCCTTTGTTCTCCTGGAAGTAGCACCCTCCTCTTCTGGGGCTGTGAATTGCTTCCTCCTCCCTCTCTATTCATTGGTCCAAACAAACAGTACCTGAGTCCAGATCCATCTCCCGTGGCTTACCTATGTATACGAATACATTCCCTGTTTTGAATTGGGTTTCTGTCACTTGTAACAAATAGATTCCGACGAATGCAGGCTGTTAACTAAGAGGTAAACTGGAGCAAGTTTCTCAATTATTTCTTGATAAAAATCAAATGGGCAGCTTTTCAAAGCTGTTTTTTTAAGAGCACGATGCAAATATTTATCAGGCATTCTGCTTATTAACACTGTGCTGCATTAAAGAAGAATCTAGAGAATCACCTCCATTAAATAAAAAGTAGCAACGTGGCAGAGCACAGCCGGCATCCAGGAGATCTGGACGCCTTTGGACAAGGGACTTTCAATCTCTGGGCATCGAACTGCCAACTATATTCTAAGCCACTAAAAAAGCATATATTTTGTGGTTCAGAATACAGCAGCACCTCCATGATTTTTGATATCAAAAACTCAAACTTCTTTTGGTGAAGAGAAAGAGAACTTCTCAATGGGATTTAAAGAAAAGTTCAATTATCCAGAACACTGAAGTTTCTTAAAGCATAACCAGAGCCATTACTCAGTATGTGATAAATGAACCGAAAATAGGAGATTATCAGGAAAGTTACCTTTTTATGAACTCATCTAGCTTGCTGGATGAAAACTGGAAAAGAAGACTAAATCCATCCCCTGCTGAAGTGTGGCTAATTCTATAATCAATCACAGCCACAGCATTCAATAATGCAACAAGTACTCACTTGGCAACGGTTATATTCAGGGCACTGTGACCAGTGCTGAGGGCAATGCAGGAAGGGATAAACTGGATTTATAATCTCACCTCCCTGTTTAAAAGCCTCCAGCAGCATGCCATTGCCCTTGGGACTAAAATCCAAATTCATTACCCGACTTTAAGGGCCTGACTTTGAAGACTCCTACTTTTCCAGCATCACCTTCTGATACTCTCTCCACCCATCTCCTTCTTCCAGCCAAAGTCCTTTCTCAGATCCTTATACAGCCAAGCATTTTCTAGCTTCAAGGTGTATTAATAGACTCCTGATTGATATTCCTTCTGCCCGGAATGTTGTCCCGCACTCAGCCCACGGCAGGTTGGCTGGCTCCTTCCTGTACTTCAGGCCAATCTTAAAATAAATGCAACCTCCTCAGCTAGACTTTTCCTCATCTTATCCTCCTTTCTCCCCCCACCCTACCATCGTCACCATTATTTTCTCTCTCAGTCCCATGTTAGTTCTCTTCCCAGTGCTTTTTCCATGTGGCAATTACTTTATTTGCTTGTCTCCTTGGGCTTTGCCTGGGTCTGGGGAGGGGGCAGGGACATGGTGGACTTTTTTGTTCTGTGCTGTATCTTCAGTACCTAGCATAACACCTAATACACAGAAGTCACGCTATGAAGATTCATTGAATGAATGAATTGAAAAAGGAGATTCGTGTAACTACAATAGCTATGACATAAAGCAGTATACATTAAGCGTTTACACAGAAGGAAAAAAAGAGACAAGGGTGACTAACAAAAATGTAAAAGAGAAAAAGTGCAAAGCATGGTCTAAGGAATGAAAGAAATTTCCCGTAACTATAGGAAACGACACAAAAGGTGAGACCACACCATGCAGGGTCTTGAGGGCAAAACAAGGGACTCTGTATTTATCCCATGAGCACTGGGGACTCATATAAACTTTCAAATCAAGAGAGTACAACTATTCTCTCTGGGTTTGAGAAGGACTACCCTGCTGCCGGTATGAACGTATAATGGATGGAGACTGGGAAGAGGGCCATGGCAATAGGCCAGGCCAATGCATCACCAAAGAGTAAAAGAGTCAAAGGAAAGAATGAGAATGTATGAAAGACATTTTGCAATTGGCTGGATGTGGAAGGTGAAAGAATAAGGAAAAGAAGATTCTTCTTACACCAAGGGTGAACACTGCAGAGTGTGGGAAGAGGGAAGGTTTTGGATTGTAGGAGGAAGATTACGGGTTCAACCCTGGCTACCATACAAAACAAAATAGAAAAACCATAGAGGAGCTTCAAGATGGCAGAAGAGTAAGACGTGGAGATCACCTTCCTCCCCACAAATACATCAGAAATCTACATGTGGAACAACTCCTACAGAACACCTACTGAATGCTGGCAGAGGACCTCAGACCTCCCAAAAGGCAACAAACTCGCCATGTACCCGCGTAGGACAAAAGAAAAAACAAAGAATAGAGACAAAAGAATAGGGACGGAACCTGCATCAGTGGGAGGGAGCTGTGAAGGAGGAAAGGTTTCCACAACTAGGAAACCCATTTACTGGAGGAGATGGGGGGTGGGGGGTGAAGCTTTGGAGCCACGGAGGAGAGCGCACAAACAGGGGTGCAGAGGGCAAAGCAGAGAGATTCCTGCACAGAGGATCGGTGCGGACCAGCACTCACCATCCCGAGAGGCTTGTCTGCTCATCCGCCAGAATGGGTGGGGACCGGGAGCTGAGGCTCGCGCTTCGGAAGTCAGATCCCAGGGAGAGGACTGGGGTTGGCCGCATGAACACAGCCTGAAGGGGACTAGTGTACCACAGCTAGCTGGGAGGAGTTTGGGAAAAAGTCTGGAACTGCCTAAGAGGCAAGAGACCATTGTTTCGGGGTGCGCGAGGAGAGGGAATTCAGAACACCACCTAAACGAGCTCCAAAGGCAGGCACAAGCCGCGGCTATCAGAGCAGACACCAGAGACGGGCATGAGATGCTAAGGCTGCTGCTGCTGCCACCAAGAAGCCTGTGTGTGAGCACAGGTCACTATCCACTCCTCCCCTCCTGGGAGCCTGTGCAGCCCGCCACTGCCAGGGTCCCGTGATCCAGGGACAACTTCCCCGGGAGAACACAAGGCGCGCCTCAGGCCGGTGCAATGTCATGCAGGCCTCTGCCGCCGCAGGCTCGCCCCATATCCGCACCCCTCCCTCACCCCGGCCTGAGTGAGCCAGAGCCCCCGAAGCAGCTGCTCCTTTAACCCTCTCCTGTCTGAGCGAAGGACAGACGCCCTCAGGCGACCTACACACAGAGGCGGGTCCAAATCCAAAGCTGAACGGCAGGAGCTGTGAGAACAAAGAAGAGAAAGGGAAATCTCGCCCAGCAGCCTCAGGAGCAGTGGAATAAAGCTCCACAATCAACTTGATGTACCCTGCATCTGTGGAATACCTGAATAGAAAACGAATCATCCCAAATTGAGGAGGTGGACTTTGGGAACAATGATATATGTATTTTTTTCCCTTTTTCTCTTTCTGTGAGTGTGTATGTGTATGCTTCTCCGTGTGATTTTGTCTGTATAGCTTTGCTTTTACCATTTGTCCTAGGGTTCTGTCTGTCCATTTTGGTTTTTTTTTTTACTATAGTTTTTAGCACTTGTTATCATTGGTGGATTTCTTTTTTGGTTTGGTTGCTCTTTTTTTTCTTTCTTTCTTTCTTTTATTACTTTTTAAATTTTTTTAATAATGATTTTTATAACTATATTTTATTTTATTTTATTTTATCTTCTTCTTTCTTTCCTTCTTTGTTTTTCTCCCTTTCATTCTGAGCCGTGTGGATGACAGGCTCTTCGTTCTCCAGCCAGGTGTCAGGGCTGAGCCTCTGAGGTGGGAGAGCCAAGTTCAGGACACTGGTCCACAAGAGACCTCCCAGCTCCACGTAATATCAAATGGCAAAAATCTCCCAGAGATTCCAACACAATGCCAAGACCAATCTCCACTTAACGACCAAGAAGCTACAGTGCTGGACAGCCTATGATAAACAACTAGCAAGAGAGAAACACAACCCCACCCATTAGCAGAGAGGCTGCCTAAAATCATAAGGCCACAGACACCCCAAAACACACCACCAGACGTGGACCTGCCCACCAGAAAGATAAGATCCAGCCTCATCCAACAGAACACAGCTACTAGTCCCCTCCAGCAGGAAGCCTACACAACTCACTGAACCAACCTTAGCCGCTGGGGCAGACACCAAAAACAGCAGGAACTACAAACCTGCAGCCTGCATAAAGGAGACCCCAAACACAGTAAGTTAAGCAAAATGAGAAGACAGAGAAACACACAGCAGATGAAGGAGCAATGTAAAAACCCACCTGACCTAACAAATGAAGAGGAAAGAGGCAGTCTACCTGAAAAAGAATTCAGAATAATGATAATAAAGATGATCCAAAATCTTGGAAATAGAATAGAGAAAATACAAGAAACATTTAACAAGGACCTAGAAGAACTAAAGAGAAAACAAACAATGATGAACAACAATACATGAAATTCAAAATTCTCTAGAAGACATCAATAGCAGAATAACTGAGGCAGAAGAACGGATAAGTGACCTGGAATATAAAACAGTGGAAATAACTACTGCAGAGCAGGAAAAAAAAAAAAAACAATGAAAAGAACTGAGGAAAGTCTCAGAGACCTCGGGGATAACATTAAACACACCAACATTCGAATTATAGGGGTCCCAGAAGGAGAAGAGTAAAAGAAAGGAACTGAGAAAATATTTGAAGAGATTATAGTTGAAAACTTCCCTAATAGGGGAAAGGAAATAGTTAATCAAGTCCAGGAGGCTAAGAGAGTCCCATATAGGATAAATCCGAGGAGAAACACACCAAGACACATATTAATCAAATTATCAAAAATTAAATACAAGCAAAAAATATTAAAAGCAGCAAGGAAAAAAGAACAAATATCACACAAGGGAATCCCCATAAGGTTAACAGCTGAACTTTCAGCAGAAACTCTGCAAGTCAGAAGGGAGTGGCAGGACATATTTAAAGTGATGAAGGAGAAAAACCTACAACCAAGATTACTCTACACAGCAAGGATCTCATTCAGATTTGATGGAGAAATTAAAACCTTTACAGACAACCAAAAGCTAAGAGAATTCAGCACTACGAAACCAGCTTTACAACAAATGCTAAAGGAACTTCTCTAGGCAGGAAACACAAGAGAAGGAAAAGACCTACAATAACAAACCCAAAACAATTAAGAAACTGGTAATAGGAGCATACATATCGATAATATCCTTAAATGTAAATGGATAAAATGCCCCAACCAAAAGACACAGACTGGCTGAATGGATACAAAAACAAGACCGTATATATGCTGTCTACAAGAGACCCACGTCAGACCTAGGAACACATACAAACAGAAAGTGAGGGGATGGAAAAAGATATTCCATGGAAACAGAAATGAAAAGAAAGCTGGAGTAGCAATTCTTATATCAGACTAAATAGACTTTAAAACAAAGACTATTACAAGAGACAAAGAAGGACACTACATAATGATCAAGGGATGAATCAAAGAAGAAAATATAACAATTGTAAATATTTATGCACCCAACATAGGAGCACCTGAATACATAAGGCAAATACTAACAGCCATAAAAGAGGAAATTGACAGTAACACAATCATACCAGGGGACTTTAACACCCCACTTTCACCAATGGACAGATCATCCAAAATGAAAATAAATAAGGAAACACAAGCTTTAAATGATACATTAAACAAGATGGCCTTAATTGATATGTATAGGACATTCCATCCAAAAATAACAAAATACACTTTCTTCTCAAATGCTCATGGAACATTCTCCACGATAGATCATACCTTGGGTCATAAATCAAGCCTTAGTAAATTTAAGAAAATTGAAATCATCTCAAGTATCTTTTCTGACCAAAATGCTATGAGACTCAATAACAATTAGAAGAAAAAATGTGTGAAAGATACAAACACATGGATGCTAAACAATACACTACTTAATAACCAAGAGATCACTGAAGAAATCAAAGAGGAAATCAAAAAATACCTAGAAACAAATGACAATGAAAACACGATGACCCAAAACCTATGGGATGCAGCAAAAGTAGTTCTCAGAGGGAAGTGTATAGCAGTACAATCTTACCTCAAGAAACATCTCAAATAAACAACCTAACCTTACACCTAAAGCACTTAGAGAAAGAAGAAGAAAAAAACAACAAGGTTAGCAGAAGGAAAGAAATCATAAAGATCAGATCAGAAATAAATGAAAAAGAAATGAAGAAAACGATAGCAAAGATCAGTAAAACTAAAAGCTGGTTCTTTGAGAAGATAAACAAAATTGATAAACCATTAGCCAGCCTCATCAAAAAAAAAAAAGGGAGAAGATTCAAATCAATAGAATTAGAAATGAAAAAGGAGAAGTAATAACTGACAATGCAGAAATACAAAGGGTCAAGAGAGATTACTACAAGCAACTATATGCCAATAAAATGGACAACCTGGAACACATGGACAAATTTTTAGAAATGCACAACCTTCCGAGACTAAACCAGGAAGAAATAGAAAATATGAACAGACCAATCACAAGCACTGAAATTAAAACTGTGATTAAAAATCTTCCAACAAACAAAAGCCCAGGACCAGATGGCTTCACAGGCGAATTCTAACTAACATTTAGAGAAGAGCTAACACCTATCCTTCTCAAACTCTTCCAAAATATAGCAGAGGGAGGAACACTCACAAACTCATTCTATGAGGCCATCATCACCTTGATACCAAAACCAGACAAAGATGTCACAAAGAAAGAAAACTACAAGCCAATATCACTGATGAACATAGATGCAAAAATCCTCAACAAAATACTAGCAAGCAGAATCCAAGAGCACATTAAAAGCATCATACACCATGATCAAGTGGGGTTTATTCCAGGAATGCAAGGATTCTTCAATATACGCAAATCAATCAATATGATAAACCATATTAACAAATTGAAGGAGAAAAACCATATGATCATCTCAATAGATGCACAGAAAGCTTTCGACAAAATTCAACACCCATTTCTTATAAAAACCCTCCAGAAAGGAGGCACAGAGGGAACTTACCTCAACATAATAAAGGCCATATATGACAAACCCACAATCAACATTGTCCTCAATGCTGAAAAACTGAAACCATTTCCACTAAGATCAGGAACAAGACAAGGTTGCTCACTCTCACCACTATTATTCAACATAGTTTTGGAAGTTTTAGCCACAGCAATCGGAAAAGAAAAAGAAATAAAAGGAATCCATATCGGAAAAGAGGAAGTAACGCTGTCGCTGTTTGCAGATGACGTGATACTATACAAAGAGAATCCTAAAGATTCCATCAGAAAACTACTAGAGTTGATCAATGAATTTCGTAAAGTAGCAGGATACAAAATTAAGGCACAGAAATCTCTTGCATTCCTATACACTAATGATGAAAAATCTGAAAGAGAAATTAAGAAAACACTCCTATTTACCATTGCAACAAAAAGAATAAAATACCTAGGAATAAACTTACCTAAGGAGACAAAAGACCTGTATGCAGAAAACTATAAGACACTGATGAAAGAAATTAAAGATGATACAAACAGATGGACATATATACCATGTTCTTGGATTGGAAGAATCAACATTGTGAAAATGACTCTACTACCCAAAGCAATCTACAGATTCAATGCAATCCCTATCAAACTACCACTGGCATTTTTCAGAGAACTAGAACAATAAATTTCACAATTTGTATGGAAATACAAAAGACCCTGAATAGCCAAAGCAATCCTGAGAAAGAAAAACGTAGCTGGAGGAATCAGGCTCCCTGTCTTCAGACTATACTACAAAGCTACAGTAATCAAGACAGCATGGTACTGGCACAAAAACAGAAATACAGATCAATGGAACAGGACAGAAAGCCCAGAGATACACCCACACACATATGGTCACCTTATCTCTGATAAAGGAGGCAAGAATATACAATGGAGAAAAGACAGCCTCTTCGATAAGTGGTGCTGGGAAAACTGGACAGCTACATGTAACTGTAGTGTAGAAGACTCCCTAACACCATACACAAAAATAAACTCAAAATGGATTGAAGGCCTAAATGTAAGGCCAGACACTATCAAACTCTTAGAGGAAAACATAGGCAGAACACTCTATGACAAAAATCACAGCTAGATACTTTTCGACCCACGTCCTAGAGAAATGGAAATAAAAACAAACAAATGGGACCTAATGAAACTTCAAAGCCTTTGCACAGCAAAGGAAACCATAAACAAGATAAAAAGACCACCCTCAGAATGGGAGAAAATATTTGCAAATGAAGCAACTGACAGAGGATTAATCTCCAAAATTTATAAGCAGCTCAATAACAAAAAAATCAAACAACCCAATCCAAAAATGGGCAGAACACCTAAACAGACATTTCTCCAAAGAAGATATACAGATTGCCAACAAACATATGAAAGAATGCTCAACATCATTAATCATTAGAGAAATGCAAATCAAAACTACAATGGGTTATTATCTCACACCAGTCAGAATGGCCATCATCAAAAAATCTACACACAATAAATGCTGGAGAGGGTGTGGAGAAAAGGGAACCCTCTTGCACTGTTGGTGGGAATTTAAATTGATACAGCCACTGTGGACAACAGTATGGAGCTTCCTTAAAAAACTACAAATAGAACTACCATACGACCCAGCAATCCCACTACTGGGCATATACCCTGAGAAAACCATAATTCAAAAAGCATCATGTAGCACAATGTTCATTGCAGCTCTATTTACAATAGCCAGGAAATGGAAACAACCTAACTGTCCATTGACAGATGAATGGATAAAGAAGATGTGGCACCTATATACAATGGAATAATACTCAGCCATAAAAAGAAACGAAATTGAGTTACTTGTAGTGAGGTGGATGGACCTAGAGTCTGTCATACAAAGTGAAATAAGTCAGATAGAGAAAAACAAATACCGTATGTTAACACATATATATGGAATCTAGAACAAATAAATAAATAAAATAAAATGGTCATGAGGAACCTAGGAGCAAGACGGGAATATAGACACAGACCTACTAGAGAATGGACTTGAGGATACAGGGAGGGTGAAGGGTAAGCTGGGACAAAGTGAGAGAGTGGCATGGACATATATACACTACCAAATGTAAAACAGATAGCTAGTGGGAAGCAGCCGCATAGCAAAGGGAGATCAGCTCGGCGCTTATCAGCTCGGTGCTTTGTGACCACCTAGAGGGATGGGAGGGAGGGAGACACAAGAGGGAAGAGATATGGGGACGTATGTATTTGTACTGATAACTGATTCACTTTGTTATCAAGCAGAAACTAACACACCATTTTAAAGCAATTATACTCCAATAAAGATGTTAAAAAAAATGACAACAAAACAAAAGGAAAAGAACATGTATCAATTATACTGTTCTGAAACAAACATGAGGCATCACTCAGGTACAGAAGATTTCCATTCTCAGCACATCATCTTTCAGCAGCAGTTGCCCAACCCCAGGGTGCCAATTCAGCTCCTCTACCAACAGTGTGTGTCTGCAGGAAGGTGCGGAAAGCAGAGAGCACAAATCGACAATGTCTTTTCTCTGTTGCTGTGCTCCTGACTATATGGATCTAATTCACCTACACGGGGTACTCTTTACTCCTAAGTAAGTACACATTGCTACTGCAAAATTGGAAATACGAGAAATTTAAACAAAAAAACAAAACAAAACAAAACTAAGTATTGGAAGGAATGCTGTAATACAATGAATTGTATTATGATAAATGGGTAGGTTTTGATAAGTGATATAGGTGAAGACAAACTTTTAGTGCCGCCATAGATTAAATGAATGCCTGGCACACGGAAAGTGCTAACTAAGTGATAGGTGCTATTATTACTACTATTATTATTACTACTATTATTATCAAAATATGCAAAGGTAGAATGCAAATTGTAAAGCACCATAGATCTTACTGTTATTATTATCAGAGAGCAATTTTATGAAAGTCTGAGATGTTTTTGTTGTTTTCCATGGTAATTAGCAGAGAGGTCAGGAAAATCGGAGAAATTTTGACTGGGAGGAACTCTAAGCATCGTTTCATTCAGTTGTCTTTCTTTTTCAGACGGGTAACCTAAAATCAGATGTGACTTGTACAACAGCACCAGCTGGTTAGTACCTGAGCTAGACAGCATTCTTTCACAATGATCAGGTCTTGTATTTGTTTTTTTCCCTCCCCAACCAGCCTAGGTGTGCCTGGGAAAGGGACAGGGGGAATCAGGAAGAGGACGAATAGTATAATTGCATAGTGATGCTTGAAATAGGTTTCAGAACCGAACACAAGAGGCATACCAATCCAGCTCAGCCGTTTAGTGACTGTCTGGACTTGTTCAAGTAATTTCACTTTCCTGACATTCAGATTTCTCATTGGTAAAGGAGGGATAATAATACTTGCCTCGTAGAATGACACGGAATAGTTAGGAAAGTACTTCTTAGCAGAACGTGTGGCATGCTAGTAAGGGCTCAATAATTGGCAGACATGACGATGATGGTAGTGGTGATGCTGAGGATGGTGGTGAGGATGATAGTGAAGATGGTGGTGAGAAAGATGGAAACTGCTTATGGGTCAGAAGGTGCTTTGACATAAGGCAGACTGATGAAATTTATGTGCAGAGACATGACAGGAGTTACCTCATGGAAAAGCCCTGGGTCCTGGCAGCAGAGCCAATGGCTTAAGAGCCATATGACCCAAAGGAATTTGATAACAGCTGAGGAGTAACTGATGCAACTAAGGTCTGGGGGTCAAACAGAGGGAGGAGTTGAAACCAGATGGCCTCTCCATTGGGTCCAGGTGAGGATGAGAAAGGAAAGGATGTGTGTTAAATGACAGCACTTCACTAATCAGTAATACAATTTGGTCATTTACTTCCTAATGGTGAACAACTCACCAAAATTACTCTTGTCAATGAAATATGAACACTGCTAACTTATGGATTCAAAGAAGACGACACCCTTGTCTACACATCCTCTGTACACAAGTCCTAAGCACTGAAACTATGGATTTCCAGAAAGTCTTGAATAATTAATGTTGAGTTGGCAAAAAAGCTTGTTCGGGTTTATCCGTAACGTGGAAAAACCTTAACGAACTTTCTGGCCAACCCATATAAATGTTTATTCCGCATCATTATAATCTGTGAAGAGTGTGTTCCATTCCGGAAGGAAGAAGATAAAAGACAGAGAGGAGTGTAATGAATAAGCAGCAGAGAGGGAAAGGGGCAGGAGACAGGAGAGGAGAGAGGTGATGTAATTCACTTGTAACTCAGTAATGTCCTGTATTACACAAAACTAAAATATTCATTTCAGCCCCTTGGCTATGCTACCAAAACTATATGCTCAACCAAGGTTAATGTCTAAGTTGTATAATGCAAATTTAGTACCAGAAAGTTTTGGACAAATTGGAGGCTTCATCACATCTTTAAGTTTTTCAACCACAGGATAATACATCAGCCCCACAGTTAAATAACACAATCAGCTGACCACCAACTTGCCTGAGGACAACAAACGCATAAAATAGAAGGCTATTAGCCTCTCGGAATTGATCCTATCCCTGAAGAAAGGGGGGTGGGAAAGCCATAATCAGTGTAAGCCACATGAAATGAGAAACTACACTTGCCAATTATCCTTTTGCAAATTTCACTCACATGACATGATACAATTCTCAATGACTTCAATCATCAACAACTTGCATACAGAGACCACCCTTCTTCTCCCAATAGTTTGCAGAAATAGTAGAAGTAGGAGTAGGCAAACATCTTTAGAGCTGGTAAACTATCTAGGAAGTCATTCTATCATGGTTGTTATATCCTGGCTCTGCTGATATCTCAGAACAAAACTAAACATTATGGGGAACTTCAATTCAAGGCGTTCACTTAAGAGGCTAGATGGGCTGAATTAGGAGCAGAAGCACACCACGCCAGAGCTGGATGGACTCTGTGGGCCATGCAAGTCCACACAGTGAGCTGGAGAGCATAAAAAGGACTCTGATCCTCAAGAAGATCCACCCAACATCCTGGGGTGTGTTCCTTACAGCTGCTAGTCTCAACCACACTAAGTGAGACATGAGACAGGAGAGAGTTGCAGTTGGGTGTTTGGGTATGGCTCTCACAGACACTGGGGCTCACCACCCGGCTCTGCCACTTAGTAACTGTTTGTGGCTGAACAAATCACTTAAACTCTTTAAGGTTCAGACTTTCCATTTCCAAACATAATATCACCAGCCCTGACTGAAATTTATAAAAATTAAATGAGGTGATATACACAAAACCTTTAGCATATCTGCTGCAAATGAAAATACGTAAAATACTGCTTAATTTGCAGGGCTACTGCAAGAATTAAATAAGTTATAATATATGAAAATCACTTAATGCCGTGCCTGTCATATAATAGAGACTCAATAAATACTAGCTCGTTGCTATTATAGACAAGTCCTGAGCCTTCCGTGCTCTGAGCCTTCCATGATTCTATAATCTCTGTCTCTTGCAACTAAAATATCAACCCAGGTTTCTTGTCTTCCAGCCCAGCATGCCTGCTACCACCCTGCTCAGAAACTGAGTCAGAATACACAGTACCAAGGCAGAAGCCCCAGTGATGAGCCAAGTGTCAGCTTCCTGTCCATCCCTGCAGACAGCCCTCCATCCCAGCCTGTGGTCCATGTTTCACAGACAACCCTGGTGTCAAGCACCACTTACTGTGCAGAATGACTGGCAAAGACACACATCCAACTCTGGCATTTACCCCAGAAACATAAATGAGGTCTGAGATGCTCTGAAGACATTTTGAGGAGGGGTCAGTTTGATGCCAACCTGTGTCATCTCTGCGGCAGACCCTTCCCCCCCACCACTATGTACAACTCATGACAATCTCAGAGCTCCCATGTGAGGTGAAGGTGAATGCCGTTCCTTGGACAGCTGCTCAAGGAAGTGGTTAATATATATTAATGAGGCATCGCTTACAATTGTTCTCCATTTCTCATAAACCAGTTTTTATACCAATTCTAGGCACATACAGTTACACCTATGGCTGGGCAACAATGATAAAAACAATAGCCAATGCTTATTGATGCTTAACTATGTGCCAGGGACAGTGCTCAGTACTTTAGGAACATAATCTCACTCAATCCCTACAGCAACTCCAGGGGCAGTGGTTGAAGGTAACCAGGCTGCACGTGACAGGGCACATCTCTTTGATTGGCCAACATAACAACAATTTTGTTTGGGGGGAAAGAGTGGGAGGACATGGGAAGAGGGGGAATCTTTTAAAATTGTCATCCAGCCACAAAACAGAGAGCTTTCTACAAAGAAAGTAAGTCTCATTACAAGTAGAGCTTAAACCTTCTCTCCCCCTTCTGGACTTCCAAGTAACTGTGACATGTGTCTGAAACACCGTCCTATGGTTAAGCCCCTACATTTCTCAGGGAAGTCCCTCATCTGCTCGCATTTCGGCATGCTGATCTAAGATTGACCAGGGTTGTTTTACATAAGTGAAATCAGCTTCCTCTAGTATCACTTCCCCCATTTTATAGATGAGAAAACTGAGGCAGTTACGTTCAGAAGCTCATACAGCTGGTAAGTGCCAGAGGGAGCATTTGAACCGAGCAGTGGTTGACCGCAGAGCCCAAGCTCTTCACCATTATATACACATTTTGTAATTTAACAAATGACAAGATACCAACGCCAGCCAGGTAATGAAAGTCATTCCTAACTTTCAATCACCTAATCGTAGTTCTATTTTTTTTTCCCCATGACTTTGAAAAGGAAAACGACAAAAACCATGCATGTATTTAAACACCATCATCAATCACACACCCACTACATACCCAGCACTCTGCACACAATGGGACCATCAACATTACCAAGTTGAGTGTCAGCTCCTGAGTAATTCAGTTTGGAGGAGGAGAAATCTCTGCAAAAGAGGAGTTTCATAAAATGGAACAACATGTTCTCAGAAACACTGCCAGGGTTATAAGAACACAGAAGGACTAAGCCTTACCCCATGGGCACACCCAAAAACCTGTAAGGAAAAGAAGATACAGTGCAATTCTTACCATAAAAGGAAGACTTCGAAGAAACAGTCCTTTTGAATTGACCCATCCCTCTGCATGAGATGGAAAATCCTCAGCTGTGACAACATGCTGGATGATCTCTGATTTACACTGAAGGGCCAAGCATCTGTTTTCCCCACAAAGTAAATGACTCCCTGATAGATTGTTTTATGATGTTAGATTTGAGAGGTCTGATGGTTCTATCAGTCTCATAGCAGAGGTCTCAGAACAACAAACAAACAAAAATAAAATAAAACATCGCGTCCTAGGTTATGAGATGTTATTTTCACTGTTAATGTGGATCAGCCAGGTAGGGCACAGTAAGTTACTAATCTTTTTTGTTTTAATAAATGTGTTTACCAGCGAGGAGAAAGCAGCTTGATTCAACGTCTCATAGAACACTCAATTTCAGTAAATTAAAGTTAGTAACATTTCTCCGTGAGCTATGATAACATCTCACAGTGAATCTCAAAGAAAACGCACCGAGTTGTGGGGAAATGTAGTGATGGGGTCGGGGGATGCCTCTTGCACCCTGGCAGCCTCTCCACTTGAGGAGAGAAAGGTTAATGTGCATTCTCATCACAGTTCAGAGATAGGCAGCTGTACGTCGCCTACTTTTCTGGATTCTATCCAGCTTTCATGGCTGCAAAACTGGGCGGACTTGAAGCCAAAAATTGCATCGAGAAAGACATCAAAAACAGAAAGTTGAGGCAGAATTATAAATAGAGGTTAGAAATAATTACAAATGCATAAATTGTCACCAGACACCTCTGCAACTGTTACTAAGCATGAAATTAAGCCATGTGAAATGAAATGCATTATCAATAAACTTTCAGTTATAAATTAAGGCTAGGAAAACTACATTTCCTCCTTCCTGCCTATTGAAAAAAATAGAGCTCATTACTGAACAAAGTTTTTTCAACACTATGAAGTGGTGTAAAGACAGGGTGGTTAATGTTCCACTTTATAATTGATACCATAACATACAACTGCAGACCAGTGCAATACATTGTAACGTAATTATTTGCGTAATTGTTGCATAGTTCTCTGAGACTCCATTCAAACTGTAATCTCAATTTTCCTACTCCCTCACGCTGGTGATTGGAAGCAGGGCTCTTCTCCCTTTGTGCCTGTGTGTCGTTGACTGTGTAACTCTCTTGCCCTTTTAATTAGTCCTCTCTTTCTGACGGCAGGTGTCAGAAATTACAGGGCAGGCTGTTCATGGACAGCTTGCTCTCTGTCTCTGAATTATAGTCCCTTATACTTGAACACACCTCTCCATTTACTATTTTTATGTGCATGATCTCATTTGATTTTCACAATATCTCTAGGAGGGAGTCAGGGCAGGGATTATTATTCTCAGTTCCTAGATGTGGAAAGATAGAGAAGCACTCAAAATCACAGGTCTTCACGAGGTCAAGAGCAAAGTCAGGACTCCAAATGTTATCTCAGTTCTCTTTCCAGAATATGATGCTGGCTTCCTAATTCAAGAAGTAAGTTCCCCTGGTATTCCATACATGGTTTGCAGACTCAAAAGGGGTCAAGTAAATAAGATTAATGAGTGAGTCAAATCAGGGCAAGACAACAAGGGACTGATGGGGAGTATGGCAAAGTGGTGGGACCTCGGCCTAAAATCATGTTCATTCAAAGCAATTTTAAATGTGACGTGGGCCAAAGAGCACACACTTGGGAAAGGGTGGGGACGCAGTAAATGTGGATATCGGACTAGCAATGGTGATCCCTGCATTATATGTATTTGTCAATTAAATCTAAGGAATAAGAGAGACCTTACACAGATGCATACCTAGGAACCGTATCCCTCTCTGTTGGAGAAATGAGTTCACAAAGGCCCTCCTTGGTCTTGAGGGCCTCACAGTCTACTGGGAAATGACCCCTCAGGGAAGCCTCTCATCAACTCCTGTTCTCAGTCAGAATAAGGCAGGCTTTCTGGCAGGTTCCCATAGCCCTTTGCGTGCATTGCAATGAGAAAGAATTGTGCGTGCAATGCAAGAGGGATTATTTGTTTGTGTAGCTATCTCACCCCTAAACTTTGACTTCTTTACAGCAGCATAATGCCTGATCCTTCCTAGCTCTCAACAAATGGTTGACCATGAACTACAGAAAGTTTCGATACAACCCACGGACTTTGATGGCAAACAAACAAAACAAACAGAGCTAGTTAAGATGAGCCAGTTTCTAACTGTGCGGAGAGCGACACACCTCGCACACTTATACTTGGTTCTTCAAGAGGCAGCAAAGCCTAGAGGTTAAGAGCACAGGGTTTAGATGTGAAGCAACCTGAATGCAAACTACAGCACCACGATGAATGCTCTGTGCAATCTTAAGCAAAGGCTCTGTAAAAACACTCTGAGCCTTATTTGCTCCTTCTATAAGAAAGGGACAATAATATCCATGTCCCAGTGTCACTGTAAGGATTCAATGGAGAGAACACAGGCACTCCCTGAGTTTCACAAATTAATTTACTCAACAAAATTTACTCAACTCTGGTATCTCAGGGCATCTACTAGGTCCTGGGGATAAAGACCTAGTCCTTAATCTCATGGGGCTTTTATTCTAGCAGATAAGGTACATATTAAATAATCATACAATATAATAAATAAGGATTAAATAATCGTACAAATAAATATAAAATTATAACTGCATTAAGTGTTTTGAAGGAGGCACGTATGGTACTACGGCACATGAGATTGGGGGGTGGGGACGATCTGACCTGGCTGAGGAAGTTGACAGGGAGTGGCCTCAGGAAGAAGGGGAAATAGCTGTAGAGGAGTAGAGGTCTGAAATAAGAGTAAGTATTAAGCAGCTGGGAACAGGAGGAAAAACTCTGAGCACAAAGACTGGCTTGTGTAAGGGCCCCATGAGGAAGGAGGCGATGAGGCAGAGCAGGGCGCGTGCAAGAAATCACAAGGCAGGCCAGGATGCCTCGACTGCTGAGAGCTATACGGGGAGCACGATCACGAGGCGGCTCAAGTGGCAGCAGGGGCCACACCAGGCTGAAGCTTGCAGACCATGTTCTAGGAGCAATGGAGAGCCTTTGAAGGGCTTTAGCCTAGACTCATGAGATCATATTTGCTTTGTAAAAATATCACTCCAGCTGCATGGCACGTGAGAATGTACAATGCAGGGCAGTGGGCAGGGTACAGTTAAATGGATATCATGCTCTACCAATAAGACCCAAATGGTCACTTAGACCATAGTTTTGGCAATGAGATGGAAGAAAATGAGAGACTAGTGCTTAGTAAATGTTA
Source organism: Pseudorca crassidens (assembly GCF_039906515.1). Lineage (NCBI taxonomy): Eukaryota > Metazoa > Chordata > Mammalia > Artiodactyla > Delphinidae > Pseudorca > Pseudorca crassidens. Next base: position 131,405,834 of record NC_090298.1, on the reverse strand, counting down.
TTTCAATAACTTTGTTATTATTATTGTTATGATAGATATTACATGCATTATCTCACTTAATCCTTATAGAATCTGAGTAGGGAATCTCAGTCTCATTAAACAAATAGAAAACAAAGTCTTAAGAGACCTCAGTGATTTGCCCAGGGTCAAAGGGCTGGCCGTAGACTTGACTTGAAAGTACTTTGCATTATCCCAGACTGTCTTTGGACAATCAGGCTAAGAAATAAAGAAATAAAGTTAGGGCTTCCCTAGTGGCGCAGTGGTTGAGAGTCCACCTGTGGATGCAGGGGACACGGGTTCGTGCCCCGGTCCGGGAAGATCCCACATGCCGCGGAGCAGCTAGGCCCGTGAGCCATGGCCGCTAAGCCTGCGCGTCCGGAGCCTGTGCTCCGCAACGGGAGAGGCCACAACAGTGAGAGGCCCGCGTACTGGAAAAAAAAAAAAAAAAAAAAAGAAATAAAGTTAGAAATGCCTTAAAAAATGGCACCGAGTTAAAAATGTAACATGAAAAAGGGGGGAAAACTGGCTCTTGTTTGAGCAAAAGAATGTTTTCCTTTTTTTTTTAATTTTGGAGCTTTGATATCAAATCTGTACCACAAACAAATACAGTTATTTCAAAGTTCCATGGCACTTAGAGACAGAAGCTGTGAGGGTGCCCAGGTTCATAGGTCAAAGACTATAACAAAGAGGTGCATTCATATCCATTGATAATTTGTCAAGCTGAAGAATGCAGAACTCCTGTTGGCAAATGATTTTACTATCTACTCTAAAACTATGCCTTATGATAATCTCTTATCATCATCATCATCACACATAAATATATCTATTATTTAATTTTGTGTATATTTAATCAAAATACTTTGTACTCTATACACACAGGTACTAAGCAGGCCTTAAATAATCAAAGAATTGCATTTGGTAAAAAAAAAAAAAAAGGAAGGAACGAAGACGGAGGGAGGGAGGAAAGAAGAGAGGAAGGAAAGGAAGGGAGGGAGGGAGGGAGGAAAGAAGGAAGGAAAAAAAAGAGTAACTCCTAGACATAGAACCTAAGAGGTTTTATAGTTATTCCACGGAGGTGTAATCATCTTGTCTAAATTTTTTACACTGTTCATAAGACCATCCTTCTACTTTTTACCCCAGGGGTTACAAACCAAATGCTTGCAGGAACCAGTCAGGGACAGTGAATGTACACAGCAGCCTGGAGGAACTAGTGAGCACACATCCCACCTAAAGGGCAGTCAAGTTTTATTCCAACACACCTACACTCACACAGAAGCCCTGACTCGTGTCACTTTGACCAAGGCCAAAATCAGTCCACCAGCCCCTCGGTGTTTGCTATTACATAGAGAAAGATCTCTAACTGTTCACAAATTATTAGATGCAATATCTTTTTAAAATCTATTTTGTAATGTAAAGTATGAAGAGTTTTTGAAGTTCTTATTCTTGAAGAAAATTGCCATTTTAAGATGCTGTTCTATAAATATATTCTAGAAAGGGAATTTTTAGAGAAATATAGTTCTTCATACGCTAATTAAAAGGGACAAACACCAGTTATTTTTTTCCTCCCAAATTAAATGCAGCCTTTCATGCATTTCTCCAGGGTGGTTTCCTTTTACTACCTAGCAGATATAGGAAAATAATACATGGAATATGTCAGATCTGGTCTCTGTTTAAATAAACTCTCTGCCCTTGGGGGGAAACAAGATGCAAAGGAATGAGTAATGCATTAACTTTCTGTGCATTCTTTGAAATGTCCTCCCACACCAAAACTATTATTTATCCAAATCATATAAAAATATATTTTCTATTTGCAGTACATCTGTACGTTCATGTTGAAGGCATCTGATTATACAAAATTGTTACTAGTGCCCCGATTCTAATTGTAACAATTATGATTTGCTTTATTACTTGCTTTTTAGGTTTATAGGACTCTTCTCCTCCCCGATATTAGCTTAAAAGTTGAAATCATTTTAGAACCTTTACGTGAAGAAATGTTATTTCTCTCAAACCAACAAGAATGAATCAATTTCAGAAAACAGTGATAACTAAAGTCATTATGAGTTCAACAAAAACAGTTCATGCCAAATTCACCTGAGTTTAAATAGAGTGATAGAACTGCATAATTGTGGAATATATAGTTTTGGTAAAGAATCTGCTAAAATATTTCTTTATAAATTTATGAACAAGATGGAAAAAAATGTGGGATAGGTGACAATAAGATTAGGATAGTAAGGGCATACCTGGTCGGTCAACCCACCATACACAAAGAACTTCATGACTGATATGAAACTGGAGAGGTTAAAGGAATGAAAGCATCTCTTGGAATGTGTGCAAGGCTCTGTTTGGTTGCTCCCCCTGTTTTGTGCTGCCTTTCAATATCTCTTAATCAACAACTAGGAAAAGTCCTAGAAGTCAGTTGGGCTTTTCAAATGTCTGAATGTCACAAGTTTAATACACTGAATGAAGTTCTTGAGTTTCAAAATGATCTAAACAGACCAGGGCCAATACCACAAATAAATGCTTGACAAGGCTAAACATGTATTTCTGTATCTGAGTTCAAAATTAAATCCACTGCCTAATCATACAACAGAGAAATAACGTGACAATTCTTCAGAAGGAACAAAGAGTTATACCTTGATTCCAGGTTCATCTTAGATTGCAATGGTTTTGCAATGGCACAAGGGAGAAGAAGCAACATGCGTTTCAGTGTTTGACCAGTCTCCAGGCTCTGATGCTTCTAAGCTGTATGATCCCAGCACTTCATCTAAGTCTTAATTTCCTCCTTTATAAAATGGCAGTAATAATTATTTCTTAAGGAGTAATAAGGACTAAATGACATATTAAGTATAATAATAGTATTAATAACAATGATGATAATATCTATCACTTATTTGAATCACTACCTGCTAGATATTGTGCTAAGTATTCTACATGCATTATCTGTATTCTAAAATAGTGTTTGGTACACAGTAGGTTTCTAATAAACCATAGTTCTTATTATTAACTAGTTGGCCTTCCAGCATTATCTAGGAGAATCATTCACAAACAGTTAATTAAAACATCTCCACAGTTCCTTACTCTAGATCCTAGAGTCTAGAATCCATAGCTGCCGCATAGACTTTTGCCCTTGTGAGGACCAGTTCTATCACAAGGCATGTCTGTAATTCACCAACTTTTAAAAGTAGAGCTTGTGTGACACAGGCTACGTTTTGTGTCACATTATTCCAAACAGAGCCTCAAAAATGTGTTCAAACTTGAGTGATGTTGTAACAGTACATCAAACTTTAATTTTATTTCTTGGCTAAGAAATGCTACCATGGCATATGATGGGCTACTCTAATTAGGAGAAATTAAACAGATTTAATTTCTGTTTAATTTCTGGGATTATGAGGGCTCTAAAACCATGATTTTTAGGATGAATAGTTGAAAGACTATGAATGTTCAGCCTGGGAAGAAGATTAGGGGGTGGGAGGTTTGAGAAAAACAGACGCTGTCTTCAAATGTGTAAAATGATTCCCTGTGGAATCATGAATAGATATAGGATGAAGGGGCTCAGAAGAAGTAACCTAAGAACGATGAGACGACCAACAATAGAACCAACCACAGGAATTTATAGAAAGTTCTACATCACTGGAAATGGTTCAGCAAAGGCCTAACGATCTAGGACTGTTAGAGAAGAAAGGCCTCCCACCTGCAATATAATGTTAGATCACAGGTCTCAAACTAGCAGCCCATAGACAAAACAGACAACATGTTAAAGTGGCCCTCACTTAGTGTTTTCCTTCTAATCTGAGTTAAGTGTATTTTCAAATTTGAAAGATATCATTAAAACTCCCTATTTTCAGCTTCCCTTGAAAATCAGAAGATATGGGAATACTCCAGCCACAAAATGACCATCAGTTGAAGTCTGCTTTAGACAGCCTCTACCATACTCTATGACTGACACCACTGGTTTTCATATCTCCTTGGGACTCCTGAATTAAACGATCTCTGGAGTTTCTTCGACCATCAAGATTCTCTAACTCAAATGGAAAGAATGCTGAGTGTAGAGGCAGAAGGTCCATATGTAAGTCCAACCTGACTTTTTGTCCTTGGACAACCTGCTTGAAATCTCTGATCCTCTTTTTTTCTAATCAGGGGACAATGCTTTTTCGAATCATCTCATAGGACTGCACTTAAGGATGATGTGAAATCATTTCTGCAAGCAATGCTGAAGTGTTTGCAAAGGTAAAATATTACCACCAAACACACAGGATGGTTTATTTATTCATTTCTAGGATAGAATAATATGGCTTCAGATATTCTCTTAAAATAAAAACAGGTATGATGAATGTTTGAAATACCTATATTTTGAAAGAACACAGAGGAAATTACAGAAGGCCTGATGAAACTATTAAAAATCTAGCAGTGAATTGGGTGTGTGTGTTTAACACCTTTATCCCTGAGATGAATCAAGTGTATGAATTTAATATATTTTATATGACCTTTATAACACTTCACCTCCAAGAGCTTAGCAACTCTGCTTTTTAAAAATTAGACTAGTGTATATATATATATATATATATATATACACACACACACACACATACACACATATATATACTATAGATATATATAAATACATACATATATATGGAAAGGAAGGTAGGACCCTATGGAAATTTCCAGAAAGTTCAAGTTTGAAGACACAGAGAAAATGACACCACTCCTGAATGACTCATCCCAATCGCTGTACACATTCACGCACTTGATAATTACAAAACTCTGCATTTTCTCATATATGATTTGAGATTGGGGTTGTCAAAGAATCGTTGGAGGGAGGGTACTAGAAGAAGTAAAGGACTGAGCTAAAGAGTTAGAATGTAAGACGCTTGACATTCAGATCACGGATGTGGTGCAGTTGTTGCAGAGGACAAGATGTAGCACAGTGGTTCCCAAAGTGTGACCCTCAGGTCAGGAGCAGCAGGATCACTCTGAACTTGTTAGAAATGAAAATTCTCCAGCCCCACCCCAGACTTACTGAGTCATAACTCTAGGGTGGGGGACCCAGGACTCTATTTTAAAAAGTCCCCAAGGTGATTGTGATGGACACCAAAATTTAAGAATCATAAGCCTAGGGCATGGCTAGGGTAGTAGTGAGATAAAGTAGGATGGAGAACAAGATTCACTGAAGGAGGAGAATTCAAGGAATTGACTGGGATAATGAGGAAATTATCTACAATGGAGACTGTAATCATTAAGAATTATGACCAGGGCTTCCCTGGTGGCGCAGTGGTTAAGTCCGCCTGCCGATGCAGGGGACACGGGTTTGTGCCCCGGTCCAGGAAGATCCCACATGCTGCGGAGCGGCCGGGCCCGAGAGCCATGGCCGCTGAGCCTGCGCGTCCGGAGCCTGTGCTCCGCAACGGGAGAGGCCACAACAGTGAGAGGCCCACATACCGCGAAAAAAAAAAAAAAAAAGAAGAAGAAGAATTATGACCCGAGTAGTATTGAAGAAAGAGAGCAAACACAGGAGTGAAAATCTTTAAGAACATTGAGGCCATGGCCTGGGAGTTAGTGGATGACCATAACAAGGGAGAGTAGCTGGTAATATAGTTGGATGTTTCAAATTTCAAATCAAATAGCACATGGAAAGGCACTGTGGCAGGAAGGAGCAAGAGACTGAAAAACACAAAGGTCAGCATGACCAGTGAGGGGTGGCTGGTGGTGTGAGATAAGGTGGAGAGGCAGGAAAAGGATATGATTCTTACCCTAAGACCTAATGAGAATAGCAGAATAATTTTAAGGTGGCCCAAAGTATCAGAATCAGACTTGCCTTTTTTAAGAGGTTCTTCAGGCAACCATGCGGAGACAAAGACTAATGGTCAGGTTGTAAAGTTGTTTAGGAATGTTAAGAGTCTGGTTGACTAGAGACAGGGTGAAATATGTAGAGATGTCAAGGATAATTCTGGGTTTCTGGTTGGCACAACTGGTACGATTTTATCAAGATAAGGAAGTAGGGACTAACATCAGTAAGCTAGGGAAAAACTCTAAGGCTTCTGATAAAAATTATCTTATTATATAACCTTATAACACGGAGTACGATGAGTGCTATAATTCCACGAGAGCTACCTTATGTTAATGGTAAACTGTGAAGCCAACAGGCTGAGGTTCAAATCCCAGCTCTAGCACTCTGTAGCTGGCAACTCGTGAGCAAGTCGTTAACCATCTCATCTTTCAAATGAAAATAATAAGGCTTACTTCATAACTGACAATAAAAGGTCCCTACTCCCCAAGGAAAAGACCGAATGTTCTGCAGCCCCCATCAGAGGGAACTGGTTTAAAGCTCATACAAATAGATCTATGGCAGTTTTGCACTAGTACACAAGCTTCTAAAAAGCCAGTTAATCAGTCAGAGTCCCTCCATCTGAAAGTCAGTCAGTCAATTCCAGTAACCACACTTCCACAGGTAAAGGGCAGCTAAATTCCTAAACCCTTTGCTTCCAAAAGGCGGGCAATCCCAGAATTCCATTTACCATACCCCTTTCTGATTCCATCCTGCTGCCTCCCTTGAAGAAGAAACCACTATCATCCACATCTTGAACTTTGTTTACATTTCTTTCCTTTAAAAAAATAAAAATAACTTTAGTGTTGTTTGTTTTGAAGAAAACGCAAACATGTTCTTATAAATAAGCTAATTTTATTCAATATTTTCATATTCATTTCTACGTTAGTATACAATATGTATATTCATAACTCACTCATTTCCTCTGCCGTATAATCCATTGCATAAATATTCTACAACTTATTTACTCAACTCTCCTATTGATGGACATTTTGCTTATTCCCATTTTCTTGCTATTATAAACAATGCTTTTATGAATATTCTAGTATGTCAACTGCGACACGTGCAAAATATCTGGAGGATATATATATATGTATACACACACGCACATACACACACACACACACACACACACACACACACGAATGGAAGTGCTGAGTCATAATATAAGCCAATGTTTAACGTCACAAGAAAATGCAGCAACATAATCCTAAATGATGGCATTCCCCAAATCAATGTATCACAATTCTCTCCAACACTTCATGTTTTTCAGACTTCTTAATTTGTTCTAATCTAGCAAATATAAATGAGATCTAAGTGATGTTTCACTTTGCATTTCCCCAATTACTAATGAGGTCATGCAACTCTTCATATGCGTACTGGTTATATGTTCTTTTCTTTTCGGGGTAACTCCTGCTGAAGCCCTTTTGCCCATTTTTCCATTAGGTTGTTTATCTTTTTCTTCTTTCATAGTAGCTTTTATATATTCTAGTCACAACTTTTGCAATATTTACATGTTTTTCAAAAAAGAATTTTGGTTCATGGCTTATCTCTATATGTCTTTTGAAGAACAAAATATAAATAAAGGATCTGTAAAGTCAATGATTTCCTTTGAAATGTCTCATTAAAATTGACAAGCTTCTAATTAGATTGATGATATGCACGCTTGTATTTTAAATAATTTCCTTTTATTCCTTTAAAGAGACATACCAAATTTATTTTTTATTTTATATGTGATCATTCCAATATGTGAAAATCTCAGGGGTTTCAGTATGTTTTCTGTTTTGTTTTCCTTCTTATTTCTCTGACTGAAAATGGTTGGTTTTCTTGTGTATTTTTACCATCTTTGATTGTGGGATCATTTTTTTTTTTATCTTCCCTGTGGGATTCCTGTAGTCCCAAATAGGGTATACTTTTCTCTAAAGAGGAACGGTGGATGCTCTCACTGGAAGACAAGGGAGGCTACCAACCTAGGACCACTTGGTCCCCTTCCTTCCAGGTCCTAATATTATGCAGGAGCCAGGTTCGGCTTCCTTGCCTTCTAGTTTACAGCTGGCTTACTCAAGGCTGACCCTCAGAAATACAGCGGTATGAGTATCACACACAGAATAATTTTGGTCTTTCTTACTTGCTCTTTGCTCAGTACTTCTCACTTGGGTTTCAGTTCAACGTTTATTGTTTTCTTTGGAGACAGTGGTTGGGTACATGGAGGGCTGGAGATTTCCCTTACTTGCATTGAAACCTAGGTTTATCCATGATCTAGGGGCTTTGTAGCCTTGAAGTAGCCCACATCAAGTGACAGTATAAAATAATCATTTTTAATTTATTGTTGTTATAGTTCAGTGTATGTAATCATTGCCATATAAAACTGCCCACTTTCCTATTTTACAGTGGTTCTCTGAAGACATGTTGGAAATGTCACCCAATTATATTGCTCCTAGCTGATTACGTCCTTCTCTGAATCCTAGTGGATTCACTGTCTATAGCATCCAGTTTCTTAATTATGTGCAATAGTTTACCACTCTCAATCTGCTCTGGGTAAATACATGCTGTTTCTAGGTTTTCCGAGCACAGAAAGCATTGTCTTTACTTGTCTTTTATTCTCCCAAGACCCCAAGTACAAAAGGTCCTTGACCAAAAATAATTGTTGGTAATTTCCTTGTGTAAAAATTTTCATACAATCGAATTAAAAATAGAATTCTTGACAACAAAACCCAAAAGAGATACAATTATAGACCTACTCTTTTCCAAACTAATTCATCCGTTTATCACAAGTAAAATCAATGATGAGAAATAATAAATACTCAATACCCTTCCTAAAACTACAATTTAAGCTGCTTTCGCAAAAAAGGAAAGAAGAGGTAGGAAGAGAAATGCTATCATCACTGCCTTGAAGGAAGATGAAACACTTCTTTTTGCATACAATAAACTGCATTTGTTTCTGTATGAATCTGTCTCTCTCTCTCCCCCCCCACACACACACACATATTCTTAAACAAGAAAGGGGAACCAGAAGTATATTTCCTCCTCCAGATTTCAAAACCGAAACAGACCTAACGATACAAGCACGACCCCTTGGTGAATAAAATTATAAAGAGTCTAGCTACTCAGGACCAATTTGTAATCAGAGCATCAAGCCATACTGTACAAAAATGTCAATTCTGGCGCAGCCTTGATGAGCTAAGACTGAACACACGGGCCAGTTTATCATATTGTCCTGACTGTTCTCTTTTAAAGCTGGCAGGCCCAATTTGAGTACAAAAAGGATTTCAGTTTGAGTGATCTTGCATCTGAAAAAGAACCCACCCAGACTGACAATGTTTTCGTTGCTATTTTTTTTCTTAAGAGAAATAAATGCACAGAAAACATCCAATATAAATATTTTCTCAAAATCAAATGGTTCTGTAAAACACTCTTCACTATGATGTATACAAAGAAAAAGCTAGGAGTTAAGAGATACTTTTGTTGTTAAAAATATGTGTTGTTCAAGACAATGTGTTAATACATTTCAAGCATTTTGATACAGTCTCCCTTTATTTCTTTTAGCTAATGGGGGTAACACTGAGACAATCACACCAAAAGCTTCATTAAGGTAGGATGGGGAGGGCAGAATTGGCTGCTACTAATTCTCTGTGCTGTTTAATTTCATTCTACTTCCATCCAAACAACTGATTTTAAAAAGAAAAAACCTATAACTTTGAGTACAGAGTAAAATTTCCTCCCCACTTTGGCTGGTATGGAATTTCCCAGCGGATAACTTAAAACTTGCTTCTTTCAGAAATTTTACTGCCTTCCCTGCCTACCAATCAGGATGGAGCTGCCTGTCTCTTCCACTATTTCTCACCATCCAAATTAATGAGTTCACTTTCTAATTTGTTCATTTATTCAAGTGGATGTTCCTTCATGGAACACTTGTTTCCTGGGTACACTTTCATGCTCCCTTCAAATTCACTAGGACAACAGGCGGGAGAGTTTCACTGAAAAATCCTGGACTCTGTAAAGTAAAATCTATTTTCTCATACTCCGGAAATAGTCATATAGCCTTCTTTAAAACTTCTGCAGAAACCTAGCTGAGGCAGATTAGGTGGAATTTTATTGTTGTTGTTGTTAACACGCCTATACGTTGGCCTTAAACCAGCTTTTTCCTAGGAATCAACATGTGCTACTGTATTCCTCTACTTCAAGCACTACTAGCTTCCTTGCTGGTTCTCGACGGTGAAACACACAGTCCCACCTCAAGCCCTTTGTACGTGTTCTCCCTTCTGCATGGAATGATCTTGTAGCAGATACCTCCGAGACAGCATGTGGCTGAAGTCTCAATAACACACAAGTGTTTGGGGTGAATAAATGCTGTTTGGGGTAAATAAATGGTGCCTCCAGATTCAGGAACAGGAAGTATTGTCTTTATTTGCCCCTTCTTTTCCCAGGATCAGATAAAAAGACAAAAGATCCTCAGCAAATACCTGTTGGTAGTTCATTGTATGGAAAAGTCCCACATGTCCTTCCTTTTCCTCCCCCTCCCCCCCACACAGAGGCAGGTTGGCTCCGGAGTTTAGATTCTTAATCATTACACTTTACCACAGCGAAGTAAATCCCAGCACATCCATACGATGGCACATTATGCAGCTCAGAAAAACAGAGAGGCAGCTCAATATAAACTTATGTTAACTACCCCTAAGATGCGCCATTTAAATAAAAAAAAAAAAAAGGTATAGCATATCTGTCATTTGTGTGAAAGAAACAAAAACAGGCGATCTGTCCCCATATATGGCAGGGAAAAAGCAGAAGACTCAGACAACACAGCTGTACTAAGAAAGGGGGAACTGGGGACCGGGATCAGGGATGGAAGAGTTTTTGTTTTTCTTTCACCCAATTTGCACTGTTTAGATTTTTACCATTCATAAGCAGTGATAAATAAATTAAAATTTACCATTTTTAAAAATTCTGCCCTCCCCCCCAACGCCGTCCCAATAGTTATCAGAGTTTCCAGAAAGGGTTCTTCCTATACCAAGTATGGAAAAAGTAGACTGTCACTGGTGCTTGAATTAATGCCTTTAAACATAAGAGTAATGCCCCCTGGACTGTGAAAGGGGAAGTGGTCCAGAGAGAAACAGGTATAGGAATAAAGGACACCCAGGTTGGCATCAGTGCTTCTTCCATCCTCCAGGATCTTATCCCCAGGCATTTGATCAAAAAAAGTCTGTAGAGCCCCACAGAGGAGTCACAGGGCCCCTACCACTGTTCCTGCCCCTCCACAGAGCCTCTCAACCACAGGCACCCTCCACCAAACCTATACATTACAAATCAACTCTGGCACTCAAATCTTACCAAAAAAAAAAAAAAAAAAAAAAATTCTACATGAAGGGGGTGGAAGTCCAAGGCCAAGTAAAAGGCAGAGATGATGAGCAAACAATGGCAACAATCTGCTGTCAGACTGAATCTAATAATGGCCCAGAGTCCACAATCAAAGATGCGTTTGCTCATAGGTGTAGAGCCTGGGTCTAAGGCTGGTTCAGCTACTAGCTGCCATGGGATCTTGGACAAAGGAAAACTTTGGCTTCACTCCCCACAAGCTTCACTCTATCCATCTCTAAAAGTCCATAGGAGCAGATTCGGTCGGTGCTTTTCAGATTGTGTGTTTCACCCCGTTAGAGTCATGAAACAAAAGTTGTGGGTCATACCATAATTTTTATAAATGAACTAGAATAGAATGGAAAGATATTACCCAAAGTAAAAAGGGGTAAATATTATTTTTTGAAACTTCTGTTTTAATTATATGTGTGACTAAGTTGTGGATACGTGGACGTGTATACGGTGGGTAACAGAATACAGCAGAACAGGAAATGTCAGTAAATAGCCTACAGCAAGAGTAAATATTACTTTTTTAAAACTTTTGTGTCAGTTGTGTATGTGGATATGTACTAGGTAAGGATGTAAAATATGCTTTTTAATGTACATTATAGTCATTTGAAAGCTGCAGGACAAGATATTCCCTAAGCATCTTACAAGCTCAGAGTTTTATAAGTCAGTTGGAGACAGTATTACCTACCAAAGTTTGAAAATAAGGAAAGTCTGAATTTAAAGCCCTGTTCTGCTAGTTACAGCAGCAGGGATTTGGTTCAAGTTAGCTTTCCAAGACTCTATTTCCTTCCCTTTCTCTAAAGATCCTACTTGGAGACTTGGATGTCTGGGAACAGGGAAAAGGAAGATTTTCCCTTTCCTCCTGCCCTTTTGCATAGCTTCTCATTGTTTTTTCTAACTCAGGATATTACGTTTTTTGTGTTTGTTTGTTTTTTTACTATTCTGGGTTTATCCCACCCCCACTTTTCAACATATTTGTCATCTCTATGGTAATATCATAATTCCCCTACCCATAACTATAACATTAGGTTACTGGGCATACAAGAGGAGAAAATACATGTGAGAACTTAGAACCATGTTGGCACATAGTAGGTCCTCAATAAAGGCAAACATTAACAGTAGCAGGAGAAATAGTAGTAGGTGGTGTCCTGATACTGCTGGTAGTCCTGGTAGTATTTACCCTTAATGCTTGTCAAAATGCCTCCATCAAATGAGAATTATAGGGTGAGATGTTAGGTCTAGAGAGCTAAAGTAGCTAATTGATATCTTACACAGGAAGTTTTGCATTTTAATAGAGGACCATAGAAAACCCAAATTATTTCAAGTCCCAAGGAATTACCCTTTAGTGGAGGAACTTCAGGCACCCAGACAAGCTAGAGAAGGGAGCAATTCATTCTGCTGGTAAAGGTACAGAGAGGTGCCTCTCCCTCGCACCCAGCCGTTGGACACCAAACCAAAAATAGCACCAATAATCTCAGACTGATGATGGTTGAGAGGCAAAGAGAATTCTTAACTGTGCCTTCTCTCCTTGAATAATCACAGTCTTGTTACTTTGGGTTGATCTGGCAAGCCTTTCGGGAGGCAGGGAAGGCGCTGTGTTGAGACATTTCTACTGCTTTGTCGGCACTGATTATAATGTTTCCAAAGGATCATCCACAATATATCGCACCAATGATCTGTGTCTTACTGTCTCCACAATATTGATACCATGTGATAAAGATCTGTGTGTTGACGATATCACAGTACACTGCACACATTTCTGTGTTTGAAGATGTATTTAAGCTGGTCTATTTAGTCAGACTCCAAGGCACCCCAGAGGCAGACAGAAGGGTCCCAAGGTGACTGCTTCCCATCTAAAAAAAAGCATTAAAAAGGAAAGGGAGCTTGAGCTGAACCTCAGTTTTGCCAACAAACCTGTGCCAGGGGCTTGGCAATGAACTTCCATACATCTCTATGTCTCCTTGAAATACCACGCTCAAGAACATCAAAGAAAGATTTCTGTCAAGTCATGTTTCCTTATTTGGAAAGTAGACTGGGAATCCCAGAAACCCGTAAGACCTTGCCAACAACGTAGGACCCGCCAAGATGCTCTCTCACAAACTTCTCTGACACTTTGGGTTTCCCCTAGTAGCAAATCATTTAGTCCTGCTTCCCTCCTTCTCAGCACAGCTTTATCGTGGAATTGTGCAGAGTCCAGGCTATATACATGCACTGGGCTTGCAAGCATGCCTTCAAAGCAAAAAAGTAGCTCACCACTGATGTGTTCATCACTCTCAGCTGTGCACTGAGAATCCTGGGCAAGTAGCCAGAAACCCCTGGCTCTCACACTGGCTCTGGCACTCACTTGCTGGGTGACCTTGGGCAAGTCTCTTTCCTTCTCTGAGTCTCAATTTTCTCACCTCTTGTACAAGCTGGTAGAACTAGATTATCTCTAACCTTGGTTCTAACTCCAGGAGCCTATTAATTTTTTTTTTTTTTTTTTTGGTACGCGGGCCTCTCACTGTTGTGGCCTCTCACTGTTGTGGCCTCTCCCGTTGCGGAGCAACAGGCTCCGGACGCGCAGGCTCAGCGGCCATGGCTCAGGGGCGCAGCCGCTCCGCGGCATGTGGGATATTCCCGGGCCGGGGCACGAACCCGTGTCCCCTGCATCGGCAGGCGGACTCTCAACCACTGCGCCACCAGGGAAGCCCGCCTATTAATTTTTAAAACTTTTGGGCTGAGGAACAAAAGTGCCTTTCTGAGCAACTAATTAAATGTACAGATAAAATCACATTAACTTATAAATCAGAATGTCCCTTCTAATTACATCTTAAGCAACATCATGATGGAACTTGCCTAAAGCTACCAACATAGTTAGTCAACAACTACTGATACCATTACATCCGTCTTCCATCTAAAGAACTAAAGCCTCTGGGGACACATTATACAGCAAAGTTTTCAATTCCAATGTTTGGATGTTCTCCTTTTAGAGTTTGAGAACAATGAACACTTTTTCTCAAACCCTTAGAATTAGCTCAAAGCTTCAACTGGTCATTTAAAAGAATTTTGTAAGTTTTCTATAGGTCACATACTGTCCTGGGCGCTGTGGCTATACCTTCAGTTAAGACCAGGTCCCTGATCTCACGAAACTTATATACAGACTGAGTAGCAGATATAAAGAAATAAATGGATACATATTATAGTGTAAGTGAAGAAACATATCATAAAGACATCTAATTCAGCCCTTGAAGAGTCAAGCAGAATTTTTCCCAAAGAAACAGTATCTATGCTGAGACTTTAAAAACAGGTAGAAGTTATCCAAGCAAAAGTAGCAGGGGATGGATCCATGAACACTCTTCCCAATTGCTGGAAAAAGCAAAAGCAAGTATCTGGAGGTGATTTAACCACTTAAAAATTATCCCCCCAAATTCAAAAGATCCCCACCTACAATAGTTCTATTTGACACTCTCCTAATGGGTTTCATTAAAATACAAACCAGAGTATGTTTCTGTCTTAACATGTAAGGAAGGAACTCCCTTCCTTACTCATATCAATGTAACAGTAAGCGTCAGGAGAATTTTAAAGGGCAGATCTGAATGGCAAGTCTGAGTCCGTTACTTAGGATCTGGGTGACCTGGGCAAACTGCTTAACTTCTGTGATGTCAGTTTTATCCTCGATTTAATGGAGCCTGAAACATGACATCTGTTTCATAAATACTAGGTAAGACGTGAGTCCTCACCACGTGCCAGACTTGGGCTTAGCACTTCAGTCACTGACCAAGGTAAGTCCTGGCAGCATACACAGAAGGGACATCTTGTTATCATCTTCAACGTCCAGGTGAAGAAACGGAGACGTGGGCAAGTTTAATAACCAGACCAAGGTTATAACAGCTAGCAAAGTGGAAGCAGGCCTTTACCTCTAATTGTCTACATTCAGAGCCCAAGTCTTAACCACTCAGAGTGTTTCCTTCTACCTTCTAATTTCTCCACTGCCAGCCATGCCAGAAAAGTAGGTTTGCCCCACTGAAGTAGCCAAAAAAATTCCCAGCCTAATTAAAGATGCAGACATTGTAAATGTAAGTTACTCCTCGGTTTGCCTCCCACTCACAAATGGCTGTGGTTGTTTAAAACACATGTATCGCACAGTTGCCTATCAATGCCACCTGAGCTCAATTACCACCCCTGACTAAGAGGCCAGGGCTAAAAGCAACAGATTCAGAAAATCAATTTGGACCTGAAAAGGGAAAGATGACGAACAGTTCGCCGGACAAGATGTCTGGCCCCTTTGGCCACTTTTCAATGAAACAGCAGGGAAAAGATGTTGAGATCACCGAGAAAACAATTTAAGTGGGCTAGAAAGAGCGTGGGAGTGATGGCAACTTGTCACCTGCAGAAGGAGGCCCTGACATATTCTGAGGGACTCAAAAGCATAATAACGAAGGGGAGGAAAGGGGCTTTTCTTACCCCACAGCTAGATCCACTAAATTGGGAGACGGAGCCTGACACTTTGACCCAGGAGCACGTTGGCCTGGCTCACAGTGTCATTTTCTGTCAAGTGTTAGCACAAACGCTGACGCTGATGTGTTGAAGAGCATCTGATGCTTCCTTACACACTTTCCAACCAGGCACAGGAAAAACCGAGTCTAGCAAACATCTCTGTGAGGGCTATACCTCTCAAAGAGCTTGCAAAGTTGCCTCTAGGTTGACCAGCTTCTTTCCTTACCCGTGGTACATCAGCATGGGTTGCAGCAGGCAGAGAGTATACTACTGTGTGTGTGTGTGTGTGTGTGTGTGTGTGCGCGCGCGCGCGCTGCTAGAAGCGGGAGGGGCTTGGAGTTCTCCTCTTGAAGCTGTTGGAGAGGGATCCACAGCATCGGATGCCAAAAGCTAGAGAATAACTGGGGCAAATGGTAAGAGGCAGAGGCAGACTGGAGGAAAGGACTAAAAATACAGATTTCTGGGCTCTCTGCCCAAAGGTTTTGATTCAGTAAGTCTCTAGTGGGGTCCAGGCACTTGTATTTTGATTAAGATGCTCATTTGCCCTCGAGGATCAGCCTGATGTGACAACTACTGGTGTAGTGGGGAGAAGGCTAGACTGAGACTCAAGATAGCAGGGCCCTGGTCCCAGTTCAGACACCTACTGGTTGTAGGATCTCTGGCAAGTCACTTTTCAGTTCTTAAGCTGCTTTTCATTATCGTCAATTGATAAAGTGGGGAGAGAGAGTGCTTGGGAAAGATCTCCATCAGTCTAGAATGGAGTACTGGGACTAGCAACCAGCATGGTATGTAATTAGGACCTTAAACCCTGGAGTCAACCAGACCTGGGTTCACATTTCAGCACTGCTGCTTTCCAGGTGCTGAGCCACAGACAACTTCTCTGGGACAAGTCAAGTCGCAGTTTCCTCAACTACAAAACGTGGACGATAGTAACAGTGCCTATGGCATAGATCTTTGTGACTGTTGAACAGGCAGTGTACAAAGAACACCCAGGATGGTGCCCTGCCGTGTGCCCAGTACCTGTTGGTTGTGAACACCCCTGACAAGGTCAACCAGAAGAGCTGTCTGCTGTCCCCTGGAGCTACTGTGTTTCATGAGGTTCAGGGAAAGGTAACCCTGGCTGAGCAATCCTCGGGCTTGTCCTTTTATCAAGAGAAATGCACAAGAAAAGTTTTTCTGGGGAGGATGGGATACCAGAGCGAGACATGAAACTATCTCTCTTAAGAGGAAATATGGGAACAAATTAGAGAGGGGTGTTATACCATCTATACCATGTTTATCAAAGTGTGGCTCAGGGATGCCCTGCTTTAGAATCAATGGGACACTCATTAAATTAGCACATTCCTGTCCCTACTGGGGAAGTGGGTCCAGTATTGTGCTTTTCTCAGAAGCTACCCTGAAGATGCTTCCTTAAACAAGGTATAGAGAATCACTGGCAAATACTATTAATGAAAGAGCCCCCCGCCCCCTCAATTCTCCAGCCCTGTGTTTACCCAGAAAAAAAAAAACAAAACAGTGAAGGCAAATGAACTTGTGCATCTGTGCGTTTACCAAGAATCTAAACTTCTTTTGCTCTTGTCATCTCCAGTGCAGCTGGGTTCCAAGCGGGTGTTCAACTTCTGCAGAATGCACGACTCCCCAGAGAAACAAACACTAACCCAGGTTTGGCTACTTAAGGATGTGGATTATGTCAACGTCTTTGGAATGACTGTGGTTTATAAAACTTAAATGCAAAAAGCAAGTGCTTCCAGGGAGCTCAGCTAGGCGCTGTGTCCCCCTAGAGGGGTGGGGTAGGGAGGGTGGGAGGGAGATGCAAGAGGGAGGGGATATATGTATATGTATGGCTGATTCACTTAGTTATACAGCAGAAACTAACACACCATTGTAAAGCAATTATACTCCAATAAAGATGTTAAAAAAAAAAAAAGTGCCTCCTGCTTCATCTATTCTCCACCCTTCCTCTCCTCCCCACCCGACTTCTTTACCGTGTTCCCATTCCTTCCCCTTTATGCTTCCTTTGCTTACACTCTTCTTTTCTTCGGAAATCTTTTCCTTTATGTCCCTTACTTCCACTTCTCTCTCTCACTCCTCACTCCTCTTATGCTTTGCCCCATCCACCCTATACCTTTCCTTCTCCATCTCTTTCCCTCTCTCGTTTTGCCTCTCTATATGTTTCTCTCTCTCATTCCTCCCTTGTTCTGCCTCTGTGTGTCTCTCTCTGTCCCCTCACTCCCCTTCTCTTCTTTCTCTGACTCTGTACCTCTCTTTGTCCTTCTGTCCTCTATTGTACACAATACCTTGCTGCGCATACCTCTTCTTGAGGTCCCAGCTCCTGGCTCCCCTCCCAACAAGAAACCTCCAGGAGGCAGGCTTCTGGCTAGGCATGCATGCTCGCCCTGTGAAATCAGCCATCACCCTCTACAAGTCAAGGGGCTCACTCTGCTTACAAAGTCTTGGTGACCTGCTGCCAGAGGCCCAGAGTGAGGAGAAGAACTCCTGGGAAGAGAGATGAAATGGGGGCTGGAAAGATGCAGCAGCAATTACAGAGTGGCAACAGCAGGGCTAAACTGCTCTAGTACCCAGAACCTCCCCTGAAGGAGAAACTGCTGGACCAAGCACAAGCAGTGGAGGGTTCTTTTGCGTTCTGAGTGTCCATCACTTCATTTCCATAGTACAAACATCTCGCTGGCAGGCAGTGGAGTGGCGGCACCAAGGGGGGTGTTGGGAAAGCTTTAGCACCTCAGAATCTCCACCATCTTCTCAAAGCCAATCAACCTCCTCAAAACACAAAATCTGAGTTAAAAGTGAGTGTCTACTATGCATCCTGCCTCCAGACAACTCCCCTCCCCCCAGCTGCTCCCCCATCTTCCAACCTGACACCCATCTCTAGGTATCTCCTTTATAGACAGAGAGGCTTCTGCCTTGAGCAGAGATAACTGGCCCCAATCTACAAATGAGCGAACTGAGGGATGGAAAAGTCACTCGGCTGACTCAGGAAGATACTATAATACTTCGGGCTGCCACCGCTTTCAGGGCCCCGAGTATTTTGCACACTCAAATCACCGGAAGGATGGTGCATTCAGAAGAAACTTTTGCAAAGTGCTGCCACCTCCTCTCCCAGTTCGAATCTCCGAGGGTGGGTGCAGAACGTTGTCTCTCTCTATTCTCTTTCCGTCCAGCTCTCAAACTCGACCTGTCCCCACGCTTACCGGCGCACATCACCTGTACACACCCTTCCCACCCACCCCAGCCCCTCCATCTGAGTCTTAGGATACCAGTGCAGGAGGGAGGTGAAGAAGAATAAACTCGTGCACGGCCCGGGTGCTTCTGCAACTCCCCTCCCCTTGAGGGAGTATAGAGGAGCAAAATGCTGAGGTTTGGCTCGGTGCCCAGCCTAGGGAGCTGGAATACCCGCCGCCAGGGACCACGAAGAAGGCCGGACTCGCATCCGAGGACCAGCCAAGTACGCGTCGCCCCGGCTGAATGGGCCCCTCAGTGCCTGCAAGTTGAAACCTCAGTCAGGCACACAATGAGGCCGCTGTTTTCCGACAGGAGGCATTTGGATGCCTCATACACTCACCCCAAATCGGGCCTGAGAGCAGAGAGCGCATTTCCTTACCCATGTTCAGATGCGCCCCTTGAAGCAGCAGCCTGGGCCCCGCGGAGGGAGCGGCTCCCCTCCCCCGCGCCCGGCCACAGGAAGCCCGCGCAGGCCACCTGTTGGACTCTGTCCGGCGGCCCCAGATCTTGCGCCCCGAAACCCGCACCGCGGAGCGGGGCACCCAGGGTACCCTACCCGTCAGCGACAGAAAAATTTCACTCGCGCCTTCTCCTGTGGCTACCTTTCCCACTTCCAATCACACACATACACAGTTCCTTAATATCCCAGCAGTCGCCTCTCTTTAATGAAGCACGCTTAGCCTCCCCTAGGGCCCAGGGCTGCCCACGGTCTCCGAGAGCGCCCAGGTGGCTGCGGATCTCTAAGCGCACACGGTGAGTGCCTGTTTAATGCGCGGGCGGCTGAAAAGCCCCAAATGGCACACTGATTGGGGAACAGTCAGTGGCCTGCTCTAGGGAGCCCCCTTTCTCCTTGGCAAGCGGAAGAGGTCTCCCTCTTTGGTTTAGAAATGAAGGAATTCGGGGAAGCCCCGAAGGCAATCGGATTGAGAGAACCAATGTTGCGTTTCGCTGCCAAATCCCAGGATAGGTGCAAGAAGGCAACTTTCTCGTGTCTCCCTGCCATCTCTGCAAGCAACTAGATAGGGGTAAACGGCGCCGCCTCGACCGGACTACTTACCCCTGGGTATGGACGCTGCCGTCGCAGGAGACCTCAGCAGACCCGCGCGCGCGGAATCCGCGAAACGCCTTGCTGTCTCGCTCCTCTCCTGGGCCACGCGGCGAAGGCTACACGCTCCAAGCCGGGCAGCCGAGGGCTGTGGATCCCATGGGTGGCGAGTTGGCAGAAGGCGCGCCGCCCGGCTGGGGGCGCATCGCTCCCAGGGCTGGCGGAGGCTGCGGCGGGGAGAGGGGCTCCCGGGGAAGTTGGCGGCGCTGGGGGCTGACTTCGGACTTCGCGCTCGCTTCGGCTCGAGCGGCCGGGCGCGTCCTCCAGGATAAACAGGGACTCGCCCGCGGAATGGGGGCCGGCTGCGGGAAACCTCCGCTGGCCGCCGCCTAGAAAGAGTGCGGCGGCATCGCTGCCTGGAACCCCCAGCTGCGGCTAGAGCCGAGAGCGAGTGAGGGCGCCGGGCTGCCTCCTCCCGGCTGCCGGCGCCCCTTTTTCAGAGTCCTGCTCGACCCAGCCCGCCGCGCCCTTCCTTCTGTCCGTGTCCTCCCCTCCGCTGCTTCACCGGCTCTCGGGGCTCGTGGGGCTGGGCTCCGGGCAGAGGCTGAGCGGAAGGCGGCCGCAGAGCCCGCAGCATGGAATGGCAATCTCGCCGGCTCGGGCTCGGGCTCGGGCTCGGGCTCCGGCAGCGGCAGCAGCTGCCGCTGCCTCCCGCGCGCCCACGTGCCGGAGCCCCGGTGTGCGCGCTTCGGCCGCGGGGCTGGAGGGAGGAAGCGAGGGCGAGCGGCGGATGTGGGTGGCGGGGAGAGTCTGCACGGCGGCGCAGCTGAGGGGAAGCCGCCGAGAGGCTCCCGAGGGCACGGGGCTCCTCGTCTTGCAGCTCCGGGAAGACTCGTGTGGAAGGCTCCCCAGCTCCCGCCTCCCTTTGCAGAGCGGAGGGAGCCTGAGTGAAACCTGGAGCTGGGGGGTGGGGGGGGCGACGGCGCTCCACTCCACAGGATCAGCTGCGAGCAGCGGCTGGAGGCGGCTACGTGTCTCCGCCAAAGGGACGGGTTCCAAGTATCCTTGAACCCCGGCACATCTACCCCGAGAAGAATGGGGTACAGAAACCCCGAGTGAGAGAGTACGCCTGTTCCGGCGTGCCCCGCCTTCCTCCCAGGCTAAGCACTTTCCCCGTTAACCAACAGACTCCAAGGTGCTCCTCCTTCCAGAGAGAAAGGAGTTGTCTTGCAATACGGGCCTGACCACCTCCAATCAATTGACAAATAATTAGTGAGACTCACTTTGAGCGATGCCGGGCAATGCTTTGGATCATGGGGCCCTCCCTGGTTGGAAGTTGGGTCGTGTTCTCTGTTCTACGTGCCCTTAGGCGGGCCCTCCGTGGACCTCATTGCTCCAACCATAAAATGAGGTTCCTTCCTGATAGGGGTAAGAAAGACAAACACATTTGAGAATTTTAAAATTAGAAAATACTTCAAAACATGGATAATAGTCCAATACTAACGAGACGTATGATTAAAATAAGGAAAATTATCACAGAAAAATCGAAAATGAGATCTCTAAAACTGAGAAACCAACAAAATGTGCATATCACTGGGCACACGTGCAGTCACTTGGAGATCTTAGGCTCCAATCTTCTCGTTATCTTAGTGGGGAAATAGAGGCTCAGAGAAGACAAATGGCCTGTCCAAGGTTACACAATCCGATTTGGTTTAGGTTAGTCTTAACGGCCAAACCTTTGCTTTTTCTGCCATACACCAGTACACGAATTATGTTCAGCATTGTTGTGCTGAGACATAGCAAAAGGGAAGAGAGATTCATTCCCTCTGAGGTTTCTCAAAAAAGGCTTTGAGAAAAGTGGAATTTAAGCTAACTTCTAAAGAGTAGGCAGGATTCAGATAAGTGGAAAGGCGAGATCATTCAAGGGGAGGGAGAGAGGTCACTAAAAGATGAAGAAGGACATGTTACAGCAGCAGCAAACAAGTTTGGCAGGAGCAGAGTGCTTGCCTAGGCGATGGGGAGCCATAAAGGTAAAAGAAAATAATGAAAGCTTTGTTTTAGGATGATCAATATGGCCTGGTACAGGATGGATTAGGAGGTGA
This sequence comes from Pseudorca crassidens, assembly GCF_039906515.1. Taxonomy (NCBI): domain Eukaryota; kingdom Metazoa; phylum Chordata; class Mammalia; order Artiodactyla; family Delphinidae; genus Pseudorca; species Pseudorca crassidens. Next base: position 131,383,786 of record NC_090298.1, on the reverse strand, counting down.
AGAGATGAGGGAGGAGGAAGGAAGAAAGGAAAGGAATTGCAGGCCGAGAAAACCTTTAGGAGGTCAAGGCAGCTATCAGGTGCAGGTGATGGAAGCCTGATGAAATGTAGAGGCAGGTAAAGGTGAAATAAATGAAACTTTTCCTGTCCTTGCTGTTAAAAGCCTGCTTTATAGGAAGCACTCTGCTGTTAATTGCAGGGGACACTAGGGAATGGCACATGTGCTTGAGACATCATGGGAAACTGGGGGCTAATCCTCAGAGACAGCAGTGGAGCTTTTCACAATAACCGATCTGAAGCTTATCTGGTCCCTTGGTTTAGGGAGCTGGACAGCAACAGACTTAGGAAAAGAACGGACTAAGGATTTCTATCAATCTACCAAAAGCGAAAACCAGAAAGAGAAGGGAAAATCTTGTTTTCTTTTATTCCTTGGAGGCTCTTGAGGTCACCAATGAATGGCTTCAGTGGCTTCCTCAGGTCCTCCCACTGGAAATTGTCTTTCTAACACTGGATCTCCTTATGTGGACCAGCAGTAACAGCATCACCGGGGAGCTCACCAGAAAGAGAATCCGAGGCCACACCATACACCAACTGAATCAGAACTTTCATCTTAACAAGATTCCTAGGTGATTTATATGCACATTAAGTCTGAGAAGCATTTCTCTACCTGGTCATGTCTTAAACTACTGTTCTTCAAACTAGCACATAGTAAAAACAAACAAACAAAAAATCATATATATGGCACCGTGGCTATACACACACACACTTACTTATAAGTGAAATAAAAGTTTCACAAAACAACACATATCCTTACTGTGTGATTCACTTCAATATTTCCTATTCAATTTATTTTATTTTTTAAAAAAGCTGGTTATGACTTACTTGATTGATTCCATGACCTAGTAGTGGACTGCAATTTGTGGTTTGAAATATATTGAGCTGTGCTATTAATTCTTTTTGCCTTGAGTTTTGGTTGTATGTTTGTGTATCTCTTCCACTAGACTGCGAGTTCCTTGAGGGCAAGTTTTAGATTTTTTTTTATCATTGAAATCTAGGTCAGAGGTTGACAGAGGGTTTTCTATGTAGTAGCAACTCAGTAAATATTCGAGGAGACAATCAATGAATGAATGTATAAATGGATGGGAGACAGAGATTGGGGGGAAGGCTTGGGGAAGAAGGGAGAGAAGCTTGGAATGTAGGAAAGGATTAAGCTAAGAAAATGTTTATCCAAAACTCCAATTCCCTGAAGCAATATCAATGGACTATAAAGAGAAAAAGTCATTTCTAAAACAACCATGCATTCCAAATGTTCCACTGTCAGCCAGAATCTTATTTTCCAATAGAGTTCACCTTTATTGCTTCACAAAATTCCAAACTTTGGGGACTTGGTTATGATGGAAAACAGCTGAATAGCTAATGCAGATTATTAGACGAGGAAAGGAAATGAAGAGGTGGCAAAGACCAGTGAGTTCAAACCTGACACAAAAAGAGGAAAGCTTCCAGAATTTTGTCTTCCTGGGACGCAGGCCACTGACCAAGGGGAGGAAAGAACTAGGGCTAATTACTTGGATTGAGGCAGATTTTGTCTGACTACATGGGATACTTGGCAATTACAGGTTTCCAAATTCAAAATAGCTTTTTTTGGAGGTAGTAGTTTCCTTGCCATAGGATATATACCACAGAGAATGAAAAAGTACTTACTGTTCACTAACCAACAGAACTTTAGAGTAGAGAATGTTATGATTTATTTCAGATAAATAAACCATAACCTGAAGTGTGAATATCTGAGTCAGAGTATATCATATTGTAAAGAGATCTCACGTGGCCACCAGTTCAACTCCTCATTTTGAAGGAATCTATGAAAGTTACCACAGATTCCCTTATCACAGGGTATACAGTAAAGCTATAGACCTAGGATTTCATCTCAGGCTTTCAAACTCAGTCACCATGACTGCCTGTTACATTTCACATAGAAATGCCACAGCCTACACATTAAGGAAGCCTTGTTTTAGTGTAAAGAAAGATTGATGAATTGCCTGAAAAGGCTGCAACTGGAGACATTTATTGAGTATCTACTATGACGAAGGCACTGTAGCAGCTGTTTTGTTTTATTTCATAAAATCCCCACTTTAAAAAAATCCATGAAATAGGAGTTTTTAATCTCCATTTTGTGAATGAGGAAAGGAAGGCTCAGAGAGGGTAAATAATTTGCCCAACATTTTAAAGCTAGAAAGCTCCAAAGGAGGTTTTGAACAAAAGCCTATGTTCCTCCTAAGTCCATATTCTCCCTTTTCCTTATGCTTTGCTTCCAAATCACAGAAGATTTCAAGCAAAAACTGGCTGGAAGATGGAAGAACAGAATTCTGATTAGGGCAGAGGATTGCAATAGCTGACTTGATAAGTACACCCTTGTGCTGAGATCCTGGGATGCTTTGAAGGGTTGTTCACTTCAAGGTGGAAATACTATTAAGTACTTTGAGTACCCCTCCTGTGTGGAGTCCACAAACTGACTCAGTGGTGACCCATTACGCTTGAGAGCTACTGTATAGCACAGGGAACGCTGCTCAGTATTCCGCAATAACCTAAATGGTAAAAAGAATTTGAAAAAGAATAGATACATGTATATGTATAACTGACTCACTTTGCTGTACACCTGAAACTAACACAACATTGTTAATCAACTAGGCTCCACCATAAAATTTTTTTAAAAAGAAAAGAAAGTTGCAGAAACTAACACACCATTGTAAAGCAATTATACCCCAATAAAGATGTTAAAAAAAAAAAAAGAAAAGAAAGTTAATGCTGCTGTTGAAAGCTGCATTGGCGGTATCTCAAAAGGAAGTTTTGCATCCGGAGAATTTCATTCTCCAGGCAAATTAGTGTTCTTTTGTTTGTCAGAGTAATAGACGTCAACTGAAGCTAGTTTGAGGGATGGGGAAGGAAACTCATTCTAAAGAACCAAGAGAGTAAAGAAACACAGGGAAATTAGGGAAACAAGGCCTCGGGAAGGGACTGGAATTTGGGAATGAAATCTTGCTAGATCTCATATTGTATGTGTGTATCTCTCTCTGTCTCTGTCTCTCTCTCCCTCTGTCTCTGTCTTTCTGTCTGTCTCTTGGTATCTCTTTTTCATCTCATTTTTGCTATGCTTCTACTTCTTGCCTCTCTTGCTGCAAAAGACCTCTCTACTTCTCTGCTAATGTGGCAGATTACCTGGATCACATGCATTTCACAATTTGCTGTCTCTGGACCTCCAGTCTTTTTATCAGGAGAGGGTATCTCATTGGTCAAATTTCACCCCTGACCATCAGATAGAACCAGGAGGGTGTAGTCACAGTAGCAACAAACCTCCTTGGAGCTTAGCCCTGTGAATTAGATATAAAGCACTCAAGGTGGGTTGGGGAACATTCCAGAAAAAGTGCAGAAATAACAGATACTATATTCCTTAACATGAACAATCTAATGCTTTAGAAGTGGTGTTGGGGATCTCAGTATACACACACTAGACTTATGTACGAGATCGCCAGGGAGACAAGAGGATTGGTGACATGACAGATGGCTTAAAGCCCGAAAACGCAGTTGAGCCCCTTTTAAAGATCCCTGCCACCCAAGAACCCGTGCAGATGGACCAGAACTAATGGGAACTAATGAATATCCCAGGCACGTTCATCTGAAGATTCATTCTGTGCCTGGTTTCCTGGAAAGAACAGTGAATCAGGATTCAGAAAACCTGGATTCAAATCCTGCCTCTGCCCTTGCCGAGCAAATGGAAGAGATTATTAGTAATACAAGAAATCACAGGAAGCCAATGAGTTGTAACACCTAGGTTACCCTTGCAAATATCTATTCCAACATGTTCTTCGGAACAGAAAAAAAAAAATCCTGCTGCACGAAATGTAATGAACGTCAAGTGTGTCTATTCTATTCTTAGGAAGCATGGTTGGATGAAAAGGATCAGTGCACCTCAGAAGTGAAGGGCTGAAAGTGTATAGTTTTCAAGATGTTACTACAGCTTCAGGAGAGGAGGAGTAATAGTAGTAGTAGTAATACTAATAGCAGCAACCCAGTAGTAACAATAATAACCATCTGGTTGTTGTGTTCCAGGCATTGTGCTCAATGTTTTCCACTCAGTTGCTCAGTAAATTCATAGAACCTTCTCACTTAGGCTCCCTTACTGTCTCTGTTTTAAAGGTGAGGAAACTGAGTCAGGGAAAGTTAATAATTTACCCACAGTCTCAAATATGATAAGTGGGAGAGTCCAGAGTAAAACTCAGTTAACTTCAATCCAAAGTTAAAGCAAATAACCAAGACACTACTCTGTATTTTAGAAGAAAATGTGATAAATGCCAAGTTTTGGTGGTGACAAAAAGTAGTACATAAAGGAGAGCATCTAACTATTCAGTCATAAATCCACGTTTTTGATTCATGATATTTTTTCCATTGAATGTGGATGATCTCTAAACAAAATTTAACTAATTTAATCACTACACACCTATATTAATTACATTAAAATGACAGTACCAATTATCAGTGAAAATGCTGAGTAACAAGAACCCTCATGCATTGCTAGTGGAAAGGCAAAATGGTACAACCACTTAGAAGACAGTTTGGTGGTTTCTTAAAAGTTAAACATAGTCTTACGGTGCAATTGAGCAATTACATTCCTAGGTATTTATCCAATTGATTTGAACACTTCACACAAAAACCTGCAGGCAAATGTTTATCACAGCTTTATTCATCACCCAAAACTAGAAGCAACCAAGAAGTCCTTCAATAGGTAAATGGATAAACAAACTGTGGTGTATGCATACAAGCTATATAATACAATAGTGCAGTGCACCTAAAACTGTCAAAAAGCAATGAAAACATAAACTTAGAAGCTATCATGGCCAAGATACACCTAAGGAGACATGATGACTGAATGTAATATGGTATCCTAGTGAGATCTTGGAAAAGAAAAAAGACATTTGATTAAAAACTAAGATATCTGAATAACATGGACTTTAGTTAACAACAATGTATTATTGGTTCATTAATTGTGACAAATCTACCATACTAATTTAAGAGTGGGTATGAGGTATATGAAACTGTCTCCATTGGCTTGGTAATTTTTCTATAAATCTAAAACCATTCTAAAATTAAAAGTTGATTTTTCAAAAGGTAAAAATCAAAACCAAAAAACCAATGAACTGTAAAGTCCCAAGAGATATGCTATAGGGAATACATAGTTTTCTTTCCTCAAATAATAAAATGTTGAAACCAAGAAACTCCAGAACAAAAGAAAGAAGAAAACAAAACTCAACAAATTTAGACTCATCAATGAGAAAAAAAGAACAGTTAATTTTCCAGACAGGTCAATGTTCCCATTTGAAATCATTAGAAGCTTCATGCTGTGGTCAAGGACAATCTTCTTCCTAGTTCTTCTGCCCGCTAGACCTGTTCTGTTCATATTTAATGGCTATTTAGACATCTCAAAGATGATATTGATCTGTGTCTTAAAGTGGAATTGATTATTCAGCATGCCACTATTAAAATGTCCCTTTATTGCATAGGACTTTGCCTCAGGGCACATTAATGCTGTTTTGTCAACAGCATGTATTCAGTGGCTAATAGATTCACTCTCAGCTAAGTAGGTACAGTCAAATTTCATGAAGGGAGTTTGATTTACGTTTAGGAGCTAATAACAAAATGCAAGTTTGGATATACAAGACCGTGTGCCAATTTATTTCTGGGAAGAAAAATAGAGGGAATCCTTTAAAAAAAAAATGACTGTTTTCTATCATCTGGAGATTACTTAGTGGAGAAAAATGTGTGTATGCTAACTGAAGCCATTTGAACTGAGTAAAACAATTAGGAAGTGATTCAAATCCTAATTTCCATCTATTTTGCTCATTTATTCATTGGCTTGTTGGAGGAGAGAACAGCAAAACGAAGATTGTCAAGCCAGTTCAGAATTACTAAAGGGAAGGATTCTACATTCTACTATTCACCTCCACTATGGCAAACCAGGCAGAACTGAACTATTCTTGTGGACTTCAAAGGCTGTATAATTTTTCTGCAATGCTTTCTCAGTACAGTAGTTTTTTAGGAAAGTATATTTTATGTGAGTTCTTTCTGTTGTGGTGATAGTTTTGACTAACACAAATATTACTTCAATGCAAGATATTTGTTCTCCTGGAAAATGTTTTCAGAGTAAACATTTTAGATACAGCATACCAGCGGATCCAAATTTTTTTTTAGCAGTCTGGAAACTCATGAGATTAAATTACGTATGTAAGATATGAATTTTGCGAATTTAGCAAACCTAATTTATTGTTAGAAATAATTTATTGTTGAAGTAAGATATCATGAAGTATGCCCCAGCAATTCCATTCCTAGGTATATACTACAAACTGATGTTCAAACAAAAGTGTGTACTCATATGTTCATAGCAGCACTATTCACAATAGCCAAAAGGTGGAAACAACTCAAATGCTCATCAGCTGATGAAGAGATAAACAAAATGTAGTATATCTGTACATTGGAATATTATTCAGCCGTAAGAGGCTGAATAATATGTAGCGTGTTGTACATGTTACAACATGAATGAAACTAGAAAACATAACGCTAAGTGAAAGAAGTCAGAAATAAAAGGTCACATATTGTATGAGTTCATTTATATAAAGTATTCAGAATAGGCAAACAGAGACAAAAATGCAGATTAATGGTTTTGAGAGAATGGACAAAGTGAGGAATGGGAAGTTACTTCTTCCTGTGGAGTGATGAAAGTGCTGTGGAACAAGAGAGTGATAATACACATTGTGAATGAACTAAAGGCCACTGAATTGTATATATTAAAATGGTTAAAATGGTGAGTTGTATATTATGTTAATGTCCCATCAGTAGAAATTTACATAAATGTATGTGTATCATGAGCACACGTGTTGGGAAGCACCTGTACACTGAACCACTATCTTTGTATAATTGTAACTACACATTGTGCTCATGCCAGATGGAGGGGGGGATTCGAAAACAGGACGTGTAGACACTGCCGAGCCAAAAGAACGTGGAGAAAAAGAGCTGCTTTTTTCCCAGGAGAATCAACTCCCTATTAATACTCTGCCACTCAGCTGTTCTTTACTACCAAAAACATCCAAAGTAGAACTATAAAAACAACCTGCCATCCGACAGAGGAGCAGATGGAAGTCAGATGGTCTGTCAGGCTAGGAAGAGGCTGTGGTGGGTACGACACTAGTCATGAGCTGTGCGTGGCATCTGAAAAGTGCATCCGGATTATCCAGCAGGGTCTACAAAGTCAACGCAGGTCTGGCCATACTGTAGGTGGGGTTACTTAGCAGACCCACAGATATGAAACCTTGATGGGAGGTGCGGTGGACAGGTAGCTGATCAGTGAAGAAGCATGAATGTGAGAAAGGAGCAGAGGATAAAAAGGAAATCATGAAGGAGGTCAAGTTAAACAGCCTTTGCCAAACACGTCTGATCTCAGTTTCCCTTTTTTTGTGGGGGGAGGTGGTATCTCTCTTACTCTCTCTCAACTCATTTCATGTCACAGCACTGTGCAGATGAGGTAAAGCCAATGATAGTTCACAGAGTTACAACATCGGCACTGATTACACTGATGCTAAAAGCAGTTTCCACTTGCCTGGGGCTAACTGTGAGCCAGGCCTGAGCTAAAAGCATCTAAGGATTATCTCGTTTAGTACTCACACACCCTTCAAGGTAGGCATTATTCCATTCAGTGAGGACTCGAGGAAACTAAGGCTTGTCCAGGTGAAAGAACTCTCTCAAGGTCTCCCATCTAGTGGCCAAACCGGTGTTTGAAAGCTGAGAGTCTGACTGTAGTGCTCTTCTAATCACACAGATACCTTCAATAACAGCTATACTCACAGAAAGTTTTCAGGGAAAAGCTCATGAGCCCTTGACCTATAGTAATCTGACTCTGAAGAAATGTGCAAAGGGATTTTCAAAGGTCCAGCAGCGAGCCAGTAAAGATAGCATAAAAGCCAGGATGTGAGGAAGTGTGAAGTAGGAGAGAAAGAGGTACCAAAAAATAGACTTAACTTGCTTTATTGTCATCATCTATTTACACAACAGTCACCTCCACTAAACTGAGAGCGCGTAGCAGGCAGGAATCCTGAGTTTTTCACCCTGGTGCATAGTACAGTGCTTGTAACCAATAAGCCTTTAATAAATATTTTTGAATAAAACTGGACTTCTGGTATAATGACTGATAAGAATAATAATAGTTGCTACCATTTATTGAGCATTTAACTTATGCTTAGAAATGCACACTTTATAAAGCTTATATCTCTTTTCCACCTCCCAACAAATGAAGTAAGTATAATTACAGACAAAGAAACTGAAGTTCAAATAACTCTCACAAATTCAACCGTCTAGTAAAAAGTGAACTGTATTTCAAATCCTAATCTCTATGACTCCAAATCCCAGGTGCTTTAACCTCTTCTATTTTCTATAATAAATGATCCATCCTTTAGTGAGGAGGGATTAGTGACTATGTGCGTTTTGGAAAAGGAAAATGAAAATTATAATGTAATGTCAGCTTTTAAAAAACCTGAATGCAAAATTATACACGTGGTTTGATTACAACTGGGTAAGAATTCACAGCATACAAAGGAAACAGCAGGAAGCCTGGAAAATAAAACAGCTGTATAAGAATGGTGAGACTATGGATAATTTTTTAACATTTTGCTTAATTTTTCTATAATGTTAAGAATAAATAAGATTTGAAGATAAATACACATGTAATAAAACAAATTATTATATGCACACAAACTGATGGCTTTAGGCAGAATCACTGCTTTTGAGCTATGGTTGTAGATCCAGGATAATTATATGACATCTTGGGTACCATATTTTCCTAAAGATATGGCAAAGCTCTGTGAAACAGGAATTTTGAGTCTTCCTCAATTCACTAGCTAAGATTAAAAGTTTGAAAATATTCTCCTCAGTGGAACATTCAAAAATATCACTTGCTGTAAATATAACTTCAAACCAGTTTCTCCTTTCATATAATCTATGAAATGTTCTCTGTCTCCATGTATATTAAGTTTTATTACTTCTGAAAACATCAACTTCACCGTCAGTCTTTCATCCTGGGCCCAGTTATCTGTTTAAAAGCCAGGTCAATATATGGTACTTCCCTCTTTAAAAACCCTCCAGCACTTCCCATTACATAAAGAATGGTCAGAACTCCAGGTCCTAATCTCTATTCCCTCTTACTATCCTCCATAGACCATATGCTCTACTCACAATTTGCCATTCACATTCATAACATTCATGATTTCATGCCTTTCTTGTAATAGAAACTTGGTTTCAAACGCCTTTGCCTCACGTATCAAATCTTGTGTCATTCCTCAAGATTCAAGAGTACTGCTTCTGTTACACCTTTAATAATATTGCACGCCCTGGGTTAAATGACTCAAGATGCCGTGATCCCAATGTATAATCTTTGTATTGCTACAGCTTACTATATTCTGTCTTCTCTGATATAATAATAGTAGATAACATTTATCAAATATATTGATTATGCATTTTATATGTATTAGCTCACTTAAAATAGCAATGCTAGGAGCTAAGAACTATTAGCACCATTTAAGAAAAAAGGAACCAGAGACCAGGATGATAAAAATCTCACCCCGGAGTATAATGGATAAGCATCAGAGATGAACTTTGAACTCAGGTGTGCCTGACCTGAAACACTGTGTTCTTAACTACTACATTTCAAAAATGCTCTCCAAATTTCCAGTTGTCTGCCTGGGAAGTTAACTGGAGGCAAATGTTTTGGATGGCAGAAACATATGCATATGCTCCAGTGCCAGGCTAAGCCTGAAACAAAAGGAAAAATCAGTAATACCAATCCTGTCTTTATTTAAAATTTGGTATTTTTTCATCATGGATTTCTTTGAATTTATTGTGATGTTTAAAATATTACATAAAATATTAGCTATCTTGAATCCTGTGTTTCTTGGCATGCCTTCACATTCTGCACCCAAGGTGAGTGCCTAACATGCCCCACCCTAGTCCTGGCCCAGCTCAACAGTGTCTGACACATAGGGGGCGCTCAAAAAAATTGGCTTGTATATTGAGTTTAACTTACATGTCGGTCTTTTCCATAGGACCTCAAACTCCTTGGAGGCAGTAACTGTAGGTGATCCCTTTTTGTAATCTTACTAACGCCCACACTGTAACTTTTCAGTTGGATCCTCAAAAAATGTTTTGAATGAAAAACACTCCCACTCTCACTTTCAACTGTGGTAGACTCATACTTCACAATGCCCATTAGAAGGTTACCCTCCATAACGAAAAACTTGCCAACTGACCATAGCTCTAACTTTTCATTAGCTGTCAAATCATATGCTATGTGACCAAAAAAAACAAAGTAAGAATTGAAGGTCAACTTTGTTTCCTCTAAATTCTGCCCCGAAGTCCCTCTTCATTGAAAGTTTTAAAGAACTATTTTTAGTTTCTGTCAAGGATGTCTTGCATCACTATAACTAATCCTCCAAACACAATGACGGAACTCCTGTTGTTAATGAGTCACGATACTTCATGTGATTGGAAAATATAGGCCAAGGATTTGTTTCAAAGTTTTGAAAGATAATTGTCTTTGTGCAGTCTTGCTGTCAGTATAGCCGTTTGACAAATTGAAGATGCTCTAAAGAGAAAAGAAGCTGTTAATTCATAAAGCTTGGGTTGACATTCTAGCTCCATCACTTACTAGCTGTGTGGTATTTGCAAGTAACAGAACCTCTCCAAAGCATATCTGAAAAACGGAGATAATAATAATAACACCTCCATCAAGGGAAAATGCTGTATCTAGCACCCCGTAACTGCTCAATAAATATGAACTCTTATTTTTCATTTAATGCATGTATATTAAGAGCTACTGTATGCTAGGTGCTGGGCTAGGCATTAGGAATAAAGGGTAGATTAAGCACAAAATCAGTGATTGTTAAATTAAGCTATATTCATTGAGCATCTACCATGTAAGTCACTCTACCAGAAACTGTAGGAGAACAAAGAGGAAAAAGACAAAATCTCAGCCTTTAAGACATTAGTATGAAATGTTATTGATTTCAAACAAAAAAGGAAAGGCTACTAAAAATTAAAGAAATTGATAAATAAATGTGTTTGTTAAGGATGAACCAAACTATGTAATGTCACTGACAGTTTAATACAAGAAGGTCTGGAGGGAAATTTTTGCATCTTTGTTCAAATATGTGAAACAAATAGTTTATTCCAGGAGAATGTAGAAAAAATTAAATCAGACTGAGAGAAGATGTGGATTCTGGCCACAATCTCTACTAGTAATGATAGCTTGGTGAAGTCATTTCACCTTCCACTTTTAAAATGGGGCTGTTCAGAATTTTAGGTGAAATTATCTTAGTTGGTTTGTCAGCTTAGGTACTTAGGGAAGCAGATGAATGATAGAATGAGAAACACAGAGATTTATTGGGGGAAATGCCTGTGTATGTGTTATGGGATGAACTGTGTTTCCCTAAAATTCAAATGTTGAAGTCCTAAACCCTAGTATCTCAGAATGAAACGGCATTTGGAGACAGGGCCTTTATGGAGGTAATTAAATTAAAATGAGGTCATGGGAGTGGGCCCTACTCCAGTACGACTGATATCCTTATAAAAAAAGGAGACTGGGGACTGCCGGGGGCTTGGCCAAGATGGCAGAGTAGGAAGACCCTGAGCTCACCTCATCTCATGGGCACAACAAAATTACAACTATTTAAAGAACAACTATTAATGAGAAAAACTGGAATCTACCAGAAAGGATCTTCTACACTAAAGATATAAAGAAGGAAAGAAGGAACCACAATGAGATGGGTAGGAGGGGCGGAGTCATGGTATAATCAAGACCCATATACCCAAGCGGGAAAACCACAAGCGGGAGAATAATTACAGTGGCAAAGCCTCTCTCCAAGGAATGAGGGGTCTGAGGACCATATTGGCTTCCCTAGCCCAGGGGTCCTGTACCAGGAAGATAAGCCCCTAGAACATGTTTGGCTGTGAAGGTCAGCAGGGCTTACTTTCAGGAGACTCAGAGTGCTGTGGGAAATAGAGACTCCATTCTTTAAGGGTGCACACAAAAGCTCCGGGACCCAGGGCAGAAGCAGTAATTTAAAAGGAGCCTGGGGGACTTCCCTGGTGGTGCAGTGGTTAAGAATCCGCCAGCCAATGCAGGGGACAGAGGTTCAAGCCCTGGTCCGGGAAGAGCTCACATGCTACAGAGCAACTAAGCCCACGTGCTGCAACTACTGAGCCTGCACTCTAGAGCCTGCATGCTACAACTACTGAAGCCCATGCACCTAGAGCTCGTGCTCTGTAACAAAGAGAAGCCACCACAAAATGAGAAGCCCACACACCGCAACAAAGAGTAGCCCGCACTCGCAGCAACTAGAGAGAAAGCCCGCACGCAGCAACAAATACCCAACACAGCGAAAAATAGATAAATTTTTTAAAATAAAATAAAATAAAAAGAGCCTGGGTCGGACTTCCCTGGTGGTGCAGTGGTTAAGAATCAGCATGCCAATGCAGGGGACACGGGTTCAATCCCTGGTCCAGGAAGATCCCACGTGCCATGGAGAAACTAAGCCAGTGAGCCACAACTACTGAGCCCGCAGGCTCTAAGGCCCACGTGCTGCAACTAGCAAGGCCGCACGCTGCAGCTACTGAGCCCAGGTAACTAGAGCCCGTGCTCTGCAACAAGAGAAGCCACCGCACTGAGTAGCCCACACACCACAACGAAGAGTAGCCCCCACTTGCGGCAAGCAGGGAAAGCCCACATGCAGCAACGAAGATCCAGTGCAGCCAAATAAAATAAAATAAAACAAAATAAAATAAATAAAATAAAATGAGCCTGGGTCAGGCCCACCTGCTGATCTTACAGAATGTCCTAGAGAGGCAGGAGGCAACTGGAGCTCATTCTGGGGACATGGGCACTGGAAGCAGCCATTTGGAAAGCTCATTCTACCAGCTGGACACAGGTGCTGGCAAGCACCATTTTAGAAGCCTCCCTCTAGCTTATTAGCCTCTGGACCCATCCACACCCCCACTACCCAGCCTGTATGCACCAGTCCTGGGATGCCTCAGGCCAAACAACCATCTGGGAGGGGACACAGACCTGGCAACCAGAAGCAGGCTGCCTTACAATCCCCTGAGCTTACAGCCACCCCTGGGTATGACCCTGTCTGTTAGAGAGCCCAGGACACAGCCCCAAGCACCAGTGTGCAGGCACTAGACTCAGGACCCCCAAGACCCTGAATTCAGAGACCCCGGGACCTGGCCTTACCCACCAGGCAACAACCCCAGGATATCACAGGCCCTGGCCCCACCCACCAGCAGGTGGATACCAGCCCCAGGACGACTGTATCCCTGCAGCCTGCTGAGGCAGGATCCAGATAACCTGCCAGCAGGCCAGCACCAGCCCTAGGACCTGCTGGGTCCTGGTCTTGACCCCCAGAAGGCCAACAACAGCTCTAAGACACATTGGGCCCCTCGACCAGCAGCCCTGGGATCCAGCCCCCATACCAGCGGTCAACACTAGTTTGAGGACACCACGCACCTCCCAATCATATGTGTCAGGAACTGGCCCCACCCATCAGTGGTCCAATACCAGCTCTGGAACCCCAGGGCCCTGCACCAGAGATCCTAGGACACATTTCTGCATGACAGAGGGCTGGCAGCAGTCCTGGGATCTCTTGGACCCTGCCCCTGCCCACTGCAGGTAGACACTAGCCCCAGGACCACAGCAGTCCCACAGCCTGCCTTGTCAGGACACAGACAACATAGCAACAGGCTGGCATCAGCCCTGGGACCCCACAGGCTCCAGCCCTGCCCACTACCAGGCCAACTCTAGCTCTGGGACACCTTGGATACTTCAGCCAGTGGCCCAGGGAACCAGCCCCACCTGCCAGCTGGCTGACACCATCTTTGGGACCCCCAGGGCCCTGTAGTTCATAGTTATAAAAGTCCACCTCAGGAAACATGAGAAATCTCAAGCAAACAAATAAAGGAACTAGAAAAAGAAGAACAAATAAAGCTCAAAGTTAAAGAAGGAAATCATAATATCAGAGCAGAAATAAATGAAACAGAAGCTAAAATAACACAGGAAAGATCGATGAAACTAGGAGCTGCTTCTTTGTAAAGATAAACAAAACTGAAAAAACTTTAGCAAGACTCATGAAGAAAAAAAGAGAGAGTGCCCAAATTGATAAAATCAGAAATGATATAGAAGTTACAAATGACATCACAGAAATGCAAAGGATCATAAAAAATTACTATGAGCAAATATATGGACAATAAAATGGACAACCTAGAAGAAGTGGACAAATTTCTAGAAACACACAATCTCCCAAAACGGAGCCCGGAAGAAATAGAAAATATGAACAGACCAATTACCAGTAATGAAATTGAATCAGTAATAAAACAAACAAACAAACAAAAAACCTTCAAACAAACAAAAGTCCAGGACCAGATGGCTTCACAGGTAAATTCTACCAAACATTTAGAGAAGAGTTAACACCTATATTTCTCAAACTATTCCAAAAATACAGAGAAAGGAACACCTCCAAACTCATTCTAAGAGCCCAGCATCACCCTGATACCAAAACCAGAAAAAGATAGCACAAAAAAAGAAAATTGCAGGTCAACATCTCTGATGAACAGAAATCCTCAACAAAATATTAGCAAACTCTATCCAACAACACATTAAAAGGATCATATACCATGATCAAGTGGGATTTATCCTGGGGATGCAAGGATGGTTCAATATCAGCAAATCAATCAGTGTGATATACCACATTAACAAATTGAAGAATAAAAATCATACGATCATCTCAATAGATGCAGAAAAAGCTTTTGACAAAATTCAACATCCATTTGTGATAAGAGCTGTCCACAAAGTGGCTATAGAAAGGACATGCCTCATAAAGGTCATATATGATCAGCCCACTGCTAACATCATACTCAATGATGAAAAGCTGAAAGGATTTTCTCCAAAATCAGGAAAAGAAAGGATGCCCACTCTCACCAGTTTTATTCAACATAGTGTGGAAAGTCCTAGACACAGCAATCAGACAAGAGAAAGAAATAAAGGGAATCCAAATTGGAAAGGAAGAAGCAAAACTGTCATTGTTAGTAGATGACATGACACTATACATAGAAAATCCTAAAGATGCCACCAAAAAACAACTAGAGCTCATCAATGAATTGGTAAAACTGCAGGATACAAAATTAGTATACAAATATCTGTTGCATTTCTATTCACTAACAACAAGCTATCAGAAAGACTAATTAAGGAAATAATTCCACTTACAATAACATCAAAAAGAATAAAATACCTAGGAATAAATCTAACTAAGGAGGTAAAAGACCTGTACTCAGGTAAGATACTGATGAAAGAAATCAAAGATAATACAAATAGAAGGAAAGATATATATATAGTGTTCATAGATTGGAAGACTTAATAATATTAAAATGACCATACTACCCAAGGCAATCTACAGACAGTGCAATCCCTATCAAAATACAAATGACATTTTTCACAGAACTAGGTCAAATAATTTTTAAATTTATATGGAAACAAAAAAGACCCCAAATAGCCAGAGCAATCTTGAGAAAAAAGAAGAAAGGTGAAGATATCACCCTCCCTGGCTTTAGACTATACTACAAAGCTACAGTAATCAAAACAGTATGGTAATGGCACAAAGAACAGTCACATAGATAAATGAAACAAAATACAGAGCCCAGAAATAAACCCATGCACTTATGGTCAATTAAACTCTGACAAAGAAGGCAAGAACATTAAGTGGGAAAAAGACAGTCTCTTCAATACGTGGTGCTGGGAAAACTGGACAGCTACATATAAAACAATGAAATTAAAATATTTTCCACACCACATACAAAAGTAAACTTAAAATGGACTAAAGATCTAAATGTAAGACTGGAAACCATAAATCATCTAGAAGAAAACATAGGCAGAATACTCTTTGCATAATCATAGCAGTATTTTTTTAGATCTGTTTCCTAAGGCAAAGGAAACAAAAGTAAATGTAAATGAATGTGACCTAACTGAGCTTAAAAGCTTTTGCACAGCAAAGGAAATAACTGACAAAATGAAAAGACAACATACAGAATTGGAGAAAATATTTGCAAATGATAAAACTGACAGGGGGTTAATATCCAAAATATATAAACAGCTCATGTAAACAAACAACCCAGTTAAAAAATGGACAGAAGATCTGAATAGATGTTTTTCCAAAGAAGACATACAGATGGCCAACAGGCACAAGAAAAGATGCTCAATATTGCTAATCATCAGAGAAATGCAAATCATAACAACAATGAGATATCACCTCACACCTGTCAGAATAGCTATCATCAAGAAGAATAACAAATGCTGGCAAAGATGTGGAGGATACGGAACCCTTGTGCACTGTTGGTGGGAATGTAAATTGGTGCAGCCAGTGTGGAAAACAATATGGAGTTTTCTCAAAAAACTAAAACAGAACTACCATGTGATCCAGCAATTCCACTTCTGGTTATGTATCCAAAGAAAACAAAAACACTAATATGAAAAAATACATGCATAACAGTGTTCATAGCAGCATTATTTACAATTGCCAAGCTATGGAAGCAACACAAGCATCCAGATGGATAAAGAAGATATGAGCTACATACACATATATGTGTATATGTGTGTATATATGTATGTGTGTGTGTGTGTGTGTGTGTATATATATATATATATATATATATATATATATATATACTATACTATACAGCTGTAAAAAATAAGAATGAAATTTTGCCACTTGCAACAACATGGATGGATCTGGAGAATAATATGCTTAGTGAAATAAGTCAGACAGAGAAAGAAAAATATTGTATTTTATCGCTTACGTGTGAAATCTAAAAGCATAAAACAAATGAGTGAATATAACAAAACAGAAACAGACTCACAGATATAGAGAAAAACTAGTGATTACCAGTGGGGAGAGAGAAGGGGGCAGGGTAGTATAGGGGTAATGGTAGGGGATTAAGAGGTAGAAACTACTATGTATAAAATAAATAAGCTATAACGATATATTGTACAGCCCAGGGAATATGTCCAATATTTTATAATAACTTTAAGTGGAGTATCATGTATAAAAATTTTGAAGCACTATGTTGTACACCTGAAACTAACATAATATTGCAAATCAACTATACCTCAAAAAAAAAAAAAAAAGGAAGATGAGATTGGGACACAGACAGGTACAGAGGAAAGATCATGTGAGGACCCAGCTGAAGGGTGCTATCTACCAAACTAAGAGAGACACAGAAACCAATCCTGCTGACACCTTGATCTCAGTCTTCCACCATCCAGAATTGTGAGAAAACAAAATTTCTGTTGTTTAAACCACTCAGTTTGTGGTACTTTCTTATGGCAGCCCTGCTCTACACTACATAACAATAGCGGAGGAGAGACCGCAATTCAAGTGAGACACCTGTGAAAGGAGAAAGAGAAGAAAGGAGACTTGGGTAGAAAGAGCTGCATCCTGCAATGCAGCCCCAAGAAAGTCTCAGACAGATCAATGGGGATCCAGGAGTGCAGACTGCCTGTTAGACAAGCACCCCATTTGCCAGGAGTATCTGGTTCTACAGATTCCAAAGGTGTGGCAGCTGGAAGCCATCAGCTTATTACACTCCTTGCAGGAGGCTGTCTCCAGAAGGAAGATCTGAGTGTCATGCCTCCATGACAGCCACAGTGAACATATTTTGAAAATGCTAAAGAAAGTTGTTGTTCTGATTATTATTATTCCCCTTGATACCGCTGCTGCTCTAACTACCACTACTGAGCCCAAATTTGTTCATTCACTAAATAGAGACGAAGAAGGAGGAGGCCTCTGTTGGGTTAGATACCAGTGGACTCCAGAACTCCAGTCCCCCTGAGGGTGCTACAACATAGCCCTCTGCTATACAGAGGTATAATGTGGAGTGTCTTCTCCATACAAAATACTTTCATAACTGACCTACCACAATGCCCACTATTTCACCATTAGAAATTTATCCATATGGTTTGAGATGTGTGTTTTTAGTAATCTCTAATTAATCCAGATGCGTTAACATCAAACCTGTGTTCTTAAGCCAGTTCTTATATTATACTGGCTTTAGGGAAAACAAGAAGTCAGCACCTTTTAAGAGTCAGCACTAGTCACCACCTTTTAATATATCTTCCCAGAAGCACCACTTGTGAACTTCCACTTGCTTTGTCTACATCCAGCTACAAAGGAGGCTGGGCATTTTGCTACCAGAATCAAGTTGGAGGAATAAAGGAAAAATGAATATTGTATAGTCTGCCCTAGATGTATAGCCCATGCCATATTGACTTTTTCGTGCTGCTAAAGGATAAAGAACGTAGGGTGCTCTAAAATAAGGATTTCCAACTGATGGGATGCCTTCTTCCCAGTTGAGAATTGTTTTCTTAGTAAAGATCTATGGCTTATACATGTAACTTGTACTTTTTAGGTGTGTTGGTGGGGAGACAAAACTATCTGACCAGATATTTTGAGCTGAAATTCTAGTGACCTTGATGAGTGAAAGGTAACCTAAAACTTAAAATTCCTTGAACAATCTCCAAATCCTTCAATTGACTGGGTAGCCCAGGAAGTTGGAGAATATATCTAGAGAAATGAAAGAAACTAGAACTGTTTCACTTTATAAATTAAAATAGTTAAATAATCTCATCTGTGGTAACCTGAAGTCTCTCATTAGGCATAGGGAACTGGATTTATTCTTTAGCTTTAAAATCAGGTAACCCAATTTAGTTATATAAACATAGAGTTTTACAAATGTCTTAATTTTATATAATGTTTCTATGTGCTTTAAATGCAATGAAATGTTTTTGTTAGGATCATAGAAGCGAAGAATGTTGGAGCTGCAAGGGTGCCTACAGATTACCTTGATTTCTTTCTCTTTTTGAGTATCAGGCTCTCATTGTTACTAGCTCTCCTTCTCTGGTATACTTTTGTCACATGTGTGGCTTCATTTAAACAGCCTTCCTATGTTTGTGGACTTCCCTACATTTTGAATTTTGCCTCCCTAAGGTAGAAGTTAGAATTATTTTTTCCAGACTTCCTGGCATAGGCATTTGATCCAGCCTTCCTCAATCACTCACACTCCCTTGGGACTTCTATTTAGAAGGGAGCAATGTGTGGAAACAGGCATAGTGTGCAATCCACTTTCTGGTAAGCATGAAGAGGAAAGAGACAAGTGCCAGAGTCAGCAGAGACAGTGGTTCATGGGTGACATCACATGCAGTACCTGTGATGCTAGATTTAATGTCTATGTCAACAACTGTGGCAGCAGAGGTGTCTCCACCGGGAGATACAGAATAATTTGGGCATTTTTATCAGGTATACAAGCCTTTGCCCCCCATAAAGATTCTTTTAATAAATTCCTTTTCTGCCAAAAGTAGAGAAAGTTCTGTTATGATGAAGGATATACCTTATTTTATAGATGGGAAATCTGAGATTTGGCAAAAGGAAAGGAAAGATGGTTTATAACACCTGGTGATGTGATATGTTATAGAGTAAAACAGTTATGAATTAAGGGCTCATAATCAATCTGCTAGACAACGTGCCAGAAGGAGTTGGGTGGATACAGGTGGAGATGGGTCCTGGGGCTGCTGACAAAGTGAGTGGAACATAAAGTTGGATGAGGGGAGTTTATTGTTAGAGAAACCCTCTTCCCTGATAGAGGACTGAAAATGCTGGCAAAGACTCAAGGAGACGATGATAACACAGAGCTAGAATGGCTCTTATAAGCTTGGAGAAAGCAATGACCCAAACTAAATGAATTAGAAATGCCAAAACTGTCATGGCAGCTGATCAAAAGAGAAATCAAAAAAGCAGGCATGCTTACGATATACATATTGTGTAAGCCTGAAAACCCAACAGCCAACTATGCTCTGTGGGAGGACATAGAGAACATGGAGAATACTATGTTTTACAGTGCAATGGGGAATACACCGATGAGCAGGGCAACAGAGTCGTTGAGAAGCTCAGTGGTGATTGCTCTTTTTTAGATAAGGCTGGGCTTCCCTGGTGGCGCAGTGGTTGAGGTCCGCCTGCCGATGCAGGGGACGCGGGTTCGTGCCCCGGTCCGGGAAGATCCCACATGCCGCGGAGCGGCTGGGCCCGTGAGCCATGGCCGCTGGGCCTGCGCATCCGGAGCCTGTGCTCCACAACGGGAGAGGCCACAACAGTGAGAGGCCCGCATACCGCAAAAAAAAAAAAAAAAAATAGATAAGGCTAACAGGAAAGCTATCACAAACCAGGCTCCCTAAGAGCAGTAAAGATAACAGAATATTGACAGTAATTCCAAGTGGTGCTTAACTATTAGAATCAAGGCACTATTATCTTACTACGCTTATTACTATAGTGACAGCCAGGGAGACTTGACATGCAGAGAGATATAGAAACAGTTAAAAGAACACCACATCACACAGCTCAATAGCAAAACAAATGGTCTGATTTAAAAATGGGCAGAGGAATTGAATAGGTATTTTTTCAGAGAAGATATACAGATGTCCAACAGGTACATGAAAAGGTGCTCAACATTACTAATCATTAGCGAAATGCAAATCAAAACCACAATGAGAAATCACCTCATACCTGTTAGAATGAATGGCTATACTCAAAAAGGCAAGAAATAATAAGTTCTGGCAAGTATGTGGAGAAAAGAGAACCCTCATGAATTATTATAAATTAATACACCCAGAATGAAAAACAATATGTAGGTTATTTTAAAAATTAAAAAAACAAACTACCATATGACCCAGCAATTCCCCTTCTGGGTATTTATTAGAAGAAAATGAAAACACTAACTTGAAAGTGTTAGCACCCCCCATGTTCAGTGCAGCACTTTTTTACAATAGCCAAGATATGGAAACAACCTGCGTCCATCAATAGATGAATGGTTAAAGAAAACATGGTGTATGTATACAATGGAATATTATTCAGCCATAAAAAAGAAGGAAGTCTTGCCATTTGCAACAACATGGGGGGTATATGCTGAGTGAAATAAGTGAGACGGAGAAAGAAGAACACTGTATGATCTTACTTATATGTGGAATCTAAAAAAACTTAAAATCTTTTACAAAGTTTATAGATACAGAGAACAGATTGGTGTCTGCTGGGAGGGTGGAATGGGTAAAGAGGGTTAAAAAGGACAAACTTCCAATTATAAAATAAATAAGTAATGGGGATGTAATGTACAGCATTCACATTACCTATAATACTATATTATATATTCAAAAACTGCTGAGAGAATATGTATTAAAAGTTCTCATCACAAGAAAAAAAATTTAACTATATATGGTGACAGATGTTAACTAGATTACTGTAGTGATCATTTCATAATATACACAAATATCAAATTATTAGGTTGTACACCTGAAACTAATATAATTTTATATGTCAATTATATCTCATTTTTTATAAAAAGGAACACAGCTTCCCTAGCAACAAGACTGATGGGTAGCCAACAATGGCATCACTTGAACCATGGATCAGCAAAGCCAAGACAAATCCAGCCTACCACCTGCCTTTATACAGCTTAGGAGCTAAGATATTGAAGAGTATCAAGGAGACTAAGGCTCATTGTCCCCATAATAACTAAACTTTCCCTTACCTGGTTTCCAGACCCAAGCCAGTTTTTAGAAAGGAATCACTTCCTAGACAGATCCAGGTCCCTAGGTAGAAGGACAGGACAGCACTATAACAAGTGGAAACAGTCCTTTCCCAAAAGGACATACTGACATTTAATCCAGTAAACTAAGAAAAGAGGGATACTCAGACATTTCAAGAACTGTTGGATACAGGATCTGAGTAGGCACTGATATACAGGTACCTGAAGTGTCATTATGCTCCCTTTTTATAGTGGGGCATATAAGGAGGACCAGGTGATACATGCAGTCTTGGCCCATATCTGACTCCCAGTGGATCCACTTGGTCCATGGACTCAACCTGTGGACATTTTCTTGGACCCTGACTGTATAATTGGTACAGGCATACTTGGTAGTTTGGAAAACACCCACATTGGGTCCTTGGCCTGTCACAGTGGGAAAAGCCAGATTAAAGCTTCTGAAACTGGCTAAGATAGTAAATCTAAAACAATATCACTTCCATGGTACAGGTGGGCATAGCAAAGATAAGTGTTAGATTTAAGATCTAAAGGCTAGGGCTTCCCTGCTGGCGCAGTGGTTGAGAGTCCGCCTGCCGATGCAGGGAGCGTGGGTTCGTGCCCCGGTCCGGGAAGATCCCACATGCTGCGGAGCGTCTGGGCCCGTGAGCCATGGCCGCTGAGCCTGCGCGTCCGGAGCCTGTGCTCCGCAATGGGAGAGGCCACAACAGTGAGAGGCCCGTGTACCACAAAAAAAAAAAAAAAGAAAAAAGATCTAAAGGATACAGAGATAGTGCACCATTGTTTGTCCTATTTAATTCACAGGTTCAAGTTCAGCTCCTACAAAATCCATATGGATCATAGAGAATGACAATGGACTACCACAAACTCAAACAAGCATTAGTCCTAATTGCAGCTTCTGTGCCCAAAGTGATAATCTTTGATAGAGCAGATTAAGAACCTCAATACATGTTATGTAGCAAGTGGTCTGGAGAATGCTTTCTTTCCCATCCCTATCAGTATGCAGGATCAGCAGAAGTTCACATTCAGATAGAATAGCAACAGCATAAATTTACAGTCCTGCCTCAGAGCTATGTTAATTCTTTGGCCCACTGTTGGACCTAAACCATTTGGACTCTTTGCAGAATATTGCACTAGTCCACTGTATGTCTGAATTGAACCAGATAAGCAAGAAGTGGTAAGTATATCTGAGGACTTGGCAAGACACATCAGGCAGAGGGTGGAAGATGAGACCCTGCAAAGATACAGAGTCCTACCATATCAGTGAAAGTTTTAGGGGCCCAGCGGACTACGTTATTCCAGGATATCCCCTCCAAAGTAAGGGACAAATTTTTTTCATTTTGCACCTTCTACTGAGGAGGAAACAGGCTCTAGAGGCAGTAAATTCTAAACCTTGGTGTATTAGTTACGGTCCAGTCAGGAAAGTTTAATTCTAGAATTATTAACCATTAACAGGGGATTGTTTACTAAGGGGTAAAGAGAACTTGGAAGAATACAGGAATCACAGATGCAGAAGCAGCCACTACTCAGAGCTGAGCCAAGTACCCAAGGACTTGGAAGAGGACCCTTTGAATATTCAGCTTCTCTATGCATCTTGTTACACACATTTAAACTTTCGTGCAATGAACCAAATACGTTTTCATCTTACAAGATGTAGCTATCTTTTGTACAAGTAAAGAAGTTTTCACTCTTTCATGAAGACAGAAGACACAGAATCTCACAGTCTTTGTATCCATGTAAGACTATTAATTACTCCTCAAATTCAGAGTCCTGATTAATACTGTTACCTAAAAATAGTAAAATTTACCACAAACACTTGTATGAGCAATAGTAATGGGGAAAACAATAGAGAAGAAAAATGGTTAGCATGTACAAATAAACACATACATATAACAAGCAAAGAGAAAATAGCCCTTGTTTATGTAAGAGGTCACAAGGCTGGAGTTGATGTCTGTGACTTTGTCCTTCTGCTACTCATTCGATATTTACCTGGCCCTCAGCTAGAACCTTAGCTGGACAGAGTTTTTTAGCTGGTGGAAGGAACAAACTTTTATTTCTAAAGCATTTAAAACCTCAATTATCCTCCCTTCATTTGGTTGCTCTAGTTTTTCATTAACCTCTACATGTAGGCAGGAAAGTATTAAGAGGCACACCCAGAAAATTTATACACATAGACTTCTTTGTCCCAATTGCACAGCAGCCCAATTATTCTTTGATGACCAGGATCAATCATTTCAGCCAATAGGGTAACCCATTTGTCTGCCATTGGCACAATGGCATAACGAGCCCCAGAGTCCAGGTGGCAGTCTCATCTTCCAATGGAACAATTGTTATGTTCCCTGGTAGAAGTATTATTTCCTTGGGGAGTAGGACCTCTAAACCAGCTGAGCAACGGAGGCCAACATGGGAAGCAAAAGTGCTGCAAATGGAATGAAAACCTCACGACAAACATCATACTCAATGGTGAAAGACTGAAAGCTTTTTCTCAAAGATCAGGAATAAGGAAGAAGCCCATTTTCGTCACTTCTATTCAACATATTACTGGAAGTTCTAGCCAGAGAAATCAGGCAAGAAAAAGAAATGAGGCATCCAAATTTGAAAGGGAGAAGTAAAATTATCTCTTTGCAGATAATATGATCTTATACGTAACAATCTGAAAGGGAAATTAATTCCACTTACAATAACATCAAAAAGAATAAAATACATAAGAATTAACCAAGAAGGTGAAACATATGTACAATGAAAACTATAAAGAATTGCTGAAAGAAATTAAAGAAAACCTAAATAAATGGAAAACCGTCCCATGTTCATGGACTGGAAGACTTAATATTGTTAAAACGTCAATAGTGCCCAAAGTGATGTGCAGATTCAATGCAATCCCTTTCAAAAATCCCAGCAACATTTTTTACAGAATTAGAAAAACCCATAGAAAAATTCATATGAAATCTCATGCAAGTCTCAATAGCCAAAACGACCCAAAAAAGAAGAACAAAATCAGAGAATTCACTCTTCCTGATTTCAAAACTTAGCACACTGCTACAGTAATCAAAGCAGTGTGGTATTGGCATAAAGACAGACACATACACCAGTGGACTAGAGAGCCCAGAAATAAACACTCACATGTATGGTCAAATGATTTTCGACAAGAGTGCCGAGACCATTCAATAGGGAAAAGAGTCTTTCCAACAAATTGCTCTGGGAAAACTGGATAGTCACATGCAAAAGAATAAAGTTGGACCCTTACCGAACACCACATACAAAAATTAATTCAAAATGGATCAAAGACCTTAATGTAACACCTAAAACAATAAAACTCTTAGAAGAAAACATGGGACAAAAGCTTCATGACACTGCATTTGGCAATGATCTCTTGGATATAACACCAAAGGGACAGGTAACAGCAACAACAACAACAAAACAGACAAATTGGACTACTGAAAAATAAAAAAAAGTTGTACATCAGAGGACACAGAATAAAAAGTCAACCTACAGAATGGGATAAAGTATTAGCAAATAATATATCTGGTAGGAACTAAAATCCAGAATATATAGAGAACTCCTAAAACTCAACAATAAAACAAACAACCCAATTCAAAAATGTGCAAAGGACTTGAACATACATTTCTCCATGGGAGATGTGCCAGTAAGCACATGAAATGATGCTCAACATCACTAACCATTAGGGAAATGTAAATCAAAACTACAATGAGATATGCCTCACACCCATTAGGATGGCCACTATCAAAAAAAAAAAAAAAAAGCAAGTGGTTGTGAGGATGTGGAGACGTTGTGCACTCTTAGAACTCTTGCACACTGTTGGTGGAAATATAAAATGGTTCAGCTGCTGTGGAAAACATTTTGGCACTTCCTCAAAAAAATTAAAAATAGAATTACCACATGATCTAGCAACTCTATGTCTGGATATACACCCACAAGAATTAAAAGCAAGGTCTAGAAGAGATATTTGGATACCCATGTTTATAACAGCATTATTCACAACAGTGAAAACATAGAGGCAAACCAAGGGTCCATCAAGACATGAACAGATAAGCAAAATGTGACATATACATCCAATGGAATGTTATTCAGCTTTAAAAAGGAAAAAAATTCTGCAATATTTTACAACATGGATGAAACGTGAGGGCATCATGTTAAGTGAATAAGTCAGACATAAAAAGATAAATATTGTATGTACAATTACACTTTTATGAGGTACTTAAAGTAATCAAAATCATAGAGACAGAAGTAGAATGGCGGTTGAAAGGGGAATGGGAGAAGGGGGCAATGGGAAGTTATTGTTTAATAAATATAGAGTTTCAGTTTTACAAGATGAAGAGAGTTCTAGAGATGGATGGTGGTAATGATTGCACAACATTATGAGTTTATTTAATACACTGAGCAGTACACTTAAAATGGTTAAGATGGTAAATTTTATGTTATGTATATTTTACCACAATAAAAAAGTTTAAAAAACTTTTTAAAGTGGATTATTGGGTATCATAATGACAGAAGCCACTCCCACTTCCACTCCTTGATCCACAAACTCATGTACCCTGGCTGTGGGGAACACACCACCATATAATGGAATCTGATTCAAAGCATAGGCATAAGAGAGAACCCCATCTTTCAAAGTACTGCCTCTAACTAGTGCTGTAACCTAATTTTTAGTGAGCCCACATTTCATTTAGGTTAGCCACTTCCAGGTTTTGGACCAAGTGGTGAGACTGGTGAATTCTATGATCATAAGCTCATTTATTCAATCCCTCTTCTATAAGATGAGTTCCTTGGTCAGAAAAAATAAATGCTGTGTGGAATGCTATAATGATGAACAAGGTACTCTGTGTGTCCATACATGGCGGTTATGGTGGAAACATTATAGGCAGGGAGGGAAAATCCTTATCCAGATGATGTGTCTCTTCCATTGAAGACTAATCTTTGTCCATGATGGAAGAGGTCTAATAATCAATGTGCCACCTGGTATCTGGCTGATCCCTCCAGAGAATGGTTCCATGTCAGGGGCCCAATGTTGATGTCTATTACTGTCAGGCACTCAGCAGTAGTGTTATCCAGGATAGCCTCTTCTTTCCAGGTGAGAGGAAGTCTATGCTGCTGAGGTTATGTGTAGCTTCTATTCCTGCCACTGTGTCCCTGGCCCAATGAGCAATCACTTGGTTGGCTGGAGAAAGAGGCTGACATCCTCTGAGCACGTCATTTTGTCTACCTGGTTATTAAAACCTTCTCTAGAGTGGCTATATTTGGGGGCGGGGGGGGGGGGTGGATAAAAGGAGACACAAATATCTCCAAAGGCTGTGCCCATTCTGAAAGGTTTACCCCATCCCAAGACTATCTTGTCACCAATCTTCTTAATACTGTTCTTTTCAAGACATGACCACCCAGCCAAACTGTTCACAGCTACCTATAAGTCAGTGTTGATTCATACTTCTCATCCATATCTCACTCCAAGGTACACAACTAAATGTGCCACTTGAATTTTTAACCAACAGGATGATTTTCCTCAACCACTGTCCTTCAGTCCCTTTTGTTGGGCTACAATTGTCCATTTCTGGGTAGTACCAGCATATCATGACACTCATTTGCAAACCCAGCTTGGGCTTTTTTATTCCTCAGCCAACTGATCATAAACAACTCCCCAGAAGGCCTTAGGCATGGATTGTGAGAGAAGAAGCAATACAACAGGACTCATTATTGCAGGAGCAAGAGCTATCTGGTCATGACTTACTTGTACCTTCTGCACCTATCTGAGCTCAGTCTCTTGTATACAATTCCACTTGATGATAGATTAATGACGTGCACACCCAATGATTAAGATCATTGCAGACTATGTTATGGCAGATAGCAGAAAGGATATAGCCCTGAGGCAAGATATAAAGGTATATTCTTGGCTCTTCCAGGTAAAAACTTACTGCTTCTGGTGGTCCTTGAAAATTGGTATGGAGAAAACATTATAAACTAGGTCAATAACTGCATGCAAAATTCCAAGGGCCATGTCAATTTGCTCTAGTAAAACCAGTATATCTGAGATAGTAGTTGCAACTGGATTTAATACCTGATTAAACTTAGGATAGTCTACAGTCCTTCTCTAAGATCCACTCAACTTTTGCATAGGTCAACCAGATGGGTTAAATGGAGATGTGATATGTATCACACCCCTTCACCTTTCAAATCTTTTATGGCATCACCAATCTCTGTAATTCCCCCAGGAATATAGTATTGCTTCTGGTTAACAATCTTGGTAGTGAAGAGAAGTTCCAGGGGTTTCCACTTGGCCCTTCCTCCCATAATGGCGCTCACTCAGTGTGTCAAAGAGATATGTGGATATTTCCACATATTTCCCAGTACATCCCTTCAAATTATACATTGAAGACCTGGAGCAAATAACCATGGAATGAGTCTGGGGGTGAACTGGACCTACTATGACTAGGACTTGAACTAAGACTCTGTCTATTACTTGATTACTGTAAGCTTCTTACTTTGACTGTATCCCTAGGAATCAGCATTAATTCAAAGCCATTGTCTAGTAATCTCTGAAAGATCTGTGCATTTCCTTTTCTTCCAATGCTTAGTCACTCTAGTATGGCCACAGATCCTTGCAGAAGGGTTGGAGGAAGATTTATAGCTTGTGTTTGTGGCAATGTTACAGGGTCCTTCCTTGAGGGACTCAGTCAACCCCTCAATCAAGGGACTATGGGTCTGTGAATTGGCATGGTCTAGACATGAGGCTGTAACTCACCACTCTGGTGATACAAGTTAGATTTTCTGCTACCAGAGCCAGAGGGTTTTTTGGTTATATAGATCAAACAATATCCTAGTAGGTTGTCCGTAAATTTTGTTACTGGGACAACACAATCAGTTAACTACTGCTAAAGGTCTTTGTAGGCCAAGGCATTCTGATAATCAGTATGTCCCTGCTGCTCTATATAGTAGCAAGTTGTGGCCACCTTGTTTTAGAAGTTAAGTGCTGCATCTCGTCCTCTGCTACTCTGTAATACTATAATCCCCATTGAAATCAAGGAGTGGCTTAGATGTCTCACATGCCAGCTGAGAGCCACAGGAGCAAGAAGCACATCAGAAGTAGGAAGAAAAACCTCTTCCAGCACCCTCTACTGGCAAAGCTCAATTACATACAAGCTGGCAGGAGAAAAACCTTTATAAGATACAGTATCAGCATCATAAGCAGGGTGATAAATGGTAAATTTGGAGCTGAAAGGCAATAGAATGATAACTCACGCTTAAGAATGTTGCTTTGAACCATCTGTCAAGGAACCTGGAATCCTGCCTCCACTGAGTAGGGCCCAGAGCGGTAAAGGCATCTATAGCAGATGTGGTGCAAACAGCCCTGACCAATGGGCCACATACATAACAGTATTTGGGTTTTAAAGATACTTGGGTGGGAAAAGATACTGGACTGAGTTATGATAATCCTCAAAGAAGAATCACATCGTGAACAACAGGGTCGTAGAGCAAGGCCATATCATATGCAGTGGAGAACTGGACACCATTAGAAAAGCTTCTCCAGGCATGCAAATGAACTCTTGTAGAGGTAGAGCCCCTAATCATGAGACATCAAGTGGCCGTGGGGACAGAACTGCCCATGATGAGCTGGGTTCTTTCACAACTAGCAAGTTGTAAGTTCAGGAAGGTCCTGAAACAATCCACCATAAGATGGAAGCAGTACATATGGGATCAAGCATGAACAGGGCCCAAGGGGATAAGTAAGAAGCACAAGCTGATAACCCAGACTCTCATGAAATCCCCACGTGTTGTACTGGTGCTTCTCTCTCTACTCACATGTATAACCACACTGCAGGGAGGTCCCTTGCGACCAGCCAATAGAGAAGAAAAGGCCAAGCTTTGTTCATGGGCTGGATAGCTCAATACGGGGGTCCGAGCTGAAAATGGTCTGTAGCTGTACTATTGCCTCACTCAGGATTATCCAATGGGCAGAGCTTTAGGTGATGCATATAGTCACCCACTTTGTGTGAGAAGAAAGTGGTCTGGAAAGAGAAAGACTGGGAGGTCAGAAACAAAGAGGTTTGAGGAAGAGGTTTGTGAATGAACTGGGGGAGTAGGAACTTTGATTCACGTGTTAATAACCACCAGAGAACGTCAACAATGGAAAAGGCGCTACCAGCCAAATGCACCTGATGACTTGTCAAGCTGACACCATCCAACCTTGGTCACTGGCCACCCCAGGGCTGGCACAATGTGAACACAAATGGAATAGCCATGGTGGCTAGGTATGTGCCCAAGATTAAGGGCAGCTGCTCAGGAAGGCAGATCCAGCTACTTCCAATGCCAAATGTACAACCAAAAGAGACCACAGTGAGCCCCCAATCCAGCCACTGTTCAAGGAGCTCAGCCAACTATTTGGTGGTAAGTTGATTATATTAGATTCCTTCACCCTAGAAGGGGCAGCAATTCACCTTTTTTTCTTTTTTGTATTTTATCTTATTTATTTTTTAATATAGCAGGTTCTTATTAGTTATCCATTTTATATACATCAGTGTATACATGTCAATCCCAATCTCCCAATTCATCACACCACCACCACCACCAACCCCCACTATGTTCCCCCCTCGGTGTCCATACGTTTGATCTCTACATCTGTGTCTCAACTTCTGTCCTGCAAACCAGTTAATCTGTACCATTATTCCACATAGGTTCCACATATACGTGTTAATATACAATATTTGTTTTTCTCTCTCTGACTTACTTCACTCTGTACAACAGTCTCTAGATCCATCCACATCTCTACAAATGACCCAGTTTCATTCCTTTTCACGGCTGAGTAATATTCCATTGTATATATGTACCACTTCTTCTTTATCCATTCGTCTGTTGATGGGCATTTAGTTGCTTCAATGTCCTGGCTATTGTAAATAGTGCTGCAATGAACACTGGGGTACATGTGTCTTTTTGAATTATGGTTTTTCTGGGTATATGCCCAGTAGTGGGATTTCTGGGTCATATGGTAATTCTATTTTTAGTTTTTTAAGGAACCTCCATAGTGTTCTCCATCGTGGCTGTATCAATTTACATTCCCATCAACAGTGCAAGAGGGTTCTCTTTTCTCCACACCCTCTCCAGCATTTATTGTTTGTAGATTTTTTGATGATGGCCATTCTGACTGGTGTGAGGTGATACCTCATTGTAGTTTTGATTGGCATTTCTCTAATAATTAGTGATGTTGAGCAGCTTTTCATGTTCTTCTTGGCAATCTGTATATCTTCTTTGGAGAAATGTCTATTTAGGTCTTCTGCCCATTTTTGGATTGGGTTGTTTGTTTTTTTAATATTGAGCTGCATGATTTCTTTATATATTTTGGAGATTAATGCTTTGTCTGTTGATTCGTTTGCAAATATTTTCTCCCATTCTGAGGGTTGTCTTCTCATCTTGTTTGTAGTTTCCTTTGCTGTGCAAAACCTGTTAAGTTTCATTAGATCCCATTTGTTTATTTTTGCTTTTATTTCCATTACTCTAGGAGGTGGATCAAAAAAGACCTTGTTGTGATTTATGTCAAAGAGTGTTCTTCCTGTATTTTCCTCTCAGAGTTTTATAGTGTCCAGTCTTACATTTAGGTCACTAATCCATTTTGAGCTTATTTTTGTGTACGGTGTTAGGGAGTGTTCTAATTTCATTCTTTTACATGTAGCTGTCCAGTTTTCCCAGCACCACTTATTGAAGAGACTGTCTTTTCGTCATCGTATATCCGTACTTCCTTTGTCATGGATTAGTTGACCATAGGTGCGTGGGTTTATCTCTGGGCTTTCTATCCTGTTTCATTGATCTATATTTCTGTTTTTGTACCAGTACCATATTGTCTTGATTACTGTAGCTTTGTAGCATAGTCTGATGTCAGGGAGTCTTATTCCTCCAGCTCTGTTTTTTTCCCTCAAGACTGCTTTTGCTACTCGGGGTCTTTTGTGTCTCCATACAAATTTTAAGATTTTTTGTTCTAGTTCTGTAAAAAATGCCATTGGTAATTTGATAGGGTTTGCATTGAATCTGTAGATTGCTTTGGGTAGTATAGTCATTTTCACAATATTGATTCTTCCAATCCAAGAACATGGTATATCTCTATCCATCTGTTGGTATCATCTTTAATTTCTTTCATCAGTGTCTTATAGTTTTCTGCATACAGGTCTTTTGTCTCCCTAGGTAGGTTTATTCCTAGGTGTTTTATTATTTTTTGGTTGCAATGGTAAATGGGGGTGTTTCCTTAATTTCTCTTGCAGATTTTTCATCATTAGTGTATAGGAATGCAAGAGATTTCTGTGCATTAATTTTGTATCCTGTTACTTTGCCAAATTCATTGATTAGTTCTAGTAGTTTTCTGGCGGATTCTTTAGGATTCTCTATGTATAGTATCATGTCATCTGCAAACAGTGACAGTTTTACTTCCTCTTTTCCAATTTGTATTCCTTTTACTTCTTTTTCTTCTCTGCTTGCCATGGCTAGGACTTCCAAAACTATGTTGAATAAGAGTGGTGAGAATGGACATCTTTGTTTTATTCCTGATCTTAAGAGGAAATGCTTTCAGTTTTTTACCATTGAGAATGATGTTTGCTGAGGGTTTGTCGTATATGGCCTTTATTATGTTGAGATAGGTTCCCTCTATGCCCACCTTCTAGAGAGTTTTTACCATAAATGTTTGCTGAATTTTGTCAAAAGCTTTTTCTGCATCTATTGAGATGATCATATGATTTTTATTCTTCAATTTGTTAATATGGTGTATCACATTGATTTGCATATATTGAAGAATCCTTACATCCCTGGGATAAGTGCCACTTGATCATGGTGTATGATCCTTTTAATGTGTTGTTGGATGCTGTCTGCAAGTATTTTGTTGAGGATTTTTGCACCTATATTCATCAGTGATATTGGTCTGTAATTTTCTTTTCTTGTTGTATCTTTGTCTGGTTTAGGTATCAGGGTGATGGTGGCCTCATAGAATGAGTTTCGGAGTGTTCCTTCCTCTGCAATTTTTGGAAGATTTTGAGAAGGATGGGTGTTAGCTCTTCTCTAAATCTTTGATAGAATTCACCTGTGAAGCCATCTGGTCCTGGGCCTTTGTTTGTTGGAAGATTGTTAATCACAGTTTCAATTTCAGTACTTGTGATTTGTCTCTTCATATCTTCTATTTCTTCCTGGTTCAGTCTTGGAAGTTTACACCTTTCTAAGAATTCGTCCATTTCTTCCAGGTTGTCCATTTTATATTGGCATAGAGTTGCTTGTAGTAGTCTCTTAGGATGCTTTCTATTTCTGTGGTGCCTGTTATAACTTCTCCTTTTTCATTTCTAATTTTATTGATTTGAGTCCTCTCCCTCTTTCTGCTTGTTGAGTCTAGCTAATGGTTTATCAATCTTGATTATCTTCTCAAAGAACCAGCTGTTAGTTTTATTGATCTTTGCTATTGTTTTCTTTGTTTCTATTTCATTTATCTCTGCTCTGATCTTTATGATTTCTTTCCTTCTACTAAATTTGGGTATTGTTTGTTCTTTCTCTAGGTCCTTTAGGTGTAACGTTAGATTGTTTATTTGAGATGTTCGTTGTTTCTTGAGGTAGGATTGTTTTGCTATAAACTTCCCTCTTAGAACTGCTTTTGCTGCATCCCATAGGTTTTGCGTCGTCGTGTTTTCATTGTCATTTGTGTCTAGGTATTTTTTGATTTCCTCTTTGATTTCTTCAGTGATCTCTTGGTTATTTATTAACGTATTGTTTAGCCTCCATGTGTTTCTGTTTTTTACATTTCTTTCCCTGTAATTGATTTCTAATCTCATAACATTGTGATCAGAAAAGATGCTTGATATGATTTCAATTTTCTTAAACTTACTGAGGCTTGATTTGTGACCCAGGATGTGATCTATCCTGGAGAATGTTCCATGCACACTTGAGAAGAAAGTGTAATCTGCTGTTTGTGGATGGAATGTCCTATAAATATCAATTAAATCTATCTGGTCTATTGTGTCATTTAAAGTTTGTGTTTCCTTTTAAATTTTCTGTTTGGATATCTGTCCATTTGTGTAACTGAGGTGTTAAAGTCCCCCACTATTATTGTGTAACTGTCAATTTCTTTTCTAGCTGTTAGCAGCTGCCTTATGTATTGAAGTGCTCCTATCTTGGGTGCATATATATTTATAATTGTTATATCTTCGCCTTGGACTGATCCGTTGATAATTATGTAGTGTCCTTCCTTGTCTCTTGTAACATTCTTCATTTTAAAGTCTATTTTATGTGATATGAGTATTGCTACTCCAGCTTTCTTTTGATTTCCATTTGCATGGAATATCTTTTTCCATCCCCTCACTTTCAGTCTGTATGTGTCCCTAGGTCTGAAGAGGGTCTCTTGTAGACAGCATATACATGGGTCTTGTTTTTGCATCCATTCAGTGAGCCTGTGTCTTTTGGTTGGAGCATTTAATCCATTCACCTTTAGTGTAATTATCAATATGTATGTTCCTATTACCATTTTCTTAATTATTTTGGGTTTGTTTTTGTAGGTCCTTTGCTTCTCTTGTGTTTCCCAGCTAGAGAAGTTCCTTTAGCATTCGTTGTAGAGCTGGTTTGGTGGTGGTGAATTCTCTTAGCTTTTGCTTGTCTGTATAAAGCTTTTGATTTCTCCATCGAATCTGAATGAGATCCTTGCCGGGTAGAGTAATCTTGGTTGTAGGTTCTTCCCTTTCATCACTTTAAATATGTCATGCCACTCCCTTCTGACTTGCAGAGTTTCTGAAGAGAAATCAGCTGTTAACCTTATGGGAGTTCCCTTGTATGTTATTTGTCATTTTTCCCTTGCTGCTTTCAATAATTTTTCTTTGTCTTTAATTTTTGCCAATTTGATTACTATGTGTCTCAGCATGTTTTTCCTTGGGTTTATCCTGTATGGGACTCTCTGCGCTTCCTGGACTTGGGTGGCTATTTCCTTTCCCATGTTGGGGAAGTTTTCCACTATAATATCTTCAAATATTTTCTTGGGTCCTTTCTCTCTCTCTTCTCCTTCTGGGAGCCCTATAATGTGAATTTTGTTGCGTTTAATGTTGTCCCAGAAGTCTGTTAGGCTGTCTTCATCTCTTTTCATTCTTTTTTCTTTATTGTGCTCCGCAGCAGTGAATTCCACCATTCTGTCTTCCAGGTCACTTATCCGTTCTTCTGCCTCAGTTATTCTTCTCTTGATTCCTTCTAGTGTAGTTTTCATTTCAGTTATTGTATTGTTCATCTCTGTTTGTTTGTTCTTTAATTCCTCTAGGTCTTTGTTAAACATTTTGCGTCTTCTCGATCTTTGCCTCCATTCTTTTTCTGAGGTCCTGGATCATCTTCACTATCATTATTCTGAATTCTTTTTCTGGAAGGTTGCCTATTTCCATTTCATTTAGTTGTTTTTCTGGGGTTTTATCTTGTTCCTTTATCTGGTACATAGCCCTCTGCCTTTTCACCTCATCTATCTTTCTTTGAATGTGTTTTTAGTTCCACAGGCTGCAGGATTGTAGTTCTTCTTGCTTCTGCTGTCTGCCCTCTGGTGGATGAGGCTATCTAAGAGGCCTGTGCAAATTTCCTGATGGGAGGGACTGGTGGTGGGTAGAGCTGGCTGTTGCTCTGGTGAGCAGAGCTCAGTAAAACTTTAATCTGATTGTCTGTTGATGGGTGGGACTGGGTTCCCTCCCTGTTGGTTGTTTGGCCTGAGGCGACCCAACACTGGAACCTACCTGGGCTCTTTGGTGGGGCTAATGGTGGACTCTGGGAAGGCTCATGCCAGGGAGTACTTCCGAGAACTTTTGCTGCCAGTGTCCTTGTCCTCACAGTGAGACACCAGCCACCCCCCGCCTCTGCAGGAGACCCTCCAACAATAGCAGGTAGGTCTGGTTCAGTATCCTGTGGGGTCACTGCTCTTACCCCTGGGTCCCGATGGGCACACTACTTTGTGTGTGCCCTCCAAGAGTGGAGTCTCTGTTTCCCCCATTCATTGCAAAGTCCTGCAGTCAAATCCTGCTACCCTTCAAAGTCTCATTCTCTAGGAATTCCTTCTCCCGTTGCCTGACCCCCAGGTTATAAAGCCTGATGTGGGGCTCAGAACCTTCACTCCAGTGGGTGGACTTCTGTGGTTATAAGTGTTCTCCGGTTTGTGAGTCACCCACCCAGCAGATATGGGATTTGATTTTATTGTGATTGTGCCCCTCCTACCATCTCATTGTGGCTTCTCCTTTGTCTTTGGATGTGGGGTATCTTTTTTGGTGAGTTCCAGTGTCTTCCTGTCAATGATTTTGCAGCAGTTAGTTGTGATTCTGGTGCTCTCGCAAGAGGGAGTGAGGGCACATCCTTCTACCCCACCATCTTGAACCCAGCAATTCATCTTTATGCAAATTTTAAAATACTCCTGGTAATGGATTTGCCTTTCCTTCCCACAGGGTCTCAACTAGCACCCCTATATGACAACTCACAGAGTATTTGGTCCATCAGCAGGGGAATCCCATGTAACACTGCCTTGGACCAAGGAAGAAAAGCAGTTGGCAAATGACCACAGTCCTGTCACATACCTTCTACTTAGAAGCTGATGGCCTGAGAGAGTGATAAAATGGCCTTTTGAAGGCATGGCTGAGGGAGCAGCTTGGAGATGATACACTGTGATTAAGGGAAGTACATCATAACGAATGATCACTATATGGTGCTCTGTACGCAACAGATAGCATACATGGTCCAGGAACTAAGAAGTGGAACAGGAGTGGCCCTGCTTACTATCACTCTCAGAGACCAACTTGGGAAACCTGTCCTTATCATTTTCAAAACACTATGCTGTGAAGATCTAGGAGTCCTGGTTCTAAGAGTACAATGTTTCCACCAGAACACACAGCAAATGTTCTACTAGACTTAAGTTATGACTGCCACATTGTCACTTTAGGCTTCTTGTACCAACAAACCAGCAGGCAAGAAAGTGTCACCATGCTAGAAGTGATCATCAGCGGACGGTGTATCTGGCACTCTAGTGCATCTCTAGGTACTGCCTTGCCAATCTTGAAGGCAAATGAACAAGTGTAGCTGCCTCAGCCTGAAAATGATGAGCAGAGACTCATACTAATCAAAGAGCATCTGAGTCATCTCACTGGGTAAACACCTGAGGAAAAGAGGTTGCTACCGTGTAAATGAAGGGAGGGAGGGAAGAATGAGCATCAGTTACAGCTTTTTTTTTTTTTTTTTTTTTTTGTGGTACGCCGACCTCTCGCCGTTGTGGCCTCCCCCGACGGGGAGCACAGGCTCCGGATGCGCAGGTCCAGCAGCCATGGCTCACGGGCCCAGCCGCTCCGCGGCATGTGGAATCCTCCTGGACCAGGGCATGAACCCGCGTCCCCTGCATCGGCAGGCAGACTCTCAACCACTGTGCCACCAGGGGAGCCCAGTTATGGCTTTGAGATCAGCTACAGTATCAAAGGCTATAGTGCACTTTGCTAACTCATTCTTGTAAATTACTTTAGGAAAATTAACAAAGAATTATTGTGGAACTGGTGCTAGATATGATAAACTTACTGTCTGAAACAAGCAAACCTGAATAGTGCCTGCAATTAACTGCAGTGGATGATTTGATGTACCATCCAGATTCACTCTTTAATATCAAGTCACCCATTATACCAGCATCCAGAAGTATTTTCTGTTGATGGCTCAGAGCTGTGCCCCTTCCAAGGAACTACTCTCAGCTGAAGTATATATCCCTCTCCTTGGAGACAGCCTGATACGTGCAGGATCACAGGGGCAGATACCCTTACTCCAGGTTGGAACATCTTAGAAAGGTCATCCCAGCTGTACGATCTCCTTGTAACTACATAGTAGATCTCTTTCTAATGTAAGTTATATTTAATAATATAAAAGAATTTTTATATAAAAAGTTATAATATAAAAAAGTACACATTAGGAAAATAATAAAAGAAAACTAGGTTACCAATATTAATAATTGACAATTTAGACTTTAGACAAAAAGCATTAATAAAGATAAAGGTTGAGCACTGAAGATAAAAAGTTCAACTCTCCAGAAAGACATACCATTTTAAACTGATATGAACCTAATTAGTAACTTCAACATGTATGAAGATGGGCAGAATCACAAAAGAATTTTATACACCTGCCATAATAGTGAGGGACATTCTCACCAATTGGTAGATCAAGCACACCAAAAAAAATTAAGATGTAGAAGATTTAAATAACACAATTAACAAGTAATTCTGAATGAATTAAAATGATTACTTTGCTACCAAAATATTCTCTGACCACAATGCAATTAAGTCAGAATTTTAAATACTACAAAAATATTACAGAAAAATATAAAATTCCATATATTTGAAAATTCAAAAGCAATTAATGGCACGTAGGAAATCATAATAGAAATTAGAAAACATTTAAAACTGAATATCAATTAAAATATTACGTATCAAAATTTACAGGATACAGTGAGAACATTTATAGGAAAATATCAATACATAAGTATCCTTCAATATACATTATAGAAATAAAGGCTAAAAGTAAATGAGTTAAGCATCCAGTTAATTAAGAAACCATGACTAAGTTGGGATATCCCTAGGAATTCAAGGTTAACTTAACATTAGAACTTTGATTAATGGAGCTGATTACATTAACCGATTAAAAGAGAAAAATCATGTGATGCCTCTGAATAGATACAGGGAAAAAGAAGATTAGATAAAATTAAACATTCACTCATGTTAAACACTCTTAGCATACAGAAATAGAGGGAACTTCATTAACTTGATAACACATGTCAAAACACAAACAAACAAGCAAAAAACCTCACAACAAAGATTTAAGATAATGATAAATTCTTAAGGTCTTCCATTTAAGATCAGATCTTGGCCAGTACCATTTCCATTGAATACAGTAGTAGAAATTTTATCCCAGATATTAATTTGATTTTAAAAAATCATAAAAGGTATACAAAAGTATGAAAATAGAAAAGGGAAAAAACAAAACAATTGTTATTGAATATAACATTATTGTCTACAGAGAAAATCCCCAGTAATCTACAGAAAATTATTTTAATCAATTAGGGGGTAATACATTTCATCCAAATACTGTAATGGAAGGCCAACTTGTATTTAGCCAACCGGATTAAACAAAAACAAAAAACAACTTGGACACTGAGAATTCCATTTGGATAATTCAACCAAAGATGATCACATAGCGTTGCTAGTCAGTGAAAGCCTCTATGCCCTTATGCATCCTGAAAGGGAGTCATGCCACGCAGGAGCCATGAAACTAACTTTTATTACCATGAAATCGAATTCCACGCTTCCTTGTCCATTTTCTCTGCATGGAGCCACGAGTGGGATCAAGAACACCAAGGCTTTTTGTAGGTGGGATAGAACTTAGCACATTTGAACTCAGGAATTTGTTCTTTCCCTCTGTGGTGCCTGTGGAGCTCTTTGCTGCACAGTCTTTGTAGAACAGAATGCAGGAGGAAATGATTCCTTTGGAATAGCTAGGATTTTAGGATTATATACGCACCACAGAGGTCATAGGAAAGTAAAACAGTTAAAGTGATGTCAAGGTTCTGACTTAATCCCACTAAAACCAGAGATTGCTAAGTGCTTAAAAAGCTTTATGTGTAAATAACTATCCGTTTAACTTGGTATAAATTCTCATGCAGAGAGAGACTGCAGGTTTTGCAGGCATCTATGATTTATCATGATTTTTCTCCCAGGAGTAAAAGAAGACTATCAGCAACATAAGAACACAAACTGAAAGAAGAAAAAGTACATAATTTAGGCTTTTTTCATCCTTGTATCATTTAGTCAATTCCAAATCAGTCTTTCAGTCAGTACCGCTACAGAATTTTAGGTCTTCAAAGATGAATGGATACTTAAGCAGTACAACTTACAACATTCAATCTACCCTCTCCCATGTACAGATGAGGAAACTGATCACAAAGCAGATACTCTAAATGAGCAAAATGACACAAGCAAGTTCTGTGGCAGACTGGAGGGTATCTGACTCTTTCAAAGGAAGTAGTGGCTACCTGCCTACTGCTGACAGTTGCTATAAGGAATTGTGGACCCAGTGGGACCACTCTTCTGATGTCTTCGTGAGAAGCCACAAATCCAGATTTTCATGTGAAATCCCTTGGTTTTTGAATATTCGCTCCATTTGTTTTTCACAACTACTGTACAGTTTATAACAAAGACATCTCTCATCTATTTGTCAGACTTGGTGTGTAAAGTGCCATTTTATAGCTCTGGGATAAAATGATTGGCCTAGGGGTAAGGCTAAATAAAGAGACTAGGGGTAGGGCTAAATAAAGAATCCTGTCTCTCCAACAAAGATATAAAATGGTCAACAGGTAGTTGAAAAGATACTCAACATCACTGATCATCAGGGAAATGCAAATCAAACCACAGTGAGATATTACCTTATACTTATTAGCATGGCTATTATCAAAAAGACAAGAAGTAAGTGCTGGCAAGGATGTGAAGAAAACGGAGCCCTCACACGCTGTTGGTGGGAATGTAAATTGGTGCAGCCACTATGGAAAACAGTATGGAGGTTCCTAAAAAAATTAAAAATAGAACTACCATATAATCTAGCAATTCCACTTCTGGGTGTTTATCTGAAGGAAACCAAATCACCTTCTCAAAAAATATCTGCTACTCCATGTCCAGTGACATTATTTTCAATAGCCAAGACATGAAAACAACCTAAGCATGGATGGATGAAGAAAATGTAGTGTATATATGTGTATATATATATATATATATATATATATATGTATTCATCAGTATATTATATTACATTACATTATATTATATTATATTATTATTCAGCCATAAAAAAGGAGGAAATCCTGCCATTTGCGACAACATGAAGGAACCCTGAGGGCAGTGTGCTAAGTGAAATAAGTCAGGGATAGAAAGACAAATACTGTATGACCTCACTTATATGTGGAATATAAAAAATAAACCAAACTCATAGATACATAGACAACAGATTGGTGGTTGCTTTAGGGTGTATGGGGGTGGGAAAAATGGGTGAAGGTGGTCAAAGGTACAAACTTCCAGTTATAAGTCCTGGGGATATAACATACGGCACCGTGATTATAGTTAATAATACTCTGTTACATGTTTGAAAGTTGCTAAGAGAATAGATCTCAGAAGTTCTTATTACATGAAAAAAAATTTGTAAATATATGTGGTGATAAATGTTAACTAAACTTATGCAGTGATCATTTCACAATATATACAAATATGAAATCATTATGTTGTACACCTAAAACGAATACAATGTTATATATGTCAATTACATCTCAATTGAAAAAAATCCTGTCTCCCATATTCCAGGCTAGGGCTCTCTTCACCCCAGATCGCTTCTCTGGAACATACCAGATTTTTAAGTTCATCATTGCGTTCTTTATTATATTTCCTAAGTGAGATATGCCTTTCTTAACCATACATGTTAAAATGGAAAATCTATAGCTGGGCAGGAAAGGAAAAAAATGTTGAGGAAAAGAAAGAGAGGAATACTGCATTGAATTACAATTAGCAAAGAAGTGTCTGACTTAATTTTCCATGTATTTAGAAATATAGAGCATATATTTCCACAGAATGTTTTGTATTTACAGCATGTCTGTCTAGTTATATGGCTGCAATATAATTGTTTTCCTGTTGAGAATTATGGCAGAGAAGTTACTCTGGGTCCTATTACAGCTAATTATAGTCTTGCTCTGGAATTTAAGAGCTCCCCTGCAAGGTTCCCTCCTCTCCAGTTATACACAATGGACCTGAGAGCATTCTGATTCTACATGTGATTTTCGTTCTCAGGCTCCTGCTAGAAGTATGGCATTTGGATGTTTAAGGGCATAAATTACCAGAAATGAGCCCAAGCTGACTGAAATAATTCTGACTTTCAATTGTATAAAAATGGAACATCATTGTGTAACAGAAAAAAAACCTTCATATATAGATAGATAGATAGATAGATAGATAGTTTTTGAACACCAGATCCAGAGATCTTGTATAGATACAGATTCTCCCTGGTCTGAGCTCTAGAAAGGATGTAAGGGTGTGGCCTGGGTACACAGCTTCTCTGGGCTCATCATAGTTTGAGTAGAAGAGCGTAAAGTTCACCACAACAAAGGAAAAAAATCTCTCTTTTTAATTGAGGAACTTCCTCTGGGCTTGGCAGAGGACTGGTGCTCTTTCCAGCAATGTCACTTACTACTCTGGGTATGTCCACAAATCATTCAATTTACTTAAGCATCATTTTTCTTGTCTGTAAAAATGGAGAAACTAATGCCTGCCTTACGTTCATTCCAAAGTCTCTATGAGGATCAAATTAGATAGGAGATCTAATTAGATTAAGGTAGCATGCTCCCTTTTGCTCCTCCTACCATAGGAACTGCAAGGCTCCACAGCATTTTGAGGAGAAAGAGGTGTGCAATTAGACACTGCTAGGCTTGCAAAGCCCTCAAAGTGATGACAACTGTACCTACCCCTGGAGTTGTTGTGAGACTTAAATGAGATAATGCCAGGAAAGTGCTGGGTTCAGTGCCTGCTTCAGAGAAAGGCCTCAATGGCTTTTCTCTCCTGAATTCATATTTTATTGAATTACTGAATCTTTTTTCATTATATTGCCAGAGGGTTGTTTGCATATACAGGACATTGACTAAAATCAGCACTTCAATTTTTATGGTTGTGATCATTGATTTTTACCAAAATCTGAAAGATTTTTGTTAAAAAAATCAAACAGTGCACAAAAAGTTTCATGGGTTTAGAAACAAAGCAAAGAAGCTAAATTCAGAACTTTTGATCTTGAAAGTGTCTATTTTACTGTCTTCCCCAAAGCACATCAGAAGATGAATGAAGGGGACACAGAAGCTGGAAAGAATTTACCTCAAAAAATCTTTTGTGGCAGGGAGAGATATTTCTCTCCTCATTTTTCCAACCCACGCCTTTTATAAAATTTATTTTTAAATTTTTATCAAAGTAGTATTTGGTATGTTTTAGAAAGTAAAAAATACTACAAGGCTTAAACATAAAAAGCGCTGTCTCCTGCTCTACCCTTCTCTCCTCCAATTCCAGCTCCTTACAAGTAGCCACCTTCAAATCCCTAAGATGTTTCTTCTGTTATTTACCTTTCATATTTATAAAGAACATGCTTATACTGCCATTCTTAATTTATTTCCCATTTACACTGTTATTTATTGATCCTACTAGAGAAGATGACCATTTCACTCTCTGAAATCCTCTTTCTTCCTATACCAATTTCCCTTCTCCTCATCCTCCCATTAGCATCATATAATACCTCTTAGGCTAACCAACAGCAGTGCTCACATCACTATGATTCTGGTTATATGTTAACAGCTGTACCACACAGCATTTTGTAGTTATAACTCCTCTCTGATACAAAATCTGTGTTTCCAGGAGTTAATAATTGCTGCTTTGTTTGCTCAGCTTTCTACATATTCCCCCAAATCTCTGATCCTTAATAGGGGTCAAATATATGAGTGAACCTATCCAATTCATTGTTTTTTTTCTCTTGGAGACAAACCCTCCTGAAACCCTCTGTTTCCCAGTTTTATCTCAGCTGGTTACTCTCCAAGCCTGCTGTAGAGATGCTGTGCTGAGATTTTCCTTCTCCATCATCTGGGAATTTCTCACTCTTTTGTTGGATCCCCTGCTTTGTTTCTTCTTTTTCTTGATTTACTCTCTCATTTGGGGAGCACACTCTCCAATAACTTCCTGACAACAGATGCTTGGTAGGTACATTTTTTGAGACCTTGCTTCACTAAAAATATTGTTAGTTTACACTTACTCACAGTCTCATTGGATATACAATTCTAGGTTGTCAACCACTTTTTTTTTTTTTTTTTTTTTTTGGTGTGAAGTGTGCATTTTATTCATCCCTTGGGCAACTTGAGATCACCATTCCCCCTCGGCCCTACCACTGATTTCAGGGTGACAGAGGAACTGGTGATGACAAGTCTGAAATGTTCCACCTCTTAAATACATCACAGACCACAGTCGCCAAATGATTCATTGAAGAAAATGGAGGTCACATCATTCACCGCCTGGTGGATCACGCTTCTCCAGGTAGATGGCGCGCTGCCGTCCTCCCGGCAGGAAGCCGCCCTGTGCAGGTGCTGGGTCGTACCCCCCGCGACTCCCCCATGATTGCATGAGCCGTAATCAGAGGGGATCCCACCTTCACGGGCACTGGGGTGGTACTGCCGTGGTTTGAAGGAACTGGGGGTTGGCGGTCACATATGTGACGGCCGGTGACGGCCCCGGGCGCCCAGGAGGGACGGCCGCCGCGATGC
The DNA here is from genome assembly GCF_039906515.1 of Pseudorca crassidens. Classification (NCBI taxonomy): domain Eukaryota; kingdom Metazoa; phylum Chordata; class Mammalia; order Artiodactyla; family Delphinidae; genus Pseudorca; species Pseudorca crassidens. The sequence continues at coordinate 131,339,746 of NC_090298.1, read as the reverse complement.
CGCACGGGCTGAATGTGTCAACCACTTTTGATGAGAATTTTCAAAGTATCATCCCATTGTCATCTAACTTCCAATTATGCTGGTGAGCCACTCAACCCAGATCATTCCCAATTTCTTTCTGAAAGCTGTTAACATTTTCTATCCCAGGTGCTCTAAAGCCTTCATGTGGGTCTTGCACTGTTATGTGTAGCCCTCAGAGGGACTTTCAACCTGAAACGTCATGCCTGCTTCTTTTCTGGGAAATCTTCCTATATTTCTTTACTAACTCCCTCCCCTCAATGTATCTGTCCTCCCATTCTGAGTTTGTTGATGTCAGAAGTTAGTCCTCTTACACAAATTCTCCAATTTGTAAATACTTTCTCACGTCTTCTCTCTGTCTTTTTGTTCTATTTTACGGGGGAAAAAAACCCCATAGCTTGAGCTCCATATTCCTCCAGTAAAATAATAATCTCTGCTATAATAGTTTTAATTTCTAATACCTCTTTCTTCTTTAAACATTATTTTTGTTTCATGGCTGCTATTCCTTCTGTTATCTAAGAATTTTTATGATTGGGTTTATTTAGATTTTATTTTGTTCTCTGTCATGTCTCTGTTTTCTCTCACATTCTTTTTTTTCCCATTTCCTTGTTTTGTGTTTTTGTGTCTGGTTAACCTTGGTTGTTCAGCAGTACTTAAGAGAGAGGCATTAAAAAGCTGATAGAAACCTCTGTGTGACTGGGGCATTATAGGGTGAATAAGCAATGGCCTTGAACTTCCTTGTGGGGGGGGGCCCTTGATGTCAGTGTCACTTTATTTTTTTCATAAACAAGTTTTCCCAAGGGAAAGCCTCCAGTCTTCTGCCTGTATTATATAAGCCTGGCGCCAGCATTCTGGAAGTCTAATAGAGAAACCCTCAAGCCCTCACCTATGCAGACATCCTGTTTTGCCTTAGCTGTGCCTGATGCCCCCGGGCTGGAGAACCTTTCTGCTCTAACTTCTCTAGAGATTGAACCTCTCTCTCTCCTGTCTGGGAGGACTGAAGGACCTTGTGTTCTATTATAATTGTTCCGGGACTTCCCTGGTGGTCCAGTGGTTAAGAATCTGCCTTTCAATGAGGGAATGTGGATTCAAGTCCTAGTCTGGGAACTAAGATCCCACATGACACGGGGCAATTAAGCCCATGCTCTCTAGAGCCTGCGTGCCAAAACTACTGAGGCCGTGCGCTCTGGAGCCCATGTGCCACAACTAGAGAGAAGCCCATGCACTGCAACGAAGAGCCCACCTGTCACAACGAAGATCCCCCGTGCCGCAACTAAAGAACTGACGCAGCCAAATAAATTAATTAAAAAATATACATATAAAAATATATTATAATTGTTCCTTTTTAAGACTTTCCATCAGTCCCCTGATGTTAGCCCCTTTATGAATCACACATTTGAGAGCTACCTGACGCTCCCAATTCCACTCTTTCTAGAGTTCTTCAGCTTGAATCACATGCTTCCCACTCCAACCTCCATGACAGAGAGTGTAGAGATTCCTCCACTCTGCTAAATCAGTTACCACTCATTTTCCTACTTCCTATCTTCCCAACTATGATCGAAGTCCGCTGGAGCCTCCTCTCCCATTCTCATTGCTGTAGGGATCTAAATCTCGTTTATACATTGGGTCAGTTCAGGTCCTCTGAGAAGCAGACGACAAGATGGAATTAGACTTGCAAGATTAGAGGGAAAATCTGTAAAGGATAAGGGAGAGAGAGGAAGAAGAGGTAGGGAGAGGCTTTAGCCTGTGGTGGGATTCTGATGCCTCTGAAAGGAGAGGGAGAGGGAAGGAGGTTTGGGTAAGAAGAGCATCAGAATACAGTGCAGTTCTAACGAAGCCCTGGCCAGGCCATGGGGGAGTTTCCAAGCAAAGAAAGGCCATTAGAGGGACGTCCCTGGTGGAGCAGTTGTTAAGAATCTGCTTGCCAGTACAGGGGACATGGGTTCGAGCCCTACTCCGGGGAGATCCCACATGCTGTGGAGCAACTAAGCCTGTGTGCCACAACTACTGAAACTGCGTGCCTAGAGCTCATGCTCTGCAACAAGAGAAGCCACAGCAATGAGAAGCCCGTGCACAGCAACGAAGAGTAGCCCTCGCTCGCCACAACTAGAGAAAGCCTGCGAATGAAGACACAACGCAGCCATAAATAAATGAACAAATGAATGAATGAATGAATGAATAAATAGTCCATTAGAGAAGTCCTGCTTGGGACATAAATGCCCTGGCTCTAGTTCCCCTGTCATGCTCAGTCAGTGCCTGGGAGCACCACAGTGGGAGCGTGGTCTCAGTGCGCATGACATGGCAGATCTGACGGTACAATAGCTGGTGCCTATCAGCCAATGACATCGCTCACACCTGCTCCTCTTGAAGGGCGACCTGAGTGGCGTACCTCCATTGCTGCTAAATTCACTTATGTTTTTATTTATTTACCTTACTTAGTCATTTTAATGTGATATTTCAGAAAGAGCATAGATAAGTCTCTGTGTTAAATCAATCACATTTCATTGAAGGTCACTTGACTTTCCAAAAAGCTATTGACGTTGGCTAAGCACAACCTGAAATCAGGATATGGCTCCCAGAAGGTATAATTACCACAGCCCAGCTAACATCATAGACACGCCAACCAGCTTTCCAAAATTACATGCAAAAGTCCAAAGAAAAAGCTTACCATTTAAAATGAGAAAACAGTTTTCTTTTATCAGAAAACCAGCCAATATATTATTGGTGATTTTCATTTCCTTCTGGCCATTTCAGTGTGAGAAGATAAAGGAGACTGAGTTGGGTCTAGATTAAAGCTGTGTTCTTATGCATATGCAACACTGCTAAATATTTTAGAAGGCAATAGGCTGTTTGTGTCCCCCGCAAAATTCATATGTAGAAATCCCAGTATGATGGTATTAGAAGGTAGAGCCTTTGCAGGTAAACAAGTCAAAAGGGTGGAGCCTTCATGAATGGGATTAGTGCCCTTATAAAAGGGACTCCACAGAGCTCTCTTGCCCTCTTTTTGCCATGTGAGAATACAATAAGAACTCAGCAGTCTGCAACCCAGAAGAGGGCTCTCACCAGAACCTGACCATGCTGGTACCTGATCTTGGCCTTCCAGCCTCCAGAACTGTTAGAAATAAATTTCTGTTGTTTATAAGCCACTGGTCTATGGTACTTTGTTACAGCAGCCCAAACTGAGTAAGATACAGAGCTTAGATTTGTTACCTCTGAGAAATGTATTCTTCACTTTAACATATGAGATGAAATAGTTTTTGTTTTAATTTTAGTTCTTTGAGTAAAAAATTCACAAAGTACAGATAAAGCAGAACCTTTATCTGTTACCTTTATCTTAATCCTCCAACCCTTGGCCCTACCAAACATGGGTAACCATTTGTATGGAATGTAATTTTCCAGACCATTTTCGGGTGTGTGTATATGTGTGTTTCTGACTCTCTGTATGTTTATATGTATCTCTTGATTGATAAATAGATAGCTAGAGACTATTGTTTCCCTGATTTTTAAAAAACATCAATTATATCTACTGTAAGTATTTTTTCTCTTTTCACACAGCAATAAGCTTTGGAAATTTTGATATGCCACCGCATACAGATTTACCTCATTTTAAAATTTCTTGCATAGTATTCTTCCACTTGTATTTATTCTAACGGATTACTTAACCATACTCCTAATGGAAAACTTAGGCTGCTTTGCTTTCTGCTATAATAAATAATTTTGCAATGTATACCCTTGTACATGTCTCTTTGGGCTCACATGTGACTCTTTGTGCATACATGCTAGTGTTTTTCTGTGATAGACAGCAAGAAGTGAAATTTCTGGGTTTAAGAATTTGTGCATTCAAAATTCTAAGATACTCTCAAATTGTCCTCCAAAAGAGTATGCATCAATTTATATTGGATAGTGCTACTTCATCTTGAAGGTTATCAGAGCTTAATAATTATCTTGATAATAATATAGTAACTCTAATGTTTAATAAGGCATTTAGCACATGTTAGATATTAAATAAATATTGGTAGAATGAATGAATGAATGAATACCAAGAGTGTTAAATATTACAATTCTGGAAAGATAAACTACATTATTTTTGTCAGCTGAGCTGATATTAAAACCACTAGCAATATCATTGGATTTAAGGGCCAAATCTTTTGTTTCTACTCCCTGTCATAGAATGAGACAAAATAGTAATTATATCAGAAAGAGCAAAATGCAATATGACAAACAAAAATTTTATAGTCAGAAAACAGATGTTCAAACCCTGGATCTTGGGAATTCCCTGGCAGGCCAGTGGTTAGGACTTCATGCTTTCACTGCCCAGGGTCCAGGTTCAATCCCGGGTCAGGGAACTAAGATCCCACAAGCTGTGCAGCATAGCCCCCCCCAAAACAAACAAACAAACAAACAAAAAATCCTGGATCTTCCAGAACCTAATGGTATAAACTTAGGTATGTCACGTGTCTTCTTCTACATTTGTAATGGGGATAATAAACTCCAAGGTCAAGTGAAAGAAAGTATGCAAAAGCCTTTGCAAACTATAGGACGTTATGCAAATGTTAGTTTTTAATCCCTCCTAAGTTACCATATTTATCAGTAAAGAGCTGAGTTCTGAACAGTTTGATTCAGCATGACTAGAACTGCATCCGGGCCTCCACCCTCCCTACGCCCATCCCCTTCACCCACCGTCTTCACATGCTCTTGTCCCTAAGTGGCCACACCGTAACACAGCACCCCACATATCTCCAACACGAAATGTCAATGAGTTTTCCAGATTAGAACATTAAAAATGTATGAAGAACTACTATCATGCAAAGAAGTTAATAATACTCATGATTTTTTTTATAAGTGAGGCTGTTCATTTCAAGAGCAACATGTATTACTATAATCAGTAAAAATGACTCTAATACTCCTATTGTTACACACAATAGGATACAGGCAAACTTTAATATCTATCTCAATTTTGACGTGCTCAAGTACAACTGTGTTTATTCTACCAACATATTGTTCTAGTTCTTAAAAAGGTATGAAACATACAGCACCAGCTGTAAGCCAATTTATTATATAGAAATTGCATGGTTATATAATTTTCTTTAAATGCCAGCTAATGTTTGGCATGAAAGAGAGGCATTTGCTCTAGGAAATCTTCAGATGGTTTAACCTTTGGGTTTTTTTTTTCTCTCCTTCTGCCTTGTCTATGCCCACCCTGCCAACCTGGGAGAAATATTCTATCATCCTGTCAGCCCCCTGCCAGGGTGAAGCACATCTGTTACAAGATGCTTACTGCAACCAGAGTGGGCCAAACACAGTGTCGCTTTTGGCTTGAGGTTTAGCCCCAAGAGGCAACCACCAATTCCACACTGTTCAGCACTTATAACAATGATGATCACTGACATTTTTCATAACATTTTACACATGCATTCATAGTGGTGACGAGCGTGGATTTTAGAAGCAGACTGCATGGGTTCTAAATATGATTCTTACATGCACAAATATCAAACTTCTCTGTGCCTCAGTGTCCCCACCTGTAAAACGGGACTGATCACTCTACCTACCTCATGGAGCTTTGAGAAGTACTAAATGGGTAACAGGTTTAGCACGGCCGGGCACATTGGTGGATCGATTCACATTAACTATGGCTGCTGTGACCACAGGCCAGCCTAGGTTCAAGTGAAGGGGAAACAGATTTTACTTATTGCTAGGAAGAGAATCAAAGAATTTGTGGTCCTCTTTAATCTGCCATAGTAGCTAACACTAGGAATAATATGAAATTTGAAGTATGGTTAATTGGACTGAGAAACTGTTAGCTCCATGGAATGGCCATTCTCCAGACTCAGATTTCTTCCTCCCTCTATCTACAGCAAGTCCTTAATTAAGACTTGCCCAATATGCAGTGGCAGGTGTAAGCCATCTTGCTAACTTACATGCAAAATTATAATATTTTGCACAGCACCTTGATTGTACCATTCATCCAAGAATATCCAGTCCTCTGCAAATGATAATTAAGCCTCTGCACCCCTGAGACACTCCATTATCTTCTTTTTATAGATGCGGAAGCACTGAGCCCAGAAAAGGGATTCTGTCAAGGTCACAGGAACAGGTGACAGAGCCGAGAAGGGATCCACAGCTCAGCAGCTCAGTCAGCATCTACGTTCCCCATTGCCCATGATGCCAACCCACAGAAATCCAAGGGAAGTCCTCATTGCCCATTTTCCTGGTGGCTTACTTTGTCCCTTAATATCATTACTATCCTTGCTTATGACAGTCTCTCTGAATCCAAACTTCTCCAAAGCCAGATGGAGACCACCAGGAGAGCTGGGGACACTCTGTATTTCTCACTTCACACCCAAAGTCTTTTCCCCTTACTCAGAAGTCATGCATGATTCGACAGAGGCAGTGAGCAGAGCAAGGTACAGAAGCTGTGCTTTCATTCTTCACTGGGCATAGCTCATTTGCTTTGCTGTCGAAAAGCAAGAAATTCCAGATAAAAGGAAGATTAAAAATAAGGGTGTGGGTGAAAGGGAGTGAGAGAGAGAGTGCCTATAAATGATATGCCACATTCAGAATGTATCATTAGCTTTTGGCAAACTATGGACTGCTGTCTGACCTTTGTCAAATCTTGTAAAGCAAGTGCTACGCCAGCTGCTAAAGCTTGCCGGAGTCATTTATCTTGTTGGATAAATTGGAACAAAAACAGACTCATCACCTTTTATTAGTGGACCCTCTCCTTTTCCTGTCCCCTGGTCCTCAGGTCCCCAGACCCAGATCATTATGATCATTTGTTTTGGAAAATATTTATTTTTTGCAGTATACTTGACTTACAGTGTTGGTTAGTTTCAGGTGCACAGCAAAGTGATTCAGTTTTATATATATATATATATATATATATATATATATATATATATATATATATATATTCCTTTTCAGATTCTTTTCCCTTATAGGTTATTACAAAATACTGAGTAGAGTTCCCTGTGCTATACAGTAGGTCCTTGTTGGTTACCTCTTTTATACACAGTAGTGTATATATGTTAATCCCAAAATCCTAATTTATCCCTCCCTTCCCCTTTCCCCTTTGGTAACCATAAGTTTGTTTTCTACATCTGTGGTCTGTGGGTCTATTTATGTTTTGTATATAAGTTATTTTGTTTTTTTTTTTTAGATTCCACATGTAATCTTTCTATAGCCACCCTGAGTCACTCTATCCTACTAGTGCCGGTTTAAATTCAGAATTGCAAAGTTCAAAGGAACAGGATTTAGGAGGGACCTCAGAAGTTATCTAGCTTCACACCTTCACGTTACAGGAAGGGAAATGGAAGCATCGCTACGACGTGGTGACTTGAATACTGTGTAAACTTGGACCCAATATTTAACGTCTCTGAGTCTTAGTGTTCTCAACCACAAGATGTGGATAACAAATAGTGTTCATCTCTTGGGCTGTGGTGAGGACTAAATAAAATCATGCACATAAAAGGTTTGGAGCTGTGAACTATTTTATAGAAGAAAACATTTGCTCAAGGTCACATAGCAGGCCAATGAGAGAGTTGGGCTTAAACCCAAGACTTAAAACTTCGACTTCATTGATCCACTCAATAAAATTTTATTGGGAGACTACCATGTTCCAGGCACTGTTGTGAGCACAGAAAATTGACTGATGAACAGGACAGTCTTGGTCACGGCTCTTATTGGAGTTTACAAGGTAGGGAGGGAAACAGGATTTACACTTACTACAACTGTGAAAGCATTAGGGAGGATCAGTGGAGGGTGCTAAGGAACTGAATGAGAGGAAAACAACCTGGGCAAGGGCAGCAAGGGAAGATTTTCTTGAGGAAGAGATGTGCAAGTTGCGAGTGAAGGGTGAGCAGGCTTTGGACAGAATCAAGTGGACCAGGAAGCAGGTGGAAGCATCCCAAAGGAAGAAGAAGTGAAAGATGTTCTCAGAACTGAAAAAAAAAAGCCACTGCAGTTGGAGCATACATATTCCACTGACAGAGGCCTTTCCCAGTCTCCAGTGGCCCCTCTGAACCCTGTTTCTGCCCATAAAAGAAAGCCCACCCCTTCCTGACGCCTCTTGGAAGCCCTATGTTAGACTGAGGAAGGAGAAACTCACAGTCTCTGCTTCTGTTTGGAGCTCTGTAAGTCTCTCTCGATTTAAGGGAGCTCTCTGGCTTAAAATCGTGACTTAGCTCAAAAATAAATTAGGTGGCAGTGAAGTAATGTGTATCTGCTTACACAAATATCTTAGCCTCTGCTTGTCTTGTTTTACTGCTCTGATCTCTAGATTGCAAGTTGGAAAACCAGCAAGTTACTCAGGAGGAAAGATGGGGGAGAGACACATATTCAACCAAGAGTCCAATGAAATTATACCAGTGGATTGTTTAGTTTTAAAGGGGGTCATATAGGATTGCACCCTGTAAATGAACAGCTTTCACTCTGTCCTCAGACCAGTTATCACTCCTCTTTCCTGCTTCCTCTATCAAGGTCCCACAGAATCCTGTTTCTTATTGGGTTCAACCTGTGCTTAACTTCTATTCTGACCATTTTTTTTCCTATCAATGCCCTACAGAATCCTGCTTCTTATTGGGTTCAGCCTGTCCTTAACTTCTATTCTGACCATCTTTTTTCTATCTTTCTTATCTTAACACGGAAAAGAGGAAAGCTACCCTCAGAAACTCAGGTGCAGCCCTAGTGATGGATTTGTCCTGGATCGAGAATCAGTATTTGGTAAGCTGGAGGAGTTGATTCACTAACCTAAGAGAGCAGTTTAATTTCTCAAAAGGAGATACACTTACCCTGAACTCCCAGCTTTGGAGTCTATTCTTTGAGACAATACCAAAGACTTACTCAAAGCTCACAGTTACCAAGAAAATCCTGGTAACAACTCTAATTCATCTGGCCTTGGGGATACAAGAAAGTATAAAAGATATAACTATAACATATAATTACTGGTTGCAAGGGTCATGCAAACCAGTTAAGGGAATTAAATAATGGTTGTCATGATAATAAGAAATTAGGCCCTGCATCAGGCACTATGGTAAGGGAATTACACGCACTAACTCACTTAATTGTCCCAACAGTGTCCTGTTTTACAGATAAGGAAAAGGTACATCAGAAAAGTCAAATAATGGACCCAAGTTCACAGAGACAGATAGGACTGAGAAGGAAATGCATGCTGTATAATTCCCAAACTTGTGCACATAATCATGTCAGGATAGATATCGCGATGAAAGGCAGTAGAGAAGGTCCACAGAATTCAGAGAGAGAATTCTGAAGGGTTGGAGTTAGGGGCTTCCGGAAGCTGCACAAAAGAGGCCTCAAATTTGAAGAATGGGGAGTTCTTAGAGTAGGGTCTCTCAGTCTCGGTATTACCGACATGTCGGCTCAAGTATTTCTTGGTTGCAGGGCCTGTCCTGTGCACTGCAGGACATTTAGCATTATTCCTGGCCTCTATCCGCTAAACGTCCAATAGGACTCTCCAAATATGACAACCAAAAAAGTCTGGAGAGGGCTTCCCTGGTGGCGCAGTGGTTGGGAGTCCGCCTGCCGATGCAGGGGACACGGGTTCGCGCCCTGGTACGGGAAGATCCCACATGCCGCGAAGCGGCTGGGCCCGTGAGCCATGGCCGCTGAGCCTGCGCGTAACGGGAGAGGCCACAACAGTGAGAGGCCCGCGTACAGCAGAAAAAAAAAAAAAAGTCTGGAGACGTTGCCAAATGCACCTTGGGGGCAAAACTACCCACAGTTGAGAACCACTGCTTTAGAGAGACTCAGGGAGACCCAAGGGCAGGGGAGACCCAGAGGGAGGGAGTCCATGCAAAGCCTGGGGAGGTTCGGTGGACCTGAGAATGCGTGTTGAATAGTTGGGAAAAGATTAAAGTGGAGATTGGAAAGGGCTCTGAACGCCAGGTTAAGAAACTGGGAGCTGGGAGCAGGTGCAGATTTTTGTTTTTGAGGATACGAATAGTGTGTACCCCTTACCTCCTGTGCATTAGCCCATGTCCTCCGTCCTGTTCTCCGAATATGCCAAGCACACTTGGGTCTCAGAGCTTTCATATCTATTTCCTCTCCCCCAAATTATCCTTAGTTACCTGCAGAGCCCCTCTCACTACCTTCACGTTTCTATTCAAACATCACTTTATGAGGAAGGCCAGCCCCACCTGTAACTATCCCCTTATCCTGCTTAATTTCCTTTCATGTATCTGCCTTTCCTGCATGCCAGACCCACCCTGTCATTTATTACTGTGTTTATCACTTTAGCATCCATCTCCCCACATTAAAATATCAGCTCCACCAGGGCAAGTGTGTGCACGGCTGTATTCACAGCACCAGGGACACTTCTTGGCACACGGCACATACTCAGTAAATACTTGTTGAATTAATGAATTAATTTCCAAGAAAGTGTTTTAGGAAGGGTGCTCCCTGGAAGCCAGTCATCCTCATGTCCTATCTATAAAGGGAACATCTTCAATAAGATGGAAGATTCACAAAGTATGGTCTGAGTTCTTCCTAAATCAGAATTAATTGGAGCAGGGGTGTCTGTTAAAGCCTAGACTCCTATGGCCCAGTCTAGAGCCAATAAACCAGAGTATCTACGTGGTAGACCTGGAAACTGCCACGGAACACATTCCAAAATTTACGTCACATGGTGACTCTAACGTTTCATGAGACAGCTATGCCGTGTCTCTTTCTGCTTAACTTCACTTCTTTGGAAGTCAAGATTCAGATGCTCAGAATTAATAAATATGGGGTTATAAGATAGAACACCTTGGAATATTCTATTCCACGTGAGTGTCCCTCTTGCCTATCAAAACTTAAATGTTCATACTATGTTTATAAAGAGCTTAAATTCTCAGTCCTTTATATCATACACAACATTTCACATTCCCAACTTCTTCTGATCCTTACCACAATCTTCAGGAAAGTCAGGGTGGCCATAATTCCCTCCATTTTGTCACCTGATGCAATGAAGACTCAAAGAGCTGTAGTGACTTGTCTATGCTACATAATCTATTAATCACAGAGAAGGTGAGCATCCACCCCTGGACTATGTCTATTCCACCATTCAGTTGACCTATTATATAGTAATTGAATGCATTTAATGGCACATTATAGCTTACTAAAAACTTCCACAAAACCTTATGAAATACATTAAGTAGCATTATCTACATTTTCAGATTAGCAAATCAAGAGGCACAGTGGAGTACTGTGGTTAACTTTTAAGGCTCGGGCCTGAATGTCTTAGTTCTATTACTCGCTCCATGACCTTGAACAAGTTACCTAACTTATGTGAGCCTCAGTTTCCCTATCGGCAAAACAAGGATAATAATAACTGTCTTAGAAGCATTGTGAGAATTTAGTATCATCATTTACATAAAATGCATATGGCCTGACACATAGATCAAACTCAACAAATGCCAAATATTATTGGCAGTAATTAAGCTTCTGAGGTTAATAAAAACCAAAAGAATGTCTCATTATTATCCTGGTGCATAGCCCGATGGACAGCATAGCAGGAATTCAATATATATATCTGCCCAACCAAATAATAAAGGAATGAACGATAGAGGCTAAAATGACTTCCTCGGGGTCATGTAATTGGTAAATAACAGTCAAAACTCAACTTCCTGTCTCCCAACAAAAAATTTGGTGTTCTTTATACTATGCTGGTCTTCCCGCCGTCCCCACCGAGCAATGAGTTGAAGGTTACGATTTAGCTGACTGTTGTACAAGCAGTGTCTGAGAAGAATCTACATTCATGAATGTGGAATTGTAAACCACTGACTCTGACTCCAAAACGCATTGGACACAGTCGACCAATCTAGGCTTTGTCCTTATCATCGTGTCTCCTTCCTTGATGCCCTGGTACAAGGAGCTGTGCATGTAGATATTTGTATTCTCCTGAAACAACAAGGCCATTCAGCTGTTCCCTTCTAATTTAAAGATGCTGTCTGTGTCTGCCCATCCTTCGGGTTCAGGAGTGGATTTGGAAGGTGAATAGCTAGCGTGTTCCAGCAAAGTACGAAGGAAAGAGGGTTATATAAATGGGATTGTGCTGTCCCATGAGGTTAGTAAATCCCCATCCTTTTCTCCTAATCCTTCAATCACCACAACTACCTCCATCTCCTCTACCTCCCAGGAGGGAATACATACACTTGAACTAACCTAATGCCTTTTCAATCACTTCTGATATGAAACCTACAGTTCTCCAGGCTCTTCATTCAGGCTTGTGTCAAATCTGCACTGAACAGTAACCACTAATCAATGTCAGTTTATTGACAGCTCCAGACCTAATTTCTCTGCAGCCACACTGAATCACATGACAAAGATTATAGTATTCCTAACTCAATGTAAATGTGATCATTATTTCGAAGATGAAAGAAAAAATGAAAAATGCAGAATCAATGTGTTTTAGACTGCAAGGAGCTCTTTTTATAACAACAGTAACAAAACCCTGTTTGTGAAGTAGAATCCTGAAATGTTAAAAGTGATAGAAACCTTAGAAAGCATCTGATCCAACCCTCTTTGTTTACAGTTGTGTAAACTGAGGCCAGAGAGAAAAGAGAGACTTGTCCGGGGCTGTGCAACTTCCTTCTCTATAACTAGCATTGCATCTTCCCAGCCTGCCCATCCCAGGATTTGTTTCTAAACAAATCCTAACATACACACCAGGAAGCTCTATTTAATACAATTCTCAAGTGGCAAGAAGGGAGGGCTATTAGAGTTGATTAGAAGATAACAAGATGGCCCAAGAGTTGACCCTCTGCTCCCTCTTGGAAAGATGCTCCAGCTCGGGAGACTGCAGGTGGAGGGGAGGTTGCCAGTTCAGAGAGTGTGGGGAGAACAGGACTGCAAGTCAGATGGCAAAGATTAGAGGTACATGATAAGGCTTCTCTATTAACTTAAGCGGTTGGACATGCTCAATCAGGCATCCCAGCTGTCTCAGTTATAGATTATCGGTGACATCAAGCACTTACATATGAAGCTGTCCTGGGCTCTCAGTGCCAATTGCTGGAAGATAACTGGAATTCCAAATGCTTAAAACCCAAACTTCTGGGGCTGTGAGATACTGGCAGAGGTTTGGAAGACTGCCATTCTTACACACACACACACACACACAGGCACACGCGCGCACACACACACACACACAGAGTAGCAATGGTAATTCATATTAGCTTTTGGAAACCAACCTCAGAGTAAAGATGCACAGGACCTCTATAAAGGCTTTCTCTTAATCTGTTATATTGAAACTTCTTCCAAGGTTAACCAACAAGGGAACAGTAGGATCAGAGGTTCTAGATGAGGCTAAATCAGTTACATTAGGGTATTGTAGAATAGTGGCCTCTGATCGTTGAGGGGCAACCCGAGCCTGCCTAGTCCTGGGATGCAATTTCAGATACAATACCACAGAGCTGCCAACCATGTTGCTACTTCTCAGAATGTCCTGATATTAATATTTTACTTGTTAAAATACAAGGCTAATTTTTTTTCATTGGCATTGTTCTCTTCAATAAGACAGATAGAAGTAGAAGGCATAGAATAACAGCAGAAACATCAGTTGAATATTATTGACCTCTTACCACCCAACAAACACTGTGCAAAGTGTCTTGCAGATACTATCTCATTTAACTTTCTCTACCACGTGACAGGTACTAAGAGTATCCTCACTTTACAGTTGAGAAAACTGAGATTAAGTGTTGACCCTAAATTCACCCGGGTTATGGGTAGCAGAGTGAGATAAAATGCCAAGTGAGTCTGTCTCCTGAGCTCTTGAGAGTCAAGCTGTTTTATTTTTGTATTTTTAAAATTAAGTTATAGTAAAATTGGCTTTTCTGGTGTAAAATTTTAGGAATTTTAACACAGGTATAAATTCTTGTAATCACAACAGTAAAAATACAGAACAGTTTTAACACCTTCAAAACTCCTTTTGTGAGAAAAACAAATACCGTATGCTTAACACATATATATGCAATTAAAAAAAATGGTTCTGAAGAACTTAGGGGCAAGACAGGAATAAAGACGCAGATGTAGAGAATGGACTTGAGGATACAAAGGGGGAAAGGGTAGGCTGGGAAGAAGTGAAAGAGTAGCATGGACATATATACACTACCAAATGTAAAATAGCTAGCTAGTGGGAAGCAGCCGCATGGCCCAGGGAGATCAGCTCGGTGCTTTGTGACCACCTACAGGGGTGGGATAGGGAGGCTGGGAGGGAGACACAAGAGGGAGGAGATATGGGGATATATGTATACGTATAGCTGATTCACTTTGTTATACAGCAGAAACTAACACAACATTGTAAAGCAATTATACCCCAATAAAGATGTTTAACATAAATAAATAAAAAACTCCTTTTGTAGTCAAGCTATCTGACTATAAAAGCTATTTTTTAGTCACACCTCAGGCCTAATCCTGACCCCTGGCAACCATTATTCTGTTCTCCTTCACTGTAGTTTTTTCTCTTCAAGACTGTAATGTAAATGGAACCTACGTAACCTTAGGAGACTGGTTTCTTTCACTAGGGCAACATACTGCCTTTGAGATTCATCCAAATTGTTGCATTCATCAATACTTTGTTTCTTTTACTGCTGCAGTGTATTCCACTGTGTGGATGTACTACAATTTGTTTATCCATTCACTCACTGAAGGGCTTGGGACTGTTTACAGTTTGGAGTAATTATGAAAAAAAGTTGCCATAAACATTCATGGACAGGTTTTTGTGTGAGCGTAGGTTTTAACTTCTGTAGAGTAAATACTCAGAAGAGGGACTGATGGGTCATATGGAAACTCCCAGGCTGTCTTCCAAAGTGGCTGATCATTTTTCATTCCCACAGGCGATATAGGAGAGTTCTCATTGCTCTGCACCCTCATCAGCATTTGATATTTTCAACATTTTAACTTTAGTCATTCTAATGGGTGTGTAATTCTATATCACACTGGAGTTTTAATTTCTATTTCCTCAATGACAAACAATGTTTCATATGTGTACTTACCACCTGTAAAATCTCTTTGGTAAAGTTTAACTCTTTTGCCCGTTATAAAAATGTTGTTTTTTCATTTGTTTTCTTTACTGTTGAGTTATGAGAGT
The DNA here is from genome assembly GCF_039906515.1 of Pseudorca crassidens. NCBI lineage: Eukaryota > Metazoa > Chordata > Mammalia > Artiodactyla > Delphinidae > Pseudorca > Pseudorca crassidens. Next base: position 131,324,649 of record NC_090298.1, on the reverse strand, counting down.
TTTTAACATAGTCTGAATACAAGTCTTTGGTCAGATAGTGTTTTGCAAATATTGATACTTTCCCCAATCCTCTTAACAGAGTGTGTCTTTGACAGAGCAAAACGTTTCAAATTTTGATAAAGTATGATTTATTAATTTTTTCCTTTTATGTATCGTACTTTTGGTGTCACAGCTAAAAACTCTTGGAGGAACTCTAGGTCCTGATGATTTTTTTCTGTTTTTTTTGTTTCTTTGTTTTGTTGTTTTGTTTTGTGTTTTGGCCATGCCATGCGGCTTGTGGGATCTTAATTCCCCAATCAGGGATTGAACCTGGGCCCTCACCAGTGCAAGCGTGGAGTCCTAACCACCGGACCACCAGGGAATTCTTTCTGTGTTTTTATGCAAACATTTTTTTTTGTTGTTTACACTTTATATTTAGATTGATGATGCATTTTGATTTAATTATTGTTTAAGGTATGAGGTTGAGGTTCATTTTTAGCACGTATGAAGGCCCAATTGTTCCAACAACATTTGTTGAAATGACTATCACTTTCCTCATTAAATTACTTTTGAAGCTTTGTAAAAAAAAACCTAACTGGCCAGGACATGCAGGGAATCGGTATGAGTGTTAATGGGTATGAGGTTTCTTTCTGGGTGATAAAAATCTTCAAAAGTCAGATTAGGATGATGGTAGCACTACTCTGTAAACATTCCAAAAACTATTGAGTTATACGCTTTAAATGAGTGGGTTTTATAGTATGTAAATTATATCACAATAGACCTGTTAATTAAATAAAATTAGCTATCCATAGTAGTGTGGGTCTACTTCAGAACTCCTTCAATCTCTATATATCCCTTCCCCAATACCACACTGTCTTGATTACTGAAGCTTTAGGAGGTCTTAAAGTCTGGTGGTATGATCCCCCTAACTTTGTCTTTTTCAAAATTGTTTCAGCTTTTCTAGTTCTTGGCCTTTCCATATAAATTTTAGAATTAGCTTGTCTCTTATTTATTAAAAAACAACAACACAACAAAACACCTGTTGGGATTTTCATTAGAATTGTATTCAACCTATAGATGAGATTGGAAAAAACTGACATCTTTATTACACTGGGTCCTTCAAAACATGAACATAGTATGTCTCCATTTATTAAGATCTTTCATTCACATTTTAGGGGGTAGTTTTCAGCAAAGAGATACTATACATGTTTTCGTATATTTATACATATGTATTTCATTTTTGAGTAGTATTGTAAATGGTATTACTGTAAATTTTTGATTTCCAATTGTACATTAGTGTACAGAGATACAATTGGCTTTTCTGAATTCACCTCACATTCTATGATCTCATTAAATTCACTTATTAGTTCTAAGAGTTGTTTTTATAAATTCCTTGGGATTTTCTACCTAGACAATCATGTTGTCCGCAAATAAGGACAGTTTTAGTTCTTTCACTTCCTTCTACTCTGACCTCTAAGATTTTCTTTTTATGTATTATTTTCTCCTTCAGGTAAACTCTCTGAAATCAATTCTGACACGAGAATTGATGAAAGATGAGGATGAGAGAAAATGTGAGTGTTCGACACAATTTTAATTGCACTAGTTTTATACCTTCTAGAGATATCTGAGACATCTTTAATGCCATCAACTGCTGGCTCAAAGCAATTCATTGCACATTTATTCAGTTCCTACTGTATACAGACATTCTAGGTATAGAGAACTAAAACATAAGATAAGAGCAAAGTCCTTCATTGGAAGTTTACAGTGTAGTAGGGGAACCAGAAAGGTATACAGATCATTCCACCACAATGTGATAAGTGTTAATGAAATAGGCAGACACATAAGAATAAATGAAAAGAATATTTACTTCAGCCTGACCTGACAGTAATGGGTGGGATGACCAGATTACCCTTGTTCAAGCTACCGCCATTTCCCACTTGAACAACATCAACGGCCTCCGAATTTACTTATCTCTAATCTTGCCTTCCCTGACTATCTATTTTTTGAAAAATCAGTTTCATTGACATATAATCACATACAGTATAATTCATCTATTTAAAGCACACAATTCAATGACTTTATTATACTCACAGAGTGATGCTCCACCACCACAGTCAATTTTAGCACATTTTCATTATGCCAGAAAGAAAATGCACTGCCTTTAACCATAACCCCCCAAACTCCTAACCCCTCAGCCCTAAGCAATCATTAATCTACCCTCTGTCTCTAAAGATTTGCCTATTTTGAAGACTCTATATACGTATAATCAAACAATATGCGATCCTTTGTGACTGGTTTCTTTCACAGAATGTGATCCAAGTTCATACCTCTTTAACTATGTGTCAGCACTACATTTATTTTTATTGTCAAATAATATTTACTTGTATACATATGTCACATTTTATGTATCCATTCATCAGATGATGGATATTTGGGTTGTTTCCACTTTTTGAGTATTAAGAAAAATAATGTATAAACATTCGTGTGGACATACGTTTTCATTTCTCATGGGCACATACTTAGAAGTGGGCTTGCTGAAACGTATGGTAATTTTACGCTTAACATTGGAGAAATCACCAAACCCTTTGCCAAAGTGACTACACCATTTTAGACTCATACCAGCAGTATATGAGGGTTCCAATTTCTCCACATCCTAGCCAGCACTTCTTGTTACCTAACTGTTTTTGTTATTATTATAACCATTCTAGATAGTGTGAAGCAATATCTCACTGTGGTTTGTGGTTGCCTTTCCCAGGTGGTTAATGATGATTCACCTGGATACTTGTTTCCATGACTGACTCCTGGCTACTTGCTGGCTACTTCCATGACTCCTGGCTACTTGCTGGCTACTTCCATGATTCCTGGCTACTGGCATTCACCTGGCTACTTGCTTCCATGATTCCTTTAGCTCCAGTTGAAGAACAAGAAGGAAAAGTACAACTCAGCATCCAGCAACCTGGTCCTCACATGTAGCACCTTTCAGGAAACCCCAAAGCTGATCTGACCTGCTTGCAGGCATGTCTTCTCATACTGGGAGGTGGGTAGAAATGAAAAGAAGTGTGGGATTGGGTGGCAGTAAGTATAAATAGCCTGGACTAGAAAGAGGGTGGGCTGGGCTCAAAAGCAGACAGAGGTTTTTTTTGGCATTTCTCCATCCCCTTTTCCATGCTCTCAAGCATCCAAGGGCTGACCTGGAGAAGCAGGTTTGGCCCCATGCCATGTGGGGCTCCGAAGAACAGAAGCAGGACTTTGCACAGACGAGCAAAACTTTCTCATAATCAAGAATAAACCCAAGCGAGGCAGCGAGCAACATTTTGCAGGGATTGTAGTACCCCGTGGCTACCTGGACCCAGGGCCTTTCTAGAAGTGAGATTCTATTATCCCTTCTATCTCTTGGATCTTTTTTTCTCAAGAAGCCACTGTTTTCATGACTTTCTTCATCTTCTTATAAGGGTTGGTCATTCACCAGGGTATCTCCTTCTTTTACATCCCACATCAAACATTCCCATCTGTATACATTTCTCTCAGGCTCTCATTACAGAACTTTCAAAATAATACAAGCCATGCTTAACGGCCACGCATGTTTTCTCTTTTTAGAAAACATTTGCATTTTAACAAGGTTTCCCAGCTCTGGAGAAGCACAAAACACTTTTCTTGACCTGGAGATGGAACCAGAGCATCAAGAAAAGGTTTGGAGAGCCAGAGGGGGGTTCAGCTACTTAATTTTGCTGCAGGCCAACACTGCACAGAGGTAGGGAATAAACAGGCTCCTAGCTGCTGACTAGAAAAAGACACAGATAATGAGAAAAATCTGAAGCTCTTTCTTATAGTCAAACTAAATATTTTCTGCCTAGCTAGTTTTCATGGGGTCTTACATTTTGCTTTGTATTTTCTGATACTGATCCCCAAAACCAGGCTTCATGCCAAATTAAGTAATAAAATATTACTAAATTTAAATGTGTGACAAATTTTACAATTATCCTTTGAGATAGTTACTGTTATTATTCCTATTATTCTTCCATCTTAAAGATAACTGAAGCTCAGCGAGGTTAAGTAACTTACCCCAAGTCCTTTGATCAATCAGAGGAAGAATTACAAACCAAGGGGTCTGTCCCCAGAGCTTCACCTACTAACCCATGCTGCGGTAAGCAGAATTCTAGGATGGCTCCCAAGATTCTCAGCCCCTGGTGTTCACACCTATTCTCCCAGTTATCGAATCAAACATGAATCTAGGTACTGTTATAAAGGCATTTGTCTGGTGTAATTAAGTTCCCAAATCAGTTGACCGTGTGCTAGGGAGATTCTCCACGTGAGCCTGAACTAATCAATGAGTCCCTTAAGAGCAAAGAGCTTTATTCTCCAGCTGGTAACAGAAGAGGAAACTCTTGCACTCTGGCTCATCTGGAAGAGAGCAAACATCCAGGTTGTGAACTGCCTGTGGGACCACATGGAAAAGACCTGTGGGCAGCCTCTAGGAGCAAAGAGTGGCTCCTGGCTCACAACCAGCAAGAAAGCAGGGACCTCAGCCCTACAATCACAGCAACTGAATTCTGCCAACAACCTGAGCGAGCTTGAAAGAAAAGCCTATGCTCCAGATGAGAATTCATCTCATCTCACTGCCCGCCCTTTCCAGTCTTGTGTCCTAGAGCAGAGAATCCAGCTAAACTAACCTCAGACTTCTGACCTGCAGAAACTGGGAGATAACACATGATCTTGTTGTGAGAGAATAAATATGTGGTAACTTGCTGTGCAGCCAGAGAACGAATTCAGTGTTCATTGTAGAGATGAAGGACATTCTAAAGAATTCAATAGAAGAAAATAAATATCACCCAATGTCTTACCACTCAGAGGAAATCATGCTGACATTTTTGGCAGATTTGTTTCTAGTATTTGCAAATAAGTGTTCAAAACTAGTAACACACTGTTACTAAATATTGTTATTTTGTTCATTTAGCATTCTGACAAGAGTATTTTCCATGTCACCGAATAGTCTTTAAAAATTTAACTTTGAACAATCGCTATATACTATGCATACATGAAAAATGTATCTAACCACGCCCTTTGGGAGGCATTTAGATTGTTTTCATGGTGTTTTTATAATAAACCTCAGTTTGATCATTATTCGTTACATAAATCTTTGAGTTACATAAATCTTTTATCTTTAGGATAGATTCCCTAGAAGTGCTATTGATGAATCAAAAAGCTTTTGGAATCTTTTAGTGTCTTGACACAGATTGTCAATTGGCTTTCAGAAGTGTTGCAGAAATACTGTGTCCTATCAGCAGTGTGGGAAACTGTTCACCTCACCATGCTTCCACGCCATGGCATATTATTGCTTTCAAGGAATCCTGGTAAATCTCGTAGGCAAAATGTGGCAGTTCATTATCTCTCTTCATTTATGCATACATTTGTTAGCCACTTGTGCATTTAATGAATTATTTATTCATGTTCTCCACTCAGTACTTATTTAGCAGATTGGTAAGACTTCTTCATATGGTTAGGATGTTGACCAAATATTTCTTGCAAATATTTTCCTCCGACTGTCATTTTCATTTTGATTTAGATTATCATCTACAGTATTTCGTTCACCTGTATTACAAAGCATCATCTCTTACTTCTGTGAATATTTCCATTGCTTTTAGAGAAAACTGCTTGCTCACCACAGTATTAAATAGTGGCATGCATTTTCTTTTATATTTAAACTGTTTTCCTTTTTATTTTTCCTGTAACTGTAGTCCATCCAGTGTGAGGTAAGGCTTCTCATCTGGCAGTGAGGCACCTGTCTAATGACAGGATGGAGGATGACCGTCATGAGGGCATGAACTTCACCTTCCTCGGGTTTCCTCCATGGTCCCAGCACAGACATACACACACCTAATGCATGGTGAGTATAAATGTCTCTTGCTTTGAAGTCAATTGGACAGATTCGAATTGAATCTCAGAAGCACCAATGAGTCATGGACAGATGATCCCAGGATCCTAATACTGATAAACATACTTGGGTCTAATCTTGTGTCCACAGTAAGCTCACTGGATAGCAATGGAAGGAAACAGCTTTAATAAAAGCATTTATTTCAGCTCTCCCAACTCAGTGGCAGATGCTTCTGGTTCCAGACCTCTTCCCTCCTGCCAAATTTGTCAAATGAAGCTGCAGGCGTGAGGGTCTGTTGCCATTTCAGGATCAAAAGGCACACTTCCACCTGCTGTCATATGTCTGATCCTAAATAGGTATGAGGTGATTGGATGTGACAGACATCCCATGTAACGCAGAAATCATTTCCAATCACCTGAGAACTATCCCCTCCCCTTTGCCTCATGTTCAAGCCAGATGGAATCTAGAGCTTAACTGAGCAGAATCTCTGCTGTAATGTCTTTTTTCAGGTCACATGTATTTCTACCAAATGTATGTAGATTGCTAATGACATCGCACAAGGAAATGATTTTAAAATGAGAAAAAGATTGAAAACTTATTGGCCAGTGACCCCTTGGTAGTTCTTTTATAATTTATTGGCCTAATTCAGACCGTGTAACTTTCTGAAAGCCATTGTTCTCAGATCATATCAGTTGAAGCTGGACCTACTGTGGGAGAGAGGCTGTATACAGAATACACACAGTTTTAGGTAAAATACATCATCTCTGCATGGTAGAAAATAATTGAGTTGCACCCTGTCCCTTGATGAGGTAATTCATACTCCTATTTTCAATTATCTCACAAATGTTCACGGTGCTTCCTCCGTGAAAGTGCTATCTTAAGTCAATATTTTGGTTATGGTCCCCAAACCCAGTGGTGTTAAACAACCATTTTATTATGTTCACGAATTCTGTGGGATGGGAATTCAGGCATGGCACAGGGAAGCCTCTCTCTGCTTTGTGATGCCTGGGAATTCAGCTGAGAAGACTGAAACAGCTGGGGGTGACTCAAATAGTGGGGCCAATAGAAGTCGTCTGGAGGCTTCCTCACTCACATGCTTCGCACCCGGACTGGAGTGACATCAAGGGCTAAGGCTCACTGGGCATCTCACTACATGTAAATAGAGCCTCAGGACTCTTTTGTGGTCTCTCAATGTGGCATCTCCAGCACGGCAGCCCCAAGCAAACTGTACTCCTTACACGGTAGCTCAGAGCTCCAGCAGCAAATGTTCCAGTGAACAAGGGAGAAGCTGCCTGGCCAATTATGACCCAGGCTCAAAAGTCACATAGCATTACTTCTACCACATTCTATAGGTCAAAACTCAACCAGATTCAGTGGGTGGGGACCTAGATCCCATCTCTTATGGGAGGCATGTCAAGGAGTTTGTGGATGTGTTTAAAAGCTGCTACAGAAGCAGCCCTTGGGCCAAGGATTCAAGTGCAAATACATAGTTCACTTAGACAGTGGTTGCAGGAAGCACCCATAGAGGATTGAAGAAGTGACAGGAAGCGAAAAAGTCCGTTCAGAGCGACTTAACCAGCAGTTTAGGGCTGTGGACAACTAGGGTTCAATCTCAAAGACCACTGTGTGATGCAGAGTCCAGTATGCCTCATTGCTTCCCAACTGAAAGGCAAGGCTGCAGACCTATTTGTCTACCAACTTCTCACGGTCACTGGTTGAGCGTTACTTGCAGGGAAGGTGGTGGTAACTCCTGGACACTTTCAGAGGGTTTCCACTGCCAGAGAAAGTCCTCAGGAAGAGGCAGAGGCTTGAAAGGGGAAGTTGTAAGGTTGGCATGTCCAGTAACCTTGAGAGCTGAGTAGATATGTTGGATGATGAGCAGGGTCTGTCAGGAACTGGCATCATACCTTAATTCTAGTGCTACTCATCTAGACATGGAATTCAGATGGATTGATTTAACTCCTCTCCTAAACTGGTGACTTCCTTGAGGACAGGACCTGTATCTTTTTCATCTTTTTATCATTAGCACCTAGACTAAAACCTTGCACATAGGAGACCCCCCCCATTATGAATGACAAAATAAAATAAAGAATATATCTATATCCTTAGGTCAAACCCCTTTCCCAGGAAATTCCCCAGAATTTGTTGCTATCTAATTCTTTCCTACCTTGGCCACCTCTACGTTTGTGTACATATAGTCTACCTCTGTCTTTTTCATACCATGCTATAAGACCTTAAGCCTGCTTCACTTCCTGTATTCACTCTCCCAGTAAATGACTCCATCATCCACTCAGTTCCCCAGGTAGAAACTCTTGATTCACCTCTCACCTCTTTTTCCCCCAAAACCTCCTATATGCATGCTTTTGTTACATCTATCATTGGAAGGTTACTTCATTCCCCCTTTTGCTGTTTCTCTCTGTTACGGCTCCAAGATCAAACGTTCATCATCTCTTTCTAGACCATTGCTGCAACTACCTGATTTGTCTTATTGCTTCAAGTGTCTCCTGAAAATCCAGTGTATTAAGACTTCAACTCTTCATTTAAACCCTTCCGTTGTTCCAATATCAGGTGAAAATAAATTCTCTTAGCTTTCAGTTCTCAGCCAATACGAAAGAAAGAACTAGGTTTTCAAATTTATCCCCCCACCCCGTCTATACAACCCATTTGTTGATCTAAATATTTCACAAAGCCTCAAAACCCCCAAACTCACCCTCTATGTTTGGGTCTTCTTATGCTGTTCTCTCTTCCCAGAATACCCTTCTATGTTAGCCTCCATCTGACAAAGTTTCAACTGTCCTTCAGGGTCCAGTAGATGCCACTCTCTCTATTAGAACAACTACCACTACTAACTCTAATTAACTAACCACCCTATAGCCCTGGTTAAAACTACCATATTTCCTCAATTCTAAGATGTCATGAACTATTTAATGCCTCACTGATTTATTACCATATTTTGATACAACTGAAAGAAACTAAATGGCTCATGTATGTGAAATGTTTAAAAAATGCTGGAAATGTTGGAAATTGTAGGGGTTCAGAGCATGTCATCCTAAAACATGCCACCTTGGCATACGGATCATTTTGAGTTAAAGGCACTTGAGGAACAACAGATATAACATGGACATTCTGACTTTCCCTTTTCTTCCTAAAAGCAGGAAATAAAACTCCCATGTGAAAGGTGCCCTCCCTGTACCAGGAGGAAGGAAGACATTCGTGTCCCTGGAGACTAGGAGTGGAAGCCAGGAGAAATCTGCACATAAACACCTGGTTAACCCTTATCTTCCGAGGTATCAATACTTTTCCACGATTAACTGCTCTAGCCCAAACTTCTTCGTTTTGTCACGTTTCCACAATTTATTACTCTTTGTCCAAACTGGTATATAAGCTTTGCGCCCTACCTTCTTTGTTGGATCGTCATTTTTTTCTGATGAAAACCCCACGTACACGTAAAAATTATGAAATATAATTTGTATGCTTTTCTGTTGTCTTATGTCAGTCCCAACTGGAGACCCTAAGAGGGTAGAGGAGAAATCTTACCTCCCTTACAAAATATAGTATTTGCTTCCTCTTCTGTGTTCCCTGAATACTTTTATGGCCAGGCATACATCTCACTGGAGGTCCTCTGACTGCCTTGAGAAGGTCAGACTTCTTCATGAAATTTCTTGAAACATCTCTCTATATTGTCACTGTCATAGAATGTTCTGGGTTAATTGCAAACAAATACCAAGCCACATTCCTCAATTTACTGAGGACCAAGAAGTATACTGGGTAAGAACATGAAACTACAGTACAACTGGGATTCCGATCAGCTTCATGGATAGGAATTTTCTGGAAGAGGCCAGCCTGAGACAAGGGACAGTGGAGACCCTGAGAGAAAAGAACCCTAAGGAAATATTAGAAGAGTGACTGTTTTATATTCTTTGATGATATGGTCAGTCAGATGCTGCCACAAGGCGAGACTAAGGAGAGGCTCAGGAAAAAAACCAAGGTTTATTATACTTATGAGCCCTAAAGACATGAGGCACGGTACCCCACACAGGGCCACATGGGAACGACACCAGAGTGGTCAGGAGGCAAAAGATGGGAGTAGGGAGAATACTTAGGCTAAAGACTTTATTGGGGTTTCCTTGGGAAAGACACGGCAGGGCAGGGAAAACATTTTAGGATTGGCTAGTTTGAATAATTTTAGCTGGCTTTAGGCTATAGGATTGGTCCCCAGTTGCCTGGTACCTAGTCCTAGGATGATTAAGACAGAGGAATATTACCTCCTGAGGGATATGGGCCAGAAAGAGGAGGGATGGCTCTGGACTGGTTAATATGTATATCAAAGGCATAATCCTGGCTAAACCCTTTCCTACCTCTAAGAATTGGCTAGCCCAGAGAGGGGCAGTCTCTCCCCAGCTAGAAATGTATTTTAAGATGTCAAAACATCATAATAAACAGAAAATATAAAATATACAATACAGTGATCCAGACTGAGCAGCAGGTCTTCCACCTTAGCATCTGGCTCTCCCCAACCCATCCTTTGTTCCACTACTCACATTTGCCCTCTTATAGGGCAAGAACTAAAGTACAAAGGAAAAAACTAGGTCACTAGCAATTCAACAACTATGCCGTGGGAACTCCCTCTGAATGTGTGGTCATAATAGGGATAAAACCTTTCCTATTGGCTAAAGGAGGACAAGAGTAGGTGCAGTCAATGGGTCTGGGAAAATTAGATTATTCCAAGGCAGTGGTAGCCTTGGGGGGTCAATGATACAATAGAAGTTGACAGCAGTGTGGACAGTGGAAAGACAGAAATCTAGTCAGCTGAATAAATAATAACAATCAATGGGAAAAATGGATGTCAAAAGTACAGCACACTAGAGAACAGGGTACACCTATAAATGTGACACATGTATTCAGGTATACAGATAAGCCCATGAATATACTGCTTAGGAACAAATAATAAATATGTGAACAGTCACTATACGTACCACCTCATCCCCACTCCTCTCTTTTCAAAGGAAAAACACTGTTACCTACTGGGTCAAAATCTGAGTCCCCATTCTTGGGGAATCCCTGGACAATGAGAAAAAAACATAATCCAGAGAGGTTTGAGGGGAGGAGGAAAAGGGAAGAGAAAAGAGGAAAGAGGAGGGAAGAAGAATAAAGAAAAGCTTTTCAGGCAGGATGTTGTTGGAAATTTGGGGACACTGGAAGTTGAAAATATGACAAATAAAAGAATACGGTTAGGCAGTGCTTGCCAGCCGTGTGGAGAACTGAGAGAGGCATCAAAGAAAAGGCTGCAAATACGTTTCCTGTGATTTTAAGAATACACATACCCGATAGTACTTTTTATATTTGTATATTTTATTTCAGATATTGTATTATTTTAGTTTTTAAATTTCCATTTGTTTCTTTTCATTTTTTTTTTTTTCTGATCGTGCCACACGGTATGCAGGATATTAGTTTCCCGACCAGGGATTGAACCTGTGTCCCCAGCAGTGGAAGTGCGGAGTCTTAACCACTGGACGGCCAGGGAAGTCCCTTGTCTCTTTCTTATATTGTCTATTTATCTGCTGAGGTTTTCTCTCTTTATTCATGAATATATTTTCCTATACCTTATTAATAATAGTTATAAGAGCTACTTTAAAATCCTTGTGTACTAATTCTGACATATGAGACATCTTGGGGTTGGTCTCTGTTGATTGCTTTTATCTTGAGAATGGGTCACATATTTCTATTCTCTGTATGTCAAGTAATTTTGGATTATATTCTGGACATTGTAATGGTATGCTGTGGAGATTGAATTCTCTTACATTCCTCCAAAAACTGTTGACATTTTTGGTTTGTTTGTTTTAGGAGACAATTAATTAACTCGGTTGGAATCCAACTTCAAACTTTGCCTGTTGAGCAGCAGCTCAGATTAGTTTAGTTCTTCTACTCCTTAGCCGAGTAGTTTGCAGTCCAACAGTAGTTTGCAGCTCTGTGTGGTACACGGATCAGCCAGAGATTTGGAAGAGTGTAAACACAGAAATTAGGTCACCCTGTCTCTGATTCTCTCCATTCCAGGGTCCCTTCCTCGCTGCCTAATGCTTATGGTTGCTCTGAACTCTGTCCTCTGGTTCTTCAGGCAAGAAAGGCTATAGGTTTTCTGTCAAAGGTTTAGATACCATATGGTGCCAACTTTGCAAGCCATATTCATATTAACAGGAAGCTTATCCTATGCTAGTCCCTTTTTCCAAGTTTCTATCACTCTCTGGAATCTGTCTGCTTTTGTTCATCCTTAGATCCTTCAAGTAGTTGTTTTTTATATTGATATTTTGTCCAGAGTTTATAGTTATCTACAGCAGAATTGATCTATAAGGAGCATACTTTACCATACTTGAACTTAACTGCTTTTGATTATTAGATTTTGTTTTTTTGCGTATGAACCACACTTAGACTAGTCTTCATGGACTGGATTTTTTGGGGTTTTCTTCTATTAAGTATCCAGACACAGCCTTCAATTTACTGTAGGTAAGCATTTTTTTTTTAAACAAACTATTGCTTTACTTTTTTTTTTTATTAGTTATCTATTTTATACATATTAGTATATATATGTCAGTCCCAATCTCCCAATTCATCCCACCCTCCCACCCCCACTTTCCCCCCTTGGTGTCCCTACATTTGTTCTCTACATCCGTGTCTCTATTTCTGCCTTGCAAACCAGTTCATCTGTACCATTTTTTTAGATTCCACATACATGCATTAATATACAATATTTGTTTTTCTCCTTCTGACTTACTTCACTCTGTATGACAGTCTCTAGGTCCATCCACGTCTCTACAAATAACCTAATTTTGTTCTTTTTTATGGCTGAGTAATATTCCATTGTATATATGTACCACATCTTCTTTACCCATTCATCTACTGATGGACATTTAGGTTGCTTCCATGTCCTGGCTATCACAAATAGTGCTGCAATGAACATTGGGGTGCATGTGTCTTTTTGAATTGTGGTGTAGGTGATAATTTAAACCCAGATTACAAATGAAGCTCACAAATGTCTCTTAAAATAGCTTTTCTAATTATAACAGAAATATAACATAATCCCAATTAATGAATTTATTGATGGAATTTATTAAAAAGAAATAGATATAATATTATTAGAGCACCAAGTGTCAGACACCGTACTAGACCCGTACTAGACCTGTAGCAAGGCATTTTTTTATGCCATTATGCTATGAACATTTTGTCATTACAGTCAAACCCTGCAGCCTACCTCTACAGTTAATGTTTCCTAATAGAATGACTCCTGATTTTTTAATACTACTCAAATTCATAGCACTTATATATTTCTCAATGCAACGGTTTTCATTACTCTTTATATATGAAAAAATTATTTTTAAGTCTTAAACACTCAATACAACATTTTTAACAAAACAATGTGTGGAGACAACCTTCCAATTACATTCCAATCTCAAAGAACGGAACATCAGAATCGCATTTTTTAAGATTTTGCTAATTATTATCAAAGGGAATATTGTTAGTGCAAACAGGCCTTAGAATTACATTCCAATCACAAAGAACGGAACATCAGAATCGCATTTTTTAAGAGTATGCTAATTATTATCAAAGGGAATATTGTTAGTGCAAAGAGGCCTTAGAATATCATGCTCTCTACACAAACCGACTGTTTGCTGACAATCATATTGATAATTTGGTTATCAGGAAGCAATGTTTTAAGTATTTTACATCCTAAATGATAACTTGTTACATGTGTATATGTTTAAATTGTGTTTTAGGAAATTAGTTGGGGATTCGGGGTTGATGAATAATGCATTATAATTTTTCCCATTTAAAATAATAGGAAATATGGTGGTGTGCTGAATTGGGGGATTGGGATTGACATACATACACTAATATGTATAAAATGGATAGCTAATAAGACCTGCTGTGTAAAAAAATAAATAAAATAAAAGTCAAAAAAAAAAATGTAAGTCTTCCAGCCCAGGAACCTGGGATGTCTTCTTTAATTTCTTTCAATGATATCTGCACTTTTTAGTGTACAAGTTTTATACTTATTTTGCTAAATTTATTCCTGATCATTTTATTCTTTTTGGTGCTATTGTAAATAAGAGTTTTTTCTTTTAAAAAAAATAAATAGTGATAGGAAATATGCTTCTTGGTTAGTGTTTTCGTGTAGAATATCTGATTTTTCAAGAATAGGTTACTGAGCTGATGTTAAGCACAGATGCCTGTAATTATATTTTTCTATGGATATGCAGGCTTACTAAACATTACAGAAAAACATTTTCCATTTTCCAAATGTATTTTATAAAACTTGTGCAAGATGTTAACAGGTATCCCCAGACATCGCCCCACTATTCTTGAAGAAGCCCTAAACTAAGGTATTAATACAATTGCAAATATTTCTGACAAACAGACTAAGCATTCTGTTTAATAACACAGACTAGTTTTTTGAATAAGCTGATGTCAAGGCTAAAAACTTGAGGATATACGTATATATATGTATGTGTGTATATATATAGACACACACCAAGTTGAGTAATATATGACACATACATCCTTGTGCATATATAACTATATCGACATGCATCTATACCATATATGGGCTGCATTTAGCTTGCAGATAAGTTTTGCAAGGCCTGCAGAGTGTTTTTTGTTTTTGTTTTTTTGTTTTTGTTTTTGTTTTTTTGCGGTACGCGGGCCTCTTACTGCTGTGGCCTCTCCCGTTGCGGAGCACAGGCTCCGGACACGCAGGCTCAGCGGCCCTGGCTCACGGGCCCAGCCACTCCGCTGCATGTGGGATTTTCCCGGACCGGGGCACGAACCCGTGTCCCCTGCATCAGCAGGCGGACTCTCAACCACTGCGCCACCAGGGAAGCCCTGCAGAGTGTTTTTAAAATGTCCTTCCAGTCTCCTCTGTCCCAAACTGGCTGACTACATTTATGCCATCTGTCTGGACCATGTAGGTGTTTGAGTTTGGAACTTGAGATGTAGGATTTGGAAGCGGAAGTATGGGGCTGAGAGCACTACCTCAGCTCGCAGGGTGGCTAGAACTTTGGTTTCTCTTCTGGCCCTGAATAATCAGTTGTATTTTCCTGCTAATGTTTCAGAGGCTTCCCTCCCCCAGGCATTTCCTACCTATTACAAGGACGTTCTTCTCTTTTACTGTTTGTAAGCATTTTCCAAAACAGAATGAATATAAAATAAAAAGATTAAGTTGTGTATTCACATTGTAAGGGAACAGGATTTTTCAAAACCATCTATAACTAAAAAAGCAACTAGTTCTTTTTTGCCTTCCCAACCTTTCCTGACCCTGTCAAATGTAAATGAACTCCCATAAAGCCTCCTGTTAAAAATATAAAAAAGAGGAAAAGGTAGGCTTCTCTCAGGGTATCAACTGAAGTACAAGATAATTGATTTTACTAACACCTTTCCCGGAGACTGTTGATGACACACTTGAAAGGGTATTCCTGGGACATTTGCCCCAAGATGACTCCCTCCACTGACCAGGTGTTGACGGCCACGTAGCCTCTAATAGAAAGAAAGAAGGAACCACACGTACCTTCCTTGGAGGATTTGGACACAGGCCATAGCAAGAACAATATTTGTACAGAAACCCTTGGAACAGTAACATTTACAATCATAAATTGCAGGATTGGGGGGCAGACTGGTTAGAGGGCTAGATTTTAGTAATACTGTGAGGTACCCAATTTATTCCTGAAGTTAGTGCTGGAATAAGTTGAATCTGAAGGTAGAGTAATTTGCATTCATTATGATAATGCACATCTAAGTACAGTTAAGTGTTTTCATCCATTATCTCATTTAAATGACCTGCTCAGTCTCCTAATTGCCAGAGTCTTTCCAATCTAAAAACGCCTACAAATATTTATGCACATAGATGTTCCTCCCTCTACTCTTTATAAAAGAAAATAATTGAAAACAACTTAATTATTCAACTTTAGGAAAATGGGTGTTATGATATATACATATAATGTAGTAAAGTTATGACAATGATGTTTTCAAGATATTTTGGGGTGTTTTTTAAGGACAATGTAAAGTTCTTATGAAATGGTAATTATAACAATATAAAAATGCATTAAAAATGTAATAAAACCTACCAAAGTGCAGAACCCTATAAGCAAGAAGGAGTTTGGATTTTATTCTAGGTATGAGTAGAAACCATTGAAGTGTTTTTAGCAGCAGAGGGACATGCCTGGATTTGCATTTTAAAACAATTACCCTGTTTTCTCTATAGTTGTTTGTTCCTTCCAAATTTTCTACAATAAAGATGTAATATCTTTTAAATTTTAAAAGTAAAAAACAAAACAGGATCAAAAATAAACTTCTGGTCCTTGCTTTGCAATCTGTTTGCCATATCCCTAAAATAAGCCTAAACCAGGGAACAAACATGAAGGTCCAACTTCAGGACTTCAAATGAAGGCACTGCAGGGAGGCTTCAACACCCCCTGGCTTGTGCCTTGCCACTCAGAGGGTAGAGTTAATTTTATGGTGCAGACAAATGAGCCCATGACAATATCTCTTGCATGCTTGAAAGTTGCAGCTCAGGAAGATGGTAAATAAACTCCTATCTATGGAAGTGCTGCTCTAATGAGAAGATGGAAAGAGACAGCTGAACTCCATCAATTTGGTTTCCTTTTCTGGAGCAACTGATGCCACGTAGTGACCCCTGTCCCTCTGGGAGACAAAGTCCCAGTGTCTGCCACATCTATTCAAAGCTGAAAGCTCTGAGACATGATGTATGGTGAGAAACCCTTGGCAACTCCCCCAGGACCATCCAATTCCATATACAGAGTAGGTGAGGGTTGCTTGTGTGGTGGAATTTGGGTATGGGGAATGTCACACGCCCCTGAGTCCCCTTGATCTTCCTGCCACTATTGCTCACTCTGTCCTAATGAAGTCGGTTGCGTTCTTCTGTATGACTGCTTCCAAAATGTGAATACACTCAGATTAGAGTTAGCTGGTACTGGGTCCGAGATAACAGCTGTTAGGTGGGGGCAGTTTTAAAAATGATACATTATCAAAAGAGGGCAAGCCTAAGTCAGAATCTTTCAGGACACAGGGGCTAGTGGGAAGAGACAGTAAAGCTGCAAGTAATCATTGACATTTGACAACATTGGGTCCAGTGGTAAGAAGTACAGGGGAAAAGCTCAGAACTTGCTGCTGGCTTTCTTTCCTGCTCACTCTATGACCTTGGGCAAGATATGCAGCCTCTCACTAACCCTAGTTTCTACTTGTACAAAATTAGAATGATAATAACCACCTCCTAAGATTGGTGTGATGAGTGGAAGGTACAATCTTTAAAATATCTCAGGCTGTGCATGATACATAAGAGGCTAGGGGCTCTACACAATGCAGTCCAAAAACCATAAATGCAGTCCTGTTTTCTCTTTTTACAATAAGAACACGGAGGGCTGGGGTCCTTGTTCACTCAATGGAACTCCCACAATTTCATCACTGCTATTATAGCCTTAAAAAAGGAAATGCTTTTTCCAAATGACTCCTAAATTCTTCAGACCCTGAATAATGACAAGAACACAATTATGTTCCCTAGAATTATGAAGACAGGGAAGCAAATTCATAAATTTTGTAAGTGTTTTCAACAAAAGCTGAAGAGGGAGATAATATTTATACCCTCAATCAAGAAGGTAAATAACTAGAACACTATTCATAGAGTCCTTTAGTTAAGTGAGATTTTACTGTACTTAATAGTTAAATACAGTGGATTGTCAATGCCTAAGACTCCATAAACTTTCTATACTAAATTGATCTTTTTTCCTTATTTGGGAAGAGGGAAAGAAGAAAGGGTTACCTCGGGCATAGAAGGGTGAGCCTACAAAATTCCTTAGCTTCTAACATACATAATATATTTCTAAATGATATATGACCCTTCCCTTGTTTTCTCCTTCTGGGTTTGCTAATTATGACTTTTTCAAATCTTTTCAATAAAATGCAGTGGGTTTTTTTTTTTTTTTTTTTTTTTTTTTTTTTTTTTTGCGATACGCGGGCCTCTCACTGTTGTGGCCCCTCTCGTTGTGGAGCACAGGCTCCGGACGCGCAGGCTCAGCGGCCATGGCTCACGGGCCCAGCTGCTCCGCGGCATGTGAGATCTTCCCGGACCGGGGCACGAACCCGCGTCCCCTGCATCGGCAGGTGGACTCTCAACCACTACGCCACCAGGGAAGCCCTAAAATGCAGTTTTTGATACCACATCCATATCCACTAACCACACATACGTGTATACATACATACATGCATGCATGCATGCCCTATTCACTAGAGCACAAAATGCTCAATCAATATTTTAGCTGTGTTTCTGAAGTAAGGATGGAGAGATTACACTAAAAGCTTAAATTTAAAGAAGTACAAAACTGCATTGGTAGTGGAATCTGGAAGAAACATGATTAAGATACTTATTTCAAGCAACACTTATTTCTCAGCTGGAAACGACATTTCAATGAAGGCTGGTTTTGGATTTTCTTTCTATGGCTAGGTTCCTGTCTTCCACACAGCCAGTGTTCTAGATCTACTGAAAAGGAAGACCCCAATATCTCTGCAAGTCCTCATGGCTGAAGCAGTAATTCCAGAGTGGAGAGAAAGCATGAGAGAGAACACCTATTTGGGAATCCCATGTCTGCTGACTTGTCAGATGTCCTGAATTTCATGTTTGCTGACTACAAAATGGAAGCTTAGAAAAAGAAGCAGGCTTGTGTGACTGTTTCTCCATACTGTACCAACCATCTGTTACCATCAGAGAAGTTCTGATTAAGGAGGGAAGCCAAAGAAAACTCCCTAGGTGTGCCTCTGGAGAGTCTACTGACCAGCCCACCTTATGGCACTGCTGGCTTGTGTCCTCATGGTTCAATAATCCTTTCTGATTTGCATCAGCCCATTCCACTGAATTGAGGTACACTCCAGAGCTATATGGATGACAGATGGGACTCATTTTCCTCGAGTGTCAAGTTTACTTGGATTTGAAAGGAGGAGGATGAGAAAGGAGGTGGAGAAAAAAAAATCTGTTTTATATTAAATGAAACAGTATGTGATTGAGTAAAACGAAAAATCACATGAATTTTTAACATAAAAATATGTCACTACATTTTCACTCTTCTCTGCCGTAGGGAAATTGAGTGAAGGTAGGAATTCAGGAACAAATGGTACCATGAGGCAATGTAGAGGAAGGAGAAAGAGAACAGGGTTGGGAGTAAAGTATAAGTCAATGCTAGTCCTGGATTGGAAGCTCCCTTGCTGTGTGATCTGGGACAAGTGCCTTTCCTTTACTGGGGGGGAATATATCACATTCCCATAAAGCTATAATAATAAGACAACATAGCATTTGGTATAAAGACAGACATATAGATTAATGGAATAGAATAGATTTTTCAGAAATAGGCTCATATTTACATGGTCAATCAATTTGCAACAAAATTACTAAGGAATTCAGTGGGGAAGAGATAGGCTTTTCAACAAATGGTGTTGGAACTACTGAGCATGTAAAATAATGAAACCTAACCCTGAGCTCATGCCATATGCAAGAAATTAACTTGAAATGGATGAGATTTAAATGCAAAAGTTAAAGCTGTAACATTTCTAAAAGAAAAAAGAAAATACAAGCAGCCTTGGGTTAGGCAAACTTTTTTAATCGGTATCAAGAACCACAAAGAGATCAGACACAAAAACAATGATAAACTGGACATCGTCAAAATTAAAAAAAATTCCTCTTTAAAAGATACTGTTAAGAAATTGGGGGCTTCCCTGGTGGCGCAGTGGTTGAGAGTCCTCCTGCCGATGCAGGGGACACAGGTTCGTGCCCCGGTCCGGGAAGATCCCACATGCCGCGGAGCGGCCGGGCCCATGAGCCATGGCCGCTGAGCCTGAGCGTCCGGAGCCTGTGCTCTACAACGGGAGAGGCCACAACAGTGAGAGGCCCGTGTACCGCGCAAAAAAAAAAAAAAAAAAAAGAAATTGGAAAGGCATGCCATAGACTGGGAAAAAATAATTTCAAAACCAACATCTCATAAAGGACCTATTTCCAGAATAGATAAAAATACTTTCATAACTCAGAAAGAAAACAAAACTAGACAGCTTTTTAAAAAAAAAAATAGGCAAAAGATTCAAACAGACATCTTACCCAAGAAGATACACAGATGGCAAATAAGACTGTGTAATATGCTTAACATCAATAGTCATTAGGGAAAAGCAAATTAAAGTAACAAGCTACTACTACATACCCTCTTAGAATGGCTACAGTTGAAAAGACTGCTCATACCAGTGTTAGTGAGGATGTAGAACAGCTGGAATACTCATAACCTTCTAAAGAGAATGCATAAATGGTATAGCCGCTGGAACACAGTTTGGCCATATTTAAATAAAGGTAAACATACTTATCATATAACCCAGTAATCCTACTCCAAATTAACCCACAAGAAATGAAAAAGGTATACTTACACAAAAATTTGTATGTTTATATTTAGCACGTTTATGGTCAAAAATTGGAAACAATCTCAATGTCCTTCAAGTGCTGAAGGGTTAGACAAGTTGATGCATATATGTATGCTACTAATCAGCGATAAAAAGGAACAAACTGGGCTTCCCTGGTGGCGCACTGGTTGAGAGTCCACCTGCCGATGCAGGGGACACGGGTTCATGCCCCGGTCCGGGAAGATCCCACATGCCGCGGAGCGGCCGGGCCCGTGAGCCATGGCCGCTGGGCCTGCGCGTCCGGAGCCTGTGCTCCACAACGGGAGAGGCCACAACAGTGAGAGGCCCGCGTACCACATAAAAAAAAAAAAAAAAAGGAACAAACTACTAATCCACACCACAGCATGAGTGAAACTCAAACACATTTTGCTAAGTGAAAGAGACTGGACATAAAAGACAATATACTGTATCATTCCATCTACATGGACTCCTACAAAAGGCAAAACGATAGGGATAGGAAACTAAAGTGATAGAAGTCTGTGGTTGCCAAGAGCAAGAGACTGAGAAAGGAAATTAACTGCAAAAGCTACTTTTGAGAGTGAAAGAAATACTGTATCCCATACCTTGATTGTGTTGATAGTTATGGCACTATGAAGATTTGTTGAAACTCATCAAACCATACATTTAAAATTGGTCAATTTTACTGTAATTAAACTACATCTTAATAAAGCTGAGTTTTTAAAAAGGAGTTGGATTGTAGAACTTCTAATGGCCTTTCCATCCATAAAGTATGGTTCTTAGGGAACACGAATCTTTTATAATGGGCCTGACCTTTTGCCCTAGAGGAAGACATCATCTTTATTGTACTGGATGGAAAATGAACCTGTCTTCTGCTCCTGAGAGGAAGGCAGTTTCCACCTTTCAAGACTCTTTGTTCTACAAACATCTTTGAAAAGATGATCTGGAGCAAAGGCAGTCAGTTCTCCTGTTTGCAAGACATCAAAAAATTTGAGAGACAGGGTAGAGAACTGTCTTTCATTACCAATCACTTGCGCCTCCCCTGAACTTCCATGGAGTTAAAACATCTCAGTTCAAAACACACTAAGCTACTGACAAAGTTTTTTTTTTTTTTTTAACATCTTTATTGGAGTATAATTGCTTTACAATGGTGTGTTAGTTTCTACATTATAACAAAGTGAATCAACTATACATATACATATATCCCCATATCCCCTCCCTCTTGCATCTCCCTCCCACCCTCCCTATCCCTCCCCTCTAGGTGGTCACAAAGCACCAAGCTGATCTCCCTGTGCTATGCAGCTGCTTCCCACTAGCTATCTATTTTACATTTGGTAGTGTATATATGTCAATGCCACTCTCTCACTTCGTCCCAGCTTAGCCTTCCCACTCCCCGTGTCCTCAAGTCCATTCTCTACGTCTGTGTCTTTATTCCTGTGCTGCCTCTAGATTCTTCAGAACCCTTTTTTTTCTTTTTTTTAGATTCCGTATATATGTGTTAGCATATGGTATTTGTTTTTCTCTTTCTGACTTACTTCGCTCTGTATGCAGACTCTAGGTCCATTCACCTCACTACAAATAACTCAATTTCATTTCTTTTTATGGCTGAGTAATATTCCATTGTATATATGTGCCACATCTTCTTTAACCATTCATTTGTTGGTGGACACTTAGGTTGCTTCCATGTCCTGGATATTGTAGATAGAGCTGCAATGAACATTGTGGTACATGACTCTTTTTAAATTATGGTTTTCTCCGGGTATATGCCCAGTAGTGAGATTGCTAGGCCATATGGTAGTTCTATTTTTAGTTTTTTAAGGAATCTCCATACTGTTCTCCATCGTGGCTGTATCAATTTACATTCCCATCAACAGTGCAAGAGGGTTCCCTTTTCTCCACACCCTCTTCAGCATTTATTGTTTGTAGATTTTTTGATGATGGCCATTCTGACTGGTGTGAGGTGATGCCTCATTGTAGTTTTGATTTGCATTTCTCTAATGATTAGTGATGTTGAGCATCCTTTCATGTGTTTGTCGGCAATCTGTATATCTTCTTTGGGGACATGTCTACTTAGGTCTTCTGCCCATTTTTGGATTGGGTTGTTTGTTTTTTTGATATTGAATGCATGAGCTGCTTGTAAATTCTGGAGATTAATCCTTTGTCAGTTGCTTCATTTGCAAATATTTTGTCCCATTCTGAGGGTTGTCTTTTCATCTTGTTTATGGTTTCCTTTGCTGTGCAAAAGCTTTTAAGTTTCATTAGGTCCCATTTGCTTATTTTTGTTTTTATTTCCATTACTCTAGAAGGTGGGTCTAAAAGGATCTTGCTATGAGTTATGCCATAGAGTGTTCTGGCTATGTTTTACTCTAAGAGTTTTATAGTGTCTGGCCTTACACTTAGGTCTTTAATCCATTTTGAGTTTATTTTTGTGTATGGTGTGTTCTAATTTCATTCTTTTACATGTAGCTATCCAGTTTTCCCAGCACCACTTATTGAAGAGGCTGTGATTTCTCCATTGTATATTCTTGCCTCCTTTATTAAAAATAAGGTGACCATAGGTGCGTGGGTTTATCTCTGGGCTTTCTATCCTGTTCTATTGATCTATATTTCTGCTTTTGTGCCAGGACCATACTATCTTGATTACTGTAGCTTTGTAGTATAGTCTGAAGTCAGGCAGCCTGATTCCTCCAGCTCTGTTTTTCTTTCTCAAGATTGCTTTGGCTATTCGGGGTCTTTTATGTTTCCATACAAATTGTGAAATTTTTGTTCTAGTTCTGTGAAAAATGTCATTGGTAGTTTGAAAGGGATTGCATGGAATCTGTAGATTGCTTTGGGTAATAGAGTCATTTTCACAAGGTTGATCCAAGAACATGGTATATCTCTCCATCTCTTTTATCATCCTTAATTTCTTTCATCACTGTCATAGTTTTCTGCATACAGGTCTTTTGTCTCCTTAAGTGGGTTTATTCCTAGGTATTTTATTCTTTTTGTTGCAATGGTAAATGGGAGTGTTTCCTTAATTTCTCTTTCATCAGATTTTCATCATTAATGTATAGGAATGCAAGAGATTTCTGTGCATTAATTTTGTGTCCTGCTACTTTACCAAATTCACTGATTAGCTCTAGTAGTTTTCTGGTGGCATGTTGAGGATTCTCTATATATAGTATCATGTAATCTGCAAACACTGACAGCTTTACTTCTTCTTTTCTGATTTGGATTCCTTTTGTTTCTTTTTCTTCTCAGACTGCTGTGGCTAAAACTTCCAAAACTATGTTGAATAATAGTGGTGAGAGTAGACAACCTTGTCTTGTTCCTGATCTTAGAGGAAATAGTTTCAGTTTCTCACCATTGAGAACGATGTTGGCTGTGGGTGTGTCATATATGGCCTTTATTATGTTGAGGTAAGGTCCCTCTATGCCTACTCTCTGGAGGGTTTTTATTGTAAATGGGTGTTGAATTTTGTCAAAAGCTTTCTCTGCATCTATTGAGATGATCATATGGTTTTTCTCCTTCAATTTGTTAACAGGTGTATCACATTGATTGATTTGCATATATTGAAGAATCCTTGCATTCCTGAAATAAACCCCACTTGATCATGGTGTATGATCCTTTTATTAATGTGTTGTTGGATTCTGTTTGCTAGTATTTTGTTGAGGATTTTTGCATCTATGTTCATCAGTAATACTGGCCTGTAGTTTTCTTTCTTTGTGACATCTTTGACAAAGTACTTTACTCTATCCAGGCCTCAGTTTCCTTATCTATTAGATAAGGATCATAATCATTGTCTTAAATTAATCGGGCGAGTCAAGTAAGATAAAGTATTTTAAACTGCTTTTCAAGCTCTAAGAACTAGATAAATAATTACTCTACTAGGTAGTTTTAATGGTACTTCATTCTCCTGTCAGGTTTGTTGCCACCTCCTTCTACTTCTTCACATTCCTTCAGTGCACTTAACACATAACTGAAGAGATAATAGGTATTCAATTAACCCTTCATGGTTGCCTAATACCTAGGTACAATTGAACTTTCTTTCCAATTTCCCCTTAAAAATTCCATAGCTCCTTGTTCACTTTTTCTCTTCTAGCCACCCCTGCCTAGCCACTGCTAAAATGAAAAAAAAAAAAAAACAACAAAAAAACTAGTCTCCTTTCCTAAAGAAGGCATTTTGAATTCCATTCCAGCATCCAATGGGTGGTTCCTTCTATCTGTAACAAGCCCTTAGCAAACAAAAAGCTAAGACGGTATGATGCCCTCAACATGCTCACCAGGCAAAGAACGTATTCCTTTAAATGGTCAGCACTTAGCATAGTGTTCATGTTCAATGGGAAATAAAAATGGGATATGAGAAGTTAGAAGGAAAAAAATCATCCTGCTTATAGTGATCTCCATTTTTAATGCTCCAGTGGGTCAACCCAAGAAAGCAGTTTCCTCAGTTACTCGTCCAATGTGAGTGACAGCAGCACAGGGGCTAGAGAGAGAGATGTGGATTGGGCCATCTGCTGTGGGGGCTGAAATGGTGGAGATGGTGGTGAAGATGGGATGCTTGAGTGTGATTGAGCATATTGCAGATAATATCTCGCTCAGAGAGAACCATTTAAAGTGAAAAATGTAAAAGATCAAGTCTATCCTTGAAAAATACCTCAGCAAGGTGCCACACTGGGTATGAAAGTATTGTCTCTTAATAAGGCTTACGTAATAAGCCTCTTAATAAGTAGTAGCTTACGTAATATCCAGAATTCCTCAACTGAGCATCAAATGCTTTGCTTGGCTTGCAGTTATGGGTCATGTTGTTTTAAAAATATGCAATTTTAAACTCCATATTCTCCATAAGATGCTCACATTGGGAGCACAGGGGCACCTAAACTAATTGAACAAAAGCAGATTCCAGTCTGTCTCTCATCACTCGTTCCTCACAGAGGTTTAAATGACAGACAGAACTCTCTCCCTCACTCCTCTCGTTCTCTTTCCACAAAGACGAAATCCATCTAAGTTAAATAAGAATATGATGACACTGCGCTATCCTTAAAAGGTTCTAATTTCCCCTTTCAACTTCCCATGTTCATTTCTTCTTTGATTTTCCTAAATTCTCATAGAAAACTCTGGACACATCTGCAGACAGCGTTTTCACAAATAGGATACATCTAAAATTGATACAAAAGAAGGTCATAGTAAGTCTTTTCTCAGTTACATTATTGAGATACTCTGAGACTTAGGAAAAAGCCAGTAATTGGGAAGGTTTAAGAGTACATTGAGTGAATTCACTGCTGTCAGATACAATTCATCATTTCACTGATGGAGCCAGCAGCAGCCCTTCCGAGAGCAAGAAATAGCCATAAATCTAAACAGGAAAATATCCTAGTTTCGCTACCGTGTCACATAAAATTTCTCAGAGCTGGAGGTATTTTTCAAAACTAAGTTAGAGCCACGGCTGTGAATAAAACTGGGCTTCTTCAAGAATGAGTAACAGAGACAACATTTTATAAGACTCCAAATTTGACCTTTCTTGGAAATTCTAATATCCAGCAAGAACTTGTCTTTGAGCTCATAAACATATAATTCATTTGATTTTCTTCCAGATTTCCACTAAGCTAAGATTGTCGTTGTTGGTAAAGAAGTGGAACATTGTGAACTGGAGAGAAACAGTGGTTCCCTTTGAACAGAGGGCATGACCAGAGGCCAGTGAGCTGGACTGTCCTCACAAGTGTGTTTGATTTCTCCCACGCAGTAGTGTCTAAACAGAGTTTATAAAACGTCTGAAGTAATTGCTGTTCTAAAAAAATGGAGCTCACATTGAAAAAAATCTAGAATTCCAGTTTCTCCTTGAAGAAATGGAATGACCTGGCAATAATGGATTGACATCACTTCTACACAACAATCAGCTAGGGCTGAATGGAGACTGCTCCTTTAGACAGAGCAAGCAATCTCCAGATTGCCACAGTCTCCACCACGCCTTGATGTTTCCCACACACTGAGGCCAAGTGTCAGCTGTTGTTTTATCTAATAGCATAGTTAAAAGGAAATCAGAAGTTTTGTACCTAAGTGTCTATCAAAGGTCTGGGAGGAAGAAAGACAGAGTGATCCCTGATTTACACATCTGGGTTACCTGGTTGGCCCCTGTGAACATTTGAGTTCGAAACTGCTGCCTTAAAAATACACCTCCTTCAAGAAGCCTGCCTTATTTAACTGAGCTGGTTATATCATTTAAAATGCTTTCTACCCGAATTTTCCTTTAGACACCAATACAACTGAAGTTTTACATACAACATAAAATGATCTTTGCACAAGTCATCCAATGATAAATATTTTAAAAGAAAAACATGTCCACTGTCTTGGGTTAGCACATGGGCTTTCTCACTAAACCACCACCCCAATGATTTACCACAAATGTTGGCATTCTTCTCAGAGCTCTTCCCACCTCTCATTTAAGAACTTGGGGAAAGGAAACAGAGTTACAGCCTCTAACATGCAACCCTCTGAGTGAGTACGAGTTTGCCTGCAATAAAGTAATCGTGTAATTGTTACAATAAAATATAATTTATGTCACCAACCCATCAGAAAAAGTAATTTTTTCCTCATTGAAAAGATTTGAGTTTTCAAAAGATTACCAGTGATTACTGCAATATTTCTGAGGCAAGAGACAAAAAAATTACGGAATGAACATAGCTTTGAGCACAGCCACGGAGCTAAAATGATCTGACTGTTGTGAGGACATTGTTCAGAATATTAGATGACTCTAAAGCACCAACAGACTTTCCATATTTAATATGAGTCTTTGGACCAAATTAAATTTAAAACAGTATAAGGTCACACAGTCAATATGCCTACTTTTTTTACATTTATTTTAATCTCAACTCCCAGCACTGTCACTAGATCCTTGCTTTCTCTGCATCTCCATAAATAAACTGTGTTGACTCTTGAAGCTGCGTTCGCTCTCTTCGCTTAATTACCTTCTAAGATAACGAAGTCACTTCTATTTCCATAAAGTAGTCTGTATGGACACCTCACTTTTTCCTCTCCCTGCTCTGCTCATCTTTGTAATCCTCCCCAGGGAGAGTGGAAAAATTCCTCCCTTCCCCCCTTTCCTTTTCCAGTTATTTCTCTCGCGCTCTTGTTCTCACTCTCTAGCTAGAGAGCACTTAATACTTTCCAGCCTTCCAAATCCCTTACCGTCACTGACCGTGCACCTGATTTTCCTTTCCCTGTCTCATTCATCATACCCTAGCCACAATGGCATCTTTCTGTTTCTGGAGCAGAGAACTTTCTCTGACCTCAGGGTCTTTGCACTGGATATTTCCTCTACCTGAATGCCCGGTTCTCAGGTGCTGTCTTAGGCTCTACCCACTTCACACCTGCCCTCCTCAGAGAGGGTGTTCTGACTCTGACTATGTTCCTTGTCCCCTCCCTTAAGTCACTTAACATCTCTCTTTGCCCGGTTCCTTCACTGTGCTGTCATACTAGAGCTGTCTTGCTCTTTTTCTTTTTTTTTTTTTAACTTATTTCTTGTCTGTCTTCCTCGAATTAGAATGCAAGCTTGGTGAGGTCAGGAATCAATCATGTCTGCCTTGTTCTCTGCTGATACCCAGTTCCCAGCACAGCATCTAGCTCTTCAGGTGCTCTGTAAATGTTTGCAGACCAGTGAGTGAAAAAAGAGGTCAATTTACCTTATGAATATGAGCCACTTGAGTAGACCTTCCAGTTACACAGGTGAAAACCAAGTACCAGACCTCTTTTGGGGGAGGACACCCAATTATTATGGTTATAATTTTGGGTGGCAGTAAGGGTCTAAGGCCATGGCTTTCAAACGTTTTATATGCATAATGAACACTCAAGGGTTTAAATGCAAACCTCATCATCTTCCTCCAGAGTTTCTGTTCTGGTGTAAGGCCAAAGACTCAGATAAGAACCTGAGGGTTCTGATACATTGTTCACGGAGCATGTTCTGAAAAATACTATTCTAGAGCTGAGATTAACGTGTAGAGTCAATTATTTCTGTTCCCAGGAATTTATTTGCACACAAAAAACTTACAAAGGAACCAAGGGGATTTTTTTTGGAGGAAGGGCAGTAAGAAACCTTCCCTTTAAGATTTAATGTTATTAGAAGTTGTCTGATGGAGAATGGGTTGGTAATGACTGAGGCCAATAGATTACCAGAGACTTCCTACAGGCCCAGAGAAGAACCCCTGTGAGAAGATGGGGTTGCAGGCTGGGGCACACACAAATGGACTACGTTAGGTGATAGGGGCTACTTTAGGTGATACCTTTCCTGACCCAGCCTCCCTGACAGATCTCAACTGAAAGAGCCTTCCTAAGAGGCCCATTTCGAAGGTCTAGAGCAGGGTTTTTGTTTGTTGCTCATTTCAAGTGTGTGGAAAAATTCATTGAATGCAAAGTAAAATCTTTCTTCAAAACCTAGGGAGGGATGGGATGAAGGGGGTGACCCTAGGGCTCTACAACCTCTTGTGTGATGTATCTGTCTCGTTCAAGGCACGATGATTCTCAGAGTGATCATCTGAGGAAGACTTAGGGCAAGAAATCTCAGGACCAGGCTCCTCATTCATCTGAGCATGAGTCAGAGTCAGTATAATTTGAGCATTAAGAGAAATATGACCTTATTTTGTTGTCATAGGTAGGTGAGGTCTAGGGACATAGGTAACACTTATAAAGATCCTAAGTGCATGTGATCAAACTTGCCCATTTAGGAGACAGGAAAATTGAGAAACAGAAAGAGGATGAGAACTGACCAGCATTACATGATTGCAAATCCAAAATTTACTTATTCACTTAAGCTTTTAAATATTTTTGAGCATCTACCATAGAGCTAGTTCTTGTAGATAAACACATGAATGCAATTCACTAAACATTTACAAATTTCCTATTCTGAACTTTGCATTGTGATGGTCATGCAGGATACGAAAACAAACCAGACACAGACTTTTTCTTGAGATGCTCACTGTCTAGTGGAGGAGAGGAAGATTTATAAAGAAAAGATCATTGTGCAATGTGATAAATACCACTCTTGATGAATGTATATAGTGGAATCACATCTAAAATGTAAAAAGCCATTCTTTTATCTTATTCATGACAAAAAACAAATCTAATAACATTGCATTACATTTAATTAAAGAGGTTTATTATTAAAACTGAACAGATTCAATGCAATCCCTATCAAACTACCAATGGCATTTTTCACAGAACTAGAAGAAAAAATTTCACAATTTGTATGGAAACACAGAAGACCCCAAATAGTCAAAGCAATCTTGAGAAAGAAAAACAGACCTGGAAGAATCAGGATCCTGGACTTCAGACTATACTACAAAGCTACAGTAATCAAGACAGCATGGTACTGGCACAAAAACAGAAATATAGATCAATGGAACAGGATAGAAAGCCCAGAGATAAACCCATGCGCATACGGTCACCTTATCTTTGATAAAGGAGGCAGGAATACACAATGGAGAAAAGACAGCCTCTTCAATAAGTGGTGCTGGGAAAACTGGACAGCTACATGGAAAAGAATGAAATTAGAACACTCCCTAACACCATACACAAAAATAAACTCAAAATGGATTAAAGACCTAAGTGTAAGGCCAGACACTATAAAACTCTTAGAGAAAAACACAGGAAGAACACTATAAAACTCTTAGAGAAAAACACAGGAAGAACACTCTTTCACATAAATCACAACAAGATCTTTTTTGATTCACCTCCTAGAGTAATGGAAATAAAAACAAAAATAAGTAAACGGGACCTAATGAAACTTAAAAGCTTTTGCACAGCAAAGGAAACCATAAACAAGATAAAAAGACAACCCTCAGAATGGGACAAAGTATTTGCAAATGACAAAGGATTAACCTCCAAAATTTGCAAGCAGCTCATGTCGCTCAATATCAAAAAAACAAACAACCCAATCCAAAAATGGGCAGAACACCTAAATAGACATTTCTCCAAAGAAGATATATAGATTGCCAACAAACACATGAAAGGTTGCTCAACATCACTAATCATTAGAGAAATGCAAATCAAAACTACAATGAGGTATCATCTCACACCAGTCAGAATGGCCATCATCAAAATGGCCATTCTACAAACAATAAATGCTGGAGAGGGTGTGGAGAAAAGGGAACCCTCTTGCACTTTTGGTAGGAATGAAAAGTGATACAGCCACTATGGAGAACAGTATGCAGGTTACTTAAAAAACTAAAAATAGAGCTACCATACGATCCAGCAATGCCACTACTGGGCATATACCCTGAGAAAACCATAATTCAAAAAGAGTCACGTACCACAATGTTCATTGCAGCACTATTTACAATAGCCAGGATATGGAAGCAATCTAAGTGTCCATCGACAGATGAATGGATAAAGAAGACGTTGCACATATATACAATGGAATATTACTCAGCCATAAAAAGAAAAGAAACTGAGTTATTTGTAGTTAGGTGGATGGACCTAGAGTCTGTCATACAGAGTGAAGTAAGTCAGAAAGAGAAAAACAAATACAGTATGCTAACACATATATATGGAATCTAAATTTTAAAAAAATGGTTCTGATGAACCTAGGGGCAGGACAAGAATAAAGATGCAGATGTATAGAATGGACTTGAAAACATGGGGATGGGGAAGGGTAAGCTGGGACCAAGTGAGAGAGTGGCGTGGACATATATACACTACCAAATGTAAAATCGATAGCTAGTGGGAAGCAGCCGCATAGCACAGGGAGATCAGCTCGGTGCTTTGTGACCACCTAGGTGGGGGGGATAGGGAGGGTGAGAGGGAGGCTCAAGAAAGAGGGGATATGGGGATATATGTATACGTATAGCTGATTCACTTTGTTACACAGCAGAAACTAACAAACCATTGTAAAGCAATTATATTGCAATGAAGATGTTTAAAAAAAAGAAGAAGAAGAAGAAGACATATTCAGATCAGCAGCACAGAGAATGGTTGAGAGCCTAAAATCTAGAGCCGGACAGTCTAGGTTTAAATCTTGTCTTTGTCATTTAATAACTGTGTGACCCTTGGATAAGTTACAATACCTTTCTGTGCCTCGATTTTTTCAGTCTATAAAGTAGGAATACCAATAGTACCAACCTCATAGGGTGCTTGTGAAAAGTCAGTGAGAGTGTGTATATATCTATAGATATAAATAGCTATTTATCTATCTTAGTGCCTGGCACACAGTAAGAGCTATAGAGTATGGGCTGTAATCATTAATATCAGTAGTAGTATTGGTAGAAACAGAGCATCCCAACTACCAGCCGCTCTCTCAAAAGACTTTGCTGTTAATTTCAGGACATCCCCTGTTAGCAAATGAAGAGATGACTCAGCACAACCCAGTCTCACTGCTGGCACATCAGCATGTGACAGGTCACTAAACCCTGCTCTGCACACGAATGACAAGGTTCTTAAAAAAAAAAAATCGGTCTTCCTGAAGCAGTCTACTCCTAATTACTCCATAAGATCCCCTGGGGATTATGGCCTGAGACATCGGCAGGCAAAGAACCTCATTTTCCAAGTGCAGCGCTGGGTGCTGTCCATCCTGGGTCTGCCTGGCTGCCATAGGTTCCTGCCTTGTCTCCCCACCCCGGGCTTGCTCTGTTGCCACGTGGGGGAAACCAGTATGACCCCAACATTATCACCCTAAAAAATCGCATTGCAGATTACGTTAAAACATTCAGGGGTTCCGGATGACCTGTAAGACAAAACCTAAACTCTAGAAGAGTCCCTTAGGTCCAACTCTATCTGGCACGTTGCAAATTTGGGGAATGAATAAATAAATGAATCACCCCGTCTGGTCCAATCTTTTACTTGACAGATGACCAAATATGAGGCCAATGGAAGCAAGTAATTTCTCTAAATTTTAAATGGGAATAAAAGGTAACTTTTAACGAAACAAAGTATGATTTTATTTGAACTGGAAACTATTTTAAAAGACTAAAAGACTGGAACCCCAATGCAGAAATTTCAGGCATCCTGTGGATAAAAAGGGAGATATTTTGGAGTGGGGTAAGAAAGAAGGGGAACTTCAGATTGCCTCTCAAACTATGCTTCATAGACAATATTCTGCCTGCTTGTAAAGTGGGCTCCAACCAGGGGAAGGCAAGGTTGTCCTTACCCCCAATTTGTCAGTAATTTCACACCTCCACCCAGGCACTTGGTGACCTCTGCTGGCTTCCCCTGGGTAATACACAATTGGTGTAGGTGGTTCTTGAGCCCTCCTGGGAGAATCTTTTTGACCCAGTTATATGCCTTTGGGTACCCATTGCTCAGATCTGGCTTTTTCTAACTACCATGCCCCAGTAAAAGGAAGCAGGGCTCCACAGAGGAACGGTTCATTCTAGGACTGGGCTGCGAAAAAACAAAAAGAGCCTGGAGCATCTCGCAAGGCTTTAAAATAAAGATGTGTTCAAAAAACAAAAGGTTGGGCGCATGCCAAGGGGACACAGGATTGAACCTGAAAAAGTAGCCAAAACTGGAGTAATTATAGGCAAAAACAAGCAATGTGGTATTGGATTATAAACCAAAGTATAAAATAAATATGCCTGAATCCATCCTGATTCATACTGATATATAGAAATGACTGATTGAATGAATGCGTGAATGAATAAATAATGAATAGGTTTTTTTAAAGTGAGAAGGGACAAAACTTGCTCTAGGAGGTAGAGCTTAACGTCCCACTTCTTTGAATGTGGGCTGAACTTAGTAACTGGGATTCAAAGAAAAGAGTATAGAAAGGGGGAAAATAGTAACTGTACCGTAGAGAAACCTGGTAGACACTACCTTAACCAAATGATCAAAGTTAACATTATTACACAGAAGCTAAGTTAATGTCATGTGCCCCCTGATGTGATCTGATGAGAAGGGCACTTCGTCTCTGTGGCATTCTCCCCCCAAAAGCCATAACTCAAGTCTAGTCGTAAGGAAAAGATCAAACACACATTGAGGGCCATTTTACAAAGTGTAAAACTGAGGTCAGCTGTAAACTTACTCCAGTGAATAAGCCTTCCCAGTCCATCAGCCACATGCTGGGAACCAGGAAGTTCCTCTGTTATTAGGTGGGCTCACCCCACAATCCTTCCACTAGATAAATAACGTATCGGTATGCTTTTGTGCTAAGAGACAATGACAAACGGAAATACACACATATAACTTCCTCTAGTCTGGGCTCAAATCGTAGGTTCACCAGATAAACTATAGGACGCCTGGTGAAACCTGAATTTTTAGATAAACAGTGACATGCAACATGCAATATCTGGGACATGCAATATTTGGGACATTCAATTTGGGGACATACACTAAAAATTATTTATTGTTTATCTAAAATTCTAATTTAACTGGGCTTCTGGTATTTTTATTTGTTAAATCTGGCAACTCTACTCAAATATCTTATCAGTGAAGCCAGCTTGATTTTTGCCTTTAAAATTGCAACCTACAGACCCTGTTCCCCTTTATTTCCTTGATACACAACCTAACATGTTATATCGTTTATCTATTTATCGTCTGTCTTTATATGCTGTAACGTAAGCTTCCTGAGGGAAGAGATCAATCATTCACTGATGCCAAGTACACTGCTGGCACATAGGAGGTGCTCAATAAACACCTGTCAAATAAATGAATAGCTTAAGGGAGTAAGATTTATTGAGCCTCTACATCATATCAGGCATTGTAGTAGGTACTTGGGATACTCACAATAACCTTGTGCAGGAAATGTTCTCTGTTTTTCACAGTCAAGGCTCAGAGAGGTTTGGTAATGTGGGAAAGTCACACAGCCAGTAAGCTGCAGTTCTGGGATATGTATCCGGGTCTGCCAAACAAAGCTGAGCCATTCTCCTTTTGCTATGCCAGGGATCAGGCAGATCTTGTCAACAGGAAAATTTGTATTTATTTATCTTTGGTGAGAATTTATAGAAGAGTTCCATTTGGTGTTGTGAAGCCCATTACATTTGGGAAAACGATCCTTAGACGATTGTTCCTGGTTTGCATGAAATGGTGTTTTGCAGACGTACAGGACAGAATGCAAGTGAATGTTCTCCACAGCTCTGGGGCCCCTGTCCTATATCAAAGCCACCTCGATTCACTTGCCTTCTCTCACGTTCAAAGCACACATTTGTTACATTATTTCAAGAGGTCTCCAAGGTGCAATTTTGTTTTATAGTCACTGTCAACCCAAACCATTTAATGTTAATTTCTCACAACCTGCTCCACTGTCAGCTTTCTTCATAGTTGATATTTATTTCCCAGCTAAATGTGCATTTGTTGACATTTTTATTAAATTAGACCATAATAAATCTGACTGCACTTATATCTATTTTCCCTTTGTGCTCACGAATGCTAAGCAAGTAGATGTGTTTATTAACTGCGTGACCAGTTGCCCAGAGCAAGTGATGAAGGGTAAGTGATGTGATGACAAAGCACAGGGTGACAGAGCCCGAAAGCCCCTTTGTGTGGTTGTGGTACATCTTGAGGTCCAGGGTCAGTTCTGCTGTCTGCACCATTTCGATAAGTACCTCTGAGAGACAGACAAAGAAGACATAGCGTTCCCTATCCCCTTAAATCACTGAGAACTTGGAGAGGGGAATGAGATGCCAAGAGAAACACTGATGAGTGAATAGGGCTCAGTGGTTAAGAATCCTCCTGCCAATGCAGGGCACACGGGTTCGAGCCCTGCTTCGGGAAGATCCCACATGCCGTGGAGCAGCTAAGCCCGTGCGTCACAACTACTGAGCCCGCGTGCTGCAGCTACTGAAGCCTGCGCACCTAGAATCTGTGCTCCGCAGCAAGAGAAGCCACTGCAATGAAAAGCCCGCGCACCACAACGAAGAATAGCCCCAGCTTGCCTCAACTAGAGAAAGCCTGCACACAGCAACGAAGACCCAACACAGCCATAAATAAATAAATACATAAATAAATAAATAAAATTTTTAAAAAACTTTGAAAAATATTGGGTTGGCCAAAAAGTTCATCCGGGTTTTTCCGTAATTTGAAAAACCCTAATGAATTTAAAAAAAAAAAAAAGGTTAAGAACACAGGCTTGGGAGTCAGATAGAGCTTGCATCGCAGCTTGCCTGTTTGCTATCTAATAACTCTGGGCAAATTACTTAACCTTCTTAAGCCTGAAATGTTCATTTATAAAATGGGGGTAATTATAATACCAATCACATAGGGTAACCATAAAGATCTAATGAGATAACGCATAAGCTTAACACTGTGCCTAACATATAGTAACTGCTCCAAAAATCGTGCACGACTACCGTTATCTCCTTTCTTTGTTCCAGATCCCAGGCTCTTCTTCTACTTGGTTCTGTCTGGTTTCTGCCACCATTCTGTATAATATTTGCCTGTCCTAAATTATCTGCCTGGGAACCACGATTCAGAATTGTGGCTGAGTCAACTCAAACTGGACTACCTTCTTTCATACTCAGGCTAAGATGTTTCCAGTGCAACCAAGAGAGCCCTGGGGAGCTCCAGATGCACAGAGTATGAGAGCAATCCCAAACTTTCAAACCAGAGGACCTCTCTCAGAGACCCTGGTGATTTTGCCAGAGTTGCAACGCCTTGATCAAGCTGGTTTAATTTCCCAAAGACTCAGTGCGCTAATTCAGAAATTGGGGACAATATCTTACTAGCCTCTTATCCTCCATGTCATTGCTTCGTGAGCTGCAAAGTGTTGGAGAGATGTTCATGAATATCTTTTTCAGCAATCTAGGCTTTCTGGAAAATGAGGGAAGAATCTAAATTTGTGGAAGAAGTCCAGAGAAGGACGATGATTATATTTTGCTCTTACTAGGATGATCTTGGCTGAATATTATTCTTGGGGGTAGCAGAATGAATGGATAATGTCTCTCCTGGGGAACCTGTAGACTCATATCAAATTATCTGGGACATCGTCAAATCCGACCCAGGATGAAAACACAGTTTTCCGTGAGTGCTTCCAAGAGTATGGTTTTGCTATAATTTCCTACTAACTAAGCAATATAATGCAAAATCAAAAGTTATATAGAATTAGTACAGCTAAAGAAGTATGTTATTGCCCCATCAAATGGGCCATATTAATCTACTGAGTTCCGACAATGATTGATGTAATAAAAGATTAGCTTCCTTAGATGTAACTAAGGTTTGCATCATTGCCCAGCAAATGACCTGCTTAAAAACACATGTGCCAGCATCGTGAAATCTAAATTGTATGTAAGATTTCTATAAAACAAGTGTGAATGGAAAGGAAACTACAGAATAAAAAGCTCTGAGAAACAGTGTAACACATCAGAAGAAACACTGGAGTGCAACTAAGTGCCTCTCTATTCCTGGAATAATAGTAACCGCAACCACCATTTATTGAGCATCTACTCTTTGCCCAAGTCTTTATACACAATATGTTATTTATTTCATTTAATTGGCCCCTCTTATGCAGTGGCTCTCAAATTTTAGCCTGCATCAGAATCCCCGGGGGCTTGTTAAAACACGGAGTGCTGGACCCCACCCTAGAGTTTCTGATTCAGTCAGTTGGAGCAGAGGGCCAGAGTATTTGCATTTCTGAAAAGTTAGAGGTGATGCTAATGATGCTGACTCAGGCACTACATTTTGAGGACCCAGCTCAGCGAGAGAGGCATCGGTACCTTTAATATGTAGGCACAGAAATGGAGGCTAGGGAGGTTACAGGATGGGCCTGACGTTTCCTACCTTCAGAATCAGAACCAACCCAGGTCGGTACATACTTGAGTCCAAGACCTATACCCACACAGACATACGAAAAGAGAAAGGACTAGGAAAGGGAAGAAACTTACTTTGAAATGACTGTTTTCTGTCTAGGAGAGGAAAAGAGAAGAGAAGACAAGACACTGTATTCAGAGTCAGAAGTTTTGCTCCATGGAACCTCATGCAAGCCCTGAGCCTTGGATTCCCCCTCCAAGATTATTGTACTGATCAAATCTAAGTGAGATGGGAAAGAATTTTGGAAAATTCATAGTACTACACAAATGTAAGACATTGTTAGAAACAAGTGAAATAAATGAAAAGATCAAGATCTTGATTGAGCAGATTTCCAAATCTCCTTTTTATAGAGGCAGCACCAGCTACACAGTAGAAACGAGGCTCACATCTACCAATTCATGGATGTGGGACTTTGGATCTATCCTTGTGGACAGGAGTTCCTCCTGTAGAAAATGGAGACAACCCTTAAGTCCTTCACAAGATTTGGGAAAACTCCACTAAATTAAGATAGACAAACAATATTTTGGAAACTGCAAAGCACTCTACAGTATAAGAAAACTTCTTCGGCAATATCATAACTACTACTTTTTAAAGAATCCAGTAGAAAACTACTTGAACTTTTCTTTCCTTTCCACTTTTTGTAGCTTTTCGCTTTTTCCTTTTATTTCATCTACTCCCATGTTTCCTTCAGTTTAACTCTCCTTGCAGGCCATTATAATCTGTGCATCAAAAACAAACTACCCAGTGGACACATCAAATTCATGTGTCTTGCACCAACAATGGGGATCATTTTGAATTAGTTTATCACTTGGAATAAAAACCATACTCCTTATCACGACTTGCTAGCCTTACACAGCAGGCCCTGGCTCCTTCCTCGTCTCACCTCCAACCTCCCTCTCCTTGTTCGAGGCAACCTACTTATCTTAGTCTGGTCTGGCTTCTATAAGAAAAATACCATGAACTATGTGGCTTATAAACAGATATTCATATCTCATAGTTCTGGAAGCTGAGAAGTCCAAGATCATGGCGCTGACAGATCTGGTGTCTGGTGAGGACCTGCTTCCTAATTAATAGCTATTTTCCCATTGTGTCCTCACGTGGAAAAAAGGGGCAAAGGAGCTCTCTGGGGTCTCTTTTATAAGGGCACTAATCCCATTCATGAGCACTTAACTCTCATGACCTCCCAAAGGCTCTACCCTCTAATATCATCACTTTGGGAATTACGATTCAACATATGAATTTGGTGGGGGGGGGGCACAGACATTCAGTCCCTTACACTGCCCTTCCTTATATTTGTTCTTCCAACACACAACAAGTATTCCTGCCTCAGGACCTTTACATATGATGATATTTTCCTGAGCCTGTAGCAACCTTCCCCAGATTGTCACTAGCCTGCTTCCCACAGCCTGCTTCCTGAGCCACAGCTCAGGTCTCACCTCCTCAGAGAGGCCCTCCCAGAGTACTCTCAGTCTACAGGAGAGCAGAACTCCAGTCTCTCTGTACCACGTCACTCCATTTCATCATCTTCTTGCCACTTTGTGTGATCCAAACCAATGGTTCTCAGCCCGGGGCAATACAGCCACACGTGGAGGTGTATGGAAATGTGTGTGGACGGTTTTGATTGACATGATGATGAGAGCCACGACTTGCATGTAGTGGATGAGACTAAAGGATGCTAAATGTCCTGCAAAGCCGGAGCAAGTCGCAACAGTGAGAACTATCCCACTCCAAATGCCATCAGTGTCTCTGTTGAGAAATACTGATTTGCTTGTTATCTGTCACCCCATTTGAAATGTAATTCTCCTGTGTTAGTTTCCTATTGTTGCTGTAACAGATTACCACAAACTCAGTGGTTTAAAACAATACAAATTTATTCTTTTAC
Source organism: Pseudorca crassidens (assembly GCF_039906515.1). Classification (NCBI taxonomy): domain Eukaryota; kingdom Metazoa; phylum Chordata; class Mammalia; order Artiodactyla; family Delphinidae; genus Pseudorca; species Pseudorca crassidens. Next base: position 131,285,758 of record NC_090298.1, on the reverse strand, counting down.
AGTTCTAGAAGTCAGAAGTCTAAAATCAAGGGTGCATTCCTTCTGGAAACTTCAGAGAAGAATCTATTTCCTTGTCCTTTTCATCTTCTAAACCACCTACATTCCTTGACTCATGGCCCCTTCCTTGCATCATTCCATTCTTTGGCTTTCACTGTCGTATCTCCTACTAATGATTCTTATCTCTTATAAAGACCCTGGTGATTATATTAAGTCCACAAATCAGTCCCTTTTGCTGTATAAGGTGACATTCATGAATTGATTAGGACACATCTTTGGGGGTCCAGGATTCATCCTACCACTGCTCCAAATGAGCAGGGACCTTGTCTGTCTTGTTCAATGGTATAGGTCTAGAACTTAACACAGACCCTGGCAGTCAGCAGGTACATACCTAGAAAATACCTGACACTGGATGAAGGAATATTAAGTCTGTTGTTTACTGCAGCCTAGCGACCACGTCGGTGAGCAGTCTCTCATGTGAACACTGCCATATAAAATAAAGCCGCACTTTAGAACAATGTCATTGCCCCTCATGGAATACGGATTTACTCGTGTTGAAAACTCCTTAACAAGCCAAGTTCTTATTCAAAATCAGTATTGTGACTTGGTCAGCATCTGCTCCAACCCTGAAATTTCAGAGTAAATCTTCCCACGAGTTATCCTCAGCCGTAAATCTTTCCACAGGTTGTTTTCACAAGGAATTGGATTTAAATGAGGACAGGGAGTTAATCTTAAATGCTCACATTTACAGCTAAATAATGTCTTCTTTTAAAATAATATAACTAATCTTAGTTCTTGAGGCAGTTGATGTTACATAGGTTTCCCCTTGGAGGTTGGGTCTGGAGGAATATAACAAAATAATGCAGACTATTTAGAAAGGCTAGCATGAAACCCAAACTTTCAAATCAAAATATTTTCAAGTTTTGTCCTTTGGAAAATTTTTCTTGGCTCAAATCAAGAACAGTATGGGGCTTCCCTGGTGGCGCAGTGGTTGAGAGTCCGCCTGCCGATGCAGGGGACACGGGTTCGTGCCCCAGTCCGGGAAGATCCCACATGCCGCGGAGCGGCTGGGCCCATGAGCCATGGCCGCTAGGCTTGCGCGTCCCGAGCCTGGGCTCCGCAACGGGAGAGGCCACAACAGTGAGAGGCCCACGTACCGCAAAAAAAAAAAAAAGAACAGTATGACATGCCATAAATTTCCTCAGGCCAGGCCAAGCTGACATTCACAATTTACAAACCCACCCTTTATATCTGCAGGGCCTTGATGCTTGACACTACATCCTTTGTGCTCAAGGGGGTCGAGGTCTCCACTGTAGGAAGACCAGAGGCTCAGAGAGGAAGAGTAATGAGACAAGGGAAGCAGTGCTAGCATCAGAAATCAGATCTCTGGGTTTTCCAGCCAGGGCTCTTCTTTTTCACTTCACTGCAGACCATCTGTGCTCCTTCCAGAATAGGCTTCTCTGAGCCCAAGGGAAAGTCAGAGAAAGACTCTGTGCTGACAGGAGGTTTGCAAAACTCAACTATAGAACTCAATTACAGAGGAAATTTCTGTCTCAGGATTCCAAGAGCCAACACAGAAACGGGTACTAGAACCCGTCCATATCGTTCGAATCCAAATCAGCCAGGGTTGCCTTGGCCGCTAGTGAAATGAACTTGGAGGTGGGAGGAGGAATGTGATGTGGGAAGAGAGATGGGGAGACTTGGAGTGAATCACCGTCTCTACCAACTGCCACATGTATCAGAGGGAAAGTCTCATGTATAGGGCAGATGACATTTGCTGCTAACTTCAGCAGGGCTTTTGACAAGCTGAGGAAGGGATTACTCTTTTTCATGGAAATCCAATCTATTTTGATGCTGGGAAGCATGGATCCATCTAAAATAGAAAGTGACAGGCACAGCAATGCAACAGGCATCTGCTCAGGCAAACATAGTGGAGCTCAGGGCCCCCCCCCACCATTTCCGCAGAAGCCCTTGATGGTCAGTACTCTTGCTGTCACCATGGAAGCAGTGGGAAATTGTTAATACTCTGACAGATACTTCAGGGTAGGGGCTGGGACACGGCCTCTTCAAATTGTGTGTTGTAGACCCTTCGTGGTTAATTCAGAGTGGCACACCAGCAATAGTCTGCATGCTCTGTGCACAGAGGCTGGGGGATAGGAGGATTCTCTCAGACCCATGGTCTTCGGAACATGGCCTTGGGAACACAGTGATCTACCCTTTTGCAAGTCCGGGGAGCCCAGAGGAGAAAGCATGCACAAGAGTCAGGGTGCCCTGTTTTGTGTCTTGACTATAACATCCCTGTGACTCTCAACCTTGGAAAAGACATTTCCCCTCCCTAGCATGCAGGTCCTTGTCCCTGTCCAATGGGAGATGTGGTAGGCTGTGACAGCTATTACTATTTTGTCTTGTCAGAATGTCCTCTAATCCCCTTTGTTTTGGTAACATTTTCCCCTTTGATGCGGGTGGGGGGTGGGTAGTATGCCATCCCTTCCCTATGGGCCCTAATGGTCATCTACACACACACAGAAGACCCTCTGTATCTGTGGGTTTGGCATCTGGGGATTCAACCAAACCAATGGCAGATCAAAATTATTCGGAAAAAAAATTCCAGAAGGGTTCCAAAAGCAAAACTTGAATTTGCACATAGGCAACTATTTACAGAGCGTTTACATTGTATTTACAACAATTTACATAGCATTTACATTGTATTAGGTATTATAAGTAAAATGGAGTTGACTTAAAATATATAGGAGGATGTGCTGTACAGGTTATATGCAGATACCATGCCATTTTATACAAGGAAATTGAGCATCCCCAAATGTTGGTATCCCTGAGGCGTCGTGGAACCAATCCCAGACAGATACGGAGGGACAACTATACACCCCCAGCCTAGAGAATACACGTGAGGCAAAGGCTGGGTCAATCATGGTGTCCCAACCCCCAACCAGTAAGGAATTCAAGAAACATGACCCTGGTAGAGCCAATGAGACTGCCTGGTTTCAAAATCTAGCTCTGCCTCTTGCTAGCTATGTGAACTTGGACAGCTTACAAAACTTCTCTAAATCTCAGTTTTTCAGTAGAGATAATAATAGTGGCTTCCCCATAGAATTGTGTAACGTAATGCAAGAATGCTTTTTAAAGCCAGGAGCATAAAGCAAATACACAATAAATGCTAGCTATGCTACTTTCTATTATTATTTCCTGGTGTTTCTCATACAAATGTTGGCAAAGAATTCTTCTATGCCTGAAGTTACAAAATTGATGATGGGAAGTTGACAGTGCCAGGTCATCTTGCCTGGCAGTACGGAAAAAACTCTCTGCAATAGGAGAGAACAACAATAGACAAAAGCAAAGCTGAATGATGATCATACAGACAGAGTCCTGGTAACTTTGAATAGCTTGATCCATCCAGACCTGAAATGCTAGTTACGTTCACTGATAGCTGTTCCTTCTGTCCTAAAGCCAATTAGAATGGGGTTTCTTTCACTTTCAAATTAATACAAGAGGATTTGACTAAACCATGTCTAAGGGTTCTCCCATTTCTGAAATTATTTGGCCCTATCATTTTATATAACTTACTCACCATACCTTTAGGGGTATCTAAGGTATAAAGGAGACTTTTCCTGGCAAAGAAGGTAGTATTGAGATCTCCTCATTGCAAAAAAAAAAAATTGCCCACAGATGCCTAGAGTAGGGAAAGTTTAGAGCACTGATTTGGATTAGTGAGTTAAAAAAAAAAGAGAGACCAATATGAGGAAATGCATTTAAGTTGAGAGCTGATGTTTGAACAGGACTTAACATAGTGAAGAATGGGAAGAATTCACCCTCAGTTATACTCACTGATGATCAGGTAATATAAATGAAGGTCATAACAAGACGCAATTTTACATCACTGCAACAGCACATATCAAAGATAGTATTGTTGAATGTTTTGATATAGGGCCATGGGATGGATCCCTTATACATTGCTATGGAGTATAAATCAAAGGAGTAACTTTGGATAGTCATTATATCAACTGTATAAAGTAAACATTTATGTAACTACAACTCAGCACAGTCCCCCTCCTAGGACATACACCAAAGAGAAAGCCTTGTGCAACAGGAAATTAAGAATGCTCAGAGTGGCCCTAACCACATAAAAATAAAAACTTGGAAGCAGCCCAAATGCGCACTGACAGAAGAATGGATAAATTCATTGTGGTATACTCATTCAGCAGCTTATTATATGCCAGTCAAAAGAGTGCAGTATAGCTACTTACAACCAGATAGGTGAATCTGAACAATATAATACTGAATGAAAAAAATAAGTAAAGAGAAAAAGTAAAAAAAAGAAAAACTATAAAAGGTTATATATAACTACCATATTAATAAATAAAATAAACCATAATTAAATAATATGTATTTTAAGAATACATAGAGGGACTTCCCTGGTGGCCCAGTGGTTAAGAAGCTGCCTGCCAATGCAGGGGACATGGGTTCAAACCCTGGTCCGGGAAGATCCCACATGCTGTGGAGCAACTAAGTCTGTGCACCGCAACTACTGAGCCTGTGCTCTAGAGCCCACAAGCCACAACTACTGAGCCCACGCGCCACAACTACTGAAGCCCACACGCCTAGAGCCCGTGCTCCACGATAAGAGAAGCCATCGCAATGAGAAGCACGCACACCGCAACGAAGAATAGCCCTTGCTCACTGCAACTAGAGAAAGCCCGTGCACAGCAACGAAGACCTAACGCAGCCAAAAAGTAAATAAATAAAATAAATAAATTTATTAAACAAAAAGAATACATAGAGATGCAATAGAAGGAATGAGGGAAGAAAGGAAGGAAGTAAGGAAGGAGAAAGAGAGAGAGAGAAAAGATCAATTGAAGATTCTGATAGAATTTCCTTTGGATGGAAGGAAGCAGGAGATCAGAATAGTAGAGAATTGGGCTTCCCTGGTGGCGCAGTGGTTGAGAGTCCGCCTGCCGATGCGGGGGACACGGGTTCGTGCCCCAGTCTGGGAAGATCCCACATGCTGCGTAGCGGCTGGGCCCGTGATCCATGGTCGCTGAGCCTGTGCGTCCGGAGCCTGTGCTCCACAACGGGAGAGGCCACAAGAGTGAGACGCCCGCGTACCAAAAAAAAAAAAAAAAAAAAAAAAAGAATAGTAGAGAATCTCATGGGTAGATGTAAGCTACTGTCAATATTCTAATTTCTAAACTAGTATCAATGTAAAGTATCAAGGATTATGATTAATCTAATTCTGTGCACCCAGGTTTTAGGGAGAAATATGTGGGGAAGGGCAGTAGAGATATAGGAAAGGGCATTTTTGAAGGCCCTTTGTCCCCTAGTCACTTTCCTCTCCCCCCACTGCCTTTGGCTAGAAGCTGGAAGAGTGTGTATGTGTGTGTGTACATGCCTTTTTTGGCAAGGAGTAGAGGGAAGTCAGGGCAGCAGCGTAAGTTCAGAGAACTCATAAGGAACATATCTAGGGCATTTTAGGCCAAAATGACTTACGCTCTTATTCTAAATACCATGGGGAGCCATGAAAAGCATTTCAGCAGAAGGGAGATATGATTATATTTAGCTTGTCACCTCGGCTGCAGAATGGAGAATGGATCGGGGGGCAGGGAGGTAGTAGGAATGGAAACAGAGAAGGTGTGAAGCTCCTGCACTCTACCTGCCAAGGGAGATCTTGTGACCAGGAGGCAGCAGCTGGTGATGGAGAGGTGTGGGCAAATCTAAGAGGATGGAGACAGACACTATGCCTTTCTAAGTTTTCCATTTTCCTTTCCTAAGAGGCAAACAAAACAAAACAAAAGCAAACCAAAACCAAAACCCCCAAAACACCAAAAGCATTCATCCATAATTCTCCATTCATCGTATCAAATGATAAATGTACACACCATTAGACATGCCAACAGATCCATTTGATTAGGAGCAAATGCATTTCACCAGAAGCCCTGGCAAAAGAGGTGGTCTTTGAAAAACATGGGCTAGTAATGCTACCTTTGTTGCCCAACATGCTACAGCTGTAATTGGGAAATCACCAATGCAGGTACTCATTAGGAAGAAAAATGAATGGCCTCCCCACAGCTCATCTCCCCAGTTTATGACTTGGAAAGCTAGACCATAGGAATTGCCCAAAACTTTATCTAATAATGACCAGAAACTCTGACGGCTCTCTCCTGAGTAAGAAAGCAAGCCTCAGCATCCCTGCTTTTAGCCAGAAGGCCTGGAATGCCCAACCATTTAAATTTTCTATTCAGGTTTTTGGACAATAACATCAGACCTTGATGAATTTGGAGGGAAAAACACTCAGCACAGTGATTACGAGTACTAATTAGGAAGCAAAATAGTGGCTTGGAGGAATTTGTGCTTGGTTTGTCCCTTAATTAATCAACTGGCTGCTCTTATACTTGCTGGTTGATTGGTTGAAATATTCCATTAAACTCAGATACAGTTGGGGTCCTTTATTCAGAAGAGCCTTCCAAGGATGAGTGGGAAATGGGGGCATGAAAGGCACACGTGTATTTATTTATTGTCCTGTTGGATGCAGAGGGAATTCTTTGACCAAGGTTCTGAGCATATGTCTTCATCCAAATACAAGGTAACTTCTGTAACTCTGGGGACGTTTGCTTTAGAGACAGCAAACAACCTGTTCGCTTTGCTAAATGAAAGGGGGCCCACAGGAGTTACTGTGGCCTGTTTTAAACATATTCTGTGCTCACACTCCCATACGTGAGTATGACACCGTCATGTGGTCTGTCATGAGCTGGACTGGCACATCCTCCCTGCCTCCTGTGTCCAGGGAAAAGGCTCTGGTTGTCCATCTAAAACGTTACCAGGAAAATATCTCAGTAAAAAAACCCAAAAAAACTCAACAGAATGCGGGGATGCATTTTCCCACTCAAATCCATCTAATTTTTTTGCTAACCGTAACTCCTTTCCTCCTACAAAATCTTGTGACGTTGATTGACATAGGAGATGGCAGCAGCCAAGCTCAGGTTTTTTCCCTGCTGCTCAAGAACCACACTGTCCTTCCTTGGTACTAGAGAAGCAAATATAAAACACACTTAGACTGATCAAAGAGTAATTTTCCAAGGACCGCTCTGAAGAAACTGTACATGTGACTCTAACCAAGAGACCACAGGAGTCACCCATGTCCAGGATCCTACATCACGGTGTCAGCTCATCATCAGAGCTCCAGCCCCTGAATTCTGTTTTGATACCTGCATCCCATGCCCAAATGTGAGACCTCTTCTTGACCCTGCAACAAGTGGTTAAAAAAAAAAAGGAGAGACTGACTGCAGAGCCAAGCTGCTGCCCCTTCCTGCTGCTGCAGAGGAAATTCCAGCTATCATCATGCCAATTGTACTTAAGAGCAATAAATAGCTTCGTGTTTAAATGACAATGGAATTCTGATTCTTACTTTTGTTTCTCAACAAACCACACTGATTGGGGGGTGGGGGGTGGTGGAAAGGAACCTAGACAGTTATAGACCAAATCTCTTGTTTTTTTAGGTTCTATAAATTGCATGTTATGCGAAGTCTATAATTGCTTTGGCTTTCAAAATAGGAAAGAATTCTGGTGGCTTATTCAGAGACAAAGTGCAGGAACCTGCAGATACCCTTCCTATCAAGTCTGGAAGTGCCCTACTCTTGCATCAAAGATCCGATAGCTTATTGACTGGGGATGGGCCGGCAAGATTGAAGGACACCCTGGGCTTCCCTGGTGGCGCAGTGGTTGACAGTCCTCCTGCCGATTCAGGGGACACGGGTTTGTGCCCTGGTCGGGGAAGATCCCACGTGTAGCGGGAGCGGCTGGGCCCGTGAGTCATGGCTGCTGGGCCTGCGCGTCCGGGGCCTGTGCCCCGCAACGGGAGAGGCCGCAGCTGTGAGAGGCCCGCGTACCGCAAAAAAAAAAAAAAAGATTGAAGGACACCCATGGGGGCTAAAGGACATAGTGACTCCCCATGAGAAGATTTGTCCTAAGGTAGATTTGTGAAGTCCTACTTAGGAGGAAAGACAAAAAGAAAAGTCTTCTGGAATGGCTTGCTTGTTGTTATTGCCTCACCTTGTGGAGCACTGGAGCATGCATTTCCTGCACAATGTTCTGCCTGCTCTCCTCCTCCAGGCTCCTAGTTTTAATCAGCACAGTGTACAATGTCACTATGACCCTGGCAAGTGGGGAGAAAGAATGGGGAGCATTTTTTTATAAACTGGTTTGCTTTAAAACTATTGCTAGGTAGACTCACAGACATAGAGAATAGACTTGGCGGTTGCCAAGGGGGAAGCGGGGTGGCGGAGGGAAGGGTTGGGAGTTTGGGATGAGCAGATGCAAACTGGTATATGTAGGATGGATAAACAACAAGGTCCTATTGTATAGCACAGGGAACTCTATTCAATATCCTGTGATAAACCATAATGGAAAAGAATATGAAAATGAATATATATGTATAACTGAGGCACTTTGCTGTACAGCAGAAATTAACACAACACTGTAAATCAACTATACTTCAATAAAATATTAAAAAAGAAACTATTGCTAGGTAGAAATCAGAGTTTTTGGTGTTGTCAAACACGCTTCTCTGTCTGAAGAACCACCCCTACCGTTTTAGATGCTTCAGTTGGCATTTTCTCAGATGTAATCTTTCCTTCCTTTGGAGAGTCATACCTCATTTCTTTGCACAATCCTATGACACTAACTTTTACTCCCTGTTGCAGCTTTTGGCCTTCTTACCTTATTCCTTTCTACTAGAATATGAACACCCAGAGGACAGCAACTTTCTTTTAGTACTCTATGGATCCAAATCCAATTTCACGTATCCAATGGGAATTTGTTAGAGGGAACAGAGATTTTGCTCCCAGATCCATCTGGGTTAGAACGCAGGCTCCTCGATGTACTACCCGCTATATGACCTGGAACAAGTGATTTCTATTCCTGGGATCTCAGTTTCCTTAGATGTAAGGTGGAGATTACAGCAGCATGTATTATAGGGCTTGGGCAGTATGAACTAAAATGATGCACAAATTACTTAACACAGTCCCAGGCACAAGGTAAGTGCTCAATAGGTTGGAGTTATTACTCCAACTTACTATTTAATTAAGCCTAAAGCTGCTCGCTGTCTGTCTTCTTCTGTGGGAGCTCCTTCCAGTTAGAATTAAGATTTATTCCTATTTGCAATCCCAGTATATAACATCGAGCCTGGTCCACGGTAGGTGCTCAGTAAGTATCTGCAGAAAATAGTGTATATTTCAGATGTCTGGCTTGTAACCTCACATCCTTCTGGTGAGTGTATGGCTTGAGAGTTTTCGATTCCTTTGCGAACAGCAGAAAGAGAAAGCTAATGGTCTAGGTAGCATCTGCAGGCCTCCTTTGCAGGAACCAGAAAATACTTCCCTTCATTCAATAGCATGACGTTACCATTTCAGTTTTTTCTTTTCGGGACCTCCCTCACCCCTTTTTGTTCTTAAAAACAGAGGAGCAGTGAAGTGGGAGAAAAAGACAAGTATTACACTGAAATGCTAATCTCATTTCATTAAATGAGTTGTGGAGGCTGATATAGTGATCTGCATCCTCAAAGAAGAATTTCTTTAAATACCTTGAGCTCAATATTCCCTTCTGGACAACTTTTCATCTTTCTTCAAAAAAAAAAAAAAAAAGCATTGAATTGTGTGTCCTAATTAAGCCTGGCTTTTAGAACATTCAAGCTTCAGGGGATGTGCTCAGAGGTGAGGGTGAAGTACCCACGTACCCCAAAATCTCTTCTTAAAAACAGCTCTGCACTGCCTTCTCCGGCTGGCTTACATTGCCTGAAGCAGGTCTCTGAAGCTGAGCAGTGCCTATTTCAGGAAACAGCAAATAAACACAGTGTTTCGGGTCCAGTCCATTACAAAGTTGGTCAGGGCACCTGCAAGTTTCTCTCAGAGGCTTTGGGCCCAAAGCTTCCATATTTATTGGGAGCAAACCTTTATGTGAAAGAGCATTCGTTTGAATTCTCTAGGGAGGACAGCCACTGATCCAAGTCACATTCTTTATAATGAACTTGGGGTTGAGTTCCTGAAGGTGTTCAAGGCCAGGTCTATTCTTGTTGTACCTATGGGTTTGTACTTGAACTTGGGGAAGTCAGATTCAAAGTTATTTTTAGTTATATATATATATATATATATATATATATATATATTTTTTTTTTTTTTTTTTTTTTTTTTTTGCCGTACACGGGCCTCTCACTGCTGCGGCCTCCCCCGCCCCGGAGCACAGGCTCCGGATGAGCAGGCTCAGCAGCCATGGCTCACGGGCCCAGCCGCTGCGCGGCACGTGGGATCTTCCCGGACCGGGGCTCGAACCCGTGTCCCCTGCATCGGCGGGCGGATTCTCAACCACTGTGCCACCAGGGAAGCCCTTTAATTATAATTTTTTAAAGACCCTGTAACCTAGAATGAAAGGGCTGAGAGCATGCAAGAGAATACTGACTTCCAGAAGATAGGGAAACCAGGGAGATAATTAAAGCAGGTGTTTTCACAAGAACTGGCAGAGACTAGAACGGACGGAAGGGAAGCTGTAGTATCTCAATGTAGAGAATTTTATCCTAGAATAGCAAGGTGTCTAGAATATGTTGGGAGAGAAGAAGAAGAAAAGGGAGAGGTAGGAGGAGGTACTAAGGCAATATAAATAATTAACTATATTCAGGAAGGTTCTCGTTCTTTGGCACCAGAGGACAGAATACGAAGGCAAGCCATTCTCTCTGGGTGTATATCAGGGTTCTGAGTTGCCAGCAACAGAAACCCACTCTGGTTGATTTAAACAGAAAATGATTCATTAGATGGCCTGAGTCATGTGACACTGTGCCATTATATAAGAAATACATATTTGGTGTTCACCCCCATTCCTGGCACGCAGCTTCCAAAACCCTTGGAGCTTGGGGTGCACTACCCTCTTGGCACAAAGTTCTCTGAACCTTTTTGTCTAGGGTTTTTAGGAAGTTTCCAGTACATAGGCATTGATCATTGGCCATTGGTGATTAGCTCAATCCCCAGCCTCTCTCCTGTCCCTGGAGGTTGGGAGGTGGGGATGAAAGTTCCAACCCTCTAATCACATGGTTGGTTCCTTTGACAACCATCCCTCACCCTGAAGCTATCTAAGGGCTTCCAGCCACCAGGCATCTCATTAACATAAACTCAGGCTTGGTTGAAAGGGGCTGATTATGAATAACAAAAGACATTCTTATGCCTATCACTCAGGAAATTCCAAGGGTTTTGGAAGCTCTGTGCAGGAATGGGGTGAACACCAAATATATATTTCTTATTAAATAATACCACAGTGGCACATGACTCAGGCCTAACTAATCACTGTATTCCACGTCCCTGGCCTCAATGATTGGCTCAGGGATGGACATGGGTCTCAAGTTGGGCAAATCAGACTCCTGAAACCCTTCTCCTGGAGATGCCTGTAAAGGCCATTTCTTTCCAACAGGGCTGCTACATTGGTGGGAGGTGGGTCTGGATCTGCAGGAGCCATCTTTCCTACCTCATAGAGAAAGTCAGCCTGAGGTAGAGAAAAAAGATGGAATCCTAATGGCATTGTCTGCCCTCCTCCATCCAGCAGGACACAAAGCCAGCAGCTCTCTGGGTTGCTGAGTTATGAGAGTCAATACATTCCTTTTATGCTTAAGCTAATTTGTATTGAATGTCTGTCACTAACAACCTAACAAGTCCTGAAGATTCCAGTTGTTGAAAGGATTACATGAGATAATGCTAGTAATATACTTAGTGGGGTGTCTTGTGGGTATATTGTTCCTGACCTTCCTTGTCATAGGTGCAGGCACCGAATTTAACTCCAATAAAAAAAATGTTACTATTATTATTATTTGTATTGTTGAGACTTGGCCATATCTGTATTACCTGCCATTCTCTAGGCTAAATGCATTTCAAACTTTTGCTAATAACATTCCTTCTTTCCTGAATGCATTTCACTTTCTCCTCATTCTCCCCAGATCCTACACCTTTCAAGGCTTATATGTTGCTATCTACAGAAAGCCCTCCCTATTTCACCCTTCTTCATTTCCCTCCTCTCTAGGCCAAGCACATCATATACTGTTGTGCCAGGTCATTTCTTATTTCGTTTCCTATATTTGCTCGTCACATCAACTATTTCATGTGCATTTGTCCCATGTTGCAAGCTGCATCATACCTTCGCTGAAGGTAAGAAACAAATCTTATGCTTTTCCTTAATAAATCCTAGTGCACAAAACAGGGTGTAGCATTGCTCTTCTCTGCAAATAGAGGGCAATTGACCAGGTGAGTTTACAAAAAGTTTGGTTTTGTGAGTATAGGTGCTCAGGAAATACTTGTTGGTAGACTCATTTCATAGGAGGAATCAATGGATTATGTGTTCAAGCCCACAGAGAGCAAGAAACCTACCCAAGTAACATGTGAACTGGCAGAATGAGGACTCGAACACAGGTCTCCTAACTTTCACTTGAATATTCTTTCATTGATATGGTAGGTTAGTGTAGTTATTTTGAGGGTGTAACAACTCCTGAGTTAGTGATATTTAATATTACCTAAACACTTACTATGTGCTGGTAGCATCCTTTCCCTGCAATTGTCTAATTTAATCCTGCAAGGTAAATATTATTGCTCTCCTCTTTTTGCAGTTGAGAAAACTGAGTCTTAGAGAGGTTTAGGGATCTAAGAAAGTTACACAGCTATTAAGTGTCAGACTGGAATATTAGCCCAGGACTGTCAGATTTAAAAGACTATTCTCTTAACTACCAGATCATGATGTGCCCTCAGTAAGCAAATAGTTTGTGTCCTTGTTACCTCTGAAAAGTCAGCCGAAGCCTAGGACCTCCATAGCTTTGACGCATACCTTGATGTTCTAAGGAAGCCAGAGTTTCACTACTGTGCTTCTGCCATTTCCCAGATGATGCAAACACCTCTTTAGAGCCGTATCCCATATTTTGTTCATTTTTAATAGAATGCTAATTTTATATGCATTCTCCATACACAGATTTAGATGTACCCAGTTGAGCATACTTAGTTTTTATCTAAATGTGCCCTATCCCAGGTGAAAAATGTGCTGCCTGCAATGTAATTATGTATTCAGAATAATGTGTATGTCTGCTGGGGGTTTATAAATCAATAGCTTATTGTGCAATATAATGTCAACTTTTTTGCCACAGATGTGGTTTGAGAAAACTAAAACTTGTCAGCTGGCTGTACTTTAATAGTGGATTTGAGACTCTTGGACAAGAAACTAGAATAAATCTGACCTGACATTCATTGACCAAGAAGACCTCCACAACTCTCTCATCTGTCTGCTATACCCAAGATCTAAGGAAAGCCTAAAACCAGTCAAGATTGTCACAATAAAGCAAGGCCTGGTTCTTTGGTTTTCCAGAATAGATGAACATTCTCCATTCAATAAACATTTGTTGAATATCTTCACTAGACCCTGGGGGTAGAGCAGTGAACAAAACAAGACAAGGGCCCTACTCTCTTGGAGATGGTGTGTGAGTGGAAAGTGACAAACAAGTAAACAAATGCACAGATTGATAAGATTATTTCAAGTAGTGATAAATGCATAAAGAAAATAAAACAGAGTATTGGGATAGACAGAAACTAGGGGTGATGAGGCAGGAAATGGCAATAAATAGGTATTTGGGAAAGGCTGCCCTGAGGAGAAAATATATGAGCTGAGACTTAGAAGATGAGAAGGAGTCAGCTATGTAAAGATTAGAGGGAGAGCATTCCCGGGCTAGGGCATAGCACGTGCAAAAGAAATACAGTCAGTGCAACAGGAGAGTAGGAAGTGGAGGGAGAGCATAGCATAAATGACATTAGACAGATAAGCAAAGGTTTTATCATGTAGGACCTAGCAGGTCACTGTCAGAAACTTGAGTTTTCCTTTAAGTGTAGAACAAAGCCATTGGAGGAATTTAAACCAGAAAGCGATGTGATCTGATTTATAAGATTTCTGCCACTCCAGTTCAATTGCATGTACTTACTGCAAATTTAAAGTTCTGGAAGAAAAATTACCTCCAAGTAAGAGCTGCCTGGGTACAAACTGTATTAAACTATAGATTTTTTTTTCCTGGAGAGAATGGGACAATTCTTTTCCAATAGCCACATCTTTACAAAAGTGCTTTTGGGAAGAATTTATAGTATCCGAACTGCCAGCAGACTCCTGGAAGATTTAACCTTGAGGTTATGGTTAAGCGGAGAGTTTTCTGACTTAACTAAACTTCACTGAAAAGCAATGTCCAGGAAAGGCAGATGATCTTTCTTTGTAAACAGAGATCTTTATTTTGTCCTGAACCACCCCTGGTAACGTGTCTGCCAAGGGCTATGAACTGTGCTTCCTAAAACAGTTAATGGTCACAACGAAGCATCCATCCACACTCTAGTACTTTAAGAAAGAGCAAGGGCTCTGGTCACCAGAAACCAGTGCTGTATCTTCCTAGTTGTGTAGTATTAGTCAAGTTATAACTTAGTTTTCTAACCTGAAAATGGGTATTAAAAATTGTATTTACCTTCTTAGGTTATGATATGAGTTAAATGAGACAATCCAAATAATGCATTAACTCTAGGACAAAGTATAAATATTTGTCATCAGGCAGTCCATAGTTAGGGTTAAGGCTGAGATGTATAAACCATGGCACTCTGGACAAAAAAATGTCACCTCCCGTATCAGGAAATCAAGGATGTTGCAGCCGTCCAGCCGTCAGCCACGGCAGCTGCCCCTGACTGTGCACCCTGAGGGGATTCAGGATGAAGAAAAGCAGGACACTGGCCCTAGACAGTTAAGGAGCACATCAAAGGAATGGTTTCAATGAGCCCAGACTCTTGCATCTTCCCATATACAGAATGATGCTAAATTCATTAACTTGAGATGTCCGGTTCTTCTTTACTTAACAATATTCTTTTCATGTTCCAACTACCTGGTTTTTGCTGCAAAAACTCTTATATATCCTGGTTCCTCCCTTACCTCTTCAGAACAGTCCCTCAGAGCTAGCTGACCGGCTGTCTCCTGGGCTTATGTCTTTAGTATACCTGCCAAATAAAACATAATTCTCAACTTTTACGTTGTGCATTTTTTTTAGTCAACAGCACTAAGTATTCTGTGTGGAAAGGCAAACTGAACCCTATGGGCAATTGTGCCTTTCGCGATAATAATGCTCATCCTAAGCGTTGGCCATCTATGGCCCATGGACCAAATCCAGCCCACCACCTGTTTTTAGACGGCCTGTGAGCTAAGAAGAGACTGGAAAGCCTGCAAAGCTGGAACTATTTACTACCTGGCCCTTTTCAGAAGTCAGCTAACCCCTGCTCTAACCAGCTGAACTGGCTATACTGTAACTAACTACATTGTTCTTCTGTTAATACTTCTCCCCATTTACATTCAGGTTTATTTTGACAAGACTTCAAATTCCCAGGTGGTGTTTTATATTCCCCCTGGATATTTGGCCTGTAGTTAATTAGTGTGCATTTATACCGGGTGAACTGCAGTAGGTGGGTTAGGACCTTGTGGTCATCCCAGCTGCCACCTTAAGGTAAAATGAACGAACAGAATGGTGTGCGTTTTCCTACTCAGTTCTTAGTGGGAAAATTCTTTGTGAAAGTGCTAACCAGAAATCATCAGCTAATGTCACATTACTATATTTAAATAATTGATATAAGGCATGGTTTAAAGAAACACACCAAGAAGTACTTATAGATTACTTCTCTCTGGGCATTAGGGTTTTCCATCAATAAGTAATATAATCTCATTTGTATCTTCACGTTGAGAAGACTCCCACCTAAACACATGGACACCTTACATTTAAAGAAACATAAAAACCCGACAGGAGCTCTGGCCCATTCTCTATCAAAAGCCTTAGTAGGCGGGATTCCCTGGTGGCGCAGTGGTTGAGAGTCCGCCTGCCGATGCAGGGGACGCGGGTTCGGGCTCCGGTCTGGGAGGATCCCACATGCCGCGGAGCGGCTGGGCCCGTGAGCCATGGCCGCTGAGCCTACGCACCCGGAGCCTGTGCTCCGTCCGCAACGGGAGAGGCCACAACCGTGAGAGGCCCACGTACCGCAAAAAAAAAAGAAAAGAAAAGAAAAAAAGCCTTAGTACGCATTTTCCTGTTAGTCTTTGATTTCCCTGTCAAAAGATATGTCAGTGAGCAAATTATCAGGCAAATGTCCTTCCAAGTTCCTTGCCCTTGATCTGTCTCTCCTCAGAGAGTCAGGAGAGGTCTCTGCTTTAAAGAGGGAGAAGTGTTATTAAAGTGCTGTGCTGCTGCTGTGTTCTAAACCTAAGGAGTCTTTCCCCTAATCAGAAAAAATCATCATCTCTAACGACCTTTCGTCTCCATACTGTTCCTTGTTGATAAGCCCTCATTTTTCCTCACCCTTTAGCATACAAAAAGTACCTCTCCCACAATATGTCAAAAATTACACTGCATGCTTCGTATGGACCATCTCTTTTAACCCTTCATTCAACCTTGTCACAGTGGGTACTGATCCCATTTTACAAGTGTGTAAACTGCACTCGGAGAAATTAATTTGTCATGGGTCACAAATTAGAACCCAGAGCTTCTAATTCCCAAAGCTGTTCTTAAAAACTACAATCCACTGCAGGTTTGGGTCTTTGCTTCGCCTGAGTTTAACTTGGATTTATCATTCAAGATTTCCTTTCCAGGATTACCCAAAGAGAAATAATTTAAATCCTATATAATAGACACGGTGTTTTTAAAAAGAACAAAAAGGATTTATTAAAAAACAAAATGTTTTCTTTTTTTCCATGAGGCTTGCTTTGGGCAGTGTTTCACAAACTCTGTGAGCCAATAACATATGCTTTTTCTGGGATAAGACTGGTAGATTTGGGACACCGCTAGGTTGTCGCTTACTCCTTAGGGTTTGGCAGCCAAATAAAACATGCCACATCTGTGTTACTGGAACACAAGGCAATGAGAAGACATGGCTCATCTTCCATATTCATTCCTCAGAGTTTATTCAAATCTGTTGCAGGAGTCTCTGCTTCATAGTCCTACCACTTACCCAACCTGTTTATAATCTGATAAGGAATATATGATAAATAATACCGTTATTATTCCAAAACTCATTCTACTGTGCTTATAGTATCTTTATGACATTTTTATTTTTAAACTAATCTGACTGAGGTATAATTTGCATACAACAAAATGCAACCATTTTAAGGCTACATTTTGGTGTGTTTTGACACATGTATGTTCCTTTTTAAACACCACCTCTATCAGTATGAACAACATTTCTGTTATTCCACAAAATTCCCTCATGGTCCTCTGCAGTCAATCTCCCCATGAAACTCACCCCAAGTCACCACTAGTATTACTTTTAACTATTCTAGAATTTCATGAAAATGGACTCATACAGTATGTCCTCTTTTATTTAAGATTTCTTTCACTTAGCAGAGTACCTTCGAGATTAATTTAAGTTGTCGTGTGCATTGGTAATTTATTCCTTTTATTACTAAGTAGTGTTCTACTTAATGGCTATGTCACAATTTGTTTATGCATTCACCTGTGATGTGCACTTTGGTTGTTTTTAATTCAGGGCTATTATCAGCAAATCTGTACATCAGAGTACAAGTCTTTGGGTGAACATGTATTTTTATCTCTCTGTGTAAATACCAAGGAGTAGAATGGTTGGATTATATGGTATGTCAGTTTTATAAGAAACTGCCCAACCGTTCTCGAAAGTGGTTCTACGATTTTACACTCCCACCAGAAACGTGGTAAAGTTCCAACATCTCGATCGTGCGTATCAGGTAGTTAGTGGATTTAAACTTCATGATCTTTCTATTTTCTCAGTAGAAAAATGACCCTTGAACCAGGAGAGAAATTGTCCCCAGTGCCAATTTCTATGATGCTATAAGGATAAATAACATTCCCTTGACTGTTAAACGCCTAGTTTTATTGGCTAATTTCCAAGAGAGAATGCTGAAAGGTTTTCAAAGAATATGACTTAAAATCCAGTCTGTGAAAACTAAATTGACTTAGGTTCTCCGTTGTTTAGAGATAGGACTTCAGTGAGTAACTTGGGCAATGGCCATGGAACGATAGCAACTCCGGATGACCAGTGACTTTAAAAGGTGACCCTCTTCAAACCATCATCTGATGCCTGCAGTCTGCCTTACTTGGGCACTCAGGGTGGATTTAACTGCTTGTAGGGCATCGTTAGCAAATGGGAACTGCATGAGAGGAGGAGCAGATGGCAAACACTAACCCTACACCTAACCCTAACCCTGACGCTCTGAAAAGGCTCAGGAAACCCAATTCCTGCCCGTAATAGCAGGCCACACCCTGTTCTCATCAGGGGAGTGAGGGAGTGGGGTATATCACGGGGCAAAATGAACTTCCATTGTCCCCATTCAACTCAGTGAGATGAAGCCAGGAGCTGAACAGACATCAGAAACTTCTCTCTTAATAGTGTGACAGAGAAAAGGCTTTGATTTCATTGCCAAGAGTCATTAATTAACCAAATTGAACTAAACACTTTCAAATGCTGGCAGCTCAAGAATTGCAAGGTTGTGGCACCAGGGAGAGAACCCAAGTGGAGAACACCCAATTTCAGATAGAGGATATCAAATAATGAAAATAGAAAAATAATGATATGTCTTAAATTTAAGCTATGAGAGCACTGTATAATTGGATAAAAAATTCTTTGTCTCCTCTGCTAAAGGTAGCTTTTCCTCAAAATGTAATTTTAGTTTTATTGTATGTAAGTAGGCATTGATATAAAGCCTATGGTTTCATCTTAAAAAGTAGAGTAGTAGTTCCTGATTTATGAAGCCTGGACTTGGAGGGCAAATGCAGAGTTCTCTGAGAATAATACCGTTTATTTGTGGCCTGCTCAAACTATAGTTACAGATTCCCAAAGCTTAAAAAGCAAGACAAGCAAACCTAAATCTGTCCTAGGACAGTGCTACAAGAAATTATTGGAAATACAGAAAGAACTTTAAGAGCAATTCATATCTAACTTTTTAAAGTGCATTCTGTTGTGCTAAATGCTTTAAGCATGTTATTCAGCTTTTACAACGCCATGAAATAAATACTTTTCTAGCCTACTTTACAGCTAAGAAAACGGAGTCACAGTGAAGCTTGTCCAAGTTCACACATCTTAAAAAGGAACAGAGCTTTCCAAACCACAAAATTAGCAAAATAAACACAGCTCTCATGAAAAAAAACTACAGGGCCTATGTTTGGCCCTGGCAAAGAGCAGCCTGGCATCGTGGTAGACAAGGGCCAATTCCTGAACCTGAAGGAAGAAACGCTGTTATTACCGTGTAGCAGAAGCACCTGTGAGAAACGGCCAGCTGTTTATAAGGGGCACACTTCACACTTGTATGGTGCTTCTCGACATTTAAACCATTTCATATACATTATCTTATTTGATCCTCACAACAACTTGCAGGCCAGGGTGGGGATAAGTTAATCACTGTTGCTGTTTGACAGAAAAGGCTATGAGGCTCCAATAACCCAATAACTTGCCCTCATTCCCACAACCAGATTGGCAGGCTAGTACCAGAGCCCTTGTTTCCTGGTTCCAGTTTTTTTTGTGTTTTTTTTTGCGGTACGCGGGCCTCTCACTGCTGTGGCCTCTCCCGTTGCGGAGCACGGGCTCCGGATGCGCAGGCTCAGCGGCCATGGCTCAGGGGCCCAGCTGCTCCGCGGCATGTGGGATCCTCCCGGACCGGGGCACGAACCCGTGTCCCCTGCATCGGCAGGCGGACTCCCAACCACTGCGCCACCAGGGAAGCCCCCTGATTCCGGTGTTTGCTTTTCTGTTTTAACTCTTCCTGCTCCCTACGGTGGGTAAACCGGGTGACAAAAACATAACTTTATGAACCTTCACCAAAATTCCCTGAAATAGACTATTTTAATTTCATAATAACGATAAAAATGACAACAGCAATGGCATTTATTGAAGACTATTTGCTGGATACTGTGCTAAGAATTATACATAAACTCCCTCATGAATCCTTTTCACACAAGCCTATGAAGTAGGAACTATTTTTAAGCCTATTTAACATGGAGGAAACCATTTCACCTGCTGAATCCATAAACCAGTAGTAAAAAATGTATTACCCATCTTATGGGTGGCAGATAAGGGTAGTTGGAAGGCACGCGACATACTTATAGTAAAATACTTATTCACTGTTTATCTAAAATTCAAATTTAATTTGGCATCCTATATTTTTATTTGCTCAATGTGGCAACCCTATCTGGAGCCAGACTGATCAAAGTTCAACTTTTAGCTCTACCAGCTGTTCCTTCAGGTCAGTTATCATGAGCCTGTATATGAACATGTCCATTTATTTAACATGTCCATTTCCTCATCTATAAAACGGGGTTAATGTCCATACCTATCTTATAAGGTTGTGCTAAGAATTAAAATTTTAAATACCTAGTATGTGCCTGGAACATACTAAGTACTCAATATATGTTAATTATTATTATTTCTACTACTATTATTACCAATCATCTTTAAACCACTAAATATAAATGAAAGCAGTCACATTTCTTCTAAGCATAATAAAAAGAGCACCAAACATCTTTCCAGAAACCTAAATGATGTGATGAGTCAATGACACTTGACTAATAATAAATAGCAATTAACTCAATTCAACTCAATAAACATTTATTAATTTCCTAAAATATGCAAGAACAGAGCTAAGCCCTAGAAAAATCATAAGCCGTCAGAGCTAAAAGGAAATTACAAGATGATCTCATTTAATACCCCTCACTTTACACGTGAGGAAACAAGTCAGCATGGGTGGCATAAGTGATTTACCGAGTAACATAAGGCAAAGACAGTGGCAGAGTCAGGATTGAATGCCATCCTCCTGACTCTGAATCCAGAGCACCTTTGACTCATCTTCCCTGCCTGCTGTGCAAAGACAGAGCCCTCATCCTCCAAAGCACACACTCTGGTAGGGAAATATGAAACGGAAGCAAGCAGTGTTTCTCTTTTTGCTGTGGGTCCACTAAAGTAGAGTCGAGTTTACTGAATAATTTCATCCTCACAAGAAATCCAATAAATTAACAACAACAAAAAAGAGAAAAGCAGAGATTGTTATCTTCATTATTCTTAGCAAAAATAGAAGTCAATCGGCTGACATAAGACTTTAAGTGGAGTTAGAGTCTGAAGTAAATGCCAGACCTCCTGGCTTCTTCCACTAGATCTGGCTGCCCCACCCATGAAAGGAATGAAACATATTGTGAAGCAAAGTGAGCTCGCAGGTGTTTCTTAGTGAAGACATCTTTACACAAAACTGTATAGGAAATCAGAATAAGTCTGGGGATCCAAAGTAACCAACAAGGTTGTCCAGAAATCAGAAAAGCCCCTTCACAAAAGCCAATGACCCGCTTGCCCAGATGACCCCAAAGAAAACCCAGATTGAAACCAAACACCAGAACAACAGAGTAAGCAGAGTTAGTAGACTCACAAATTTCCGAGATGTGGGACAAGGATGTATCTGAGAACACAGAGGGAATGAGGGGTCCAGTTGGCCTGAAGCCTGGTCTTCTGAAATTCTGTTCACTTTCCATAGAACCACACTGGCTCTTGTTCCCTCCTCTGCAAAATGGGAGGGTGGGTATTGAACCTGCTTATCTCTGATGTCCTTTCCAGCAATACCATCCAATGATCCATTCTTTTCTGTTTTGTTCTATTCCATCCTGGCCTAGTCTCTTCCCATATCTCATCTGATTAATTCATTCTGCATATTTTTAAGTTATATTTACCATTTTAACCATTTTTAGGTGTATAATTCAATGGTATTCAGTATGCTCACAATGCTATGGAACTGTCACCAATAACCACTTCCAGAAACCTTCCATCATCCCAAACAGAAATTCTACACCCATTAAACAGTAACACCCTATTCACCCCTCCCCTCAGCCCTACCCCCCATTCTACTTTCTGTTTCTATGAATTTGCCTTTTCTCTGTACTACATATAAGTGGTATTATATGAGATTTGCCTTTTTTTTTTTTTTTGCGGTACATGGGCCTCTCACTCTTGTGGCCTCTCCCGTTGCGGAGCACAGGCTCCGGACGTGCAGGCTCAGCGGCCATGGCTCACGGGCCCAGCCGCTCCATGGCATGTGGGATCTTCCCGGAGCGGGGCACGAACCTGTGTCCCCTGCATCGGCAGGCAGACTCTCAACCACTGCGCCACCAGGGAAGCCCGAGATTTGTCTTTTTGTGTCTGGTTTATTTCACTTAGCATAATGTTTTCGAGGTTCTTCTATGTCGTAGTATGCGTCAGAAATTCATTCCTTTGTAAAAAGCTGAAATAATGTTCCACTGCAAGTGTATATCACACTTTGTTTATTCATCCATTGATGGACACTTAGGTTGCTTTCCACCTTTTATCTATTGTGAATAATGCTGGAAGGAACGTGTGTGCAAATATCTTTTTGAGACCCTTCTCTCAATTCCTTGGTGTTTATACCAAGAAGTGGAATTGCTGGATCATATGGTAATTCTATGTTTAACTTTTTAAGAAACCACCTTCTGCATATTTTTAAACCAGATTTCAGCAGTAAGACTGTACTTGTAGAAACCTGAGAACCGTGCTTAATTTTTCCTGGATTCGTAAAACAAATACTGACCAGAGCTATGTGCCAGGACTGCATCAGGTACTAGGAATCCAGAGTTGAGCAAACACAGACATGGTCCCTGACCTCATGGAGCTTTCATTTTGGTGGGGAAGTGGACATTAAACATATATATGCACAATGAGTTAATCATAAATGGGAATACAACTCAATTGCCAAAAAACCAAAAACAAATAATCTGATTTAAAAATGTGCAAAGACCCTAAATAGACATTTCTCCAAAGAAAACATAAAAATGGCCAATAGGTACATGCTCAATATCACCAATAATCAGGGAAGTGCAAATCAAAGCCACACCTCATACCTATTAAAATGGCTGCTAACAAAAAGACAAAAGACGAACAACCTAAGTATCTATCTGTGGATGAACAGATTAAGGATGAAGAATATCAGGACCTGAACACAGAGAGACTGAGAGGGATCAACTCCCATGGGCCCTTGAAGAACATACCAACAACAGGGGAGATTCCTTTACACCTTGGGAGGAGGGAGATCAAGAATATTACCATGAAATCTGACACACACACACACACACACACACACACACACACACACAAAAGTCCATGTACAAGATCTTATTTTAATTGGATGAGCCCAAAAGGGACTCCAGAAATACTTTTCCCATCATGCTTTCTTCCAAAATGAGGCCTCCCAAAGTGTCAGATAAGTAGCCAAAAACACTTGACAGAAAAGTTAATATTTGAATAAGGTTCTTAGATTAAAACCATCAAGATTTCTGAAATGTAATTTGAGTACTGTGAACACTATTTTTATCTAGTAATTCACATTGTCTTTTTTTTAAGATTCATTTGTCAAAGACTGACTCATTTGAGACGTATTCTCAAGCTTGTACTCCTTCTTCCCCAGGATTGAGGCCATGTGACCCTATCTGTACTTTGCCCATCTCATTCATTACGGCCAATGATGACCCTTGAAGGAAGATCTTTGAGCAGGGTCCATCCCATGCTCAGAGCACTGCCTCAGGTCTCAGCCATCGCTAATTCAGCTTGACCTTGTCCCTGAGTTTGGGAACTCAACAGTTCACTCACTTTGCAGACTCTGTCCACTCCTTGCAATACAGTTCTGATGGAAGGAATCCTGCCTTGCTTCCCGAGGACTGAAGTTCTGAGTGGATAATTCCTTCCGTATACCAGCCCTCAACACCAGGGTCATGCTTTGTTCTTACAATTATCTCATTTAGGTATGCAAGGCTTGCCCCTAATGGCAGGATTGTTGCTGGGTTGCTACTGCCATCCGATAAGCTTCTGTAGCAAGTGCAAATGGTAGACCACAAGATCAGAGGCAAGAAATGTAAGTACATTGTTCTTCAATTGAACTTAATGTCTATTCTGAGCTTACCTTCTTTGTGGTAGAAGCTGAGCTCACTCAATTCAGGATGTCCCAAACACTCCTTTTCCCCAGGGCTACATGGGACCATGATATAAGTGGGGAGGAACTGGCAAGGGCCATGGTCATCTATCCATGTTGGCATCCTCAGAGATAACTTCATTCTAATCCAGTAGCATTGAGATCACTGTTGTATCCTCCTTTCCCCAATCCCAGGGTCTCTGCAGATCTGGCTCTGCTAACCGTGGCCTCACCGTGTTATAAGCCACATCTGTGCTACTCTGAGGTCTGGGGAGTATGGTGTTTCAATCTGGAAACTCCATGCACTCATTTCTGCTTCATTATTCCCACAGCATTCCAGGTGCAAAGGAGTGTGAAGATCTCACCAGCTCCCTGGGGTTTATCCAGAGATGGGGGGAAGTACATCCCTGTTTTCAGATTTCTCAGATCCCTCTGGGGATGCTCTCTCTACCTCTAGCCCAAAACTCAGAGGAGGGGAACATAGTATGAGGCCTCACCTCAGGGATCCACCCAAAATCAACTCTTTCCCCCCCACCCCACTCTGTTTCTTCCCTCCCTCCCTCTAGTCAGGCGACCTTTTGATCTAGTCTCAGACATAAGGAAACTGAATATTTTTTCTAAGTTTCTTTTAAATCGTATACTTGAACCTGTGCGTTGTAGGACGTTTAGCACCATCCCTGCCTCTACCCACTATATGGCAGTAGCAGCCCCCAGTGTGACAACCGAAAATATCTGGAGACATTGCCAAATTCTCTTGGGGGGCAAACTTGCCCTCACTGGAGAATCACTGCTCTAGCAGGAGACACAAGCACATAAATTGACGATTATAATACATTGAGGTCATTGCATGGATAGAGGCACACACAGGTTAGCATGGAATCCTAAATAAGGCATCTAGCCCACCCTAGGGTGAGCTGGGGTGAAGTGAGATAGTGATGTCTCAACACCTAATGTTCTGTACCACAGCCCACGTTCTGTGTTTCTGCTTTGTCATTCACCACTTGCTTATTCATTCAATAAATATTTCTGAGAACAGACTCTAGGAGCTACACACTGGACATGCAAAAATTAGTAAGATATGGCCCTGCTTGCACAGAGGTCATGTGTTATTACAGTTAAAACTATGGGCTCTGGCGTCAGACTGCTTGATTTCAAACTCTAATTCTACCACTTACGCACTCTGTGACATTGGGCAAGTTACTTAACCTCTCTGATCTGCACCTTTTAATTCTCTAAAATGAGGATAATAATGGCAAGTACCTCTTAGAGTTAATGAGATTAAATGAGAGAATTCTTATAAATCTCTTAGCAACTGGTCTGGCAGATGGAAAGCATGGAATAAATTGCAGTTTTTATCACTGATTGTCCAAGTTATATATTATTGTGGGAAGGTCATGTTTCAAGCCATGGCCTCTCATCAGTGCCAGTGCAGTTAATTATGTTTGGTTGTGTCCTGAGATGTGATAAGCAGAGATGCAGTTATCTTGTCCATCATTGGATTTCCATTAAAATATCATTAAGATTAAAAGTACTATAAAATCTTAACTAGGACATTAATTTCCACAGTAATAAATTAAAAATTTCAGGTCAGCTGCCATAACTATAATAAACAAATTAAAAAAAAAAAAACTCTGAAAACTAAACCTCAGAGTTTCAGATTTTAGCCTTATTTCTCAGTTGATATTTTCAGTCAAAATTTGTTTTTCTTCAATTTTAATACACACACATTAGTTTGGAGACTCTATCTTCTCTCACGCTTTGCACAATTCCTAGTGCATGTTTGAGCATAACAATTACCCCGGCAAAGAGAAGCTTGGGGATGGTTTAATAACAGTCTTCAAATATATGAAAAGTTATTACATGGAACACGATGACCAGCTGTTCTCAACCTCCACAGGGGACCAAGAAAAATAAATAGGCTGAAAATTACAGACGCTGACAATTTGAGGTAGATTTGTTGAAGAACTTTGCAAAGTATAAAATCACTGTAGAAAACCTAAGAAAAGAGTTTAGGAAATACAGTATAGCAAACAGTATTTGACAGAGATTCAGGGGATGTAGGTTCTTGTGACAGCTTGAAACCCATGACTTTGTGCAAGGTTCTGAGCCTCTGAGGCTGTTTACTAACCCTCAGAATCTTCCACATATTCCTTATTTACTCAGTGAGGGCATAGCATAGCCAGAATTTCCCTGCAACTCGATGGCCATGGGTAAAAATGAGATTATTTTAGAGCAGTGGTCCTCAACTGGGGGTGATTTTGCCTCTCAGGGGACATTTGGCAATGACTGGAGACATTTAATTATCCTGACCAGGAGCGATGAGGATAATGAGATGAGACATCTCGTGAATAAAGGTCAGAGATGCTGTTAAATATCCGACAAAGTATGGGACACCCCCCGCCACACACACACACACACACACACACACACACACACACACACACCCAAAGAATCATCTGGTTCAATGTGTGTACAGCGCCAGGGCTGAGCAACCCTGCTCCAGAGGAAGAAGCTATCTTTCTCTAGTTTGTACACCTACCCATTTAAGCCTACATCTCAGTGCCCAGGTTTTGCCCAGTGATTTGAGAGCCTTTGGGTACAGTAGCTATTGCTATTCACTAGTATTTCTAGCTCTCTCTCTCCTGGGTCATGGTAGGGCTGTGCTTTCCTACCCGCTTTGAAATTATGGGTGGCCATATGACTTGCCATAGCCAATGAAATGTAAATGCAAGTGACATGCTTCACTTGTAAGGCTGTTGGGTGATTCACTGTGTTCTTTCTACTACAGTGAGTCTTGGAAACACATGTCATGGTCACAGTGAAGTCCTTGTCCTCCCAGCTTCCTCAGTCACTGTGATAAGTAGTGCCCCCTGCTGACCCAGTTAGACATGTTAGAAGGAAACATTTTTCCAAGAGTTGGGCAGATCCAGTGTACAACCATTACAAAGATGAAAAAATATGATTAAAAAAGCATTATGTAAAAAAAAAAAGGCATTATGTTAGGAGTGTAGGTTGGCAAGTCAAACCTCCTTAATTCTAACCTACCTCTATCGTTTACTAGCTGTGTGACCTTGAGGAAGTTAAACTTCTAGTTTTCTCATGCGTAAAATAGCATCTTCCTCTGACATCAAATGAGAACATGAACACAAAGCACTTAATAAAGTGTTTGCTTACTCTTCTAAGAACTTTATAAATATTACATCATTTATTTTTCATAACAGCTGTGAGATTACTAATTTTAACCCCATTGTATGGGTGAGGAAATTGAGGCACTAAGAAGCTAAGTGACTTGTCCAAGCCCACAGAATCAGTAAATGACAGAGACAGTATCCAGAAGCTGTGTGACTACAGAGTCCATGCTATTAGCCATGACACAATTACATGATGATGATGTGATGATGATGATGTCATAGTCTTAAAAATACTATCTGTTGGGACACTTGAGTTACAGACAAGTATAGGGCCCAGACTCAACCCTTAGAGAATTCACGGATGATTAGGGAAGATAAGACATGAGCTTTCACAATGCCCGGGCAAGGTGAAATGTGGTAAGTCCATAAAACGGATAAAGTTAAGTACTTGGCAATTTATTAAATCTCCCATTTAACCCTCAGTTAACCTGAAAATTCAATTAACCAGAAGCATTACCCATATGTTACCATTAATCAAGGTTTTATAGTATCAGCTGAACTCATTTAACCTTAATAAGCAGATGATTGCATATGGATTGCAAGAGGATTTAGGAGCACCATAACTCAGAAATCGGCTCCATGGTTAAGGGTTTTCCTAAAAGCAAAGAGAACACTGCTGAGCAGAAAGGGAGGAAGGGAGAAAACAGTAAGTGTTTAGCACAATGCAGTAATGAAGGGGAGACAATGTTGGTTTGTGGAACAGTAAGTAGGTCAGAGGAGAAAGAAAGAGCCCTTGGCATCACTGATGTTATCTGGGTAACGTCTGTCAGAACAGATGGCCCTGCTTTTCCAGCAGACAGTCCAGAGGACAGGAACTGGTGAGGCAAGGTGTGCCTATCTATATAAAACCAATTGTGGGGGTGGACAAACCAGCACTTCTTGAGTCCCCAAGCATGATTTATAAGGAATGGCTAAAGACCTCAAAAGACAATAAGATTTAGGACATGGCCAGACGAACCATGGAGAATATTATGTTGCTTCCCTTTATAAAATGACCTTCTTTCCTTCTCATCTGGGAAAATCCAATTCATCCTTCAAGACCCAACTCAAATGCCCTGGGAACTGTTCCTTAAATGTTCCAGAAAGAATTATGTTGTTCTTTTTTCTATATTCAGGTGGTTCTTTATTTATGTCTTCTCTATACTAGTTTTCACACTGCAGTGTACAAATAGGCTTCTCTAGAAAGGAGAAAACAATGCAGTCCTGAAAGTTACAGAATGTTTTATCAAGATCAATGTATATATCACCGAAGGCAAAGGTCTGGAACATCTCTCTCTCTCTCTCTCTCTCTCTGGACAACTATGTTCCTTTTCTAGTTTTCTTGAGCCATTTGCCAATGCTTGTGATGTAGTACTACTCAATAAGCATGTATCTTGTGAAAATTAATTTTATAGTGTTTCTTCCAAAGGCTTCCTAAATAATGAAATAAGATCGTATCCCAAGCCAAATACCCAAGCAGATAAGTGAATCTTTATTAGTGGTAGAGGGAGAGGGAGAGTGGTGCAAGAGTTCAGATTTCATTTATGAGTAAGACTAATCCTATTGACGTGCAACAATAATGAACCAGAAGTTCATCAAACCAAACCTATTTCTGCCAATTTGGGAGCATACTAGGTCATGCTGATGATGGAGTTATAACATTCTCCTTGAAGATGTCTTCTAACCCCACTCCCCTGGAGTCTGGCTTCCCTATTCCCATTCTCTCATGACATTTTGTACCTCCCGTTTAGTATTTTTGTTTTCTGTGGCCGAGTCTGCTTCCCCCACAAGACTGTGACCCTTGTTTGGTCAAGAATTAAACTTCACTTGTGTCTCTTGAACTGGATTGAAGAGATGACCTCATCAATCAGTTTGTCTAATGACAACCTAAGGGCTGAGTCAGACCTGTCCTCTCTTTCTATGAGAGCAATGAAGGAGTTCATTCTGAGACAAGGGAGCACATGTGAGCTCATCCATGCCTTCATTAGAGTCAAGGAATCAAGGGTATTGTCTACTGTGTCATCTCTTTCAGCTTGTCAGCCGCTAAGATCATTGTAGCCAGAAATACTTATAGAAGTGAAAATCCCAGAATTAATCAAGTATGTGACTTAAATAGGAAAGTCCAAATAATAAAGCTTCTAGAAGATAATAGAAAAGGATACCTTTCCCTAGCATGAAGGACACCTTAAACAGAACTCAAAGAAATGGATAAATCAGACAAAACCACTTTGGAAAAGATCGCCTGTATCTATGAAAGATAAACATACACCTATCTTGCATTTTCTCTGCTGTGAATTATCTAACTCAAATTCTTGCATATGTGCACCAAGAGACATGTAGAAGGACGAACACAGCAGCATTACACGTAATAACCAAAACCCAGAAACAACCCAACTGTCTATCAACAATAGCGTGAATAAATATATCATGATATATCCAAATAACACAGCATGAAGATAAAGGTACTACATGTATATCATGGATGAATCCCAAAGTCACAATGATGAGCAAAATAAGAAGTTGTTCTATTTAAATAAAGTTTGAAACAGAAAAACTAGCCTATAATATTTAGGGGCACCTACACAGATTATAAAAACATAGAATAATAGTGTCTGCCATAAACATCAGGACAGTGGTTACGTTTGTGGAAGGAAGATTATTATTAGGAAGGATTATGGGGTCCTTCTGAGGTGCTTGGAATGTACTATTTCTTGATCTTTCCTCCCTTACCTCTGTCCAAAATAATAAAAATTGTAAACAAGAAATATGTCTTTGAGGAAATACATCATGATGGTCATCATGATTGTTGGCCGTCATTGAGAGAGTACTGCATGCAAGGGCACTGTTTTCCTAAATGCCTTATGGGAATTACCTCATGTAATTCTCACAGCAACCTTATGAAATAGGTACAAGTATAATTGCCATTTCAAAGGTACATAAACTGAGGCCCTGAGATGTTAACTAACTTTCTCAAAGTTACACAGCTGATAAATAGCAAAGCCATGGTTCAAACCCAGAGAATCTGACTTCAGAGCTCACACTCTTAACCCAGTCTCAAATGGTAGGACTTCTGATGACAAACACAGGATTGTAAGGAAAAGGGAGTTTGGCCGGCATTTCATCCTCTCTCACGTGACTCCACAATGGTCTCTGTGTGGTCTCTGCAGCTATAGAAGCAATGAGGCCCTTGTAGGAGACTGATTCCTTGAGATGTGAGGTTCCCCCAAATTTTTCAGAGATTACTTTGGGCAGAAGAGAGCTTAGCAATCAACAGGGAGAAAAAATTCATGACTCAGAGGGACAAAAGAGAATATCTCAGAGGGCTTGCCCTGAAACATCCTTACTTAATGGCAAGGGATTAGAGTAACAGAGCTGGGAAAAACAAGAACCACAAAAGGACAAGGCTACTGGCTTCTGGAGGGAGAAATATATCTGAGTTTGAAAAGAAGACACTGTTTCTTTAGGCAGCTAAGAGGAAAGGTAGTGAGAGAAGTACAGAGGATCCATGTTTTCCAGAGTATAGGATACACAGCCCTGGCTGCCCATGGAAATGATGGGGCAAGTAGCCTTACAGGAGATGGCACAGGAGATGGCGTTAGGGACATGGGGCACATCTTTAAATTACATGGAATCCCGTAGGGAGATAATTATTCTTCTACCATTTTCCGTTCCATTCTTCTGATTATTATAAAGTTTTAATTTGCCACTAGTATGCTTTTAACAACTCTCTGACACCTATAACCTCCCCTTGCAACGAAGAGACTTTGGCAGGTAATAGAGTATTTAACTAGAAGTGAATAACATTCTTTCATTTTCACTGTATTTTTATGGCTTCCTTCTACTTATGTCAACTATTTTTTATTTGCAGTAATAAAAAGTTCTTTCTCAAGTAAATTTATGTATGAAAAATGTAAATGTTTAGAAGAATTATTACATAAAAATTTATAGAGGTCGTAGGCATATATGGCAAAAAATTGTGATGATCGTGTGTAAATGACCAAAGCTTGGGGAATCTCATTCTAACCCCTTCAAATAATCCATATTCTGTCTTTGATCGGTGTCCTATCTTGCACTGGTTGGTCTACACTGGGAGCATCATGTCCGTTTCTGGAGACCACTCTCTAAGAAAGATGTAGACACACTCAAGGCGATCCAGAGTGACCAGAGAAAGACCAGAACAGAAAACAGAGTAAAAATCACAGCATCAGATCATGAGTATAATGGAAACCTCTGAACTGGGCCATGAGAGCTGCTCTGAAGAATCTAAAGAACTGTCATGTGGGTGGAACTCTGTGGGATTTGGTCTTTGTGTCCACAAAGGATAGATATGGTTCTATCTATCTAGACATAGACCCCCGCAAGAAACAGATTTTTGCACGATATACGGAACATTCCTGCAGCCCAAACCATCCACAAGTAGAATGAAATAGTGAAAGAACAGGCTTAGGGACCAGAAGGTGTATGGGTTCCAGTCTTCCCACCAGTAATTCCTGGTAAAGGAGACTGTAGACAGCAGCTTAACTCTGAGCCTTGTGTTACTTATGTATAAGGTGAGAAGTTTGGACCAGATGAAGGAAGGTGAATAGGTTCACCTTGATAATGCTGATTGCTTGGTATTTGCTACTTGGAACTTCTTTTTTTTTTTTAATAGATCTTTATTGGAGTATAATTGTTTCACAATACTGTGTTAGTTTCTGTTGTACATGAATCAGCCATATGCATACATATGTCCCCATATCCCCTCCCTCTCGAGCCTCCCTCTCATCCTCCTTATCCCACCCCTCTAGGTGGTCACAAAGCACCAAGCTGATCTCCCTGTGCTATGCTGCTGCTTCCCACCAGCGAACTATTTTACATTTGCTAGTGTATATATGTCGATGCTACTCTCACTTCACCCCAGCTTTGCCCTCCAACCCCATGTCCTCAAGTCCATTTTCTATGTCTACCTCTTTATTCCTGGCCTGCAACTAGGTTCATCAGTACCACTTATTTTTTTTTTTTTAGATTCCATATATATGCATTAGCATACGGTATTTGTTTTGCCCTTTCTAACTTACTTCACTTGTATGACAGACTCTAGGTCCCTCCACCTCACTACAAATAACTCAATTTTGTTTCTTTTTATGGGTGAGTAATATTCCATTGTATATATGTGCCACATCTTCTTTATCCATCCATCTGTTGATGGACATTTAGGTTAGTTCCATGTCCTGGCTATTGGAAATAGTGCTGCAGTGAACATTGTGGTACATGACTCTGTTTGAATTATGGTTTTCTCCAGATATATGTCCAGGAGTGGGATTCCTGGGTCATATGGTAGTTCTATTTTTAGTTTTTTAAGGAACCTCCATACTGTTTTCCATAGTGGTTGTATCAATTTACTTTCCCACCAACAGTGCAGGAGGGCTCCCTTTTCACCACACCACGCTTTCTAGCACTTATTGTTTCTAGATTTTTTGATAATGGTCATTCTGACCAGCATGAGGTGATACCTCATTGTAGTTTTGATTTGCATTTCTCTAATAATTAATGATGTTGACCATCTTTTCATGTGCCTCTTGGCAACCTGTATGTCTTCCTTGGTGAAATGTCTATTTAGGTCTTCTGCACATTTTTTAACTGGACTGTTTGTTTTTTTGACATTGAGCTCCATGAGCTGTTTGTATATTTTGGAGATTAATCCTTTGTTGTTTCACTTGCAAATATTATCTCCTATTCTGAGGGCTGTCTTTTTGTCTTGTTTATGGTTTCCTTTGCTGTGCAAAAGCTTTTAAGTGCCATTTGTTTATTTTTGGTTTTATCTCTGTTACTCTAGGAGGTGGGTCAAAAAATATCTTGCTGTGGTTTATGTCAAAGAGTGTTTTTCCTATGTTTTCCTCTAAGAGTTTTACAGTCTCTGGTCTTATATTTAAGTCTGTAATCCATTTGGAGTTTATTTTTGTGTATGGTGTTAGGGAGTGTTCTAATTTCATTCTTTTACATGTAGCTGTCCAGTTTTCCCAGCACCACTTATTGAGGAGGCTGTCTTTTCTCCATTGTGTATTCTTGCCTCTTTTATCAAAAATAAGGTGACCATATGTGCATGGCTTTATCTCTGGGCATTCTATCCTGTACCATTGATCTATATTTCTGTTTTTGTGCCAGTAACATACTGTCTTGATTACTGTAGCTTTGTGGTATAGTTTGAAGTCGGGGCGCCTGATTCCTCCAACTCTTCTTTCTCAAGATTGCTTTGGCTATTCAGGGTCTTTTGTGTTTCCATACGAACTGTAAAATTTTTTGTTCTAATTCTGTGAAGAATGCCATTGGTAGTTTGACAGGGCTTGCACTGAATCTATAGATTGCTTTGGGTAGTATAGTCATTTTCACAATATTGATTAATCCAATCCAAGGACATGGTACATTTCTCCATCTGTTTATATCATCTTTGATTTCTTTCAACAGTGTTTTATACTTTTCTGAGTCCAAGTCTTTCACCTCCTTAGGCAGGTTTATTCCTAGGTATTTTATTCTTTTTGTTGCAGTGGTAAATGGGAGTGTTTCCTTAATTTCTCTTTCTGATTTTTCATTGTTGGTGTATAGGAATGCCAGAGATTTCTGTGCATTAATTTTATACCCTGCAACCTTATCAAATTCATTGACTAGTTCTAGTAGCTTTCTGGTGGCTTCTTTACGATTTTCTATGTATAGTATCATGTCATCAGCAAACAGTGACAGTTTTACTTCTTCTTTTCCAATTTGTATTCCCTTTATTTTTTTTTCATCTCTGATTGTTGTGGCTAGGACTTCCAAAACTATGTTGAATAAGAGTGGCAAGAGTGGACATCCTTGTCTTGTTCCTGATCTTAGTGGAAATGCTTTCAGTTTTCTACTATTGAGTATGATGCTTGCTGTGGGTTTGTCATATATGGCCTTTATTATGTTGAGGTAGGTTCCCTCTATGCCCATTTTCTGGAGTTTTAATCATAAATCGGTGTTGAATTTTGTCAAAAACTTTTTCTGCATCTACTGAGATGATCATAGGGTTTTTATTCCTTAATTTATCAGTGTGGTATATCACACTGATTGATTTGCATATATTGAAGAATCCTTGCATCCCTGGGATAAATCCCACTTGATCATGGTGTATGATCCTTTTTATGTGTGGTTGGATTCTGTTTGCTAGTATTTTGTTCAGGATTTTTGCATCTATGTTCATCAGTGGTATTAGTCTGTAATTTTCTTTTTTTGTGATATCTTTTCTGATTTTGGTATCATGGTGATGGAGGCTTCGTAGAATGAATTTGGGAGTGTTTCTCCCTCTGCAATTTTTTGGAAGACTTTGAGAAGGATCGGTGTTAGCTATTCTCTAAATGTTTGATAGAATTTGCCTGTGAAGCCATCTGGTCCTGGACTTTTGTTTGTTGGAAGATTTTTAATTACAGTTTCAATTTCATTACTTGTGATAGGTTTGTTTATATTTTCTAATTCCTCCTGGTTTAGCCTTGGAAAATTGTACCTTTCCAAGAATTTGTCCATTTCTTCCAGGTTGTCCATTTTATTGGCATACAGTTGCTTGTAGTAATCTCTCATGATCCTTTGTATTTCTGCAGTGTCAGTTGTGATTTCTCCTCTTTCGTTTCTAATTTTATTGATTCGTATCCTCTCCCTTTTTTTTCTTGATGAGTGTAGCTAAGGGTTTATCAATTTTGTTTATCTTCTCAAAGAGCCAGCTTTTAGTTTTATTGATCTTTGCTATTGTTTTCTTCATTTCTATTTCATTTATTTCTTCTCTGATCTTTATGATTTCTTTCCTTCTACTGACTTTGGGTTTTCTTTGTTCCTCTTCCTCTAGCTGTTTTAAGTGTAGGGTTAGATTGGTTTTTTGAGACTTATCTTGTTTCTTGAGGTGAGATTTTATTGCTATAAACTTCTCTCTTAGAACTGCTTTTACTGTGTCCCATAGGTTTTGGGTCGTCCTATTTTCTTTGTCATTTGTTTCTATTTATTTTTTAAATTCTTCTTTTATTTCTTCAGTGATCCCTTGGTTATTTAGTAGCACACTGTTTAGCCTACATGTATTTGGGTTTTTCACAGTTTTTTTCCTGTAAGTGATTTCCAGTCTCATAGCGTTGTGGTCAGAAAAGATGCATGATACAATTTCAATTTTCTTCAATTTACTGAGGCTTGATTTGTGACCCAAGATGTGATCTATCCTGGAGAATGTTCCATATGCACTTGAGAAGAAAGTGTATTCTGCCACTTTTGGGTGGAATGATCTACAAATATCAATTAGATGTATCTGGTCTATTGTGTCATTTAAAGTTTGTGTTTCCGTATTTATTTTCTGTTTGGATGATCTGTCCATTGCTGTAAGTGGGGTGTTAAAGTCCCCCACTATTATTGTGTTACTGTCGATTTCTCCTTTCATGGTTATTGGCATTTGCCTTATGTATTGAGCTGCTCCTATGTTGGGTGCATAAACATTTATAATTGTTATATTTGCTTCTTAGATTGATCCTTTGATCATTATGTAGTGTCCCTCCTTATCTCTTGTAACAGTCTTTATTTTAAAGTCTATTTTACCTGATATGAGTATTGCTACTCCATCTTTCTTTTGATTTCCATTTGCATGGAATATCGTTTTCCATCCCCTCACTTTCAGTCTGTATGTGTCCCTAGGTCTGAAGTGGGTCTCTTGTAGACAGCATATATATGGGTCTTGTTTTTGTATCCATTCAGCAAGCCTGTGTCTTTTGGTTGGAGCATTTAATCCATTTACATTCAAGGTTATTATCAATATATATGTTCCTATTACCATTTTCTTAATTGTTTTGGGTTTGTTTTTGTGGGTCTTTTTCTTCTCTTGTGTTTCCCGCAAAGCTGGTTTGGTGGCACTGAATTAAATTAGCTTTTGCTTGTGTCAAAAGCTTTTGACTTTCCATCAAATCTGAATGAGACCCTTGCTGGGTAATCATGGCTCTAGGTTTTTCTCTTTCATCACTTTAAGTATATCCTGCCCCTCCCTTTTGGCCTGCAGAGTTTCTGCGGAAAAATCAGCTGATAACCTTATGGGGATTCCTTTGTATGTTACTTTTTGTTTTTCCTTTGCTGCTTTTAATATTTTTTCTTTGAATTGAATTTTTGTTAGTTAGATTAATATGTGTGTTGGTGTGTTTTGCGTAGGATTTATCCTGTATGGGACTCTCTGTGCTTCCTGGACTTGGGTGACTATTTCCTTTCCCATGTTAGGGAAGTTTTTGGCTATAATCTCTTCAAATATTTTCTCAGACCCTTTCTTTTTCTCTTCTTCTTCTGGGACCCTTATAATTCGAATCTTGATGTGTTTAATGTTGTCCCAGAGGTATCTGAGATTTTCTTCAATTCTTTTCATTCTTTTTTCTTTATTCTGCTCTTGGCAGTTATTTCCACCATTTTGTCTTCCAGCTCACTTATTCGTTCTTCTGCCTCATTTATTCTGTTATTGATTCCTTCTAGTGTATTTTTCATTTCAGTTATTGCGTTGTTTATCTGTTTGTTTATTCTTTAGTTCTTCTAGATCTTTGTTAAACATTTCTTGTATTTTCTCAATCTGTGCCTCCATTCTTTTTCCAAGATTCTGGATCATATTTACTATCATTATTCTGAATTCTTTTTCAGGTAGATTGCCTATTTCCTCTTCACTTATTTGGTCTTGTAGGTTTTTACCTTGCCCCCTCAACTGTGACATAATTTTTTGCCATCTCTTTTTTTTTTTTTTTTAATGAATTGGATTGTGTTCCTGTCTTACTGGTTGTTTGGCCTGAGGCTTCCAACACTGGAGTTTGTAAGCTATTGGGTAGATCTGGGTCTTGGTGCTGAGGTGAGGAACTCCGTGCGATCTCATGCCAATGAATATTCCCTGGGGTCTGAGGTTCTCTGTTAATCCTTTGGTTTGGACTCAGAGCTCCCTCTGCAGGAGCTCTGGCGCAACCCCGGGCTCATGAACCAAGATCCTGAAAGCTTCCTGGGGTGGCAAAATAAACAAAAAAACCCACAATAACATATTTAAAAATAAAATTAGACTAGGAAACTAACAGATATGTTAGGAAGAATATAAAAATAAAAATACAGATGAATCAACAGCCAGAAGTTACATCAGTACCACAATAGTAAAAAAGAGGAGCAGGGAGAAGAAAAAAAGAAAGGGGGAAAAAGGCCTTGGCTGTGGAGGGTGGGGCCTAAGCAAGGGTGAGGTTTGGGCAGTGGGTGGGGCCAATGCTCAGGACCCCCAGGTCTGGAGAAGACCTTGGTGGCTGTTAGGGGTGGGGCTTAGACTCAAGGAACAGAAGGGGCCCAGGTGTGTCCCCCACCCCTGGTCTCAGAGTGCAGGGGGCCTCACCTGGGAGCCTAGCATGTTTCCTGGGCTTGAGTGCATGGGGCAAATGCCCTCCTCTCTTGTCCTGCTCCTCTGGTCTGGGAGGGCCCCTGCCACCTGCCTCTCCTGATCTCCCAGGCCTCCCTCCTATGCCCGCAAGGACCCACCTGGCCTGGAGGGGTTTTGGACAGCAGGGGATCAGCCTGGGAGTTCAGCAGGCTCCTCAGGCCTGAGTGGGCAGGGCAATCACCCTCTGCTCCTCTCCTGCTCCTCCCACCTGCCTCTGCTGATCTCCCCTGCCTCTGGGGCACAGATCCTGTCTGGCCTCCACTTCTCCTCCCCCCCTCAGTCCTCCTACCTCCTACCAGTTCGCTTTGGGGTTCCTCCCATCTCTTTGGGCGACAGAGTCCCCCACCAGCAGCCGGCAGGCACCCTAGTTGTAGGCAGATGCTAACTCCATGTCTTCCCACACTGCCATATTGTCTCCACCTCTGGAACTTCTTTTTGAGAAGAACTTTGAGGCCATATTTGGGCTTAGTGGGAGGAAGGACTGATTAGCAACATCTACCATGGATAAGAGAGGTGAGTCATCACATTTCTGATTGCCTTGGACCAGATGATCATTATGATCTCTCCCAGCTCTATAACATGTCAATTTCACAACATTTCTTTTAATTTGCGAATAGGCCCACTTCCAAAACAATTCCTGAAAAAAGGGATGCCACACTGTCTATCTTAAAAAAAAATTTTTTTTTTAAACTGCTGTGTTCATTAGAGTCAACTTTGTTTATGGATACCACTGCCTTCTATTTTATAGGATTATTCCAGAGTTACAAATCATGTGGCCAGTTTCACTATTCAGTGTTCTCAGAAGCAGGCTTACATAATTATCCAAAATTTACCTGTCCTTTAGGTTTTTTACAAATGTGCTGGTTTAGTTGGCCTGACTGACTAATGAAAGGAAAATCCTGTTCTCCTTCCACTCTTGTAGGATTGACCTGCACTACTGAAGTGTGGGAAAAACCTTCATTCACCATAAAGATGTTTTTACAAGCATGCCCTCATTCAGGCGGATTTCCTCCCCCAGACAAACTGTGATGGTATCCAGTAAATCTCCCTTTACAGTGATTATGTGAGTTCCATTTCATTTTATTTCTCTCTTCATACATAACATGCAGGATAATAGATGATCCAGCACTCAAATGCCGTGGAAAGATCTAAAAGAGAATGCATTTGTCAAGGGCCACAGTAGATTCTCCTGACAGCTAGTCCTGCTACATTGTGACCATACTTCATTTGTCATCAGCATTCCACTTAATTTACCACAAGTGTCATCTCCCAGGGCTGTCAGCTTGGAACGATGATGCCCTTGTTGTGTGGGCTTCACGGATACTGAGTGTTGAGGGGCCGGGGCTGTAGGGAGAGGGCCATCATTCATAACTTCCCACTCTACTTAGTTGAGGCAGGCAGATGCCTTGGAGCCTGAGGAAGAGAGGAACTTGAAGCTAAGCAGATGGGCAGGCAAATATCTCAGCAGCATTTGCTTCTGGCTGAGATGTTTCTAGCTACTTGTCTTTGAGGAAGAGCCTTCATGCTACTTACTGCTTAAGGTATAGATCTGTGATGTCCAATACTATAGCCACTAGCACATGTCACTACTGAGTACTTGAAATGTGGCTAGTCCAAATGAAATGTGTTGAGTGTATAAAGCACACACCAGATTTTGAACACTTAGAACCAAAAAAAAAAAGTAATTATTTTTGTATTCCTTCTGTGTTGAAATG
The DNA here is from genome assembly GCF_039906515.1 of Pseudorca crassidens. Classification (NCBI taxonomy): domain Eukaryota; kingdom Metazoa; phylum Chordata; class Mammalia; order Artiodactyla; family Delphinidae; genus Pseudorca; species Pseudorca crassidens. The sequence goes on along the minus strand of NC_090298.1, from coordinate 131,246,468 downwards.
ATCATGTATTGAATACATGGGGTTAAATGATCCACATAATCAAAGTTAATTTTACCTAGCAGATTTTTATTTTTAAATGTGGCTATCAGAAAATTTTAAATTATATATGTGGCTTGCATTATGTATATACTGCACCTTGCTGCTTTAGAGTCAAAGGATCATCAAACCCCATCTTTTCCTTCTGCAGAGGGGAAAACCAAGAACCTGATGAGGCAAGCGGTTTGACTGTGGTTACGTAGCTAGTGAGTGACAGAGCTGGGATGAGTCACCACATCTCTGATTTCCAGTCTTGACCCCTTTTATTATTCTATATCATCTCCTGAGGAGAAGCACCCAATTCTAAGAGTAAGGAGATATGGATATCATTTTCTGTTCAATCTCTTACTCATGGGGTACAGTGTTAACTTTCTTTCTTTCTTTTTTTTTTTTTTTTTTTTTTTTGCAGTACACGGGCCTCTCACTGTTGTGGCCTCTCCCGTTGCGGAGCACAGGTTCGGGACGCACAGGCTCAGTGGCCGTGGCTCACGGGCACAGCCGCTCCGTGGCATGTGGGATCTTCCCGGAACGGGGCACGAACCTGTGTCCTCTGCATCGGCAGGCGGACTCTCAACCACTGCGCCACCAGGGAAGCCCCAGTGTTAACTTTCTTATGTCTCAGTTTCCACTTTGCTGAAAAGTACAAACACATCCCCCACGTTGATAGGGAAATGAAAGAGAAAAAAAGAGCTCTGGAAATCTTCAAGGACAACACAACACTAAGGCAGTTTCCTGCGTAGAGCTTAAGAGCACAAACGTTGGAGCAAGACCACCTATATGGGTTTCAGTTCTGATACTATCACCACCATTTTGGATTAGTTATTTAAATTCTCTGAGTCTTAGCCTTCCCATCTGTAATACAATATACCTTAGGGCTTTAGATTAGTTAATACATAGAATAGACTTAGAACAGTGCTAGGTCTTTGGCAAATACACAAGAAGTGTTAGCTCTTATTATTAGAGATACTACTCCACTTTCCATAAGGAATTTCACCCAAATTTCTATAAGTAAAACACAGAAAGACCTGTTCTTAAACGTAAGCTCATGAGTGATCACACATACTGTGTGATTTCAGGGTTTGGAGAACGACCCAATGCCCCTAAAAAAGAATCAGTTTCACTGTCTCTAAAAATAATAATACCATTTACCTTCCAGGGTTGTTGAGAAAATTAAGTGCCTGCTACACTGCCTTAAAATAAATGTTAGTGTCCTACTTAAACAACAACAACCCTTTCTTATCCACTAGCAGATATCGTAACACCATTAGATACGTATTTCTTCAATTTAAGGCGTTGGTTTTGTTTGATTCCACTACCTGTCTTTCTTCCTTCTCTCTCCAAACATGCACAGAATCCCGTCAGTTCCACACAATCTCTAGATTCCAGCATTCCTCTAACTTCAGTTCTCTTTCCTTCCAAACACTGCCCAACAGATACAATGAAACAGTCTATAGCTGTGGCCTCTTTTCTTTCTATGGATGGTTTTCTGAAGCCTCAAGCCTCTGAACTGAGTCTACGCCACATCTCTCTGAAGTGGGTTTTCAAAAGCACAAGATACAATATGGCACTACGTTTTCTCAGTCTTTTTTTTTTTTTTTTTAAACCTTTCCTGCACATCCTCCTTTTAATTCTCTTTGTTCTTCTGCTACTTCACTGACCACTCATCTCTTCCTCCTCCTCTTGGTTCACTCTTTCCCTCCGTCACCTCCACCTTCCTTAAGGTCTAGCATTCTCCTCCTCACTCTGTCTACTCTATACTGCTGAATGAATTTTCCCCATGGCTTCAACCTCATTGCATATGCTACAGATCTCTCTCCCCCACCCCCATCTGTCTGTCTGCTGTCTCTCCTCCCCACATACACCTTGCCTTTCTTGCTCCCTCTTTCTCCCTGTTTTAATCATATCCAAGTAAGCAGCCCTTCTTCACATGAAACCCAAGACAAAATCCGTTCTTCCTCCCTCAAGATCCTCTCAAAATCCTGGGCTTTATTTATTAGTGATCTTACTATATTCTCCAAGTTTTCAAACGTGGCATTTTCTTAGATTGCTCACACTGTATTATGACAAATCTAAGCTTGAATCCTCACTTCATTTCATACTAGCTCTGTTAGTCAGGGTTCTCCAGAGATATACAGAGAGAGAGAGAGAGAGAGAGAGAGAGAGAGAGAGAGAGAATAGTTGATTTACAATGTTGTATTAGTTTCTGCTGTACAGCAGAGTGAATCAGTTATACATATACATATATCAACTCTTTTTTAGGTTCTATTCACATATAGGTCATTACAGAGTATTGAGTAGAGTTCCCTGTGCTATAGAGGAAGTTCTTTTTTTTAATTTAATTTTTTACTTAATTTTTATTGCAGCACAGTTGATTTACAATGTTGTGTTAGTTTCAGGTGTACAGCAAAGTGAATCAGTTATACATATACATATATCCACTCTTTTTTATATTCTTTTCCCATATAGGCCATTACAGAGTATTGAGTAGAGTTCCATGTGCTATACAGTAAGACCTTATTAGTTATCTATTTTATATATAGTAGTGCATATATGTCAATCCCAATTTCCCAATTTATCCCTCCCCCCTCTTTCCCCCTTGGTAACCATAAGTTTGTTTTCTACATCTGTGACTCTATTTCCGTTTTGTAAATAAGTTCATTTATACCACTTTTTTAGATTCCACATACAAGCAATAGCATATGATATTTGTCTTTGTCTGACTTACTTCACTCAGTATGACAATCTCTAGGACCATCCATGTCACTTCAAATGGCATTATTTCATTCTTTTTATGGCTGAGTAATATTCTATTGTATATATGTACCACATCTTTTTTAACCATTTCCCCATCCATGGACATTTAGGTTATTTCCATGTCCTGGAATCAACTGTACTCCAATAAAAATTAATTTTAAAAAATAAAGGCTATGTCTACACTCATTTAAAAAAAAAAAGAAAAAGAGAGAGAGAGATTTCTTGTGAGGAACTGGCTCATGCAATTATAAAGGATGAGAAGTCCCATGATCTATTCTCTGCAAGCTGGAAACCCAAGAACCCAATGGTGTAGAAGCTCAGGTTAACTCCAAGAATCTGAGAACAAGGAAAGCTAATAACATAAGTCCCAGTCTGAGTCCAAAGGCTTGAGAGCCAAGAGAGCTGATGGTGTAATTCCCAGTCCCAGGACAAAAGAAAAACATTGTTCCAACTCATGTAGTCAGTCAGGCAGAGTAAGGGCAAATTCTCCCTTCCTCCAATTTTTTATGCTACTCAGGCCCTCAGCAAATTGGATGATGCCCACCCACATTGAGGAGAGCAATCTGCTTTATTCAGTTTACCAACTTAAATGCTAATCTCATCTAGAAACATCCTCACAGACACATCAAGAAATAATGTTTAATCAGATATCTTGGAACCTTCTGACTCAGCCAAATTGACACATAAAATTAAGCATCACATTAACTATGTAGCTTTGACAAGCTGCTCAACCAGTCTGAGTCCCAGTTTTCTCATCTGTAAAATCTGGGGATTAAATGAGGTAATACTTTCATGACACTTAGCATATCATTTTATCAACTTGAATATCCACCTCCAACTAAATTCCTATCTGACTTCCAGCCCATTCATCAAGATGTATTTTCCACGGTGTTTCTCTTTCCCCTCAGAAATAAAAAATACTCACTCAATGTCAAGCATTATTTTTATTATTATAACTCCATATTTAACTTTTAGAACCAACCTCTAGATTCTGTGACACATGCAGTAACTCACCATGACTTACAGGTCCTTCCTGCAATTTGTTTCTTGTGTCTCTTTGTACTTTTCCACTTTCCATACTTATCATTTCCACCAGGCTTTTAACATTTCATATCAAACCTGCATCCATTTGCCAACGGAGCCTTCTTCTTCTTTTTTTTTTAACAACTTCATTGGAGTATAATTGTTTTACAATGGTGTGTTAATTTCTGCTGTATAACTAAGTGAATCAGCTATACGTATACATATATCCCCACATCCCCTCATTCTTCCACCTCCCACCCACCCTCCCTATCCCACCAACTAGGTGGTCACAAAGCACCGAGCTGATCTCCCTGTGCTATGCGGCTGCTTCCCATTAGCCATTTATTTTATATTTGGTAGTGTACATATGTCCATGCCACTCTCTCACTTCATCCCAGCTTACCCTTCCCCCTTCCCATGTCCTCCATTCTCTACATCTGTGTCTTTATTACTGTCCTGCCCCTAGGTTCTTCAGAACTTTTCTGACTTCTATATGACAGTCTCTAACTCCATCCACCTGACTACAAATAACTCAATTTCGTTTCTTTTTATGGCTGAGTAATATTCCATTGTATATATGTGCCACATCTTCTTTATCCATTCATCTGTCGATGGACACTTAGGTCGCTTCCATGTCCTGGCTACTGTAAATAGTGCTGCAATGAACACTGTGGTACATGTCTCTTTTTGAATTATGGTTTTCTCAGGGTATATGCCCAGTAGTGGGATTGCTGGGTCACATGGTAGTTCTATTTTTAGTTTTTCGAGGAATGCCCATACTATTCTCCATAGTGGCTGTATCACTTTGCATTCCCACCAACAGTGCAAGAGGGTTCCCTTTTCCCCACACCCACTTCAGCATTTATTGTTTTCAGATTTTTTAATGACGGCCATTCTGAATGGTCTGATGTGATGCCTCATTGCAGTTTTGATTTCCATTTCTCTAATGATTAGTGATGTTGAGCATCCTTTCATGTGTTTGTTGGCAATCTGTATATCTTCTTTGGAGAAATGTCTATTTAGGTGTTCTGTCCATTTTTGGATTGGGTTGTTTGTTTTTTTGATATTGAGCTGCAAGAGCTGCTTATAAATTTTGGAGATTAATCCTTTATCAATTGCTTCATTTGCAAATATTTTCTCTCATTCTGAGGGTTCTCTTTTCAACTTGTTTATGGTCTCCCTTGTTGTGCAAAAGCTTTTAAGTTTCACTACACCCCATTTATTTATTTTTGTTTTTATTTACATTTCTCTAGGAGATGGGTCAAAAAGGATCTTCCTGGGATTTATGTCATAGAGTGTTCTGTCTATGTTTTCCTCTAAGACTTTCATACTGTCTGACCTTACATTTAGGTCTTTAATCCACTATGAGTTTATTTTTGTGTATGGTGTCAGGGAATGTCCTAATTTTCATTCTTTTACATGTAGCTGTCCAGTTTTCCCAGCACCACTTATTGAAGAGGCTGTCTTTTCCCCATTGTACAGCCTTGCCTCCTTTATCAAAGATAAGGTGACCATATGTGTGTGGGTTTATCTCTAGGCTTTCTATCCTGTTCCATTGATCTTTATTTCTGTTTCTGTGCCAGTACCATACTGCCTTGATGAGTGCAGCTTTGTAGAACAGTCTGAAGTCAGTGAACCAGATTACTCCAGGTCTGTTTTTCTTTCTCAAGATTGTTTGGGCTATTTGGGATCTTTTGTGTTTCCACACAAATTGTGAAATTTTTTGTTCTAGTTCTGTGAAAAATGCCATTGGTAGTTTGATAGGGATTGCACTGTATCTGTAGATTGCTTTGGGTAGTATAGTCATTTTCACAATGGTGATTCTTCCAATCCAAGAACATGGTATATCTCTCCATTTGTTTGTATCACCCTTAATTTCTTTCATCAGTGTCTTAGAGTTTTCTGCATACAGGTCTTTGTCTCCCTAGGTAGGTTTATTCCTAGGTATATTATTCTTTTTGTTGCCATGGTAAATGGGAGTGTGTCCTTAATTTCTCTTTCAGATTTTTCATCATTAGTGTATAGGAATGCAAGAGATTTCTGTGCATTAATTTTGTATCCTGCTACTTTACCAAATTCATTGATTAGTTCTAGTAGTTTTCTGGTAGCATCTTTAGATTTCTCCATGTATAGTATTGTGTCATCTGCAAACAGTGACAGTTTTACTTATTTTCCAATTTGGATTCTTTTTATTTCTTTTTCATCTCTGATGGCTGTGGCAAAAACTTCCAAAACTATGTTGAATAATAGTGGTGAGAGTGGGCAACCTTGTCTTGTTCCTGTTCTTCATGGAAACGGTTTCAGTTTTTCACCATTTAGAAGTCTCATAGCGTTGTGGTCAGAAAAGATACTTGATACAATTTCAATTTTCTTAAATTTACCAAGGCTTGATTTGTGACCCAAGATATGATCTATCCTGGAGAACGTTCCATGAGCACTTGAGAAAAATGTGTATTCTGTTGTTTTTGGATGGAAGGTCCTATAAATATCAATTAAGTCCATCTTGTTTAATGTATCATTTAAACCTTGTGTCTCTTTATTTATTTTCATTTTGGATGATCTGTCCATTGGTGAAAGTGGGTGTTAAAGTCTCCTACTATGAATGTGTTACTGTCGATGTCCCCTTTTATGGCTGTTAGTATTTGCCTGATGTATTGAGGTCCTCTTATGTTGGGTGCATAAATATTTACAATTGTTATATCTTCTTCTTGGATCGATCCCTTGATCATTATGTAGTGTCCTTCTTTGTCTCTTCTAATAGTCTTTATTTTAAAGTCTACTTTGTCTGATATGAGAATTACTACTCCAGCATTCATTTGATTTCCATTTGCATGGAATATCTTTTTCCATCCCCTCACTTTCAGTCTGTATGTGTCCCTATGCCTGAAGTGGGTCTCTTGTAGACAGCATATGCAGTGGTCTTGTTTTTGCATCCATTCAGCCAGTCTATATCTTTTGGTTGGAGCATTTAATCCATTTACATTTAAGGTAATTATCAATATGTATGTTCCTATTACCATTTTATTAATTGTTTGGGGTTTGTTATTGTAGGTCTTATCCTTCTCTGGTGTTTCCTACCTAGAGAAGTTCCTTTAGTAGTTGCTGTAAAGCTGGTTGGGTGGTGCTGAATTCTCTTAGCTTTTGCTTGTCTCTAAAGGTTTTAATTTCTCTGTCGAATCTGAATGAGATCCTTGCTGGGTAGAGTAATCTTGGTTGTAGGTTTGTCCCTTTCATCACTTTAAATATGTCCTGCCACCCACTTCCAGCTTGCAAAGTTTCTGCTGAAAGATCAACTTAATCTTATGGGGATTCCCTTGTATGTTATTTGTTGCCTTTCCCTTGCTGCTTTTCATATTTTTATTTGTATTTAATTTTTGATAGTTTAATATGTGTCTTGGAATATTTCTCCTTGGATTTATACCATATGGGACTCTCTGTTCTTCCTAGACTTGATTGACTATTTCCTTTCCCATATTAAGGAAGTTTTCAACTATAACCACTTCAAATATTTTCTCAGTCCTTTTTTTTCCCTCTTCTTCTTCTGAGACCCCTTTAATTCGAATGTTGGTGTGTTTAATGTTGTCCCACAGGTCTCTGAGACTGTCCTCAATTCTTTTCATTCTTTTTTCTTTATTCTGCTCTGCAGTAGTTATCTCCACTATTTTATCTTCCTGGTTACTTATCCATTCTTCTGCCTCAGTTATCCTGCTACTGATTCCTTCTAGAGAATTTTTAATTTCATTTACTGTGTTGTTCATCATTGTTTATTTGCACTTTAGTTCTTCTAGGTCCTTGTTAATTGTTTCTTGTATTTTCTCCATTTTATTTGCAAGATTTTGGATCATCTTTACTATCATTACTCTGAATTCTTTTTCAGGTAGACTGCCTATTTCCTCTTCATTTGTTTGGTCTGGTGGGTTTTTACCTTGCTCCTTCATCTGCTGTGTACTTATCTGTTTGCTTAACTTACTGTGTTTGGGGTCTCCTGTTTGCAGGCTGCTGGTTCCTAGTTCCCGTTTTTTTTGGTGTCTTTCCCCAGTGGCTAAGGTTTGTTCAGTGGGTTGTGTAGGATTCCTGGTGGAGGGGACTGGTGCCTGTGTTCTGGTGGATGAGGCTGGAGTTTGTCTTTCTGGTGGGGAGGACCGTGTCTTGTGGTTTGTTTTGTGGTGTCTGTGAACTTATAATGATTTGGGGCAGCCTCTCTGCTAATGGGTGGGGTTGTGTTCCTGTCTTGCTAGTTGTTTGGCATAGGGTGTCCAGCACTGTAGCTTGCTGGTTGTTGAGTGGAGCTGGATCCTAGCATTGAGATGGAGGTCTCTGGGAGAAGTTTTGCCATTTGGATTCAGGAGGTCTCTGGTGGACCAATGCCCTGAACTTGGCCTCCCACCTCAGAGGCTTAGGCCTGACACCCGGCGGGAGCACCAAGACTCTCTTCAGCCACACAGCTCGAAAGCAAAGGGAGGAAAAAAAAAAAGAAAGGAAGGAAGGAAGAAAGAAATATAAAATATTTAAAATAAAAAATATTATTAAAAATAAAAAAGTAATAAAATAAAAAAGAAAGAAAGAAGAGAGCAACCAAACCGAAAAACAAATCCACCAATGATAACAAGTGCTAAAAACCATACTAAAAAAAACAAAAACAAACAAAAAAACAGACAGAACACTAGGACAAATGGTAAAATCAAATCTATACATACCAAATCACATAAAGAAGCATACATATATGCACTCACAAAAAGAGAAAAATCAAAAAAAATTATATATATATATATATATAAATAAAAGGAAGAGAGCAACCAAGTCAATAAACAAATCTACCAATGATAATAAGCTCTAAATAGTAAACTAAGATAAACATAAAACCAGAAACACATTAGATGCAGAAAGTAAACCCCAAGTCAACAGTTGCTCCCAAAGTCCACTGCCTCAATTGTGGGATGATTCGTTGTCTATTCATGTATTCCACAGATGCAGGTACATCAAGTTGATTGTGGAGATTTAATCCGCTGCTCCTGAGGCTGCATGGAGATACCTCCCTTTCTCTTCTTTGTTCCCACAGCTCCTGGGGTTCAGCTTTGGATTTGGCCCACCTCTGCGTGTAGGTCACCTGAGGGCATCTGTTGCCCTCCCAGACAGGATGGGGTTAAAGGAGCAGCTGATTTCGGGGCTCTGACTCACTCAGGCCAGAGGGAGGGAGGGGTATGTAATGAGGGGCGAGCCTATGGAGGCAGAGGCCAGTGTGATGTTATGACAGCCTGAGGCACGCCATGTGTTCTCCTGGACCATTGGACCCTGGCAGTGGCGGGCTGCACAGGATCCCGGGAGGGGAGGCGTGGATAATAACCTGTGCTTACACACAGGCTTCTTGGTGGCTGTAGCGGCAGCCTTAGCATCTCATGCCCGTTTCTGGTGCCCGCACTGATAGGCGTGGCTCGCGCCTGTCTCTGGATCTCGTTTATGTGGTGCTCTGAATCCCCTCTCCTCACGCACCCCGAAACAATGGTCTCTTGCCTCTTAGGCTGTTCCAGACTTTTTCTCGGACTCCCTCCCAGCTAGCTGTGGCGCACTAGCCCCCTTCAGGCTGTGTTCACACAGCCAACCCCAGTCCTATCCCTGGGATCCGATGGAAGCCCGAGCCTCAGCTCCCAGCCCCGCCCGTCCTGGCAGGTGAGCAGACAAGCCTCTCAGGCTGGTGAGTGCTGGTCGGCACTGATCCTCTGTGCGGGAATCTCTCCACTTTGCCTTCTGAACCCCTGTTGCTGTGCTCTCCTCTGTGGCTCCGAAGCTTTCCCCCTCCGCCACCCCCCGTCTCCACTCATGAAGGGGCTTCCTAGTGAATGAACCTTCATTCATTGCTGGTGGGAATCTAAAATGATGTGGCTACTGTGGAAAACGGTCTGTCCCTTCCTCACAAATTTAACATAGGATTATGTATGACTCAGCAATTCCACTCCTGGGTATATGCTCAAGAGAAATGAAAACATATTCACACAAAAACTTATACATAAATGTTTACAGCAGCATTATTCATGATAGCCAAAAAGTGGAAACAACACAAGTGTCTACCAACTGATTAGTGGATAACCAAATGTGGTATTTTGTATATACCACATTTTGAATATTATTTAGCCATGAAAAGGAGTGAAGTACTGACATATGCTACAGCATGGATGAACCTTGAAAACACTGTGCTAAGTGAAAGAAGACACAAAAGACCATATATTATATAATTCCATTTATATGAACTATCTAAAACAGACATAAAGTAAAATAGACATAGAAAGCCAATTAGTGATTCCAGGAGCTGGGGGGAGGGGAAATGGAGAGCAACTATAATAGGTACAAACTTTCTCTTTGGAGTGATGAAAATTGATACTGGAATTCTAATTTGGATGTTCTGGATTAGATAGTGGTGATAGTTGCACAGCCCTGTAAATGTACTAAAATCATTAAATCGTATACTTTTAAATGGTGAATCTTATGGTGTGAATTGTATCTCAAAAAATAAAAATAAAAGATGGAAGAAAATTATGTCAGAGAGTGCCTAGCTTATAGACATTAAGTAATTTGCTAAGCTTCCCTTTGCCCCCTTTAGAAATGGCGAAGCTAGGAACAAAATCAAGTCATTCTGATACAAAGACTGTATTTTTCACCACCGCACCAAAATTGCCTCTCCCATATGCTTAAGCAGAGGTCTGCCGGAAAACAGAAACAGTGAAACAAGCCCTTCAGATGGTACTGCCATTTTGACTAAAATGTTCCTTGCTCAATCATATGACCAGCTGATGGTGACTACAGAAAAAGGTTATTCATATCTTTTCCTCCACTTAATAAATCTGTTGAGACTGTATTAATAAATCAAGCCAAAGATACAAAAGATTATATACAGACAACTTAGAGGAGGGAGTAAAAGAATCAGAAAAGGTGTGGGGAATACTGACACTGCTTTTGCCTAAACAAAACATGATAAACATTGACAAAGAGATTATGCAAGGAGTTACTAAAATCAAATGAAACTTGAGGGAAAATTGGTTTGACAATTCTTTGGCTGGAGACTGTGTATTAAAGGATTAAAGAGAAATAGCAAATATTTCTGGAGTGCCAACTATGATGTAATGAATCAGATACACATGGCTTCACAACCCTCCTCTGAAGCTTTCTCAGCCAAGTAACTTTGGCCAAGTTACTTAATTTCTCCTACCATCTATTTCCTCTTGTGTAAAATACAGATAACAAAAAAATTCATCATAAGGTTATTATTGTTATATAAAGGGCAGAAAATAGGTACACTAAATAGATACACTCTGATTATTTATTATTACACAGGCCAGAATGGTCCTCAACATCTGGGTGGGGGTCAAATGACAGTACCCACTTCTGGAGGGACAGCACAGTTTCCCTATGTCAAACTCAAGTCCCTGAATATAGGCAGATCACCCCCTAAATCCTCTATCCATCAGGAAATTTTTATTTATAATTCTAAAGGTTTACAAAGAAGTGTCTTCATTTTCTCTTGGTGGGAAAAAAACATAATAATATAGAGAAAGATGGGATTTCCTTTCAAAATGGCAGACTAAGCTGACATAGCAAATCCCCTCTTCCCACCTCACATGGTTAGAATACTTTCTAAAAATTTCTCTTTCATGAAGATTCCCATCACAGACAGTATTAGAAAGGGATTTAACAAATGTTCAAAGAACATTTAAACTATAATTTATGTAAAATGTTTCAAAAATTAGAAAAAGAAGACAACTACCCAACTGCCTTTATGAGCCTGAGACATTTTTTCACTAAAATAAGAAAAGGGTAGTATTAGAAAAGGGAATTGTTGACCAACCTAATTTATATACATGGATATAAATAAAATACTCATTAGCTGAATCCAGCAGTATTTTAAATGTAATAAATCATGTCCAGGTATGCTTTATTCCAGGAATGTAAGATTATTTCAATATCAGAATATCTAAAAAAAAAAAAATCACCACACTAACGACTAATGGGGGGAAACATATAATCACCTCAATGCATTCAGAAAAAGCAGTAGATAAAATTTCACACATTCTCCTAATAAGAGTTTTTACCGAAGAATAACAAAAAAAAACCAGTTCTTATTTTAATAAAAGGTACAAAAACCTTTCAAAAACTTACAGCAAATATAATAATGATGAAACTTTAGAAGCATTCCCATTAAATTCAGGAACAAGACAAAGATTCTCATTATAATGTCTATGATTATTTTACTGAAGGTCTTAGCCAATGGAATAAGATGGGAAAAGAACTGGTATAAGGATTAGAAATTTTTGTTACTTGCTAGTGATTTTTCTACACAGAAAATTAAATTAAAAGAAAAAATTCAAACTGCCAGAACTTATAATATAATTCAGCAGGGTTACTGGATATAAAAATTAACTATAAAAATCAATAACTATTTCTGCATTATCAACAGTCAATTATTTAATATAAGAGAAAAACTATCACCACTCACAATAGTGATAAAAATTAAGAACTAGCTCTAATAAAAGAAGTTTAGTACCTTATGGAGAAAATATTTATGTTATTGAAGTTCACAAAAAATATCTAAATGAATGGAGAAATAATCAGGTTTCTGCATGAAAAGATTAAATACCCTAGATATAAATATATTCTCTGAATTTATCTATAAAATTAAAGACCATTATAATTAAAACCAAACAGAATTCTTATAAAAAATAAAAAGGAGGAGTATGCAATTAGTGTATGGATAGACAAATAGATCAGTAAACAGCATAGAAAACCTAGAAACAGACTAAAGCATGGGCAAGTTAGAATTTAAGAAACATAGCATCACAAATATGAAGGAAAAGCAAGATTATTTAAGGAATGGTATTTCCATTTGGAAAGAAATTAAATTAAACCTTTATTTCATGCTATACACAAAGATTCCTGATGAATTTGAGACCTAAATGTTAAGAACAAATTTTGACACTAGAATTTAAAAGGATTTGTTTAAACAAGATCAAAAAAGCACAGTTAATAAAGAAATCAATTGTTAAATTTGACCATGTTGAAATTTAAATATCATGGGCGGTAAAAGTACCACAAACTAATTTAAAAGGTAAGTAACTGACTAGGAGGAGTTACAACACAGAATAAGGATTAGTGAGAAGAATGTATATGGGTGACTACAAATGATTAAGGAAAAGAAAAGAAAATAGAAAAAGTAGCAAAGGATATAAAGAGGAAATCAAGACAACAAATAACCATAAGAAAAATGTTCAACCTCACTCACATCAAGGAAATTAAGGTTATATGGCACCTTTCCACACACATCAGATTAATAAAAGTAAAAAAGTATAATAATACCAAATGTTGGTAAGAATATGGGAAAACAAACAGGATGATACATTATTATAATTACTTCAGAAACCAACTTGGCGATAACCAGTGAAGTTTAAAATGGATATAATCTATACCAAATGCAATTAAGCAAGAAGCAAAAGTAACTAGAAAACTTCATGCTTGTAAAATATACTCAGCCATTGTGTCTCTAGGTGTGTAACACAGAGAAACTTTTGCCCGTGTGTACCATATATTGCATGCAAGGTCACACGTTGAAGCAAAATTTGTAATGGGGGGAAAAGACTTTTAAAACTTAAATGTTCACTAATAGAAAAATTGATAAATTGGCTAATAAATTATCGTATCTTCATTGATGGAATACCATATAGAGATTTCACAAATTCCTAATCTAAATAAAGTAACCAGATCTATGCAGATGAATAGATTCCAAAACCTTAATGTTAAATGAAAAGAACAAGCAGCAGAATGATATAAACAGTAAGTTAGAGATTGTATAAATTAAAACACACAGTAAATACTACATAACATTTATTGGCAATATAAATGTATATAGCCAAAAAAAAAAAATGGATAGGGAGGCATTCCAAGTAGTACTGCCTCTGGGGATAAAAGAAGAAATACAGTGAGAATATAACTGAAGACCCAGAAGAAGAAGAGAGAGACAATGAAGCAGAAGAAATATTTGGACAGACGATGGCTGAGGATTTTCCAAAAATGAAGAAAGACATCCATGTACAGATTTAAGAAACCCAATGAATTTCTGCTTAAGATATAGGGAGCTGCAAAAAGCATTTCTTCCTTAAAATAACAACACAAAAACCAGAAAAACCACAAGTTCATGATTTTTCTTGAACCCATCAGAAAGCTGGAGACACAAGGCAACAACAGGTCTGAAAACTAAGGAGAGACAGGCACTTGCAGGAGAGGACAGGATGAGAGTACTTGCTTACCTGGAAGAGACAAAGCCTGACACTGGTAAGAGGAATTCAGCTGGAACTGTTCATGCATTGGTAAGGTGAAGTGCTGGCAAGAATATGTAGAGTCCTTGGAGCTGCAAATACAGGAAGAGTTTATATGACCTGGTTGTAGTTTCTTCTCCACAGACCTCACTAGGCACATGCAAAAAAGACTCGTGAGAATCCTGAGAGGGTGCTCGTCCTGGTACAGATGTGAGGATGGGGAACAGCAGCCAAAGGTGGAGGGCACAAAGCCTACCCAAATCCTTCTTCCTTTCTCCCCTACAAAACTGGGATGGGGGTGACAAACAATGCTGTCCCCTCAGTACTCAAGTGAAACTCCAATGAAACTGAGGGAAAGGAACAGAAAACATTTCTCTACACCTGGGGAGAGGCAGGAATACTGATGAGCCCAGAACTACAGCTGCGGAAGGGGCAGGAGCTCTCAGAAGGCCACAGCCATGAGACCCATAGACACAATACACCTGTGAAAGACTGAGGTTTATTCAGAACATAGGATGCCCCTCACCCAACCTTTACCAACAAGTATCCAGTAACCAGCAAGAGTAGAAAATTCTGGGAAAGGGAAGTAGAGGATCAAAAGGGGTGAAAGAGTAGAGAGACACCTACCCTAAGGTAAAGTACAAAAGAAGACCTAAAGTTGATGGTGGAGCCCACCTGGAGGAAAACTATCTAGCAAACTATCCCCCATCCTAAACACAAGGTACAGCTACAAGTGTAAAACTTGGTACAGAGAGAGCAACTACAGCAACTACAAGACCCAAACCCAGCAACTACAATCTAGCCCTGACTGGATTGGCTCAAAATCCTACAGTAAAGATTTAATTCATAAGGAAGATGTGTCTAACAATACGGCCCCCAAATACACCAGGCAAAAATCACTATCATTACAAGGAGAAATATACCAGTTGACAATGAGAGTAGATTTAAATATACCTCTCTCAGTAACTGACAGAACAAATAGACAAAACATCAGTGAAGATATAGAAAATGTGAACAACACAAGCAGTGATCATGGTCTAAAGAATATATGTAGAATACTGTGCTCAATGACCACAAGACACACAATCTTTGCAAATACGTAGAACATTTATGATCATGTCCTGGCCCTGAAGGTGGTACAAATATCAGTGGATGAAAAACACAAAGTTTGTGACTTCAGTGCAATTAAGCAAAAAAATGAATGTAACTAGACAACTTCATTCTTGTACATTAAGAAATACACTTTAAAGACACTGAAAATTAGACACTGAAAAAGAAATTAGAAACTATCTTAATGAAATACTAATTAAAATGCTATTTACCAAAATGTGAGATTCAGCCAAAGCTGTATTTAGAGAGAAAATTATAGCTTACCTATATATATTACAAAAAGGAGACTACAAATTATGAGTTTAGCATCCATTTTAAGAGGCTACATCCAGAAAAGAAAAAAATAAACCCAAAGGAAATGGAAAAAAATCAGTAAAGTGGATTAACAAAGCCAATACTATTCTTCTGAAAAGAGCAATAAAATTGATAAGGCTGTAGTGAGGTGATTAAGGCAAAAAAGGAGAAAGAACAAATGAATAATACTAGGAATAGCACTATGGATCTGACAGCAGTTTTAAAAAAGAGGATATTAAGAACAACTTTAAGACAACGAATTTGAAAATTGTGGTGCAATGGATAAATTCCTAGAAAAATATAAGATAAGAATACTGAATCTAAAAGAAATAGGAAACATGAATCATTCTATAACTGTCAAACAAATTGAATTCATAATTTAAAAACCTACCCACAACAACTTCTACCAAACATTTAAGTGAATGTAAGACTAATCTTTCAATAACTCCTCCGAAGAACAGAAAAAGAAGGAAAATTTCCAAATTCATTTGACTGTATCTTGATACAAGAACCCTGCCTATGACAATACGAGAAAGAAAATTTAAGCAAATTTTACTCAGAAATACAAAAACATTTTTAAAAAATTGGCACATTTAACAATTTATAAAAAGGGTAAGAATTATAACCAATTTGAGTAACACAAATTTGGTTTAATTTTTTTTATTACTCAATTTTAATTTTGATAAATACACCATAGTTTTGTACAATGTAAACATTACAAGGATCTGGTGAAGGTATATGGAAACACTCTGTGCCATCTTTACAACTTTTCTGTAAGTCTAAATTATTCTAATATACAAAGTAAAAAAATCAGTATAATTTACCACACTTACATGATGGAGAAAAATATGTGAGTATTTTAATAGCTGAGGAAAAGCTATTCAGTGAAATCCAAAACCCATTTGTGATATAAAAAAAAAACTTAACAATCTAAGAACTGAAATGTAACTTCCTTTATCTAATAAAGACTGTCTTTATTAAGTCTAATAGCAACTGAAAAATAAAATACTGGGATTCTCCCTTTGAGACTGGAAGAAAGGCAAGGGTGCCCAATGTCACCCTTCTATTCCATATTATACAGGTTGTCCTAGCTAATACAGTTAGGCAAGAAAAGGATATTAATTATGCAGAGATTGAAAAGGAGGAAACAGGAGTGTCATTATTCATGAGTGCTAGGATTTCATATGTAAAAAAATCTAAATTATCCACGATAAATTAATACAACATACCAGTGGGTTTTGCAATATTACTGAGCATTAAAAATCCATTTATTTTCTATATATTAGGAGCAAAGTTGGAAAATGAAAAAGTAAATACCAAGAAATACATCTAACAAAAGATGTATATGATTTCTCTGCAGAGAAGTTAAAGAACATTTAGAGCAATAACAGAAGGATAAACTACATTCATGGAAGTCTCAATGCTGTAACAATGGCACTTCTGCTAAACTGATCTATAGATTCAAAGTAATTTCAATCAAAATCCCAAAAGGTTTGTTGGTGGGATTTGAAAAGCTGATTTTAAAATGTATATAGAAATGCAAAGAACTGATATCAGCCAAAACATTCTTGAAATACTTGCTCCACTGAGTATAAAGATTTAGTATAAAGCTACAACTTTCAAAAAAGTGTGGTATTGGTTCTAACATAGATAGATAGGCCAATGGATTAGAATAAAAAGCCTACTGTGAACCACGTCAAGATCCTTTCAGTGCCACTTTTAACTCCAGTCTGCTATTGCAATAGCACGTTGGCCTTAACCAACATCTCCCACGTGCAACCACACTGCACCTTGCTTTTGACCCACATTGCATACTTCTTTCTTCCTGCCCTAGGACTTCTATAATGCCAAGGCACACAGCACTCACACAGATAAAATCTGGAGGTACAGGGGAAAGAACACCCATGAAGTCAGGCTTGGTCAATGGAGAACCCAATGGAGAAAACTTTCTTCCTTTTGTTCCCAGGCAGGTGAGTTTCATTTTGTAAGGCTTCTTAAAAGGATTGAGCACCAATTACCTATAGCAGTGGCCAGTTTGATTACATGTCCTTGTATTGGCTTGCTTTGGTTCACTTCCCATGTCTTGTACTTCTGCTACCTGGGGTTTCCAAATAAACCACCTTGATGCAAACTCTGCCTCAGGGCTCTGCTTTCGGGAAAACGCAGATGAAGATAGTTGCACTGCTGAATAACACGGGAAGGTTGGCTTTTGCCATATATGGTGCTGGCAAAATCGGATATCCATATAGAAATAATAAAATTTGACCCCTACTTATACTTCATTTTTAAAAATCCATTTTTGGTGGATTATAGATCTAAATGTGAGAGGCAAAACAATAAAACCTTGAGAAGTTAGTGTGGGAGAATATTTTCGTAACCTCAGAGTAAGGAGAAGACTTTTAAAGAGAACACATCACTATCATAAAATAAAAGTTTGATACATCTGACTACATAAAAATTAAGAACATCTGTTCATCAAAAGACATTATGAAAAGAAGGGAAATACAAGGCACAGAGTAAGAGAAGATATTTGCTACACATATAGCTAATAAAGGGTTCGTATCCAGTATAAAATTAAGTCCTACAAATCAATAAGAAAAAGAGAAAATCTAGTAGAAGAGTCAAAAAGAGAGCTGAACAGTCACTTTCGCAAAGAAGACACCCAAATGGCTACCAGACATATGAAAACAAGTTCATTAGTCATCATGGGAATGCAAACTAAAACCACAAAATGATACCACTGTACACACCCACCAGTCTGGGGAAAAAAAAAATTAACTGACAATTCCAGTTGTTACCAAGGATGTGAAACAAGGGGAACTCTCAAATTCTGCAGATGGGAGGGTAAATTGATACCACCATAGGAAAATTAAGTACTATCTACTTAAACTGAACACATGTAATACCTATGACAGTAATTCTACATTTAGAAGTATGTCCATCAGAAATGCATATTCATGTGCACCAAAGGACATGGACAAGAATGTTCATAACAGAACAACCCCAAAATGTAACAACAATAAACTGAACAAATCAATGACTGTGTACTCACACAACAGAAAGCAGCAATGAAAAGGAAAAGAACTATAGCTACACACAACAGGAATGACTGTCACAAACATGACGTAAAAAAGTCAGACACCAGTGTCTGTTCAGATCTAGTAATTTAAAATTCCAAACCAGCCCAAACCATAGTGTTTACAGATACATACTCCAATGTTAAAACGTAAAGAAAAGAAAGAAAATGACTTTCAAAAAGCCAGACTAGGGCTTCCCTGGTGGCGCAGTGGTTAAGAATTCGCCTGCCAATGCAGGGGACATGGGTTGGAGCCCTGGACCGGGAAGATTCCCACATGCCATGGAGCAACTAAGCCTGTGTGCCACAACTACTAAGCCTGCGCTCTAGAGCCTGCGAGCCACAACTACTTAGCTCGCATGCCACAACTACTGAAGCCCGTGTGCCCTAGAGCCCGTGCTCCGCAACAAGAGAAGCCACTGCAATGAGAAGCCCACGCACCACAACGAAGAGTAGCTCCCACCCGTCGCAACTAGAGAAAGCCCAGGTGCAGCAACGAAGACGCAGCAACGAAGACCCAACACAGCCAAAAATAAATAAATAAATAAATATTTTTTTAAAAAAAGCCAGAATAACGGTTACCTTTAAGGAGAAAGAGGGAGTTGTTGTAGAGACCAGTCATTTGAGGGGTTCATTAATGCTACCAATGCTATTTCTTGATCTGGATTACAGTTATACAGATAAGTACTTTATAATAATCCAGCAAGCCCTATATTTATGTTTTTTCTTCAGTTAGTGTGTAATATTTCACAGTAGAAAAACTTTAAAACAAAGAGAGGAAGGCAGCACAATCCTATCACTGTGTTTTCACCAAATTTTAACTCATTATTATTATGAAGAGAAAGTCTAATAAGCAACTGAAAGCTAAGGTATGAGATGTGGAAAGGATTTAGTTATAAAATTTCTTCTCACCATTGCCCACGTAGCAGAATTTTCCCAAATCCTTTATACACTTGGTGACATTTTTGAGATGGAGTGGCTCAGAATACTCAAGTGACTTTTTCCAAGGGCAGAAAGCTACTAAATGCCTTTTGCGGGACTCGAAGCTGAGCATTCTCCTTCAAGTCCAGCATTCTTTCTTCTAACTCCAGGAAGTAGACAGTGAGGAGGGAAAAGAAACTACAGGAAGAATGACTGGACAAGTGAAAAGTGCTGGTGCTGGGACTTGCGCATCCAGCCCTAAGAAACGGTTGTTGTTTAGGTTTTTGGCTCTGTTTTTATTAGTGTATATGTGTGGTTTTGCTTTGTTTGTTTTTGCAGAGGACAATCTTGCTAAGGTCACTTAACTAAGGAGAAAGCAAAAATGGGAAGAAAGGCTATGCTCACGTGCCCCAAGAGAAGTTTTCTCTCTTCGGGTTCCAGCTGCTCAAACCTGGGGTGTTACTAGGGTGAGGTCTGGTTGAATTCTCAGTTTCTGTTTACCTCTTTTAATGACATCCATTGCTGCAATAATAAACACCCTCCTAAGCTTTGGGGGCTGGAACTCACCCTTTTCGAGACTCCCTAAGGAACGGTTATATCTTACCCGTGAATAAATTATGATTGCACTTCAGCCCCCGAATAATGTGATATACCTCGACCCCATTAGATTACATCAATGTAACTACACAAATGCTAATTTTAGTACTCTGTTATTTGCACACAGAATCAACGGGCAACGTCCTGCCTTAAGAGCTTAAGGGGCAATGTCCTGCCTTAAGCGCTTAATGGCTCTAAAGTAGCAAGAAGCAGACTTCGTTATCCCTCTCTGGCTTTTCAGCAGCTGGTGGCCTCTGCAGGAAAATGCAAATGCAGAAGCAGAGTAGTTGAACCTTGGATATGTTTGCATTTTCACCTGCTAATTCAGTCAAAAGAAAAGCCTCAGCTTCCCAGCTGAAAATCTTCTAACCTGGAAGCCCAGCCCAAGCGGAAGCCACGAATGCACTGTGCACATCATTTGGTGCATTGCTATCCAACAGACATATAATGCGAGCCAAAATTGAGAGCCACGTATGTAATTTTAAATTTTTTAGTATTTAAAAAAAGATACATATAGGTGAAATTAATTTTAATGATATATTTAGCCTACTTTAACTAACATATTATCACTTCAATATGTAACCAATATTTTAAAAGTTGAGATATTTTACTTTCCTA
The DNA here is from genome assembly GCF_039906515.1 of Pseudorca crassidens. Lineage (NCBI taxonomy): Eukaryota > Metazoa > Chordata > Mammalia > Artiodactyla > Delphinidae > Pseudorca > Pseudorca crassidens. The sequence goes on along the minus strand of NC_090298.1, from coordinate 131,225,741 downwards.
GTTTCACACCAGATCTTCAAAATCTGATGTGTATTTTAGACTTCAGCTGTAGGGGAGGAAAAAATGTTTTCCTCTTCCCTCTTAGGTCAAGTACCTGAGGCCTGCAAATTAAACGGACAAACTACAGATTAACAGGAGAAAGGTATACACATTTTGCTTGATGTTAACATTTTAATTCTTCCACATGCAGAGGCCTTCACAGACAAGATGTGAAGACTCAAAGAGGTGGTTAGACCTAGGGTCTTATTACTATTTTAACAAAGGGTGATAAATGTGGAGAAGGGACAAGACAGAAGAAAACAAGTTTAGGCTTTTAGGGGAAGTAACATTGTGAGGAGGTACATACACGGTGGAAACTAATTGAAGATAAGGGTTATTTTAGTAAGGTTTATTTATGCAGACCCATCTCCATGCTGACTTTCTGTCTCCAGTGGGAATGCTTGTTTTCCTCCTCCCAGGTACAGGAGAGAGGAAGAGGAACACCTTCACAAGGGGAAATTTATGCCCGGCTTTTAGACAGATAGAGGGATGACAGAGAGCTCGCTGCACCTATGGTTTCTCAATTGCTTCAGCTCAAAATCATCTTTATGCCAAAGTGGCATATTTTAGGGTAGCATATTATGAACCCTTTCACGTAACATCTCAATGTGAACTTGATGCATTTCAGCTGCTTAACAGACACAAGGGACTAGTGGCAGCTATACAGGACAGTGCTGATCTAGATGTTCTGGGTGCTCCTCATAGAGCAGCTTCTCCAAGTGCAAATGAAACCCAGGACTTATATTAGGCTATGAGTATAAAGTGCTTAACATAATCTCTAAAATGTGGTAAGCTCCAGTAAATGATAGCTATTACTTTTAATTATTATTGCTGTTAATCTTGGGTTGAATAGCTCTGACTTGTTTTGTATAAAAGTCCACATTTGAATTTTTATACTTTTCTATGGCCCTTACGTACAAAACACCAAAATCTTATTATATATAGCATTTGTAAATGCCATGCATAATATTATATTTGACTACAGCTTTCATGACATAAGTATCTCACACTTCAGTCATTTTTACCATATGTTGGATTTTCCCATAGCTGCATACCACCTGTATTATTATTTCAGACTTGTCTTCAAATCACTTTTTCTTTAAACTGAATATTTAAGACTTTACTCTCATCCTAAGAAATCACAGCCCTCCAATCAGGGGTTAGATAAGCTAGATATATATATATTTTCTTTTTCCTAATGTTAAAATAAATGCATAAATTTTTAAAAAGTCTTTGTACCTCTCCTAAAGAAATCATACATGCAACAATAATACACGACATATTCTGAAGAAAAAATGTATATAATCAATATTTAGATAGTATTCCATGCTGGCTCTGCTAGCTTCAAGTCTTGTGGCCTTGGCAGTTTACATAAGCCCTCTAACCACGAGTTGTCTTATGTGTAAAATGTGAACGACAGTATCTACTGCTCAGGGATTCTGAGCATTAGATGAGATAATGCATACAAAGTGCTTGGCACAGTGGCTGGTTCTCTTGAGTGCCTTGATCAAGAATGGTTAGCTCTGTCTTTATTATAAGTGATCTATAATAGTGTACAAAGCATTTCCTTTGTATTATTTTCATAAGATTACACTAAAGAAACCAAGGATCCTTATTTCTACTGCATAGATAAGGAAACCGTGCCTGATAACTTGCCCAGAGTTAATGGGGCAGTATGCAGCAAAGCTGGGCTCAAAGTCAAGTCTTTGAAGGCATGTTCACTGCTACTTCCGCTAAAGTACATTTGATGTGGCAGGAAATGGGTTTGCCTGTTTCTAATCTTGCCACCTGCTGAAAAAGGAATCTTCCCAGTGGCAAAGTATTGAACAAAAGAAGTTGGAGAATCTTATCTCTCATGGCCACCAATAAGCATTTATGGAGCCCCTAGAGAGACCAAAGCCCTCTTCACCAGCAAGGTATGCTTTCCTCTGCTCTCTTAGCTAACCACAGGACAGGTCTCTGTGAAATCTGTCCTCAGAGCAAACACTCAAATGTATGTTACAGTGAAGCTGTCACTTCAACTTGGGCAACCTATCCCTAGGTGAATTAAAGAATCTTCAGGCAATGTGGTTCTGGTGCCTAAAATAGCTTGGTATGTCAGGTTGGAGGAGAGGGTAGAAAGTTCTTCTGGAATTTCATTTTCAAGTTGAAGTCTAAATTCTTTGTTTCGCTCTGTGAAATTGTCCAGGCACACAGCCTTGGTGTCTTTAGTAGAGTACAGGCAGATTCTGCCTTTCAACAGACCCAAGAAACATTTCAGGGCAAAGTTAAGTGAGGAAATCATGCCAGGAAACACCCCCCCAGATATGAGACAGCTATAAAAATCTGTGGGTCCTCTCCATAAGGACTAAAGAACTACCATTATCAATGCCACCTTTTCTTGTTTTGCTTCCTTAAGAATATTTCTGTAATTAAATGAAAGGAGAATATGGTTCACTACCAGCCACAATCAGTTTCCAGAAGACACACACCTATAAAAATATAAAAATATAGAAGCTGTAGCATATAATTCAGATTTTAATATAATACTCTTTTAAAACTTATAATATATATACATATATTATATATTATATATAATGACCATGTCCCCCCCAAAAATACAAATTCTGTTGGGGCACGTATTTAGGAAGGTGTATTGTTGAGTGGAAAAAAGTTGATTCCAAAATGGCTTTTGCCATGTGATCCTGTTTCTGTAAAACAACAACTACATACATTTATTTTATCTGTCTCTCTGTCCATCTGTCTATCTATCAGGAAGAGATTACATCAAAATGTTAACAGTATCCCTCTGGGAGGGGGGCAGATTTTTTTTTTTTCGTACAGCTTTCTATTCTAACTTAAAAAATGAACCTGTATTATTTGTAGTATGTTTTTCAAACTGTTTAAAATGAACAACTTAGAAGCATTTTGGCCACTTGGTGACTTATAGGCAGCCAGCTTCCATAGGGAAAGTAAGGAGGAAGGAGGATGCTAACTAAACATTCCATCAAAACCCATGATGCAGCACATCTCTGAGACAGAAGCATCTACGCAGATGTCCATCTTAAGCAAGCCTCGGAAGAAACAAATAGGCTAATTGGGGACTACTAACGAGCTATTCACTAACCAGGAATTCAATTCGGGTAGCCTGACTGATGTTTTTCCCATCACCCACATAGAATGTGGGTTTCAGCCTAGCCTAGTCACGTGGGAACATTTCCTCACCAATATAATGAGAATAAGGAGTGTCTATTCACAGGCTATGTGCAGATGAGATGAGGTACCATGAGTGAGATGCCCAGCCCAGCACCTGGAAGAGCGCGGAGGTGCTTAATGACTACGAGCTGTCTGTAGCCAGGCCCAGACAAAGTTGCTCTCCCATCCCCAGGGAAGAAGGAAGGAAAAGACACTAACCCCAAATCCCCAAATTCCCTCTCCCTTGTAAGTAGACAAGATGACTTTGAAACTTCTCCCTCCACTAGCTTGAAATTCTCAAATGTGACCTGTGAGCCTGGAGTTTCTGTTAGGATCCCAAAGACTATAAACAAGACGAAGAATCCTTTGAAAAACTAACTTACTCTTAGCTATAAGGTCAAGAGCTAGAAAGCTGAATTTATTCTGTTCACAGGGAGGAAATTAAAATTTTGATAACACAGTTTAGAAATGAGCACTAAAAAAACTAAAAACAGACAATGCAACCCCACTGAGGAGAAAGGAATTGTCTTAGAAGAAAATTCTACGTAATACTAGCTGGGCTTGGAGAAACTGACTTAACCAAATTCACACAGGTGGGAAGTGGTGATACTGGAATTTGAAGCAAGTTTGATTCCATCAGTTTCCTTTTCTTATTACAGATATAAAAGCCTCAAATTTGAAATAAATGTTAGAAGCCATCTAGTCAGTTTCTTCATCTTTAGGATGGTATTAAAAATAGCAGATCAAGGAATTGTGTTTCAGTTTGTAAACTTGTTTGTTAAAATATAATTAAGGTCACCAGATAAAAATACCAGATGCCCCATAAATTTGAATTTTAGTTAACAAATAACTTTGTAGTATTAGAGTATAGATATACTTACACTAAAAAATTATGTTGTTTTTCTGAAATTTATATTTAACGGGGTCCAGTATTTTATCTGGTAACCCTAAATATGATGTCAGCCCAACATTCTACATATGATCTAACTAAAAGAACAGATTTTCTTGAAATGTTGAAAGGTGTAATTCAAGGCAAAGGGATGACATTTTACAGTTTTTAAACTGTAAAGCATCTGTGAAGCACTTTACACTTGACTAATAACCTCTTTTGATTCCAGTCCTCCCAAAGTGACACTCAAAGAAATTATGCGGCGGGCTTCCCTGGAGGCACAGTGGTTGAGAGTCCGCCTGCCAATGCAGGGGACACGGGTTCGTGCCCCGGTCCGGGAAGATCCCACATGCCGCGGAGCGACTGGGCCCGTGAGCCATGGCCGCTGAGCCTGCGCGTCCAGAGCCTGTGCTCCGCAACGGGAGAGGCCACAACAGGGGGGGCCCGCGTACCGCAAAAACAAAACAAAAAAAAGAAATTATGCTACTTGCTCAATGTCACATAGCTAGTAAGTTAAAGAATCTGACTTTTTTTTTTTATTTAAATTTTTTTTAACATCTTTATTGGGGTATAATTGCTTTACAATGGTGTGTTAGTTTCTGCTTTATAACAAAGTGAATCAGTTATACATATACATATGTTCCCATATCTCTTCCCTCTTGCGTCTCCCTCCCTCCCACCCTCCCTATCCCACCCCTCCAGGCGGTCACAAAGCACAGAGCCGAAGAATCTGACATTTAAATTTGGGTAATCTAATGCTGTTGCTACTACTGCTAATAATGGTAAGTGCAACTATAATTTATTAAGTGCTTATGATATTGTCTGTCAGGTGTTGTGGTTAGACTTTATCCATCATGTCTCCCTTTATGTGAGGATGTATTTCTGCACAGAAAAGGTTCTAACTTCAGGCTGTTTAGAATCTTCCTTCCCCCCAAATTTACCCCTAATTCCAAAATGATAAGGAGTAACTAAATTGAGTAGTAGCACATCCTAAATAATCTAATACAAAACTTGACAAATTCTTGGGAAGTTACTTGCAGAGCCATCGTCTATTCATATTTACAGATTTGTCTCTTCTCTTAGGCTTTGGGCCTCGTGGGGACAGGGACCATGCCTTGGCCTCCACTGTACCATCCTTCATTGAGCCTGGCACCAGCACTTTGCAAAGAGAGGGGATTCCAAAAAAAAGGGTTCCTTAAACAAATGAACAAATGAATGAGCACAGTGTAGAGAATATCAATTTAGGATTCTGGAAGAGATGAGAAGACATCTATTCTTTCGGTAAATTATTTACAACCACTACCGAGAGATTTTTAAAAGAAAAAAATAGATCAATCAGTAAGTAGCATTATTTTGTAGTATAAGCCTTGCTTCCCTAAACTTGAAAACAATGCTGTTAGAGTTGGGGGGGAAATAGAGGCAAGAGCTAAAGGCCTTTGTTTAATTACAGTGTTATGGCTCTTCAGTAGACAACTCAGTTCATTGCACAACTACACAATTCATGGAGAAGGATCCTAGAAAGAGCCCATCTGCTGCTACTGCCATGTAACGTCGTGTTGTTAAGAAACTTCAAGTGTTCGATTTGTAGTAAGTACTAGGAGATGACCAAACTGAGGGAGACTATGGGCCAAACTTGCCAATAACCTAGTGACAAAACGGTTAATGGCTCCTTTACTTCCCTGGTACAAAAAAAGGATAAGAGAGAGGAAGGGGAATGGGGTTTGGGGGTGGGGAGGAAGAAGGGAATAGAAGAATGGAGAAGGAAGCAACAAGTATTAGGGAGAAAAATGAATTCAGTAAGGGTCAAGAGGGTGATTTAGGTCCCAACTCAGCAACGTGCTAGGGAGAGAATTCAATGAGGTCCTTTCCTCCCTGAGCTCAGTTCTTTCATCTGTAAAATGAAAGTGTTAGACTAGAACATTTCCCAGGAGAATGTATTCCCGGAATCCACAGGATATCGCTAGGTGGTATGCAGAAGAAAAAAGTGCATTTCTGCTGTTCATTAAATTTGGAAAATGCTGAATTAAGCAAAACAAAAATGGGTTTCTTTATTTCAGGATTTCAAGGTCTTTGAAGTTCAAAGATGCTTTCTTTTCTCATCTTTAAAAGGGGTTAATACCTAGGGGCAGGACAGGAATAAAGAGGCACACGTAGAGAATGGACTTGAGGACTTGACGATGGGGAAGGGTAAGCTGGGACGAAGTAAGAGAGTGGCATGGACATATATATACTACCAAATGTAAAATAGCTAGTGGGAAGCAGCCGCATGGCACAGGGAGATCAGCTCGGTGCTTTATGACCACCTAGAGGGGTGGGATAGGGAGGGTGGGAGGGAGACGCAAAAGGGAGGGGATATGGGGGTATATGTATACATATAGATGATTCACTTTTTTATACAGCAGAAACTAACACAACATTGTAAAGCAATTATACTCCAATAAAGATGCTAAAAAAATAAAAGGGCTGAATAGTGCTCACCCCATAAAGTTCTTGTGAGGGTTAAATGAGTCAGTTCTAATGGCTAAATAGACATTAGCTTCCATTATTATGGCTACCATTGCCATTATCATTATTAATCTGGAAAGTGGACAGATAAAGAAGATAGCATCCTCCAAACTTAGGGGACTCCAGACTTGATTGACTGATTAATTGATGGAGTATCTCATTGAGGGCTAATATTCCACATTATACCATCTGAGAAATCCTGACCTAGAATGACCCTAGGTCATATCTCTGATATCCTATGACTCCATGGTGAATTTAGCTCCTAAACACAGCCTGCTCTACCCGTAGCAAAAGCACAAAGGCCCATAATAAGTACTAAATGAAATTTATTGAGTGAACAAACAAATGAATGAATTTTCTTTCATTTGAGAGCTCACACACTCTACCCAGTTTCCAGGCGCACAGCAGCCCTACTTCCCAGCAGGAAGAGTTGTGGTTCAGAGCCTGTGGTTCTCGTATTCCAAAAGGGACATATGAACTTCAGTATATCCACAAATGCTCAATGCCATCCTCTCCCAGGCTAATTTGCCCATAATCATCCAAGCCATTTGCTGTTTCATTCATTCACTCTTTTATTCATTCATTCATTCAGCAAATATCTATAAAAGCTCCCCTATGTTCCATGCATTGTTCCAGCAGTGAGGAGATTACAAAGATGAATCATTCATAGAGCAGAACTTCACAATAATTAGAGTCTCCTTGAGGAGAAAAAAATATGTTCAGTAACGGTCATTTAAGGTGAGTTGTGCTGAGAGGGGCAGTAGTTTAATGCAGTAACAGATTATAGTCAGTTCTGAGAAGCAGGACAGTCTTCCGGGGAAAAGCATAGGGCATTAAAAAGGATCTTGAAGAAACAGAAATAGATTCACAGACAGAGAAGACAAACTTATGGTTACCAAAGGGGAAGTGGGGGAGAGGGATAAATTAGGAGTATGGGATTAACAGATATACTACCATATATAAAATAAAAAATAAGGACCTACTGTATAGCACAGAGAACTATATTCAATTTCTTGTAATACCCTGTAATGGAATACACTACCATGCATAAAATAGTTAGCTAGTGGGAACATGCTATAAAGCACAGGAAGCTCAGTTCGGTGCTCTGTGACGACCTAGATGGGTGGGATGGGGGGGGGCGGTGGGAGGGAGGTCCAAGAGGGAGGGGATATATGTATATGTATAGCTGACTCACTTCAGTGTGCAGCAGAAACTAATACAACATTGTAAAGCAATTATACTCCAAAAAAAAACTGGAAAAGAATCTGAAAAATAATATATATATTATATATTATATAATATATATAATACAGTAAGTTCCCTACATACAAATGAGTTCCATTCGGAGAGCACATTCTTAAGTCCAATTTGTTCATAAGTCCAACAAAGTTAGCTTAGGTAACCCAACTAACACAATTGGCTATATAGTACTGTACTGTAATAGGTTTATAATACTTTTCACACAAATAATAAACAAACAGAAAAAATAAAGAAAATACTTTTAATATTACAGTACAGTACCCTGAAAAGTACACTAGTACCAGCTACATCATTACTGCTTTTACTCTTGCTTCCGGACATCCTGGGCTTCAAATAAAGATACTGTATTACTGTACTCTATACAGTACTGTAAAGTACACAAAAGCACAACCACTTGTAGAGGGTGCACGCACCTGACAATGTATGGCAGACACATGAACTAACTTACGTGATTGGCCATGCGAAAACACGTTCGCATCTTTGAAAGTTCGCGACTTGAAGGTTCTTATGTGGGGGACGTACTGTATATATGTAACTGAATAACTTCGCTGTACATCGGAAACTAACATAACATTGTAAGTCAACTATACTTCAATTAAAAAAAAGAAAGAAAAACCAAACTACTTGAATGAGGACATTCGAGACTTAAAAAAGAAAAAAAAAAGGACCTTGAAGGATATGGCTGTGTGGACCCTTCAGGCAGAAGGAACTCCTGGGCAAAGAATTAATTCCACATCATACCAACAATGTAGATCATATCATGTGCCTAGTCACATGTCAGGGCCAAACAATGTGTGAAGCCCTAGAATTACATCCCAGGTCTGCTGCATGCTGGTCACTTGCGTAAAGCAGGTAGCTTCTCTATTTTCCTTATTATTTCTAAAATGTGAATATTAATGTGAGATGAGCAAGCAATAGTAATAAAATTTATTTAGCACTTGCAAAATGTCAGGCACTATTTTAAGCCCGTTGTATCCTTTAATCTTCACAACAAACACATTTCTCAGATGAAGTAATTTGACCAAGGTCAAAAAGAAATGAGGATTGAAGCCTAGAGTTTTTCCTAATTCTTGCTGGCTACAGACCTAAGTCAAATCCTAATCATTAGCATTATTATCTTCATTTCACTAGTGAAGAAACTAATGAAAGTTAGCAAAGTGAAGAAACTAGCTAGCTCAAGGTCACACAGCTAGTAAAGGTCCGAGCTGGGGTTCAAACTCAAGCCTGTCTGGTTCACCACCCTGTGGTCTTAGAGTCCACACATGCTCTTGTAACACCACCGCCAGCAGTAAATATGTATAACTTACTATGTGCCAGGCACTGTTCTAATCATTTACATAGATCAACTAATATAGTCCTTACAATGACCCTAGGAAGCATGAACAGATGAGAAAAGTGAATATAGAGGCATCAGGTAACTCACACAGCTGCAAATTGGTGCACCCGACCACTGGACTCAGGCTGTCAAGGTTCTGAGTCTGGGCTCTCGACCATGACATTATACACCCTCTATAAAAAAAAAAAAGGGAGGAGGAGGTAGGGGCACTTTGGAAATTCAGAACCCCTTGCCCCTCACTCCAAAGACACTTTAAATGATCTACATTTCAAGGGTAGCGTGTCTAAAATGCGAAGTGTACTCCTGGGAGTTACTCCTTTCCTGATCTGGATCATTCGCATGTTCATTGCATGAACTGAGTAGGAGCTAGGGAAAGATTTCATCAAATGAATGATGTGGAACTTTCCATATGTTCCAACTGACTTTGTCTATATGCGCCCTGATAGAAGACATTTTAAATCTTTAAAATAGGAGCACAGGGCTTCCCTGGTGGCGCAGTGGTTGAGAGTCCGCCTGCCGATGCAGGGGACATGGGTTCGTGCCTCGGTCCGGGAGGATCCCGCGTGCCGCGGAGCAGCTGGGCCCGAGAGCCATGGCCGCTGAGCCTGCGCGTCCGGAGCCTGTGCTCTGCAACGGGAGAGGCCACGACAGTGAGAGGCCCGCGTACCACAAAAAAAAAAAAAAAAATAGGAGCACATACCCAAATGTATAACTGTGCTTGTGCACACACACTCTGTGGGAAAATAAGTGGACGTAGCTGTTAAAAATACGATAACCGAGCTAAAAGACACACCCTAAAATTAGAGGCGATTACAGTTTCCAAACATTAAATGAAAGAAGTCCTATGGAGCCTTTTTATTTCTACCATTTCATGTTCTGTAACCTTCTTTTTAATGGTAGCTTTCATCTCAAATGCGGTGGGCATTTTCTTAAGCTAGAAATGATCATAGCTCTTAGAATTACAAGATGTCAATACTTGTCTAATAATCTGTCTCAGTTAATCTATTTCCTGCTGCTCTCTTTCGCTTGTTTGTATTCAGACTGTGAAAAGTGCTTAGCAGGTGGACTTTCTGTTGAAAACTGAAGGGAAGATATATTTTGGCTAATTGCTTTGTGCAAGGGTTGGTTAGGAAATAAGAGCTAGCGTTAAATGACAAGATAAGTGTGCAATTAAGGACAACTCTATAGGAATTAAAGAGCAGGAAAATATTACAGTGAGTCTAAGCTAATAGCATGAAAATAAAAACTTTCCACTCTACAGGCAATCTCCTGCTTCCTTGCTTTACGTCTTGAGTCTTTTCCAATTAGTTGCAGGTCATGGGAAAACAAAAAACCAATCTATCATCTTTCACTTGCATTTGAAACCGCAATACAAGGATGTTAATGGTAGAAATGAAACAGGTCATTTTAAAAGTATATTACACATATTGTACATGAAAAATATTAATAATGATACTTATTACAATGTAATAACATTAACCATTCCTGAGAATGACTATGTGCCAGGCAGTGTGCTGGTTTCACAAGCATTAGCTCATTCAGGCCTCACAATGTACAAGGATGAGTGGCGTTAGCCAATGAGGAAACCATGGCTTAGAGAGGTGACGTAATTTATCAAAGGCTGTACAGATGATGAGTGGTGACGATTCCAGCCCATGACCATCTGACCAAAAACCTGTTCTCTTAGTGGCCATTCTGCATGCCAGTTTCACCTGTTGTACTTTCTCCAGACTTAAGCAATTCACTTGAAGCAGAGAAACCTGACAATGGCTACATTATTATCTGATAGTTGTATAAGGTGGTGCTTCTCAAGCTGGAAGTGCTAGAGCACAGGGAAGTACCTGGGACTATGAAATCATAGGGTTTAAAATGATGTCACTTCCTGGAATGCTAAAGTTAGTCAATGGGTAATTAAAAACATTATTTTTACATTAAAACGCATATTATGGTGTAGAATTCACGTGAATTTTTAAGGTAAAACACGATGAGAAGTTAAAGAAATCTTGGGGTCAGCTGTATCTCCCAGAAGTGCTAAGCCCACATCTGGAAGCCGGATTCACCCTTCTCGAGTCACCATCACAATGACTGTCCTCCTAGGGAACCACCCTCATACACTCTCACTCTTGGTGACTCTGGGGTTGATCCCATTCCTGGCTCTAACGAAAGCCTATGATCCAGGCTTAACCTGTGGGACCCAATTGTTAGCAACTGGGAAAGAGAAATCCTCTTGCCTGGACTTGAAGCTGGGAGGGCGAGCGGCTCTGGATCATCTGGCCACTACCTGAGCAGAACTTGCCTGAGAATGACATCAACACGAAGCAAATCAGTGGCAAGAGACAGAGCAAGACCAAGTCCCACTGAAATTGTTTGAACCCCGGCCATGCTTGGGGCAACCACCTGAACTCATCAATTATGCAAGCCAGTAAAAATTTTTTTGTGTGTAAACATATATGTGCTCTGTCATTTGTAACCAAAAATATCCTAATACAATGTCAGTCAAGCCCTTTGATCATTACAGAAACTCACAAGTCAAACTTGTGGAGGGGAAAATTCACAGCTGCTGGTGGTGTTTCTACAATGTAGTTTATCTGCACAGCATGGGAGAGGAAGGATGAAAACCTCAGAAAAGGAGAGGATCATGGAAATGAATAGCCAGGACCTCCACTTACAAAAGTACATAAATCAAGTAATGAAATAAAAATGATGTATGAAGAAAATGGGCAGGATTCCCAGAATAAATAATTGTTTCTGTTCCCATCATAAGGTGATAGTGGATATGCCTGGGTAGGAGAGACCTACACGGTGAGACAGAGAAGATAATAAATGTGACTTTTCCTACCCTCTAAGAAAATCATTTGCCATCTTAGCAAAAAGAGAGAGAGAGAATTTAGGAACAATACACACATATATATTTGTACCCACCTCTTCTGTTCTTCAAAGGACCTGAGACTAAAGTTGGCTACAGTTTTATTTGTTGGGTCCCCTAACTGAAATTTGTCAACTTTTAGCTCTACAGTAGCAGAGTGGTAGCAAGGAAAGACCAATATCAAAGAAAGCTGAAAGCTCTGAGATCTAGTCTCAGCCTGTTCATTTGACCCTGAAGGTGTCCCCAAGTTTGGGCCAAACATAATGACCTCAGCTTCTCTCCCAAAAATCAACACACTCTCATCACATTTGGCAGACCAGTCTCCCCTTTCCCCTGCCCACATACCACCAGTTACCACCAAGCTGGCTGTTCCACCTGCACCTCTCCCAATCAGCATCTAGAAAGTCCTCTTTACTGTCCTGGAAAGTCCTCTTTACTGTCACAGTGTACATATCCCTTCCTTCTGAGTTTTCAGAGCATAGAGTATCAGCAGGATGTGTAAAATTTCATCTCGTTGAATCCCACCTTCTTCCCATCAATCTTTGGGTTATGTATTCAACCACTGCACACTCAAATGCCCGCAGGGGGTAGGGGCGCTGACATTCACGTAAATGCCTGAGGAGCGTGGGAGGGAAGACGACGGGGTGAGGTGTATAACTGCAAGTAACACTTACCTAGTTACCATGATTTCTCAAATATTGCGCAGACATAATAGCCAAACCAAATGCACATGCAACAATGTCAGACCGATGGACCACCACTGTAGACAATCCTCATATCATCTCAGCCGACCCATGATCAAGACTCCTAACTGAAAATGGCTATAAGACGTACGCTATTTCCTATTCCATGTTATTTCAGCTCTATTAGAAATCTTTTAGGAATCAATGAATACCTGGAGACTTTGCTACCCTAGGAAGCACTCACCTATCTCCAATCTCTTGTATTGTTTCGTAATTATTTCCAATGCATAATTGGTCTTATTCCCCAGATATAAGCTCCTTGAGATCAGGACACAAGCCGTTGTGTGGCATATACAATTGGGTTAGAGACTGATTTTCTTCACTTGACTCATGCACTCTGTATCCTGACCATGAGAACATCTCATTTGAAGAGAATTTCTTTGAAGGACCGTTTTAGAAAATGACAGATCAAGTAGTGAAGCAATTAAATCCAAAATGCTCACCCACAGGGTGCGCGAGAGGCTCTCTCATTTCACTCAGAAATGTTGATTGTGGTATGGTTTTTTTGTTTTGGTACATCTGCAAAGCGAAAATTCCTCAAGCATTCATCACCCAGCTATTACACATAAATGTCGCAATTAAGTTTTCTCTTTTCCCAAGCTGATAAGTGTCAGGAGAAAAAAAAGTAAACCACTTTAAATCCACTTAGGCAAGGCAGGTTAAAAAAAACACCTTAATGGGCCAAAATTATGTCAATGATTCTCAGTTTCTTTTGGAAAGGAGAGGAATCATGATTATTTTCCTGGGGTCCCTATCATTTCATGAACGAGTTGTTCTCACCTACACAGTCAGCCAGGTTAGGTCCTGCTGTCTCTTGAGTGAGGCTCATTTAAGTCAAAGCAGCCACCCCATGCCAGGGATGCAGCGCTGAGAAGTCACCAGCATCCTCAGCAAGTGACCAATGAAGAGAGCAGGCTTGCTCTCTGTTGCTGAAAGTGGAACGAAGGAACTTTTTAGGGCTTCATAAACTTCTTTAAGGAAAGAAACACCTGTATCCATGCCCAGAACAGAGTTGACGCTCAACATTGATCTGCAAATGAGTGTTGCATAAGTGAATAATTTCCTAACTTGGTTAGGTTTTATATTTGGTAGTTTTGCAAAAGGAAGGAAAACAGAGGTAGAGAATGTACACGTTGATAATCAAATGGCATTTATTTATTTTACTGTGGAATGGAAATGAGACTTGCTATTGTTTTTTTTAAGTTGTGTATACCTGTGTTTGTTTGTTTGTTTGTTGAATGTATTTTTGGCTGCGTTGTGTCTTCGTTGTTGCACGCGGGCTTTCTCTTTTTTTTTTTTTTTTTTTTTTGCGTTACGCGGGCCTCTCACTGTTGTGTCCTCTCCCGTTGCGGAGCACAGGCTCCGGATGCGCAGGCTCAGCGGCCATGGCTCACGGGCCTAGCCGCTCCACGGCATGTAGGATCTTCCTGGACCGGGGCACGAACCCGTGTCCCGTGCATCAGCAGGCGGACTCTCAACCTCTGCGCCACCAGGGAAGCCCTGAGCGCGGGCTTTCTCTAGTTGCAGCGAGCAGGGGCTATTCTTCGTTGCGGTGCGCAGGGCTTCTCGTTGCGGTGGTTTCTCTTGTTGCAGAGAATGAGCTCTCAGCGCATGGGCTTCAGTAGTTGTGGTGCACAGGCTCAGTAGTTGTAGCTTGTGGGCTCTAGAGCGCAGGCTCAGTAGTTGTGGCGCAGGGGCTTAGTTGCTCCGCAGCATGTGGGATCTTCCCGGACCAGGGCTTGAACCCGTGTCCCCTGCATTGGCAGGTGGATTCTTAACCACTGCACTAGCAGGGAAGTCCCTACCTGTTTCAATGAGTTTACTCAATAAGAACGAAAACTTCCCCAGAACATCTTATCTTTGTGCATGACCTCACTAACATTAAGAAATTAAGCTCTGGGGGAAAAGAATATTGACATATTTAGGCTATTCATGATAATAAAAATAACAATATTTACAAAGTACTTATCATATTCAAAGAACTTTACCTGTATTTTATAAGTAATCCTCCTAACAATCATTTGAAATAACTAATATAGTTCTCCATTTTACAGGTGAGAAAACTGAGACAGAGACAGATTAATTATCTTACCCACAGGATTTAATTATTAAAGAGTAGCATTGGGATATGAACTCAGGCAATCTAAGTTCAGAGATGGGAAATATAAATATTTTATTGTTTCTTTTAAAATCCCACCTTTATTGCATCAACTGGTGCCCCAGTGACTTGCTTTCATGAGACACCTGTGTTCTAAAGGGGCAACTACCTTAAATTCACAAACTGGCGACTCCAAGTCTCTCCTCCAGGGGACACAATTCTTTTATCAGATATCTTTCATTAGCAGAGCAATTTGGTCAATTATGTTTTAGAAACTTGGACATAAGCCCAGTCAAACAGGTTGCTCTCTAGCAGGACCCCTCAGAGCCTTCAACATGCCAATGTGCATGGCACAGGGAACTCTACTCAGTGTTCTGTGGTGACCTAAGTGGGAAGGAAATACAAAAAAGAGTGGGTATATGTATACGTATGACTGATTCACCTTGCTGTACAGCAAGAAACCAACACAACATTTTAAAGCAACTATACTCCAATAAAAATTAATTTTAAAAAAATGCAAACTCCTCAGCATTGCCTACCAGACCAGACCCATCATGATCTGGCTTCTTCAGACCTTCCCAAACGTGAGCCACTGCACTCACTTCCCACCCCCATGCTCTGATCACACTCTTCCATCTTCAGTACTTCTCACCAGCCCATCTCTTCACTGCCTCGGAGTCTTAGCTCCCCCTATATTCTCCCAGCTCTTCGCATGGCGAACTCCTCCCTCTCCCCCTTCAGGTCTCAGCTGAAATGTCAGTTCCTTCAGAAAGCCTTTCCAACTGCCCTGTCTGAAACCCATATGGCCCATCCCAGTGTCCTGCTCCTATTACTTTTTTTATTTCCTTCACACACCTTGTTCATTTATTTACATACTTGATTACTGACTATTGATACTTTTCTAAATAAAAGGCCCATGAGGACACAAGGTCCAGAAGGATAAGGACACTGTCTTATGTGGTGCTGGATCCTCACCACTTAGCACAATCCCTGACACATACAGATGCCCAGTAAATGTTTGTCAAGTGAATGAATAAATCTCTAAGAAGTAGACCCAATTTACTCTATTTCCTAAACCAATCTGACCATGCCCCCACTTTGTGTTTTGACTGAAGTACAGTTGATTCACAATGTGATAGTTTCAGGTGTACAGCAAAGTGTACAAAATATATTTTTTCAGATATTTTCCATTATAGGTTATTACAAGATAGTGAATATAGTTCACTGTGCTGTACAGTAGGACCTTGTTGTTTATCCTTGTATATATAGTAGTGTGTATCTGCTAATCCCAAGCTCCTAATTTAACCCTCCTTTCACCTTTGGTAACCATAAGTTTGTTTTCTATGTCTGTGAGTCTATTTCTGTTTTGAAAATAAGTTCATTTATATCATTTTTTTAGATTCCACATATAAGTGGTATCTTATTATATTGTCTTTCTCTGTCTGACTTACTTCACTTAGTATGATAATCTCTAGGTCCACCTATGTTGCTGAAAATGGCTGAGTGGTATTCCATTGTATATATGTACCACATCTTCTTTATCCATTCATGTCGATGGACACTTAGGTCGCTTCCATGTCTGAGCTATTGTGAATAGTGCTGCTATGAACATTGGGTGTGTATGTATCTTTTCAAATTAGAGTATTCTCTGGCTATATGCCCAGGAGCGGGGTTACTGGATCATATGGTAATTCTATTTTTAGCTTTCTAAGGAACCTCCATACTGTTCTCCATAGTGGCTGTACCAACTGACATTCCCACCAAGTGTGTAGGAGGGTTCCCTTTTCTCCACACCCTCTCCAGCATTTATTATTTGTAGACTTTTTAATGATGGCCATTCTGACTGGTGTTAGGTGATACCTCATTGTAGTTTTGATTTGCATTTCTCTAACAATTAACAATATTGAGCATCTTTTCAGGTGCCAGTTGGCCATCTGTATGTCTTCTTTGGAGAAATGTCTATTTGGGTCTTCTGTCCATTTTTCTATTGGGTTGTTTTTTTTATATTGAACTGTATGAGCTGTTCATATATTTTGGAAATTAAGCCCTTGTTGATAGCATCATTTGCAAATATTTTCTCCCACTCCGTAGGTTGTCTTTTCATTTTGTTTATGGTTTCTTTTGCTGTGCAGAAGTTTATGTGATTAGATCCCATTTGTTTATTTTTGCTTTTATTTCTTTTGCACTGGGAGAGTGACCTAAGAAAACAATGATATGATTTATGTCAGAGAATGTTTTGCCTACTTTCTATTCTAGGAGTTTTTTGGTGTCATGTCTTATATTTAAGTCTTTAAGCAATTTTTGGTTTGTTTTTGAGTATGGTGTGAGGGAGTATTCTAACTTCATTGATTTACACATGGCTGTCCAGCTTTCCCAACACCACTTGCTGAAGAGACTGTCTTTTCTCCATTGTATGTTCTTGCCTCCTTTGTTGAAGATTAATTGATCATAGGTGTGTGGGTTTATTTCTGGGCTCTCTATTCTGTTCCATTGATCCATATGTCTGTTTTTGCCAATACCATGCTCTTTTGTAGCTTTTATTGTAGCTTTGTAGTACTGTCTGAAGTCTGGGAGGGTCATGCCTCTAGCTTTGTTCTTTTTCCTCAGGATTGTTTCACAGTTCTGGGTCTTTTGTGGTTCCATATACATTTCAAGATTATTTGTTCTAGTTCTATGAAAAATGTCATGTGTAATTTGATAGGGACCACATTAAATCTGTAGATTGCTTTGGGTAATGTGGTCACTTTAACAATATTATTTCTCTGATGGGCAGCTTTGGTTTAAGGACTCCACATCAGCTTTGCCAAACTATCTTGTAATTAAAATGCAGCCTAAGGCCTTCGACTCAATCAACCAAGCTTCTTTCCTTCCTTCCTCCCTTCTCCCCTTCCTCCCTTCTCTTTCTCTGGTTCATAAGGGACAGTCCTACATGGCACTCTGATAGCTCTCTTGCTCTCTCAGCCTTCTTTTACTCCATCCCCATTTTCCTTCACAGGTGTTTCTTAATCTCTTACAGGTCTAATCTATTGTATTTGTTTCCTAGGATTGTGGTAACAAAAGCTCAGACTGAGTGGCTTAAACAACTAATTTTAGTGTCTCACATTTCCAGAAGCTAGAAATCAAGATAAAAGTTTTAGCAGGGTTGGTTTCTTCTGGCAGCTGTGATGGAAAATCTGTTCCAGGCTTCTCTCCTAGGTTTTTGTAGCCTCAGGTGTTCCTTGAATTCTCTTCTCCCTGTATCTTTACACCATCTTCCTTCTGTACATGTCTGTCTTTGTGTCCAAATTTGCTTTTTATAATGACACAGTCATACTGGATTAGGGTTCATTCTAATGACCTATCTTAACCTGATCACCTGCAAAGATTCTACTTCCAGAGAAGATCTCTTTCACAGGTACTGGGGGCTAGAATTTAACATCTTTTTGGGGGGAGACACAATTCAACCCACAACATTTAGTGTGTCCTTCTGGGAGGACCTAAGCTAACAAAAAGGGAATTCAGAAATTTCAATAAGTCTATTTATATTTAAAACATGCATCACTTCTAGAATTACCATTTGTCCTAGTTGTAGTTTTGAAGATGGAAAATCCTGTATTCTTTAAGCTATAAAAAGTGCTAGACATAGTTAAATTAATCTAATGGAACATAATTATACTAATTAGATGCATTTAAACATTTTATCAGAAATACCTCACAATATTAATTTTAAGGAACAGCTATTTTAAGGTATGCCAGAGATAGGATAATTTAATTTTTCCTTTATTTTGAATAATAGTGAGACTTATTTAGTCTCTTTCTGCTTTCACAAACTGTGTTCCATGGAATACAATCTTTCTGTGAGACATAATAGATACTAAAAAGTGGGGGGGAGGGAGGTAGAGATCAAGATGACAGAATAGAAGGATGTGAAGTTCATCTCCTCACACAAATACATCAAAAATACAACTGCATGTGGAATAATTCTCACAGAATACCTACTGAACACTGGCAGAAGATCTCATACAACCAAAGGTGCAAGAAAGATCACCACATAACTGGGTAGGACAAAAGAAAAAAAACGGGAATCAGGATGGGACCTGACCCTGGAGGGAGCTGTGAAAGAGGAAAGGTTCCCTCACCCCGGGAAGACCCTTCACTGGCTGGGAGATGAGCCGGACAGGAAGGGAGTATCAGAGGCTCAGGGGAGAGTGCAGCAGCCAGCTTGCGTCAGGCAGAACGGAAAGACATCAGCACAGAGGGTTGTGGCTACCTTGCTGCACTCCCCAGTCAGAGACATGCACGTCTGGTGTGCACAGCAGCTGGATGCTGAAACTCAGGATTCAGCAGACAGACCCAGGGAGAGGACTCAGCATGGCTGCATGGAGACAGCCCAAAGGGCCTGAAATGTGGTCCAAGCCACAACTGGCAGTGTGTTTGATTTGCCTTCCCCATACTGCCTAGTCTTTAAAAAATTACTAATAAAGGAACTACTTTTTCCTGTGAAGAACACAAGTATTGATCAGTCCCTCTCCAGTTTCTCACCTCTAGGATAACTGCAAATCCTAGAGTTAGACAATTAAAAGATTTCATTCCTCTGTCATCATCAGGCATGGTGATGTGTCCTTAGTTGGTCTAATTGTAGTCTCTCTGTCTACCCAAGTTCCCAGGGAAGAGGCTCTCTTCCTACAAGGGTTGTAAACTGTGGGATGTGAAGTCCTAAATGTCTCTATATGAGCTGGGTTCTTCTCGCCACCACTTCATCAGCTTGTGCCTCTCCCTCCCTTATCTACTAACCTCCGGCCAAAAAGGCCTTCAGATTCTCAGATGCTTTTAGTCTTATCTTGATTGAGGACTTTGCCCAGAATGCCCTCTCTTCTTCCCCTGGCCACTCTTGCACTTGGTCAGCTCATCCTTCAAACCCTGGCTTAAACATCCTCATTAGACCTGCCTTGTACCATCCCTGAGGTCTCTAAAGCATTAGTAAGTCAACATATCCAAATCCAGATTCATGATCCTCTCCCCAGACGTGGTCCTCCAGCTCTGTGAACAGTTCCACCATCTATAGAGTTGCACAAGAGAGCACCACTAGTCTTGATCTGCTAGTGATGATTGTGTCTACCCTATAGGTAGAGCCATCTGAGAGCTGAAGATGCAGAACCCTGGCTCCAGCTGTGACTGACACTGTTGAATAAGCAAGCCAAGACATCTGCTGTCCTTCTTAAGCTAGTTTGAACAGGGTTTCTATGACTACATCCAAAACAGTCCAAGTTAAAAGTTTATTATCATTATCACCATCATCATCATCCCCATCATTAATATGTTTGTTGTTATTATTGTTATCTATTTGGAAAAAGAAGCAAACCCATCTCTGTAGGAGATGTGCATATGAACTCATTAGTGAATAACACAGTAGGCTTGATGACAAGTCAGAGCTTCATCCAGATAAATGGGTTTAGGGGCTAGAACATCAGAAGTGAGCTTTCTCGCTCAGGTTTCACTGCCCTTAACCTTCAGCAGTGCTCATTTTTCACATTCACCAAAACCTTTTCACTAAACTTTTAGTACTCCCTTCATTCGTCCACCTGGGTGTCACTGGGAGTGATTTAGAAAGATTACAGATCTCTGTGCCTTTCCATTGTCCTTAGAACACAGACAAAAATCTAGCCTGAGATCTCAGGGCAGCGTGAACCACAAATGCCATGACGTTAAGTCTAATCTCTATAGGGGGATGAAAGTGGTGTGGGGAAGACTGGGTGGAACACATGACCTAGGGTAAGTCCATCAGCACATTCAATGATCCTGGCCACGGTGACTGATTCAGCAATGGGCATGTAACCTCATTTTGACCATCAACTTGAGAAACCAAGGATATATATATGCTGAGAATGCTGAGACAAAGACTCTCTTTCCTGAATAAGTGTGAAACCCCAGAAACTTATGACAACCATCCTGGGACCCCAAGGTGAATCAGCCTTAGGATGCAGTTGAACCTGGGGAATAAAAAGCAGAAATGAAGAAGAAATACCTGGACCTCTGTCAGAGTGTTGAGTTACTAGATCAAGCCTCACTTGGGGCCAGATACTCCTGGACGTTTTGGTTGCTTGAATGAATATATTTCCTTTATAGTTTGAGCCTGTGTCACAGACTTTTCTATAATTGCAACTAAAGCATCCTAAGAGATTTATTTTTATATACATCCTTTTTCTGCAAGAAGAGTCAAATTTTTCATCAGATTCTGAAGATATCTGTGACCCCTAAGAATATTTTAAAACCCTGGACTAAAGAATTTCTAAGATTTTTTGCAACATTGGCATTCTGTGATCTTCCAGTTGATTTTGTTTTAAATTCCAACTTTAGCTGATAATGCATGAAACGAGGCAATCTAAAAATATGTTTTCAAATAAAAGTGGATTTCTCTATTATAAAAAGAAACATTAGAAAAATATTTGAAAATATGAAAAAATATAAAATAACAGAGAAAGCTATTGTTAATATTTGGGGGTTATTTTTCTATGCACTTTACGCATAATTTTATGGAAGTTTTAATGTGGGGAAGCTCATAATATATATACATATTTTTTCATCTGGCTTTTTTTCACTTGACATTATAACAAAAGCATTTCTCCAGATTATTAGAAACCTTTTGTAAACATCCTTTTTAGTGGCTGCATAACCTCCTACCGAGCATTATAATTTCCTTAATGTGAGACAAACTGAGGTTGTTGCTTTTCTGATCATATTTCTCATTTTTGAAAATGGAGTCTTGCCTGAAAGTAAATGAAGGAACTACCAATGGTGGAAGTGTTCATTGGTATGGCAAGTCAAGGCATGGGGGAGATTGGGGAAGGAGGTGGGGACACACCAGGATGCTCCAGAGCCCTTCTGCCCTGTCTGGGTGTCATCTTCACCTTTCTCTTAGTGCCACACTGAGGCCACACTGAAGCTTATGGCCATTGGTGGCCTTCAAGTTCCAGGTTCAGTTACCTGGAGAGATGGACTCTAGATAAATCCTGGCTTCAACTAGCTTGAGTCAGGCACTCACCCTCAGCCCATTCAACTCTGCCAGGGTAAAGAGTGGAGGGTACACTGTCACACTGTACAAAATGCTTGCTAGGAACTCACCACCATGGATTTGGGCCTCACCCATGTTAATCACAAGAATGAGCAGTGTCCAGGATTTAAAAAAAAAAAAAGACTGGGCTTATTTACTCATGCGCTTAGAAAACAGCCTCAAACTGTTCACCAAAACAAAACAGGTTACAAATATAACACCACCCTCCCTATACACCCGATCCTCAATTTCTCCACTATTCTTTGCACTAAATACCAACCTCTAGAGATGACTTCCCCAACAACTATGAGTCTTCCTGCTGAGCTCCATGCAGTGCTTGGATTACAAGTTACATTTTTCATTACCATGGTTTTTCTTACTCATTTTCTGCCCAATTTCTTCAAGATCAGACTTAGCCGAGGCTACCCTATGCTAATTTTCAAGTATATATGGGCTTTCTTATTGTGTATAACACAAAACACTTCTCTCTGGGATCTGTCCTGACACAGAGCTAAAAAGTTAGCTTATTCTGCATACTGGATTCATCAGGCTTTTTTGGTTTGTTTGTTTTGTTTTTGGTAGGAACAGAAAGGTTGCTTTATTTCAGAGGCCGGCAACCAGGGGAGAAGTTGGATTCATCTGCAAGAACCAACTCACAATTGTCGTTTAGGGGGCAAGAACTTTTTTTTTTTTAACATCTTTATTGGAGTATAATTGGTTTACAATGATGTGTTAGTTTCTGTTGTATAACTAAGTGAATCAGCTATACATATACATATATCCCCGTATCTCCTCCCTTCTGCATCTACTTCCCACACTCCCTATCCCATCACTCTAGGTGGTCACCAAGCACTAAGCTGATCTCCCCGTGCTATGCAGCTTCTTCCCACTAGCTATCTATTTTACGTTTGGTAGTGTATATATGTCCATGCCACTCTCTCACTTCGTCCCAGCTTACCCTTCCCCCTCCCCGTGTCTTCAAGTCCATTCTCTACGTCTGAGTCTTTTGATGTCTCCTGCCTGACTCTGGCTACCCCACAGGTTGCAGAAGTCGGAGTGCAGAAGGCAGTGCAGGGAGGACAGGTGAGAGAAAAGGAACAGAGGATTTAAGGAACTCCTCTGGGCTCCACTGCATGCCCTGTAAACATTCACTAAGAACTCTCTGAAGATTCAACTCTTTTGAAGGGCACAGTTAATACATGTGCATCTCTAAGGAAACATAAAAGAGCTGGGGTAGCCGGTTGCTTCCTGATCTAATCAATAGCTACACATCTCACATTTATTAACTGTTCACAGTCTGAATGACATTGACTGAAGAGCTTTCCTTCCTTCAACAGTCTTCCTCCTCACCAAAAAAAATTAATTAGGAACTGTACTAGGTGATGTAAGTGACACAAATAGAAATAAGGCAGCCTGGATCCTAAAGAAGTTTCCAATCTAATGGGCGAGCAAAAGGTTACAAGGAGGTACAAAGTAGAATCAGAGCTTGGACAAAGAAGGTGATCATTTTGAATGTGAGATTAGAAAAGTTTAGGGAGCAAATAAAATTCACTCTAAGTCCTTAAAAGTAAGATACGATCTGGATGAGGGTAAAAGGGATGGGATAGGTATGGAGAACATAGTCAGATAAGAGAATAACACAAATAAAAATGAAAGCGATGGTGAAAAAGAAATGGGGCTGTTCAGAGACCACTGGGCTAAGGCATTTGAGCTTTATCTTCCAGGTGATGACAGAGTCATAGAAGGTTTTCCAGTTGGGGAAAAAGACAGGGTCTATTTTCACTGAAAGAAAGTCACCCTGGAGGCAGCTGAAATGGTTGACTTAGGAAGGGAAGAGAGATTAGAGGCAGAGAAAGCAGTTGAGAGGTTGTGTTATGTTTAAGGCAAGAATACCTAGGACCAGAATTTTGGCAGTAACAAAAGAAACAATAGAAGAAAACTATGACCTAAGCTTTATGCTTACAACATGTGCTTGAAATTGTTTTCCTGTTCGAGTTCAAAGGAAGGAGGGATTTGTGTGGGCTAGATTGTCAGGGAAAGAGGAGAAAGTTCTTAAGGAAAAATAAATGTACAATTTATTAAAACTGTATGATGAGGCAGCACTTTATTAAGTATTTCTATGCATCTCTAATTCGGCTTAACATGAGCGTTGTATAAAATCTAAATATTTGGTGAGAAGGGAAGAGAGGAAGGAAGGGATGTTGGAAACACCATAAACAGTGGCTCTGAGGCCTGCTAAACATACTTGCTCAGAAAACTTAGCAGGTCAGGCTAGTTACCTTTAGTGAGAGCTAAAATCAGATGGATATGATAGAACTGAAGGATGAGCTTCTTCACCATCACATAGGGCTAAATACGGTGATGATCCGTTGTTTGTCGAGCAGGTAGTATAGGTGTCATGAGTCAAGTGGTCTAAGGGTGGTCTGTGATTTACGGCATAAAAGATGATGTCATCTCCTTTATGGTTGTTTCCTTTATCCATCAACCAAGATCTTCCTTACCGTATTGGAAGGAAGAACATTTGCCACCAAAATGACTGACCAATATTTGGAAACACAGGCCACGAGCCAACCTTTTAAGAAAGACCCTGGCATTTTCTACTCCCTCTCTGTTTGCAACTCTACAAGTGAGAAGACAGTGTTGGACAAAGGGTAAACGATCAGGCTGTTTCTGTGGAGATGCTGGTTATCTTTGCTTAGGAGTTTCTCCATGGGTAAAATGAGGTTTAATTATCTGCCCTGTTTCTGTGAAAGTGTTCTTGAGGGGACTGAATGATACAAGGTGTGTGCAAATGCCTTGAAAGCAAAATGCGCAAAGTAAACTGCACACAGTCAAGATAATATTAGATTCAAAATTTCAACCTGAGTAAGTGGATTGCAACTGCAACAGAAAAAAAAAAATTGCAAAAACAAAACAAACCCTTTTCTTGTATACATAGTATGTGCCAACCACTGGGCTAGAGGTTTTACATGCATAACCTCATTAGATTCTCATAATCTGAGATTTTTATTCCTCTTTTTCACATGAGAACACTGAGACTAAGAGAAGTGAAGGGCCAGGTTCAACATCACGTAACTAGTAACAGAATGGAATTTGAACCCAAGCTAGCTCCTATTAGAACTTAATCATGCAACTTCTATGCTACACTGCCTCTGAGGGGCCCCAAGCAGGAGAAGTGAGGCATGGGATGAGTACATGATAAGTACAGTGACATACGTAGAGCAGAACAGTAGAAAATAACTGTGGTACGAAAGAACGGGTGGATGAATAGGTGGATACGTTTATATATTTACTGATACAAAGGCCTCCCATTTCGCTCTCAAATTATCTTCTGCTAACTTGTATTATTTTTAAATTCTTTTTCTTTTTATAGTATTCCTCGTAAAAAGATAGAAAATGACTTTTGAGGAACAGATCCTCTAAATTACTAGAATAAAGCATTTTAGAGATTCAGAATGAGACAGTGCCTTGAAGCCAGCCCTTTGACATCTCGTTTCTAGGCATGGTGGATCCAAATCTCCCCAGTTTCCTGGTCCAGTAACTATTCTATCCTCAAAGGCTGCTCTGGAAAAGATCAGTCTCGCAGGCTTCCAGAAGGTCATGTCCGTGGAAAATGTTAATAGCCAGGTATTTACACAGCTCTGTCACAAGCCCGTAAGTACCATTAATGGACGCATTTATGGTGCTGCTATAAATTCTATATGCTCTGTACGCTAAGTAAAACTTTCTCTATCTTCTAGTTGTTTTGTCTGTGGAAGGGGAGAGGTAGTACATTTCTAGTTCTACCACTAAGTGACAGTATGATCCTGGGAACTTCACCACCTCTTTGAGCTTCAGTTTTCTGACCCATAAAATGGGAACAATAATGGGGCTTGGGCTTCCCTGGTGGCGCAGTGGTTGAGAATCTGCCTGCCAATGCAGGGGACACGGGTTCGAGCCGTGGTCTGGGAAGATCCCGCATGCCACGGAGCAACTAGGCCCGTGAGCCACAACTACTGAGCCTGTGCGTCTGGAGCCTGTGCTCCGCAACGAGAGAGGCCGTGATAGTGAGAGGTCTGCGCACTGCGATGAAGAGTGGTCCCCGCTTGCCCCAACTAGAGAAAGCCCTCGCACAGAAACGAAGACCCAACACAGCCAAAAATAGTTAAGTAAATTATTTAATTAAAAAAAAATAATGGTGCTCATCTCTACAGTTATTCTGAAGATAAAGTGAAATAATATACATTAAGTATTTAATGTGGTACCAGGAATATAGTCATATTCCTTAATTGTTCACTGGTTTATAATTATTACTCTTATCATTAGTGATCCATTCACCTGGAGAACCTTCATGACCCATCCTCCAGCAGCAAAAGTGCCTGTCCTGTAATCATTAAGATGTTTCTCTTAAAAAAAAAAAAAAAGGAAACAGTACTCTTTTTTTCTTCCACTACTAATTTATCTGAAATGAAATTTTTATCAGGTATCTCATACCTGATAAAATAAAAGGGAACCAAGTGACTTGCAACCCCTCCACATGCCTATAAATTGTAGGTGGGGTGTTCATGTTCTCAGCATGTTATAGTCTTTCCAAGGTACAAAGAGGAATGACCATCGGATAAAGTGCCAGAGACACAGGTGGCCCCGACGGCAAGAGTGAAAGGCTTGTTGGGAACGGTAAATTAGAGTCCGGTCGCCATGGCTCCCCACCATACAATACAGTTGATTTTAGCATTGCAGCATCACATCCTATGGTTAGCACAATGCCCCTGACTTAGGCTTTCCACAGTTCCTGATGCCTTGTCCTTTGGGCTCAAAGTAGTAATCCTTCAGTAGAAGAAGGGTATTTCATTCCACAGCCAGTTCTTTTTGGATCTCAGAGTTTCTCAGAACTTAAAGCCATGTAACTGATCTGGCAGAGATCCAGATCAGTTGGGGTTGTGGATAACGTCCAGAACGACAGAGCTAAGATGGTAATAGAGCTGCAGTTCTGCACCAGGATTTGACACTGTGGATCAGGAAGTGAGGGTGTAGGAACAGAGGTTCTTAGCAGTTACTAGTGTGAACCATAGCATCCTAACTCTGGAAAGGCTTTAGGGAATTCTGTCATTCCCAGCTGGCAGACGGGTGGCCTCAAGTCAGAATACACCCAAAGGTGTATTTTGTTTTGCTTGATGCACACAGCTTTTAAAGATTAATTTTTTAAAAATTTAAAAATTGTTTTAAAAATTTAAATTTTTTTTTAAAAAAATTAATTTTAAAGATTAATTTTTAAAGATTAATTTGTAGGAGAGAGTAACATTTAAAATTGGGAAATTACAGATAAAAATCTAAATTTCCCGGCTCCTCATAAAGAATCTGAAGACTGTGACAATCCTAGGTCCAGCAGCAACAATCTGAGTATCAGAAGCCCCCTTCAAGGCTTTACCAGGGTCCTCGTCACCTCTCAAATCTCCTCAACATCAAGGCCAAAGGAGAGCCATCACTTACACTGAGAGTGTACTATAATATTTCCTGTAAACACATTGCCATCAAAAGTAGGGGAGTACAATATAGACCGAGAGAGCTTGTTTTTTCCAAGAAAGATGGCAGAGAGTAAATTGTAAGGACAATTTCTATGTATTTAATATCCAAACAAACCATGCCTTTTTGTAAAGAATGTAATTTAAGACAGACACAACTGTGAAACAAACACATCCTGATTTAGTCATGATTCACCTATCTGGTCCCACTGATATCTGAGTTTGTAGCCCTGGGCTAATCTGACTGCATCATTGTACAGGAGGAAAAACTGAGGCACAGAGAAAATGCCAAACCTCAGGAACACAGACCTCAGAGTGTCCTTGACCACTCCAGCACCAGGATATAAATCTATGAAAAAGTAACTCACAGTAAACTAGCAGGTGTCCAAGTGAATGGTTTGTGCTAAAAAGACAGACAGTGGAATAAAGCAGTCAGGAAGAGTGGGCATAGGAGGAGGGTTTGACCTAAATTTCGAAGGAAGGTATTTTGGACACATCATAGGCAACATCATGTGCAACACTGCAAATCCTTTAGGTGGTGACCAGTTCTGTGGAGCCTTCGATAGCTTTGCACAGGTCCTGCTCTGAGGCTTGGCATTCACACGTGCGCAACCCAAAAGTGCAGGAGTGTTAATACTCCTTGGAGTAATCATTGAATAAAGGGGATGGGAACTAACGGCTAAATGTGTCCCTCTTTATTTCCTCCAAGTTCACACTTGTAAGACAACCTCATATAACTTCTCAAAAGCAACACTCTCCTGGTGTGGAGAAAAGGGAACCCTCCTACACCACTGGTGGGAATATAAATTTCTGCAGCCACTATGGAGAACAGTATGGAGGTTCCTTAAAAGCTAAAAGTAGAGTTACCATATGATCCAGCAATCCCTCTCCTGGGCACATATCCAGAGAAAACTCTACTTTGAAAAGACACATGCACCCCAATGTTAATAGAGTACTATTTACAATAGCCAGGACATGGAAGCAATGTACGTGTCCATCGACAGATGAATGGGTAAAGAAGATGCGGTACATATAAACAATGGAATATTACTCAGCCATAAAAAAGAATGAAATAATGGCATTTGCAACAACATGGATGGACCTAGAGATTATCACACTAAGTGTAGTCAGTCAGACACAGAAAGACAAATACCATATGATATCACTTATATGTGGAATCTAAAATATGATACAAATGAACTTATTTACAAAACAGAAACAGATGCACAGTCATAGAAAACAAACTTACGGTTATCAAAGGGGAAAGAGTGGGGAGGGATAAATTAGGAGTTTGGGATTAGCAGATACAAACTATTAATACTATACATAAAATAAACAACAAGGTCCTACTGTATAGCACAGGGAATTATATTCAATATCTTATAATAAACCATAATGGAAAAGAAAATGAAAAAGAATATATCTGTATTATATATAGATATCTGAATCACTTTGCTATACACCTGAAACACAATATTGTAACAACTATACTTCAATTTTTAAAAAAGGGAACACCCTCCTGTAATGGTTGCCAATCCAATGACACATTTCTCTTCTTCCTCCTCCAGTGTTAGTTCAGGCTGCTATTACAAAAATGCCATAGACTGGGTGGCTTAAACAACAAACATTTATTTTTCACAGTTCTGGAGGCTGGGAAGTTCAAGATCATGACACCAGCAGGTCTGGTGTCTAGTGAGGACCCACTTCCTGGCTTTTAGACAGCTGCCTTCTCACTGTGCCCTTACAAGAGGGAAAAGGAGAGGGAGAGGGATAAAGAGAGGGAGAGGGAGAGGGAACAGGAGAGGGAGAGGGAAAAGGAGAGGGAGAGGGAAAAGGAGAGGGAGAGGGAAAAGGAGAGGGAGAGGGAGAGGGTCTTTTGTGTCTCTTCTTACAAGAGCACTAATCTCATTCATGAGGGATCCACCCTCTTGACCTAATTACCTCTCGAAGCCCTTACCTCCAAATACCATCACACTGAGGATTAGACTTCAACATATGAATTTTGGAAGAACACAAACATTCAGTCCATAGCACCCAGTCACCCTAATCATCATTCCTGGTAACAGGGAACACATCCCCCAATAAACTACTCTCCCAGAAGCCTTCATCTCAGGCCTTGCTTTAGGGAACTTAGGCTAAAACACAAAGTTCATTGGTAGTAGAACGTAGATATCATTTCAAATAGGAAGGAAGGCAGGTGGTATTCAGAGGACACGACTGCATATCTACAATGTAACCCTTTTTGGCAAAAGAATACCTAGGAATAACTGGTTTCCTTGGTATTTTATCATACAAACTCTTGTAAGTTTTAATTAAAGGATGTTAGAAATGTCCTAACAACACCCTGCTCAGTGATTCATTCCCAAAAGTAGTTGAAAGAGAACTGTAAGCTTAAAACATCACAGGAGTTAGGATTGAGGTTTATTTTCTTTTCACTTTAATAGGCAAGTCAAAATATTTAAGAAATTTTCAACTGAATACAACAGCCAAAATTTTTAGAATTCTCTCAAGATGTCCAAAAATTCAAATTATGTCATTATTTAAGACAGTGTTTTATATTTTAAGTGGGTTTAATTTTATAGTCTGGTTTGACATTTCTTGATAATTTTTACGGTGAAGTCTACGTTTTTTTCCTTTCAGGATACCAAAGGTAAGATTCAGAATGCTTTCTAAAGGCGCTTAGTCAGGAAAACATGTGTGTGTGCTATTTGACAGTAGACGAAGATAGTTCTGTCTAGCACTCCTCCCTGGATGAACTTAGCCAAGTTCCTGTCCCTCTGTGCCTCAGTTTCCACTCTGTCAAATGAAGGACCCTAACCATATTCTTAGGAGGAAACCCATACATTTTGTAGTTCAGCCCTAGGGTGTGAATCCCTTAATTAGACATCCCAGAAAACTAAACATCCCCCTTCAGCATGAATATTCCCCAAAGACCTCCATCACATGCTTTCCAAAAGAGCCCATTCCTTGTTTTGGAGTGTGCTAACCTTTTCCTACTGCCCAAAGTGCCAGTTTAAAATTCTCATGAATGGAGAAAAGACAGTTGTTTGTTTCGTGCTTGCTTACTTACTTTTTTATTTATGTGGCTTATAGCAGACTTGCTCCAAATATAATTCAATGTGGCAAAGAAGTTTCACAAGTCTAAGAGTCCCAAATTCACCAACAGTGTCAATGATTTTCTTGCTATGCTTTGTTTTATGTTCATTTTAGTTAGCTCTGAAATTTCCTTCCAAAAAACTCTTGGATTTTTGTGGCTTTATGAATTCCCCAGTCTGCGACACTAAGAAACATTTTTTTCCCCAAACACAACATGATTCCTCAGAGCACTGGAAGTGGCATGACCTGACTGGTGGTAGATACACACCCTAAAAACCCACCTCTGCCCCCATGTAAGCCTGATTCTACTTATTTCTCTGGCTTTCAATCTATATTTCATGTCCAGCATCAGTATAGCTGGGACTAAATATCAGTTATATTAATCCCAGTCTTGGCCTCAGGATAATACTTCAAAAACTCTTCTCAGAAGCAAGTGCATGGCAGAGAGTTCTCACCTGGCCCTCTCCTTGACCCCAGCCTGGGAAGATCTGGAATCAGGCACTGGCTGGGTCCCCTGGTGTGGGTACCATCTGATGAAGCATCTGTAGGTGTCAGAGCCTGGCTGACATCCAGATCTTTCCTTCTGGCTGGACTTCATTGGCCAAATGTGGCCTTTTAGCTCACATCTGTCCTCCAGGCTGGCCGCATAGTGGGTACTAGTATTTTGGCAGACTGTAAACACACTCCCATTACAGCTGTCTCTGGGTGGTCCTGCACATCTAATCCGCTTAATTAGGTGACTTGTCTTAAGCTCACTATTCAGAATCTTGCCCCAAAATGCAACAGTATAGTCTTCCCCATAGAGATTTTGCACATTTTTCACTAGATTCACTCCTAGGTACTTGGTATTATGCTTGCTTCTATAATGAAATCTATATTTTAAATTTCTTTTCCTATTTGTTTCTGGTTTATGGAACCATAACTCGATTCCTACAGTAAAATTCTGGGATAACAGGCTCAGTAATAATGCAGATTTGGATATAAAACAGTTGGTGTTTGAGTTCTCTGTCTGGCCTCCATTCTCATACGTATGTGGCCTAAAGTTTGTGTCTTCTGGGGGCAGGAGGGACGTAATTAGGAAGTGACTGCTTCAGCTTCATGGCCGTGTGGGACTTCCCTGGGTCAGTATATAGTCAATTGGGTAAAGACTAAGTTTCATCATTGTCATTTTGTACTTGGTGGGTCAACAAACATCATCTAAATTATTTTACTTTACATGAACCTCACCAGAAATGAACCCTTACATTTTACTGAGTGCATTTTTGGACCACGCTTATAACATTATGGTGGGATACTGAAGCATGCTGATTTCATTCCCAGCAATCTTGCTAAATTTGTTTATTGCCTCTAATACTTTGCTATAGATTCCTTAAAATTTTCTATGTCTGCTATAAATAATAAAATTATGGCGGGGGGGGACCTTCAAGATGGCGGAGGAGTAAGACATGGAGATTACCTTCCTCCCCAAAAATACATCAAAAATACATCTACATGTGGAACAGCTCCTACAGAACACCTACTGAACGCTGGCAGGAGACCTCAGATTTCCCAAAAGGCAAGAAACTCCCCATGTACCTGGGTAGGGCAAAAGAAAAAACAGAGACAAAAGGATAGGGATGGACCTGCACTTCTGGGAGGGAGCTGTGAAGGAGGAAAGGTTTCCACACACTAGGAAGCCCCTTCACTGGTGGAGACGGGGAGTGGACGGGGGGAAGCTTCAGAGCCACAGAGGAGAGCGCAGCAACAGGGGTGCGGAGGGCAAAGCAGAGAGATTCCTGCACAGAGGATCGGTGCTGACCAGCACTCACCACCCCGAGAGGCTTGTCTGCTCACCCGCCGGGACGGGTGGGGGCTGGGAGCTGAGGCTCGGGGTTCGGAGTTCAGACCCAGGGAGAGGACTGGGGTTGGCTGCGTGAACACAGCCTGAAGAGGGCTAGTGCGCCACAGCTAACCGGGAGGGAGTCCGGGAAAAAGTCTGGAGCTGCCTAAAGGCAAGAGACCATTGTTTCAGAATGCCCAAGGAAAGGGGATCCAGAACACCGCCTAAACAAGCTCCAGAGACGGGTGTGAGCCACGGCTATTAGCACAGACACCAGAGACAGGCATGAATCACTAATGCTGCTGCTGCAGTCACCAAGAATCCAGTGTGCAAGCACAGGTCACCATCCATAACCGCCCCCTGGAGCCTGTGCAGCCCACCACTGCCAGGGTCCCACGATCCAGGGACAGCTTCCCTGGGAGAACACACAGCGCACCTCAGGCTGTTGCAACGTCATGGCAGCCTCTGCTGCTGCAGGGTCACCCTGCATTCCCATTATGACTTCCGTACCCCTCCCTCCCCCCAACATGAGTGAGCCACAGCCCCCTAATCAGCTGCTAATCAGCTGCTGCTTTAACCCCCTCCTCTCTGGGCAGGGAACAGGTGCCTAAGGACAGCCTACAAGCAGAGGTGGGACCAAAACGAAACCTGAACCCCAGGAGCTGTGCAAACAAAGAAGAGAAAAGGAAATCTCTCCCAGCAGCCTCAGGAGCAGTGGATTAAATCCCAACAATCAACTTGATGTACCCTGTAACTGTGGAATAACTGAATAGATAATGTATCACCCCAAAATTGAGGTGGTGGACTTTGGGTTTGCTGTCTGCGACTGACTTGTTTCTGATTTTTATGTTTATCTTAGTATAGTTTTTAGTGCTTGTTATCACTGGGGATTTGTTTTATTGCTTTGGTTGCTCTCCTTTTTATTATTACCTTTTAATTTTTTATCTTAATAATTTTTTTTTACTTTAATAATTTCAGTTTTTTATTTTTAGTTATTTATTTATTTATTTTTTTTCTTTCTCCCTTTTCTTCTAAGCCATGTGGCTAACAGGGTCTTGGTGCTCCGGCCTGGTGTCAGGCCTGAGCCTCTGAGATGGGAGAGCTAAGTTCAGGACATTGGACCAGCATAGACCTCTCGGTGATATGTAATATCAACTGGTGAGAACTCTCCCAGAGATCTCCATCTCAATGCCAAGACCCAGCTCCACCCAAAGGCCAACAAGCTCCAGGCCTGGATGCCCCATGCCAAATAACTACCAAGAAAGAACACAACCCCACCCATTAGCAGAGAGGCTGCCCCAAATCATTATAAGTTCACAGACACACCAAAACACACCACCAGCTGTGGTCCTGCCAACCAGAAAGACAAGATCCAGCCCCACCCACCAGAACACAGGCACCAGTCCCCTCCACCAAGAATCCTACACAAACCACTGAACCAACCTTAGCCACTGGGGGCAGACACCAAAAACAACGGGAACTATGAACCTGCAGCTTGCAAAAAGGACAGTCCAAACACAGTAAGTTAAGCAAAATGAGAAGACAGAGAACTACACAGCAGATGAAGGAGCAAGGTAAAAACCCACCAGACCAAACAATTGAAGAAGAAATAGGCAGTCTACCTGAAAAAGAATTCAGAGTAATGATAGTAAAGATGATCCAAAATCTTGGAAATAGAATGGAGAAAATACAAGAAACGTTCAACAAGGACCTAGAAGAACTAAAGAGCAAACAAACATGGTAAACAACACAAAAAATGAAATTAAAAATTCTCTAGAAGACATCAATAGCAGAATAACTGAGGCAGAAGAACGGATAAGTGACCTGGAAGATAAAATAGTGGAAATAACTACTGCAGAGCAGAATAAAGAAAAAAAGAATGAAAAGAACTGAGCACAGTCTCACAGACTTCTGGGACAACATTAAATGCACAAACATTTGAATTATAGGGGTCCCAGAAGAAGAAGAAAAAAGAAAGGGACTGAGAAAATATTTGAAGATATTATAGTGGAAAACTTCCCGAATATGGGAAAGGAAATAGTCAATCAAGTCCAGGAAGGACAGAGAGTCCAATACAGGATAAATTCAAAGAGAAACACACCAAGACACATATTAATCAAACTATCAAAAATTAAATACAAAGAAAAAATATTAAGAGCAGCAAGGGAAAAGGAACAAATAACATACAAGGAAATCACATTAAACTTAACAGCTGATCTTTCAGCAGAAACTCTGCAAGCCAGAAGGAAGTGACAGGACATATTTAAAATGATGAAAGGGAAAAACCTACAACCAAGATTACTCTACCCAGCGAGGATCTCATTCAGATTTGACAGAGAAATTGAAACCTTTACAGACAAGCAAAAGTTAAGAGAATTCAGCACCACCAAACTACCTTTACAACAAATGCTAAAGGAATTTCTCTAGGCAGGAAACACAAGGGAAGGAAAAGACCTACAATAACTAACTACAAACAATTAAGAAAATTGTAATAGGAACACACATATAGATAATTACCTTAAATGTCAATGGACTAAATGCTCCAACAAAAAGACATAGACTGGCTGAATGGATGCAAAAACAAGACCATATATACGCTGTCTACAAGAAACCCACTTCAGACGTAGGGACACATACAGACTGAAAGTGAGGGGATGGAAAAAGATATTCCATGCAAATGGAAATCAAAAGAAAGCTGGAGAAGCAATTCTCATAGACAAAATAGACTTTAAAATAAAGACTATTATAAGAGACAAAGAGGTCACTACACAATGATCAACAGATCAATCCAGGAAGAAGATATAACAATTGTAAACATTTATGCACCCAACATAGGAGCACCTCAATATTTAAGACAAATGCTAACAACCATAAAAGGGGAAATCAACAGTAATGTAATCACAGTAGGAGACTTTAACACCCCACTTACACCAATTGACAGATCATCCAAAATGAAAATAAATAAGGAAACACAAGCTTTAAATGATACATTAAACAAGATGGACTTAATTGATATTTATAGGACATTCCATCCAAAAACAACAGAATACACTTTCTTATCAAGTGATCATGGAACATTCTCCAGGATAGATCATATCTTGGGTCACAACACAAGCCTCAGTAAATTTAAGAAAACTAAAATCATATCAAGTATCCTTTCTGACCACAATGCTATGAGACTAGATATCAATTACAGGAAAAAAAACTGTAAAAAATACAAAAACGTGGAGGCTAAAAAATATGCTACTAAATAACCAAGAGATCACTGAGGAAATCATAATATACCTAGAAACAAATGACAGTGAAAACACGATGGCCTAAAACCTATGGGATGGAGCAAAAGCAGTTCTAAGAGGGAGGTTTATAGCAATACAATCCTACCTCAAGAAACAACAAACATCTCAAATAGACAACCTAACCTTACACCTAAAGCAATTAGAGAAAGAAGAACCAAAAAAACCCCGAAGATAGTAGAAGGAAAGAAATAATGAAGATCATATCAGAAATAAATGAAAAAGAAATGAAGGAATGATAGCAAATATCAATAAAACTGAAAGTTGGTACTTTGAGAAGATAAATACAATTGATAAACCATTAGCCAGACTCATCAAGAAAAAAAGGGAGAAGACTCAGATCAACAGAATTAGAAATGAAAAAGGAAAAGTAACAAATCACATGCAGAAATACAAAGGATCATGAGAGATTACTACAAGCAACTCTATGCCAATAAAATGGACAACCTGGAAGAAATGGACAAATTCTTAGAAAAGCACTACCTCCAGAGACTGAACCAGGACGAAATAGAAAATATAAACAGACCAATCACAAGCACTGAAATTGAAGCTGTGATAAAAAACCTTCCAACAAACAAAAGCCTAGGACCAGATGGCTTCACAGGCGAATTCTATCAAACATTTAGAGAAGAGCTAACACCTATCCTTTTCAAACTCTTCCAAAATATAGCAGAGGGAGGAACACTCCCAAACACATTCTAAGAGGCCACCATCACCCTGATACTAAAATCAGAAAAGATGTCACAAAAAAAGAAAACTACAGGCCAATATCACTAATGAACATAGACGCAAATATCCTCAACAAAATACTAGCAAACAGAATCCAACAACACATTAAAAGGATCATACACCATGATCAAGTGGGATTTATCCCAGGGATGTAAGGTTTCTTCAATATATACAAATCAATCAATGTGATACACCATATTAACAAATTGAAGGATAAAAAGCATATGATAATCTCAATAGATGCTGAAAAGCTTTTGACAAATTCAACACCCGTTTATGATAAAAACTCTCCAGAAAGTAGGCATAGAGGGAACTTATCTCAACATAATAAAGGCCATATGTGACAAACCCACTGCCAACATCATTCTCAATGGTGAAAAAATGAAATTATTTCCTCTAACATGAGGAACAAGACAAGGTTGCCCACTCTCACTACTATTATTCAACACAGTTTTGGAAGTTTTAGCCACAGGAATCAGAGAAGAAAGAGAAATAAAAGGAATCCAAATTGGGAAAGAAGAAGTAAAACTGTCACTGTTTGCAGATGACGTGATACTATACATACAGAATCCTAAAAATGCCACCAGAAAACTACTAGAGCTAATCAATAAACTTGGTAAAGTAGCAGGATACAAAATTAATGCACAGAAATCTCTTGCATTCCTATACACTAACAATAAAAGATAAGAAAGAGAAGTTAAGGAAAAAATACCATTCACCATTGCAACAAAATAATAAAATACCTAGGAACAAACCTACCTAAGGAGGTAAAAGACCTGTATGCAGAAAACTATAAGACACTGATGAAAGAAATCAAAGATAACAGATAGAGAGATACACCATGTTCTTGGATTGGAATAATCAATATCGTGAAAATGACTACCCAAAGCACTCTACAGAATCAATGCAATTCCCATCAAATTACTAATGGAAGTTTTTGCAGAACTAGAACAAAAAAATCTTAAAATTTATATGGAGACACAAAAGACCCCAAATAGCCAAGGCAATCTTGAGAAAGAAAAGTGGAGCTGGAAGAATCAGACTCCCTGACTTCAGACTATACTACAAAGCTACAGTAAACAAGACAATATGGTAGTGACACAAAAACAGAAAAATAGATCAATGGAACAAGATAGGAAGCCCAGAGATAAACCCACACACATATGGTCATATTATCTTTGATAAAGGAGGCAAGAGTATACAATGGAGAAAAGACAGTCTCTTCAATAAGTGCTCCTGGGAAAACTGGACAGTCACATGTAAAAAATGAAATTAGAACACTTCCTAACACCATACACAAAAATAAACTCAAAATGTAATAAAGACCTAAATGTAAGGCCAGACACTATAAAACTCTTAGAGGAAAACATAGGCAGAACACTCTATGACATAAGTCACAGGAAGATCCTTTTTGACCCACTTCCTACCAAAATGGAAATAAAAACAAAAGTAAACAAATGGGACCTAATGAAACTTAAAAGTTTTTGCACAGCAAAGGAAACTATAAACAAGACGAAAAGACAACCCTCAGAATGGGATAAAATATTTGCAAAGGAAGCAACTAACGAAGGATTAATCTCCAAAATATACAGGTAGCTCATGCAGCACAATTTTAAAAAAACAAACAACCCAATCCAAAAATGGGCAGGAGACCTAAATAGACATTTCTCTAAAGAAGATATACAGATGGGCAACAAACACCTGAAAGGATGCTCCACATCACTAATCATTAGAGAAATGGAAATCAAAACTACAATAAGGTATCATCTCACACCAGTCAGAATGGCCATCATCAGAAAATCTACAAACAACAAATGCTAGAGAGGGTGTGGAGAAAAGGGAATCCTCTTGCACTGCTGGTGGGAATGTAAATTGATACAGCCACTGTGGAGAACAGTATGGAGGTTCCTTAAAATACTAAAGATAGAATTACTGTATGATCCAGCAATCCCACTAATGGGCATATATCCAGAGAAAACCATATTTCAAAAAGAGACATACACCCCAGTGTTCATTGCAGCACTATTTACAATAGCCAGGTCATGGAAGCAACCTAAATGCCCATCGACAGACGAATGGATAAAGAAGGTGTGGTACATATATACAATTGAATATTACTCAGCTATAAAAAGGAACGAAACTGGGTCATTTGTAGAGACGTGGATGGACTTAGAGACTGTCATACAGAGTGACATAAGTCAGAAAGAGAAAAATAAATATCGTATATTAACATAAATATGTGGAATCTAGAAAAATGGTACAGATGAAGTAGTTTGCAAGGCAGAAATAGAGACACAGATGTAGAGAACAAACGTATGGACACCAAGGGGAGAAAATGGGGGGAAGTGTGGAGGTGGTGGTGGGATGAATTGGGAGATTGGGATTGACATGTATACACTAATATGTATAAAATAGATAACGAATAAGAACCTGCTGTATTAAAAAATAAAATAAAATTTAAAAAAATTTAAAAATTAAAAAAAACAAAAATATCTTCATTCTTCTTTACAGACAATTTGGGTAACTTATTTACTACCATCTTAACTTATAGGCATTTATTATGCTATTGATTCTTTGCTTTTTAAATTTCACAATATGTTACTATTACTTTTGTAAAGTTCATTACAGGAATAATTCAGAGATAGTGTGGATGTGGTTCTACATCAACACAAAAAAGCAAGTATTCCGATTCACATGAATTTTTTGGCTTCCCAGTGCATATGAGTTATATTTATACTATATTGTAGTCTATTAAGTGTGCAACAGCATCGTATCTAAAAATATATATATACCTTAATTAAAAAATACTGCTAAAAAATGCTAACCATCATCTGAGACTTTAGTGAGTTGCAGTTGTAACATCAAAGATCACTGAGCACAGATCGCCAAAACAAATGTAACAATGAAAACTTTAAAATATTTCAAGAATCACCAAATGTGATACAGAGACATGAAGTGAGGAAACGCTGTTGGAAAAATGGTGTGAACAGACTTGCTCAATGCAGGGTTGCCACAAACCTTCAATTTATAAAAAACACAATATCTGCTAAGCTTAATAGTAAGGTCCAATAAAATAAGGTGTGCCTGTATATTTACTCTTTATTGTTTATTTCTTCTTGTACCTCAAATTTTACATCAGAGACACTTTCCTTCTTCTGAAGTTTCTCCCTTAGAATTTACTTTAGTGAGGACCTGATGGTAGCAAACTCATTTAGTAACTGATTGTGTGAAAATATTTTAATGTTTTTTAAATACCTTGAAAAATAGAAGATATTTCCTTGTAACACTGAGGATAGTATTCCACTGGCTTTCTAGCTTCCTTTTTGTTGTCAAGAATTTGGCTTTCGTTCTAGCACTAGGGCAGGCAAACTATACCCCGCAAAGAAATCCAGCCCATACCCTGTTTCCATTAACAAAGCTTTATTGTAATATAGCTAAGACCATTCATTACATATCACCTATGGCTTCCCTCACGCTAATGGCAGAGCTGAGTGGTTGTGACAAAATTACGTGGCCCTCAAAGTTCCAAACAAGTACTTTTTGGCCCCTTTTAGAGAAATTTTGCTGACCCCTAACCTAGCATCCATTCCCTTTGAAGGTAATTTATTTTCCCTGGCTTCTCTGAAGATTTTTTTTTCTGTAAATTTCTTCATATTGATTACAATATGTTTTTTTATTTACTCTGCTTGAAAATTTTTAGAAATCTTGAATCTGTTAGTTGATATCGGTTATCAGTGCTTAGAAATTCTGAATGATTATCTCTTAGTTTTCTATTAGTACGTATAAATTCACTAATCACTGGTTTCTAAAAAATACACATTTATGTTTCACAATTTCTGCAGGAGGGAATTCAAGAGTGGCTTAGCTGAGCAGTTCTGGATCAGGGTCATTCATAAGATGGCTTTCACAAATCAGCTGAAGCTGCAGTCAACTAAAGGCTTATCAGAGCTGGCTTACCAAAGTGGTTAATTCACATGTCTAGTAAGTTAGTGCTGGCTGTTGGCAGAAAGCCTCAGCTCTCTTAACACTGGCCTCTACATACAACATAGTTTCCCAGGACATGGTGTCTGACTACCTACATAGTAATCAATCCAGGAGAAAGAGAGTTAGGCAGAAGCTTCTCTTTTAATGACTTCATTTTAAAGTTCCCACAACATTACTTACACCACATTTTACTAATTAAAAGCAACTCACTAAATACAGACAACATGCAAAGAAGAGGCGAATTAAGCTTCATCTAGTAAAGGGAGGAATGTCAAAGAATATGAACATATTTGAAAACCACCATATTATTCCTTATATTTTGCTCACTCCTATTTTCTCTCACTTCATTTTTTTCTGGCACTCCCATTAAATATAGGTTAAGCCTTCTCACTGTATCTGTCTTTTACTTCTCTTCTGTATTTTCTACCTCTTTTTTCTCTTTCTACACTATTGGTAACTTCCTCTGACCATCTTCTAGTATATTAATTCTTTCATCAGCTATGTCTGACCTGCTATTAACCTCAACCACTTAGTTTTAAATTTTTTTATTTCAATAGCATTTTTTTTTTTTTTTTTTTGTGGTACGCGGGCCTCTCACTGTTGTGGCCTCTCCCGTTGCGGTGCATAGGCTCTGGACGCGCAGGCTCAGCAGCCATGGCTCACGGGCCCAGCTGCTCCACAGCATGTGGGATCTTCCCAGACCGGGGCACGAACCCGTGTCCCCTGCATCAGCAGGCGGACCCTCAACCACTGCGCCACAAGGGAAGCCCTATTTCAATAGCAATTTTTTGCTCAAAAATAAATTGTTTCTAGAGGCAAGTGGCCAAGATGGCATAGGAGGAAGACCCTGAACTCATCTCCTCCCACAGACACACCAAAATTACAACTACTTACAAAGCATCTATCTATGAGAACAAACTGAAAACTAGCAGAAAAGATTTTCCATGATGAAAAACATAAAGAAGGAACCACAATGAGATGAAATCAAAAGAAAGCTGGTTAGCAACACTTATATCAGACAAAATAGACTTTAAAACAAAGACTGTAACAAGAAACACAAAGAACATAACATAATGATAAAGGAATTGATCCAACAAGAAGATATAACAATTATAAATATATATGCACCCAACACAGGAGCACCTAAATATATAAAGAAAATATTAACAAACATAAAGGGAGAAACTGACAGTAACAAAAATAGTAGGGGACTTTAACATCCACTTACATCAATGAACAGAACTTCCAAACAGAAAATCAGTAAGGAAACAGTCACAAGCAGAATACATTTTTTTCAAGCACACATGGAACATTCTACAGGATAGATCACATGCTGGGCCACAAAAAAAAGTCTCAATAAATTTAAGAAGACTGAAATCATATCAAGCATCTTTTTCAACCACAACAGTACTGGAGTAGAAATCAACACAAGAATGAAACTACAAAAAAAAAAAAAAAAAAAGGAAGCTAAACAACATGCTACTTAAAAACTAATGTCATACTGAAGAAAGCAAAGAAGAAATTTAAAAATACCTAGAGACAAATAAAAAAAATACCTAGAGACCTAAAATCTATGGGACAGAGCAAAAGCAGTTCTAAGAAGAAAGTTTATAGCAACACAAGCCTAACTCAGGAAACAAACAAAAAATCTCAAACAATCTAACCTTACACATAAAGGAACTAGAGAAAGAAGAACAAACAAAACCCAAAGTTAGTGGAAGGAAAGCAATACTAAAGATCAGAGTAGAAATAAATGAAACAGAGACTTAAAAAGTAATGAAAAATACCAACAAATCTAAGAGCTGTTTCTTTGAAAAGGTAAATATAATTGATAACCCTTTAGCCAGAGTCATCCAGAAAATAAGAGGGCCCAAATAAATAAAATCAGAAAGGAAAGTGGAGAAGTTACAACCAACACCACAGAAATACAGAGAATCATAAGAAATTACTGTGAACAATTAGATGACAACAAAATGGACAACCCAGAAGAAATGGGTGAGTTCCTAGAAATGTACAATCTCCCAAGGCTGAATAGGAAGAAACAGAAAACATAAAGATCAATCACCAGTAATGGAATTGAA
Source organism: Pseudorca crassidens (assembly GCF_039906515.1). Taxonomy (NCBI): domain Eukaryota; kingdom Metazoa; phylum Chordata; class Mammalia; order Artiodactyla; family Delphinidae; genus Pseudorca; species Pseudorca crassidens. The sequence goes on along the minus strand of NC_090298.1, from coordinate 131,183,298 downwards.
TAAGTAATTTTAAAATTTCCCCAAAACAGAAATCCAGGACTAGACAGCTTCAGAGGTGAATTCTAACAACCATTTAAAGAAGGGTTTATATATCCTTCTCAAATTATTCCAAGGTGTTGAAGAAGAACAAATGCTTCCAATCTCATTCTATGAGGCCATCACCACCCTGATACCAAAAATTAGACAAAGACACCACAAAAAAGGAAAATTACATGTTAATATCCCTGATGAACAATGATGCAATAATCTTCAAAAAAAATATTAGTGGACTTCCCTGGTAGCGCAGTGGTTAAGAATCCGCCTGCCAATGCAGGGGACACGGGTTTGAACCCTGGTCTGGGAAGATCCCACGTGCCACGGAGCAACTAAGCCCGTGTGCCACAGCTACTGAAGCCTGCATGCCTAGACCCCGTGCTCCACAACAAGGGAAGCCACCACAACGAGAAGCCCATGCACCACAACAAAGAGTAGCCCCGACCCGACGCAACTAGAGAAAGCCCGCGAGCAGAAACGAAGACCCAAAGCAATCAAAAACCAAATTCAATGATATGTTAAAAGGATCATATACCACGATCAAGTGGGATTTATCCCAGGGTGCAAGAATGTTTCAATATCTGCAATTCAATCAATGTGATACACCACATTAACAAATTGCAGAATAAAAAATCATATGATCATCTCAATAGATGTAGAAAAAATCTTCTGACAGAATTCAACATCCATTTATGATAAAAACTCTTCACAAAGTGGCTATAGAAGGAACATATCTCAATATAATAAAGGCCATATATAACAGACATAAAGCCAACATTATCCTCAACAGTGAAAAGCTGAAACCATTTTCTCTATGATCAGGAACAAAACAAGGATTCCCACTCTTACCACTTTTATTCAACATAGTGTTGTAAGTCCTAGCCTTAGCAATCACAGAAGAAGAAAAATACATCCAATGGGAAAGGAAGAAGTAAACCTGTCACTGTTTTCAGATTACATAATACTATATATAGAAAATCCTAAAGACACCACCAAAAACTACTAGAATAAATGAATTCAGTAAAATGACAGGATACAAAATTAATACACAGAAATGCATTGCCTTTATATATGCTAATAACGAACTATCAGAAAGAGAAATTAAGAAAATAATCATCGAAAAGAATAAAATTCCTAGGAATAAATCTAAATAAAGAGTTAAAAGACCTTTACCTGGAAAACTATAAGACACTGATAAAAGAAATTGAAGATGACACAAACAAATGGAAAGATATGCTATGCTCATGGATTGGAAGAATTAATATTGTTAAAATGACCATACTACTCAAGGCAATCTAGAGATTCAGTGCAACCCTCAACAAAATACCAATGGCATTTTTCACAGAACTAGAACAAATACTTCTAAAATTTGTATGGAAACACAATAAAACCCTGAATAGCCAAAGCAGTCTTGAGAAAGAATAACAAACCTGGAGGTATCACTCTCACTGATTTCAAAGTACAGGCATATTTTGTTTTATTGCACTTCACTTTACCACAGTTCACTGATATTGCATTATTTATAAATTGAAGGTTTGTGGCAATCCTGCATGAAGCAAATCTATTTGTGCCATTTTTCCAACAGCATTTTTTCACTTCATGTCTTTTTCATATTTTGGTAATTCTCACAAAATTTTGAACTTTTTCATTATTATTATATTTGCTATCATATTCTGTGATCAATGATCTTTGATGTTACTGCTACAACTCACTGAAGGTTCAAATGATGGTTAGCATTTTTTAACAATAAAATATTCTTAGGGAATATAAGGCTATTGCATACTTAATAGACTACAGCATAGTGTAAACATAACTTTTGCATGCACTGGGAAAGCAAAAAAATTGTGTGACTCTCTTTATCATGATATTCACTTTACTGTGGCAGTCTAGAACTGAACCCGCAATATCTCTGAGGTATCTCTGCCTGTACACTATAAATCTATAGTAATCAAAACAGTATAGTACTGACACAAAGACAGACTTACAGATCAACAGAATGCAAGAGAAAGCCCAGAGGTAAACCCATGCACCTATGGTCGATTAACCTGTGACAAAGCGGCAAGAATATACAAAGGGGAAAAGACAGCCTCTTCAGTAAATGATGTTGGGAAAACTGGACAACTACATGTAAAAGTATCATACTGAACTGCTTTCTCATACCATATACAAAAATAAGCTCCAAATGGATTAACGATCAAATGTAAGACCTGAAACCATAAAATTCCTTGAAGAAAATATGGGCAGTACACTCTTTAACATCAGTCTTAGCAATATTTTTTTGGATCTGTTTCCTCAAACAACAGAAAAAAAAGCAAAACTAAACAAATGGGACCTAATCAAACTAAAACCCTTTTGCACAAGGAAGGAAACTATCAACAAAACAAAAAGGCCACCTACTGAATGCCAGAAGACATTGTAAACTATATATCCAATAACGGGTTAATATACAAAATATACAAAGAACTCATAAAATTCAACATCAAAAAACCAAAACCTCATTAAAAAATGGGCAGAGGACCTGAACAGACATTTTTCCAAAGAAAATGTACAGATGGACAACAGACACTTGAAAAGACGCTCAACAAACTAATCGTTAGGGAACCATAAATCAAAACAATGAGATATCACCTCACACCTGTCAGAACTGCTATCATCAAAAAGACAACACATAAGTGTTGGCAAGGATGTAGAGAAAAAGGAACCCTTGTCCACTATTGGTGGGACTGTAAATTGGTGAAGCCATGGAGGTTCCCCACAAAAATAAATGTACTACTGCCTTATGATCCAGGAATTTCACTTCTGGGTATTGACCCCAAAATAAAAAACACAAATTTGAAAACATACGTGCATACCAATTTTCACTGTAACATGATTTACAGTAGCCAAGATATGAAAGCAACCTTAATGTCTATCAATAGATGAATGGATAAAGAAGATGTGGTATATACATACAATGGAATATTACTAAGATATGAAAAAAATTCTTGCCATTTGCAATAACCCAGATGGATCTAGAGGGCATTACACTATGTTAAATAAGTCAGACAGAGAAAGACAAATACTGTATGGCCTCACTTATATATGCAATCTAAAAAACAAAACATACAAACCAACAAAACAAAAACAGGCTCACCGATACAGAGAACAAACAGGTGGTTGCCAGAGGGGAGGGACATGGGGGCAAAATAGGTGAAGGGGAATAAAGGTATAAACCTCCAGTTACAAAATAAGTAAGTCACGGGGATGTAATATACAGCATAAGGAATATGGTCAATAATACTGTAATAAGTTTGTATGGGGACACATGGTTACTAGACTTATCATGGTGATTATTTCACAACATATGCAAATATCAAATCACTATGTAGTATATCTGAAACTAACCTAATATTGTATGTCAACAATATTTCAAAAAATAAAGCAGAAAATAACAACAAAGATACATAAATTGTTTCTAGATGTTCTGTTTGGTTCATTTTCAGGTTTACTAAATTACCTCCAACAATCACGTATTCCTTGCAAAGAGCTTAAGTTTTGTACTGTATTTCTTTAAACATAATCAGCAATGTTGTTTTCAGATCTGTCTCTGTTAGCACCAATATCTGAAGTCTTTGTGGGCTTACTTCTGCTCTCTCTGCTGATTTCTAATCATTGAGCCTAGTCCTCTCATTGTGCCTCGATCTTTGAGTACACTGAACATTGTATTTGAAAAATTGTTTCCCTCTGCCAGGTACCTGGGGACCACCATGCATCCAGGAACATCTCTAAACAAGTTCAAGATTTGAGACTCCTTGGAAGACTTAGAAGATTCAATCCCTGATTGTAACTTCTGAAAAGAGCTTTCCCGGCTCTTGTTCTTTCTCTCACCGTGAGTAGAGCCTTTGGGAGTTGCAGCTGAATATGGTCACAGGATTGGTTAGACTCCCACCTTAAAGGGCCCTGGATTTTTATGTCCACTGTATCCCACAGAGTGACCAAATGACCTCCCTGAGGGAGCTCCTTGAGGGAGCACTTGGTTCAAGTCTTGGTTCTAAGTAAATGTTAGAGCCAAGACTTGAACCAAGGCTTTTGCATTCCCTTTATGCAAAATATCTGATCTCCACAATCAATAACTGTGATGATGACATTATTGTTCTTTCTTTCCCACAACACAACCTCCAGGGAAACATTTTACTTAGCAATGGTAAGTTATTATACATAACAGCCTAGATATTCTAGAAGAGCAACCCACAAATGCTGAAGGAGAAGCACTGCCTTTTACTGTCTGGACTGTCAATGGTCAGAAGCAAAACTTTCAACCTGAGTAACTCAAGAGGTGACAGCTGACAAGTGGGAAAACAACTGTCTACCTCTTGAGTTAGTGTTGCCACTGTCGAAGAAATTTAATGGCACTGTTTATAAAATAACAGGGCATTTTCTCAGGGCACATGTCAGCAGGGCATCTGATTGATACACTGCATTGTTTTCAATCACAGTTTTATGAGGCCCACATTAAATATTGAAAACTGAGGTATATATTTAGAACAGTAATTAGTGTGAAGCCGCCTCTGTGCCTTATCCTCTGTTAAGATGTTAAAGTAAACCAAGGATGATGAATATCTAATGTACTGTACCTCATTGTCATCTGATAATAAGATTTGTTATAGGGTTATAAAATGTTATGTTAGGCTCTTACGGAACATAATTAATATAAAATATAGCTGAGCTTCCAGGCAGAGCTGCCTTGTAATAAAAAAAATAACAATGGAATGATAAGTGATATCAACCATTTCCTCCAAGGGCTTAGACGACAACCAGGCAAGAGATGAGAAGATGCATTTGAGAGCTAGAGGCCCTCATGAAGCACTAAAGAGGAAAGAAGGAAGAAGACAGTGAAAGAAGCAAAAGCAAACAAGGGAAAAGATGGAGGGGGGAAAGGGCAAGGAAATAGGGCAAACGGAAGAGGTAGAGAGTGACTAGGTGTGGGGATTATCCAAGGATCAGATGGAAGTTTGGATGGAAAGAATGCTAAAGGCCTTTCCCACATGCAGATCCTAGGATCCTGTGTTCCCTCTAGAGGGGATCAGAATATGCAACCTTTAAAACATGCCACTTTGGCACCGGATTATTTTGAGCTAAAGGAAATTGAGAAAAAGCAGACCTGGAAGATCTCTCTGCCTTCCCCTATATCTGCCTAAAAGCAGGACATAAATTTCCCTTGTGAAGATGCCCCCCTTGTCCCATACCAGGAAGAGAAGAACAGCCCTTATCACAGAGACAGAGAAGGCACCGAAATGAGACTGCATAAGAAAATCTTACTAAGTAATCCTTTGTCATTAGTTTCCCCACACGTTTCCTACTCACCTTCTCACAATTTATCACTCCTAAGACCCCAAACCCCCTTTCCTTTGTCTAATCACATGTCCTTTTGCTAAAATGCTCAATAAGCCCATTAGTGTAACCACTTCTTTGGGTTTTGCTTCCTTTCTGTGAAGCCCCCATGCACAAAAAAATTAAAATATTTACAACAATAAAAAACGTGTATCTCTTTTCTCCTGCTAACCTTTCTTTTGTCAATTTAATTGCAGACTCCAGTCTCAAACCTAAAAGGGTAAAGTTTTTCCTGCCCTATACCTCACGGTCAAAAACTTCAACAGCCATAGGGATCTCATGAAGCCACTGATTTCATCTTCAGCATTCTCTGAAAGAATCCAGTGGCCCTCCAGAAAAATCTCTGCTGTCCACAGAGTAAACTCTGAAAATAAAATAAGTATCACTTGGGGGCTTTCCTGGTGGTGCAGTGGTTGAGAGTCCGCCTGCCGATGCAGGGGACGCGGAGTCGTGCCCCGGTTCGGGAGGATCCCACATGCGGAGCAGCTGGGCCCGTGAGCCATGGCCGCTGAGCCTGCACGTCCGGAGCCTGTGCTCCGCAACGGTAGGGGTCACAACGGTGAGAGGCCCCAACGGTGAGAGGCCCGCGTACAAAAAAAGTATCACTTGGTAATAGTAAACCAAGACAAGAGTTTAGACACTGTTGTTTATTTATGGTTCATTTTTATCAATCAGAGACACAGGACAAACTGTTAGAAGAGATATCAAAATCTAATTTGTGGTCACAGGTTTCTAAACTGTTAGCATCAGAAGGGACTTTGGCAATCACAAGAGCATATGGTAGATTCCACATATAAGTGGTATCATATGATATTTGTCTTTCTCTGGCTTATTTCACTTAGTATGATAATCTCTAGGTCCATCCATGATAGAAGTGAACTTGTATACAAAACAGAAATAGACCCATAGACATAGAAAACTAACTTACGGTTACCAAAGGGGAAAGGTGGGGATGGATAAATTAAGAGTGTAGGATTAACACACACACACTACTATATATAAAATAGATAACTAACAAGGACCTACTATACAGCACAGGGAACTATACTCAATATTTTGTAATAACCTATAAGGGAAAAGAATCTGAAAAGAATAAATATATATGTATGTATCACTCAATCACTTTGTGGTACACCTGAAATTAAGACAACATTGTAAATCAACTATACTTTAAAAAATAAAATAAAATAAAATTAGAAAAAAAAAAGTATGGGAAAAAAATTTAAATAAATTTTACATAATTTCTTTATTAAAAAAAGAGCATATGGTAGTTAGGAGGGTGACCTGGTAAGACAGATAAATTCATATTTGATTTCTACCATGCACTAACTGTGTGACAGTAGACTTTCTGGGCATCACTGTCCTCATCTATACAGCTTGTGGTTAATAATGACTAAAATAATGCAAGTCATGTACTTAGCACAATGACTGCATATTTTAAATATCAACAAATATGAACAAGAATGTTAACAGTTATGAAGGAAGAAGAATAAGAGAAATCATCCAGTTATCTTACCAATAAGACAGTTGTAAGACAGTATCTTACTGTATCAACTGTCTTATTGGTAAGACAGTATCTTACCAATTAGACAGTTGAGGGCCAAGGTGGTGAGATAGATTGTTAGAGACAATACAGCACACTAGTGCTGAAACTGAAGGTACAGCAAATAATCTTTTCCACTTTAAGTACAGCTGACCCTTGCACAATGAGGGGGTTAAGAGCACAATCCCCACACAATTAAAAATCCACAGATAAGTTTACTGTTGGCCCTCCACATGCATGGTTCCACATCTGTGGATTCAACCAACCACAGATCATGTAGTACTAAAGTACATATTTAGGGGGAAAAATCTGTATGTTAGTGGACACTCTCAGTTCAAACCCATGTTGTTCAAAATCAATGGTAATAGTATTGGAGGAGAGCAAAATTTACCACCCCCAAAATTTTTTTTTTTTTTTTCTGCAGTACGTGGGCCTCTCACTGTTGTGGCCTCTCCCGCTGCGGAGCACAGGCTCCGGACGCGTAGGCTCAGCGGCCATGGCTCACGGGCCTAGCCGCTCCGCGGCATGTGGGATCTTCCCGGACCAGGGCACGAACCCGTGTCCCCTGCATCGGCAGGTGGACTCTCAACCACTGCGCCACCAGGGAAGCCCTAGGCTAGTTGTTTTTAAGAAACAAAAGGCTCAGGAAGAGCTTTTGCCTCCTTCCCCTTAAATGTCTAAAATAATTTAGATAGGGGGTCTATCCCAGGAAGAGGGCTCCCACCAGAGCTACCGACAAGACTACAAAAATTGGGTGGTAGACTGGGGCAAACTTAGCAAGGCTGGTTTGATCAAAGTCCTCTCTGTGTCCCATTGTCTCTTCATGGCCCACCAAACATTTGCTTTTACCATCTGCTTGCAAATTTTTTCCCTTCCCTTTGAAGTCCCAAGCCCCTAACCGCCTTTCCTTCCCTCAAATGGCATATAAACCTCTGGTGCCTGACTTGTCCTTGGGTCACATTTTTCATAGTAGGCCCTGTGCCTACCTAAATTAAATTTGATTTTCTCCTGTTAAACTGTCTCAGGTCAGTTTAATTCTTAGACTAGTCAGAAGAACCTAGAAGGGCAGAAAAAATGTTTTTCCTTCCCCACAAGTATATAGCACTTATTATGCATCCATTCAAGCATCAGGTGCCTTGGGAATCAATACTGAAAGAAATATAAAACATCATCTTTAACATCAAGGAATAAAATTTATCTATGGAACACTGAGAGATTAATATAAAATTTATGCCATGAATTAGATTTATGTGATAAAAAATATTACAGAAATTAAATATGTCTCCAAAAAGGTTATGAGACTGTGAGGAAAATCTTGTAAAATGGCATAGTAGAAAATAAAATTATATGTACATATATAAAGAGAAAAAGAAACAAGATCACAATAAAATATGTCAAAATAATGACACAATTCAGACAAAATAGACTTTAAAATAAAGACTGTTATAAGAGACAAGGAAGGAAACTACATAATGATCAAGGGATCAATCCAAGAAGAAGATATAACAACTGTAAATATATATGCACCCAACATAGGAGCATCTCAATATATAAGGCAAATGCTAACAGCCATAAAAGGGGAAATTAACAGTAACACAATAATAGTGGGGGATTTAACACCCCACTTACACCAATGAACAGATCATCCAGACAGAAAATTAACAAGGAAACACAAACCTTAAATGACACATTAGACCAGATAGACTTATATCTGATATCCTGATATAGATTGATATCTATAGGACATTCCATCCAAAAGGAACAGAATACACTTTCTTCTCAAGTGCACATGGAACATCCTCCAGGATAGATCACATCTTGGGTCACAAATCAAGCCTCGGTAAATTTAAGAAAATTGAAATCATATCAAGCATCTTTTTTGACCACAACACTATGAGATTAGAAATCAATTATAGGAAAAAAAACTGTATAAAACACAAACACATGGAGGCTAAACAATATGCTACTAAACAACCAATGGGTCACTGAAGAAATCAAACAGGAAGTCAAAAAATACCTAGAGACAAATGAGAACAAAAACACTGTGATCCAAAACCTATAAGACACAGCAAAAGCAGTTCTAAGAGGAAAGTTTATAGTAATACAATCTGACCTCAAAAAATGAGAAAAATCTCAAATAAACAACCTAAAGTTACACCTAGAGCAACTAGAGAAAGAAGAACAAACAAAACCCAAAGTTAGTAGAAGGAAGAAATCATGAAGATCAGAGCAGAAATAAATGAGATAGAAACAAAGAAAACAATAGCAAAGATCAATGAAACTAAAAGCTGGTTCTCTGAGAAGATAAACAAAATTGATAAACCTTTAGCCAGACTCATCAAGAAAAAAGGGAGAGGACTCAAATCAATAAAATTAAAAATGAAAAAGGAGAAGTTACAACAGACACCACAGAAATACAAAGGATCATAAGAGACTACTACAAGCAAATATACACCAATAAAATGGACAACCTGGAAGAAATGGACAAGTTCTTAGAAAGGTATAACCTTCCAAGACTAAACCAGGAAGAAATAGGAAATATGAAGAGACTAATCACAAGTACTGAAATTGAAACTGTGATTAGAAAGCTTCCAACAAAAGTCCAGAACCAGATGTCTTCACAGGCAAATTCTATCAAACATTTAGAGAAGAGCTAACACCCATCCTTCTCAAACTACTCCAAAAAATTGCAGAGAGAGGAACACTCCCAAGCTCCTTCTACAAGGCTACCATCACAGTGATACCAAAACCAGACAAAGATATCACAAAAAAAGATTACAGGCCAATATCACTGATGAACATATTCACAAAAATCCTCAACAAAATACTAGCAAACTGAATCCAGCAACACATTAAAAGGATCATACAGCATGATTAAGTGGGATTTATCCCAGGGAGGCAAGCATTCTTCAGTATATGTAAATCGATAAATGTGATACACCATATTAACAAATTGAAGAATAAAAACCATATGATCATCTCAATAGATGCAGAAAAAGCCTTTGACAAAATTCAACACTCATTTATGATAAAAACTCTTCAGAAAGTGGGCACAGAGGGAACCTACCTCAGCTTAATAAAGGCCATATATGACAAACCTACAGCAAACATCAATCTCAATGGTGAAAAACTGAAAGCATTTCCTCTAAGATCAGGAATGAGACAAGGATGTCTACTCTCACCACTTTCATTCAACATAGTTTTGGAAGTACTAGCCACGGCAGTCAGAGAAGAAAAAGAAATAAAAGGAATCCAAATTGGAAAAGAAGAATTAAACTGTCACTGTTTGCAGATGACATGATACTATACATGTCATCTTATCTATCCTGGAGATACTATATAGAAAATCCTAAAGATACTACCAGAAAACTACTACAGCTACTCAATGAATTTGGTAAAGTAGCAGGGTACAAAATTAATTCACAGAAATCTCTTGCATTCCTATACACTAATGATGAAAAATTTGAAAGAGAAATTAAGGAAACATTCCCATTTACCACTGCAACAAAAAGAATAAAATGCCTAGAAATAAACCTACCTAGGGAGACAAAAGACCTGCATGCAGAAAACTATAAGACACTGATGAAAGAAATTAAAGATGATACAAACAGATGGAAAGATATACCATGTTCTTAGAATTGAAGAATCAACATTGTGAAAATGACTATACTACCCAAAGTAATCTTCAGATTCAATGCAATCCCTATCAAATTACCAATAGCATTTTTCACAGAATTAGAACAAAAAATTTTACAATTTGTATGGAAACACAAAAGACCCCCAACAGCCAAAGCAATCTTGAAAAAGAAAAACGGAGCTGGAAGAATCAGGCTCCCTGACTTCAAACAATACTACAAAGCTACAGTAATCAAGACAGTATGGTACTGGCACAAAAACAGAAATATAGATCAATGGAACAGAAGAGAAGCCCAGAGATAAACCCACACACCTACAGTCACCTAATCAATGACAAAAGAGGCAAGAATATACAATGGAGAAAAGACAGCCTCTTCAATAAGTGGTGCTGGGAAAACTGGACAGTCACACATAAAAGAATGAAATTAGAACATTCTCTAACATCATACATGAAAATAAACTCAAAATGGATTAATGACTTAAATGTAAGACTGGACACTATAAAACTCTTAGAGGAAAACATAGGCAGAACACTCTTTGACACATATCATAGCAAGATCTTTTTTGATACATCTCCTAGAGTAATGAAAATTAAAACAAAAATAAACAAAGGGGACCTAATTAAATTAAAAGTTTTTGCACAGCAAAGGAAACCATAGACAAAATGTAGACAACCCACAGAATGGGAGATAATATTTGCAAATGAAGTGACCAACAAGGTATTAATCTCCAAAATATACAAACAGCTCATGCAGCTCAATACCAAAAAAAACAAAGAACCCAATCAAAAAACGGGTAGAAGATCTGAATAGACATTTCTCTAAAGAAGATATGCAGATGGCCAAAAAGCACATGAAAACGTGCTTAACATCACTAATTATTAGAGAAATGCAAATCAAAACTACAATGAGGTATCACCTCACACCAGTCAGAATAGCCATCATCAAAAAATCTACAAACAATAAGTGCTGGAGAGGGTGTGGAGACAAGGGAACCCTCCTACACTGTTGGTGGGAATGTAAACTGGTACAGCCACTATGGAGAACAGTATGGAGGTTCCTTAAAAAACTAAAAAATAGCTACCATATGATCCAGCAATCCCACTGCTGGGCATATATCCAGAGAAAACCATAATTCGAAAAGATACATGCACCCCAACATTCATAGCAGCACTATTTACAATAGCCAAGACATAGAAACAAACTAAATGTCCGTCAACAAATGAGTGGATAAAGAAGATGTGGTACATATATACAATGGAATACTACTCAGCCATAAAAAAGAAAAGTAGTGCCATCTGCAGCAACATGGGTGGACCTAGAGATTGTCATACTGAATGAAGTAAGTCAGACAGAGAAAGACAAATATTATATGATATTGCTTATTTGTGGAATCTAAAAGTATGGTACAAATGAACTTGTTTGAAGAACAGAAATGAAGTTACAGATGTGGAGAACAAACTTGGGGTTACCGGGGGGAAATGGGGAGGGATAGATTGGGATATTGGGATTGATATATACACACAACTACATATAAAATAGATAACCTACTGTATAGCATAGGGAGCTCTACTCAATACCCTGTAATGACCTGTATGGGAAAAGTATCTAAAAAACAATGGATATATGTATATGTATAGCTGATTCACTTTGCTGTACAGGAGAAACTAACACAACATTGTAAACCTACTATACTCCAATAAAAATTAATTTAAAAGAATAATGACAGAGGTTTTTCTCTAAGCAGTGAGATTATATGCAGTTTTCTTCTTCTTCATGCTTTTCCTATACTTTGCAAATTTTCTACGAAGGTACATATTAGTTTTTAGAATTATAAGAAAGATAAACTTTCTCTTGCCATAGAAACATTACATATAGTGGGAAAAGCCTCTATTCACAATAGCAACTACACCATATGTAAAAATACCTAGAAATAAAAATTTAAAAGAGGTTACAAGATGTATATGAGGAAAACCAATTAACCCCTAGTATATTATTATATTGTATTAATCCCAACAGGATTTTTCTATAACTTGGCAAAGCTCTTTGAAATTTTATCTGGAAGAATACAAAAACTATAATAATCAGAAAAAAGTAACTTAAGATTTTAAAAAGAGAGGTAACTTCAGTCTTCTGATTGACCAGGCTGAAAGAGATTGACAATACCCAATGTTGGCATTTCTGGTGAACATGTAAATTAATGCTCCCTTTCTGGAAGATAGTTGGGCAATATGCATAAAAATTTCAAAGGGATATGCTCTATGACCTTGTGGTTCTCAATGACAGTAATTTAAGGGGTTAGTCAGACAAGAGTACAAAGAGGTTCAGAGAAATGTTAGTTTTTTCTTATAGAGTGAATTGAAAACCTAGAAACAACCTAAAATATTCACAACACGATACTTGCTAAACAAATTATACTTCATCTATACAAAGAAACTATATATACGTGCTAAAAATGCTATAGTCTAAATTCATGGCATCTTGTTAAGTGAAAGGAGAGATTACAAAATAACATGTGTAATATAACAACACATAAAACTACAGGCACACAGAGAAATATTTAGAGAAGGGGTCATTTGAGGATATTGAGGTTTGGATCTTTCTTTTTAGTTTCTTATTTATATTTTATTCTATTCATTTTAAAAATAAATTTATTTATCTTATTTATTTATTTTTGGCTGCATTGGGTCTTCGTTGCTGTGTGCTGGCTTTCTCTAGTTGTGGTGAGTGGGGGCTACTCTTCATAGAGGTGCACAGGCTTCTCACTGCGGTGGCTTCTCTTGTTGCGGAGAACGAGCTCTAGGTGCGTGGGTTTCAGTAGTTGTGCTCGCAGGCTCTAGAGCGCAGGCTCAGTAGTTGTGGCACACGGGCTTAGTTGCTCTGCGGGACATGGGATCTTCCCAGGCCAAGGATGGAACCCATGTCCCCTGCAATAGCAGGTGGATTCTTAACCACTGTGCCACCAGGGAAGTCGTATTCTATTCTTGTTTTTTTTTTTTTTTTTTGCGGTATGCGGGCCTCTCACTGTCGCGGCCTCTCCCGTTGCAGAGCACAGGCTCCGGACGCGCAGGCTCGGCGGCCATAGCTCACGGGCCTAGCCGCTCCACGGCATGTGGGATCTTCCCGGACTGGGGCACGAATCTGTGTCCCCTGCATCATCAGGAGAACTCTCAACCACTGCACCACCAGGGAAGCCCTATTCTATTCATTTTTGACCCCAATAAGCTTGAATCATTTTTATAATCAGGAAAAACTGTGAAGCTCATTTCATGTTAGAAAAAATAAGTGGAGTGAAAGGAAGACAATAGAGTGTGTTAATATAATCCAGGAAGAAAAGATGAATCTAAAATCTTCACTTTAGTGAACTGCTTTAATCTCCTCCCTTATCACAATTTATGTGAGAGTCCAAGGGGTTACAAAGCTGAGTAGTTTACAAATGTTTTTTCCCTCCCCTTGAAACTATAGCAATGATAATGAGCAGGAAAATGACCAAAGAGGAGAACAAATAGGTTCTTCAACTCCAGGGAAGATGTGAGTAACCTCTGTAGAATCCCAAGGAAAAGAAAAGGCAGAGAATATGAATCCAAAGAGAGACATATTTGGGTTTGGTTTAAGAAGGAATACTCCAACAGTAATAGCAAGCTCAGAATTCCTAGAAATATTTAAGGACATTGGGACCACTCTTTGTCAAACACCGTTTATACGAAAAGGGCTCATAAGAGTAGTCATTGGAATTAAAATATAATAAAGTTGAGAAACACGCACACACGCACACACACGCAAACGAGTAGTCATTGGACTAGATGACCTTTAAGTTGCATTCCAATCTAAAATTGACTCTATTTCCCTGTAGCACTTAAAAAGAGACAGTACTCTAGGTACTGACCTGAAATGATGCCCATAGGGGATTCTGAAAAGACAGTGACTTGAAAGCAATTCCTTTACTCTTCATCCCAATTCAAATCTTTCTCTTTTCAATCAAAGCCTAGGGCTTCTGGTAACTGAGTGAAAATTTGTGGGAGTCCTGGGGAAGAGAACCAGTGAGGAGCTTTCTTTCTCATGGACTGGGAAGACATACGGAGACCACTGTCAGAAAGCCTGGAGCAAGGATCCCTCCCCCAAAATGTGTCTCATTTTGAAGAGACCAGTGGATCCAGGGGACAGATCAACAGAGGCCCCAATATGTACCAGACCTCCCAGGTCCCTGTCACGGAGCGGGCAATTCCACCCTTGTCCTTCTTGAGTTCTTTTGGCTGGTCTAATAATTAAACTGACACAAGAGAGATTAACAGGAGAAAAAAAATTTAATTCATGCACACAGAGGTCTCATATAAATAGGACCTAAGAAGTGGCCAAAGCAGGCAGCTTTTATAGTTTTGAGACAAAGAATACATGTGTAAGGAATTGACAGGACAAAGAAAATTGGGCTTTGGATGCTTAATTAGTGAAGAATCTCAAAAGCATTTGGGCTTGAAGTAATGAATTAAAGAAGCAGTAAAATTTGTTTATACATTTCTCACCTATCTTTGGTGATAAGGGTGTCCTTCTACCTCTAGGTACAGGGAAGGCACCTTTCACATAGGAAGTTTATTTCCTGAGTCCAGGTAGACAGGAAGGAGGGTCAGCGTGTCCTCTTGCATTGGCCATTTCTTAAGAAATTTAATTCAAAACAATCAATATGGCACTGCAGCATATTTGGGGGGTGGCCCACCCTGAGCCTCCAAACTCCGAATGTCTAGAACAAGTTTTTAGAGGTAAATGAAGTAATCCTACCCTTCAGACTGGTAAAGTACAAGAGACAGGGGAGCAGGGATTTTTACTTCAAATAAATAACACCTCAAGGGGCAGAGCAGCCCAAGAGAGAAAGAACAATCAAAACAAAGGGAACACAGAACCAGGCTTTGAGAGATTCTGTTAGAGACAGATAACAATTTGAAGAAAAAGAAAATTAGGAACATCTGTATACACTCTCCCCCACTTTGCACTCACCTTGGCCCAAAGATCTTTACAGAGATAAAAGACAGGGTTTCCAAATAAACTGATTAGTAGATGAGTTTAGGGAGAGAATGTTCAAGGTCACTGTTTAAACTTGATTTAGTGGCATGAAAAAAAAATCTCAGAGTGTTAAGAAATACATAAACAGATAAAAATCATGAGGGAGAAAAGCTGATAATAAACCGGAAGATGTATATGAGAGATTTAACATACATATAAAAGGATCTCCAGAAAAAAGAACAGAGAGAAGAGAGACAAAAATAAAGCAAAAGACAGAAGATCTATAAATTCAATGCATTCCCAGTTGAAATTCCAACAGGCTTCTAGTAGAGATTGAAAAGCTGATTCTAAAATTTACATAGAAATGCAAACACTTTAGAACAAGCAATGCAAATTTTAATAAGATCAAATTTGGAAGATCTACATCATGTGGATCTATTTTATGTGAAACTAAGTGGAGAACACCCAAATGAGAACAAGCAAAGCCTATTTATTGAGCTTGCAAAGGAGTCAGCCACCACAACTTGCATTTGGCAGAAACTCAAAAGCAGGCAAGAGTTGTTTTATAGTAGAAAAAAGGGAAGGTTTTAGGTATGCTCTAGCTGGAGATTGTTGGCATGGGGAATCCGGAAGTGGGTATTTTTTGACAAAACTGCTTAAGGAATTCAATGGGGAAATGATAAACTTTTCAACAACTGATACTGGAACAACTCTATATCTATTTAGAAAAAAAAAAAAAAAAAATCAGCCATTATCTGACACCACACAAAATAATTAACTTGAAATGGATTGTAGACCTAAAGGTAAAGGCTAAAACTGTTCTAAAAATATACACTGAAGAAAACCTGTCCCTTTCAGTAAGGTAAAGTTTTCCTAAATAAAACATAAAATGCACAGTCTATAAAAAGAAAAATTGATATAGTTGGGGCCCAGGACAGGCTGCCCTCAAATACACCTCAGTGGCATACTGATTATTTTGAATTAAAGTTACTTAAGAAACAGCTGATGCAAGAGGGACATTTTGACCCTCCTCTTTGTCTCCCTGAAAGTATGAAATAAATCTCCCATGTGGAAGGTGCCCTTCCTATAAGGTAGAAAGACATCCTTATCACCAGAGGTAGGAAATTCAGGGCTGAGTAGCCTGTGTAAACCAAACTTGTTACTTCTTAGTTACTAATTTACTACCCAAGCCCAAACCGTTTAAATTCCTAAGTTTCTCTGTCCTGTCAATTCCTCACAAATTTATTGTTTCTTTGTGTAAAAAAATATAAAACCTGCTTGCTTTTGGTCACACTCTGAGCATCATTTTATGATCTCCCATTCACATGAAATTAAACTGATTTTTTTCCTGTTAATTTTATGTCATTTTTATTATTAGTTGGGCCACAAGAACTCAAGAGGGGTAGTGGGGGAAATTTCCCCTCCCCAGCAGGGTTTTTTTTTTAATTAGAGCCTTTTTCTCTTTGAAATTCACCATTAAGAAAACAAAACGTCAACCTACAGACTAGAAGAATATATTTTCTACACAGATGTCAAGCAAAGGACTTGTAAGAAGAATACAGAAAGAGCTCTTACATTTTGATAATACAACAAATAACCCAAAAATTTATGGACAAAGATTTGAATCAATTCTTCCAAAAGAATATATACTAAGGCTAAAACACATATGAAAGGAAGCTCAACATCACTGATCATGAAGGAAACGTAAATTAAAATCACAATGAGAAAGAGCCTGACCATACCAAGTGTTGACGAAGATGTGGGACGAACAACACTCTCATAACTGCCAGCAGGGACGGAAAAGGGTACAACCACTAGGGTTATCAGTTTGATAGTATCTTAAAAAGTTAAACATAAACCTACTACACAACCCAGCCAGTTACTCCTAGATATTTACCTAAGAGAAGTGAAAATATGTTCACATAAAACATTGTATATGAATGTTCATTGCCAATTTATTGTAAGGAGACAACCATGGTGTCTTTCAACAGATGAGAAGATAAATAAAACTTGATTTTTCCATCCAATGGAACATTCCTCAACAATAAAAAGTAACAAACAGGTGACACAAGTAACAACATGACTGAACCTCAAATTTATTATTCTACATGAAGGAATCCAGATTAAAAAAAGAGTACATACTCTATCAGTTCATTTATATAAAATTCCATTTATATACAATTCTAGCGACAGAAAACAGATCAGTGGCTGTCTGTGGATGGAAATGGAAAGAAACATGATTCCAAAGGTAGAAAATTTTTGAGAGTGATGGAATTTGCCAGTATCTTGATTGTGGTGGTGATGATATATCTTTAAAAGCTCATGAAATTGTACATTTTAAATATGTACAGTTTATTTTGTGTAACATGTCTAAATAAAGTTTTAAAACATGAAAAACAATGATTTAAGAGATATACAGAGAACCTTACATCCCTTGAGTGGGGAATTAGTATACATCTTAAATGCTATACAATATTTCCGAAAACCAAATTTATGCTTTCCACAAAGAAAACATTTTAAATTCCAAAATAATCTATGTAATTAAATAAAGCTTATAATTACATAGGCTATATGCTTTGATAAATCATTTCAAATATTTATAATATTTGATAAAAATTTCTGGTTAGCCCTTAGACCAGAAGGAAATTATAAACTAAAAAATAAACTTTACACTAAAAGCTAGAGCACAAATTAAAAACTCTACTGGGAAAAAAAATACCTATCTTTAATATTTTTATCATTAAAGAAGAAAGATGAAAAATAGAGGAACTTAGAATTCATCTTTGATAAACTAAAAAAAAAACAACAAACAAAACCACCACCACCAACAAAATAAAACAGGAAGCTGAAATTCATATTGATGAAAGGATTTGATAAAAATGAAAAAAAGAATTCATAGGAAAAATAAATAAGCTCATCTCAGGAAGAAATTAACACATGCACACATACATAAATGATTAGGAATTAAAAGGGAAACCCAACCAGAGGCAAAGAAGAGATAAAAAGAATTACAACAGAAGAAATATTACAGGCAAATATATGACAATATATTTGAAAACCTAGAGGGAATGGATAATATTTTCACCAATATAAAATACCATGGTTGACTTAAGAAATAATATACATGAGAATGTAATGTATGACAAATTGATATTTCATTTCAGGGGGAAAGGATGGATTCTTTAAAATCATCTTGACGTAAGGGCCATCCATCAGGAGGAAAACAAAATTGAACCCTATCTTACATAATACTAAGTAAAGATAGTATGGAGTGGGTGGGGGAAAGAAAAAAAAATAGAAATCCTGCAAAAAAAATTAGGTGACTTCATATTATAATTCATAATTATAATTTCATGGTAAAGCAGATTCTCTTATTTATGACTAGAAAATAAGGTGTTTTAAAAACCATAGTTACCCTATAAAAGTTTAAATATTTATAGCAAAATACAACAGTCCAATGCTGTGGATGGAAATTTAGTACCTATAATATAAAAATGCTCTTTTGAATTAACAAGGAGTCTCCTCAAGAGAAAAATAGGTGAGGTTATGAATAGAAATTCATAGAGGACAAATCCGAATAGCCGACATAATACGGAAAAGAGCTTAAAATCACTAGTAGGAAGGAAAATGTGAACAAATTCAACAGTAAGTTATGATTTTATAAACAACAGACTAGCAAAAGTTGAATAACAACT
Source organism: Pseudorca crassidens (assembly GCF_039906515.1). NCBI lineage: Eukaryota > Metazoa > Chordata > Mammalia > Artiodactyla > Delphinidae > Pseudorca > Pseudorca crassidens. Next base: position 131,164,027 of record NC_090298.1, on the reverse strand, counting down.
ATTGCCAGTGTGGGTGTGGGGAAAACAGGATCATTCTGGCTTGTTGCTGGTAAGATGTAAATTGTTACTGGCTTTGTTGGAATACATTCTGGCAATAATTATTAAATTTAAATATATATATACATAGCAATTCCACTTTGGGAAATTTATTCCATAAAAATAAAAGTCTCAGTATATAAAGATATGTAGCTGTTGATGCCACATGGTTTGAAGTGACCAAAAAACACAACAAGACAAAAAAAAAGAACTACTGGATATAAATAATAATTATTATTTGGAGAAGGTTGAATCAGTTACAATAGTTCACATCATGAAACAGTGTGCTGCCATGATAAATAATCAATTAGAATTTCAATGAGATTTCTTTGAGTGACAAAAACGAAATGCAGAGAAGTGTGTGTATCCGTTTAGCATGTGTTTAACTGTAAAGAAAAGAAAACCTGATGATCATGGATTAAACAGATAGTGGTTTATTTTAGAAATCCGGGGATCAGCCGTTGCTGGCACTAATTCAGCCACTCAAAATGTTATCGGGCACCCAGATTCTTAAGATGCCACCATTAAGATTCTGGCTCTCGTCCTCACACTTGTCGCATCATGGCCCAAAGATGGTATTGTCCTATCAGATATCATTTCCACTGCCCAAGAAGGATGAAGGAAAAAAAAATTAAAGCTAGTAAAACCAAATTTATCCTATTTATCAGGAACTAAAACTCTCCTAGAAACGTTGCAACAAGCTTCTCCTTGGGTATAGCTGATGAGCACGGGCACTCTTGCCTAACCCATCCCCAGCAACAAGGCCATCTGCTGTAATTCAAATTTTAAGCTTTCCAGACTCTATTAGTAGAGAAAGGCTCAGGAAAAGATGTTTTATAATTTGCAACTCTTATAAAAATCTATTTGCATACTTTAATCTTATTTTTGTAAATCTATGACAAAATCTCCATATGAATATGCATATATGCTTTTGTCTATGATATATATGAGCATGAAGGAAAATATATGCATACACATGTAAGCTTTTACGTGGATTTCCTCAAGATGGCTTGTATGGATGGAGAAGGCATAAAAAGGATGAGGCAAATTGAAGAAAACATCATTAACTGTAATGGGATTGTATGCATGCATTTAAATAGAATAATATACAGCAATCATTTTTAATGTTTCTCACATGTCATTATACTAAAAATAGTAATTTTTATCACAGTATACATGATGAGATGCCATTTTTATTTTTTAGAAAATACATGTGTTTGTATGTGCCTACAAAAATAATGCCCAATGTTCACTGAGCTCTTACTTTGTGCTATACATATATACCAAAGATATATACCTTTAAGTCCTCTCAATAAGGCTGTGAGATGAGTAGTTTGTATTATTCCCACTTTACAGATGTGGGAACCAAGGCTTGGAGAGTTCAGTGGCCTTCCCAGGATCACCCAACAGGAAGTGAAAGAACACAGGTCACATTAATAGTGATTATCCCTGGGAGTGCAATAAGGGTGGTGGGGAGAGAGAGGAACAGAGGGCTTACACGGTCCCCTTTATTTACCTCGGAACATTTTCACTATTTTATGCTAAGACAATATTTTAAACACAAGTTGAGATTTTCTTTTAATTTGACCTACGTTTTGCCATAAAAGTGAAAAAATCTTGCTTTCCTTTTCTCTCCCCTTCCCATTATTTAAATTTATTTTCCCCATTTATTTCTCTATATCATGTTTCCTTAGTTTTATTCCTGCCTCCTAACACTGTTCAGTCTCCTCAATGTTTCTCTCTCATCTTCAAAGTAAGATAAATTATATCCCCTACCCCCTCACACACATACACACAAATCCCAGGGAAAACAGAAACCAAGCTCTCTAGTCAAGCTTACAGAGGATTACACATGTCACAGAAATGCATTTTGTTGTGAAACAGATCTGAATGCAAACTTCTAGAGAACTGGACCATCAATCATTATTTGAGGAGGGTGATCAGTCAGTTTGCCTGGGGTACCATGAGGCAGAATTTATTGTCAAACACCATAAGAAAGAAAGAGAACCAAGACAGACAATGAGGTTACCTTCAAAGTCCCTGTATTAAACAGGGATTGGAATGCTGCACTCCAGTGTCAAATCTCACAGCAGTATGAGAAAAATTTTGACTCAGAGAGAAAATCTCTTTAGCCTCTTAAATCACTAGAGCCCTGCCTCCGCTTAGCTCCTGACTTTGAGATGTTCCAAGCTCCCGTTGGAAATGGTGATAGGGAGTGGATTAGACACAGTTGGGCTTTTACACATAAACCTTGAGCATTAATGGCTCAGCAAAGCAAGGTTTTCCCATTAGACCCACCATACTTTCAAGTCCAACTATTGATAAGCCCCCACGTTTAACGCATCTGTCAGAAATACGCACGCACGTTGGCCATAATCTAGAGTACACATCTTAAAGCAGAATCAGGAGTCTAGGAAAACAGCCAAGTTGAGACTGTCTTAGCTAGAAAAACAGTATTTCTCACATATTGCTGGGCTTAAAAGAATAAAAGTTTTCTCAACACCGACATCAAATATACCAACAACAGGACATTTAAGGGAAGTGAGAGATATCCTTTAAATGAACCTATTTTTCAAAAAGACTCCGCACACACAAATGTTAATATCCTTTATTGCAGGAGAAAAAATTATTTCTACAAAGCATTCTCAACAAGTCTGATCACTGAACGTGAACTCATTTTTTGTTGTTGTAATGAATACACAGAGATATTCTCCTCCACAGTGGGCTCAGTTTCAAAAATCTTGTTTGTACTTACAACTTGTTCCAAGATTCTGAGTGAGGTTTGACCCTAGGTTGCAACATCTAGTATCCATATTTTTCTTTATAGCTTTTATCTGGAAATTTACCTGAATTCTGAAAAGACCATGGGAAGTGAGACACTGAAAAAGGCAATACGCCGGGAAGAAATTACTAAAATAATCTAAAATTATGTTTCCCTAGTGTAAAGGGAAATTCACCAGGATTCTCCTAAGTGCTAACATTTCTCCATTGTTACTAAAATACTCCTAGGAATGAGATTCCATAATATTTCCCTCTGGGGACCATTACTATGGGGCAAGGGAAGGGAGGGGCTTGAACACAATAAGACAGTTGAATGCAGTGAGGCAAAGGTAAGTGTAACAAGTACAAGCTGAGAATGAGTGAGGAGGAATTTTCTTCTTTTATGGAAGGAAATAACAATAATAGAAATAGATAAAGCACCCACCATGGGCCAGTCACTATGTCAAGTTCTTTCCTTCTAACCCACATATGAAGACTTTTATTCTTTCCACTTTGACGATGAGAACACTGGGCCTTTAAAAAAGTACTTGTCCTTGGTCACACAGCTAGAAAGTGACAGAGGTGAAATGAAATCTTTCTGCTGTCTTATCCTAAAGTCCTTGCTTTTAATCACAGGAGAGAAAGATGCTGCTCAATATTAGATATAAACAGAATAGAAAACTTGTATAAGGTATGCACATGGGTAAGAGAAGAGAGGGGAGAGGGGAGGATGGGGGAGAAGAAGAAAGGGAGAGAGGCGAGAGAGACAAAGAGAGAGAGAGAAAACAGGGCTTACCTGTACAACCACAGGAAGTCACCCAGGTTTGATGGGGACTATGTTGTTTCCAAGCCATTGAAAGATTTCCCTGTTTGCATCCCTCAGCTGCCAAACTAATTCAGAATCCCCTTCCTATTGTATACTGTCCTGTACATTATAAATATATGTATTACTCTATTCCCACAGATAATGAAAAATCTTTGCTAATGAAACAAGGAAAAGGAGCCAAGCTGTGAGATTCAAGTTGCAGCACATTCAAAGTTGGATTGATTTTGAGTTGCTGTTAATTAAACTTTACCTGGGATATCTATCTCCGGAACCCAGACCAAACTTTGTAATACAACCATGAACATATATGACTCCATTTCCATTACAACACTCTGTTAATTCTGCCTGAAATAAACAAGGCCCTGAGCCACTATACTTGCCCATTCAATTCTCAGCACCCCAGTGCGAGTGTAACAGAGAAACCATGTCCAGAGGATCATGCAAGATAAAATCTATGGAATCAAGAATTTCTATAATATAGTCTCTATATCAGCTGGGTCTTTGCTTGTGTTATTTTATTAACAAACAACAGAAGTGGCTCTGCCTACCTTGAGAAAAACAGTTTTACTGGGAGTGTATAGGGTCACTTAAAGAATTAAAGAAACTACTAAATTGCCAATCTTAGAAGAAAAAAAGGAAGCAGGGATCCAATCAGCAGGATCTGATCAACAGTCGGGGTGACAACACCACAAAGCAGCGGCTCTGAGCACCTCTTCTTGCTGGAATCACTGAACTCAATATTTAAAGTCCCCAAAATGAGAATCAATCCATTTGCCTTTGTTTGGGTCACTCGCTGACGCTTTGGCTGGGAAGAGGAAGGCAACTTATTGACAGTCCCACCCAGAAGCTATATGAATAAGGGAAAAGAGATAACTACCCAAAAGCAAGCTGGAGAGGGAGTTCCCCAAAGTGGGAGAAGTGTAAAATGAGTGATAAGTAGAAGAAAAAATCCACTACAGCATCCCCAGGCTTTGATTTCTCTCAGAGAACTTCCATTGTTGTTGGTTTGAGCTGTATTTTTTCATTCATATTCCCTTTCCCTTTCCTTCTCCCGCTCCCTCTCCCTCTCTCTCTCCCTCTAGAAAGGGAGGGAGGGAGAAGAGAAGAAGACAGGAACATTCAGAGAAAAGAATGGCTTTCAACAATACCCAGGGCAACCATTCTGCCCTAAAATAATGAGCTTATGACACAGGCAATTTTTTAAAACTTTTGAAATGTTATAATAACAATAAAAATGTTGGTTTTGGTAAGTTAAAACAGCTATCTTCTAAGAGGATGGATTTTGATGAATGTGGGGCCGTTTGTTGGGCTGACACCTTGATATGCAAAAATCTGGGAGAAGAGACAGAGAGTGGGGCGTGTGTAATAGAAGAGAATTTGGAGTGCAGTGAGAGGAGAATATGGAATGGGAATCCAGAAAGTATATTCAGTTAACTGCAAATCCCACACTGCTCAGGACATGTAAACTGAGGCTGCTGCTTTGGGAAAGACATTTATGGTCTGTGCGCCATGACTGAGCTGACAGAAGTGATCAGCAAAGCAAGACTGAAAAGCAAAATGTAGAGTATACGTGTAGAGGGCAGTGTATGTGGAACTAGAGAGGGAATAAGATTAACAGAATATCTGCCTTGGCATCCAGTGGCCTTCCAAGTCCAGTATGTCCCTCCTGAAGGATGGTCAAATCTTCAGGCCTTGGGTTCAAAGACGTACCCCTCACTCCTTATGATAAATTCCTCTCAAATTAAGCCAGATGGATTGGTTTCTGGTTTATTGCTATCAAAATAATTCCAGTATAAGACAAATGCCTTTAGTGAAGCTTTGGGATGAAAGTTCATGGCCTGGCCAGGAAGCGCATTGGACAATGCCAATAGAGTGCAGCCTCGATGCCAAGATGGAGCACTGGAGGCAAGGAAGGAGAGGCCTGGGAGGGAGGAACCCTGCTATGGAAGCTTCAGCCTCAGAAACCCTGGAGATGGAGATGCGAACATGTTGGCAGACATCATCATGAAGATGTGACAGGGCTTCCCTGATGATGCAGTGGTTAAGAATCTGCCTGCCAATGCAGGGGATCCCGGTTCGAGCCCTGGTTTGGGAAGATCCTACGTGCCCCAGAGCAACTAAGCCCGTGCACCACAACTACTGAGCCTGCACTCTGGAGCCCGCGAGCCACAACTACTGAAGCCTGTGTGCCTAGAGCCCGTGCTCCGCAATAAGAGAAGCCACCACAATGAGAAGCCCGTGTACCGCAACGAAGCGTAGCCACTGCTCACTGCAACTAGAGAAAGCCTGTGCGCAGCAACAAAGACCCAACACAGCCAATAAATAAATAAATTAATTAATTAATTAAAAAAAAAGAAGAAGAAGATGTGACTGCTGGTTTGATTCACAAGCTGGACCTGGGCATCAGTGGCTCCTCATCCACTATACACATTGTTGGAATGTGTGCTTCACTTGTCTTCTCCATGCTAGAAGCTGCCAAGGACACAGCCTGGAGATAGTCATGTAGTGCTGAGATCATCTGGACTTTGTGTGTAACTGAACCCAGTTAAGTCCTCTACGTAAACTTTTAAGATTTGACCGATAGGTGCAGAAAACTATTCATCTTGCAGCCACCCATGACAAGCCTCGTAAATTCATTCCCTTGTTCATTAACCCTACCACCTACAAACCTGGAGTGGTCTGCCTCTTTCTTTGGTTTCTCCCTGCCCTCCATGTATGGGGGCTGGTTTCAGATTACACTCCGGGGAGCTCCCAGGGAAGTTGTGAACAAACAAGAGCCACAGAGTAGCAGTCCAAACCAATTTGCCAACTCAGGAAAATAGTAATCACAAGCAGAGATCCAAAACTTGCAGTTCTGGTGGGTGTTCCACTGCTAGCCCCACGGTCTCTCTTATGTGAATCCTAACACTCCTAGCAACCTCCCTCAGATGGTGAGCAACCTGAGTGATGAGAACAGTCATCTCTATTTTTCACAGCTCATGAGTGGTGAGCAATTACTGTGGTTAACAAGGACACCGGGTCCAGGTGCATGATGAACTTGCAGCTTTGGACAGTGAGGAATTATGTTGAATAGCTATTCAGAGTGAATAGAAGTTCACTGGGTGAGGAAAAACCTCAGCTGATACAAGAAAAGTGATGGAGAGGGGCATGCCCACTGCAAGGGGAGTGAATGCTGATACAGAGCCATTAACAGGAGGAGCAGGGGATGAACATCAATTGTCATTAACTTAGTTGCATCCACAATGACCCATAAAAAACTGAGCTTCCCTGACAGAAAGAAAGGAGGAGAAAAAGCAATAATTAACAAAAGAGTATGGTCTTGTTTGTGGGGAGGAGGGACTGAAAACTTCTTTATCCTGATTAAATAGGATTAACTTTAAAATATCTCTATTAACTCTTCTCCAGCCAGATTCAAGGATGGTTGAGTCTAAGAAATACAGAAATGGCATAGAAAAGACCTAGCATAGTGGTTAAAATCTTGGGCTCTGGGGTCACATACATTAAGGTTAATTATGTTCTTCTACTTACCAGCAGTGACCTGGTCAAGTTTACTCTAAGTAACGAAGTAACTCTTACCACTGAGTTGCTGAAGGTTTCAATGAGAAAATGCACAGAAAGTTTAGAAATGTGACCAGCACCCCATACTCAGGAAATATCAATAACAACAAAGTGATCTTAAAAGCATTCTGCCACTGCAATTTCAAGGGATTAACCTACATATATATGTGCCCCTGTGAAGTCTCTACCATTTGCGCATATTTAACAAATTTATAGTTGATATGATACTGGGGAAAATCAATGAAATCAATGACAGAGTTGAGATTCCAAATGTTTTCAAGTAGCTGAGATGATAATCCAACTCTGACATAACGAACTAGAATTCTATGACTTATTCTATGTCAGGTACCATACTGATCACTGGGCATATAAACACGATTAAGAAGTGGTCTCTGCTCTCAATAAGCTCAAAGTATAGTTGGAAAGAGAGGCACACACCAACAAATGTGATCTCCTGCATAAGCATAGCTGCAGGGCCAACTACGGAAAGGGTGTATCCAAAGGAAGGGTGTGTAATCCTCCAAAGAATGGGAGGGAGGAGGAAATTGAGGGAGTCTCATCTTAGCTCAATTCCAGGAAGAGGAAACACAACATGCAAAGGAATGAAACAGTAAATGGCATGGCATATTTGAGAAACTATATTAAAAAAAAAAGATTAGAGGCTTCCGAGAAGATGGTGGAAGATTAAGACGCGGAGATCACCTTCCTCCCCACAGATACACCAGAAATGCATCTACGCGTGGAACAACTCCTACAGAACACCTACTGAACGCTGGCAGAAGACCTCAGACCTCCCAAAAGGCAAGAAACCCCGCACGTACCTGGGTAGGGCAAAAGAAAAAAGAATAAATAGAGACAAAAGAATAGGGACGGGACCTGCATCAGTGGGAGGGAGCTGTGAAGGAGGAAACGTTTCCACACACTAGGAAGCCCCTTCGCGGGCGCAGACTGCGGGTGGTGGAGGGGGGAAGCTTCGGAGCCACGGAGTACAGCGCAGCCACAGGGGTGCGGAGGTCAAAGCGGAGAGATTCCCGCACAGAAGATCTGTGCCAACCGGCACTCACCAGCCTGAGAGGCTTGTCTGCTTACCCGCCGGGGCGGGCGGGGCTAGGAGCTGAGGCTCGGGCTTCGGTCTGAACGCCGGGAGAGGACTGGGGTTGGCGGTGTGAATACAGCCTGCAGGGGGTTAGTGCACCACGGCTAGCCGGGAGGGAGTCCGGGGAAAAGTCTGGACCTGCCGAAGAGGCAAGAGACTTTTTCTTACCTCTTTGTTTCCTGGTGCGCGAGGAGAGGGGATTAAGAGTGCTGCTTAAATGAGCTCCAGAGACGGGCGCGAGCCGCAGCTAAAAGCGCGGACTCCAGAGACGGGCATGAGATGCTAAGGCTGCTGCTGCCGCCACCAAGAAGCCTGTGTGCGAGCACAGGTCACTCTCCACACACCCTTCCGGGGAGCCTGTGCAGCCCGCCACTGCCAGGGTCCCGGGATCCAGGGTCAACTCCTCCAGGAGAACGCACGGCGCGCCTGACGCTGGTGCAACGTCACGCTGGCCGCTGACGCCGCAAGCTCGCCCCTCCCCGCGGCCTGAGTGAGCCAGAGCCCCCGAATCAGCGGCTCCTTTAACTCCATCCTGCATGAGCGAAGAACAGACGCCCTCCGGCGACCTACACGCAGAGGCGGGGCCAAATCCAAAGCTGAGCCCCTGGGAGCTGTGAGAACAAAGAAGAGAAAGGGAAATCTCTCCCAGCAGCCTCAGAAGCAGCGGATTCAAAGCTCCACAATCAACTTGATGTACCCTGCTGCATCTGTGGAATACATGAATAGACAACGAATCATCCCAAATTAAGGAGGTGGACTTTGAGAGCAAGATTTATTATTTTTTTCCCTTTTCCTCTTTTTGTGAGTGTGTATGTGTACGCTTCTGGGTGAGATTTTGTCTGTATACCTTTGCTTCCACCATTTGTCCTACGGTTCTATCCGTCTGTTTTTTGTTTTTTTCTCTTTTTAATTTTTTTCTCTTAATAATTATTTTAATAACTTTATTATATTTTATCTTACTTTATTTTATTTTACTTTATCTCCTTTCTTTTTTCCTTCCTTCTCTCCTTCCTTCCTTCCTCCCTCCCACCCTCCCTCCCTCCTTTCTTTCTTTCTCTCTTTCTACTTCTACTAATTCTTTCTTTCTACTTTTTCTCCCTTTTATTCTGAGCCGTGTGGATGAAAGGATCGTGGTGCAGCAGCCAGGAGTCAGTGCTGTGCCTCTGAGGAGGGAGAGCCAACTTCAGGACACTGGTCCACAAGAGACCTCCCAGCTCCACATAATATCAAATGGTGAAAATCTACCAGAGGTCTCCATCTCAACACCAGCACCCAGCTTCACTCAACGACCAGCAAGCTACAGTGCTGGACATCCTATGCCAAACAACTAGCAAGACAGGAACACAACCCCACCCATTAGCAGAGAGGCTGCCTAAAATCATAATAAGGCCACAGACACCCCAAAAGACACCACCAGACGTGGACCTGTCCACCAGAAAGACAAGATCCAGCCTCATCCTCATCCACCAGAACACAGGCACTAGTCCCCTCCACCAGCAAGCCTACACAACCCACTGAACCAACCTTAGCAACTGGGGACAGACACCAAAAACAACGGGAACTACGAACCTCCTGCAGCCTGCAAAAAGGAGACCCCAAACACAATAAGATGAGCAAAATGAGAAGACAGAAAAACACACAGCAGATGAAGGAGCAAGATAAAAACCCACCAGACCTAACAAATGAAGAGGAAATAGGCAGTCTACCTGAAAAAGAATTCAGAATAATGACAGTAAAGATGATCCCAAATCTTGGAAATAGAATAGAGAAAATGCAAGAAACATTTAACAAGGACCTAGAAGAACTAAAGGTGAAACAAACAATGATGAACAACACAATAAATGAAATTAAAAATACTCTAGATGGGATCAATAGCAGAATAACTGAGGCAGAAGAACGGATAAGTGACCTGGAAGATAAAATAGTGGAAATAACTACTGCAGAGTAGAATAAAGAAAAAAGAATGAAAAGAACTGAGGACAGTCTCAGACACCTCTGGGAAAACATCAAACGCACCAACAATCGAATTATAGGGGTTCCAGAAGAAGAAGAGAAAAAGAAAGGGACTGAGAAAATATCTGAAGAGATTATAGTTGAAAACTTCCCTAATATGGGAAAGGAAATAGTTAATCAAGTCCAGGAAGCACAGAGAGTCCCATACAGGATAAATCCAAGGAGAAGTACGCCAAGACACATATTAATCAAACTGTCAAAAATTAAATACAAAGAAAACATATTAAAAGCAGCAAGGGGAAAACAACAAATAACACACAAGGGAATCCCCACAAGTTTAAAAGCTGATCTTTCAGCAGAAACTCTGCAAGCCAGAAGGGACTGGCAGGACATATTTAAAGTGATGAAGGAGAGAAACATACAACCCAGATTACTCTACCCAGCAAGGATCTCATTCAGATTTGATGGAGAAATTAAAACCTTTACAGAAAAGCAAAAGCTGAGAGAGTTCAGCACCACCAAACCAGCTTTACAACAACTGCTAAAGGAACTTCTCTAGGCAAGAAACACAAAAGAAGGAAAAGACCTACAATAACGAACCCAAAACAATTAAGAAAATGGGAATAGGAACATACATATTGATAATTACCTTAAAGGTAAATGGACTAAATGCTCCCACCAAAAGAAACAGATTGGCTGAATGGATACAAAAACAAGACCCATATATTTGCTGTCTACAAGAGACCCACTTCAGACCTAGAGACACATACAGACTGAAAGTGAGGGGATGGAAAAAGATATTTCATGCAAATGGAAACCAAAAGAAAGCTGGAGTAGCAATTCTCATACCAGACAAAATAGACTTTAAAATAAAGACTATTAGAAGAGACAAAGAAGGACACTACATAATGATCAAGGTATCGATCCAAGAAGAAGATATAACAATTGTAAATATTTATGCACCCAACATAAGAGGACCTCAATACATCAGGCAAATACTAACAGCCATAAAAGGGGACATCGACAGTAACACATTCATAGTAGGAGACTTTAACACCCACTTTCACCAATGGACAGATCATCCAAAATGAAAATAAATAAAGAGACACAAGGTTTAAATGATACATTAAACAAGATGGACTTAATTGATATTTATAGGACATTCCCTCCAAAAACAACAGAATACACATTTTTCTCAAGTGCTCAGGGAACATTCTCCAGGATAGATCATATCTTAGGTCACAAATCAAGCCCTGGTAAATTTAAGAAAATTGAAATTGTATCAAGTATCTTTTCCGACCACAATGCTATGAGACTAGATATCAATTACAGGAAAAGATCTGTAAAAAATACAAACACATGGAGGCTAAACAATACACTACTTAATAACGAAGTGATCACTGAAAAAATCAAAGAGGAAATCAAAAAAAACCTAGAAACAAGTGACAATGGAGACACGACGACCCAAAATCTATGAGATGCAGCAAAAGCAGTTCTAAGAGGGAAGTTTATAGCAATACAATCCTACCTTATGAAACAGGAAACATCTCAAATAAACAACTTAACCTTGCACCTAAAGCAATTAGAGAAAGAAGAACAAAAAATCCCGAAGTTAGCAGAAGGAAAGAAACCATAAAAATCAGATCAGAAATAAATGAAAAAGAAATAAAGGAAACAGCAAAGATCAATAAAACTAAAAGCTGGTTCTTTGAGAAGATAAAATTGATAAACCATTAGTCAGACTCATCAAGAAAAAAAGGGAGAAGACTCAAATCAATAGAATTGGAAATGAGAAAGGAGAAGTAACAACGGACACTGCAGAAATACAAAAGATCATCAGAGATTACTACAAGCAACTCTATGCCAATAAAATGGACAACCTGGAAGAAATGGACAAATTCTTAGAAATGCACAACCTGCCAAGACTGAATCAGGAAGAAATACAAAATATGAACAGACCAATCACAAGCACTGAAATTGAAACTGTGATTAAAAATCTTCCAACAAACAAAAGCCCAGGACCAGATGGCTTCACAGGCGAATTCTATCAAACATTTAGAGAAGAGCTAACACCTATCCTTCTCAAACTCTTCCAAAATACAGCAGAGGGAGGAACACTCCAAACTCATTCTACGAGGCGACCATCACCCTGACACCAAAACCAGACAAGGATGTCACAAAGAAAGAAAACTACAGGCCAATATCACTTATGAACATAGATGCAAAAATCCTCAACAAAATACTAGCAAACAGAATCCAACAGCACATTGAAAGGATCCTACACCATGATCAAGTGGGGTTTATTCCAGGAATGCAAGGATTCTTCAATATACGCAAATCAATCAACGTGATACACCATATTAACAAATTGAAGGAGAAAAACCATATGATCATCTCGATGCAGAGAAAGCCTTCGACAAAATTCAACACCTATTTATGATAAAAACCCTGCAGAAAGTAGGCATAGAGGGAACTTTCCTCAACATAATAAAGGCCATATATGACAAACCCACAGCCAACATCATCCTCAATGGTGAAAAACTGAAAGCATTTCCACTAACATCAGGAACAAGACAAGGTTGCCCGCTCTCACCATTATTATTCAACATAGTTTTGGAAGTTTTAGCCACAGCAATCAGAGAAGAAAAGGAAATAAAAGGAATCCAAATCAGAAAAGAATAAGTAAAGCTGTCACTGTTTGCAGATGACATGATACTATACGTAGAGAACCCTAAAGATGCCACCAGAAAACTACTAGAGCTAATCAATGAATTTGGTAAAGTAGCAGGATACAAAATCAATGCACAGAAATCTCTGGCATTCCTATACACTAATCATGAAAAATCTGAAAGTGAAATCAAGAAAACACTCCCATTTACCACTGCAACAAAAAGAATAAAATATCTAGGAATAAACCTACCTAAGGAGACAAAAGACCTGTATGCAGAAAATTATAAGACACTGATGAAAGAAATTAAAGATGATACAAATAGATGGCGAGATATACCATGTTCCTGGAATGGAAGAATCAATATTGTGAAAATGACTCTACTACCCAAAGCAATCTACAGATTCAATGCAATCCCTATCAAACTACCACTGGCATTTTTCACAGAACTAGAACAAAAACTTTCACAATTTGTATAGACACACAAAAGACCCCGAATAGCCAAAGCAATCTCAAGAACGAAAAACGGAGCTGGAAGAATCAGGCTCTCTGACTTCAGACTATACTACAAAGCTACAGTAATCAATACAGTATGGTACTGGCACAAAAACAGAAAGATAGGTCAATGGAACAGTATAGAAAGCCCAGAGATAAACCCACGCACATATGGTCACTTTATCTTTGATAAAGGAGCCAGGAATGTACAGTGGAGAAAGGACAGCCTCTTCAATAAGTGGTGCTGGGAAAACTGGACAGCTACATGTAAAAGTATGAGATTAGATCACTCCCTAACACCATACACAAAAATAAGCTCAAAATGGATTAAGATCTAAACGTAAGGCCAGAAACTATCAAACTCTTAGAGGAAAACATAGGCAGAACACTGTATGACATAAATCACAGCAAGATCCTTTTTGACTCACCTCCTAGAGAAATGGAAATAAAAACAAAAATAAACAAATGGGACATAATGAAACTTCAAAGCTTTTGCACAGCAAAGGAAACCATAAATAAGACCAAAAGACAACCCTCATAATGGGAGAAAATATTTGCAAATGAAGCAACGGACAAAGGATTAATCTCCAAAATTTATAAGCAGCTCATGCAGCTCAATAACAAAAAAACAAACAATCCAATCCAAAAATGGGCACAAAACCTAAATAGACATTTTCCAAAGAAGATATGCAGACTGCCAACAAACACATGAAAGAATGCTCAACATCATTAATCATTAGAGAAATGCAAATTATAACTACAATGAGATATCATCTCACACCAGTCAGAATGGCCATCATCAAAAAATCTACAAACAATAAATGCTGGAGAGGGTGTGGCGAAAAGGGAAACCTCTTGCACTGCTGGTGGGAATGTAAATTGATACAGCCACTGTGGAGAACAGTATGGAGATTCCTTAAAAAACTACAAATAGGGCTTCCCTGGTGGTGCAGTGGTTGAGAGTCCACCTGCTGATGCAGGGGACACGGGTTCGTGCCCTGGTCCGGGAAGATCCCACAGCCATGGAGCAGCTGGGCCCGTGAACCATGGCCGCTGAGTCTGCGCGTCCAGAGCCTGTGCTCCGCAACAGGAGAGGCCACAACAGTGAGAGGCCTGCGTACCGCAAAAAGAAAAAAAAAAAAAAAACTACAAATAGAACTACCATATGACTCAGCAATCTCACTACTGGGCATATACCCTGAGAAAACCATAATTCAAAAAGTGTCATGTACCAAAATGTTCATTGCACCTCTATTTACAATAGCCCGGAGATGGAAACAACCTAAATGTCCATCATCGGATGAATGAATAAAGAAGATGTGGCATATATATACAATAGAATATTACTCAGCCATGAAAAGAAACGAAATTGAGCTATTTGTAATGAGGTGGATAGACCTAGAGTCTGTCATACAGAGTGAAGAATATCAGAAAGAGAGAGACAAATTCCGTATGCTAACACATATATATGGAATTTAAGGGAAAAAAATGTCATGAAGAACCTAGGGGTAAGACAGGAACAAAGACACAGACCTACTGAAGAATGGACTTGAGGATATGCGGAGGGGGAAGGGTAAGCTGTGACAAAGCGAGAGAGAGGCATGGACATATATACACTACCAAACGTAAGGTAGATAGCTAGTGGGAAGCAGTCGCATAGCACAGGGAGATCAGCTCGGTGCTTTGTGACCGCCTGGAGCGGTGGGATAGGGAGGGTGTGAGGGAGGTAGACGCAAGAGGGAAGAGATATGGGAACATATGTATATGTATAACTGATTCACTTTGTTATAAAGCAGAAACTAACACACCATTGTAAAGCAATTATACTCCAATAAAGATGTAAAAAAAAAAAAAAAAGACTAGTGAGTGATAGGAGTAAAGAATGGAGAAATATAAGCTGAGCAAGATGTTGACAGACCTCAAGTGTCATGTGAAAGAGCTTGGAGTTTGTCTTCAGGGGAGCAAGGGACAAGTTACTAGCTTATTAAAGAAATAACATGTACCAGACATTGTCCTAGCCACTTAGAATATAGCTGGTAGCAGACAAGAGCTCCTGCCTTCCCAGGGCTTATATTTTAATGGGAAAAGGGAATAGACTACAAGCACATAAATTAATAAAATGTTTTTCTTTTCAGGCAGTATTAAGTGCTATCAAACTACAAAGAAAATGTAACAGGTAAAAGAATAGTGATGCAGATGGAGATACAATTGGAGCCAGTGTGCTCTGTGATTGCTTCTCTGAAAAAGTGACATTAAAGCTGACACCTCAATAACAAGGCAAATTTGGTACCACAACTGTCCAAGATGTAGAAAATATAAATTCAACTACTTATTTTAAGAGAGAGAAAGAACGCGATGAGTTTGGAGCATGCGAGCGGGGGAGGACTGGTAGGAGACAGAACTAGAGAAGATAGGACCCAGATATCATTGGGCAAGGGTTCTCTGAGGGAACCGTGGAGCTAGCCAACCCTTTGGGCAGTTCTGGAACTCTGTTGGGGTGTTTTTTGTTAGTGACAATGACAGAAACTCCCTCCTGACATCGAGAAGCTGGAATCCAGGACTGCTGGGCTTTCTGTTTCACACAAGATGGTCCACACACCAAAGAGCTGCCATTCATCCTACATGACTTTCTAATGTCTCAGTAGACATTCATTTAGATAAAATGCTGCTTATAATTTTCTGAGCCTAGAACCTGAATCCATTTTTGCATCATAACACAATATTTTTAAATGAAGTTTTAATAACTCCTAAATTTCCCAGAAATACAAATACCTTATAAACTGAAGGAAGCATGTACTTTTTTATCCTGAACATTACCAACAACATTTCAGGATATAATGTCACCAGTAGCAACGCTGCTTGAGTATTTGAGTCTCTACTCAAAGCACAAATGGGTATCAATCTGCATTTGTCATTCACATATTCCTGGCAATTCCCCTTATAGATGCAAGCATTTACTTTCTTATGTGTTCTAGTGTAATTATGCCTATGGATGTACATACTGAAATACATATTCCATTATTAAAAAATCACTTTCTGACTTCACTGGTGAATTTTACCAAATATTTACAAGGAATTATCACCAAATCTCCTCAATCTCTTTCAAAAAAGTCAAAGAAGAGGGAACACTCAAAATTCTTTTATGAGGCCAGCATCATCCTAATACCAAAACCGGGTTGGGGGGGGGCGGTGGTGGGGCGAAAAAAACACTACTAGAAACTAAAACTACAGGCCAATATCCCTGATGAATAAAGATGCCAAAATTCTCAATAAAACACTAGACAACCAAAGTCAGCAGCACATTAAAAGGATCATTCACCACAACTAAGTGGGATTTATCCCTGGGATGTAAGGATGGTTCAACATATATAAATCAATCAACATGAAAAGACACATTAATAGAATGATAGAAAAGAATCATATGAGGCTTCCCTGGTGGCGCAGTGGTTGGGAGTCCGCCTGCCGATGCAGGAGACGCGGATTCGTGCGCCGGTCCGGGAGGATCCCGCGTGCCGTGGAGCGGCTGGGCCCGTGAGTCATGGCCGCTGGGCCTGCGCATCCGGAGCCTGTGCTCCACAGCGGGAGAGGCCACAACAGTGAGAGGCCCGCGTACCGCAAAAAAAAAAAAAGAATCATATGATAGTCTCAATAGATACAGAAAAGCATTTGACAAAATTCAACATTCATTCATGATAGAAACCTTTAACAAATTAGGCATAGAAGGAATATACCTCTACATAATAAAGGCAATATATAACAAGCTCACAGCTAACATCATACTCAGTAGTGAAAGGTAGAAAGCTTTTCCTCTAAGATCAGGACAAAGATAAGGATGCCCATTTTCACCTCTCCTATTCAACACAGTACTAAAAGTCCTAGATACAGCAATCAGGCAAGATAAAGAAATAAAAGGTATCAGAATTGAGAAGAAAAAAGTAAAATTGTCTCTATTTGCAGATGACATGATTTTATATATAGAAAAGTGTAAAGACTCAACCAAAAAACCATTAGATCTAATAAACAATTTCAGTAAAGTTGCAGGATACAAAACCAACACACAAAACTCAGTAGCATTTCTATACAATGATAATAAATTTTCCGAGAAAGAAATAAAGAAATCAATCTCATTTACAATAGCATGAAAAACAATAAAATGCATAGGAATAACTTTAGCCCAAGAGGTGAAAGATCTCCACTCTGAAAACTATAAGACATTGATGAAAAAAAATCAAAAAAGACACAAATAAATAGAAAGGTATACCATCTTCATGGCATGGAGGAATTAATACGGTTAAAATGTCAATACTACTGAAAGCCATCTATAGAGTCAATGCAATCCCTTTCAAGATTCCAATGGCATTTTTTACAGAAGTAGGAAAAAACAGTGCTAAAATGTATATGGAACCACAAAAGATTCTGAATAGCCTAATAAATCCTGAGGGAGAAAAACAAAGCAGGAGGTGTCACACTTCCTGATTTCAAGCTATTCTATAAAGTTATAGTCATCAAAACCTAAAAACAGACTGGCATAAAAGCAGATAAATAAACCAATGGAACAGAATCAAGGGCTCAGAAATAAACCTAAGCATATAAGGTCAACTAATATTTGACAAGGGAGCCAAGAATAGTCAATGAAGAAAAGACAGTCTCTTCAATAAATTGTACTAGCATAATGGGATATTTGCATATAAAATAATGAAAGTGGACCCCTAACTTACACTACTCACAAATACTAATTCAAAATGGATTAAAGATTTAAATATAAGAACCAAAATCATGAAAATCCTAGAAGAAAAGATAGGAATAAAGCACCCTGAGATGAATCTTGGTTATGATTTTTTGGATATGACACCTAAACCACAAGCAAAAAAAAAAGTAAACAAGTTGGGCTACATCATACTACAAATCTCCTATACAGCAAAAGAAACCATCAACAAACTGAAAAGACAACCTACAGAATGGTAAAAAAAATATTTGCAAACCATATATCTGATAATAGGTTAACATCCAAAAATACATAAAGAACTTATACAACTCAATAGCAAAAAATCAAATAAGCCAATGAAAAAAATGGACAAAGGACCTGAATAGACACTTTTCCAAAGAAGATATACAAAAAGCCAACAGGTACATGAAAAGAAGCTCAACAGCACTAGTCATTAAGGAAACGCAAATCAAAACCACAATGAGATATCACCTCATGCCTGTTAGAATTGCCATTATCAAAAAAAGATAAAACATGCTGGCATGGATGTGGAGAAAAGGGAACCCTTGCACACTGTTACTGGGATTGTAAATTTGTGTAGCCACTATGGAAAACAGTATGGAGGATCCTTAAAAAATTAAAAATAGAACTAACACATGATCTAGCAATTCCACTTCAGGAAAATATCCAAAGGAAATAAAAACACTAACTCAAAAAGATATCTGCACCTGCATATTCACAGCAGCATTATTTACAATAGCCAAGTCATGGAAACAACCTAAGTGTTCTCTGATGCATGAATGGATAAAGAAGTTGTGATACACGTACACACACACACTGAAATATTATTTAGTCATAAAAACTAGGAAATCCTCCCACTTGTGACAACATAGATGGACCTTGAAGGTATTATGCTAAGTGAAATAAGTCAGACAAAGAAAAATACTGTATGACCTCCCTTATATGTGGAATTAAACAAATAAATAAAACTCAGGGGTTTCCCTGGTGGCGCAGTGGTTGAGAGTCCGCCTGCCGATGCAGGGGACACAGGTTCGTGCCCCGGTCCGGGAGGATCCCACATGCCGCGGAGCAGCTGGGCCCGTGAGCCATGGCCGCTGAGCCTGCGCGTCCGGAGCCTGGGCTCCGCAACGGGAGAGGCCACAGCAGTGAGAGGCCCGCGTACCGCCAAAAAAAATAAAAAATAAAACTCAGACTCTGAAAAAAGAGATCAGACTGGTGATTACGAGAGACAGAGAATGATGGGAGTTAGAGGAAGGTGGTCAAAAGGTAACAACTTCCAGTTACAAGCTAAATAAGTACTAGGAATGTAATATACGACATGATGATGATACCTAACACTGCTGTATGATAAATAGGAAAGCTATTATAAGAGTGAACCCTAAGAGCTCTCATCACAAGGAGATATTTCCTTTTTTCTTTTCTTCTTTCTCTTTTTATTGTATCTATATGAGATGACGGATGTTATCTGAACCTATCGTGGTAATCATTTCACAAAATATGCAAATCAAATCATAATGCTGTGCACCTTAAACTTACACAGTGATGTATGCCAATTATTTCTCAATAAAACTGAAAATAACTGCTTTTATGTTGTTATTACAGAAAATAATTCTATTTTTAAAAGTTAGGGATCAGGTGGATTATATTACCTGTAAAATTCATTACAAGAGAGTAAAGGGGGTGATTTAAAATATTTGTTTATGATATGGAATCTCTGGATCTCGCAGAGGTGGGGACCACCATAGGATATGGGGGAAAATGTGGACTTTATTCTAAGTTTAATGAGAAGTTTGAAGTGTAGTAAACAAGGGGTTGTGGTGATCTGACTTGCAGTTTTAATAGCTTACATCTGCATTTGTTGAAACTTGGTTGAAGGAGGCAGAAGGAAATCATAGAGACCAGTGAGACACCTGATACAGGGGTCAAGGTAAGCAACGATGGCGGCCCACACTAAGATGCTAAGAATAGAGTTGATAGAAATTAATCTCCTGACTATAACACACTTGAAGTATGTGAAGGCTGTCATCCTATCATCTCACATTATTGGGTGGACCAAAAGGTTCGTTCGGTTTTTTCTGTATGATGGCTCTAGTAGCGTTTAGTTGTCTTTAACTTCATTTGAAACAATTTTGTTAGATTGTATGTGACAGCCGTCATATCAGCATGCATTTTTAAAAAAGACATCAAAATTGGTGAGTTTTTGTGTAGCCGTTTTAATATTGAAGATGGAAGAAGAATAGCAACATTTTTGGCCTATTATGCTTTATTATTTCAAGAAAGGTAAAAACACAACTGAAATGTACAAAAATGTTTGTGCAGTGTATGGAGAAGGTGATGTGACTGATCGAAAGTGTCAAAAGTGGTTTGCGAAGTTCCGTGCTGGAGATATCTCTCTGGACGATGCTCCACAGTGGGGTAGACCAGTTGAAGTTGATAGTCATCAAATCGAAACAATAATTGCGAACAATGAATGTTATACCACGCGGGAGATAGCCGACATACTCAAAATATCCAAATTAAGCATTGAAAATCATTGCACCCCTTGGTTATGTGAATCTCTTTGATGTTTGGGTTCCACATAAGTTAGGTGAAAAGAAACCTTTTTGACCATATTTCTGCATGCGATTCTCTACTGAAATATAATGAAAACATTCCGTTTTTAAAACAAATTGTGACAGGTGATGAAAAGTGGATACTGTGCAACAATGTAGAATGGAAGAGATCGTGGGGCAAGTGAAATGAACCAC
Source organism: Pseudorca crassidens (assembly GCF_039906515.1). Taxonomy (NCBI): domain Eukaryota; kingdom Metazoa; phylum Chordata; class Mammalia; order Artiodactyla; family Delphinidae; genus Pseudorca; species Pseudorca crassidens. Next base: position 131,143,162 of record NC_090298.1, on the reverse strand, counting down.
CACCACACCAAAGGCCAGTCTTCATCCAAAGAAGGTGATGTTGTGTATATGGTGGGATTAGAAGGGAGTCCTCTATTACGAGCTCCTTTTGGAAAACCAAATGATTAATTCCAGCAAATACTGCTCCCAATTAGACCAACTGAAAGCAGCACTCTACGAAAAGTGTCCAGAATTAGTCAACAGAAAATGCATAATCTTCCATCAGGATAACGCAAGACTGCATGTTTCTTTTATGACCAGGCAAAAACTGTTACAGCTTGGCTGGAAGTTCTGACTCATTCACCATATTCACCAGACATTGCACCTTCAGATTTCCATTGATTTCAGTCTTTACAAAGTTCTCTTAATGGAAAAAATTTCAGTTCCCTGGAAGACTAAAAATGTTACCTGGAACAGTTCTTTGCTCAAAAAGATAAAATGTTTTGGGAAGATGGAATTATGAAGTTCTCTGAAAACTGGCAGAAGGTAGTGGAACAAAAGGGTGAATATGTTGTTCAATAAAGTTCTTGGTGAAAATGAAACATGTGTCTTTTATTTTTACTTAAAAAACAGAAGGCACATTTTGGCCCACCCAATATTTTCCTCTTTTTGTTAAACATGTCCAGACTCTTCCATTATATTCTACATGACACAGTTTCTAGACTTCTCTCCACCTTTTGAACAAAGATATCTTTGTTGACATCTTCTGAAAAATGTCTAGGCTATCACTATCCGTCTTAAATAGAATTCCCAGAATTGAACGCAATTCCTCAAATGGGATTTGATGTATCTTCGGAACAGTAAATCACCTGGCACTTGTGACCTCTCTACCCTATCTACTGCAGAATGAAGTAGCATTTTCTGCACCTGCATTGCACTGTTTATTTACACTCAGCTTGTGATGAAATATGACTTCTCTTCCTGCCTCAGACGTTCTTTGAGCCTATACACCAGTCTTTACATTTCTAAGAACATTACCCTGATTCGTTTAGATTTCTTCCTATCCTTTACCACTGGAATGAAATATCACATCATGAATTACACATTACAAAAAGCCTTTGAAAAAAAGAAGGCAGCAGCATATGTGTGACAAATTGCAGCTGTGTAGTCCAAGCAGCAGGTGTCATAGTATTTGCTGTTTTTTTCATAAGCACCAACTTGTATAGGTGGAGTCTCTTCTTGAAGTCACTTTCTCTCAGGCATATGTGTTTGTTCTGTCACCAACCATCTCTATCTAGCAGGAGAAACACCTTTCTTTCAGTGCATCCAGTGTACTGCAAGAGAGGTTGCTTCATGAAGTTATGAGTTCCTTATCATTGAAAGTAGGTAAGCAAAAATAAATGATCTCTGCTTGAAGATGTTAAACAGAAAATTTAGATTAATAGCAACTGCAAGGCCGTAAATCACTAGATGACAGGATCCTTATAATTCTTAAATTCGAATGATTCCTAGATTCTTGTCATCTTTTTTCAACTGGGCTTGCAGTTACCCTGCTTTTCTTACTTGGCACTTGTGGGATAACTCCATGAAAACCACTGTTCCAGCTATCTATTGCTATATAACAAACAATCCAAAAATGTAGTGACAGAAAGCAACAACCATTTTATTATCCTCATGGATCCTGTAGGTTAGGATTTTGGACAGGGAACAATAGGGCTGGCTTGTCTCTCTCCCTCGATGTCTGAGCCTCTGTTTGGAAGACATGCGTGGCTGTGGTGACTCAGATGTCTGGATATGACTTAAACAACTGGGGACTGGAACCATCTGGGTTTTCTCACTCACAACACATTTGACACCCGGGCTGGGATGACACAGAAGCTAGTTTCAGCTGAAACTATTGACTGGAGCATCGGGAGGCTGTTCCTTGGGGCTTAGGTTTCCTCACAGTACGGAGGCTTAAGCGTAGTCAACGTTCTTACATAGAGGCTTAGGACTCCAAGGGCAAGTGTTCCAAGAGCTAACATTCCAAGAGCAAGGCGGAAACTTCATGGTATTTTATGACCTAGCCTCAGAAGTCATCTAGCACCACTTTTTATAGGTTCAATCTATCAAAGACCTTCCCAGATTTAAGGAGAGGTGACATAGACCCCATCTCTCCACGGGAGAGATGTCAAAGAATATGCAGCTGCATTTTAAAGTTGCCACATTCTTTATAGCGCATATTTTAAAATTTCAGATAACAACAACCAAGGAGTCTTTTCTTCTTCTTCTTCTAAATTTCCAGACTTTAATTGAAGGTATGTACCCATGTAGCTTATAGGCAGACTCGGGCTTCTAAGCACAGAAGGGGAGAAAAGAGTGAACCAAAGCTTCCAGTGGACAAAATGGAGATTTCTCTGGAGCCGAGAACACGTATGCATTTGGAGTGAAACGAAGACTGATATTCTGGACACCCGCTGCTTCCTTTACAGACCCTAGGAGATCGAAGATTAAGCTCTGCAGCACTCCAAACCCTGGGAGAAAAAGCCTTGCTCAGACTCAATTTATTGGACACTGACCTTTAACCCACTGAAATGTGTATGTGTTCCACAAGTCTCTCAATGTTCTGTTTTGGCTAATTTGTTACCCAGACATGTCTCATTCTCACCTGGAGACTATAAACATGTCTGGGCCTCGGAGAAGAGGTGCAGAGAAAGAGATGACTATGCTTCCCACAGAGCCCCATCAGGTTCAACTGAGCAACAATGGAAAGGAAGGAAAGCTATCTCAGCGAGGGAATTGAAATGCTAGAAGAACTCCCCTCCTGGCTGAGTGTAGTGCCATTCTCTGTACCAGCCACCACCTAATTATTCTTCACTGCAGATGAGTAAAGGCTGATGTGATAAAAATCGTAAATCAGCCCTGTGTTTCTGTGGAGCTGGGTGTGTTCATTAAGGGTGCAACATTATCAAAAATGAAGGCTTTGGTCAAGTCATGGAACTTCTCTATGTTTAGCTCAAGATACCAGCATTCTGGGTTTGGAGATGTTAACCTTTCAGTTCAAACTCCAGATCTTCGAAATTGAAGGCAGATTACAAGTCAGAATCCCTATCTTTCACAGGAGGCCCTGCAATCCTGGGCAGGTGGAAGAAATGAGATTGTTATATGGTGATTGATCAGTCTTTTATAATGGTAGTTAAAGAGAGTTAACTAATTTAACTAAGCACTTACCATGCAAGTGCCACACTGTTTAACACGTATCATCTGATTTCGTTCTTGTAACAATCCCATTTTACACATACAGAAACTGAGACCCAGAGCAGGAACGCGAACTACCCCAAATTACATTGTTTGGAAGTGATGGAGCCAGAATTTGAGATAAGACAGTCTACCTGTATCCATACCCAGGACTTTAACCACTAGGAAGTACTGCCTCTGCTCAGGAGCATACGGGAGAACCCTTCTAGGCACTCCCTGGGCATTCAGGAAGGTCTGGAGAAAGTGATGCCTGACCTGAGTCTTCAGGGTAAGGAGAAACCAGCTAGGCTGAGAAAGGGTAAAGGGTGGTACAGGGAGACCATTGCTGGTACCAGTGTGGGTAGGGGCCTGAAGACTGTTGAGAGCCAGGACAAAAGCTCCTCAAAGTCAGGAATCGCATTTTCTTGCTCACCATGGAAGCATTTGCTACCTGGCATGTGCCTAGCACATGACAGCCACATGAAAAGCCAAAGGAGTACAGGAGTCACAAGCATGGGCTCTGGGGTCAGACTGCCAGTGTTGAGCTATGAGACTTCAAACGATTGGCTTCACCTCTGTGAGCTTTGGGTTTTCTATCTGTAAAAACAAGAGGTGAGAATAGAACCTGCCTCCTAGAGTTGTTGTGAGGGAGGACCAAATGAGATCGTGTGGGTAAAATGCATATGCAGTCTAGTGCCAGCCACAGAGTCAGAGCTCAAAAAAAGGTATGGTAGTTTTTTATTGTTAGTCCCCCAATAAGTCTTTGGCAAGGGAATGTATGATTGATGTGGGCATGATTATTAGAGGGCATGACTTATTAGAAGGATTTCAGTATGAATCGAGAGGGTGAGAGACAAGTGGTACAAGGGAAAGCTGAGGCCAAATTGGACATCCCCACTTTGCCTGCTGTCTTCTAATATTTTGTGATCTTAATGGTGATAGTGATGAGGAGGGAAAGAGAGGTGCCCCCTTGCATTTATACTGCAGTGTGCACCTCACAACATACTTCCGTAGTCATTATTTTATCCAATCTTCCAAACAAATACATGACAAATATATGATGTGTGTGACTTGTTCCCATTCTGCATAAATCTAAGAAGCCCAGCGAGTATAAGTACCCATAAAAAGTCAACAGGCTGATAACAGAAAAACAAAGCCCAATTATTCTGACTCCTGGCTCTTTATCCCTCCACATAGATAACAGAGCCAGTGTAGACACTCTCAGGAAATTTCCTTAACACCAGAGAATCTGTTTGACACCCTTGCTGGCTATTCACCAAACCTCGCTTCTTTTCCTCCTGGAACATGTCTTTACTACATTCACTACATGTTTAAAAGTATCTTAGAGTGTTTGTTTTTGTCAGAATGGCTGACAATTTACTGTATTGTAGTTTATTATAATGATAATAATATTCCTCCCTTAAAAAAAACCATTCAAACTGTCTCAATCCTTGAGGCAATTTTTTTAACTAAAAAATACCAGCCTGAACTTTTCAAAGAAGAAAATTATTAAAATTCCTTTAGCTTGATAAATAGAAATCATCTCTTCTTGTTCTGCATAAATGTACTTCGTATGTACATTTACTACATCACTATATCTTCCTTGCAGTTAAGTGTGACCATGTACCTTACCTCTGGTCAATGGATCATGGGCAGAAGCAATTTGTGGCACTTTCAGGTCTGATACATGAGATCTTTCTTTCCCCTAGAGCAGCAACGTTAGAATTTGAATACAGCACATCTACAAGACTAGAGGAGCCTAGCTCCCTAAATCTTCGCTTTGGATGAAACTGCCTACTGCTCCAGAACACCGATTTTGGGAATTACATGAGCAAGAAATACATTTCTATTATGCTAAGTCACTGAGGCTTATCTGTTTCAGCAACTAGCATCACCTTAACTAACAGAAGCATGCAAAAAGAAGTATTACAAACCCAGACACTCACTAAGACCATCTTCAGAATTCCCAGGACCTATATTTCCATGACCCTTTGCTTCTTTATTAGAATTACATTATGTCCCCTTCTTGAAAGCAGCTGGTAATAGATAAAAATTGCAAGACTGTAAATTCATTTTGGGCAAGAGTCCTAACTACCTTCATGTCCTCAGCACCTCACACAATACCAGGCACAGAGTAGATGTTCAATAAAGGATGACAGAAATAACCATCCTTACAACCATCATCCGAGGAGACAACATTTGAATGGGATTTGAACAATCAGGTTTTCCAAATGGAAAAGGGTAATTTCCTTTAGGAGGTGATACCGAGCAGGACCCTGTGGGACTCCTGGGCACAAAAGCCTTTCTGTGTCCCCCATTTCTTGATTACAGGAAATAGGCTTCATTCAGCCTCCATGATCTTCCCTGAGTTCCAACGGGCAGGTTCAAACAGATGTTAATTAGGGAAGGGAGGGGATGTTGAGACAAGGGGGGCAATGTCAAAAGAAACAATAGTTCAGCCTTGGGTCAGGGTCCTGGTTCCCCCTCAAAGGATACACACAATGATATCTTTGAGCTGTTTTGCAGATACTGAAACTCCCACTAGGTGGAAGAAGTTCTGTATGGTGCCCACAAGCACGTAGATCCCAGACCGGTTGGAACCAGAAGGTTGGTAATGCTGGCTTCCACTTACCTCACCACCAACCAATCGGAACAATGTCCATGAGCTGATCTTGCCCTCTTTGAACCATTACTAGAAAACTCCTCACTACCCCCTCCAGGTCGGGACACACAGTTTTGAGGGCAGTAGCCATCTGTGGCCCCCTTTGCCTGGCAAAGCAATAAAGCTATTCTTTTTTACTTCACCTAAAACTCTGTCTCCAAGATTTAATTTGGTGTCAGGCAACAGAGGCCAGATTCGGCTTCAAAGGCACTGTACAAAGCAGGAGATCTGCCACAACTTGGTAACAGGGTAGTAAGAGACTCTTCACATATCCATTCTTCTCTTCAAAGCTATTTATTGCGTACCTGTTATATGTCTGTCACTATTCCAGGAGATAAGGGTGTAACAAAAATAAAACAAAGAAGATCTCTGTGTTCGTGACTTTTACATCTGAAGGGAAGCAGAATATGCCACCCCACAATGTGCCTCTTTAGCATGTTAAAGAGGCAGCCACACGTCCAAAATGGTGTCATTTGCGCTAAAGCCCATGATACAAATCCTAGATTTAACATCTGACTTAATTACACTTTCAGCCCTCACTAGGAATGTAATCTTAATCTGCCAGTTTGGAATTTTCTGGTCAGCACCAAGGAGGCAACCTGTCACATGGGTCCTCTTCATCCCTCCCCCCCCAACCCCCAGGACCAGTCAAAGAAAGAAGAGGTAATCTGCATGATAGACCTTGCCCTCCCACAAAAAAGATGATGAAAGGTGACCTGGCCTGAAACAATTCTTTCTTTTCTTTGGCTAAAAGCTTCCTTGCCCCACCCTCCTCCTGCCTATAAAACTCTCCCACTGTATAGAACCCCTCTGAGTGCTCTTCTGTTTACTAGATAGGTTGCTGCCGGATTCATGAATAGAGCCAATTAGGTCTTCAACTTTACTCGGTTGAATTTTGTTTTTAACAAGGATAAAGGTTATTTTGAGCTGATTATTTTTGAGAAACAGCCTACATAGGAGAAGCTCTGCAGAGTAGAAGTTACTCTTCAGTAAGGAAAACTTACATTTATAAAAGAAATCTCCATTAGTAAGGGTATTTCTCTCTGTGTACCAGGATGAGAAGAATGAAGCCTAAATCAGAAGAAAATATTAATGGAGAAGGCACTAATTTAATCTGAAAAACAAAGCTAACCCCTGTTAACTGGGTTTTCCTGGTAATCCCCCTTAACTGTCTTCCCAAGCCCCAACATCTGTTTTTCTTTTTTTTTTTTTTTGGTCTTTAGCTAAAGATGGTATTTAAGGTGGTGGCTTGGGCCATCTCTGGGAGTTACTCAGTTTTCTGGGGCAGCATATGTTAATACACTTCCTTTTGTTTTTCTCTTATTAATCTTTTATTACATGGAACTCAGCCAAGAAGTCAGAAGGATAGAGGGACAATTATTCTTCCTCCCTTACGCGTTTTACTGTGTTTCCACACATCTGCGAAACACTTGCACACAAACCTGGGTCAGTCTGAGCTAGGCACTCAATCGTCTGGGTACATATTATAGCAATGAGTGTGTGATGAGAGATACATTATGATAATAGTCCATTCTCTTAAAGCATAAGAACTCTTGCTTCAAAATTGTGAAGACAGGAAATCTGAGAACAAATTAACCAGATACACACTTAAAAAGTTGAACCATGTAGGAATAAAAAAATCACTGCACTGTACCAAAAGTGGGCAGTAAAGATAATACTCTGTGGCTGGTCATTTAGTAGATGAAAGTATCAATCCATTCTGTTTCTAAGCTCTTGTTTTAAAAGAGTTAATCATATAATTTGGCTACGGGAACACCAGCGATGGCAGATGTGCTGTCCAACTGACCAGGTTAAGAAAAATAAAGGCAGATGGTTTTAGATTAAAGTCTGGATGGCAATGCTGCCATTAGAGAATTGATGTTCTGTTACCAGGCCAAGGTTCTTCCATTCTATTTACTTTACTTTCTAAATTACCTGCCACCTGGTGGTCCAGAGAATCATTTAGAAGTTTAATCATAGGCAGTTGATAAAACCTCTCTAATTTGAATTCAGTGATTCAGGCAAGAAATATTTATTGAGAGCCTACTGTGTGTAAAACAACACTCTAGGTGCTGGGGAATACAACTACCAAGTCAGTAAACAAATTAAATTCTGTTAAGTGCTATTAAGAGAATAAAATACAATAATGGGGGCATTACAGTGGTCAGGGAAGGCTTCTTGGAAGAAGTGACATGAGCTGAGACAGGAAAGATGATGTACTAGTTTTCTACCGCCGCATAACTAATTGCCACAAGTTTACTGTCTCAGAGTTTCTGTGAGTCAGGAGTCCAAGTACAGATAAGCTGAGTACTTCGCTCAGGGTCCTACAAGCTGAAATCAAGGTGTTGGCAGGGGTTGTGATCTTATCTGAGGCTTGGGATTCTCTTCCAGGCTCAATCCTCAGCAGGATTTATTTTCTTGTGGCTGTACGACTGTGGTCCCCACTTTCTGCTAGCTGTTGTCTGGGGACCACTCTCAGCACCTAGATACCACCCTCTGGTCCTTGCTGTGCAGCCCCCTCCTCTTACAACATGCTTTCTATTAGGCCAACAGGAAAGCATCTCTCTGACACTTCACCGTCTTGTAAAGGGCTCACTTGATTAAGTCAGGCCCACCTATGAATCTCTCTTTTGAGTAACTCAAAGCCAACTCATTAATAACATCATCACAGGAGTGATATAACACATTCATTGTTTCCACTCACAATCAAGAGGAGGGGATTACACAGAGCATGTACACTAGAGGGTGGGAATCTTGGGGACCCTCTAAAAAGTCTACCTACCAAAGATGAGAACCAGCCATTCAAAATCAGGAGAAAGCCTTTTCTGGCAGGGTCACCAAAAAGTGCAAAGAACAAATTTGATATTTTCAGGAAAGGGAAAGAAGTTTGGTCCACTGAAGCTTAATGGATGAGGCAAAGGGCAGAAAGAGGAATCCCCAGGAATCATTTGAATTGAAACCTAGGCGTTGGTGGCCATGTTGAGTTGGGATTTCATTTTACGTGTAAATAGGAGCTGACTAATATTAACTGAGCCCTCCCCCCTTTCCTCCACCATGATATAAGACTCATCAATGGCATAAAGAATAATGGATCCAATGTCAAGAGAAATGGGAGGTTTTTATGAGTTGTAACTACCGCTCATTTTGAGAAATTAGGGCCTGTGCTAAAGGTTCTTTACAGACCTGAAATTCAATTTTTTCTAGGTCCTATTAAAAAGACTATTCAGGTGAAAGTAAAAATAATATAAATGTAATCATTTTCTAGTGTTGGCTGACCTAATTATTATAGAAAGGAATCTGGTCTTCTGCTTGTTCCAGGCATCTTCCAATGCCCATGAATGTACCCTTGGGTCACCTTCATAAATTCTATAAGTAATAATAATAACATTAATAAAATCAAGGCATTTCCAGGAGCAGTATACAATTTGTCCTTTGGTCAGGGGAGAATTCATAATTAGTGTTTTTAGAAATTTCTAGCAATGCAGTTTTCTTAGATAATACTGAAGCAAGAGTTTATTGCTTAGAAATGCTAGCTCATCACAGTCATTACTTTTCTTCACCTTCCTAAGCTGAGGCTGAAAGGGAGATCCAACTCTGAATTAAACAACCTATAGAAATGTCACTATGACCTAATCAACCCAGGAGTCAGAGGTGTCACTCCTTTCTTAGTTTCTTTGATTGAAGTATTTAGCAGGATTTACTTGAGGCTTCCCTTTGAGATTCTGATTAGTAGAGGAAAAAAATTTTGAAGAAACGATAGAACTTAGATTCCTAAACTTGAAGACCCAAAGACTGTTGGATAATTCTCCTTTCTTTTTTTTAAGTGCCTACTCACTGGTATAACTTCCCAAACGTCAAATGGACCAGGATTTGGATTATCAATAAAATAAGGCAATATAAGATCCTTCTTTCTCAAATCCCTTCTTGTTTCCATCACTGAAGCCTCATATTGTTACATTATTTTCCTCCTAGGAAGTAAAAGAAATTTATTCAGTGAAGCAATCTAAAAATAACTCATTCGACAGCCAGTGGCTTCCATGGTTACTGAAAGACCCTGTTGATTCTCTGCTCTAACAGGCAACCACAACTGGTGACTCATTTGCATTAAAAACAACACACACCAAAAATAGCAGGAAGGACCCTAGAACAAGACTGTGCAGGCTTCCATTCCATGAAGTGTATTCTTCTTCTTCACAGCCCCATGAAAAGTACATCCCAGGAAGAAAGAAATATATTCCTGAAAAGTAAATGAAACCTGTCTCTGAATCAATTTCTTGGTTCTTGGTTCCCAGGAAGAAAGAAATATATTCCTGAAAAGTAAATGAAACCTGTCTCTGAATCAATTTCTTGGTTCTGGGAATCCCCTCCACGCTGTTATGCTCTGACAAACCTCCAGTGGTTCACAATGTAAATTAAAAAAAAAAAAAAAAAAAAAAAATACTGTCTTCAGGAGTAACAACTGATCAGATATTTAATATCTACTAAAGGCATCAAAAGGAAATTAAATTACTTTTTCCTTAAGTAAAATTATATCACAGGACTTTACATCAAAGTTACATATATATTATGACTGTTAGGAAAGGAGTAATGCCTGCATGTGTAAATATATGTTTGAAACATACACACTCATATATTTATGTATTCCTTCATATATATTAAATCTCCTAAGATTCTGATACCCCATTACAACTTGTTTCCAAATGTAGGGATCTAGAAGAATCTACTTTCGAAAAAAGAATTTCATATTTTCATCACAGATTCTCAGATCCAGTTTACCCAAAACATGTTTCTTAAATATAAGAAAAACATACACCAAAATATATTAAAATTGCCTACACATTAACTAAGCTGTATAGTCAGAGTGCCAAAGATACGTTTAACTAATTTAGTCACCAGTAATCTAGATTAGAGGTGTAGGCAGTCAGATTTGACAAAAATTGGTTCAAAAATTAATTGTTTAATGCCAATTAAATTAGCTTAAATATCTTTTTCATCAAAGGTTCTTCCTTACATTCAGCAAGAACCATCAAGTAGCCGCCATGCACCAACCAGTATTCTAGGATAATGGTATGACTGTGAGCAGGATGGACAAAGATATCTGTCCTCATGAAGCTTACATTCTAACAGGAAAAGTAGACAAACCAAGAGAATTCCAAACCATAAATGAGTTTGTAATAATTAAGGAAATTAAAGTGATTTGATAGAAAGTAAGGTAGAAGTAGAGGGAGGCTACTTTAGACAGTGTGGTCAGGAAGCCTCTTCTGAAGAGAATTTGAGCTCTGACTTAGAGTAAATAGGAAGAGCCAGGCATGAAAAGTATCACATGAAGAGCATGTGGGGAGAGAGAACAACAAATGCAAAGACCTGGAGGTAAGAAAGAGCCCGGCTTGACAGAGAAACCGGAAGCAAGCCAGTATGCTTGGAGCAGAGGAGATAAGCAATACAAAATGAGTTGCAAAAGAAGCCTGAACAGGCCATGGTAAGGAGCTTAGATTTCACTCTAAGCGCCTTGGGAAGCCATTAGAAGAATTTAGACAGCAGTAATAGGATCAGAAACAAGCTTTTAAAAGATGACTCTGGCTGATTGTATGGACACAGGACTGCAATAAACTAAGAGTATGAGCCAGGTGACTACTCAGAAGACCACTGCAAAAATCCAAGTGGGAGACGATGTTAGCTTGCTAAGGGTGGTGGCAGAGAGGTGGAGAAACGCAAATGGTGTTCCTACCTATTTATGTAGGAAAGGATGCAAAATTCAAAGGACACCTAAAGGCTTCATTTTCCGGATGCATGGGCATGAGAAAGTAAAGTTGCCTGCCATTTATGAATGGGCTGTGTTCCAAAGCCTTGTTCATCACTTATTTCAAACTCAGGGCACTTTTTCCCACAGATACCTGCTGTTAGTATCTGCTGGGGTTTCATATGAAATGAATCAGTCTAAAATTCATACCAGTAATGGGCAGAACACTCCCAAAGTTCTGCCCTTTTCTCATTATCTAATCTAATCTCAAAGCAGAATGGCTTCAAATGGTCACACATTTGCCTAATGGCTTCTTTGATGTTCTTTTGATTTTTCTCTTGCTCCAACTGTTTGCTTTAGAACATCAATTTTATTTCTTATATCTCTCTAATAGCAAATAATCTTGGTAACATATAATATTAAGGTATTTAGGCTCTCCAAAGAGGCGTACTGAACTCCTTAGTGATATCATAAATCTTGGTTTACCAAGGATCCATCCCCAGAGTAGAAGGTGTCAGAACCATTTTTCAGAACAATGGTAGCATCTGAGAAAAAATTAAGAAAAAAAAAGGTATTTGGAGTCATAAAATCTTAGGGGATGATTCCTTGGATAGGGTAAGGTGGACACAATGAGGCTGGTGAAGTCTTTTAAGACAATATTTCTCAAACTTGTATGTACAGGAACTTCCACTTTGGGTCATGGTGGCATAAAGGGACTGGATTCACTCTCCTGCCTTAAACAACTATAAATATGGACAAACTATATGAAACAACAATATTAAGACATTGGACAATAGGCAGCACAGTTATCCCTACAGGAAGAAAAACAAACCAGGTGAGTCGTGTGATCGTCCTGGCAATTATATCTGGAAAGAGTTTTGATGACACGGTGCAGGAAGCGGGAATTCAAACAGAGCCCCGCTGAGGCAACAGAGTTGAGAATGTGGGAGGCCAAGGTGGCTAGACTTTGCAGAGCAGAGTACTGGAGAGGAGGGAGCTGCACAGAGAGAGAACTCCAGAGATGTGCAGAGGGTTTCTCTCAAGTCTTCATCTGAGTACTGACTGGTGCGTACAGTAGTCCCCCCTTATCCAGGGGGGATACGTTCCAAGACCCCCAGTGGATGCCTGAAACCACAGAGAGTACCAAATCCTATATATATACTATGGTTTTTCCTATACATACAGACCTATGGTAACATTTCATTTATAAATTAGGCATAGTAAAAAAATATCTGAATTTCCAGCACCGCAGTAGACAGTAGATCTGGTAAGTGAGACAGGAGATCCAAAAAGCTCAATGAACTCCAAGCTCAGGAAATAGGAATAGACCTACACCAGGGAATTCGTAATCACATTGCTTAAAATCAGTGATTTTGGAAAAAAAAAAAAAAATCCTAAAATAGCCATGAAAAAACTTCAGCGTGAATACTAATTACCTGGTTATTTGTTACAATGCAGGTTCTGACTCAGTAGGTTTGGAAGAGGTCTGAGATTCCGCTTTTCTAACAAATTCTAACAAGGTGACCCGAATGCTACTAATTTGATAATCACAGTTTTGGGAAGCAAATTCTTAAGATTCCAACAGCCAACCCGTTCTGATTTTCTAAGTTAACCCAAGATACCAAGAGATTCATAACTGAAAGTGACAGGATAGACGCAGGGAGGCATCATTTTGCCAAGCAGGGTAGACATTTTTCAGCTGTCTAGCAACCATTCCTACTTATTTGGTGATTTTATTCTGATTTCCTTTTGAAATTATATCCCCTTATTTACACCTAGGTTATGTGCTTTGAGAGGAGACTCCCTCCAAACCGAGGATGGAAGCTATAACCCAGCCCTAGCTAATCAAGTCATTATATCTCAAAAGAGAGATTGCTCTTCTGCTTGAACCTGGAAGAATGTAGGCTGAAACAGCAGCAGTCAACTCACCTCCTCTGGAGGAGGGAGTAAGAATAGAGTTGTAAGGGAGCAGAATTTGCCACCCCAAAATACATCTCTTTGGCATGTTAATTATCTTAAGCTGATTATTTTCTAAGAAACAGTAGACATGGGGAAAACTCTGAAAACCAAGTACTAGTTACAGCTGTGTAACAGACATTTACATTTGTAGGGAAAATATTCATCTGTAAGGGTATCGCCCTCTCTGTACAGGAAGAGGATAATGACCAAATCTCTAGAAACTCTTGTCAATGGAGAAGACAATCACTTGAATCTGCTTAGCAACCTTACCCAGGTTTACTGTGCTTTTCCTGGTAACCTCCCATAACGGACTCTCTCCACCCTCAACATCCTATTTTGTCTTTAACTGAAGATGGTATTTAAGGTGAGGGCTTTGGCCACTTTGGTGAGTTACTCAGTTTTTCTGGGTCTCCCCCATGTATACATGTTATTAAAAGTTTGATTTTTCTCTTGTTAATGTCTCATATCGATTTAATTCTGAGATCAGTCAGAAGAACCTAGAAGGGTAGAGGAATATTTCTTTCTCCCCAACAGAGTCCACACAAAAGAAGCAAAGCTAAGGAGAGAGAAAAACTAGGTTCTGATGTTTCATGTTAACCCCTAGATCATGCCATTATTGAAGCGAGACCTATGCCTGGATTCTTCAGATACATAAGCTAAAAACTTTCTTTTTTAAAAAGCAAGTTTGACTTTTTTTTGTATATATATGGAAAGAACACTAACAGAAACCAAAAGCATAAGTTAAATAAGCTTTCATGACCTCGCCCAGGAATCTAATCACAATGTATAACACAATTTCTATTAATGATGATGGGTTTCAAATCTAATCTCGGTATTCTTAGAGAAATCTCTCCCTACTTGCTGTTACAGCATTTGTGGATAGAGGGGAAATTCGACTCTGCCTGAGTCAGGGTAGTTTGCCAAACAATCCCTAAAATTGTGAGCGTCAGTAGGTGTGGCTCTCGGGCTCTAGAGCACAGGCTCAGTAGTTGTGGCGCAAGGGCTTAGCTGCTCCGCCGCAGGTGGGATCTTCCCGGACCAGGGCTCAAACCCGTGTGCCCTGCATTGGCAGGTGGATTCTTAACCACTGCACCACCAGGGAAGCCCTCAGAATATTCTTAAAAGTAGATGTCAAAAGAGATCTGGCGAATAAACTGAAAGAGAAGCATAAACACCACGTACATAATCATCTTGACTTTGAAAGAGGACACTCATTAACCAAGACAATGAGTAGTTGATTTGTGCTTGCTTGCTTTCTCTTGTTAAAAAAAAATTTACACTGAAATAAAATTAGAGTCCCAGATAATTCCCAGAAGATAGTGTAGGGGAACAAAATTTTCCACCCCAAAATATGTCTCATTGGCATGAGGATCAATTTATGCTGATTATTTCTAAGAACCAGAACACTCAGGAATTTTTTCTTTTTACCTCTCTCTCAGCTGCCTAAAGAATTTAGATTAAGGGCCTGTTCCTGGAATACAGCTATCATCAGAGATATCTGCAAGGAACATGACTAGGTGTGCTGGGAGAAACTCAGCACAGCCTAGAGATCAGAGTCCACTCTGTGTCCCACCGCTTCTGCATGGCCCAGCAAACATTTATTTACCAAACATTTGCTTTTCCATCTCCATGCAGATTGCCTTCCTCCCTTTGAAGTCCCAAACCACTACCCAACAACATCCTCTTTTGTCTTTAGCTGAAGATGGTATTGAAGGTGAGGGGTCCAGCCATTTTGGTGAGTTATTCAGTTTCCCTGGGTCTCTCCCATGTGTACATGTTATTAAACTTTTGTTTGATTTTCTCCTGTTAATGTCTCATGTCAATTTCATTCATAAACCAGCCAGAAGAACCTACAAGGGGAGAGGAAAATTTCTACCACCCCAATAATAGAAAATTTTCCATTAAACATCATGTATTTTCATGAACCAGACCATAGCATACATCTGATGGAGGAAGTATTTAGGGAAGTTATTTTCACACTCTCTGGGATTCTCTCAAATTCCATATATTAGAGGGAGTGAGTCAGATGATCTTTTCTTTTACTTCAAAGCTGCTATGATTCTGTTGAGAAATAATAGTGAATTAAGGTTACAATTCTAGTGTCCCCTGAGAAAGAGCTTCAAAGAGAGGAAGATAAAAGTGGGGCTCCTGGCCCATTGGTAACATCCCAAAACAAGGAAAGACAAGACTCCAAGTGGATAGCATCAGAAACCTCTCCACCTGCTTTGTTTATTATATGGGTTCCCATGGAGATAGGAGGAGTGGTCTTGAAGGAGATTGGTGAAAATAATATAGAATCATGACTTAAAAAATAAATTTGTATTTAAGTGTCTCTCCCTGAGTCAGCTTTGTAACTGAATATTGCCCAGTTCCCTGGCATGGTGAACATCATTTTACTCAATAATAAAATAGCTCAAGTCTTTGCTGGTCTCTAACTTCTTTTAAGTAACCTTGGGACATTAAGGCCCAAACTGCCTGGAAAGTGGGTCTTGGTCATTGTAATAATATAGCTGTTTTCACTTAAAATCAACTTTGTGCCTTTTAAATACAATAAATCGTTCATTCTGATTCCCACATATCAATCCTGGAACCCAGTAGGATGATACAGAACTCACAAGCGAAAAGAATTTATTTCCTTCTGTTATCTCTAAAGTAAATAATAGCTCTCCCTGAGAAACACGTTGTAAAGATTCTAAAGAGCCATTGCTGTTCATAGTAACCCTTGTTCATTTCAGACTCCTTTTCTCCGGGTTTCTGGAGTCAGACCCTGGCTTCTCGCTCTCCCTTCACACACGCAATAAGGAGGAGGATGCATTAAGGGCAGTGTGACCACTGTCCTGACAGTTTGACTGTGAAGAGGCAGTGATACCTTCCAGAACTTAAAAAAATTTTTTTCTGCAGAAGGGCAGTAATTTCTCCTCCATGTCCCAAACTCAACTGACAGTAAACTATAGGAGACGGATTAGTAGATCAAACACCTGTCTATAGCGTTCAGCCTTTCTAGAACCATGGGAGGTCATCACAGTGTTACATATTTCTGAGATAAATAAACCTAGCCCCCAGGAGTTTACAATGAGGGCTCTTCCAGAGGAGACCACAAAAATCCAATCTTGCCTCCTCTAACTGAAAGGTACCTAACAAATATCCCACCTTAAGCCTTGAAGGAATATAGATTTATTACTGCTTGAACTCTATGGCCAAATCTTTAATCCCTCATCAGATAATTCCAGTTTCACAAATGATGTGGGGCCATTTTGTATACACTCAGAGACTTTGTGGCAGTGGCTCCAACTTCTTCCTGTTAAGGAGGACAGGGTGGCATGTTGTTGAACACTAAAGATGCTGCTTCTTTTCGTGTGTGTGTGTGTGCGTGTGTGTAGTTGAGCTCATTTATTCATTCCACAGATGTTTGGAGACTTACTGTGTGCCAGGTATGTCTGGTACGTGGACATGCACTGGTGACTATGTCAGTTACCTGCTAAAGTCCCTGTACTTGTGGAGCTTACAGATGAAGGTAGAAGAGGCAAGTAAATATTTCAACAGGCAACTCAATAATCAGTGAGGAAAGGAATAGGAAAAGTAAGCCCAAGGAGTCCTGAGGACAAAGAGAGGTACAGCTAACTCAGGTTTAGGAAGGTAAGAAAGGCTTCCCGAAGAAGGTGGCCTCTGAGCAAAAAACTGAAGGATGGGAACAGGAGATGATGGCAGAAAAGAGTTCTACAAAGCGAACAGCATATGCAAAGGCCCAGGGGATGGCAAACTACAAGTAGCTCAGTTTGGGTAGGGCAAGGAATGAGAGACTGGGGTATAGTGAGAAATGTGGCTTGAGAAGCAATAGGACTCAGATCACGATAAGCCTTTGGAGAACATTAAGGATGTGATTTTGTTTTTAGGAAAAAGCCCTTCCCAATCTCCCTTAAGAATGAAGAAAATATATCTGGTTCCGTTAATACTGATCTTATCCATCCAGTCAGTAAACTAAGGGCACTGTGCTAAGGATCCGTACAACATCTTTTAGAAACAGAAGCTACAAGGAGAGGACCGGATGGCAGAGTCTTCACATGCTTTTTCCCAAGGGTGAGATGAACCAAGAGTTGGAATCTACTCACTCAGCGCTGTGGTCTTGGCAGAGTGGACACTGCATGTGCCCCACCCTTGGTTCCTCAGTCATGAGCTCCCACCCTCAGCCCACCTCTGCCTCACACAATAAAGGCCATGTGCAAGCAAAATCAACAGGAATAAGGGACCAGGCAGAACGAGGCTCAACTTACTTCATCTCAAGTGAGGCTCTCTCTTTAAGAGTTTGGAAGGAGATTGATGGAGCAGCAGAAAAAGAATGAGATAATAAGTAGAATGGAGCTGAGAATGACCTTCTCACGTTCTGCAGACCTGTGGTCTTTTCTAGTGGTCTCGGCCGTGCCACAGTTCATAAACCAATGTTTCAGCCTCCACACTGCCTTGTCTGTCCTAATGCTTCACGGAAGGGAACCCCAGAGGAATCAGGTGAGTCACTGTACAATAGGTAATCTGATGGTCTCAGTTTTACAGATGAGGAAACCTGGGCTCAGAGAGATGACTTAACTTGTCCAAGTTATGCAGCTAACAAACAAGTTCTAGAGTCAGGATTCCAACCCCAAGATGTT
Source organism: Pseudorca crassidens (assembly GCF_039906515.1). Classification (NCBI taxonomy): domain Eukaryota; kingdom Metazoa; phylum Chordata; class Mammalia; order Artiodactyla; family Delphinidae; genus Pseudorca; species Pseudorca crassidens. The sequence goes on along the minus strand of NC_090298.1, from coordinate 131,125,023 downwards.
TGACTGCCAAGTACATGCTCTTAACTATTATGTGGTATCATGGAAAAATTTTTTCCAGGAAACTCAAAACAAAGTACACGTGATGTGTACCAGTGTCACCTCTTTGAGAGCATGCGTAAGCAAGCTGCAGTTGATTACCCTGGAAGCATAGCTTTTACTATGCTAATCGAGATACTGCATAGGCCACATCAGATGTGCCTCTCTCCTCTACAACCTAGAATAAACTCAGTCCCTACCACAGCCTGCCATATGCTCTGTAGCAGCCGGCCCCACTTTCCTCTCCAGCCTCATCCATGAACCCAGCCACACTAGCCTCCTCCTGGAGCTTTTTAGGGTTTCATACATTCAGGACAATCTGTCTGGAGAGAATTTTCTGCTCCTCAGCCGGCTCTCTCCTCTCCCCTCCTTCCAGGGTAATGCAAAAAGATCATCCCTCGGAACAGCTTTGGGTAAAAACCCATTCTAAATGGTTCCTCATCCCCATTCCGCATCTACCGTTATTCTTGATCACGTTCCCACTAGCTTCATAATATTCACCACAACTATATACTGCTTTATTCTTGTATTATTTGTCTGAGTCCCATACCGAAATACAGGCTTCAGAAAGGTAGCATCCATTGTTTTCTATCTATGCCTTGAACAGTGTTTGGAACATATACCAGGCTGAATAAATATTTGTTGAATGGATAAATGAATTTTCAAGTGAAAGGGATTCCTATGATGGTTTTTTCTTAAATCCTCGCATCTTTACATATCTCTTACATAACTGCAAAATCCAGTATCCAAACTTTCCCAGGGTTCTCTTGTCCCCCAAATAGTAACTTCTCTGCACACAGCACAGACTAACCTCTGCTGGAATCACCTGACCTTACTGACCTCGAGCTCAGGGCTGAGTCAGCAAATGTTGCCTAGATTATGCATCTTTATCATGGGGCTGCAGGAAGGCAGGAAACCCCAGTGCTCCCACACCTACTTGCCAATAAACACGATAAAGATGGACTCTCCCAGAGCTCTGGGAGATGAGGTTCTGAACTCCTGCTATTTGTCTTGGCTACAGGTAACCCCATGAAAGAAACTGATGCTGGTATGGTCCCTGAGGTCGCTACAGTAAACATTATCCGTGTGCAATGAAGGGAATATTGACAGAAAGGGATGAGTCTTTCGTTGAGCGTGCAATTGAGTCTCTAAGAAATAAACAGTTATTGGCAGAGAGCCTACCAGTTTATTTGAAAAGAATTTTACAAAATTATTTTTAACAAAGAGTTCTACTTTCTTAGGGTGAATGTGACTGAATGTGCTGGAAAATGGTAGAGAACCTTAATATGGGTTTAAGCCTAAACCAAGACAGGTATTCTCAGTGAAGAAGTAGGTTTAGCTTAAGCTTGGGGTTCTCTGTCTCTCTAGAGGTAGGTTAGTCTTTTCAAATATAAAGAGCTTCAAGCTGGAGGCCATAGGTGAGAGGGAACTTGTTGCCCCCCCTGGATGCACTGATGGAATTGGGGCATGAAGGCTCAGTACACGAGGAATTCAGTGCAGCCTAAACCACGGGCCCCCAACTCAGGATCTGGAATTCACTTTGCCCCCAAAGTCTGGGACAGGACCTACAGGTATGAAAGCTAATTCTCTTGAGAACAAGGACTTCTCCTTAGTCATCCCTTGGGCTCGGCACATTTTCTCAGACATGGGAGATGCCAGAAAAGTGTGCAATGGGAGGGTGAATAAATGTGATGTATAACTCTAAATCCTGGGGATACAGAGACAGAAAGTCGGTGCTGTTTTTCTTCCTGTGCAAAGGGATTTCCTGGATTTGAAAAAAGGACCACCAGAACTATGTGCAAGGCACACTACAGAAGGAAAGATAAGGATATCACAGCCTACAGAGCACTTTTAAAGCGCCACTGGGAGGCTAGGACTGAATAGGCCTCTTGGTTTCCCTTTGAGTTGGATGAATGGGGCAGGTGACAGAGGACAAGGGAGGAGAGCTGTCATTCTCTCCCACTGAGAACCAGTTAGAAGGCTTTCATCTGGAGACGACCACTGGAGAGCCTTAAAAGACGCTTTTCAGTTGAAATTTATAAATAGAAGTAATACTACTTCGTATTCAAAGCATATTTACACATTTCGTTTTCTTTTAAGTTCATAAAGCTATTCCGCATCTGTAAAATGAGATGGGAATTCACACCTTATAGGACAGTGTTGAAGAGAAAGCAGGATAATGTTTGTACAAGACTTGGCATTTCGTGTGGTCTATAGTAAGCATGCAATACACGGTCACTGCTACTATCATGGCTGGTACTATTACTACTGCTCTTCCAGACTGGGTTTTCTGGGACAGAGATTAGCACGCAAGGCCTTTATTGGGGAGCCCTCTCATAATCAACACCTGTGCAAGGGAGGAAAAGGAAGCAGGATGGGTAGAGGTAGAAGTTGACTGACTAGTCCCCACAAAGGTCTCTCTCAGTCCCACAGAGAGCTCTGGACCACATTGGTTCTTGAGAACTGTCACTCACTGGGGTGAGAAGGCTGGGCCTTTACACCACCACAGTGATGAGTCATTATTGGAGGCTGCCCTAGAAGGAGGCAGGCTTTTGACAAGCCTGAAGTTTTCCTCAGCTGAGGCCATCTCCAAAGAGGGCTCCAAGCTGAGGGCATTTTCTAGGAGCACTTCCAGAAGCTGACAGAGTAAATCATTGAGCCCTCAGGGGATATCCGGGTGTGTCACAGAGCTTAGCCCAATCAGTAAATAAGAAGAGTGCTTCAGAGGGCTTCCAACAACTTGTCCAAGGCCACAGCAAGTAAAGAGCAGTGCTAGGAATGAAAGTTAAGTCTTCTGACTCTAATCTATCCTCTTCAGAGGCTCAGGACCCTTTGGCAACGTTTGGCATTTCTCTCCTTTATCGTGCCAGCAATTGCTCTGCCTCCTCTGAGCCTACACAGATCAAGGAACATCTGCTTAATGTAGTTCCCATGTCTTTTCCTAAGGATCAGGTAGCTAAGTTTACTCAAAAAAAAAAAAAAAAAAAAAAAGGAAAAAAGAATTATGGGAAAGGGAATTTTTTTAAAATTATGTTTACCCTTATAAGTATCATATTCTCACCCTGCTCCCCCTCATTTGAAACACATGCATGTGCACACACAAAAGAGACCCCCCCCAAAGGGTCTGTTTAAGCAAAATTTTGGCCATAGATCTACCAAATTAGAATCTCCAGAGACGGAACCCTGAATTCTTTTTCTCAAGCACCTCAGATGAGCTTCAAGCACACTAAAGTCTGCAAACTATCACTATAAATTCAGCATATCACCGGTCCAAAGTTATGCTCACATTTTTTGTTTGTTTGTTTTGTTTTTTGCGGTATGCGGGCCTCTCACTGTTGTGGCCCCTCCCATTGCGGAGCACAGGCTCCGGACGCGCAGGCTCAGGGGCCATGGCTCACGGGCCCAGACACTCCGCGGCATGTGGGATCTTCCAGGACCAGGGCACGAACCCTTGTCCCCTGCATCGGCAGGCGGGCTCTCAACCACTGTGCCACCAGGGAAGCCCATGCTCACCTTTTTTAGTTTGTGCCTATAAACTGGTTCCAAAAGCAATTCACAGAATCAAAGCATTCTCAGGTTGAAAGGTATCTTGGAGATTATTACGTCTCCATTTTTGAGAAGAAAAAACCAGGGCCTGAGAGGAAGGGTGACTTGCCTAGGGTAAAAGAAGAGGTTAATGAGCAGAGTCCGGCTCCCACTTTTGGGATCAGGCCTTCTTATAACTCTAACAAGCTTCAAAGAGGAGTTTCAATCCAGTTTCCAGCAATGAAAGCAAAAATTAAAAGAAAAAAAGAGTTCCAGGACTATTGTCAACAATATTGTAATGGAAAACATCTCAGTCATTCGGGTCTGTTATAAACTCCACCCTCCCCCACCATTTGCTATAACTACTCCCAACTTAAGTATCTTGTGACTAGAGACACGGTCTCTTATTTGAACTTGGTTTACGCAATGGGAAGAGAAGACCCCAAAGCCATCAATGCCAAAAAAAAATAGTATTTCCTTCTACAGTTTTATAATTTATTCTTATTCAGAAGTGAGGCTGGGTTTCCAAATCTGTTCCTTAGAGGAGGAGGAGGGGGAATGGGAAGGGCACTGCACTACAGAATATGATTATATTTCAGATTATTTTTTATGTTTGAAATCTCTCAAGCTTTGATTAATAGCAATTATATTAACAAAAATGATGATGATGACAGAAAATCAACCTACCGTTTCTTCTTTATTAGTCCCCACACTCAGTGACTCAAATAAGCATAAAATGTGAAAGATGTGGCTGCTTCTATCGGCATCTGTGGTTCTCCAGGTCCCCAAATGGCCTGTTGTTAATTTCATTTATAGCAAATTGGGGACATAAATAAACTTGTAATCTGGGTGCCTATGAAAATATGGCAGGCTGGCATGCCAGCACAGCCAAAAATCTGATCTAACTGGTGTTCCTTTCCATCAATTCCATTAAAAATTGCTAAACTCAGAGCCCAGCTTAGAGTCAGATATAGCGAGGTCCTGAGCCTGTTTACAGAGGCAATCTGGGATGGTGGGGAACCCCAGCCAAGAAGTCAGGAGGCAAAAGGCTCCACTACTGGCTTCTACCAACACATCATCTATATTTAGAAAACATTTTTTCTCTCCTGGTTCCTCAAACATTGTATCCTGCTGGGTGATTTTCGTAACTGAGCCTTGTTACCTGGAGTCATTCATAGCATCTAAGGCTAGAGGAATTTCAGAACAGCACATGGACCATAACTCTGTCTCAAGTTTGCCTGACTTCTCATCATCCTGGGGGTGGGGTGGGGGGAACCCATTTTCTTTTCAATTAAAAAAAAAATAAATAAAAAGACCACAGATATAGTCTCAGCAGCGATGTAACTACAGACATGACTTCAGAATACAGAGATCAAGAGATTGGTCATCTCTGACACTCACTAGTCAATTCTTGGTCGCAAGTCCTAGTTGCTCCCAGGATCAGTCTAGACTAGAGTCAGCTGAATATTTTGACTCAACATGAAGCACCTCAATAACAACGTCTTCTCTCTTGCCACCAAAAAACTTCCATTTAGAAATATAGTAGAATCAAAACAGAAGCTTCTGGAGAAGCAGGGGATGAGGAGCAGGCATCATACTTCAGGGTAGATTTCAGAGTACCAGTTGTATCAGTTAGAGTTCTTTGTGTGCTATATATAGGAATTAACCCTGACTAAACTTAAGGGAAGAAGTGGAATTTAATCAGAGGATCTGTGGTAACTCATAGATTTGAAGGAAGAGCCAACTGAAGAACTCTTGCAGAGGGGCTACTCAAAGTTTCCAATCCCCAGGAGAAAGAATCTGAGTGATCAGTGCTGGCCCATTGGCTGTCCACAACCCACTGCCCACACCTACCCTGGTCCAAGGGTAGGGACCACGTTCAGCAGCCTTGGTAGAGCTGCAAGGAGCTGTGAACACGGTCATTCCCCAAAGGAAAGAATGCTGGACAGGCAGACACAAAATGCCCCCACCCATGCAAGCATCAGCAAATATGTTTGTTTACTCATGGGGATTCTTCTGACTACAAAAGTCATGCATTTTTAGTATATAAAATTTGCTAGAGAGAGAGATTTCATTTCACTTTGTGGAAGGGAGAGTTAAAGAAGATGCAAGCAGCACATCCAGTAGCAAAGTCCCCTAGAAACAAAGAGGAAATTTTCAGACTTTTAGGAAAAGGAGAGGAATGTCCATCCAAGCTACTTATAAATGTCTTTAGCTCTCACAATTACTTCATGACTTGCTTAGAAAATGAAACAGGTATTATTAACTGGACTGTTTCTTGCTAGATGATAAATGACATAATCGAATCAGACATTAGACTTACGAAAGCAAGAGCATCTCTCATATACCAAGGCAAAAAACCTTGAGAAAAGATATAATGCAGATGAAAGAGGTTTTAAAGCTATAAGCCAGGGACTTCTCTGGCAGTCCAGTGGTTAAGACTTCACCTGCCAATGCAGGGGGTGCGGGATCGATCCCTGATTGGGCAGCTAAGATCCCACATGCCTCATGACCAAAAACTAAAACATAAGCAGTATTGTAACAAATTCAATAGAGACTTTAAAAATGGTCCACATCAAGAAAAATCTTAAAAAAAAAAAAGCTGTAAGCCAGTATTACAACTATAATATCATTTTCTTCTGTAAATTGTTGGGAGTAACGCGAGGAAAGAGTACACGGTAGTTCTCAAAGCAGTAACTGAGAGAATCCACAAACCCTTGGCTATACACACTCTCCTGCTGGTGGGGTACTCATAGACAGTATAGAAGTTAGAGCTCTGAGAGCACTCTTCTGATAACTAATGTGACAAAGAGAGGAGCTATAGCCATCCCACATTTGTATATGAGCATCTAAAAGTATTAGTAGAATAAAACAGAATTGATAGAAAGACTGAAATAAAGACATAAATTATACAACAATTATTTACTGAGTGCCTACTTTGTTTCAGTAAATAATAGCTCTTTTATTATATTGGGGGGCCTGAGGTTAACTATGAGATACTTTATATGGTCCTTGCCCTAAGGGAAATTTTAATAATATACTTGGAGATCAATCATGAATTCATTAGTCAGGGCAAGACACCACACATTCACTGGTAGATGAAAAAGCATGGTCCCGGTCCACTATACAGTTTACAGTCTGGTGGGGACGATGATGTCAGACTATAGAAGAAACATTAAATAAAGGTGCTGCCATGACACACTGACATGAAACAGTCCAGTTAGGGGTATGCCACCACAAAACTGTAACTAACACAAAGAGATAAAAATTTGTTTAAGACAGCACATTCAAGGTTATCTCTGTAACTTTGCATCCCGATAGGTTTTCTTGAATACAAGAGAAAGATGCAGACTTATGCAAAGTCCCTGACCAGGAGACTTGCAAAACTCTAGGTTTTATACACACATAAATAGATAACATTTCATTGTTATTGTATGTGTTTGCTATGTGTGTAAAGCACATTTTGCAAATTATGTCACTTAATCTTACCCTCATAGCAACACCCATAGTTAAGTGGGGTGTTTTTTGTTTGTTTTACCAGATAGAAAAACAGAGCTGGGAGACATTAAGCAATTTGTCTGGGGTTTTATAGCTACTAAGTGGGGCAGTCAAAAGTTGAACCCAGGTCTGCCCAACACCAGAGTGTGCCCTCTGAACCACTCTACCACGTTGCCATGTGAATTTCATCCATCACGTGTAACATGGTGGAAATCAGCAAGAACACCTGCTGTCAGAACTCAGTCACTCCTGAGAAGAAATGCAATGAACCCCATTTGGATATACCCTATTTGACTGTGGACCCCCTTATCTCTGGATCTTGACTGAAGAGTTTCAAGTATACCAGGGGCAGCTGACCTCCTGGGGCATGCTGTCACAGCTGTGAAAAACCAGGGTCCAAAATCCAAGGGACTCCAGCGTCTTCTAGGGAGGGGTAGAGGACTTTCCTGCTGACATGAGTAGAGATCAGCCACAGGGACCATTGGTCCAAAAAGAGTGAATTTCAGGGTGTGTGTAGAATTCATGGAGAAAAGACTAGCTGAAAAGGTACAGGCCAGAGCTGCTACAGCCATCTCATCACCAGGGGAAAGCTGGTATGAGAACAGAGGCAAGAGAGAACATGGGCTAAGAGACCGGAAGGAGGAATCGTGTCCTGGTCAATTGTTTACGCTCCTGCATCCAACTAGGCTGAAAGCACATTCTGCCATCAGTACTCAGTTATAGGAGCCAATTAAGACCCTTTTCACCTAAAAAAGAGTCAAAATTCTTCATCATTTCTAATCAAAAGAATACTAACTTTCTCAATGTATAAAAGTGATTCCCAAAGAGGCTGAGGGTCTTGCCCAAGGTCATGAAGACTTTCCGTGGATGAGGGGATTCGTGAACAGAGATCCTCCAATTCCCAGCTCAGAGTAGGAATGCATTCCATGCATCTTACCTGATGGCATCAATAAAAAATGTATTTCTCCCTTTCAAACAGGAGGGGTTTCTTTCTGACCTGGAATCTCCTATGCAGTGGCCCAGACCCTAATTCATGGTGTTCTCATCTGCTCAGGACAAGAGAGCCACTGGGCATAATTTCAAAATGTGCAGATTCACAGTGTCTTTAATTATCTCTCTGTCATGCACAAACAGCCCTTGGAGCAAGAGCTATACACCCGACTGTCCTCCTCAGCATGGTTTCCATGGCATGGCCACAGATGGCTTCTAAATTTAAACTCGCACTGCCTTTTAATTGGGTGGTTATGAGTTGTTTCCTGCCCACTCTTGCTACAAGTTAGCCTGAGGCTACTAATTACCAGCAGGAGCGGTCAGTTGTCATGTCTGCACCAACTCCAACTCCATCATTTCTGACATCCTCACACAATGACAGGCTCACCCTTTTCCCTTTAGCAAATCTGGGTTAGCCAGGGTTTGGCTTCATTCTCACGAAAGCAGGACGCCAGTATTCCTAGCTGTGACTTCAATTATTTTAGTTGAAGTTTTCCGCAGCTAAAATGCGTCTGTTCACTCAACAAATATTTATTTATTCAGGGTCTTCTCTGTGCCTGACCCTCTGCCAGGCCCTGAGTATACAGAAGAGAGATAACCAGACACGGTCTTTCCTCCGAGAGCCTATTGTCCAGTAGGAGAGATGGACAATGACCTAGTGAAGACTCAAATAAGGATAAGTTGTGTTCAGGGCCAAAAAAGAAGAAGAAAAAATGCTCTGAAGGAAAACAGGAGAACCTAATTTAGATGGAAGAGAGAAGGCGAGGAACACCCACCTCTCCAAGGAAATGATAATCAACCTGAGACTTGAAGGAAGAGAAGGTGCCTTTCAGGTAAGGGTGAAGAGTAGGGAATTCCAGACAGAAGGAACAGCAGCAGAGAAGCCCAGAGGCAGGAAGGCTGTTGATGGACTCAAAGGAATGAGAGAAGTCTGGACCATGGCAAGGAAGGGGGAGAGCAAGTTTAAGATGAAGGGTAGGAAGGGCCTTAAAAGCCATCTTAAGGAAGGTGGATTTTACTCTACCTGTGACAGAAGCCATCGAAGAGTGTATTCATACGTTTATTCTGTCAATCAGTCACTAGCTGATTGAACATCTACCCCTGGATCAGGTACCATTGTAGGCACCGAGAATACATCAGCATAAAAAAGCCCCACCAAATCCCCATCTTCCTGGAGTTTACATTCTCCATGACGACTCTAACACAGAGAGGTTTGATTTGTTCCACATTTATAAAAAGAGCACTTTGGTTCTCTATGAAGAATGGAAGAAGGGAGGTGAGGCAGCTCCAACGGTTTCTGCAGGAGAGACAGAGAAGCATGAAAGCTTCGTGTGCTTCACACTGCAGGGCAGGACTCCTGATGTCCCATTAGAAAGGCATCTTGTGCCACTTTCTGGCTAGAGTGGTAATGACTTTGCGTGGCTCCGTTATTTCATCTCCCCAGGGGTCAAAAGCAATATTTTTAAGAGGGCTGGGTAAAGTTGAATTGCAGTCTATGGCCCAGAAATGACCAGAGCTGGGCAGCACCTTTGAGACTCACTGAAGCAAGAAGCCATGCACACCTAGGCTGCATGGTGAATACAGCTCTTGGGCTCAAAGAAAAAATATATGGCTGATTCCTCAGTCTACCCCAGTAAGACATTCCTTTCTCCTGATGACCTAATTATCTTCCCATGGTTTTCCTTCTTTTTCCATCCCTTCTCCTTAGGCACACACAGTCTTTTAAGGCAAAATGAATGCAAATTTGGCCCAACAGAGAATGAATTCAGAACAATGACCACATAACCAGGACAAGCCAATCCAGCTTTCCTGCAGGTATAATCCAGTGAGCACCTGTATCTGTATCAGGAGCATTGAAGAGTAAACACATGTCTACATTTCTCTGTCTCTAGCTCCTCCCCCTGCTCCAGGACCTTCAGAATCTAAATCTCCAGGGAGTGAAGCCCAGGAATCCTCATTTTTTCACATATTATCTAGGGATTTTTTTTTTTTTGCTTCAATTTTCTCACCATTAGAATTAACTTATTCAACTAAAGGCAAACCAGACAATTTAATTGTCTGTTCTTCTCTCCATGATTAGGGTAATGTTACAGGATCTCTAAAAGTCCTTCCTTCACTGAGATACAATGAGATGCAGGATGTCATAGAGGTTAAGAGGGGAGCCAGATCTAGGTTCACACGCTAGCTCCAGTAATAACTACTTATGTAACCAAGACAAGTTATGTAATCTCTTTAAACCTTAGTTTTCCTCACCTGGAAAATGGAGATGATATCACATCATATATTTATTGTCAGGATTCAATGAGGCAACAAGGTGAAATCCTCAGGTTAGATCTGGTACATACTACATCCTTCATATATAGCGATGATGACTGTTCTCTAATTTTCTTCTTCTTTTTCACCTTTGCTATTAGGACCTGGAGAGGGTATGAGAGTAGTAAAAGATGGAAGGAGAATATAGAGAACAGATACTTGTTCTTCCTTCTCTAAAAGAAAATTTTTTATTCCCCTTAATCAGCATTCTAGGAACAATTCTTCAGCTGAGGACACACAGCATGGCAGCCTGAATCCCTTGTGTAAATATAGAAATAGTTATTCCCACAAGGAATAGAAGCAAAACTCCCACACCCTAGCTCTCCCAGGCTTGCTCAAGGCTGCAAAAGCTGGGCTTGTCAGAAAACACCTCCTTGATCCATCCCTAGAGATTTTTCTAACCTAAAGTTAATCTGATGGCACTGGGGAAGGGACAAAAGGGAGGGCTGGCGCACCAAAATTTAGTTCTGTTTTTAACTTGAAACATAAAAAGGCAAAATGTCATCCAGAGATGAAATTCCCAAATGGCGGGAAGAAGGGAAACCTGAGGCTTAGAGAAGTTAAATATACTTTTCAGGATTAGTAGCGATGATAAACCAAAAGACGACTCTCTCACAACGTCTCCCTATTCTAATGCCTGCTTTCTTGCGTTAACCCATCTTTATCCTCTTTGGATATGATCCTCCTAACTAAGTTTTAGTTATTCTGAGTTTGGAAACCAGAGGGGTTCAATAACATGTGGACTGTCTGGATGAAGGAAGGGAAGAAAAGACATGGAAATGAAGATGCACTTCCCAAACAGGCCCTCAATCCATGAAGGCAAAAACGATGCACACAGAAACATTAAAAACGTCAACATGAACATCTGTTAATGAATGACACCATTTCCAGTAGAGAGTAATGACACATGATAGGGCTTTTCTTTTGAATTCTTGAGCATGCTGAGATCTGGGGAGATGACGTTTCTGGTCGTGGTGGCTGCTGTCTTTGCCCAGGACTTCCATTCAAGTTCCCCTCACACCATCTTGTTCTAGCAAGGGACCCTAAAACTGATGGAATATAATCCTGATGATGCCTATCATTATACTGCAATGCCTTGGCCAGTCTTTGGTCCAGGGTTAGATATGTGACCCTAGCCAATATCAGGGCACTTTCCAGGAATCATCTAAAGGGGCCGGCCAAGAAAAATCTCTTTTCCTCTCTATTCATGAGGCTGCCAGGATATGGCCCTGGAGCTGCAAAGTGCCATATCCCTCAACATAGAAGATCATGAGGAAATGAAGCTTGGAGAGAGTTTGAGAAGACTTGGAGATGCCTTGGAGAAAATTTGAGAAGCTACGGGAGAGTGAATCTAAATGCCATCATGTCCAGGTTCTGATCTGCAGCTCTTCCTTTTGTTCAGTGCGGTATCATCTTTCTCTTTGTCTGAAGGAACTTGGGTCACTATCACTTGGAATCCCATGAATCCTAATAGTTATACTGGGGCCTGAAATTACAAGACCCAGTAGAGCAGGTTATGTGCTAATTAGCCTTCCAAGCTCATGGAAAATATAGATGTCTCTTCTTTAAAACTTTACTCAGTAAAAAACAATACCAGTTACAATAGTAGCAAAAGAATGCTAACTACTTAGGGATAAATTTGATAAAAGATATGCAAGACTTATACACTGAAAAGCTACAAAACCTTGCTAAAAGAAATTTAGAAGACCTAATGAATGGAGAGATACACAGTGTTTATGAATGGAAACACTCAATATTATTAAGGTAGTATTACGGTATCGATTTTTTCCATTTGCTACCTATAGATTTAACTCAATCTCAAACAAAACCTCAGCAGGACTTTTAGGGAAACTAATAAGCTGATTCCATAATTTACATGCGGATGCAAAGGACCTAAAGTAGCCCAAATAACTTGGGTTGAATAATTCTTTTGTTGTAGGGGGGCTATTCTGTGTATGTTGAGCAATATTCCTGACTTCTACCAATTATATACAAACAGTATCCCACCCCCGTTATGACAAGCAACAGTGTTTTTAGACATTGCCAAATGCCTCTGGGGAACAAAATCACCCCAAATTCAAAGCCACTGAGCTATAATAATCAAATGATGTATTTGCATAGGGATAGACAAACCAGTGGAACAGAGCAGAGAGTAAAGAAATAGACCCATGTATATATGGTCTACTGATTTTTGACAAAGGTTCAAAGACAATTCAACTGAATAAAAGTAATTTTTTCAACAAATGGCATTGGAACAATTAAATATCAATAAGCAAAAAGAAGAAATGAGAAGGAAACTCAATTTATACCTCACAACACATATAAAAATTAATTCAAAATGAATTCATACTCAAATGTAACCTAAAAATTCAACTTCTAGGTTCTAGAAAACATCTGGAAGAAAATTTAGGCAAAAGTGTTTGTGACCTTGGTTTAGGAAAAGATTTTTAGTTAAGGCACTAAAGGCAGGACCTAAAAATGAACAAACTGATAACTTTGATGTAATCAAAATCAAAAACCTCTGTTCTTCAAATGCTATGAAAAGATAAGAAACAAAGAGAAAATATTTTGAAATCACATATCTGATAAAGGACTTGCATGCAGAAAATAAAAAGAGCTCTCAAAGGCAATGGTATGAAAACAGCCCAATTACAATTGGTAACGGATTTGAACAAATATTTTATCAAAGAAGATATATAGATAGCAATAAGCTCGTGAAAAAAATTCTCAACATCATTAGTTATTAGGGAAATGCAAATTAAAACCCCAATTAAATATCACTATATACCTATTAGAATGGCTAAACTTAGAAACTGACCATACCAAGTGTTGGTGAGCACATGGAAGAATTAGAACTCTTAAACACTGCTGCTGGGAATATAAAATGGTATAGTCACTTTGGAACACAATTGGGCAGTTCCTTAACAATTTAAACAAACATACTGTATTAGATTGTTATGGTTGCCATAACAAAGTACCCCAAATTGGGTGTCTTAAAGAACAGAAATTTATTGTCTCATAATTTTGGATAGAAGTTCAAGATCAAGGTGGTGGCAGTGTTGGTTTCTTCTGAGGGCTGTGAGGGAGAATCTGTCCCATGCCTTTCTCCTAGCTTCTGGTGGTTTGCTGGCAGTCTTTGGCCTTCTTTGGCTTGCAGAAGCATCACCCCTACCTTTGCCTTCATCTTTACATGGCATCCTTCCTTTGTGCATATCTCTATGCCCCAATTCTCCCATTTTTATAAGGACAACAGTTATATTAGATGAAGGCCCCCCCTAATGACCTCATTTTAACTTGATTATCTGTATAAAGACTCTATCTCCAAGTAAGGTCACATTCTGAGGTACAGGGGGTTAGAACATCAACATATCTTTTTCAAGGGACATAATTCAACCCATAACACCTACTGTATGATCCAGAAATTCCATTCCTAGGTGCTTATCCAAAATAAATGAAAGCATATATACGTATGTTCACAGCAGCTTTATTCATAATACCCCCAAACTAGAAACAAACCAAATCTCAATCAACAAATGAATGGCTAAACAAATTGTGGTATATCTATAAAATACAATACTACCCAGCAATAAAATGAATTAACTATGGACTTACACAATTATACAAATGAACCCCAAAATAATGATGCTGAGTGATGTAAGACAAAGGAATACATCTTTTGTGATTTCATTTATATAAAGTCAAGAAAATGCATAATAATTATAGGAATGACAGGGAGCAGATCAGTCATTGCCTAGTGATGGGGAAAGGGGTAGGGAGAGATTATAAAGGGAACAAGGAAATTTGGGGGGTGAGTGATTTATTCACTATCTTGATTGTGATGATAGTCTCACAGTTTTATATGTATATACATGTCAAAACTTATTAAATTGTAGGCTTTATATATGTGCAGATTATTGTACGTCAATTATACCTCAACAAAACTGTTAAAAACAAAACAAAACAGAGCTTGTGCATAAAGCAGGGCACCTGGTAATATTGAAGAAGGTGTCATGCTAAACTAGTGATGATTGTATAAGACAGTTGGGACATCTTTAAGAAATGGCACTCCATTTAAAGTCTTAGAACACCATCTAAGACGCCATAATAAGAAATGTTACCATCTAAAAGAGGTATGGTGCTTTAGGCTGGAGGAAGACTACTTACAAACACTGACTATCCAACATAACTGAAATGGAAATGAGAAATGCTGTCGAAAGAGAAAGGGCTATCAGCCCGATTTGTCCTGCCAATGCCAAATCAACTGATTTATTCAACACAGATTTACTAAGCTCAAACAAGGGCATCAAGCTGTGCATGCAGTGATGAACTGGACGTGCCCCTTGTCCAGTCTGCTGGGACAAAGGCAGAGGCTGCACATTACCAGCTCACCAGAACGCTGCTTGCTTAGGGCTCTGTGAATGTGCTTCCTAAGTTCTAGGGGAGCTGAAGGGGGCGGGGGATGGGTCCACCAAGTCTAACCGATTCTCTACAACTCACCAGGGCATAAGTCCATCACAAGTATATAAACTGCCAGTCTAGGTCAGACTTAGACCCCCCAGATCAACATTCTGTATCTGGCACTGATTTGTACCAAGTGTATGGGGAAGAAACACAACTATCTTCCTTGGTGCTAGCATGAAAGTTTGGGGCTATTCCTAGGGTCCTTATATTCTATGTCTGAAATGTTACATTTTAGTTAAGTTACTGCAATTCTAGAATACAGGGTGAGAAAGGATATAATCAGAGTCTACAGAATCAAATGCAGTCTGGATAAGATGAATTTGAACTTGATATATCAATTCAGTGAAATCTATCAGTCCAACCAATGTTTGACAACTGGCAGGCAAAGCAACCAATTGATTTGCCGTCATTTTCTTTCTACAATTGGCTGCTGCTTGATGTAGTACAGGGGAAGAAGATCTGCATATTTAACCAAAATGCCTAAGAGGCAGCAAGGAGTAAATGAAAGGCAAGGTCAAACTGTGTGACCTTAAGTTAATGAACCTCTCTGAAACTTAAATCCTGCCTTGACAAAAAGGTGGATAGTAAGAATACCTACATTAAAGAGTTGATCTGAGGATTTAATAAACCAGGTGTGTGTGGTCTCTGGTTCATGGTATTTTAATAATAATAATAAGTAGTAGTAGTAGTATTGATAGTAATAGTAGTAGCAGTATTGCCACTGTCGTAATTTATGTTCTAAATCTGTTACTTGTTTTCTAGGTATGTCTCCACTGATAGGACCTTTCACTCTTTTTGACTTTTCATTCACTTAATCTGTAAGACAGCAGTTATGAGAGCTGCCTTACACAACCCACAAATTAATTCAAGAAGTAGTTCTGCTTGATAGGTGTATGCCAGTCACTAAGGCTATAGAGATGAGCAAGACATGATTCTTGCCCTCAAGGACTTTCAGTCTAGTGAGGAAGGTAGACAAGCAAACAGACAGTGGTAAAATAGGATGAAGACTCCATAATAGGCAATATACAGGCTGAGTGTGGATGTCCACAGAAGGACCAGCAGGGTTCAGGGCAGGCTTCCTGAATGGGAGTTAGCCACAAAAGCGTTTTTGGCAGAGGGAATAGATATCCAAAGGCTGAAAAGGCAAGAAACAGGTGGTGATTTGGCAAATAATAGTTTAGTTTGGTGAGAAGAGAGAATCCAAGGAAAAGAGAGATTAAATAAATTCTGGGAAGGTGCATAAGGGCCAGACCAGGAGAGCCTCTTAAACCATATGAAGGAGTCTGGCCACTACCTTGAAGTATCCTGAATACAAAGCTGGTATTAGAAACAAATGTTAAAATTTAAGTACTCTTTAATTCTACAATTCTGTTCAAATATTGTCACTATCATCAGGTACACATGGATTCAATGTCAACTGTTGTGCACAAGGATACTGCTATGAACTGCAGGTTTGTGTGTCCCAAAATTCATGTGTTGAAATCTTAACCTCCAACATGATGGTTTTTGGAGGAGGGGTCTTTGGGAGGTGATTAAGTCATGAGGATGGAACCCTCATATGGGATTAGTGCCCTTATTAAAGAGACCCCAGACAGCTCCCTTGCCCTTTCTACCATGTGAGGACACAGACAGAAGATGGCCACCTATAAACCAAGAAGCGAGCTCTCACCAGATACCAAATCTGCCAATGCCTTGATCTTGGAATTCCCAGCCTCCAGAACTGTGAGAAATAAATTTCTGTTGTTTATAAGCCAACAAGTCTATAGTATTCTGTCACAGCAGCCTGAACAGACTAAGACTGGAGTTCATCTCATTTTCTCCACCTCTCTAACACACACACCCCACAAAGAAAAAAATAATAAACTATCACACGACTGCTTGCAATTATAAGTGTGAAGTCCTATGCCTGCTCACTGCCTGCAAGAAACTCAGGAGGTCAATGACATGCACTATCATTGCTTTGTGGCAATAGCTGCTGCCCATGGTTCTACTCTTACTAATTTTATGTCATCAGAATGCAAGAGCTCCCAGAGAGGCTGGTCTCCTGTCTCCAGGTTTGCTTTCCCTTGCAGTGAAGCAGGGTTGCCCAGAGAACTGAATGTGAGGAAATGGAACCACTGAAGCTCCTAGACGAAAATTAATGGTGCCATTTTTTTTCAATGTAAGCCTAACCTTAGAGCTTTTGCTGTCAACCATTCATAAATGCTGCTGTAAAATGGGCATGCAGCCTCAAAGCCCTAGTGAGGCACCAACTAATGGTTTACATTGCCACTAATATATTACACAAGGCTTGAACATTTAGTTAAAAGTAAAAATGGAGAATTTGGGGGAGATGCCAGAGAGGTAAATTGGGAAGAAGTCCATGGCAGAAGAAAGGAGTCTTTGATGCATGCTGGGGTACAATATATGTGTACCACTTTTAATTGTTCTTTGGGTTGAAAATTGCAGTTTCTGCATCTGAGCCCTTTCCGAAGAATTAGTCAGAGGAAATCTGTAAAGTTTTCCCATACGTAATAAAACATGCCTCCACAAAGCTTCACAGAGGAAATTATTATAAGATGGTCAGCCCGTATGTGAGATCACACCTGTGCTTTCCGTTCTGGAGAAAGAGCTGGAGAACTTGCCTAGTTAATCTTGGAAAAGAGACTGATTTTGTCTTCTGAAACCTTTTCTCTTGTAAGTTAGTTCTCTAGACTTTGATAATCACAGTTACTTGGCTGATTTATTTGAAAATGCCGATATTCCTGGTGTTCCTAAGGCTATATAATAGTATAAATTAATGACAATTTTTACAAATTTATTGAAACTAGTTTTTAGACTCATTGGAATAATTTACCAAAATTATACCAGGTACTATAAATAAGACAAGCAAATAACGAATCTGAGACTATAAAAATCAAACTGAAATATGCTACATCATATTCTGGAGACATACCACACATTCACAGGAACACAAGTCTAAGAAAACTAGATGCAAATACATGAATTCTTACAGAAAAGTGCTTCCAGTTAAAAAGGGTAGTCTTAAGAGAATGGCAGGGTAGTGGTAAGGGGTTTTTAGAGAAATCTCCCTGCCAAAAATTCCTACCAAATGCCTTGGTATTATTTCAAATTATTGAGTTTCTGCCTTAGAAACCTTAATGTCTGATTTATAAATCCTTTCTATAGAATCTTTTCAGGAGTATGAAAACATTCACTGGTTGATACAAAGCTAGGTTTAAAGACCTATTCAGTGCATCATTTTGCTCACATTGGTCACATATGTACAAGCTAA
Source organism: Pseudorca crassidens (assembly GCF_039906515.1). NCBI lineage: Eukaryota > Metazoa > Chordata > Mammalia > Artiodactyla > Delphinidae > Pseudorca > Pseudorca crassidens. The sequence goes on along the minus strand of NC_090298.1, from coordinate 131,106,926 downwards.
ACAGATCTGTAAGAGGAGAGATAAAATGAATAAACTTATTCCAATAAGTTAGGGAAAAGGACCTGCAAGTATTCAGCCAAATGCAATATAGGAATAGCTGCTTCAGAGTGAATCCTGGAAGATGGAATATATAATCAAAGGTGTTATACCAAATTCCAACGGTCAAAGTAAAGCTGACTGCACTATACTGACATGACACACATAGTAGTTCAAGTGGTCAAATTACAGCAACACAAGTTTCTATTCATTACCAGGCAGATGACAAGTCCTGAACTAAATGTTGTGAAAAATAAAAACTTACAAGACATGGTGTTGTCCTTAAGATTTCTATCTCCCTGGTGAAATAAGATTTAAATACAAAACCTAAGTCAAATTAACATAATCTAGCACATAATGAAGGAAAAAATTTTCATCAATCATTAATTTATTCTACATTTGCTGAATGCTTATGGGACAAGCAATATACGAGCCACTGGGTATAAACAATGAATCACACTTAATCTCTGCCCTCAAGAAACTCACAGTAAGAAGTATTATTTTCCAAATTGTTTTCCATGGACAGTGAAATTTCTCAAACCACTTTGACAATGGAAGACTTTTTTTTCCAGAGTCTGAAGAGTATTCTTCACGGCTATGTAGGAAATGTTGGTTTCAATCCAGGAATGGTATAAAAATTTAAGTAAGGAAAAATCTCTAGGTTATACTTTGAGAAATCTTTATGGATTTTAATCAAAGCACTGGATGATGGATAGACCTTGGACTGGTAGGTAGAGTTAAGGCAAGGAGAGCTCATAATATGTGCAAGGTACACGGTAGACGATACTTAAAATGACTGAACCACCTAAAAATGGTAGACGATACCTAAAATGACTGGACCACTTAAAATGACTGGACCACTCTTCCTTTTCTGGTAAGCGGCCTGAGGTGACCTCTAAAAATGGTTTGCTATTCACATGACCCAGAAAACCCCACAAAATCATGCAAGTCAAGAGGTTCAAATCTTCGCGTTCACTTTACGAACACTCGTGAAACTGCCCAGGCCATTAAGGGTATGCATATCCGAAAAGCCACCAAGCATCTGAAGGATGTCACTTTAAAGAAGCAATGTGTGCCATTCCATCGTTACAATGGTGGAGCTGGTAGGTGTGCCCAAGCCAAACAGCGGGGCTGGACGCAGGGTCGGTGGCCCAAAAAGAGTGCTGAATTTTTACTGCACATGCTCAAAAATGCAGAGAGTAATGCTGAACTTAAGGGCTTAGATGTAGATTCTCTGGTCATTGAGCATATCCAGGAGAACAAAGCCCCCAAGATGTGGCACAGGACTTACAGAGCTCATGGTCAGATCAACCCATACATGAGCTCTCCCTGACACATTGAGATGATCCTTACTGAAAGACAACAGATTGTTCCTAAACCAGAAGAGGAGGTTGCCCAGAAGAAAAAGATATCCCAGAAGAAACTGAAGAAACAAAGATTTATGGCCTGGGAATAAATGCTTCAAAAAATAAATGCAAATAAAAGTAAAAAAAAAAAAGACTGGATCATCACAGGTCCTCAGGCAGAGTAGTGAGAAATAAAATTTGATAGGTGAATTGAGACCAAGAGTGGAGGATCTAAAAACCCGAACTGAAAACTTCATTCTTTATTAAGAAAGTGACATGGAAAAAGTCCTATTTTTAAGAAGCAACCTAGCCATGATAGTTCAGTGTAAACTGCACGTAAAGAAAAAAGTCTGGAATAAACTCAGAAGATAACAGGACCCAAACTCTCCCTGAAGAATGGATCAACATGACTGTAATGACAAAAAATGATACTTTACGTAAGAAAACATGCTAAAATTAGATAGAAATAAGGCAAAAGATGTAGAAAATTTTAATTTGCTTTTCAACAGCAGAATCAGTCTGGGGCACTGGAAAGGAGACCATCAATCATAAGGGCCAGAAAGCGTTGGACTTTAACCTTTGAGGTCCATTGAAGGCAACATGATATAGCTACAAAACTTCTTGAGCTGTACACTTGTGCTGACCGGGTTCAACCGCATCACTGTCATTTACTACTGTTTTATTCCTATCTAAAATATTTCTTTTGGTTATATACGATCACTTATATTCAAGAAGGTTCTACAATGCATGAGCTTTAAGAAATTTTATATCTTCATTTTTTACACTGTATTTAGTCTTTCAACAGATATTTTCTAAGTATCGATTATACATCAAGGACTGAGCTAGGCACTGGAGGTTCAGCACAGAACAAGACAGACGTGACTGCTGCCCTGGTGGAGCTCACATTAACTACACAAAAACTTTTTTTATTAATGTACAGAAAACTAAGAATACATCCCTTGCACCATTTTCATAGAACAGCTCACCATGGCAGATCTAATGTCTTCCATGGTGCAATGCACAGATGTCAGAAACGAGAAGGCTGCATTAATTTACTGTAGATAATAACTAGACTTTTAAAAGAAAGTATGAAATCATTGATCTATAGTAAAACCAGCAACTGACTTTTCTTGCTATTCAGAGGACGTGATACTCATCACTAGCACTTAGAAACAGAATGCCAGAGTTGGAAAGGTTCAGAAAGATCAAATCATTCTACTTTGCATTTTTACCAATACAGGAACTAAATCCAAAAGAGCATAAATGATTTGTCTAAGGCTCCATAGCTATTCAGAAACAGAGAAGGAACCAGAATCAAGATGCCCTTTACATCAGCCCAATGCTCTTTCCAATACACTAGAAAGGACACCATTTCTTAAAACAGTGAGAAAGTTGGAGATTTTAGAGCAGACCTGTGATATTCATCTGCATCATCCTTCCATTTGGAGAATTACACCTCCCTTTTCATTGTCTTCTAACTCAGCTCACATGATCTGGCTGAGGCTCATCCAGACTCTCCAGCCTTCCAAGTCACAGGGAGGTCACATTCCACAGGCCTTGCCAATAAGAATGCTTCTTCTCCTCTAGACACACTAATGGGTTCAGGGATGGGTACATGCCCCAAGCTAGGTCAGGTGATGTCCTCCTTGGGATTTCTGCCCCATTATCAGGAAAGCTATTTCCGTTCCTCTAGAACCATAAACCATATGGATTCCGAAAGTCTGGAACTCTTGGAGCAATGTTCTCTGCCACAGGGATAGAGCCTGCTAGGAAAAAAAAGCAAGTAAAGCGGAACCAAGAGATGAAAGGATCAAGCAAGAAATGTCACGAGTAAGTCACCTGGATCCAGCCTGGCCTGAAACAAGACCTCCCCCAGACTTTTCTGTAAAATGAGCCACTCGATTCCATTTCTTAATCTAGTTTAAATTTTTTCACTTATAACTTTTTTAGAAAGGCCCCCAAAATACATGTACTAAACATCTACTTTCAGAATACACCCAGTGCTATGATCTCCAACTTCAAATGTCTTTGTAGCACTATCAAAAAGGCCCATAAATTTGATGGCCAAACCAAGAGTTTCTAAGATGCCTAACAGGAAGTGTTAAGGATGATTTATTAGTAGTTACTTTTTGCTCATTAATAATTTTTATATTTATTATATGTTGGAAAGATCAGTTTGGATATATTGGTTTAAACAAAATACCTTATTAAAATTATTTTATTATTTCCTTTTTACTTATTTTAATGTGGCTTCCAAAAAGGTTAAATTATATATGTGGTTTAATTAGATTTACATTGGACACTGGTAAGCATAGGTACATACACTATGCCACAACTAGGGTGAACTTCCCCTCACCCAAAGGCTCCCAGATTTCTCCCTTCCAGTGTTCTGAGTCTGCAATCCTCTTGTAAAATGGACAGGCCCTGTCTCCCCAGTCTGACCCCATTTCCTATTTCTCCGTTTTTTTTTTAAATGGGTATACCATAATTCTTTTACTTTCAAGTTTAAATTTTCATCAAAATTAGATTTGGACGTAATTTACAGAGTCACACAATTCTTTGAGACTTATTACGAAAAAACAGCATTCTCCTGTACTCTCATCTCTTTCTCAAAAGCAACCATTCTCAATTATTTTAGCTGTTTCTTTTGTCGCTCACCTCCATATATCTAAATAACATGCTTCTATTTCCTACTTCTTGAATTTTCAGGTTTAGGTATTTATTATCTATAGAAGATGAGAAATTTTGGAGGAAAGTAGCATGCTGTGGTGGGTAAGATCATAGCTTTGGAAACATACAGACTTGGGTTACATGTCAAATACTGGTTCTGCCAGTTATGGTCTGTGTGACCTTAGGCATGTCGCTCAATCTCTCTGTTTCTCCTCTCTTGAGGCCTAAATAAGATCATGTATATGGAGTGCCTTGCACAATGCCCACCACATGTGTAAGCCTAAATACATAGCAACTATTACTGTTGATATTACAATTATTTATTGTTGTTAGTGGTAATGGTGGTAGGTACTAACTGCAATTACTGTGCTAATCATTCAGGATGCAAAATGGAATAAGGTACAAATCTTGCCCTTCAAGTTGCTAACAACCACCGTTCAGAATACTGATAGGTGTCAAATAAAGGATACCAGCCACAAACACTCTGGATTCCAAGGATGAGAGAGAGAACCATGAACTTAAATGGATGGGGAAGATTCTATTGCCTGAAAATTACAGTAAGTAAAATGTATTACTGCTCCTATTTCTGCCAGCAGACATTCATGGTAGCAGATCTAAAAATAGGTAAGAAGTAGAAGAAACCTAAATGATGAGCCAGCCAAATTCCCCATTTTACAGATGGAGAAACTGAAGCCCCTTTAGAGAAGAAACTTACCCAGATCACACAACTAGCCACTCAAAAAGTGAGGGTGAGAAAGCTGTTTGAAGCTTTTGAAGTTTGAGGCTTCTCTGTGTCAATTCTGAACAGAGTAGCTAACCCATTTCTGCACATAATTTACTACAGAGTAACCTCCATCTCACCTCCTGTCAGTTTCAGGATTGTATCATTTCCTGTGATCTCTGTTGCTGTCATTAGTCAATTCCTTAAACTGACCTGAATTCAACATCTTCACTGTAGTCATTTATTTTAAAAGTTTCAACTGGCAGTTTGTTGAAAGACATATCATTTTTCTCATGACAGTATCACTCTTGATCTAAATTGTTCTCATAAGCGGGATCAGAAAAAGGAAGTGGAATTATTCTCTTCTTTTGACATTGATCTTGCTTCCTTCTGTGGGGATCTGCTCCAGGCATACAAGTCCAGCCCCCTTGGACCTAATATTCCAATTCCTGCTGCCTAGACAGCTCCATGGACTTGAATCAGAATTCCTAGTATTAGATTAGCATCTCTGCCTAGGGGACAGCCATGTTCTCATTTAACTCAACTTTTTTCTGATGTTTTAAAACCCTTTAGTTCTAACCTTTTAAATGCTTATGCCACTTATTTCCATAGTTTCCATAGAAGAATAAACATGCGATCTATTACTTTTCTGGCCTCTCAGCCAGGTAAGACTCTACACTCCCAATGCAGTGGGCCTGGGTTTGATCTTGGTCAGGGAAACAGATCCCACATGCATGCCACAACTAAGAGTTTGCATGCCACAACTAAGAGTTTGCATGCCACAACTAAGGAGCCTGAGTGCTGCAACTAAGAAGTCTACGTGCCTCAGCGAAGATCCTGTGTGCCGCAACTAACAGCTGGAGCAGCCTATATTTGAAAAAAATGAAAAAAAAAAAAGATATCCCATATCCCCAAGCCAATCCCACTGCACATTTATAAAAATTTGTTCTCAAAAGTCACACTGTCCAGCCATGGATTTAAATTTATTCTCTGAGATGTCTGACATTCTCCATTCTCACTGACAAATCGCAGGGAATTTTACAGTTCCCCACTCTGATAGCCTCATGGTTCTCTGTTGTTCTATCACCAGCTGGATTATCATCCACGGAACCGTGGTGGGTTCCAAAGAGACAGAAGGCTGTTTTCAATCCATTTGTTATTTTAATGACAAAGAATCACCCCATAAGCCTTGTTAAAACTTCATGTAATCTAGAAAAAATAGAGGCACCAAGCTTCTTAAGCAGGAGCAAGGTACTATCACCATCCGTCAAACCTGAAATAATGGAGTGGAAGGAGGCCTAGACAGGCTGTCCTGGGAGGCATGTGGTCATCCCAGAATGAGTCAGCAAGAGCTTTTAGCATCAGCTACCACATCGTTTCACCCTCATTTTATCAGGAAGGAAAACCTTCCATACTTATTCTCAAACTTTAGTTAGAAAAATCTTGTGTGCAGTCAAAACCAGGAAAAATAAAGTAATAGAACAATAACTCATGCACAGATCTTGAAGATCATTTGTTGCACTTTAAAAGTGTGTAAACTAAAACCTGGAGTGCAGAAGGGACCAAGCCTCTCCCCAAGACTCTTTTTAAATGGCCTTAATGTCATCTGAAGTGTGATTTGCCAATACTCATTATTCTAGTCTTGGCTCTGTCACTTATTAGCTGCATAATACTGGACAATTTGCTGAGCCTCTCCAAGCCTCAGTTCCCTCATCTGTAAAGTAGCTATAACAACACTGCCTACCTTATGATGTTGTCATAAGGATTAATTAATATATGTACATGAAGTGATAATCACATAGTAAATATTTAATAAGTGATAGACATCAATACTATTATCTATGATGTGAAATTTTAGTATGATGCACCTATGGAGAAATGTTGATCTGAATTCCACCCCTTAATCCTCTGTGTCCCAATCTCTTGCTCACTCTCTCTCTTTCACAGATGTGTTCTATAAGCACAGAATGTGGAGTCAGGAAACCTGGACTTCAGTGTCAGCTTCGCCATACTATATGTTGGGTGACCTTGGGAAATCAGTTTACCAATCTAGGCACTAGTCTCCTCACTTTTAAGATGGGGAAGTGAGATGAGGTGATATCTATGGTCCTAAACATCTACACTATTAAATAAATTCTAGAATCTATACCATTGACTGGCTGCCCAGGTCATTTTCCTAGATTTCCAGTCAAAGGGAAAAGTGTCTAGCAATACTCAGCCCCACAGATAATCTCTCTCAAGGACTGGAAGAAGGTGGAGCTCTAAGCTCAACTCCCCATCCTAAACTCACAATCCAGGATTTACTCTGAAAACCACCAAACAACTCCCCATGGGTGATAAAGCCTGGATCTGCTGAAAGACCCCACCTGTCTCAAGAAAGTCCCCATCACTCTCCTCTACCAGCGTGTCATGGACCTCTGCAATTTCCATCACTCTCCCCAACACTATGGCAGCTTCTGTCTTACTTTCAGAGAAGCTTAGTTATTGAGGAAGGGGGCAATGTTGCTGAAGAGGCCCAATGCTGTCCAATCAGAACATTTTCACTTTTAAGGGCCTTGTTTTTCAATAAATGAATGTCACCAAAAGAGACAGAGAGAAGTCTAGGAATAAAGTTCAGAGCAGCCATCTCTGTAAGATGGTCTCTGAAGCCCTACTTAATTTTATTTTTTGAAAGTGTTTGGAGTGTTTCTTATAAGCTAGGTGTTGTTCTAAGAGCTTCACCTATATCATCTCATTGAATCTTCACCACAATCTTGGGAGGTAGGTACTTTGTTATCACTATGCTATAAACAAGGAAACTGAAGCACAACCCTACCATGATCAAGTATGTAAATTTCCAACATATATTACCTACCTGTCCACTGAAACTAAGATTTATTCTGCTAGTCATATTTATCTTGTGGTTTTTGTTTCTTTTTTTAGATGTTGGGGGTAGGAGTTTATTAATTAATTAATTTATTTTTGCTGTGTTGGGTCTTCGTTTCTGTGCAAGGGCTTTCTCTAGTTGTGGCAAGCGGGGGCCACTCTTCATCGCGGTGCGCGGGCCTCTCACTATCGCAGCCTCTCTTGTTGCGGAGCACAGGCTCCAGACGCGCAGGCTCGGTAGTTGTGGCTCACGGGGCTAGTTGCTCCGCGGCATGTGGGATCCTCCCAGACCAGGGCTCAAACCCGTGTCCCCTGCATTAGCAGGCAGATTCTCAACCACTGCGCCACCAGGGAAGCCCTATCTTGTGGTTTTGATATAGATTTTTTTTTTCCCCTTTTTAGGCAGTGCTTGCTTACTCTGTTATGGGTTTTAATTGAGCCTCCTTCATGTCTGTGTGGCAGATGTGTAAAATCATTAAGTACTATTGAAAACTCTCAACAGGAATATTGATTTTTTCCTACAGTTCTTTCCTGAGATGATTATTACTGACAATTTAGACTTATGCATGTTAAAATAAATTGACCTGGCATGCGCCACTAAATACAATCCAAGTGATCTTTGGTTGCCCAATTTTAAATCCTCAGATGAAATGATACAGTTTGGGGGGTGAGAAACAGGGAAATACCTGTCATTTTAGCCAACAACTTGAAACTGTATGAATACAAAGGTTTTTTTCTCTCTCTTTTTTCTTGAATGCCTTTTAAAAAATAAATTACCCTTTAAATTTAAGCACTTTTGTTCCAGTATCAGTCAGGTTTTCCACAGGAACAAAACCAATAGGAGATATATATATACACACACACACACACACATATATAATTTTATTATATATAAAATATTATACATAATATACAATATTATAATTGTATAATACATATAACTTTATATATTATATATATAATTTTTTTTCCAGTCTGAGTCCAAAGGCCTGAGAACCAGAAATGCTGATGGTGTAATTTCCAGTTCAAGGGTAAGAGAAGACCAACGTTCCAGCTTATGTAGTCAGGAAGAGAGAGCAAATTCTCCCTTCCTCCCCGTTTTTGTTCTTTTCAGCCCTCAACGAACTAGACAAGGTCCACCTGTAATGGGGAAGGCAATCTGCTTTACACAGTCTGTTGACTGAAAAGCTAATCTCATCCAGAAACACCCTCACAGACACACCAGAAATAATGTTTAATCAACTATCTGGGAATCCTATGACCCAGTCAAGTTGACACGGAAAATTAACCATCACAGTTTCACTGTTCCTCCAAGTTAAATGACACTGTATAGAAGTCAAATTGTACATTAGGAAGTGGTTAAAAAAAAAAACTGGAATTTTTTTCTTTTATATCATTCAGGAAAGATGGACTACCTTTCAGATCACAGAAAGTTCCATACATTTGTCTTTCTTCTAGTCATCAGTAAAACTCCTTAATGCCAGAAATCACATTATGTAAACTTGTGCTCCCCTCAAAACTTCAACAGTTCTTAGAACATAGGAGGCACAGTAAAATGAATGCAGGACAATATGCAGTCATTGAACACGTGAAAGGAATTATGAGATTGGCTCATTTACACTGACATGTAACTCATAAGCAAAAGCACTTTTGAGTAGAGGACCCACTATGTGCAAGATTGGTATTTAATAGCTAAATGATCAACTGGAATGAGTATCACCTTCCCAAAGTTATTCACATGGATCTTCAGCTCTGACCAAATTTATAGAAACTGTGGCCAACATCTTAATTTTTCCCTTGCTAAATTACTATGGAGATGAATTTTAGCAACTTAATCCACCCTGCTTAAACTAATTCTTCATTAAAGCGTAACTTTCTCCCATAGGGAAACTTCTAAAGCCACCAGATATAAGCGTGAACACCTCTGGTTTGTTTTAATTCTTTTTCTTAAGTGAGAAGTTGAGCACATTTTGCCAAGGATTAAATCTCCTCAGGTCTCACAAATTTGGTATTTTCAAACTAAATTCGTGGTCTCACACTGCAACTCTTTTGCAGCTGGAGGAAAACCACTTCATGCTGCTATGGGAAAAGTATTTAAATGACCCAGAAAGATGGCAAAGGGCTTAAGTAAGTCCATACCCCCTAACATTTCTGCTAAATTCAATATTAATATCCTAAAAAGCTGTGGATTACATTTCTCCTTATACTGCTTAATAGGCTTTCAAATGATCAAGAACTTACTTTTTTTAAGTTAAAACACTCAAAAGGATGTGAAGACAAGCCAGACTGGGAGGAAATATTTGCAAAAGCCATTTCTGATAAAAGGCTATTAACCAAAGTATACAAAGAACACTTAAAACTCAACAATAAGGAAATGAACAACCTGATTTTAAAATGGGTCAAAGATCTGAACAGACACCTCATCAAAGAAGATATACAGATGGTAAACAGGCATATAAAAAGATGGAGAGCATCACATATCATTAAAGAATTGAAAATTAGAACATGAGATACCACTATACATCTATTAGAATGGCCCAAATCCAAAACACTGACACCACCAAATGCTGGCTAGGATGTGGAGCAATAAGAACTCTCATTGCTGGTGGGAACACAGAATGGTACAGCCATTTTGAAAGACAGTTCAACAGTTTCTGGCAAAACTAAACACACTCTTACCATATGGTCCAGCAATTATGTTTCTTGGTATTTACCAAAACGAGTTGAAAACTTATGTCTACACAAAAACCTGCACATGATGTTTACAGCAGCTTTATTCAGAATTGCTAAAACTTGGAAGCAACCAACATATTCTTCAGTAGGTGTCTGGATAAATAAGCTGTGGTACATCCAGACAATGGAATATTCAGTGCTAAAAAGAAATGAGCTAGCAAGCCACAAAAAGACATGGAGGAATGTTAATGCACATTACGAAGTGAAAGAAGACAATCTGAAAAGGCTACATACTGTATGATCACAACTACATGACATTCTGAAAAGGCAAATCTATGGAAATAGTAAAAAGATCAAGCATTGCCAGGAGTTAGGGAGGAAGAAGGGATGAATACATAGGTGGGGGACATCTTAGGCACACCCAAAGAGCCAATCCAACAGGAAGGATCTTGTGAATGGTGGCAAGAGAAGTAGAGTCTTCATACGTCTGAGACTCAACATATGCATCCAATCTAAAAAAGCAATCCTTTTCTTCAAAGCTCAGAAACAAGGTTTGGACTGCATTTCCCATTAAATTTCCGAAAAGCCACATCAACTACGTTAGAATGCAGACACTCTTTTTTTTTTTTTTTTTTTAACAGTGTGAAAGATTTCAGCATGATTTGATGAGCACCTGCTTTGAGATTTCAGCTAATGCTATTAGAATCCTTATAGGCAGATGATACTGGGGTAAGGGCAGTTGCTTGGAACCACGCTGTTCCATTATCATCCGGCCACCAATCTAGATTAAATGGCAAAGACAGAATTAGAACAAACTTTGAATATAACTGGAGTCCATCCTAGGCTTATCTTTTCGGATTCTTACATGAGAGCATGCACAAGAATACCATTTATACAAATTCAATTTCTATCAACTCAGAGCATGTACCTAAATATCAAGTGTATCTAGAGCGTGAGCTTTGAAGGAGCCAATCAAATAATGTTGCACTCATTTGATGCCCTTTTACCCTTCAGAAAAAAATAAGTCTGATGTACTTGGACAAAATCAAACTCAGGGGATTCTTTATTTTCTATACAAAACAGTGGTTCTCATTTAGGGGCATTTTGTCACTCATCCCTAGGGGACATTTAACAATGGCTACAGACTTTTTAGTTGTCACAACTGAGGGAAGAGACTGCAACTGGCATCTAGTGGACAGAGACCAGAGAAACGGCTAAACATTCCATAATACACAAGATAGTCCCCCACGCCAAAGAATTACCTGATCCAAAATGTCAACAATGCCAAGCTTCAGAAATATTATTAGTATTCCAAGGTAACATTTTTGTAATTTTTCCTTCCACTGTACAAGTAAACTTCTTAGAAGCATTGCACATAGTCTTTACTTTTGCCTCTTCACCTCGCACTAACACCACATCCAACCCCAATCTGGACCCAGCTCCCTTCATTCCAACAAAACGGTTGTCACTGTAGTCATCCATGAGCTCCTACCACCAAATCCAGCGTACACTTCTCATCCTGCTTGACCTCTTTATGAAAGATTCTCTCCTCTTGCTTCCAGAACCCTAAATGCTCCTGGTTTTCTTCTTCTCTTTCTTCCCTGTCTCATTAGTAAGTTTCTCTTCTTTATAGCACCATTATGTAATAGAGTTCCATGGTTCAGTGTTAGGCCCTCTCTCTCTTTAACTTTTCTCAAGGTAACTGGGTTAGTTTCCTATCACTGCTGTAATTACCCCAAACTTGGTGGCTTCAAACAGCACCGTTTTATCATCTTACAGTTCTGGAGATCAGAATTCCAAAATGGGTCTCACTGTACTAAAATCCAAGTCTAATCAGAGCTATGTTCCTTTCTGAAGACACTAGGGGAAAATCTATTTCTGGTCTTTTCCAGCTTCTAGGGCTGCCCCTATTCCTTGACTAGAGGCTCCTTCCATTATAAGCTGATTCACTTTGTTATAAAGCAGAAACTAACACACCATTGTAAAGCAATTATACTTCAATAAAGATATTAAAATAAAATGCCAAAAATAAATAAATAAATAAAGTAGTTTGGCAAACTAGTAAATATAACAAATGATAATTTAAAAATAAAATGTTATTAACAAACCACAAAACAAAACACAAAAAAAGCCAGCAATGACAGGACAAGGCTTTCTCACGTCACATCCCTCTGAAACTGACTCTTCTACTGCTGTCTCCCACATTTAAGGACCCTTGTGATTACACTGGGTCCACCTAGATAATCCAGGATAATCTCTATTGCACAGTCAGCTGAATAACAACCTTAATTCCACATGCTATCTTAATTTCCCTTTGCCATGTAAGATAACGTATTCACAGGCTCTGCAGATTATGACATGGACATCTTGGAGAGGCCGTTATTCTGTCTACCACAGTAATTTACTTTACATTACCACCCATTTGTGCACAGATGACTCCCAATTTCATATTTTGTATCTATAACCTACACTTCTCTTCTCAAAGCTAGATCCAAATATTCAAGTGTTCAAGAGAAAACTCCAGACCCAAAACAAACTCATGACCTTCCTCCCTGAATATGGTCCTTTGCCAGCGTTCTCAGGTTCAGTGAATGGCATCATCAGCCATTCAGTTACTAGAAACTTGGGTGTTGGTCATCCTTAACATTTCCTTTTTCTTTACCTCCATTTTCAATCTAGTACCAAGTCCTTTTACTTTCTAATTATCACATGAATTCATCTACGTCTTACCATCTCCATCCCTCTCCCCAACTACCGTCATTCAAGAGACCTTTAGCTCATCTGAACTACTGGAAGACCATCCTAACTAGTCTACCCTTACTAGTTAGCTAGCTTTGACCCCTTCCAACCCCCATTCCTCATATGGCAGAATTATCTTTTTGGAACTCAAATCTGATCAAGTCATCCTTCTGCTCAAATTCTGTAATGGCTTCCTGTTTTTCTAGGTGTAAAAACAAATCCCTGGAATATGGCACAGAAGGCTCTTCCAAGCCTAGCCCCGTATCTCTCTCCAGCTTCACAGGGGAACAGAACACACTGCTTTTCTACCAGAATGAGATGTACCCACCTCTCGCACCTCACAGGACCTTGGCACACACTGCTCTCTTCCAGGAATATTTCTTCCATTTCTCTCTTGCTGTATTTGACTCAAAACTTAACTATCACACCTCCTCAGGGCAGCCTTCCCTGACGTCCCTTGCTCAATCCCCAAAACACCATGCCTCTCTCTTTTGTAACACTTAACATAATTGCAGTTTGGGGGACTTCCCTGGTGATCCAGTGGTTAAGACTTTGCCTTCCAATGAAGCAGGTGCGGGTTCGATCCCTGATCAGGGAGCTAAGATCCCACATGCCTCGCAGCCAAAAAAAAACAAAACAAAAAAACCCCACAAAACAGAAGCAGGATGGTAACAAATTCAATAAAGACTTTAAAATTAGTCCACATCAAAAAAAAAATCTTAAAAAACAATGATAAAAAAAATAGTTGCAGTTTTAAATTTCTCTGTGAGATTATTTAATCAATAGTTCTCTTCCGGGCTTCCCTGGTGGCGCAGTGGTTGAGAGTCCGCCTGCTGATGCAGGGGACACGGGTTCGTGCCCCGGTCCGGGAAGATCCCACATGCCGCGGAGCGGCTGGGCCCGTGAGCCATGGCCGCTGAGCCTGCGCGTCCGGAGCCTGTGCTCCGCAACGGGAGAGGCCACAACAGTGAGAGGCCTGCGTACCACAAGAAACAAAAACAAAATAAAACAAAACAAAAAAAATAGTTCTCTTCCCCATTTGATTGTCCAATGAAAGCAGGACAGTATCTGTGCTCATCACTGAATCCCTAGTGCCTAGCTCAGGATTAGGCACAATGTCGGCACTCAATAACTATGTGTTAAATGGGTAAATAAATGACAATTGTATGTGGAATTTTTTAAAAAAATGATGCAAATGAACTTACTTACAAAACAGAAACAGACTCACAGACTTAGAAAAAAAACTTATGGTTACCAAAGAGGAAAGGTGCAGGGGAGAGACAGATTGGGAGTTTGGGATTGACATGTACACACTACATGTTTAAAATAGATAAACAACAAGGACCTACTGTATAGCACAGGGAATTCTGCTCAATATTCTTTTTTTAAACATCTTTATTGGAGTATAATTGCTTTACAATGTTGTATTAGATTCTGCTGTATAACAAGGTGAATCAGCTATATGTATACATAGATCCCCATATCCCCTCCCTCTTGCCTCTCCATCCCACCCTCCTTATCCCACCCTTCTAGGTGGTAGCAAAGCACGGAGCTGATCTCCCTGTGCTATGCAGCTGCTTCCCACTAGCTATCTATTTTACATTTGGAACTGTATATATGTCAATGTTACTCTCTCACTTCGTCCCAGCTTACCCTTCCCCCTCCCTGTGTCCTCAAGTCCATTCTCTACATCTGTGTCTTTATTCCAGTCCTGCCCCTAGGTTCATCAGAACCAGTTTATTTTTAGATTCCATATATATGTGTTAGCATACGGTATTTGTTTTTTGCTTTCTGACTTACTTCACTCTATATGACAGACTCTAGGTCCATCCACCTCACCACAAATAACTCAATTTCGGGTTTTTTTATGGCTGAGTAATATTCCATTGTATATATGTGCCACATCTTCTTTATCCATTCATCTGTCGAGGGACACTTAGATTGATTCCATGTCCTGGTTATTGTAAATAGAGATGCAGTGAACATTGTGGTACATCACTCTTTTTGAATTATGTTTTTCTCAGGGTGTATGCCCAGTAGTGGGATTGGTGGGTCATATGGTAGTTCTATTTTTAGTTTTTTAAGGAACCTCCATACTGTTCTCCATAGGGGCTGTAACAATTTACACTCCCACCAACAGTGCAAGAAGGTTCCCTTTTCTCCATACCCTCTCCAGCATTTATTGTTTGTAGATTTTTTGATGATGGCCATTCTGACTGGTGTGAGGTAATACCTCATTGTAGTTTTGATTTGCATTTCTCTAATGATTAGTGATGTTGAGCAACCTTTCATGTGTTTGTTGGCAATCTGTATATCTTCTTTGGAGAAATGTCTATTTAGATCTTCTGCCCATTTTTGGATTGGGTTGTTTGTTTTTTTGATATTGAGCTGCATGAGCTGCTTGTATATTTTGGAGATTAATCCTTTGTCAGTTGCTTCATTTGCAAATATTTTGTCCCATTCTGAGGGTTGCCTTTTCGTCTTGTTTATGGTTTCCTTTGCTGTGCAAAAGCTTTGAAGTTTCATTAGGTCCCATTTGTTTATTTTTGCTTTGATTTCCACTTCTCTAGGAGGTAAGTCAAAAAGGATCTTGCTGTGATTTATGTCATACAGCATCTGCCTATGTTTTCCTCTAAGGGTTTTGTAGTGTCTGGCCTTACATTTAGGTCTTTAATCCATTTTGAGTGTATTTTTGTGTTTGGTGATAGGGAGTGTTCTAATTTCATTCTTTTCCATGTAGCTGTCCAGTTTTCCCAGCACGACTTATTGAAGAAGCTGTGTTTTCTCCACTGTATATTCTTGACTCCTTTATCAAAGATAAGGTGACCATATATGCATGGGTTTATCTCTGGGCTTTCTATCCTGTTCCATTGATCTATATTTCTGTTTTTGTGCCAGTAAAATACTGTCTTGATTACTGTAGCTTTGTAGTATAGTCTGAAGTCTGGGAGCCTGATTCCTCCAGCTCTGTTTTTCTTTCTCAAGATTACTTTGGCTATTCGGGGTCTTTGTGTTCCCATAAAAATTGTGCAATTCTTTGTTCTAGTTCTCTGAAAAATGCCACTGATAGTTTGATAGGGATTGCATTGATCTGTAGATTGCTTTGGGTAGTAGAGTCATTTTCACAATGTTGATTCTTTCAATCCAAGAACAAGGTATATCTCTCCATGTGTTTGTATCATCTTTAATTTCTTTCATCAGTGTCTTACAGTTTTCTGCATATAGGTCTTTTGTCTCCTTAGGTAGGTTTATTCCTAGATATTTTATTTTTGTTGTTGCAATGGTAAATGGGAGTGTTTCCTTAATTTCTCTTTCAGATTTTTCATCATTAGTGTATAGAAATGCAAGAGATTTCTGTGCATTAATTTTGTATCCTGCTACTTTACCAAATTCATCGGTTAGCTCTACCAGGTTTCTGGTAGCAACTTTAGGATTCTCTATGTATAGTATCATGTTATCTGCAAACAGTGACAGTTTTACTTCTTCTTTTCCGATTTGGATTCATTTTACTTCTTTTCCTTCTGATGGCTGTGGCTAAACTTCCAAAACTATATTGAATAATAGTGGTGAGAGTGGGCAAACTTGTCTTGTTCCTGATCTTAGCGGAAATGGTTTCAGTTTTTCACCACTGAGAATGATATATTGCCTTTATTATGTTGGGGTAGGTTCCCTCTATGCCCACTTTCTGGAGAGTTTTTATCATAAATGGGTGTTGAATTTTGTCAAAAGCTTTTCCTGCATCTGTTGAGATTACCACATAGTTTTTATCCTTCAATTTGTTAATATGGTGTATCACATTGATTGATTTGCGTATACTGAAGAATTCTTGCATTCCTAGGATAAACCCCACTTGACCATGGTGTATGATCCTTTTAATGTGCTGTTGGATTCTGTTTGCTAGTATTTTGTTGAGGATTTTTGCATCTATGATCATCAGAGATATTGGCCTGTAGTTTTCTTTTTTGTGACATCTTTGTCTGGTTTTGGAACCAGGGTGATGGTGGCCCCGTAGAATGAGTTTGTGAGTGTTCCTCCCTCTGCTATATTTTGGAAGAGTTTGAGAAGGATAGGTGTTACCTCTTCTCTAAATGTTTGATAGAATTCCCCTGTGAAGCCGTCTGGTCCTGGGCTTTTGTTTGTTGGAAGATTTTTAATCACAGTTTCAATTTCAGTGTTTTGGTTTGTATGTTTATGTTCTCTATTTCTTCCTGGTTCTGTCTTGGAAGGTAGTGTTTTTCTAAGGATTTGTCCATTTCTTCCAGGATGTCCATTTTATTGGTATATAGTTGCTTGTAGTAATCACTCATGATCCTTTGTATTTCTGCAGTGTCAGTTGTTACTTCTCCTTTTTCATTTCTAATTCTGTTGAGTCTTCTCCCTTTTTTTCTTGATGAGTCTGGCTAATGGTTTATCTATTTTGTTTTTCATCTCAAAGAACAAGTTTTTAGTTTTACTGATCTTTTCTATAGTTTCCTTCATTTCTTTTTCATTTATTTCTGATCTGATCTTTATGATTTCTTTCCTTCTGCTATCTTTGGGTTTATTTTGTTCTCCTTTCTCTGATTGCTTTAGATGTAAGGTTAGGTTGTTTATTTGAGATGTTTCTTCTTTCCTGAGGTAGGATTGTATTGCTATAAACTTCCCTCTTAGAACTGCTTTTGCTGCACCCCATAGGTTTCGGGTCGTGTTTTCATTGTCATTTGTTTCTCGGTAGTTTTTGATTTCCTCTTTGATTTCTTCAGTGATCTCTTGGTTATGTAGTAACGTATTGTTTAGCCTCCATGTGTTTGTATTTTTTACAGTTTTTTCCTGTAATTGATATCTAGTCTCACAGTGTTGTGGTCAGAAAAGATACTTGATACTATTTCAATTACCTTATATTTACCAAGGCTTGATTTGTGACCCAAGATATAGTCTATCCTGGAGAATGTTCCATGAGCATTTGAGAAGAAAATGTTTTCTGTTGTTTTTGGATGGAATGTCCTATAAATATCAATTAAGTCCATCTTGTTTAATGTATCATTTGAAGCTTATGTTTCCTTATTTATTTTCATTTTGGTTAATCTGTCCATTGGTGAAATTGGGGTGTTAAAGTCCCCTACTATGATTGTGTTACTGTCGATTTCCCCTTTTATGGCTGTTAGCATTTGCCATATGTATTTGAGGTGCTCCTATTTTGGGTGCATAAATATTTACAATTGTTATATTTTCTTCTTGGATTGATCCCTTGATCATTATGCAGTGTCCTTCTTTGTCTCTTGTAATAGTGTTTATTTTAAAGTCTATTTTGTCTGATATGAGAATTGCTACTCCAGCTTTCTTCTGATTTCCATTTGCATGGAATAACTTTTACCATCCCCTCACTTTCAGTCTGTATGTGTCCCTAGGTCTGAAGTGGGTCTCTTGTAGACAGCCTATGTACAGGTCTTGTTTTTGTAACCATTCAGCCAGTCTATGTCTTTTGGTGGGAGCATTTAATCCATTTAAATTTAAGGTAATTATTGAGGTGTATGTTCCTATTACCATTTTCTTAATTGCTTTGGGTTTGTTTTTGTAGGTCTTTTCCTTCTTTTGTGTTTCCTGCCTAGACAAGTTCCTTTAGCATTTATCGTAAAGCTTGTTTGGTGGTGCTGAATTCTCTTAACTTTTGTTTATCTGTAAAGGTTTTAATTTCTCCTTCGAATCTGAATGAGATCCTTGCTGGGTAGAGTAATCTTGGTTGTAGGTTTTTCCTTTTCATCACCTTAAATATGTTTTGGCTTGCAGAGTTTCTATGAAAAATCAGGTCTTAACCTTTTGGGGATTTTTTTGTATGTTATGTGTTGTTTTTCCCTTGCTGCTTTTAATATTTTTTCTTTGTATTTAATTTTTGACAGTTCGATTAATATGTGTCTCGGCATGTTTCTCTTTGGGGTTATCCTGTATGGTACTCTCTGTGCTTCCTGGGCTTGACTATTTCCTTTCCCACGTTAGGGAAGTTTTCGACTATAATCTCTTCAAATATTTTCTCAGACCCTTTCTTTTTTTCTTCTTCTTCTGGAACCCCTATAATTTGAATGTTGGTGCGTTTAATGTTGTCCCAGAGGTCTCTGAGACTGTCCTCAATTCTTTTCATTCTTTTTTCTGTATTCTGCTCCCTGGCAGTTATTTCCACCATTTTATCTTCCAGCTCACTTATCCGTTCTTCTGTCTCAGTTTTTCTGCTACTGATTCCTTTGAGAGTATTTTTAATTTCAGTAATTGTGTTGTTCATCACTGTTTATTTGCTCTTTAGTTCTTCTAGATCCTTGTTAAATGTTTCTTGCATTTTCTCCATTCTGTTTCTGAGCTTTTGGGTCATCTTTACTATCACTATTCTGAATTCCTTTTCAGGTAGGTTGCCTGTTTCGTCTTCATTTATTTGGTCTTGTAGGTTTTTACCATGCTCCTTTGTCTCTAACATATTTTTTTCATTTCTTTTTTTTTTTTTTTTTTCCTGATAGATGGTGCTGTATTCCTGTCTCACTGGTTGTTTGGCCTGAGACGTCCATTACTGGAGTTTGCAGGCAGTTGGATAGAGCTGGGTCTTGGTGCTGAGATGAAGACCTCCGGGAGGCCTCGCTCTGATTGATATGCCCTGGAGTCTGAGGTTCTCTGTTAGTCCAGTGGTTTGGATTTGGAGCTCCCACCACAGAAGCTGGGCCTGGCCTCTGGCCTGGTAACCAAGATCCCGCAAGCTTCGTGGTGTGGTAAAAAAATAAATAAATAAAAATAAAAGAAAGAAAGAAAAAAAGGAGCAGTACAATATCAAATAATAAAAAACAAAATAAAATTAGAAAGATAAAAAATATATTAGGAAAAATAAAAGTATAATTGAAACAACTGCAACAAGATAAAATAAAACTACAACAGAAAAAAAAAAAGTGGGGTGGGGGGGACAAGCCAGAAGGAGAGAACAATAACAAAGTATAAAGAATAAAATAAAATTAGAAAAATAAAAGATTTATTAGGAAAAATAAAAATATAAAAGAATGAACAACAATGAATCAACAAGGTAAATCAGAACCCCAATCTAAAAGAGGAAAAAAGAAAAGAAAAAAAGCCTTGGTTATGGGGGCGGAGTTTAGGCAGGGACGGAACTTAGGCAGGGGCAGGGTTTAGGGTGGGGCAGGTCTTAGGCAGGTGAGGGCCTAGGCTCAGGACCCACATAGGTGGAAAAGACCCTGGGGGCGGGGCCTAGGCAGGGTGACGTTCAAGCGTGGGGCAGGGCCTCTGCTTGGGACCTGCATGGAAGGGGATAGGCAGCATGTCAGAAGGAGGGCCTGTGGAGTGTGGAGTTTCGGAGTTTGGAGGTAGGGCTCTGAATGAGGGTGTGTGGGTGGGGTTTAGGCCCAGCACATTGGAGGGGGTCTCCGAGTGTAGAGGTAGGGCCCTGGGTGGGGGTGTAGGGGCGGGGCTTGGGTTCTGCACTGCAGGAGGGAGGCTCGGAGGGCAGAGGATTAGGCCCGGGAGCCCAACAGGCTCCCCGGTGCCTAAGTGGACAGGGAAAGTACTAGCCGCATTCCCTTCCGTTCCTTTGTGCCCCTCCCCCACCATCTCCCCCAGAGTCTCCCCTGTGGCGCTGGACCCCTAACCATGGCTGAGTCCCACTGGGTGTAGGAACTCCTCCCCTCCCCCAGCCACCCCTCAGGGGTGCAGGTCCCGTCCCAACTCCACTTCTCCCCACCCTTCACTCCCCCCACACCCCACGTCCTTCCCGGTTGCTGGGGGTTCTTCCCCTCTCCTTATGTATTCATGGTCCCCCACCGGTGGCTGATAGGTGCCCTAGTTGTGAGGAGACGCGAATTCCACGTCCTCCTAGTATGCCATCTTGATTCCGCCCTCCCATTATTCTGTAATAACCCAAATGGGAAAAGAATTTGAAGGAGAATAGATATAGGTATATGTACACCTGAATCACTCTAATGTACACCTGAAACTAACACAACATTGCTAATCAACTAAAGTCCAATATAACATAAAAATTTAAATAAATAAATGACAATCAATAAGTAAGATGTCTATTACTATACATAGTCATACCAATGATTTGCTAGTCATCTTGCTGTTCGTTCACTCAATAATGTTTTACTGAATGTACTTTTTTTCAAATACCAGTAAGCTATCCTATTTTATTTTATTTTATTTGCTAGTTAGAATCGCCAATTGTATGAACACAAGTTTAACAATTGTACTGTAAGATCAAGAGGAAAGAAAAATGCTCTTTTGGCATCCCTTCATTTCTCCTCTTAGGTATCATTGTCTTCCCCTGAGACACATTTGGACCACTCTACAGCAAAGTGGCTTGATCCTCTCTCCTCAGCATCACTGGCAACAATTCTCGAAGCTGCTAATGGCAGTTGTGGACACTCATTGGAAATGACAGGAGACTTCAACATGGCATTGACTTGCATGAAGTTTCTCTAATGCTTAAGGAGTTTGGTCATGTGTCAGAGCTGCTCACATTAAATGATCTATTAGGTGCCATGATCTCCAGAAAGTTCATCTGTCACGCAGTAGGCCAGAAGTGTCACCTCTGTTTCATGTGATATGAAGGCAAACTCCCCAACTAACTAGAGAGAAATCGGCATATGGCACTCCTGACGATGAGAAAACTGAGGCTCTCGGTTCACATCCACGATTGTGCAAATGAAAGTTCCCCACTTTAACCAGTACATAAGCTAAATGTTTAACAGTTTAAGAGTCATTGAATTTTAATAGTTACAGTATTATTAGCTTAAAATAATATTATAATGAATATAAAGTAATGCCTATAATGAGTACAGTTATGACTAAGGTGAGTGAAAGCCTTTTTTTTTTTTTGTGGGGATGGCTACAAAATGAAACTTTTGTGAGTAGTAAGTGAAAATATTAAACTGAATTTACCGAACAAGAACGATTTTTAACTGTGAAAGAAGTCCAAGATTCATTTTCAGGTATTTGTAATATTTGTGAGGATCTGGGGTGATTCCTAAGTTGGTCAAAGACAACATCATGCATGGCAAGATCTAGCTAAAAAGAAAAATCACAGTATCGATTAAATGGAAATCAAGTTTAGTGAAGTGTCCCTGAAGATAGGGTATATAGACTCTTCAGAAGCACCCCCAAGTGGTTATCACTAGGTTAACATGGACTGGTGATTGTAAGAATTAATTATAAGGGGAAAAAAATACAATTTAAATATTTGTGCTAAAAAGTATGTACGTGCATTATATCTGACATATTTTTGATATCACAAAAGGTATCAATTGGGTTCACTCTCAGCCTTTGTCTCAAGATACATGAAAGTAAAAGAGAAAGTGTGCACTTTAGGCTGACATTTCATCGTTCATTTGTATAATCTGTATATGTTTCCCATTTTGTGTGTTTCCCTTTGTTACAGTCCAGGTAATTTTACCAATAGTCTAGAAGACTGTTAAGATGATTCCTACAGCTGAGATGTAAGTTGCATCTCTTAGAGAACTCACAAGTGTGTAAAGTTTTTAAATAGACTAGGGTCATGCAGAGACTCAAATCTCCTTCCCCTTTAGACAAGTGCTTGGAAAGATAAAGCAGGTGAGTTATTTCTCCAAAACACAGTTTTGGAGTTGCGGCTAGGGCATGCTGGGACTGCAGTCTGCACACTGTTCTGTGTCTTTCCAACATGTGATGACACCTCCCACAGTACTAAATTTTTTCGGATATGATTAGTCTTTACAGTCTTCCTCAAGCAGCATGACTGCCTCCTTACACTTCAAAGAGACATTAAGAGACCCTAAGAGTGCAAACCATAAAAAGGAATTGATAATGCTATAATTTAGAAGTTTGTCACCAAAAAAAGATACTATAAACAAAAGATAATGTACAAATGAGAAACCATTAGCATTGGACATAACTGAAAAAGGACTAGTCTCCTGAATATATAAAGAGCTCCTTTAACTCAAAAAGAAAATGATAACAGAAAAAAAATGGACAAAGTATGAAGAAGCAATTCATTGACCAAGAAACCCAAATAAAAAATAGATGAATAAAAAGATGCTCAGCCACACTGGAAATTAGGAAGATGTAAATTAAAACAACAATGAGATAGCATGAAATTGACAGAAAAAAAAGTCTGACACTACCAAGTACAAGTAATGTTGCAGAGCTATGGGAACTGTCATATACTGCTGCTAAGAGTTTAAATTGGTGCAATGACTTTGGACAACTACTGACAATATCTAGTAAAGTTTTTAAAAGCTCATATCCTGTAAGTCAGCAACTTTCCCCTAAATCTGTGTTTCTCAACAAGGAGAGGAGTAGTTCACCTATCCAGGGGGTATTTGGCAATGTCTGGAGACATTTTTAGCTGTCACATCTGGGGTTGCAAAGGCAAGGGAGGAGGGAGGGGCTACTACTGCAATGTAGTGCATAGAGGCTAGAGATACTGTTAAACTTCCTACAAAGCACAGATTATCCTTATGCCCAAAGAATTATCTGGTTCAAAATTTCAGCAGTGCTGAGGTTGGGAATGATGGCCCCCAAAAGACTTGTCTACCTGGAATCTGTGAATGTGACTTTATTTGGGAAAAGGGTCTTTGCATGTGAAGTTAAGGATCTCAAAATGAGATCTTGGATTATCTAGATGGATCCAAAATCCAATGACAAGTGTCCTTATAAGAAGACAAGGCACAGGTCTCTCAGGCCCTATGTGGGGAGTGGGAGGTAATCCGTGGTAATCCACGGCCGGGCAATATCTGGGGACCCCGGGCCTGGATGGAAAGTTCCAGCCGCGCTCTCCGCACCTTGTCACCATGCCTCGCAAAATTGAGGAAATCAAGGACTTTCTGCTCACAGCCAGGCGAAAGGACGCCAAGTCGGTCAAGATAAAGAAAAATAAGGATAATATGAAGTTTAAAGTTTGATGCAGCAGATACCTTTACACCTCGGTCATCACAGACAAAGAGAAGGCAGAGAAGCTGAAGCAATCCCTGCCCCCAGGTTTGGCAGGGAAGGAGCTGAAATGAATCACGCACACTGACTTGAACAGTATTAAAATTTTTAAAATTCTCAAAAAAAAGAAGAGGAGGCACAGACAGAAGAGGAGAGACACAGAGGAGATGGCCACGTAAGGACAGAGGCAGAGATTGGAGTAAGCATCCCCAGGCCGAGTGCCAACAGTCAACAGAAGATGGGACAGGCAAGAAACGAAATCTCCCCTAGAGCTTCTGGAGGAAGTGACTGACACCTTGATATGGGGCTTCTGCCCTGCATAAATGTAAGAGGAAAAAATCTGTTGTTCTAAGCCACCCAGTTTTTAGTAATTTGCTGTGGTAGCCTGGAGACTAGATATACACTCAAGGGAAACACTTGCATATGTTTGGGAGGAGAAGGGTACAAGGTTGTAATTGAAGTTCATTATAGCAAAAAAAAAAGAAAAAAAAAAGAATTGAAACAACCTAAATTTTTCTCAAGAGGAAAATTGAAAAATGTTTTGAAGTATATTCACTTAATGTTCTACAGCAGTTAAAGAAAAAAAAAGAACAAATTGGAACTGCATGTATCAGAATGTGTTAATTTCACAATATAATACTGAGAGAGTAAAAGCCAGTTCAGAAGGATATATAAGGTATGATACCATTTATATAAAGTTTTTAAATCTACAAAGCAATATTCTATAATATTTATGGCTATCTAAATCTGTGGCAAAAGTATAATAATGTCGGTGATAAACACTGGTCCCCCAGTAGTGAGTACTCCTGCTATGGATATGGAGGAAAAAGAGAGACAAGGGGTGTACAGGAAGCTCCTCTTTGCATCTGAAATATTTAACATCTGTACTTAAATAGTCTGATGAAGATCTGGCATGATATTAAGATCTGATAAAGCTGGGTTTTGCCATCTTGTACTAGTGTCCATTCTTCTGTATTTTAAATCATTTATGAGAAAATTAACTAGTCAAGGTTTATAAGACATGGAAATGTATGCCATGTAAAATAAATCAGAATGATGCTTACAGGTGTCAGCCTAGTAATGAAGAGACAGTGAAGTGATGAGGAAACAGGATACAGGTGGGGCGTTGGATTCAACACAGAGGTGGAGCCCTAATGAGCTGGGCAATCAGAGCACAGATGCATCCCTTTTGAAAGCTTTCTTCAGGGAGTCGCCTCTTTTCCTCCCCACCTGTCTCTCTTCTGGTTCTTTTATTATTTGATTTCAGTTGAGACCATCCTCCCTAGTTTTTCTTTGGTTCAAAATTACATCTAGGATAGTGGTAAATGAGAGGGGGAAATGAGGATGGAGAGACCTCAGTCCTTGTTGTTTTGATCATCAAGAGCCAACCAGGAGATTTGCATCAATGAGTTATACTGTCCTAACCATACATTTCAAATTTGGAGGAATTGCAGCTGTGATGTTTTCCAAGGGACTTCTAAGCACAACAGCAGAACTGTCTTATTAGTGCTTCTGGGTCCTGGCTCTGGGGTTCCTCCAGGAAGGCAGGGCCAGCTGAGCAACACAGATGAAATTTGTAAGCCTAGTTGAGCTTGTGAATATGTACAAAGTCCAACTCCAGTTTGTGATTATGAACTTAGTCAAAGTACACCAAATCAAGAGTTAGGGAAGGTATCTGAGAGGAAAAAACTAATAATAAAACACTATGGTGCTGGCATGTGGGGACCACTAGTAGTTTGGAGATGTTTTGGGAACAAGAAAATATCCTGATTGTTCAACAGTCTAAAATGCCTAGGCTCCTTCCTTTCATGTTGTCCCTCATGACAAAGACTGGATTTTGATAACAACGACTGGCTTGAAATAATTAGGAAGAAAGCACTATTTCTTTGTACCAACTAAAAAAAAAATTATAAACTGAACCGCTTCACTCATGAATTTTTATATTAGATGAGGCACTTCCAAATGCAGGATGGACATACAGTGCTATTCTAAGAAAAAAAAAAAAACACCCTGTAGTTCCAATTTTGCAGCTCATTATCTTTCTTTGTTCACTACATATATATAATCTGCTCCAAAACTTCAAATTAGGAACTTATTTATAGCATAATTCTTGCTAACCTTGATATTAACCCCAAAGCTTCTGGACAAGCGCTACTTTTGGGCTTTGCATATCATCTGTCCTTTCCCCAAGATGTACTCACTAGGATACAAATATTTATTTATGCAGTTATCTGTTTACTGTGTTCCCACCTAGCTAGACTGGAAGCTCTATGAGGGGAGAGAGAATGACTGTCTCGTTCAGCACTTCATGTTAGTGCCTATCATAGAGTTTGCCCCATAGTAAGTGCTTATAATGGACTGAATTATGTTCCCCCAAATTCATATGTTGAAACTAACTTCCAATGTGACCGTATTTGGTGATAGGGCATTTAAGGAGGTAAGGTTAGGTTAAGGTTAAGGTTAAGGTTAAATGAAGTCCTGATCTGATAGGACTGGTGTCCTTGTAAGAAGAGGAATAGATATCAGAGCTCACCCTCTGTGTGTTCACAGAATAGAGGCCATGTGAGGACACAGCAAGAAGCCAGGTGCCTATAACTCAGCTCACCAGAAACCAACCCTGATGGCACCTTGATCTTGGGCTTCTAGCCTCCAAAACCGTGAGTAAATAAATTTCTGTTGTTTAAGACACCCAGCCTGTGGTATTCTGACCTAATACATTGTTCAATAAATTCTTATGAAATAAATGGTGTTGTGTTGATGATGATGATTATAAGAAATTACAGGCTGATAGAACATAAATGCTAAGTATGTAAAGGTATAAGCTATTAAACCAATTTTAAATACAGATTTAGTGCTTCCTAAATACACAAAAATAATTCTATCCACAGATCAAAGATGTTTAAATTACATTCCCAAGAATAGATGCAGAAAACCATATTTCATTATTGATTGGGTTATTTTTTTTTTTAGTAAGTGGAAGTATTCATTTCAATTTTTAAAACTTACTTGACCTTCTTAATCCAGTTTGGTAATTTCCGTGATTATTAAATAAGAATTCAAAATGCTCATACAATCCTACAAATGTTAAGTAACTATGTCCAAAGTACCTTGATTGACTGAGGCCTTTTTTCACTTGAACGTGGAATTGAAGAGGGATTAATTAATGTTTCTTTAGGACATGAGAAATTTATTCTTTTCCAAATATACATGTTTTTCCCACCCCACCTTCATCAATATTATGTTTCTCTTATCTTCTCCCCAGTGCCCAAATCATTTGCTTCACTGAACTATCACAATTAGAAATTACAGATTTATTTGTGTAATTCTTAATCTGACTCTCACCAAACAGTAAGCTCCATTGGGAAAGAAATTATGTCCAATTTTATCTTAGCACAGTATTCTCTGTAGCAAGCACCATGACCACCATATAGTAGGCCCTTAATAAATATTTGTTTTTAGAGGAATAATTAAATTTTTACCCTTTTCACTGAACTCCAAGGCAAGGTAACTCTTGCCTTCATTTTAACATCTAAAACCAACCCAATTAAGTCAGCTACTTTCAAAGGACCATTTGGAATTATCTGCACACCTCAGAGTTCCGCACTACAACCACAGGCAACACAGAAACATTTTCTCTTGCCAGAGCTGAATGAATCCATCAAAAGAAGTAAATGTTGCCAATGACTTCTAAACACTCTTCTGGGTGATTGGCAAAGGAGAGCATAAAACCGGCTTTGCCAAGTGGACCAGTCATTCTCTCTGAATCAGCACACATCATGATTGACTCAGCACCCAGGAACTGTCCTCCAAAGGTCCAGAAAACAAATACACTTGCTAGATGAATGTGAATGTGAATGTGAATGTGAATGTGAATGTGAATGTGAATGTGTTTGCTTTTGCAATTTCCTCTGACTCACAGTGACTGATATGTGGTGCTACGGGTCATAATGAAAAAGCACAAAAATCTAACCATTGGTACCTATAATGAGCTTTCCTTAGCTAAGCCCCCTGAAATTGTATCTGAGCAGAGATCTTTCCAACATGCTCTGGTGACCTAGGTCATTATCCAATCATTTATATTTTTGGAAAGGCCTTTGAGCAATAAGCTGAGAGTGTTTCATAGTCTTTAAAATCAAGTCTGTCAGAGAACACATTGCGGAAAAGCAAAAGTTCATGACATAAATCTTAATGTTGGTTTAAAGTTTAATAACTCTTTCTACATTCTCATCTTCTAGTCATTTACTGTGTGTATATAAGGAAGTGCATTATACTCAGGGGGCCTACTAATCAGCGGGGAAGAAATTGGGGAGGTGCATTAAGCCTTTTAGGCCATTAGGATATCATTTAGTTCACTGGAGAAGGTCATTTACTTACAGCAAGGAGCCAAGGTCCTTCCGAAAGATGAGCCATTTAATCCCAGCTCACCCACATGATCCTGCCCAATGTGCATTTTCCTAGTTTAATTTCCTCTGTAGGTTTTCTTTGATTTGTGCTACTTTATTTCCCATTTTACAGTCACGTTGTCCAATTTAAACTTAATTAAAACTTGCAATTAGAAAAAAAAGGATAGTTCTAGATACCTCCCAAGAAACACTTCATTAATGGGAACTACTTAATAAGCAAAATATCTCACTGTGCAGACTAGAGCCAAAGCTAGGGCTTCAAAGATCCGACATGTTTTTTCCAAAGTCTGGGTCGCGATGGCCAGGGATGACTAAATGCCTCAGGGCTAGAGAGTTTGGAGCCTAACCAAGATCAGCATCTTTGGCTTGAGGTATTGTGTTCACCTGATGACTGTGATTGACTCAGGAGTGAAGCATGATCTAAATGGAAGCAAACAAAGCCAAACCAATGAAGGTACTTTTTCTGGAACTATTGGGGAAGATGCTCTATCTTCTCTGTGCTTTTCAAGGCTGATAAATTGTAACTCTGGAACTTCTAGAAGCATGGGATGCCAACAAAGAGGTAAGGAGAGCCTAAAACTCTAAGTGACAGATTATTGGAAATGTAGTTTAAACACTTGATCCAGCTGTGCTTGAAGCAATATTTACTACTGCACTTTCCAAGTACACAGGCATCCCTTCCCCAAAAAAGCCCCCCTCTCCACATTTTTTCCCTTAGACCTCAGACCTATTGAATCAGAATCCCCATTTCAACAAGATCTCTAGGTGATTTGTATGCCCATTAAAGTATTAGAAGCACTAGCTTTAGCCCTCTTGAGTTGTACTTTTTTTCCTTGCAGCTGAAATATTCTTAATAAATATTGGTAGGCTCTATTATTATTTCTGTTTTTACGAAATAGGATACTAAGAAAAGTTCAGTAGTTCAGGATCACGCACGCAGTAAATGGCGGAACTGGGCTCAAAACTCGGCCTGCCTGTCTCCAAAGCACATGTCCTTACCACACGGGCCAAACCACAAGGACTCTGCTTGACCCTGACTGACTCTGTTTTCAAGTGAATCCACAATGTGATAGGCGAGGTCAGCAGATTGGAGATTCAAGGAAGAGTTGCAGTTCGAGTCCAAAGGTGGTCTGCTGACAGAAATCCTTCTTGCTTGGAGAAGATCAGTCTTTTTAAATTATTATTATTAATTTTTATTGGAGTATAGTTGCTTTACGATGTTATGTTAGTGTCTGCTGTACAGCAAAGTGAATCAGCTGTACATATACATATATCCCCTCTTTTTGGATTTCCTTCCCACTTAGGTCACCACAGAGCATTGAGTAGAGTTCCCTGTGTTATACAGTAGGTTCTCATTAGTTATCTATTTTATACATAGCAGTGTATATATGTCAACCCCAATCTCCCAATTCATCCCAGCACCCCCCTCCCCTGAGAAGGTCAGTCTTTGCTCTATTAAGGCCTTCAACTGATTGGATAAAGCCCACCCACATTATGAAGAGTTATCTGTTTTACTCAAAGCCCACCAATTTAAATGTTAAACTCATCCAAAGAAACCCAACCAAACAACAAGAACAAAAACAACCACCTTCCCAGAAACATCCAGAACACTGTTTGACCAAATATCTGGACACTGGCACATAAAATTAATTATCACCGTTTTATGGATTGATGGAGGCAATACCTTTGCCTCCTTGTGTGGAACCTGGCAGATTCAACCATCTAAGAAAAGCACGACAATAACTACTAATCTCTAGGATGAACGTAACTCTCTTGCCCTGGCACAAGGTCATTCTCCAAGGAGTTTTATATGCCACTATGGTTAGGCCTGGAAACTCAGCAGAGGCCAGTCTGGCCACAGCTGCTCCTGCTTAGGGGCTTCCCAGGTGGTGGCAGAAGGTTCTTGTCAGTACAGGTAAAGGCTAAAAAGGTCGCTGGTCATCAGAAACATGAACGGCAGCCTAAGAGGACATGGCTGGCCAGGTGGGATTTCTGTCCTGGTTTTCTGTCCTAAAGGAATATAGCCAACCAACCTAAGAAGAAAAGGAATGTCATATAAAGCTGGACTTTCAGAGAATACTTTATCAGAGACTCCTATCCCTTCCTGATTTGCCTTTTTTTAATTGCATTGCTCGTTTTGTGGTTTGGATGTCACATATTTCAAAGAAATATTTGGGTTTCTCTGGATTAGACTTTAGCTTATTACCTTGGTTTAATGCAAGTGAATATGTCTCCATGCTTTTAGGATAAAAATCCGCCATATTCTTATTTATACTCTCACCTTTAAGCTTTTTGTTTTTCTTTCTACAATATTTTTTTTCCACATTTGCCCTAATAGTTTTTCTATTTCCCTATTAGACACACCTTGGGATACCCATAGGTTACCATATCCATAAGATATAATTCCCTGTGTAGAAGGCACCCCTGACTTACCGGGATGATGGTCGCTCCTGACTTATCACATCCATCTGCTGTTACGTCAGCAGTCATGGGGTTTTAGACCCACTGTCTCTGATATAGAACAGAGCTCAGGCAGCAACATGCCAGAGGGCACAGTGTTATATATAATTGTGTCTTCTAGGCCTTGGATACCATTTAGTCATATCCAATGGGAGCTGCAGGTGTGACCTCTGTAAGGAACCAGAGGGAGCTGCTAAGCCCCCTGAAGGACACTCTGAGGGCACAGTATACAGGCCATGGTCAATTTCAAGTGACACCAAGTGGACAGTAAGTCCACTTATTTACAAGTTGGCCTAAGTCCTTTCTTCCACATATTCAAAGGGAAATCCAGTTGTGAAGAAGGATCAAGTAGAAACTCTCTAGATCAGGAGCTATCCTAGGGGGAAAAAAGGGGTGGAGGGAAAGGGGGTACTTTACTACAAGGTCAATGTCAGGATCCATGTTAGGCTCCCTGGACTTGGAATGTTAGCACCACAGAGAAGGAGTGATTTACCTCACCTCAAGACCCAGCTAGAATACTCTTGGAAAGCAGAGAAGCAACTGAGTTTCTCCACCCCTGAGTACATCACCAGCGTACAGTCCTCAAGAAGTGACTTTAAACAACCTAAAATGAAAATCTCATCAGGTCATTCCCCTACCTTAAACCCTCAAAGATTTCTAACTGCCCTTACAATTAACAATAAAAATAATAATACCAAAGGTTGGCATTGTTTCCTATTATTTCCACTGTGCCAGGCACTGGCATAAATGCTTTATGTTCACCTACCCTCTTCTCCCACCTCATACTCTGCCTGGCACCCATGCTGAACTTGTCCAATTCCTCAAAATGCCTGGGTCCCCTCCCTCTCCAGGTGTTCCAATATATTGTTTCTTTTGCAAACACTCTTCCACAGCTATGGTCTTGGCAGATTCCTTTCCTATTCAGATCAGCTTAGATAGCACGTCCACAGGGAAGCATCTCTGTTACCCTCTTCAAAGTTACTTCCTCTTTTTTTTTTTTTTTTTTGGCCATGCTACGCTGCATGTGGGATCTCAGTTCCCCAACCAGGGGTAGAACCTGCACCCCTTGCAGTGGAAGCTCAGAATCTTAACCACTGGACAGCCAGGGAACTCCCAACTTCCTCTTCTTATATGCTTCCAACATATACTCACTTCCTGTTTTGTAACACTTATCACACATACAATTTCCTGTTCAACATCTGTCTCCCCCACCTGATCACAAGCCCTACAAGGGCAGAATGACATTTGTTTTTTCACCAATGTACCCCCAGTACATCACCCATAGCTTTGTACACAGTGTGTTCTCAGGAATATTTGATGAATGAATATAAGAAAACACACCCCTCATGACATAGGACATAACATTATTTCTGACATTTTCCCAGTTTGTGCTACAAAATTTGGGGGACCTTTTGTAGGCCTCCCCCAAGAGGAAGTTTCTTTGCCTGTGATACCAACTGTTAATCACCAAGTGAACAAACTGAATGTACTTCCCACTCGACCTCAGGCAGTGACACCTTCCCGTACTCCTGACCGAGGGCCTTAACTCATGCGCCCAGCACTACTCTCCCCAGTGACAATCCTCAAGAAGCCTCCTCATGTGTCTACAAGCTCATCAAACCCAATTTGTCAAAAGCCCTGGTGGTGCTAAATAATATATGAGATACATCTTAGTGCAACACTACCAGCATGACATCACTGGGACCTACTGTGTGCCAATATCATTAATGATATAATGATTATGACAATACTGATAACAGTGACATCACAATTATTTCTTGAGCACCAGCTCATACTAACCCTAGGAGGACATTGCTCTCCTTTTACAGATAAGGAAAATGAGACTCGGAACTTGCCGAAGTTCACTCAGTAAGGGCGGGCAGAGGCAGGATTTTAATCCAATCATCCGTGTGGTTCTAAATGTGGCCAGAGCACCACAAATGTCAGAATTACCTGTGTTTATTTAAAACACAGGCTTCTGATACATAGAAGACCGAAATTAGAATCTCTCACAGCGTGGTCCATTGTTTCCCCTTAATGCACCTTAATACTTGGGAAGGGTCACACCAAACTGCAGTTTTTCCATAAACTGTTTCAAATTCAGTGTCTCAACTTATTAAGTTAAGCTCTCTCCACTTACGATAACCTTAAAAATGGACCCAAGACCACTCTGAAAGGGATCATCTCCCCTCATTTTAGCTCCTAGAACCCATCTGTATCCCCAGTTGGTCTGATAAGGATAATGAACTGGGAAGAATAAAACAAACTGGTGGGTTTTCACATACATGTGTGTGAATACTTATATATTCATAACTAAATATCTTCTTCAACTTTTTACTTTGAAATAATTATAGATTCACAGGAAGTTGGAAAGAAATGTACAGGGAGGATCAGTGGACATTTTACCCAGTCTGCCCCAGTGTTAACATCTTGCATAACTATAGTACTATATCAAAATCAGGTAATTTGGGCTTCCCTTGTGGCGCAGTGGTTGAGAGTCCGCCTGCCGATGCAGGGGACACGGGTTTGTGCCCCGGTCCAGGAAGATCCCACATGCCGCGGAGCGGCTGGGCCCGTGAGCCATGGCCGCTGAGCCTGCGCGTCCGGAGCCTGTGCTCCGCAACGGGAGAGGCCACACCAGTGAGAGGCCCACGTACCGCAAAAAAAAAAAAAAAAAAAAAAAAAATCAGGTAATTGACCTTAATCAGATATAGGAACTCATGTGTGTGTGTGTGTGGCAGGGGGCTGTTGTATGTGTAGTACTATGCAATTTTGTCACATGTGTAACTTCCTGTAACTACCACTACAATCAAGATATAATCACCCCAAAGCTCCCTTGTACTACCTCTTTGTAGCCATATCCCCTCACATCCTTCACTCCTGGAAAGCACTAATTTTTTCTCTGTAATTTTGTTATTTTAAGAGTATTATAGAAATGGAATCATACAGTATGTAGCCTCTTGTAATTGCCTTTTTTCACTCAGCGTAATTCCCTTGAGGTTCATCCAAGGCATGCTGAGTTGTTGGATCTATACATCAGTAGTTCATTTCTGTTTATTTTTGAGTAGTATTTTGTGGCATAGATAAAACGTAGTTTGTTTAACCATTCATTCATTCATTGAAAGACATCTGGGTAGTTTTCAGTTTTTGGCTGAATAAAACTGCTATGAACATTCATGTACAATTTCCTTGTAAACATAGTTTTAAGTTCTTGGGGATAAGTGTTCACAAGTATAATTGCTGAATCATATGGTAAGTCCATTTTTAGTTTTAAAGGATACTGCCAAACTATTTTCTAGAGTGATGGTACCACTTTACATTCCCATCAGCAATGTATGAGTAATCCAGCTTCTCTGCCTCCCTGCCAGGATTCAGTGTTATCACAATTGTGTCATCTCCAAAAAGAGACAGTTTTATTTCTTCCTTTCCAATCTATATGCCTTTTCTTTCTTTTTCTTGCTTTATTTCACTGGGTAGAACTTCCAGTATTACGTTCAAGTAATCCACAGGAAAGTAAGAAAAGAGAAAAAGAGGAATAAGAAAGAGAAAACAAAGTGGCAGACTTAAGCCCTAACATATCAATAATCACTTTATTCAGAAATGGTTTGAATACACTAATTGAAAGACAGAGGTTTCTAGAATGAATAAAAAATTAGGACCCAATTAGGCTATCCACAAGAAAGTCACTTCATACATAACAACATAGGTAGGTTAAAAGCAAAAGGACAAGAAAAAGATATATTATGCAAATATTAATTTTTTTAAAAAGCAGGAATGGGTATACTGATATACGACAAAGTAGACCTCAGGGCTCAGAAAATTACGAGAGATAGAGAGGACATTACATAATGATTAAAAGGTTGATCCCGTAAGAATACATAGCAATGCTAGGTGTGGATGTATCAAACAACAGAGTTGCAAAAAATGTGAAGCAAAAACTGATAGAACTAAAAGGAGAAATAGGTAAAATTTTAATTATTGTTGGAGACTTCTATACCCTACCTTCAGCAATTAATAGAAGTATCAGACAGAAAATCAGCCAGGATATAAAATTTAACAACACCATTACCAAAAGAATCTTATTGACATATACCGAATATTCCTCTTAACAACAGAATATCCACTCTTTTCAAGTGATCATGGAATATTCTCCAAGACAGACCATATCCTAGGTCATAAAACAAATCTTAAATTTAAAAGAATTTAAATCACACAGTGTATGTTCTTTGACCAAAATGGAATCAAACAAGAAATCAATAACAGAAAGACAACAGAAAAATCTTCAAACACATGAAAATTAAGGATCTTTTAAATCCTCCCCTAAAACTCTCTTTTCCCACATCACCTCAATAGGTTGTTGATAATAAAAAATTGTCCTGTCCATTATCTATCCATGTATTTTTCTTTCAAGATCTGAGGAAAAGAAGTAAAATAAATAAAAGTATAGAAAAGTGAAATTACATCTCCAACCTGAAAAACGTCTTACAATCTCATTTTATGGAAAGTGGAGGCCACTGATGAACCCCCAGATCTCTAGCCTCTGCCTGAGCTATGCCTGCAATTCATAAGCAATGTAGGATTTTCTACTTATTCAGCTGAGATTTTAGGCATCAAAGGTAAACCTGCCCTTCTCCTTGGCTGCCTACTTCTTCCTGATGACACACAACCTTAAGACATATAAGCGAGGGAGGAATGGGTCCACTGGGCAGTAGTGTGATGATCTGCAATCAGGTGTGATTTCAGCAGAAAATTGCATTCTGCCCTTTTTCAGAGTCAAGAAGTAATGCATGAATCCAGCAGAAATGGTTGACTCTTACCCCCTGAAGGACTGGGCCTGGTTAGTCAAGACTTCGATCTGTTCTGTTCAAAGAATAGGGCCTCTGAGTGACTTTAATCAAAACACTCATGGACAGCAAAAGAGCCCAGACAGCAATGCCCTTTCATTCGGGTCTCAGAGCTGAAGGAGAGGAGTCACAGAAAACGAGACTGCGATGTTTACAGAGGTGACACTGACAACTGCAGAGCAGGTGGGGCATCCCTTGTTTGTTCCTGTACTGAGAGGGTCTAGAGGCAGTCACAGAAAACACAGTGTACCTGGAAAGGGGAGAGCTCCCACTTTGTTTACAAGCACAGATGGTGCCTCTAACCTTGGCTTCTTTAATCAGGCCTCATGTCCCGTTGGCTCCTGTGTGTAAAACAGTTACCTGGTTCTAGCTAATGGTTATGTTTTGACGGAAAAATAAGTGCTCTTCTGTTGTTTAAACCCCTTCAGTGGCTCCCTGATACCCTTGGAATAAATTTGAAATTATGTACTGTGGCCTGCAGGCAGCCCCTCATGAACTGCCCCTCTGCACTGTGTACCTTCAGCTTCGACTCTCACCAACCTTCCCCTCTGTTCTACACTCAGAATGAGCCTCTGTCACTTCCTCTACTGCATCGTGTTCTCTCTCATTCCTGGGCCTTTGCATTTTCTGTTCTCTCTACATAACACACACTTCAGCCTCCTCGCCTGGCTGACTCTTATTCATACTTTGAGTCTCATTTAAACGTCACTTCTTTCCTGATTCCAACCTATGCCAAGTAGACACATATGTAGCACCCTGCACTGCCCTTCTTTGAGCCCCTACTCACTTTGCGGTTACTGCTATCTTAATCGTGTCTCCTCCTGGTACACTGGGAGCTCCACGTAGACAGGAACCACGTTTAGCTTGTTCATCATTTAGTCTCTCATACAGCGCCTGGTATGTGATCGGCACTTAATAATTATTTGTCAGATAAACAAGGAAATTAATAATCAAAAGAAGAAAAGCAAGAAAGTGTTATTTTGGTTGGTCAAGTTGCCTCACAAGGCCCACTCAAAGGTACTATCACTAGGCATTAACAATCAGGGCTTGGCCTCTGGTTCCCAACTATGAATTCACATTAGAACCACCTGTAGAACTTTTTCAAGATATCAGTTTTTCCACACGCCGGCTAGGTGCCCTTCAATAAACATCTGATGAATTCATATATAAACAAGCATCAGAGAAGGATACTTTTCTCTTCCAAAAATCACTGCAGCCTCCTCTCTGCTTATTACTTCATTGCCCGACAATGACTCTTCCCTGCCTTTCCATTTATTTTGATAAGAAACAGAAAAGTAACTGAAACATGAGACGAAGGTTATGGATTTTAAAAACAACTCCATGATAATAGGCAATAAGGTGCTTGAACCTCAGTTCTTTATCAAATGAAGGTGGTAGACCATGCTCTGTACACCTCAAGATAAAGGAGCGTATGTAAAAATGCTTTTGTAAACCGTAAAGCACAAGAGAAGGTAAATTCATTGTATTGTGCCAAAACTCAAACAGAAGATCACAAATTCATATTCTTCATTTTCTCTGTTATCAACCCAGGAGAGAGTTAGAGAGAAGTTCGGACATGAATATGACTAGAAAGGAACAGATCAAAGACTATTTCATTAAACAGATGCTTAAAATTCTATCCAGAATGCATAATGTTCTGAGAGGTTCCTGTCCTGGATTTCTCCATCATCTAATATCTGTGTTTCTTCCAGTATTCCATAGCAGCGATTGGCAAACTTTTTCTGTAAAAGGTCAGGGAAAAAATATTTTAGATTTTGAGGGCCATGCAGGCTCCGTAGCAACTACCCAACTGTGCCGCTGTAGCAAGAAGGAAGCATAGACAATATGTAAACACATAACTGTGACTGTGTTCTAACAAAACTTTATTTATAAAAACAGGCAGTGAACCACATTATTTCTGTGGGCCAGAATTTGCTGATCCCTGTTCTAGAGAGATCCTGAAGAGCAATCTCCCTGTCATAGGTTGAGTTTCCTAGGAAGTAGACTCAGAGATAGAAATTAGCAGGTAAGAGGTTTAGTAAGATGAGTTCTTGCGGTCAGCACCTTTGGAAGGGTAGGAAGCAAGACTGGACAAAGCAGAAAGCAGAGCATGATGCAGTCCCGATAAAAGTCTCAGTCAATGACTCTTCACAGTTGTACCAGGTTGTGTGTAGGGGGCCAAACCTGGTCATTATCCATAACCCATAGCAACTGGTCATTGGGTAGGGCCTGTCCCAAGAAGGGTACATGACCTTAGGCAAGGAGGGGCTCTTCAACTGGGACAATTCCTGTAAGAACTGGCAGCCTGCAGAGCTCCCAATAGCTGGAGGAGGAAGCTCTTCATTCCTGAAGGAGAATCAGGGCCATGCATCCTATCACCCACCATACTCTCCCTTGAGATTTAGCTCTCTGTTCATAAAACTACAATTTGTTTCAGGTCAATGTTTCATCTACATACAGTACTTATCTTAAGATAAGTAAGTACCGTAAGATACTTATCTTAAGTAAGTATCTAACATCACTGCAGCCAGATTTAGAAAATCTTAGCACCTTACCATATTCCCCAACTTTCTCTCTGAAAGAACATGGGAAAAAGTCACATCATTCTGGTTCATTGCCTTCTTACATTCCATCCCAAACTCCAATCTCTGGTGGACAAGAATGGCAATATGGCTAGGGGTCATAAAGGGGTTATACAGTCTTATCTAGAGTTAAATAAATGAACTAAGTAAAGTTTGTGGTCTGTAAAAATTCTATGCTAGCATGCAGATAAAGATGGAATCAAAACTACTTACAGATAAATTATTAAGCCAGAAAATCTGCAATGGTCAAAAAGAAACCATGCTTTGAAGTTACTTGTGCCCAGCACCATACTGGCTAAAAGGTTACTAGCCAATATCTAGAAACTCAATACCTCCTGCTTCAAATCATGTAGTTAGATCTCTTCATGTCAGTCTGAGGTTTCTAACTGAGCATCAATCAATTTACATTTCTACAACTGAGACACTGAGATGTCTGTAGGTGTATCAGAGGAAAGAAGCCTGGATAGATTGTATAGATTAGCTCCACTTCTCCACGTAAGGGTCCATGAGGGAATCATCTATGATTGGTAACAGTGCTGCCTGGGATCACCTTAATCATCTCTTGACAAGCAAAAATAAAAATCACCTGAGAAATTAGCTATGTTGAGAAAGAAAAAGAGAAAAGATGAGGGGGGAAAGTATCAGAATACAGCCAGGATGCACATTACAGTCTTCCCTTTATTTTAATTCAATGGTTTGTGTCTTCAGGAAATCTCATTATTCTCCCCAGAGCAGAAGTGCAGAATGAAGGCACAAACCTCATTAACTTTTGAATGCGGAAATCAATAATCTGCAATAAATCTAAGCTGATTTGTTGTCAATAAATCTCCCAAAATACTGTGTTTTGTAGCTGGGGACATTGGAGGGTATGGTAAGAACTTCCATGTCAACATCAAGATGGCATCTGGGGTTTACCTTGTCGGTTTTTACGACCTTTTAACATGAAACGATTTATTGACATTTACATAGAACACGGTTTTCTGTGGGGTTAACTGTTTTTTCAGTTGAGAACATACTGGGACCTTTTCTCTTTCCATGACTCTTTTAATAAATGATATGAATAAAAAGAAACAGGCAGGCATCCACTTGGCAGTTCTTTCTCATGTACCTGCCCTGAAAAGGAAGAACAGAGCCCATACTGAGGGACTGGGAAAAGGTTCCTTGAGCCTAAAACTGTCTCTACTCATGACTAGCACATAGTAGGCACCTAAAAAAATTTGCTGAAAGAGTAAATGATGGCCATGACCTTTGAAAATCAACCTTTGCTACCTAAGTATATATATTTACTATGTATGTATTGTTACACATGTGTTATACCTATGTATGTATATGTGTATACATGTGTATACATACATAGATATGTACACTTCTATTACATACACACATACATATATATAAAATGTCTGAGCAAGGGTGGGATACTTGCCTATTTATCTTGCAAAAAAACAAAAAAAGAGGGGACAATAAAATATTAACCGGTTATGGAAAAATGACTGGGAAACAAGATGACAAGAAACCCAAAGGACGATGAGGCTGTGTTACAATGAAAACTCCATGAGAGCAGCTTCTCTGTGGTGCTCACCACTAAGCCCTAGTGCCTGAAACAGTGCCTAGCATAAGGCAGGTACTCGGCAAGTGTTTGATGGTTGAATGGATGGATGCATGCGTGGGTGGGTAAGCGGGTGAGGAAACATTTATTATTAGTAGGAGAAGTAGGACAGTCATTTGAGATTTCTGTGAATGGTCTACATGGAGAGCAGAGAATATCTGTAGACTAAAGCAACAGGATCACCCCTTGGTATACATAACAAGGGACCAGCACTCAAATTGCTCTGTCCCGTGCTTTTGG
Source organism: Pseudorca crassidens (assembly GCF_039906515.1). Lineage (NCBI taxonomy): Eukaryota > Metazoa > Chordata > Mammalia > Artiodactyla > Delphinidae > Pseudorca > Pseudorca crassidens. The sequence continues at coordinate 131,066,809 of NC_090298.1, read as the reverse complement.
ATAGGAGAAGACGTTTGTGTTCCAGTGCGGTGCATCAAAACTACAAAATGTGAAAGAGCAGGTCCCTATCATGATGTCTTATCTCACTGACACCTTCTCTGGTAAGTCTAACGGAATCACTCTACATGTAATAGGGAAGAACAAATCTGACTCCATATTGGATCTGTTTTCCTTACGTTTGTATTCTATTGCTTTTTCTATAAGTTAATCACTAAATGAATGTTGCCTATAGCCTGAAATATACAGGATAGCCCATTCTCAAGGCTCTGACCTTTAAAGGTGTTACACTTTTCTATTCATGTAGAGATAAAAAGTTGCAGAACAAAGAATAATATTTGTCTTGTTGGAGGTTTATAGGAACACTATGGCCACACCTACATGGACAGCTGCAAGAACAAAGGATTCTAGCACCAAGAAGTTCACAACAACCAACCACACCCCCTCCCCTTTTAGCATAAAAGAAGCCTGAATTCTAACTCAGGGAAGAGCTCTAGTGTTCTTTGGGCCACTAGTCTACCATATTCTTGGTCTGCTGGCTCTCCACATAAAGACACTGTTCCTTGTCCCAACAACTCATCTCTCGATTTACTGGCCTGTTGTGCAGCAAGCAGTACAAGCTTGGACTCAGTAACATATAGATCTCAGAACACCATTGAGCCTTCTGACAGTCAGACTCAGGACTGAAGTGCTCCCAAGAGGAAAAGCCACCACATTGCTTTAGCATCAAAGGGAGGGCTAATTTCACCCTCGCATGCAGTGGCTCCAGTTCAGGTTTAGTCGCAATCATTCAACCAGATGCTGCTGACACTGCTGGTTTCCCCCCCACCCACTAGAGGTCCTGTGCACTAGGCTTTGTGACTTAATGAGTTGACATTCTTTCCCTAAGTAAGGGAAGAAGAAAAGGTAAAAGTTACTGTACAAGCGTCACACTTCCACCAAGTGACATGCCATTGCTCAGCTTGATCTATTTAACGAAGACCTTTTAAAAGGACATTTCTCAAAAGTGTCATCCCCAGGCCAGCTGCATCGACGTCATCTGGATGGCAGTTAACAGTTCGGATTCCCAGGCCCTGCTACCAGTGATACAGGTCATAGGTCAGAGATAGGGCCAAGGAGTCTGCATTAACGAGCACCCTAGACAACTTCCAAGCTCCCTGAAGTTAGACACCTGTGATTCAAAAATAAATGTCCGTCCCTCCTCCTCTGTAAGAGTCTCACAAACACCTGGTCCTCACTGATACCGAAGTAGCTGGTAGCATAGTCAAGAAAAAGTTCTGAGTCAGCACGCAAGTGCTGTGCATCTGCTGTGTGACAGGCGGTAGAGGCTGGTGGGTAAGCTGTGTCCCCTGGTGTGAGGCTGCCTGAGTCTGAACTCCAGCTCGGCCACTTACTTGCTGTAAGCAAGTTAATTAGCCTCCTCACAACTTAGTTTCCTATTTGCCAAACGAGGGTGATAACCATAGCTCCTCTCATTTGAGTGTTAAGACAGAACCAGGCCCAAGGTAAGTGCCCACTGAGATTTACTGTTATTCTTCCTATGTCCTAGGAACTGGGGATAATCTGTGAAAAAAGAGACAGATGCCTGCCTTCTTGATGCTTGAAAAGAACAGGAAATGCAGGCATTAAACACAATCTCTTAACAACGTATTAACTAAATACAAGTGTGAGAGTGCTTAGAGGGAGAATCGCTGGGGGTTACTGGCATGTACAAGACCCCGAGCCTAACAGTGACCCATCAGGATTGAGCTACCTGAGTTAGGAATTGTTTGGCAAAAGCCATGGGTAGTAAAAACCAGGTTCCGAGAGTCTCAATATTTTACACTCTGATCTTTAAAGATTTGGTAAAATTGCCCTCAGAAAAAATTATGTCTTGTGCATTTTACTGGGAAGTTCTTTTAAATTGTTTTCTATTAAAAAAAAAATTCGTTTACACTCAAAAAAAAAAAAAAAAAAAAAAGAATCCAGTCCCATTCTTGCCTCTAAATGAAAGTACAGGAGTCCAAGGCAAGTTCATCCTCTTTCCGAACCTCATTGCCCAACCTATAAAATAGGGGGCTTGGCTAAGATGACTTCAAAGGTCCTTCCAGCTGTGGCAGAGCAGCAGTACAGACAAGAGGCAAGCTTTGCAGAGACTGGGGCACCAGAGCCAGGCAATGAGAGCCAGAGGCTCCCTCCGGGAAGGGAGGTGAAAAGAAAGGATGGGGGGCGGGGATGGGGGGAGTGGGGAGTGGGAACCAGGGGCCAAAACCAATCTTCCTCTTGCCAAAGTTCTCCTCAGCTTGTCCCTGCAGACATAGTGCTTTGGTCGAAGGCATTCTTCTCAGAAATCGTACTTCTGAAGAAGAGTGACAGTAGAAAATATGGCCATGTGATATGTGGGGGAAATAGTATCCAGCTTATTGTTTGGGTCTGTGGAACAGAGAAATGCATATTTTCACTCGCTGTAAGTTAATGGAAAAGCAGTTTAGAAACAAAGGGAGGGAGGGGAGAGAGGAAGGGGGAAGGAGATCCAAAGACTGAGGGGAGGAGAGGGACAAGCAAGAAGGAGGGAAATACAAGGAGATGAATCAGCTCAAAGTTGGGGCAACGCCTTTAAAAGGCAGAGTTTGCAATTCCATAGCTCACACACAGCTGCTTCTCTCTGCCCCCCCAACTGAGATTTGGTTCTAACTACATTACAGAACCTTTCAGTGGCTTCATCTCTCCTCATGTATTTCCTAAGTAGCGATAATAGATGAATGACAAGAACTACCAACCTACTCCCAAGGTCAAGATTGGAAACTGCCTTTATGTAAGTGAGAAAAATTTTTAGATTAACCTGTCTGCCTACATGAACTCTTTTTTTCTGTTACAAACATTACCTCGAGCTGGAAAGAGAAGACACAGAGTAGAAAGATGGAATGTTAAAAGCCCGCCTCATTTTGCAGATGGAGAGAAAGGGGCCCCGAAAGAGCTGTGACCTGCCCCGGGTCGCTGAGCAAGGAGGTGGCAGGGCTGAGAGTTCCATACAAGTCACCTGTCAACTAGGCCTAGTGAGACACAGTCACAAGGACACAAAGGAACATTTTGTATTTTCACAGTTACATACGTACTGCAATAGGTATTAGGAAAATTACCACATGGCATCCATGATTTGGGGGACATCATGGCTTAGGGCAAAGCTAAATTATCTATATATAAAATGTGAATCAATTTAAGGGACAATACTGGGTCCAATGGAATTGTTGATACATGGGTAGCCAATAGCTCCTGACCAGGTCTCAGATTATTCAGAGAGACCATGTTTCTAGTCCTTCAGTGAGAGAAAAAAAAAAGAGACTCAAAAATGCATCTAGCCTGCGAACCTCCAGAGCATCCTCTGAAAAGTTTTAACAGCTCACCTTGCAGCGCCTCCTCCCCTTCCTTGAGTAAGCCTGGGAAATGAGATTTGGGTGTTCAAAGGAGTCAGACAAGCATAATATTATATATACACTCTACATCCATCTCCTGTATGAAACCTCACTGTTCTTGCGTAACAAAAAGTAAATATTTACCACGAGCCAGGAGAGGTAGGGAATGATCAGCACTTGGGCCATCAATCACAGTGAGCCATGCTCCCATTTTTTTTTTTTTTTTTTTTTGCGGTACGCGGGCCTCTCACTGTTGCGGCCTCTCCCGTTGCGGAGCACAGGCTCCGGACACGCAGGCTCAGCAGCCACGGCTCACGGGCCCAGCCGCTCCGCGGCATGTGGGATCTTCGCAGACCGGGGCACGAACCCATGTCCCCTGCATCGGCAGGCGGACTCTCAACCACTGCGCCACCAGGGAAGCCGCACGCTCCCATTTTAACAACCCTTGTAAGAGAGGGCAGGCAAGGATGGCGAAGACTGGCCGGGAGATAAGAGTTTGTCAGAGGAGTCAAATGGCTCCAAGTGGAGGAATATAAGGTGAGTTGTTCACGCGTGCCGCCTGTGAAGGGCCCTGAAGATGGGTTTATAAAGTTGAGGCAGAAAGGTGCAGTGGTGAGGAACACGGCCTCTGCAGCTGGACCACCAGCTCCTCCACCTACCAGCTGTAGGAGCTTGGCAAGACAATTCCAGCTACCTCCGTGACGTGGGGATGATAGCACGATCCACTTCATAGGGTTGCTATGAGGATTAGATGAGGCAATACAGGCAAAGTGTTTCTAACAGTAGTGGGGGCAAAGAAAGTGCTCAATAAGTATCTCTAGGAGAGCAGAAGACAATAGCCTCTCTTGGCTGAAAGAAGATGGCTTGAGGGTGGTACTCAATCTGTTAGCTGTCATGCACTCAGCTACCCAAGAACTCAATCAGCTGATTTAGAACTTGTGTAACTACCTAAGCTCACACAGCCAGGAAGAAGCAGAGCTACGATTTAAGCCTAAGCAGTTTGGCTCCAGAGCCCATGGCCTTAAGCTTTATTCCTCTTAAGAGATCACATACACTTATTTTTCTTTTATTCTTTCCCTGCTAGTCAGCTTTCTCTCCAGGTATAGGAATTGACTGATTCTCCATGGCAAAGGTAAAGTGCTCAAGTGAAAATAAAAGCAGGAAACAAGGGTTGCAAAGCTTATATTGTAGGCCCAAATGGAATGGCTGGAGGAATGGAAATGTTTACGCCTAGAGCGGGGAATATTTCAGCAGAGGATAAATCTCTGTGTGTTGAGGAGACCTAAGATGAAGAAGAAAGACCAGCCCATTCCTCAGGGCTCAAAACAGAGACTTAATTCCACCAAGCAAGAGGTTATGAGGAGAGAGATTCCAGTCCAATGTCAGAAGGAACATTCCAGGGGCTATCCCATAGTAGCTGAGAACTTAAATTCAATCAGACAAATCCCAGCTCCACCTCTGACTATTTCTGTGACCCTGGACGAGTTATATGACCTCTCTAACTAAGCCTCCATTTCTTTGTCTATTACTGAGGAGGGCTCAGCAGTACCCCTCTTGTAAGACCAATGCAAGGTTTAAATGTGATAAAGCATGTAAAAGGGTTAACATAGCTTATCACAAGCCCTCAGGGCACGTTGGCTGTAAACTGGCCTAGATTATGAATGAACGTAAATATTGTTCTGAGTAGATATTTCTTTATCTTTTCTTCTTCTCTAGAGACTTTTAATTTTTGTCCCTTTTTAAAAAATGTATGCATTTTTATTAACCATTTTTATTACATGTATATTTTTATATATAAGTATTTATTATAATATAGTTAATTTACAGTGTTGTGTTGGTTTCAGGTATACAGCAAGGTGATTCAGTTATATATGCGTGTATATATATATACATATATATATAGTTTTTCAGGTTCTTTTCCATTATAGGTTACTACAAGACATTGAATATAGATCCCTGTGCTATACAGTCATTTACCTATTTTATACATAGTATTGTGTGTGTGTTAATCCCAAATTCCTGATTTATCTCTCCTCCCCCACTCCCCACTATCCCCTTTGACAACCATAAGTTTGTTTACTATGTCTATGAGTCTATTTCTGTTTTGTAAATAAGTTCATTTGTATCATTTTTTAAGATTCTACATATAAGTGATATTATATATTTGTCATTCTCTGTCTGACTTACTTCACTTAGTATGATCATCTCTAGGTCCATCCATGTTGCTGCAAATGGCATTATTTCATTCTTTTTTGTGGCTGAATAATACTCCATTGTATATATGTACCACACCTTCTTTATCCATTCATCTGTCAATGGACACTTAGGTTGTTTCCATGTCCTGGCTATTGCAAATAGTGTTGCTATGAACACTGGGGTGCGTGTATCTTTTTGAGTTAGAGCTTTCTCCAGATATATGTCCAGGAGTGGGATTACAAGATCATATGTTAACTTCTAGAGATTTTATATTTAAAGTGTCTTTGGAAGATCCTTCGTTCATCCTTTCATTTATTTAGCAGATGTTTCCTGAGCACTGACTGGTGTGAAGCTCTGAGGACAGAGCATGAACAGGAGGGAAATAGTCCACTTAGATTCCAGTGAAGGAGGCAAGTACGGAAGAATGGTCACCCGACAAACTATTAAATTGTAGTTATAGTATGTGCCATGTAGGGTAAGCCTAGAGCTGCCACCAGAACATTCAACAAAGGGGCTTATCTAGACTTAGACAAGGAGGCCATGGGGACCTCCAAAGAAGTGACTTTTGGGCTAAGTCACCTCAAGGTGATTCTGTGATTTGTGGCCAAAGGCCTGTGTGAGCCCTTAGAAGGGAGTTATCAATCTCGTAAGACCCAGGAAAGCTGCACAAACGAGGGCATCTGAAGGAGCATTTCCCCAGGAAGAGAAAGGAAAGAAGAATTTTTGTGGTACAGGACTCTGTAAAGACTTGGAGAAAATCTCACAACAGGAGTTCAGATAATACTACTTTTGTTACAAGTAAAAAGCTATTAGTAAAAATTAAGGGTAAATCTATTCTTTAAAGATTTTCACTGTAGTGTTATTTCTCAAGGGAAACTGGAAATACTCATAACAAATAATTGTCCAATTGTCCAGCTGAGGAATTTTAAGCAAAATTAAGTCCAACAGAACTTTCTACATGATACTACAAGTATAAATATTGCAGCTTTTTGTATATCAATCATACCTCAGTAAAGTTGCTTTTAAAATTCAACTAAAATATACAAAATTGTAGTGAGAAACAGAAATAAAAATAAATATTAAAAAAATTCATATCAGGTTTTTTCGGGATATAGAAAATTTGGTGGTTTTTTTCCCAACTTGTACATGCTAAGTTTTCTATAAGGAGAATGTGTTACTGATTTTTGTTGATGATAGGAATAAATAGCTTCTCCTTTCTTTCCTTTTAGTTGATTTTCTAATCAACTTTACCCTGCCAATGTCATTTCCTCAGCTGAGGTGAAGCCTGGAAGACACCTATTATTCACTCTTTAACCCTGAAGGATTTCTTTAGAAGGAAAAAATTTACCTTTGAGGGATGACCAGTTAAACCACTCAATCTTGAAATGCTTTGTGATATCAGCTCTACAACAATGGCCCAAACTGAACGACCAGAACAGAGGGCAGGCAGGTTCTGACAGAGAAGAGGAAGAAAGCTCATTTTGGAGAATAGGGGAAAGAAGAAATATGTAAAATGATCCAGGATAATAAACCTCTAGGAAAGAAAGATGACATCAATTAAGAATAAAAGGAGGGCTTCCCTGGTGGCGCAGTGGTTGCGAGTCTGCCTGCCGATGCAGGGGACACGGGTTCGTGCCCCGGTCCGGGAAGATCCCACGTGCCGCGGAGCGGCTGGGCCCGTGAGCCATGGCTGCTGAGCCTGCGCGTCCGGAGCCTGTGCTCCGCAACGGGAGAGGCCACATGGTGAGAGGCCCGCGTACCGCAAAAAAAAAAAAAAAAAGAATAGAAAGAAACACAATATAAAATCCATTAGTTTGACTATCTTGGGTCAGATTCCACAACACTGCATAAATTCTTCAGCTCTTCTAATAGGTCTTCCTATCCATATGTTGGTTTGCCTGTCTCAGTGTCTGTCTCTCTCTGTTTGTGTGTCTGTGTGTGCCCCCTCTTTGTTTTCTCATATATCAAAGGCAAATAGTGATTAAATTTTCTTAGTAAGGAACTGACTTACAAGCAGTAGTGTTTGGAAGCCTTTGTAATCGCAAATGGCTCTGCTAGTCCGGGGTAAGACCAAGGAGGTTATCATGGAAGGCAACTGTCAGGCAAGGTGGGAGGTCGAACAGTCACCAGCACAGATGTGTTGCTCATCACTGACCCTTTGGCCATCTTCTAAGCCAGGGCTCCAAGTTAAGCTCTGACCACAGTGAGGTTGACGGGATATGCTCACAAGCAAGGTCAATGAAATTCACTGGGAGTAAGACACCCCTACTAGGAGAAAGTCACCCCTTGAAAGACATGGACCTTGCCAGACTGATGGTTGGATCACAGGAATCAATCTGACTCTTTGATATTGTTAAAGGATGGCAACCATGCCTTCTGTAATCCACATGTGTATGAGCTTGACAAAGTCAACCTCAGTATTACACATACAACCACCTGCGGGCCGCTCTAGCACCACATATCTCTATGGCCCACCCACCCTCTATTTCAGAATACCTTATATGGTCTGCATAAATGCCTGCTTACCCCTTTAAAGATACATGTGTATGCGAGGCTGCATGGTTGTGTATTTCATTTCAACAAATTAAGTCAGCCAGCACTGCACTAGACATTGTGCAGGGTAAAAAAAAAAAAAAAGAAAAAAAAAAAGGAAAAAGAAGGTCTCTAGTCTCAGGGAACACACCATTTATTAGGGAAGACAAATGTATACACCAAAAAAAAAAAAAAGGAAAAAAAATCTTTTATAAAAGGTAGCATATGATTGATAATCATTATAAAGAGGTAAGAAGAAGTAATGCATGCTATTTTAAAGGTAGAAGAGCAATGTTTGAGGACCTGGTCCCTTAGAGAAGTACCCTGCTACAGTGCAAATATACTCAGGGTAGGTATGTAGGCAGGGGGTGGCGGGGGAGCAAGAGAAGTAACACATGTAACACTTTCAAGCACAACAGCTTTAATAAACAGGGGACATCTTGTTCAACAGAGCATATGCCACTGAAAGAATTAAATTGAACCCATCGATTACCTACCATGCACAGGACAGGTAAGTTTTGATGAGAAGGCTATAACAGGTGATCCTGTCAAGAGAGGAAGGGCAGATGAGGGCTCTACAAGTGGCAATATGAATGCCATGAGCCCTTAGGGCGAGAGAGAGAAGCATAATGAGAAAGAGTTTCTAGGAAGGTTGCACCAACCCTACTTCAGAGTTAGGAGGTGGTGGCTTAATATTATATCCCAAATATTGGATCAGATGTTTCTTCAGTTCCAGAGCCTATACATCTAAGTGCTTTCTGGACATTTCCCTTTAGATTTCCCAAAAGACCCTCAGAGTCAACATGTCAAAAGTGGAACTTATCTTCCAACCAAATCTCCACCTCCATCCTTTACAACTCTGGGTCCTCTTTTGCGAAAGGCATCAAGATTCATCCAGTCACCCAGCCCAGAAACACGGCTATCTTCCACTGCTCCCTCTCTCTCATGCCCCACATCCCCAAAATTCAAAGTTCTGCATATTCATATTTAATCCCTTTCTCTTCACCTCTACCGCTACTCCCAAAGCTCAGGACATCTTAGGTCAGATCTCATCAGTGGTCACCTGATAAGACTCCCAAGGTCCTATCAGTTTTCCACACAGAAGCCAAAATAATATTTCTACAACGCAAATTTCATTGTATCACTCTTTGCTCCTGTTCAAAGCACTGTACTGGGTACCCATTGGGCTCAGGATAACGGGCTAAGCCTACGGTTCACGAAGATTTCATGAATCCTTTCTGCATCTTCTGTGTCATCTCAAAGTCTCCCATCCCCTTACTTTTCCAGCCACCCTGGGCATCTTTCAGATTTTAAATGCACAAAGCTCTCTCACACCTCAGGGTCTCTGCATATGCTGTTTCCTCTGCCTAGAAACTCCTTTCCTATACCTAGATAGGCAAGAATCCCTCTAAAGGAAACCTTTCTCTGACCCCTGAGACCAGGTTAGACTTCCTTAATATGTACTCCCATAGCATCACTCCTGACTGCAAGTGCATGTTTGTCTGTTTCCTTAATAGGCTAAAATTGAGTGCTTTGTTTACTGCTGTATCTTTAACGCATTAAAAAAAAAAAAAAGCTAGGACAGCACTAAGGAAATATCTGTTGAGTGAATGAACAAATAAAAAGCTGCCTGATGCCACAGGGTATAGGAGAAAGACCACCTACCCACCATCCTACTCAATCCTTCATGAGACTGATGCTGACATTCCCTTATTGTTCCTAGTACCGATGGCCTCATCTGCCTTCTCTTTAATGGCTCTCCCATCATTTCACTAATTTCTTATCACCTCCACTTTCCAGTTTAGAGACCAAGTAATCAAGTTCGAAGCTTTCTGGGACAGCTCATCCTTCAGAAAATTATCATGGTCTAATCCAACTCTGAGTCCTCATCTTCATCCTCTATCCCCTGCTTATATAGGGACTTAACTAGATGAATTGTACTACATTAATGGATTGAAATCTTTTATTTCATTCTCAGGTAATTAAACTTCCAAGCCTGAGCACAAAAACTTTATCAGAAAAACAGCATCACAGGAGAACTTTTCTCCAGCTAGACGGAATAGCAAAGCATATTCTACTCAAAAAATATACTTCCAACTAAGCTTGGCTTCTGGGTTTGGGGAGCACTCTGATGACAGACCAGCTACACCTTGGCCATGGAAAGGCTGGCTTGGAAGGACTCTGGATAGACAAGAACCTCTCCAGGTGTGATCCATGGACCCATCTACAGTGACATCAAAACAGAAACTCAGGATAAGCCCTTAGAAATATTTATAGCAAGTTAACATTGCTGAAATATTTTTATTGTATTTTATAAAAGCATCAGTCCATAACAACTGGAAATTAACTTTTTAAAATCTGGTCCTTCACTACAGGCAGTTTGGAAACACTGGGATAGACAACTCTGAGAATGAATTCAGCGCGAATGTCTTCCATTAGTTCTCCTCCCATCCTCTTGATTAATCTGTGTTCCACAGTTAGCTGAGCTCATCAGTAACAGCAGCTCTGTAAGAACCCAATTTGGCCAATTCAAGATAGTTCAAAGAATAAAAATACTGATGGCAAAAGAAGAACCAGTCTCTTTCATAATTGTAATTATCCAAGGCTGCTCTATCTAATGATCTAATGTCATGTGGTAATATCCATGATGGTTAATAGCCATGAAGCACCACTATGTGCCAAGCCATTGAAGTTATTCCTGTGTATTATTTAATCCTCAGAATTCCTTGGAGTAGGTATTATCGTAATCATTATAAGGATGAGAAACTCAGAACTAGATAGTTTAATTAAATTGCCCAAGGTCACACATCTAGCAATTGGTGACATCTAGGCTGGAGATTTAATCCCAAATCTTTAATAACAGCCCAGACCCTGAGTCCTTAACCCTAAACCTACACTGCCCCTCTCCCATCTGTATTCCTTATTTTAGTTCCTTTGATTGTGATCTATATAATTGCCCTTTATCTTTCAAAAGAAACACCAAAGCAACCGAAGTATAGTACAACAGAAAGAACAGTGAATTGGGATCAGCATACTTGGACACCAGACCTATACCTTTTACTAAATGACTGTATGATATTAAATAAATGTTATCAAGTATAACGTGGAGATAACCATGATGGTACCATTTACCTACTTCACAGAGTTTTTAAGAGGCTAAAACGAGATAACAAACGGGAAAATTCATTGCAAACTCTCAAGAGCCATTATCTTGTAGATATCACCATTGTTATTAATCTGGAAAACTGAGATTTGACTATGTTTATGCCACAGAAGATTCAGAATTATTGCATTATTACAGTCTTTTTGTGAAACAGACAGTAAACTGAATTATTTAAATTAACAATTCCAACCAATTACCTTTATCAGCCTGGATTTATGCAGTGATGTTTTCAGAGGCATAAAACATATATTCCCTGCCCTCAATGAGTTTATTGCCTTGTCCAAACAACACTACTTACATACACTGAAAATGTAGAAAGCAACACAAGATCATGCAGGTGACCAAGGACTGGATGACACCGCATAGACTCAGAAAGAGAAAAAATCAGCGAGAGCTGGAATGATTAGGAAGGGCTTCAAGAAGGAGCAAGCCTTGAGCCTGGATAGAATCCTATTGTAACTGAATGCTGAAAGACAGCTTAGAAATCACTCCCACCTTACGCACATAGGGGAAGGGAAGCCCAGGTACAGGAAATGACCTGCCCGAGATCTCACAGCATGTAGGTGGAGGTCGGGACCACGTGATTGCAGTGCTTCCTCTTCATCACCCCTGCAGTTCTGTTTTTCAAGTGGGATGTGTTTACCCACAGCAATGAGGTCCCAACATGGGGACTTTTGGACAGGTTGGCAGATCTGTGGCAGATATATTTCTGGATAAAGAAAGGAAGGCTGGCTTACTTAGCAAGTACCTTCTCCTCCTATGCCAGAAGGCAGCCCTGCCTAAAGAATTGAATAGGTAGGGCTTCCCTGGTGGCGCAGTGGTTGAGAGTCCGCCTGCCGATGCAGGGCACACGGGTTTGTGCCCCGGTCCGGGAAGATCCCACATGCCACGGAGCGGCTGGGCCCATGAGCCATGGCCGCTGAGCCTGCGCGTCCAGAGCCTGTGCTCCCCAATGGGAGAGGCCACAGCAGTGAGAGGCCCGCGTACCGCAAAAAAAAAAAAAAAAAAAAGAATTGAATAGGTAGTAATAAGAGTAAGAATAAGAAGTCCACCAGGACTTCCCTAGTGGTGCAGTGGCTAGGACTCCGAGCTCCCAATGCAGGGAGCCCGGGTTCAATCCCTGGTCGGGGAACTAGATCCCACACGCATGCTGCAGCTGTGAGTTGGCACGCCACAACTAAGGAGCCCGCCTGCCGCAACTAAGACCTGGGGCAACCAAATAAATTTAAATAAATATAAGAATCCAAACTTGAAATGCCCTACCTGCTGAAACACTATCTTTCTGACAAACTGTGTCCCTTGGCAGTCTGTGGAGGCACAAAATGTCTCCAGGGGATCCTGACAAAGAACACATGATAGGTACAATTTGCCTCCGCTCCAAACAGCATTCCACCCTCGCCCACCCACCTCCAAGATCCAAATAGCAACTCACTGCCAAAACCAGGCTTTCAGGACAATTCTCTGAACTCTCTGAATCTGGATGTGAGGCCACACTTGCATAAAGAAGCTGGAGAAGTGTGGTCAAGACAAGGGCAGATGGTACCTAGCGATATCATCACAGGTCACAGGTCTGTATGCTGCTTCTCAAGGTGAAGTTGAGGCTACTTCAAGGCAGACCTGAGACTGCAGAGAGGCAGAAATAGGGTATGTTCTGAAGCCCAACGCATACACTTTCCACGTTGGTTTCCCAAAAACTGAGCAGTTTAGGAATGGGGAAATAAATGGCTATAGGATGCCCTCCAGCCAGACTGTGGATCCTTGCCCATGGAATGCCCCCTTGTTCCTCTGCCCAGGCCATTGGCAGGCAGGAAAGAGTCCAGAGAGGATGCACTCACCTCTACAGGGTGGTCTGGCCAAATGGGCAAAGGGCCATTGACAAGTCAGAACCCTGGCTCTACAGGGCCTTCACCATGTCAGGCACCTGCTGGTTATAAATATGTTCCCTCCAGATACAGCCAAGAGTGACTGTCATGTGGTGACCCTGCTGGTCCTAAAGTGCGGTGTTACTGTATCTAAACGCAACACGCAGGGAGAGAAATAAAAGAGTATAATCATTTTTCAGGGCTTCTGGCCACTGCAGCAAATCTGTGCCTAGCGATGACTGAAAATTTCTCTTTATTCATTTCGCAGTGAAAATGCAAACAAACAAGAAAACTCAAGATGAAGATACAGTTAATTTTTACTAAACACATGAGTGTCTTCGTGGCTTATCTCTGGATGGTTGAGAGCCCTGTCAACTAAGTTCAGAGGCTCCAAGATGACATTTTTGACATCAGTTTCATTTCCTTTGGTTGCACAGTGCAGTACTAGGCTGCCCACTTTGCTGGATCTCCACTGCTACTTCCTTGGATCTAGACCTTATTTATGACTCGGGTCCTAGATGATTAGGTCAGGGAAGCCAATTATATTCCCTTTCTCCTGCAACTTCCAACCAGTGGATATAACTTCCTTGAGTACACTCTGAAATACCCGGCTTCAACAGGAAAGAGTGCTGTGATGGATTAGTGATGGTGTAGGGTACAGGGATGAAGGTATGCATGTGTGGGGAAGGGAAAAGCCTTTCTCCTCTACCCATCTTAGGTTCTCTGGCTGGGGTCCTGTACATTATGCTGACAAACAAGAGACAGATAAACGAAAGGAAAACAAACAGAAGGTTATTAACATGCGCATCATGCTTGCACTAAGGAGCACCCAGTGGTGAATAATTCAAAGGGGTAGGTAGAACTTGGGCTTATATAACATCTTAAGGAAAGAACAATACATTTTTAAAGATGTGACGAGACAAAGGAAAATAACTTTGAACTTCTAAGGGTGGCAAATCGCGGGAAGGCAAATAAATGGGGAAACGAACGATAGTTTAGGGCTAGTTTTAGCAAGGTTTGTTCTATACATTCCTCTGGTGCTGAAACTAGACTGATAAGGGTCTGGAGTTGTCTCCAGTGATTAACTTCTCTCCTTCCTTGTATAGAGGGAAGGGAGGACACCCTTACAAATTTATGTTCTGCTTTTAGGGAAATGCAGGGGGAGAGCAAAGAGCTTTTCTGATATCTGCTTCTTCCCAACTGCCTTCAGCTCAAAATAATCCTTACTCCAAAGTGGCATGTTTGGGGGTGACATATTCTGCTACCCTTCACATGGTATACATCCACCATCCTATGATATAGACCTTCTCTTACCTTTTAGGCTTACTCTCAGAGCAAGGTCACTGTAATGACAAGATTCTAGAACAATTGTTTTCAACACAATAGGGCTATAGTACATAGGTCTAAGCGTGACTAATACGACTGCATACATATTCACTGGCTGCCATACAGTAACTTCTTAATAAACATTTAAATGAATGAATACGAGAAAACAACGTACACAGACCATATATGGGTCACCAGTCATGGGCAAAGAGAAATAATAGCACTTCAGCATTTCTGTCCAGTTACTGGGTCCTGCCCCTCCCTTCCCAGATGCTTTTCTCCCTCACTGCCTGTGAATATTAGCAGAGGTGACAAGAGCAGATTTCTTTCCCCTGCATTTCCTTGTAAACTGTGCCCTTCTCACTTTATCAGTTAGAATGCTTTGACTCCAAAGTAACAGCAAATTTCAAGTAGTCCAAATTAAACAATAAGGATTTTCTTTTCCTTATTAATATCCATATTAATATTAATTTAAATAAGAAGTCTGGAGTTAGTTCTAGAGTTGATTAACCGAGCAGCTCGTCAGCATCATTAAGGACCCAGATTCTTTCCATCTTAAATAAGGAAACATTATCCAGAACCCTCCAGCAGATGTCCTTTTGTGTCTCATTGGTTGACACAAGCAAGGGGATTGGGGCCATGATTGGCTTGGATGTGGCTTAGGCTCTGAGTTGCTGTAGGGCAAGAGGTTGGGGCTCTTCTAGTAAGGATGAATGGGAAATGGCTGCTGGGTAGGTAATGCCCCTCCCCCTCCCCCCCCCAACATCAAGGGCATTCATTGCTACAGAGAAGGGATAACAGAACAGAACAATGCTCATATCTTTTGGTCCTTAAGTCTTAAAAGCCTAGGCTGGTTATACACAAAATATTTAGAAGAATGAGATACGTAAGAGCAAAAGCTTCCCTACATCCTGAGACTAGATAATGATTACCCAAGTGAAGAGGGAAATGATAAAAGACCCCAAGGGAATTTAGGTATGAGATATCCCAGGCTCCCCACTTTATCTCTGCTTCCTCCCACCCTCTACCTCAGCCCAGGCAGAACCTCAGCAGGAAGGACCACAGGATACAGAAAACAACTGGGGGTTCAGGAACATGGAAGCAGAGTGTTCCACAGCCCCCAGTGGTGTGGAAGGAAATCCCTCCCATCCCAATAAGCACCCATAAGAACATGGGCCATTGAGTGTGTGACCCTGAGCAAGCTTTGTGACTGGAACAAGGGAGGAACTCAAGATCAAAAGGTGCACAAGGCATCTCAGCAGTGGATAAATGATAATGATGTAGCGCCAATGACTTACGAACGCCCTGCTGCTCTATGAAGACCTCCTGGCTTAGTATTAACACTATGAAAAGAGGAGAGACCCCAAATCCACTGAGATTAAACTTCATGCCTTTTGTCCCCAGTAACACAAAGTAAATTCCTGGTGCTCTATGAAGACCTCCTGGCTTAGTATTAACACTATGAAAAGAGGAGAGACCCCAAATCCACTGAGATTAAACTTCATACCTTTTGTCCCCAGTAACACAAAGTAAATTCATTTACCAAAAACTAGAGAATGTTATGTCTCTTGAACACATGAGTTGGTTGCCTGAGATGTGTGCCTACATCAGGTACATTTTCTGCGGAGTTTCACAGCCATTCTCCAACTAATTTTTACAATAAGTGTTTACTAGCCTAAGGTTCATAGACTTAGGAAGAGGTAAAGCGAGCCCACCTCTCTAACTCTGCCTGACGACCCAGTCTAAAGTAGAATCCTCTTCCCAGTACTCTCTCATCAAACCTTGTTTGTTTCTATATAGCCCTCACACATTTTGGAATGATACGTTTGCCTGCTTGTTTGAGTGTTTATTTTCTGTCTCCTCCACTATGTTGTAAATGCTACAAGGGGCTCTTTTAATCACCAACCAGCAGAGTGCATAACACACAATGGCTGTCAATAAATATTTATTAACTAACTAAATAAATAAGGACTTGACTATAAGATCTGTGTTTGTAGTCACTATGTTGTATCATATTATAGAGTATATAATATAGACTGTAAATTTGATCTTCCAAACAATTCTTTGAGGTTAGAATCATTAAAAACTCCAGTTCACAGGTGAAAAACCTGAGGCCCAGATGGGCCAAGTCTCTTACCCATCTGCATCAGTCATACCAGAAATGACAGTGTCAAGACGTTGACTCAGACCTCTGGACTCCTGATAGTATGTTTTGCCCATTGCACTGGAGTTGAGCACCTCCTACCTCTGCCATCACCTAAGACCCAAGAAGTGCAGTTTCACCTGAGACAACCCAGCCAGGGAAGAAGTGAGTGGATTTCTGTTCATAATATCCCAGTTGGTTACACTGCCATGAATTTCCAAACAAGCTGTAGTGCCTTTCTCCAGCATTTCTAGAATGTTCACGTAGCTTGTGATGTTAAGATACACATTCGACAACCAGAACCACAGGTGCACAACAGCCCAGGAGGCACACTGACATTCTATCCCGTACACATTCTATCCTGTACCTCCTGCTGGGGAAAACTGTTAGTTCCAGGCTAGGTGACTACACTTTGGACTCTGTGGAAAAGACAACAAACGTCTCAAGCTGATAAAAATCAAAGCTGCAGAGAAAGAAGATAATGTGAACTCCTGCTACTCTTGGATTAGAAATGTGTTTTCCTTTCTTAAAAAAAAAAAAAGAACATCTTGTTCTTTGCAGTTGCTAAAAAGTTCTCCTGTTCAGTTAAAAGGTTAAGTAAAGCCACTTACATGCTCTTAACGTTACTTTTTTTGAAAGAGCGCACTGTTCCTTCAAACTTGGAGAGACATTATTTCATATGTTTCCAGACTGGCCCAAGGTTCTGTATCTTCTTTGTATTATTATTCTTAAGAATTCTTCAAGTTATTATCATTGTCTGGAAAGCCATATTCCAAGTTTGGTATTTGGGGTTTTAGTTTAGTTTAGTTTCTTTAGTTTTTGATTTGCTTCTTAGCAAAAGGACTTGAGGTTTAACACTTTTCTCTTATAGTCTTCATTTAGGGAGCAACTATCTTACCACTGGGATCTATAAAGTGAAATTGCATGTTACATACAGTGCTTCCAATAACTACCCTAACCCCAATTCTAATAGCATCAGAACTACAAATTTTAATTTTTAAAGAAGAAATTGTCAATAATTCCAAATTTTAAAAATAAAGCTATAGCAACCGAAGTTTTAAAAAATCTTAAACTGCTACATTTTTAAGAAATATTCCATGGTCTGAAATTGATTTTCTTAAAGCCATCAAGCACATGACTGATTATGTGTTGTTGTGACAAAAAAAAAAAAAAAAAGTGATTAATTGGTTTTACCTTGTTAAAAAACAGAACGGAAAACAAACAAAAAACACTTCTTCCTCCTCCTTTCCTAGAGAACCCTGTGTTTTAAAAGGAAGAAGAAAAAACTGTGAGAGTTATGTAAAGGCACAGAGTACTGTGGGGTCATGAAGAACATTCTGCAAAGCTGGTCTATATGGCCATTCATCAGGAGGAGAGTGGTCTACAGAATTCTCAGAAAAATAACACAGTTCTAGAGAGTTAAGTTCACAGGTAGGGAGATGATCCTGAACTTGGAAAAATATTCAAAGAAGGTAAAGGTAACAGTGTGGGAGCTGGTAGCAAGACAAAGGAAAGTAAGATTATAGAGACAAAGAGCAAAGAGGTAGGGATGGCAACAGAAAATATCAGAAATAGTGGTTCAAAGATAAGCAAGTCAAAGAATGTTCCCGTGGAATGTAGGAGCAGGTTCTAAAAGCCAACTAGCATTGCTCTAGCAGGCAGAAGACAAAATGAAGAACCGGATGCTCTAAACACATTTTGAAGAAAGCAGAGCTATCAGAGTCATGGAATTATGCCTTCTCATGGTGAAGGAGATGGCTTTAATGACGAATCAGGTTGGACCAAAAACCAGAAGGCAGACTCTGAGACCTGCACTCATTTCCTCTACCTGGATAATCCATCCCATATTTTCAACCTGGGAAAGTTCTGTCCATCCACCAAAGCCTATCTCAGTTTCCACCCATTCTAAAAGTCTCCCCAGATTCCACTGGTCAAATTGATCTCACCATTTTTCACACCATGTGTTCCCTAGGACTACAGTCTGCCCTATGTTACAGCGGCAGTGGAAACCCTTGGGGAAGTTTCAAGGGGAAGTTCACACAAATTGGTTTATTTATGCTGGTTGCAGTCCTACCGGTGGGAGAGAGGACAAGTAGGGTCCAAATCCAATATTCTGTTGAAAATGAGACTTTCTCTTACATCCAAAACTCAATTCCTGACCTAACATCAGTTACCATACTTTCAGACTCAGTAAGAACATGTGTATGGAAAATAATAATAATAATAATACCACCTATATGTTTTTCCTCATCCTTCGTCAGAACACCACTAAAGGGCATTCAGCTACTGATACCAGAGAACAGTTACCAGCACCTTGCCCTACAATCTCAAGTGGAAGTCCCTGGCATACACTTAATAAACAATGTTCCTGTAGGCTTAAATGTCCTTCCCAGTTCATGGTTTCAGGAACACTTGGTGCTGACATTTCTCTGGGTGATACAAAAAATAAACAAGTCAACCTTGCTGCTTCCACCAACTTAAAAATTTGCATAGAATTAGCATAATACATTATGAGTTTGTTTTAAAATGATTACTGCTGACAGGCTCCCCCATCTAAACTGAGTATCTGTGGCCTTTACCTTCAAGAAGGGCTTTGCTCATACCATGCCTTTTAAAACATAAATCGATAGTCACATTTTAACCTCAAACAAGATGAGAAAAATCAGTTTTCATTTCTAAGAGATACGCAAGAAATCATATGTATCTCTCACGGGGAATTTAAAGTGGATATTATACACTTCCTTGATATAATTAACCTATACTACGGTCCTCTAGTTTTAGCCTCTGGTATCTAGGCTCTGTAATGCCATCAGTATAACTTATAAAACTAATAACATTTTTCTTATCACATTAAATGTGTCATACTATTGTTGACATTTTAGAAAAGCCTTCCGAAGAAAAAAGAAAATAAAAATCACCTATACTCTTACCACACTGAGATCTTCATCCTAATATTTAGATCGTCTTAATGTTTATTTTTCCAGAATTTTTACAAACAGGAAACTTTGGTAATCCTCTTCAAATTACATTTTTAAGCTGGTGGAACAACTTTGGTTGACTTGGCTTGCTAGTATCACTCTGTGAAGGTTCAACTTCCTGATTATTCTCATATGTTTTTTAATAAAGGCTCTTCACACAATGTTTCAGTTCATTATTATTTCATGTTTATGGGGTAGTTATCAATCAAATCAATAGTGTGTTCACAATACATATATTCTGATGAATTCACTGACAGCACCAGATGCGGAGCTTAGGAGACCAGAATCCTTATTCCAACTCTTTGACTATTTGGCTGTGTGACTGGACCAAGTCACTTCTTATACCACCACCATTCCCATCATGTTGAATCTCACCTCCTTTATCTAGAAATTAAAGTGGTCAAATTAAATGGTCTAGGTAACTTTTAGTTCTCTTGGTCTAAAATTCAATTGCTCACTGGGCCAATTAACAGCTTACTGAGAGATGGAACTGTTAAGAATGACTCTGGGCAAGCCCATGGCCACAATAGGGAAAAATGGAGGGGTCATACTTATCACTAAGATTCATTCCCTTAAGAATCAGAGAAGGAGAAAGAAAAGTTCTCTGTTCAATATGGTTCTGGCCAAAAGCATCAATAAATAAATAAGCAGGCATACAATGTAAAGTGTGAAATGAACAATAAAACATCATCAAATATAATTTTAGAGAAAAGTATATAAATACCATAAAGCAGGATTTAGGGATAGAAAATAATAACTCGCTAATCATTTAATTGTCCACCTATAACACCTGGGAGAACCAACTATCAGATTTAAGTTTAGCAGTGTATGGATACTTAATATTTAAAATTAATAGCGCTAACAGAAATTTTAATAGAATTTTTAAAATATCCCACTCATAGCAGTGATAATATAAACTATAGGCTACTTATGAATCATCATAATGAGAAAAATAGGGCATACTGAAAGTAGGTAGTGAAGAAAATATGATAAAAAAGTGAATGAAGAGATGGATCATTCAATGGTCAGTAGATTTGAAATCTATTAGGACATCAGTTCATGGAAGATGCCAAATTAAATTTCAGATATATTAAAATGACATAAAATATTTCTAATCTAGAAAAAATATAGTTATTTATCAAATATATAAAAGGAAAATGACTTTCTAAACAAATTCAATTTATAGAATCACAAAAGAAAATATCTATAGACTTAACAACCATAAAACTTAAACTTGTAGGGCTTCCCTGGTGGCGCAGTGGTTGACAGTCCGCCTGCCGATGCAGGGGACACGGGTTCGTGCCCCGGTGCGGGAGGATCCCACATGCCGCAGAGCGGCTGGGCCCGTGAGCCATGGCCGCTGAGCCTGCACGTCCGGAGACTGTGCTCCGCGGCGGGAGAGGCCACAGCAGTGAGAGGCCCGCGTACCACAAAAAAAAAAACCAAACACCTTAAACTTGTAGATTATGTACCTCAAAATTAAAAGGCTGAAAATTCTACTTTAGCCAAAATGAGGGCACAGGGACCAGATTTCCCCTTCCACCCTAAACAACTAGAAAATTGGACCCAACATATGAAAGAACAGTTTTTAGACATCGAACAACAGGCCATGGAGGACTGTGATTTCTGAGATAAAAAACAAGGTGAGCCCTACAATCATAAGCTTACTGCCTGGAAGCAATTTCCAAGCTACAGTACAGGGAAGAGGAAGAAGATCTAACAGGTTTCATTCAGTTGAGAAGATGGAGATCAGACTTAAATTTCAGTGATCAGTGACATAAAATTCATAATGTTTACTATCCAATTAAAAATCACCAAGCATGCAAAGAAGCATATAATCCATAACCAGGAGAAAAATCAATCCAAAGAAACAGACCCAGAAATGACAGAGGTAATGGAATAGCTAACAAGGAGAATAAAACAGGTATAATAAATGTTGTCCATATGTTCAAGAAGGAAGATGAACGCTTGAACATACGGAAGAAAAGGAACCAGCATTAACAGTGGATTAAACACAGTAGAAAATCAGTTGAACTTTCAGATGTAGCCATATAAAAGCTACCCAAAATGCAGCACAGATTGACATCATTAAGGCACTAGGAAAAAAATTCTGTCAAATTCTTTACCAAATGAAGATATCTTTTTTAAAATCAAGATTGAACACTTAGACATAAGACTGCTGAGAGAATTCATAACCAGTAAACTTGCACTACAAGAAATAAAAGATTTTTTTGACATTTGAAATTAAATCAATACAGTTCACCATATTAATGATCTTAAGAAGAAAAATGATATGATGCAGAAAAGACAAAATTTAACACCCGTTCATAATATTTTTTCAAGCTTTCATAAAACTAGGGATTCCCCCAACCTTTCTCAAACAACCAGATATTTCAAAGAACTAGTACTAGTTATTGATTTCACTGATTTTCTCTGTTTTTCTATTTCACTTTTTTTTTTGGCCACACCACATGGCTTGCCATATCTTAGTTCCCCCACCAGGAATCAAACCCATGCCCCCTGCAGGGGAAGCATGGAGTCCTAACCACTGGACCTCTAGGAAATTCCCGTCACTCAGTTTTTCTCTGCTCTTTATATTTTCTTTCTTCTCCTTATTTGGGACTTTACTTCGTCTTCTTTACCTAGTTAGGTGGGAGCTGAGTGATTTAAGACCTCTTTTCATTTCTAATAAAATCATTTAGTGCTATGAATTTCTAAGTATGCTTCAGCAGCATCCTACACATTCTGATACACAGTGCTTTCATTTTTTTCAGTACAAAATACATTTTCATCTCCCTTTAGATTTCCTTTTTGACCCATGTGTTGTTTAGAAGTATGTTATATTGTTTCCAAATATTTGGGAATTTTTCAGATTTCTATTATTGGTTTCTAATTTAATTATCCGGTGGTTAAACGTACTTGTACAATTTTAATCCCATTAAATGTATTAAGACTTGTTTAATATCACAGAATAAGGGATACTAACTTGGTAAGTGGTCTGTATGTCCCAGGGGAAAAAACATGGATCTTGCTGTTGTTGGGTGAAGCACTCTGTAATTATCAATTAGGTCAAGTAGTTGAGAGTGTTAAGACCTATAGTCTTATTGATTTCTATTTACTTGTTCTACAAAGTATTAAAGTATTTAAGTCTCAAATTATAATTGTGTAGTTTTCTGTTGCTCTTTGCAGTCCTAATAGTTTTTGTTTCATGTATTTTTTAGCTCTGTTATTAGGTGTATAAACCGTTTAGAATGTTATGTCCTCTTGATGAATTAACCCCCTAATCATTAAGAAATTACCTTTCTTTTTTTAGCCCTGGTAATATTCTTTGCTCTGGGTTCTACTTTGATACTAACTTAACCACTCCAGCTTTCTTTCCATTGGCATAGACTAGCATATACTTTTCTATCTTTTTCACATTTAACCTCCTCTTGACTTTATATTTAAAGTAGGCTTCTTGTCAGCAACGTATCCAGTCTTTTAATTGGGATATTTAGACCATTTACATTTGATGGTATATTTTTAGACAACAGATTGTTTTCTATTTATACCATCTGCTCTTTGTTCTCCTTTTCCATCACTCTGGGATCAGCATCTTTCATTATCCCATGTCCAATATCCGGAAAAGCCCTGTTTTATACATTTGTCTATTTTTTGTTTGCTTATTTCAGGGGGGAGGATGAATCCAGTTTCTGTCACTCTATGTTGCCCAGAAGTGGAAGTCCCTGGCATACACTTAATAAACAAAAATTCTTATTATACAAAAGCTGGGGGAAAAAAGCCAATGCCTATTAACTGTTCAACAGATAAACAAATTGTGGTATGGCCATATAATCAGCAATAAAAAGAACAAACTTCTGATATATACTAAAATATAGATGAAAGCACCATGCTAACTGAAAGAAACTAGACACAAAAACTACTTAATGTAGGGTTCCATTTACACAAAATTCTAGAAAAGGAAAAATAAAATGACAAAACAGAGACATGGTTGTCAGGTATCAGGGGTAAAGGGAATGGACTGACTGCAAAGGGACACAAGAAAATTTTTGGAATGAGGAAAATGTTCTATATCTTGATTGCATGGTGGTTACAGGACTCAATACCTTTGTCAAAACTCAGTAAATGGTACACTTAAAATTACTGAATATTATTTTAGGTAAATTATACTTCAAAAAGCTACATTTTTAATGTTTTAGAGACCAATAAAAATGGTGGCAAAGAAGATTTTTCCATAAATGTGACAATAAAAACATTTTATTATATAAAGGATCACATCAATCTGTAAGAAAAACACTAACATTCCATAGAAAAGAGGGCTAAATAAATGAACAGACAGCTCATGGGAGAGGAAGGATGTAAAACACTCAATGCTAGTGAGGGAGGGATGAACCTAACGTTATCAAACGCTTCTCATGGAAATATGATGTGGCACAACTTCTTGGAAAGCAATTTGGGTGTCTGCAGAAGTCTTACAGTATTCTTACTTTTTGACCTAATACATGCATACATAGGACTCTCTTGGAAGGAAATATTCAGAGGTATAAACAGATACTTAGAAAAATTAATGTTCACAGCACAATTAATTATTAGAGCCCAAACTAGAAAACTAGAAAAAACTTGATATTTAACATGAGGAAGTATATACTACTTTAATACTTTGTAATTTATCTTTTTAATGGTATTTTTATGATCATCAAAAATTATATTTTCAAAGAATGGCAATGAAGTGAAAATGGTCTTGATAGAATATTAAATGAATAATAACTAGGACAAAAAGGTATTTATTTTCATTTTTATTATTTGTAATGAAATAAACATTGTGTGTGTGTTTGAAAATCTATAAGGAAATAGACCACAAGGTTTCCAGGTTGCAGAATTATAGGTCATGTTTTTTCTTCTTATATCATTTTCTGAATTTTTACATCTTCTACATTGATACTGTATTTCTTATGAAAGCAAAATAAGATAAATGTATATATAAATATTTAAGTATTGTTAATCTCAAGTAAGAAAGAGAAAATTAGTCTGAGTTTGATTGTTTTAAGGAAACAAGTGAGAACATGTTCCCACCACCCCCCATAGGAATAGCACTCTTTTTAAAGTATATCAATTTCTTGCAAACCACTATCACTACAGAACAGATTGCAAGTTCCATGTTCTTTTAAAAAAATTTTGTTTACATCTTTCACTAACATTTGCTGATTCACAAGTATATGAATATACAACGTTAGACATTGAGGATCTAGAATCTACAAGACAAAGTTCCTTCCCTCAAGGGATCCACAGTCTTCTGAGGAAGGCTAGTCTACAGAGTTCCAAATGGAAAGTTGAGTAGGATATTAGCAGACCACAGCTGCCCTGAGACTAAATAGTAAGAAAGAAAAGAATGTACCCACTTACTTGTTCACTGATTCATTCAAGAAATATTTATTGAATACCTACTAGTTTCAAGGTCTCTTTAATTTCCTGGTTTTACAGTAGTTAACAAAACAGATGTAATTCCTGCCCTGATAGTGATTAGGCAGTTCAAAAATAGAGAAGGAAATATGTGATACAACTTGTACTGTGGAAGAAACAAGCTGAATTCAATGAAAGAGAGTAATGGAAAGAAGGGTGTGAGATCAGTAACAAAATAGAGGAAGGAATCAGGGAAGGCTTCTCTGGGGAGGTGGCATTTGAGCTGAGACTAAAGGATGAAAATGAACCAGCCACGCAAAGTCAGGACAAGACCATCAAGCAAGCCTGAGCTTGTGCTGTCCATGGTACTGAAAGACCAGGGTGGCTGTAGACAGTAGGCATATAGGAGATTAAAACACAAGTAATTAGAGAAGAGGTAGGGACCAGATCATGCAGGGCTTTGTACTTCTCAAAACTCAGAATAAACTGAAATCTGAGCCTCATATTTATATTTTTGTCATCTTTAAAAAGCATTTTAGCAAACATGAATTTAAAGGGCATTCTTGGAAATATCTGGGCAACTACATGCACAAGATGATACAAGGACTTGAGCCAGTTTAGACACCCCAGTTTTGCTCTATATAGAACAGGAACAATATAGAATAACAGGACTGTTGTGAAGGAAACTGAAGGTGAAACATGCCATGTGCACAGAAAGTATTACTGTTCTGCAAAAAAGCAACAATCAGGTGAGACAGAGGAGAGAGTTCTTTTGTATTAGAAATTTGTGTAATAAATTTATTAGCATTCCATAACATCCAACTAGAACTATCAAAAAGAGCACTTCAGCACTGATTCAGAACCGTAGGGTGCATTATCAGCATAATTAAAATGAAAGAATCTAAGCCATTTCCCCATCTTGTTTCCTTATTATTGTCTAATTGTTCAGAATGTCTGTCTGTTATGGAGACAAAGCAATTAAGCCCAGCAAGTCGCAGCAATGGGGATCATAAAGCAGAAGGTTGTTTCATTAGCAACTTGGATATCAGCATAGAAAACATTAAAGAAAGAAATGCAATTGTAATTGGAAATAATTGGATGGCACAGTTCGTTTAGCTGGGGAAGATATGCTATCTGCATTTGCAGGCTTTTTTTTTTTTTTTTTTTCATTTTGTGGGTCTTTTTTCACCTGGGCTCTTTAAACGGAGTTTCATAAACATCACAATATCACAGTTGAGGTACCATGGGGCTCATGAACACCAAATTCTTTTCCAGATAATGGCACCTGTCCCCTGGAAATCCAAAAGAATTGTACTTCATGTTAACTGTCCACTGGCCCAGGAAGAAGAGAGGCAAGGGGTCAATGCTTCTGTTAAATACAAATAATCAGAATAACAACTCATGTCTTTCCTGCCCCACTTCTCACAAATACAGGGGTATCTTCCAAAAACCCAAGGTCTAATCTTGGAACATATATTTTTTTAAATAGTAATAATCCATGGTACATTTATAATGCAAAAGATTACGTTACAAGTAGAATGAATCAAAGACATTTTTGGATCTGGGATTGACCATAATTTCCAAAGCCCTGTCATTTAAAAGCTGAGGCTCTGAAAGATTGACATGTCCCAGGTAAAAGCAGGTAGGAGAATCAGAAGTGGAAAACACAGGTCCTTTACTAATAACAACATAATGATAATCATAGCTACTACATACTGTATTCATAACTGTGTTAGACACTATGTCACATGTCTCATATATATTGTATCATTTTAATATCATGAGGTACAAGAATTATGAATCTTATGGATATGGAGACTGTATAACCTCTCTGAGCACCAATTTGCTCTACTGTGAAGTAAGACTAAGATTTGAATGTAGTTGTGCCTGATT
Organism: Pseudorca crassidens; assembly: GCF_039906515.1. Lineage (NCBI taxonomy): Eukaryota > Metazoa > Chordata > Mammalia > Artiodactyla > Delphinidae > Pseudorca > Pseudorca crassidens. Next base: position 131,039,927 of record NC_090298.1, on the reverse strand, counting down.
ACAAAGCCCATGCGTGTAACTGCTAAGTGATCTCTCCTCTCTATACCAAGAGAGAAAACATTAAGTAGTGTGTCCTGTTGTCCCTGTCACCAAACCAGAAGGAGAAAAGAGTGGCATAGGTAGGAAAACTAGTCAATTCCTTAGAGCAAGAATCAGCCAACCACAGCCCACCATCTGTTTTTTTTGTATGGGTCACAAGCCAAGAATGGTTTTATATTTTTTAATGGTGGAAAAGATCAAGGAATATTTTGTGACACATAAAAATTACATAAACTCAAATTTAGTGCCCACAGATAAAGTTCGTTGGAGCCCAGCCCCAATCATTCACTTATGTATTGTCTATGGTCAATTCTACACTTGAACAGCAGAGCTGAGGAGCTGACAGAGACTGCATGGCGCACAAAACCAAAAATATTTACTATCTGTCCCTGTACAGAAAAACTTTGCCAACACCTGCCTTAGAGCACACTTAGTTCAATTCAGAAATAAGAATGTGAAGGAATATTTATATGATCAATGTTCCAAACTTCCAGGGAGAGGAGAGAAGAGAGGGTTATGTGATAAGAGGAGGAGAGAGAGAGGAAAATGGCATGGCATGCCTCATCTTAGCTGAGTATCATTTTGTCTACACGGGTGGTGTGTATCCCTCAAAAAAGGGTAGAGCCATGTTGGTGTGCTCAATCCTCCATCCTGTCAAAGGAAACACGCTAAAAGAAAATACTATCCCAAATCTTAGTGGTAGCTATCAGGTGGTGGCTCTCAGCCTGTAATTTTCTCCTCCTTAGATCACAGACTTGGCCAACAAAGTGAGTTAGGTAATATAGCAAAGGCCCTCCTCTCTTTATACCAAGGAAACACGAGGGGAAAACCGTAATAATGTTGAGCACTGAATCGTATAATGCTCTCCCTGGAAACCACATAAATTCAGTCCCCTGTGAACATATGGGAGAAAGGTGAATTCAGCTGGATGTGAAAGTGATTTGTCCACCATTTTAAGGAAGGGACTCTGGGCTGCGTTAATTTCACCGAAAGCCACCTGTGACTCCTTTGAATCTAGGCATCCGGTCTTCCCCTAGCAAAAACCTTCTCTGAAATTGTGTGCACAGAGACACTGCAGCATATGCAGATTTAATGTATGTAAATTCAATAATATATGCTGAGAGTGAGAAAGAGAGAACTATTTCCATTGTATGGATAACCCCATGGGCATTCCACTAAACATGCTCACCCTCCGCATCTCAGGGTAGGAGACATGAATGTGCTGTTCCCTCAGTCAGTCTTCATTCTCACACTCATCTTAAAATGTAAGCATCTCATCATGTTGAGTGTGATTCTGGTGTTTAAAGGTACATGCTCTTCAAACTAGATGACATCCAGATGCTTGATCTGGTACTCACCTGAAGAAATAGTGACAAGTGCCAGTACTGGAGGTAACACAAGCTATACTGGACTTCTTGAGTGATAGCAGGTCTATCTGTACATCTGGTAATATCTCCAAGTTGTTTTCAAAGAAAACATCGACTAAAATGCAATTTTGCCTTATGTGCTAATCCCCGATTCTGAGCCTCATGTAAAATGTAACTTCATTGTAGTATCTTCACCCTTGAAAAATCTACAAATTCATAGTGCAGGCAGTTAAACAAACTCAGTCTCATTTGGGGGTGGGGATGTGGAACTTTATTCTACCTGTTTCAAAAAGAACAATGATTCCCCTTAGATTGGCACTTCCCGTGGCTTGTGAGATCTTAGTTCCCTGACCAGGGATTGAATCCGCCCCTTGACAGTGAAAGCACCAAGTCCTAACCACTGGCCTGCCAGGGAATTCCCTAAATATTCACTGTTAATAGGGTTCCTTCAAAACAGGGGTCTGCAATTTTTAAAGTTTGGGAAACGCTGCATGGTATATTCTCTTAAAAGTCACAATGCACACTAGCATTGCTATGGACTGAATTGTGTCCCCCACAAATTCATATGTCAATGACCTAACCCCACACATGATGGTATTTGGAGACAGGGCCTTAGGTGATTAGGTTTAGATGAGGTCATCAGAACGGAGCCTTAATGATGGGATTCGTGTCCTTATACGAAGAGACCTCAGGGAGCTTGCCCTCTATCCCTCTGTCCAACATGTGAGGACACAGCAAGAAGGTGGTGATCTGCAACCCAGGAAGAGAGCTCTCACCAGAAACCAACCCTGCTGGCCCCCTGATTTTGCACTTGTAGCCTCCAGAACTATGATAAAATAAATGTCTGTTATTTAAGCCACTCAGTCTACCGTATTTTGTTATGGCAGCCTAAGCAAACTAAGACAAACTTGCTGAGAAAGTACTGCAGTAAAGAAATCAATTAACTTTCATTAGAACCAGCATTTTCCACATGCAGTTGGGAGATCTCAGCTATTTTTGTCCTACCCTCACTCCTTAATGCTCCCCAGTAGTAAAGAGTACTAATATGATTATTCAGGTTTTGCGTAGAGATTGGTCCCTGATTAGCAGAGGGCAGGGTCACTGTTTACTAAAGTTACAGATTAACCACGAATGAGTGAGCTGGGCACAAGACTTGTCTCTTAGGACAGGGCTTCTCAAGTATGAACATGCATACAAATCACATGGAGATCTTGTTTAAAATGTAGATTCTGATTGAGTAGGTCTTGTATGGGGCCCCAGATTCTGCACTTCTAACAAACTTCCAGGTGATGCTGATGCTGCTGGTCTATAGACGACACGTTGAAGAATACGATGTTAGAAACCATCTCAACCACCTTGTTCCCTGTATTCTCGCCTCTTTCTCACCTGATATGCCAGGTATTTCTGCCTCCAGCAGCCAGCTGGTGATAAGATTGGGAGGAGGGAGAGAGGCCTTGTGTAGGCTTGGCCGTGAGCCTGAGCTGACAACTTCAACTGAGCTGTACAAGACACCTCCCATGGGAATACCATGCATTAGCTCAAGTGGGAGTAGTTTTTGTTTGTTTGTTTGTTTTTGCGGTATGCAGGTCTCTCACTGTTGCGGCCTCTCCCATTGCGCAGGCCCAGCGGCCATGGCTCACGGGCCCAGCTGCTCCGCGCAGCGCGGCACGTGGGATCTTCCCGGACCGGGGCACGAACCCGCGTCCCCTGCATTGGCAGGCGGACTCTCAACCACTGCGCCACCAGGGAAGCCCAAGTGGGAGTAGTTTTGATCCCCATTTTCTTTGCCTCTGGTATGGGATATCCCTTCTCTAACCCCACAGTGAAAGTGGTGATCAACAACACAGGATTCATGCATTCTTGGGTCCCTTAGCCATAATACCATCTTAACATGAGCAAAATTCCACCTGCGTCTTCTATGCGATGCTTGCTTGAAGATGGATCACTATTTACACGGGACATCTTTTAGCAGAGGGCTATGGTGCCAGAAACAGAGCTTCTGATGTTTGGAACTCTGCTTCTTTACTAGTTTAGGTCATATGTAAGTTGGTCTTTCAGCTGATTGAGGATCAGACTGAAGAAATTTCCTCTCAGAGTTCGCCAGGCTCTGTCTCTCTTTACATATGGCAACTCAGATCCCCCCGCATCAAGGAGTGTAGTTTGGAGTTTGCACCTCCATTTTTTTCTCACTAGGAAACAGGAGGGCATATGCCAGATCTGGCCATAAGCAACAAGTAGCCAAGATCTTCCATCTACTAGGTTAACATGTGCAGAAAGAACAATCCACGGGGACCCGCTCTGCCACCACTCAAAGTAAGAAACTGACCTCCGGGGGTATATTAACTCAGCTGGAAAAATGGGTCTTTATTCAATGCCCTAACGCTGAAGGAGAACTGGGCATATTTGGAAAATTAAATTACCAAAAAACAAGCAGAAGGATCTTCTCAACTCACACCTGGCAGTTAGAAAGTAATTCCTCTTTGCACTTTTTTTTCATCCATGAGTAAATTACTTTGCTAGATGATAATGATCTCCATGGACGAAGAGAGGAAAGGTAGGTTAGATGGCCTCCCAAACTGCCTTGTAATACTAGAAACATGCATCTAAAAAAAAATCTTGATTATTTATGATTTTTCGCCCAAGAAGTCAGACAAACTCTACCCTAGCTTGTTAGCTGTAAAGGCCCAGCATTCCAAAGAAGAATCTGATAAATTCTGTATTCTGATTTCCAGAAAAAGAAAAAATATTTTTGAAAAGTTTTAATATGCATTATACTGTTTGGGCTGCATTAATTCTTGGATTCAATAACCAAAAAAAATTAGGACAAACTGGAGGGAATGGCAGAAATTCTTAATTTTCTGTTCTCCCATGGATTCTCTTTAACATAAAGATTTCTTCTTGGCCACTGAGTCATCTTCCCTACTTGGACTGTCATCACGTGTAGATTTCAGGAGGGGAAACAAGCGTGTCAAGGTGAAGGTCTTACTCAGCTTGACTTACAGAGCCAAACATAGAAGCTAAGAGTTATGGCTCCTGCCTGGGACACTCTTACCAACAGAGTGGTTAAAAATGGATTTATCGTACTAATAGGCTCCTCGGTCAAAAAGGTGAGGTATGTGCTCACAGAGATTAAAGGCAGTAAGAAGAACTATTTCACTATCAATATGATAACTTAGAAAAGTGGGCACACTATGTTCCATTTTGTTTTTAGAAGTGGCTTGAAGGAAAATCATGGAAGCAAAGAGCAAAAAGGAAGCTCTCAGTAGCAACCCCATACCTGTGGTAGCTCTTCAATTTATACAAAAATAATCCTTGGTATTTTTCTTGAGATTCATACTTTTCAAGCATTTAACACCTAGGACATATTTACCTATATAATAATTTATAAGGTTGGCAGAGTATGTAATGGAATGCCCAGTTTTAGAAATCATGTAAGACAATTTGTTAAACTAATAGGAAACTATTTTGATATATTATTTTTTTCAATTATAAAAATAATAATTCGCTACTTTGAGGAGTTCAGAAGCTAACTCACTATCAAGAAAAGCGAGGAACATACATTTTGGTGTATTTCCCTTTTCTGTGGCTGTTTCATGCTGCTACATGTACATGTATGTTTGCATAAACTTTTTAACCAAATCGAGGTCTTACTCTATATTGAGGTGTTTCTTTCTTGCCTTTATTCCACATTAAAATTTGAACAGACTCCTAGGAAGATAAACAAACATATCTCTATTCCTCTCCTTAAGTGCAACTAAAATGCCAGTGCTTTATACAGAAAACATATGTAAAAAGGCCCTAAAATGTGGAGAGAAAACGGACCAGCTAGGACACTGGGACCCAAGGAACAACATAGTGGTGAGTTCCCCAGGTTGTTTGTTTGTTTGCCTCATATATTCCAGACTTGGAACTGAAAAAGCCACCAACTTGGAAATGCCAACAGGCACAAACAAACAAACAAAATGCACCCCCCAAAACCCTACTCTCTCTAACCAAAGACCAGGAAAGGCGCAGCTTAACAAGAAAGAAAACTTTTAGACAATAACCATTCTATTGCAGCCAAACACCATGGAAAAAACCAGGACCCCACATCCACCCATGTGAGCAAGTAGCCTATAACTCCACTCTTATGAGGATCCCAAATCAACACCCCTTACTGGGGTGATATCAGAGAAGATGAGGTAGGCAGCTGGAACTTCCTCAATGGCCAGTAACAACTGCTCCCTCATTGTGTCAGTGGAGACTATGTGGGCAGCCTAGACACCCACCCCCACTCAGCATAAACAAGATTCCCCACCTCCCCACTGGGGTAGTGTCAAAGGAATCCTAATGAAGAGTCAGGACCTTTACCACTGCCCACCAGTAACAAGACTACTATCCCACAGTGTCAGTGGAAGCCATGTAAGGAGTAGTAACAAGGCACTCTTCCCCTTCCCCGGGCAAGGAGTTATTAGTAGGGCCTAGTGGGGAGCCAGATATCATCCCTCTGCCCAGAACTAATGAGGAACACCCTTTTAGATGTCAACAGAGGTCAAGTGGGGAACCCAAACTCCTATCCCCACCTGACAGTACAAGACAGTGCTCCCCCTTCCTCTACCAGAGTGGTGTCAGGAAAAAGCCAGCTAAAATCGAAGTTTTAAACAAGACTTAGAGTCTCATAACTTAGTATCCAAAATGTCCAGGTTTGGGGACTTCCCTGGCGGTCCAGTGGTTAAGACTCCGTGCTTCCATTGCAGGGGATACATGTTCGATTCCTGGTTGGAGAACTAAGATCCCACATGCCATGCAGTGCAACCAAAATGTCCAGCTTTCTATCAAAAATTATTCAGCATACCAAGAACCAGTAAGATCTCAAAATGAAAAAAATACAACAAAGGCTATCACCAAGATGACAGATATTTTTAAATTATCTGACAAAGATTTTTAATTTGACATTTTAAAAAGCTTCAACAAGCTATTATGGACAAACTTGAAACAACAAAAAAAAATAGAAGCCTTCAGTAAATACATAGCAAGTCTCAGTAAAGAAAGAGAAGGTATCAAGAACCAAATGGAAAGTCTATAACTGAAAAGTTCAACTGAAATTTTTAAAACTCAGTGGATGAGCTCAACAGCAGAATGGAGGGAATAGAGGAAAGAATCACAGAATAATAGAATAACAGAAATGATATAATCTAAATAACAGTGAAAAGAGTGCTCCCCCCAAAAATGAGCACCACCTCAGGGACCTGTGGGACTATAAGAAAAAAATGTAACATTTGTGAAATAGGAGTCTGGGAAGGAGAAGAAAAGAGGGCAAAGCTGAAAAAGTATTCCAAGAAATAATGACTAAAAACCCTAAGTATGACAAAAGACATAGACCTAAAATTCAATAAACTAAACAAACCCCAACCAAGATAAACTCAAAGAAATCCACACCATGACATATCACAGTCAAACTTCTGAAAACAAGACAAAGTCTTTAAAGCATCAAGAGAGAAATGACACTTTACCAGAGGAGAAAAATAATTCTAACAATGGCAGAAATCACAGAGGCCAGGGACTTGCCTTGTGGTGCAGTGGTTAAGAATCTGCCTGCCAATGCAGGGGACACGGGTTTGATCCCTGCTCCCTGGAAGATCCCACATGGTGCAGAGCAACTAAGCCCATGTGCCACAACTCCTGAGCCTGTGCTCTACAGCCCGTGAGCCACAACTACTGAGCCCACATGCCACAACTACTGAAGCCTGCGCATCTAGAGCCCATGCTCTGCAACAGCAGAAGCCACCACAATGAGAAACCCGTGCACCACAGTGAAGAGAAGCCCCTGCTAACCACAACTAGAGAAAAGCCTGCATGCAGCAACGAAGACCCAATGCAGCCAAAAAAAATTTAATTAATTAATTAATTTTTAAAAGAGCATGGAGGCCAGAGGGAAGTAGCACATTTTTAAAGTACTAAAAGAAATTATCTGTCAACCCAGAATCCTATGTCCAGGAAAAATATTCTCTAGTAATGAAAGGGAAATCAAAAGTATTTGTTGCCAGAAGACCTGCCCTAAAATTAATTAATTAAAATTAAATTAAAATTAAGTTAAAAAATTTTTTTATTCTAAAGGAACTTCTCTAAACAGAAAGGAAACAATAAGAGAAGAAAACTTGGGACATCAGGAAGGAAAAAAGAACACAATGAGCAAAAATAGGGATAAATACAATAGTCCTCCTTTATTCTCCTGAGTTTTCTAAATTATGTTTAACAGCTGAAGCAAAACTTGAAACACACTGATGTGTTCTTAAAAGTTTGTACAGAAAGTATTTGAGAAAATATTATAAATAGGAGACAACGAAAGGACATTTAAGGAGGTAAGTTTTCTATATTTTCCTCAAACTGATAAGATGACACCACTGGACTGTGATGTTGTGTATATATAATGTAATACCTAGAGCAACCACCAAAAAAGTTATACAAAGAGATAATACTCAAAAATGCTACAGAGAATCAAAATGAAATTCTAAGACATGTTTAAGTAAACCACAGGAAGGCAGGAAAAAGACAGATATACACAAAAAACAGAATAGAAAACAAAAAATAAAATGATAGACTTAAGGCCTAACATATCAATGATTACATTAAAAGTAAATGGTCAAAATACAGCAATTAAAAGAGATTAGCAGGGTGAATGTAAAAAACATGACCCAGGGCTTCCCTGATGGCACAGTGGTTGAGAATCCGCCTGCCGATGCAGGGGACACGGGTTCATGCCCCGGTACGGGAAGATCCCACATGCCGCAGAGTGGCTAGGCCCGTGAGCCATGGCCGTTGAGCCTGTGCGTCCAGAGCCTGTGCTCCGTAACGGGAGAGGCCAACAGTGAGAGGCCTGCCTACCACAAAAAAAAAAAAACAAAAACATGACCCAACTATACGCTATCCATAAGAAATTCACTTCAAGTATAACAGCATAGGCAGGTTGAGAGTAAAAAAATGCAAAAAGTTATATCATGCAAATATTAATTAAAATAAAATGGAATAGCTATATTAATATCATGTAAATTTACTTCAAAGCAAAGAAAATTACCAGAAGCAGGGAGAGACATTAGGATAAAAAGGTCTACCAAAAAGACATAGTAATCCTAAATATGTATACACCAAAAAGCAGAACTGCAATATACATGAAGCAAAAACTGATAGAACTGTAAAGAAAAATAAATAAATCCACAATTATAATTGGAGAGCTCAACAATCCTCACTCAATTTATGGAACACTTAGATAGAAAATCAGCAAAGATATAGAAGAACTCAAATACATCATCATTCAACAGAAGCTATGCAAATGTTTGTAAAACATTCCATCCGACAAAAGCAGAATAAACATTTTTTTCAAATGACCATACAACATACATGTGTTCTCTATTTGGTTGTGTCTAATATGTTATTTTCCCTTTTGTTCTGATCTTCTATAAACTTTTTCTTCATGTATTGATATAATGTATGTTCAGAAAATGCACAAATGTTAAATGTGCAGATTGATAACCCATGTAACCACCACCTGAGTCAATTATATGAACAACATTCCAGAAGCCTCTCTTACACTCCCTTTCTATTGCTATTCCTTCACTTCCCCCTTTGAGAATGACTATCCTGACTTCTGAAACTACAGATTAATTTTGTCTGTTTTAAAATTTTATGTAACTGGAATAAGGTGGTATATATTCTTTTGGTTCTGGCTTTTTTCACCCATAATCAGGTTTATAAGATACATTAATGTTGTTGAAAGTAGCAATATTTATTTGTTAATATCTATTGCTGTAGAGTTCTACGTTGTATGGCCATAGCACAATGTATTTATCCGCTCTACTGTTGATGAACATTTAGGCTCTTTGCAGTTTGCAACTATTACAAATAGCTATGGACATTAGTGTGAACATGTCTTCTAATGCATATATGTATTTACTTATGTTTCTTATTTACCTAGAAGTGGAGTTGCTGATTTATACATGAAGCATATGTTGAACTTGGACAACAGCAAAAATCTTTTCCATAGAGGTTGCACCCATTTATACACTAACAACGCATAAGCATTCCTGTGTTGCATATCTTTGGCAACACTTGATAATGTCCATCTTTTTTCTAAGTCTTTCTGTTGTATCTCATCATGTTTTTATTTTGTATTTCCCTATTTACAAAGAAGGTTAAGCACCTTTTCAAAATTTTCAGCCTTTTGAATATTCCCATTTGTGAAATGTTTGTTAATTATCCTGCCCGTTTTCCTAAATTTGATTGTCTTTTTCTTAGTGATTACTAAGTTTTTTTAAAAAATATATATTCTGAACTCCAGCCCTTTTCTGTTATATTTATTGGAAATATCTTTTGCCTTTCTCTCTTTTCACTCTAACAGGGTCTAACAAAAATTTCTCATTTTAAGGTAGTCCATTATCTTAATTATAAGTTCTGATATAAAGTAAAGCCTACAATTTTGTTCATCTTCGAGATTGTTTTCACTATTCTTATTCTGTTGTGCTTTCATATGTCCTCTAGAATTAGTTTGACAAGCCCCCTGTCCCAAAAGAGAAAATCCTGTTCTGCTCACTTCTCTTTCTACTTCCTCTCAAGCTAGCATCCACAGTGGATGAGGCAAGCAAGCTTGAGAGAATATCAGAGCCTAAGCAGGGTGAGTAGGGAGTACATACTTTATTATTATTATTAAAGACTATTTTTTAGACCAGTTTTAGGTTTACAAAAAAATTCAGAGGAAGGTACAGAGATTTCCCATATACTCCCTGCACACACAGGCATAGCCACCCTCATTATGAACTTCATTCAGAAGAGGTACTTTCTTTTTAACCAAGGATGAGCCTACATTTATACTTCATAATCACCCAAAGTCCATAGTTTACCTAAGGGTTCACTCATGGTGCTGTACACTAAGTGGGTTTGGACAAATGTCTAATGGCATGTATCCATTATTATAATATCACAGAGAAGAGTTTCACTGCCCTAAGAATCCTCTGTGCCTTGCCTATTCATCTTTTCCTCTCATTCCATCCCCCACACCTGGCAACCAATGATCATTCTACTGTCTCCATAGTTATACCTTTTCCATAACGTCATAGAGTTGGAATCATACAGTATGCAGCCTTCTCAGACTGGCTTATTTCGCTTAGCAATATGCATTTAAGATTCCTCCATGTTTTTTCATGAGCTTGATGGTTCATTTCTTTTTAATACTGAATAATATTCCATTGTCTAGACTTACCACAGTTTATTCACCTACTAAAGGACATCACAGTTGCTTCCAAGTTTTGGCAATTACAAATAAAACTGCTATAAACACCCACGTGCAGGTTTTTGGGCCGACATAAGTTTTCAGCTCCTTTGGGTAAATACCACAAAACACAATTGCTAGATCCTCTGTTAAGAGTATGTTTACTTTTGTAAGACTTGTGGGTTTTTCATCTTATGATCAATGTGCATTGTGTACCTGACTGCATTTCCCTTCTTTTTGATTTGTCCACTTGGCAAGTCAAAGCCGACTTTGAAGGCCAACTTTGGTCACTGGGTACGGATGTGTGTGTTTTTTACTTATGGCCTTCTATAATTCTTTCTTTTCTCATCATTTTGCTTCTTTATTTTCTGGATCATATGGCAATGCATGTTTAGTTTTGTAAGAAACTGCCAAATTGACTTCCAAAGTGGCTGTAACATTTTGCATTCCCAGCAGCAAAGTATGAGAGTTCCTACTGCTCCACATCCTCACCAGCATCTGATGCTGTCAGTGTTCCAGATTTTGGTCATTCTAATAGATGTGTAGTGGTATCTCATTGTTTTAATTTTCATTTCCCTGATGACATAAGATGTGGAGCATCTCTTCATATGCTTATTTGTCATCTGTATATCTTCATTGATGAGGTGTCTGTTAAGGATTTTGGCCCATTTTTTAATCTGGTTGTTTTCTTATTGTTGAGTTTTAAGAGTTCTTTGTATATTTTGGCTAAAAATCCTTTGTCAGATATGTCTTGCAAATATTTTCTCACAGTATGCGGCTCATCTTCTAATTCTCTTTACATGATTTTATTGTTTTTTGCAGAGCAGAAGTTTCAATTTTACTGAAGTTCTGTTTACCAATTATTACTTTCATGGATCATCTCTTTTGGTGTTGCCATGCTTATTTTATAGTCTCCATTTGATAATCTTTTTAAAGTACTTCAAGATCTGATTCGCCCATTTGTATGTGTGCTCTTTCTTTCTCATGACAAATTTTTATTCTCTTCATGCATTTTGTAGTTTTCAGTACATATATATACTTTTGCATATATTTTGTATATACTTTTGTACTATATATAAATACATATTTGTATAATACTCTAGATGATAAACTTTGTCTATAGAAATGTTGTATAACCTAGATTTTAGTATGTCCCTTCAAAGAAGTTTTACAGTTGTTTCTGCCAGGTGTCTCCAAAGTATCAACAGCTCAGAATGCCTTTAAGCTTATGAATTCCTGAATCTTCCAGTTTTACCTTCAAACCCCCATTCCAAATTGAGCAGACTGGAGCTTCCCTGGTGGCACAGTGATTAAGAATCTGCCTGCCAATGCAAGGAACACGGCTTTGAGTCTTCATCCAGGAAGATCCCACATACCGCGGAGCAACTAAGCCCATGTGCCACAACTCCTGAGCCTGCACTCTAGAGCCCGCGAGCCACAGCTACTGAGCCCATGTGCCACAACTACTCAAGCCCGCATGCCTAGGGCCCGTGCTCCACAACGAAAGAAGCCACCACAATGAGAAGCCCACATACTGCAACAAAGAGTAGCCTCCACTTGCCGCAACTAGAGAAAGCCTGCGCACAGCAACAAAGACCTAATGCAGCCAAAAATAAATATAAATTAAATAAATAAATTTAAAAAAATTGAGCTGACCAGTAATTATGGTGTCTCATTGGTATGGTATCAATGAAACTATAATTACTGGTATCTCATTAGAAACATTTTATTTTGTAGCCAATACTTAGAGTGAGACAAACTACCCTTTGACAACGTAAGAACTTTTTTCCTAGTCCACCCATTCACTGGAATCCAATTTTATTCAAAGTGTAAGATCCTACATCCTACCTAGGATGTATTTTATTCTTCTACCACATATAGATACTAAAACCTAAGCCCCGGGCTTCCCTGGTGGCGCAGTGGTTGAGAGTCAGCCTGCCGATGCAGGGGACACGGGTTCGGGAAGATCCCACATGCTGCGGAGCGGCTGGGCCCGTGAGCCATGGCCGCTGAGCCTGTGCGTCCGGAGCCTGTGCTCCGCAACGGGAGAGGCCACAACAGCGAGAGGCCCGCATACCACAAAAAAAAAAAAAAAAAGAGAAAACCTAAGCTCCATGGTTACAGAGACCAGAAATCTCCACCTCCAACCCCATCCTAAGGCAGTCAATGCTTCTGCTTGACATTCTCTGTTTCAATAACTTCATTTCTGGCCTGTAGGTTTCTCTTACATTCTTACAAGGGCAGTTATGAATTTAAATATATTGTTTAAGCACTGTTACATTTTCTCCAGCAGTTCTAGGTGTTTTGCACAGGAGATTTCCAGATTAACTAATGCACACATATTAGTAGGACTGGAAATCCTTTGGCCTTTCTCAGCCTGAGTTTCCTCATCTGACATAAGAATTAATAAGCTAAAATATATAAAATTTCTGGCACACAGATGATCGGTGAGAGGAAGTTACTGCTTTATTATTATGCTATAATTATGTAACCTATTGCTGACCATATTTGTTTACCACTTCTATTATAGATAAGCACTTTAATATACAGCCTGAATGTAAATCTCTGTTCATTCATGATTACCTCCTTGGTTAAATGCCAAGAGAAATCGTTCCTAAGACTAAAGATATTTTCACATTTTTTAATACTCTTAAATATATACTTTCAAGCTGCCCTCCAAAAAAGATTTACCAAGCTGTATTCCCACTAGTAATGTATTTCTGTGCCCATTTTATCATATGTTGTCACTAACATTGGCTAATATAATTTCCAAAACGGTTTTTAAATTGATGGGTGAAAATGGTACTCTGGTTTAAGATTGACAATCCTTTGATTGTTACTATATGGACTAAGCATGAAAAACCCTAATGAGGGGTATAGATTATAAAATTCCCAATACGGGAAGATATTCTCTGTGACCCCAAATTATACCTAATTGTATAGAAAGGCAACAGATGAAACTTGGAGGTAAGGTTTAAAAAAAGTGAAAAGAGCTCTTATGGTTGCAGAAGGGAGAGAAAGTTTAGAAAGTAAAATCAAGGTGATGCAAATTCGTGGCATGTGTGCCTTTACTACCATTTCTCACACTCATTAGACAGGCCTAACTGATCACAGAACTCCTCACTGAGCTTCAAAACAACCTCAGTACCCTTCTCAATATAGTACTTCAAGCAGCAGTTGATTACAGTTGACCCATAAGATAAAGTTTCTGTACCTTCCCTGATTTAGTCGAATATAATTTTCAGGTCATGACAGGAAGAAGAGCTATATAAAATTTAATGTTGCTTTGTATTTAAACCAATCCAGTTTGCAGCTGGATATAAATGCTATCCTTTGACAGGTTTTGTTCACCTAGCACAGAGCCAGCCTCATTATCACTGCTGGAAAATTCTCTCAGGGCAGGACAAAAGGAAAGAAATAATATCTGGGGTGCAGGAGATAATCTGAACAACAGTACCTGAGTTTCTCAGCTAGAGAGTGGGCTCCCAGAGGGAGGAAGAATGCAATCAGATGATCTCCAAACACAACCTGACCTTTAGCAAAGGCTATTTCCTTTGTGAAACCAAGAGGAAGGAGAGAGGGAGTGAACATCTCCTTTTCTGTTTTCTTCCTCTTTGACCTGAAAAGTTTCAGGTCACAGTCACCAGAACTCGACAACCTCAAATACTCTCAGGAAAAAAAAAAACAAGGGAGGGCTTCCCTGGTGGTGCAGTGGTTGAGAGTCTGCCTGCCGATGCAGGGGACACCAGTTCGTGCCCCAGTCCGGGAAGATCCCACATGCCGCGGAGCGGCTGGGCCCGTGAGCCATGGCCGCTGAGCCTGCGCGTCCGGAGCCTGTGCTCCGCAACGGGAGAGACCACAACAGTGAGAGGCCCGCGTACCGCAAAAAAAAAAAAAAAAAAAAAAAAAAAGTGGAAAAAACCCAAGGGAATTCCCAAATGGCTCCCAGACACTGAAGATTCTCAATGCATGGAGAGTTTACTTTTCACCTCAGCATCAGCTCTCCATGGAGAGGAGCTCCCCAGGGGGTCCCTGAAACAGAGGTGTCAATCCAACAGCCCTGGGAGAGGGTTTCTTTTTGGTCTGAGGCTCAGGTTTTCTGACAGAGAGGCTGATTTATAAGCTCGTTAACTGCTACACAAGGAGCCCACCTAGATCACAGTCATTAACAAGCCAATCTGACAGCACTGGAGTCCCCCTCTCCATCATTCGTTCTTCCACTTTTAGCATCTCATGCTCCAGGGCTACTACACAGGTTGACTGCTAATGTAATATTAAGACAGTCAATAAAATGACCTATACGTTATAAAATTTAACCACTACCAAGGGAACTTTCCCAATACAAAGAAATAGATGTATAATTCTCCTTCATCCAACCTAAACATTTATACAGTTAGCCCAGCCTATACTTTCTGGATCTTTGAGCCAATCAGATCACTTCTCACAACCTGTTTTCCCAACTTTGGCAATATTCCTTTTTATTATGAGCAAAGTCCTTTATTCTAGCATATACATCTCTATCATGCAAGATACACTCTCTCATTACGCTTTGATATGTATGAGTATACACGTGTACACACACATGCACATGCACACACACACACGCACATGCACACACACACACACACCCTTCTCTACCTTGTCCAGGTCCTGCTGCTTCTTATGTCCCACTTGCAGCCAAGATAGGGCCATCATTCCACTGGGATGGGAAGAGCTTTTAGATGGTGAGGGCAGACAAAGAAAGGGCCCAGGGAACCTCAAGATGAGGAGGGGTCTGTCCTCTGGGTGCATTATTTTAAAAACAATCAAAAGTTTACACTGCAAAGATTAACACTGCGTAGTGTAATTCCTCTACTTAAAGAATGTCTTCTATACTAAAGAATCACTTTCTCCTCCTTCACCCTCAAGTTTAATTTTTAAAGGCCCCTTTCCATTCTTAGCATCCATTGCCTTCCATATGCTAGTCTCTGGGAAAAGGAAGTAAAAACACATCAAGGCACATACACATGCTCTTCGCCATCCCTACTGCTCTGCATGAAAATCTCCTTAGCCTTCTCTCTCTGGTTAAGTGCTCCATGAAAATGTGGACCATGCCTGAGAGACTCAGGCATTTCTCTGTATGTTTCTTCTGTCATCTACTACCAGCCACATGTCTGCCTTCCTGCTGTACTGTGAGCTTATTGAGGGCAGGGAACCTTGCTTCCAATCTTCCTTTCTCCAGCATTTAGCCCACGGTTAGGCACTTGGATGGTATGGATTAAATTTTGCTGGATTGTTAGATGAATGAATCCTCATGATGGTAACTTTCCCTAATATCCATTAAGAATTTTAGAATATGGGAGAGTGGCCAAGATGGTGGAGTAGAAGGACCCTGAGCTCAACTCTTCTCACAAGCACACCAAAACCACAAATAACTGCAGAACAACCATCAGTGAAAAGGACCGGAACTAACCAGAAAAGACCTTCTACAATTAAAGACATAAAGAGTGAGCCACAATGAGATGGGTAGGAAGGGCAGACTTGTGATATAATCAAATTCCATACTCCCCAGGTGGGTGACCTGCAAACTGGAGAATAATTATATTGCAGAGGTTCTCCCACAGGAGTGAGAGTTCTGAGCCCCACATCAGCTCCCCAGCCCAGCATCAGGAAGATGAGCCCCCAGAGCATTTGGCTCTGAAGGCCCAGCAGGTCTTAACTGCAGTTCGCCACAGGAATGGGGGAAATAGAGACTTCATTCTTAAAGGATGTACACAAAATCTCATATACACCGGAACCAAGGACAAAAGCAATAATTTCATAGGAGCCTGGACCTGACCTACCTGCTGGTCTTGGAGTGTCTCCTGGGGAGGCAGCAGGGGAGAGCAGAAGCTCACCCTGGGGACAAAGACACTTGTGGCAGAGGTATCAGGGAGTATTCACTGGCATGAACTCTCCTGGCAGCTAACATTTTGGGTCATTGGCACCAAGACCTGGCCCCACCCAACAGCCTGTAGGCTCCAGTTCTGTAATGCCTCCGGCCAAACAACTAACTGGGTGGGAACACAGCCTTACCCATCAGCAGACAGGCTGCCTAAGGTCTTCCTGAGACCACAGCCACCTCTAAACATGCCCCTAAACATGGCCTTGCCCTTCGAGGGCCAAGACACAGCTCCACCCACCAGTGGGCAGGCACCAGCCCCTCCTGCCAGAAAGCCTGCACAAGCCTCTAGACAAGCCTCACCCACCAGGGGGCAGACACCAGAAGCAAGAAAACTATGATCCCACAGCCTGCAGTGCTCACAAACTCAGGCTAGACCCTACCCTGGAATGAGCTGGGCCCTGGCCTTGGGTAACATGAGAGGAATGCACTGCTGGGATGCACAGGACGTCTTCTACAGAGGGCCACTTCTCAAATGTTGAGAACAATAACTAACCTACCACATACATAAAAATACAAACAGCAATTTAGACAAAATGAGATGGCAGAGGAATATGCACCAGACAAAAGAACAAGATAAAATCACAGAAGAAGAAATAAGTGATGTGGTGATATGCAATAGACCCAAGAAAGAGTTCAGAGTAATAATTGTAAAGATGGTCAAAGAACTCAAGAGGAGAATGGATGCACAGAGTGAGAAGTTAGAAGTTTTTAACAAAGAGTTAGAAAATATAAAAAATAACCATAGTTGAAGTATGCAATAACTGAAATGAAAAATACACTAGAAGGAATCAATACTAGACTAAATGATGCAGAAGAACGAATCAGTAAGCTCAAAGACAGAGTCATAGAAATCACTACTACAGAACAGTAAAAAAAGAAAAAAACTATGAGAAGAAATGAGGACAGTATACGAGACCTCTGGGACAACATCAAGCACATTAATATTCACATTATAGGGGTCCCAGGAGAAGAGAGAGAAAAAGGGCCTGAGAAATATTTGAAGAGATAATAGCTGAAAACTTCCCTAACCTGGGGAAAAAAACAGTCACCCAAGTCCAGGAAGTGCAGAGAGTTCCATACAGGATGAAACCAAAGAGAAACACACCAAGACACACTGTAATCAAAATGAAAAAAAGCAAAGATGAAGAGAGAGTATTGACAACAAAAAGGGAAAACAACAAATAACATACAAGGGGACTCCCATAAGATGATCAGCTGATTTTTCAGCAGAAACTCTGCAGGCCAGAAGGGAGTGGTACAGGGCTTCCCTGGTGGCACAGTGGTTGAGAGTCCGCCTGCCGATGCAGGGGACACGGGTTCGTGCCCCGGTCCGGGAAGATCCCACATGCCGCGGAGCGGCTGGGCCCGTGAGCCATGGCCGCTGAGCCTGCGCGTCCGGAGCCTGTGCTCCGCAACGGGAGAGGCCACAACAGTGTGAGAGGCCCGCATACTGCAAAAACAAACAAACAAACAAACAAAAAAAACCCAGAAGGGTGTGGCACAATATATTTTAAGTGATGAAAGGGAAAAACCTACAACCAAGAATGCTCTATCCAACAAGTCTCTGGTTCAGATTTCATAAAGATATCAAAAGCTTTACAGACAAGCAAAAGCTAAAAGAATTCAGCATGACCAAACCAGTTTTACAACAAATGCTAAAGGAACTTCTCTACGCAGAAAAAAAAAAAGGCTACAACTAGAACTAAGAAAATTACGAAATGGCAAAGCTCACCAGTACAGGCAAAATATAGTAAACGTAGGAAATCATCCACACACAAACTAGTAGGGAAGTTAAAAGACAAAAGTAATACAATCATCTATATACACAATAAGTAGTTAAGGGATATGCAAAACAATTATATGTAAAATATGATGTCAAAAACAGTACTCATAAGGAGAGGAGAGTACAAATGCAAGGTATTTAAAATGCATTTGAAATTAAGAGATCAGCAACTTAGGGCAATCATATATATATACAGATTGCTATACCAAAACCTCATGGTAACCACAAACCAAAAATCTATAACAGATATACACACAAAAAAGAAAAAGGAATCCAGACATAACACTACAGGTATTCAAATCACAAGTGAAGAGAACAAAAGAAGGGGGGAAAAGACCTAAAAAAAAAATTCAAAACAATTAACCAAATGGCTATAAGAACATACATATCAATAATTCTTTAAATGTAAACAGACTAAATGCTCTAAAAGACACAGACTGGCTGAATGGATACAAAAACAACACTCATAAATATGCTGCCTGAAAAAGATGCACTTTATATCTAGAGAAACATACAGGCCAAAGGTGAGGGGATGGAAAAAGGTATTCCAGGCAAATGGAAATCAGAAGAAAGCTGGAGTAGCAATACTTATATCAGACAAAATAGACTTTAAAATAAAGAGACAAAGAAGGATACTACTACATAGTGATCAAAGGATCGATCCAAAAAGAAGCTATAACAATTGTAAATATATATGTACCCAACATAGAAGCACCTCAATATATAAGGCAAATGTTAACAGATTAAAAGGATAAATTGAGAATAAAGCAGTAACAGTGGGGGATTTTAACACCCCACTTACATCAATGGACAGATCATCCAGATGGAAAATCAATAAGGAAACACAGGCCTTAAATGACACAA
The DNA here is from genome assembly GCF_039906515.1 of Pseudorca crassidens. Lineage (NCBI taxonomy): Eukaryota > Metazoa > Chordata > Mammalia > Artiodactyla > Delphinidae > Pseudorca > Pseudorca crassidens. The sequence continues at coordinate 131,020,710 of NC_090298.1, read as the reverse complement.
CAGACCAGATGGACTTAATTGATATTCATAAGGAATTCCATGCAAAAGCAGCAGAATACACATTCTTTTCAAGTGCACATGGAACATTCTCCAGGATAGATCACATCTTGGGTCACAAAACAAACCTTGGTAAATTTAAGAAAACTGAAATCATATCAAGCATCTTTTCCGACCACAACTCTATGAGATTTGACAAGAGAAAAAAAACCTGCAAAAACACGAACACATGGAGGTTAAACAATGTGCTGCTAAACAGCCAATGATGGATCACTGAAGAAAACAAAGAGGAAATAAAAAAATACCTAGAAACAAATGAAAATGAAAACAGAAAAATCCAAAACCAATGGGACATAGTAAAAGCAGTTCTAAGAGGGAAGTTTATAGCAATACAAGCTTATCTCAGGAAATATGAAAAATCTCAAATAATCCAACAATACATTAAAAGGATCATACGCCATGATCAAGTGGGATTTACCCCAGGAGTGCAAGGATTTTTCAATATCCACAAATCGATCAGTGTGATACACCACATTAACAAATTGAAGAATGAAAACCATATGATCATCTCAATAGATGCAGAAAAATCTTTTGACAAAATTCAACATCCATTTATGATTAAAAAAACTCTCCAGGAAGTGGGCATAGAAGGAACATACCTTAACATAATAAGGGCCATATATGACAAACCCACAGTTAACATCATACACAATGGTGAAAAGCTGAAAGCATTTCCTCTAAGATCAGGAACAAAACAAAGATGTCCACTCTTGCCACTTTTATTCAACACAGTTTTGGGAGTCCTAGCCACAGCAATCGGAGAAGAAATATAAGGAATCCAGAACAGAAAAGAAGGAAACTGTCACTGTTTGCAGATGACATGATACTATACATAGAAAATCCTAAAGACGCTACCAGAAAACTGCTAGAGTTTATCAATGAGTTCAGTAAAATCACAGGATACAAAATTAATATACAGAAATCTGTTGCATTTCTATACAGTTACAATAAAATTTCAGAAAGAGAAATTAAGGAAACAATCATATTTATCATTGCATCAAAAATAATAAAATATCTAGGGATAAACCTACCTAAGGAGTCAAGAGACCTGTACTCTGAAAACTTTAAAACACTAATGAAAGAAACTGAAGACAACACAAACAGATGGAAAGATATACTGTGTTCTTGGATTGGAAGAATCAATATTGTTAAAATGACCATACTACCCAAGGCAATCTATAGATTCAATGCAATCCCTATCCATTTACCAATGGCATTTTTCAGAGAACTAGAACAAAAAATTTTTAAATTCATATGGAAACATAAACCCCTGTATATCCAAAACACTCTAGAAAAAGAATAACGGAGCTGGAAGAATCATACTCCCTGACTTCAGACTATACTACAAAGCTACAGTCATCAAAATAGTATGGTACTGGTACAAAAACAGATGCATAATCAATGGAACAGGATAGAGAGCCCAGAAATAAACCCATGCACTTATGGTCAATTAATCTACCACAAAAAAGGCAAGAATATACAATGGAGAAAAGACAGTCTCTTCAATAAGTGATGCTGGGATAACTGAACAGTTACATGTAAAAGAAAGAAATTAGAACATTATCTTACACCATACACAAAAATAAACTCAAAATGGATTAAAGACCTAAATGTAAGCCTGCATACTGTAAACCTCCTAGAGGAAAACAAGCAGAACACTCTTTGACATAAATGGCATCAATATTTTTTTGGATCTGTCTCCTAGAGTAATGGAAACAAAAGCAAAAATAAACAACTGGGACTTAATTAAATTTAAAGCTTTTGCACAGCAAAGGAAACCATAAACAAAAAGACAGCCTACTGAATGGGAGAAAACATTTGCAAATGATGCCGACAAGGGATTAATTTCCAAAATATACAAACAGCTCATACAGCTTAATATCAAAAAAAACCCCAAACAACTCAAGCAAAAAATAGGCAGAAGACCTAAACAGACATTTCTCCAAAGACAACATACAGATAGCCAATAGGCATATGAAAAGATGCTCAATATTGCTAAGTATTAGAGAAATGTAAATCAAAACTGCAATGAGGTATCACCTCACACAGGTCAAAATGGCCATCATCAAAAAAGTCTACAAATAATAAATGATAGAGAGGGTGTGGAGAAAAAGGAACCCTCCTACACTGTTGGTGGGAATGTAAACTGGTGCAGCCACTATGGAGAACGGTATGGAGGTTCCTTAAAAAAATAAAAATAGAGTTATCATATGATCCACTAATCCCACTCCTAGGCATGTATCAGAGAAAACTCTAATCTGAAAAGATACATGCACCCCAATGTTCATAGCAGCACTATGTACAATAGCCAAGACATGGAAGCAACCTAAATGTCCTTTAACAGGTGAATGGATAAAAGTGTGGTATATAAAAATACAATGGAATATTACTCGATCATAAAAAGGAATGAAATAATGCCATTTGCAGCAACATGGATGGACCTAGGAATTACCATATTAAGTGAAGTAAGTCAGAAAGACAAATATGACATGATATCACTCATACGTGGAATCTTTTAAAAATTATACGAATGAACTTACCTACAAAGCAGAAACAGACTCACAGAAATAGAAAACAAATTTATGGCTACCAAAGCAGAAAGGGGGGATGAAGGATAAATTAGGAGTTTGGGATTAACATATACACTACTATATATAACATAGATAAACAACAAGGACCTAGTATATAGAACAGGGAATTATATTCAATATCTTGTAATAACCTATAATGGAAAAGAATCTGAAAAAGAATAGAGATAACTGAATCACTTTGTTGTATACCTGAAACTAACACAACATTGTAAATCAACTATACTTCAATTCAAATTTTTTTTAATTAAAAAAAAATCTTAGAATATGAATGCTGGAGGCAACCACAAAACTCATATTGTTCCATCTCCTCTTTTTAAGAGGAGGCCTACAGAGAAGTGACTTAGTTCAGGCCACACAGTGAGTAGACTAGAATAGCCTACCTATGTCTAGACTCACAGCCCAGTTCTCCTTCCACTGAAGGATATTTTTTTCATTCATTCATGGAAGAAATATGTACTGAGCATCCATTGCTCCATGCCCTACAGACACTGTGGTGAAAAGGAAAGAGTTTCTTCCTCATGGGCTCACAGTCTAGGGGGAATACAGCTAAGTTTTCAGATAAGTACACAGGTCAGGATCATGGGAAGGCAATGGAGACGACTCATGAAAATCGGGGTCAAATCCTGACTTTATTTATAATGTCAACACTTGGTTCATCAAGGATTTGGGGTCCCAGTTTTCTTTTTTAACGTTGCTTTAAAACATTATTTATCTTGATTCCTAAGTTTCTTGGCAGCTCCTCATACTTTGTCTCTGAGGCAAGTACCTCCCTCACCTCACCCTAGTCTTGGCCTTGTAAGGAAAAAAAATTTTAATGAGGAACAAAACAAACGACCAAGCTTCTGTGACATGCATCTTCAGAGAACCTTTATGATTTTCTACAGTCGCCCATCTATTTCTGAATGGGAGGAGATTTTATACTTTGGAGCATGGACTTGTTAATTAGTTGTCTAATTGCTGAGACTATATATCGTTCCCAGATTAAAAAGTCATTTCTTAAAATGTGCTGATTTATTAGATAATTTTTGTAGGCTTCAACTAATCATGCAAAATCATTTCATTTTAAGTAAATTCTCATAACTGCTGACAGCTTAGATGACCAACATTCACCCCGAGATGCGGGTCACAAGGGGGACACCATGGAGCTGATTAAAGACACTATTACCAAGTAAAATAGAACTTATGTTCATATATTAATATCAATGCTATTCCTCTGAAGTTGTTCAATACTGTGTTATTACCAATGATGACAATGACATAAACATGAAGATAAATAAAAAGAATACAAGTAAGAAAATAAAACTAAGCAAAAATGCCAAGTTACCATGATGGATAGGCAATTACCAAAGGCCACTGACAACACAGCAAGTCTGCAGATCATACTGTTAGTGGCTTAAATCCCAATAACATACAATGCACTCCCTAGGCTGAAGCTGCTTACAGGTGCCCCCTGATTCTAAGGTGACTCTTTGATCCAGTAGTTAGAACTAAGGGCAAAGGGCCAGATTTACAGCTCATGTGCTGGCATCACCACTAGCCTGCAGAATTGCCTTGGGCAAGCAGTTTGACCTCTCCATGTGTCAATCACACAGCTATGTGGCTGTTACATGGCTTCCCTCCCCGGAACTTGCTGGAAAAAGGATTCTATAATCAAAAAATAATAAGACTTTCTTCTAAAGAACTGAAAAGTATCAGGTTACAGTGCTCAAAGAGGACCCATCCAGACCCATTTTGCAGGGTGGATATAATGAATGACCAGTGAAGGTTACAATTTCATGATGAGCCCTCAGCACAACAGAGAATTCAGCGGCAATTTAAAACAATTAACCTACATCAGTGTTAAAACAAAAAGAAGGCAAGTAAGAAAATAAAACTTGTTTATGTTAATGGTGTTAATGGCTGATCTCAATTCATATGTTAAGCCTCATGGGATACTGGCATTGATTCTTTTGTCAAAACAAACCATGTGCCCACCTTCAAATACCAGCAAGCCACTTATTAGCTGTAAAACCTTACACAAGTAGTTTAAGATCTGTGTCAGTCTCATCTCATAGCACCACCAATCTTCATGGGGTTTTCCTGAGGATTAAAGAAGATCATGTGCATACAAAGCACTTAGTACAGTGCCAGGTACCTAGGAAACCTGTGGCAAATGTGAGTGAGGAGGAAAAGGAGAGAAAAAGAAAATGATGCTTTATGTTTCACTTTAGTCTTCCTCACAGTACGGAGAACGATACCCAGCAGAGGAGACATGAATAGATGTTTGGATGAATAATGAGTGCTAATATGTTCCAAGTCCTATACTAAAGAGAAGAAAAAGAGAGCAAGGAAGAAAGGAGGGATCAAGAAAAATACATAACCCCTATCTTTGGGGGTCAGGCTATTGGTTACTATCCCCAAGTCCATATATACATTAATTTCTGACCACTTCTTATACACAAAATAGCCCATCAGGTACACTGCCCAGAGCTTTGTCCCTTCAGAAAATTATTCCTTGTCACTGTCTTTCAAGCCCAATCTCAAGACTGCAATGCAGCTGTCATCATTTTCAACTTGGCCTCATACACCATGTCAACCCACCCATGAACCAAGTGTGGCTTTTTCCCTACTTTATCAGTTGGTCATAAAGGATACCCCATAAGGAATTCCCTGGTGGTGCTCTGTGCTTCCACTGCAGGGGATACGGCTTCAATCCCTGGTCGGGGAACTAATACCTCACATGCCGCATGGTGCAGCCAAAAAAACAAAAGGATGACCCATAGAGCCAGAAGTATAAGCTGAGGAAGGGGCCCTAGTGCCACACCGGCGGAGAACACAGATTTCTGGGCTACCTGCTTATGAAGTTTGCTCGTACTCACTACGCCTACTTGTGCTCAGTCCCAAATATACCACTTCTATCTTATACGGTACTGCTGGGCCCTCTCACCCTCATTACTTGGTAAGCATGACAGCTAATGATGGGCAGTTTGGGACTCATGGTATCCTGGTGTAACCCATGGTCGACCTCTACCAGGGTCCAGTAATATGGCAGGAATTGTCTTCCAAAAGGGGTATAAAGACATATCATGCTTGCTCCAGACCCCCACAGAGACTGTGCTGTGCTTCTCCCACTGGGGCTTGGCATAAGCTCCATGGCATCTTTTCCTGTTGTTGCCACCACTCACACCCTAAGGTCTTCCAGGTTGTATGGACCGAATAGCAGGTTGCTTGCACTATAGCCTAGTCCTGCTACAGAGCACTTTCCTGCACTGGGCCCCATGCAAAGCTAGCAGCCTTTTGCATCATTTGATATATGGGCTGGAACAATATTCTCCTCTATGGGGTAGGTTGCCTTCAGAACTCAAAGAGGACTGCCAGACGTTTAGTTTCCTTTGTAGTGACAGGAAGTGCAAGGTGACAGGAAGGCCAAGTCAAGCCCTGTGTCCAGTGGTTCTCAAAGTTTGTCATTCCCCTTTCCCCAGTGTCTTAGTTACCAGGAAAAGTGGCCAGAGGTCTCTGTGGGAAAAGACTAGGGAAACCATTCTTATGTGTACTTACTATGGTTTTACAGGGTCCTTCTTCCCAGAGACTCAACCTCCTCTTCCGGCAATGGAAAACTGGACCAAGTTTGAAAACTGGTCAAACGATCAAGACTTTTTATTGGGGCACCTGTCCCCAGCCTCCTGAGACTTCTGTCGATGATACCCTTGTTGAATGAGTAGTACACATGCTGGCACCCATCTAAGTTATCTCCAGGGACCCTATGTTCCACTAAGCATATTACTATTCTCTTTGGGTCAGATCCTCTTCACCACCACTGACCCTGCCACTCATTATGATCATTGCATTCCTCTGGCTTCTGACAATTACACTACATCACCGGGTTTCTATTTGTTTCAAGGGCTCTATCATTCCCATTGCTATCAGTGAGCCTAGCTCTGCAATGGTATCTCCTACCATCAGATCTGGCTTTAGAAGAGAGCCATTTTATCCGTATGTTAACCCACACTTATGCTGTGGCTAAGAATTCAGCAGGAAACGTAGGAGACTGGAGAAAGTATTTTTTGTGAACAAGTCAGAGTTCTCTGACATTTTTTATCCCCTCTGTTCCCCCTTATCATTTAGCTGCCCCAACAGAGATTGATATGAGTCAATCAGAGTTCTGCAAAAACCTTGGACCATTGTCAGACTCACAATTAAGGAATCTAGAGGCTTTGGCTATAAGCTTGAGGCAGCGGGGCAGAGAGAAATCTAATTGCATTGGACTCTAACTGCCCATCCACAAAAGGCAGCAGACAAGTACACATTTTAAAAGGTCTCCGGGGTGCTAGACATGAACCACAGGGGAGAAGAAGAGAACTGACCCTCGGTTTTCTCTAAATCCTGACCTAAATCACTGTCTGGAAGAGTAAGAAGATATTAGGGAGCAGGGTCAACCATGTATTCCCTGGAAATGATGGAGAACATATAAAAGATGAAAGAGCATCACCAGCTTCACAGGAAGCACAAATTATCCCAGTATGTGGGGCGTCCAAAAAACCCACCACTGGCTCCCAAGAAAAGGAGTCAGCTGTGATTGTTTGCTAAGCCCAAGAGAAAGTCAACTCCAAACATGCATCAAGGGCAGAAGACAGAAGAAACCAATGCCAATCTCCTAAACTCTTTCTTGCCTTTTACTAGTCCCCCTACCCAGCTCCCTTAGACTAGCTAGCTAGGGATCCAGTTGGAAGTAAGAGACTAAGAAAGAGGTAGAGAAATTGAGAAGCCAACCAGGCCCCCACCTCCAAAATTCACCCTTCCTGCTGGAATGGTCAGCCTGGAACAGGAGGGAAGGGGGCAGGGCACAACCTTTAAAAGAATGACATAGCCCGAGGACACAACATAAACTGATTAGAACCAAATAGGTCCAAGATGGCAGATAAGTCAACTTCCACTAGATCTTGAGCCTCAGTGTACGCTCATTGTAACACATCAGCAAGCTAAATGACACACCCACAGGCGCCATGACAGTTCCAAGGCCGTCCACAAAGGTCAAAAAGGGGGCAGTGGCCCAATTCCTGGAAATCCCCACCCCTTCCCCAAATAGCTGGAATACTCCTCCCACTTATTAGCCTATGAAATTACCCACCCCTATAAAAACTGAGAATCCCATACCCTGGGGCCTCACTCACCTTCCGAGATGGTCCATGCGGAGTGTGTTTCTCCCACAGCCTCTCACCTTCTGGGAAGGCCCACACTCTGTGGAGTCTGTTTCTCTCTAAATAAATCCACTTCTTACCTATCACTTGGTCTCTCACTGAATTTTTTCTATGATGAGACATCAAGAACCTAAGCTTCAGGCTTCCTTGGTGGTGCAGTGGTTGAGAGTCCGCCTGCCGATGCAGGGGACACAGGTTCGTGCCCTGGTCTGGGAAGATCCCACATACCGCGGAGCGGCTGGGCCCGTGAGCCTGCGCGTCCGGAGCCTGTGCTCCGCAACGGGAGAGGCCACAACAGTGAGAGGCCCGCGTACCACAAAAAAAAAAAAAAAGAACCTAAGCTTCATTAAGTCCTGAGACCAGGTGTGTGATCTCAATTAAAAGACCATGGGTTCAAGTCCCAATCTAAGTTGCACAGTTTCAAGCCCAGGCCAGAGTGGAGGAGGGAGAAAAAGTTAACCTTGAGGTTCCAAGTCTCTCCTATTTTATGGGACAAGACATATTAATTGCTGAAGTGAGACTTCTTGGGGAACTAAAAGGTCTAGTGAGGTTTTTATAATCTAAGAGCACAAAGATATGCTACAGGACCTGCCTGATCACACCCAGAGGCCTAGGAAGATCTACTGACACTGAGAGTATACTTGTGTTTGTGTACACTGGTGTAAAGGAGGGTGAGGATAGGAGACAGTGCACAAAATAAAGTTGTTTTTTGATTGTGCTCTCTGAGTCCCACCCATTTAACCTGTCAATTAATTACACATGATTTAACTTTTCTTAAAATTAATTTTTGATCAAATATATTTTGTAGCTACCATCTTGAGCTCACAACAATGGTCTCTTCCTATCCTCTGGAAGGGTAGACCTTCAATTCTTGGAAAATTTATATTGATTTCCTCCTCTACAATAAGAAGTGGATCTTCAGCTCTGAGACCACTGTTGTTTGGTGTCATTTTTTTCTTGCAGCTACTTTTGAAAAAACAAATTCTATTGAATTGTATACTTTATATATCTCAGGGCTCTGGGTTTATTATCCATCAAACACTATGTAACTTGTTTTGAGATATTTCTCATAGCTTTTCTGTGGGTTTTCCAGTCCTGGGAGGGAAAACAGAATGAAGTTCTGGAGTTCTCAAATTCCCTCTTCTAAAATGTAGGTAATAGAGGCAGGACGACTTTGATAAAACATGATGACTCTTTTATGTCATAATAAAACTGTTACGTCTTCACAGAAATCCTCACACTAGGGACTTTTCTCTTCCCTAATAATAGGAGAACAGATAAATAAAGCCATTAAATAAGTTTCCTGTCTGTGCACCAAAAACTGAAAATCTTTGGGGACGGGGATGGGGAGAGGGATATTGGATGACCCAGACTTCTCCAAGACAGCTAGATTTTATTACCTCCATTTTACCCATGAGTCATTTAATAGAGAGGGGAGCAAACCTAATCGCTTTTTTTAATCCCAGTACACGATGCAATGGCCAGCACCCAATAAACACTCATATTTGTTACATGAATGGCAGCTGCATTTATAGATTCAGTACCAGGATACCAGCTAGAGTACCAGAGTGCTAGGTAGGACACGCTAAGCAGAACCAGAAGGTTAAAGTAATTATTCTAAATCATCACATCACATCCTCCTAAAACATCACATTATGATTTTTAATAATATATCATTATATGAAATGATCTTGTTTATTTTTAATATACTGATTTTACCTTACAAATACATATATTATGTATTTATATATATATGTATACACCTAGTTCAAAGGTTAGCACCTCCAGCAAGTATTAAACACACACACTCTTCCTCCCCCTTACATCTGTGTTTAACCTCTAGGAACAATCTACCTTGCTAACCAATTTCATCCCCTAGTCTTAGGCCAAAACAAACAAACAAAAGTGATTCAGGTGTATCTGATTTATTCAGGGCCTGCTGGGGAGTGGGGTGGGATGGATGTGAGGGAGGGAAGTAGGATAGAGCAGGGAAGTTGCTAAGCAGGAATGTGGTACCTGGTAAAGTCCAACCTTGGACTGAGAGAGAGAGGTGGGGGAGTGGCGGTGGGGGGGGGGGTGCTCTGAAGCATATATCACACCAGAGAGTGTTTTCCCCCTGAGGCCCTATCAGTCACTGGCTGCTCCTGGCAGTGAGGCAGGATGGGGACTGTAAACTCTTGGGATGGACTCAGGCAAGTTCAAGGCTCCAGAGGAGACTCCGTTAGCCACAACACCTGCAGCTACCAGGGGAGGGGTGCTTTGGAAGGTAAAGAGGATCTGGGCAGAGTCAAAACAGCCAATGACCATCTTCTTTATCTACTGCGAAGTCTATAGGATCATCAAGTCCTTGAGAGCAGGCACTGGTCTTGTTGATCTTTTTTTTTTAACTTCCTACATCCCTCAGCACAGGACCTAGGGGGCTGGGACCCACTCTTCCTCCTCTTTTCAGGCTGTTTGGGAAGAATCTTTGAGATGGGAGTGGAGATCTTCCTGCAGAAGCACACAGCCTCTCGCAATTTTAGCTGTCTACTGGAAATTCAGGAAACTAAATCTCGCCATGTGCTGCACTGAGGCATGTCTGTGGTCCCCAGGCTGACTTCTATCACCACCCATCACTCTAAGGAGCAGACAGTGAGTCAGGCTCCAGCAGTTTTGAATGGGAAATCTCAGCCCCTCTTGGTGAGCAGCCAACACAGTAGCAGCCATCTTCACTGGACACCTGGGGAGATATTTGTTCACAGTAAACCCCCAGACTTCCTGGAAAGCTTCTGTGCTCAGAAGCTGCCTGACTGGGTCTCTCCAACACTGCTCATGGAAGTATAAATGGGTAGGACCATTGTGGAAAGCAGTTCATCAACAATAAATATAGCCAACATTGACTAAACACTTACTCTGTGCCAGAAACCATACTAAGTGCTTTACACACTGACATTACATCCTCATGACAACCTTATGAACTAGGGTTATTATTACCATCCTTGTTTTTCGTGTATTTTTTTTTTTTTACGCGGGCCTCTCACTGTTGTGGCCTCTCCCATTGCGGAGCACAGGCTCCGGACGCGCAGGCTCAGTGGCCATGGCTCACAGGACCAGCCGCTCTGCGGCATGTGGGGTCTTCCCAGACCGGGGCACAAACCCGTGTCCCCTGCATCGGCAGGCGGACTCTCAACCACTGCGCCATCAGGGAAGCCCTATCCTTGTTTTCATATGAAGATTTTTTTTAATTGTTCATACAATTTGAATTACTAGGTCAAAGAGTAAGAATTTCTCTTTAGGAAACAATGCTTAATACAAAAGACCTTTACCCACAAGGAAGTTTACCAATGTAATATTTATCATAGAAAAAACCCAAAACAAAACAGGGAGTAACATGCAAACATCCAATGAAAGGGAAAAGTTTACTTCACAGTACCTCTAAACAAGAGAATTTTATATAGCCATTAAGATCATGTTTATGAGGATCTGCAATAAAAGTGAAAAAAATTAATGACATAAAAAGATACAAGATTTTCTGTTCAGAATGATCACAATGATGCAAACTTAAAACCACGCACAGAGGGTTTTCTGGCTCAAGATGGCGGAGTGAATATGCAACATTATTTTCACTGTAACAGGAAGTACTGGTGGTCTTTGAAATCTCAGATTATAAAAAATTTTAAAAAGTAAAACCACATATATTAAGTTGGGAAAATTCAATGTGAGCCTAGAAGCTTGTAAACAAGTATCTTTTTAAGCCCTTTCACTGACATGACTCAAGAGGTAGTGTTTTGCTCACCCCCACTACTCAGGCAAACTCATAAAGTCCAGATCTCCAAACCTTTCTTTCACTGAAAGGGCTCCTTACACTACTCCTTAAACAGCATTCTCATACATGTTGGGATAGGAATAAAATCAGAATCAGGCAGGATCACCATGTTACTGCTTAGGAAGTGGACGTGGTAAAAAGCAAAGGAGTCAGCTTAAAGGTGTCCCACTGCCCAGTGTGAGTGTCAAAAAGGGAATAATAATGATAGTTAATTGAAAAATTGTGAACCTCCATAAGACCATGACTGCGTAATGGCACACAAAAGAGATTGCAAAGCATACGAAAAGAGAGTTGTAATACGAAACAGAAATCAATAGGACATACTTTTTTTTATCATTTTAATACATAACAGTGTATTAACACACATTTGAGTCTTTACTTTTTTAAAGTGTGTTTTCACTTAAAAAGTATACACACAAATTTGTTAAGTCTAAACTCCAAAACAGAGGAATATGGTCCCCAATAAGATAGAGACAATTTCAGGAAGGATGATCAGTGCCAACAGTCATTCACAACAACCAAGTGGAAGGAGACTTCTGCTCTTCACTAGCATCAACGATCAGACACAATTACTAATTAAAAAGACAGTCCAGCCGAGCACCCCAAGATGATAAATAAGCTGCATTTCAAAGACTAAGAGGAACTAAGCGGGCTTGACTCCTTATCTCCTAGAAGATTAAACTGCAAGCTGACCCTATTAATTATAATGAGGTTCTGGTAAGGTATATATAGATTTCCAATAACTTTAGCTTACCAGAAAAATATATCCTGGGCTTCCCTAGTGGCGCAGTGGTTGAGAATCTGCCTGCCAATGCAGGGGACACGGGTTCGAGCCCTGGTCTGGGAAGATCCCACATGCCGCGGAGCAACTGGACCCGTGAGCCACAACTACTGAGCCTGCGCGTCTGGAGCCTGTGCTCCGCAACAGGAGAGGCCACGATAGTGAGAGGCCCGCGCACCGCAATGAAGAGTGGCCCCCGCTCGCCGCAACTAGAGAAAGCCCTCGCACAGAAACGAAGACCCAACACAGCCAAAAATAAATAAATTAATTAATTAATTAAAAAAAAAAAAGAACTATATCCTGATGGCAGGACAATGGGATAGAGAATGGTGGCCAGGTAAAACATAAAGGGCACACCATTTGGGGTTAAGACACCAGATTCAAAAAAAGCTTAAAATCCATATGAAAGGCAGAAATCACAGCATAATAAATCAATCCTGATCGTGAAGCAGGATTTGGCCTAAGGATGGGTGGCTTGGGTTTGAATCAACTTGGACCTCATAACCAATGCCCACATGCTAACCAACTGGACACCAATCCAGATTCTAAAACTTCTATTGATCTGAAATAGTATTTTTTTTTTGAGGCTGGTAAATACCACTGTAATACTAGGAAGATGTCAAACATTATCTAGCAAAACCACTGCAACCTTAAGAAGGTAAACTTTGGAAGAAATAGAAAGACGAAGCCTAGAGATAATGGAAAAACAAATTTTCATCCATGATATTCACACTTTACATTGGATTTTCAATCACTGTATAGTAACCAGTCTAGTAATCATTAAAAAGTATTTGTGTATATTATCTTCTACATCTTAGGTTCTTACAGCATTTAAAATATAGACATATCAAACTTGTAATAAACAGTAAAAAGTTTATTAAATAAGTTTGCAATCAATGTTTATATATTTGGGGAAACAATTTCTTGAATTCATAAGTACTGTTTTATCAATTGTGAAGTAGTACACAAGTATTTAGAGGAATGTTTATTTTTAAGTTAATAAGATTTAAAAATCAATCTTTACAACTAATACAAATTGTAGTGAATCTTTTTCTCCCAGGAGTCTTTTGGGCATTAACAAACCTATTAATAGCTTTCCCATTCTGAGACCCCATTAAAATGGTAGAAAGGGAATGATAGGGGACATCCCTGGTGGCACAGTGGTTAGGACTCTGCACTCCCATTGCAGGGGGCCCAGGTTCGATCCCCGGTCAGGGAACTAAATCCCACATGCATGCCGCAACTAAGAGTTCACGTGCCGCAACTAAGTGTTCACATGCCACAACTAAGGAAACTGCATGCCACAACTAAGAAGCCTGCCTGCTGCAACTAAGACCTGGCGCAACCAAATAAAAAATACATATAGGGCTTCCCTGGTGGCGCAGTGGTTGAGAGTCCGCCTGCCAATGCAGGGGACACAGGTTTGTGTCCTGGTCCAGGAAGATCCCACACGCTGCGGAGCGGCTAGGCCCGTGAGCCATGGCCACTGAGCCTGTGCGTCTGGAGCCTGTGCTCCACAACGGGAGAGGCCACAACAGTGAGAGGCCCGCGTACCGCAAAAAAAAAAAAAATATATATATATATATATATATATATATAAAATAAATAATAAAAAATATTTTTAAGCTTAAAAAAAAAAAAGAAAGGGAATGATATGTTCACAGATTTCCTGAACACAGACAGATGGGCAAGTGGTGGGTGATGAGCAGAGAGAAAGAATCTGAAGTCCAGAAAAGTCCAGAGGTGGCTGAAGCTAAGGGGAACTAGACATATATAGCAGAGGATGGGGGGTGGGGTGTAGAACAAAAACATGCTGATTGACAGCCAGTGCCCCACCCACCAAAAGAGGGTAGAGAAGCCACTGTGGAAATCAGTATGGACGTTCCTTAAAAACCTAAAAATAGAACTACTATGACCCAGCAATCCCACTACTGGCCATATACCCAGAGAAAACCATGATTCAAAAAAATACATGCACCCCCAATATTCATAGCAGCACTATTTACAATAGCCAGGACATGGAAGCAACCTAAATGTCCATCAACAGAGGAATGGATAAAGAAGATGTGGTGCATATATATAATGGAGTATTATTCAACCATAAAAAGGAATGAAATTGGGTCATTTGTAGACACATGGATGGACCTAGAAAGTGTCATACAGAGTGAAATAAGCCAGAAAGAGAAAAACAAATATCATATGATAACGCATAAATGTGGAATCTAGAAAAATGGTACAGATGATCTTATATGCAAAGAAGAAATGGAGAAACAGATGTAGAGAACAAATATATGGATACCAAGGGGGAAAGGGCTGGTGTGGGAGTAATTGGGAGACTGGGATTGACACGTATATATTATTGATACTATGTATAAAATAGACAACTGATGGGAACATACTGTATAGCACAGGGAACTCTGCGTAATGCACTGTGATAACCTAAATAGGAGGGAAGTCCAAAAGGGAGGATATCTGTATGTGTATGGCTGATTCATTTTGTTGTGCAGTGGAGGCTAAAACAACATTGTAAACCAACCATACTCCAATAAAAATTTTAAAAAAAGAAGAAATATAGGAGAATGTATTTATGACCTTGTGGTAGGAATGGTCTCATTAATTACAGCATAAAGAATGAACAAAAATCTATAAACTATTACATATTTTAAAAAATAAAGAGAGTGGAGAAAAAAAATTTTTTCCCCTTCCTTGAGATGCAATAAAAGGGACATGACATGATTCAAAGAAATAAAGTATTAGGAGTTGGATTTTCAAGCATAAGGAGAAAAGCTGCCTCAGACAAGGAACATTCCCACCACCTCTGAAAGGTCTTCCAAATAGGCAATTGATCACTCCACCTTAGGGCCTATTAATTGGCTTCCTCTCTTCTTATCCATTATCTTCAAGAAGTATCAGTCAACATTAACAAATTTAGAATGAGAAGAGTTCTCAGACCTACTCCCTCCCTGAGACTAAGAAGATGATGTGATGTGGCAAAGCCACACCACTGGACAGTAGCAGTGGAACAACCACATCACTGGACAGTGGCAGTGGAAAAGCCACACCATTGGACAGTGGCAGTGGAACAGCCACATCATTGGACGGTGGCAGTGGAATAGCCACATCATTGGACAGTAGCAGCGGAAAAGCCACACCATTGGACAGTGGCAGTGGAATAGCCACATCACTGGATGGTGGCAGCAGAAAAGCCACACCATTGGACAGTGGCAGTGGAACAGCCACATCACTGGATGGTGGCAGCGGAAAAGCCACACCATTGGACGGTGGCAGCAGAAAAGCCACAAGAGTGGACGGTGGCAGTGGAACAGCCAAATCATCGGACGGTGGCAGCGGAAAAGCCACACCATTGGACTGTGGCAACGGAAAATCCACACCATTGGACAGTGGCAGCGGAAAAGCCACACCATTGGACAGTGGCAGCGGAAAAACCACATCATTGGACAGTAGCAGCAGAACAGCCACATCACTGCACAGTGGTAGAGCTGGGTTTTTGACTCCCAGTTCATTACTAGCGTAAGCACAGCAGTGAGGTAAGGGCTTCATATGGAATCCAGAAGCAGTAAAATCTTCCCCCCACCACCAAAAAAGATTCCTCCTATACATAAAATTCCAAACACACACAAGGAAAGATCTGATGTTGAATTTATAGTCCCTTCAACAAAATTCCACCAAATCCACTGAACCAAAGAAATGTTTCCTTCACTTGAAAAATAAAAATATAAGAGCTCTTAGCATATTGTTCATGGCCATGAAGCCACCGTTGCTTGAATAGATGAGATTCACAGACTTTCATATACTTGAGTAGAGAGAAACATAATTTGTCATTTTAAAAAAAAGTATACAGAAAAGAGAAAGGTCAGAAGTACTCTTTTTCCTTTTTCTTTTCTTTTTTTTTTTGACTTGCAATGAATCAAAGACTCGAATAACAATGATTCTCAATCACAATCCACAAAGCATCAAGCCTGGTGTGTCAGAGGAACCTTGATTACTAAAACTGGCCTAGAATGAACTGCAGCTCTTCCATAGACCTCAGAACTCCATTCTCTTCTGGTCCTTGTTTTTCACATCTGAAAATTGAGGGAACTGAATAACCCAGATAATCCTAAAAGTTTCTTTCTTAATTCTTCCCATTTCTAATATTCTGTATCATTATATCATTAGTCCTCATTTTTTAAGTTTATCCACTTATTCCTGTAAGCATGACCACTAACCTGCAAAAATGCACTTGTATCTGAAGTGTAGAACGGCTAGAACTGAGATCTCTTTTCCAGTAAAACACAAACTATGAGTATTTGGCCTTCCTAATGGAATAAGGAACCAGGTTGGGCTAGCCAAAAGCTGTGAAAATATCATAATCCAAAACAATGTGAAAGTTAGTACGAAGAAGAGACATTTAGAAGCTTATGAAAAATCTGAGAGTAAGCCCCCAAACAACATTTCTGGATACATAGTTGAGTTTATGAATGGAGAACTATGCCCCAAATTTGGAATAGGACCTGGGCTGGAAATCAACTTGATTCAACAAATTTTATTAAGTTTCTAGACTGTGCAAATCTCTGTGCTCAAAGCTAAGGAGGATACTAAAAGGGTTCAACTTGGTCCCCATCCCTGTGTTCATAGTACGATAGAGTTTAGTCATTGAGAGCATGGGTTTTGCATTCCTTCCTGACTTCACCTCCTACGAGTCTTGTGAGTTTAGCCAAGTAACTTAATCTTTCTAAGCCTCCATTTCCTCATCTGTAAAATGGAGGTGATAATAACAGAGGATAATGCACCTCAAGCACTTGGCAGTGTCTCAGGCACAGTGAATTATCAATAAATATGAATTTATGTTATATAGATTATAAATGTTATAAATAGTGGGCAAGGCAAAAATCAGGTAATATAATCAAAGGCAAGATGGAGTAAGCATTATAGTAAAGGTACAAGCAAACTGTCAGGAGAGCACAGAGGCAGGAGAAACAAAGCCAACAGTTTACAGTAAAGATGCTCAAAACAACATGCAAAAGGGAAAGAAAGTAGAGAAGGATAAAGTTCAGACTTGTTTCTTTTCCTGAGACCCAAGATCAAACCTCAAGTGATTTCAACATTTGCAAAATAAAACCTCTCTAGCATCATAAAAGTCTTAAAATTCATAACTGGCAAAGGAGTTCGGGTGATGTGATGACCACAGAACGCTGAGGCAGACTCTGGTGCTTTTCAGGGTCAGGAGGCTAACTTGCCAATCAATTAATGAATATAATGAATAAAATGTGTCAGGTTAAAATCAGAGAATACGGTAGTCCATGGAAGCCCAGGAGAATGAAAAATATCCTTCACTCTCATCTTCTGCTTGGTGTGTTTGTTCCTATATGTAACTCAATTCAGCCAGACTGATATAAGATCTGTTCTGATCCAATTTTCCAAGCAATAAATAACTACTAAAATAGCTAACACCTTATGAAGCAGCTATAATGAATAGTCCCATTTTACAGATATGGTAAGTAAAGCACAGAGAGGGCATGCAACAAAGGTCATATAACCAGGCTTATAACCAAGAGGACCTTGTCCAATAGTTCACCATCCTAGTGCCTAGAGGAGTGATGAGCACATAGTGGATACTGTACAGATGTGTTGACTGAATGAGTTGAGAAACCTGGGATTTGCACTCAGCACTGTGGGGCTCACCCACTACACTCACTGCCTTTCTTGTTAATAATGGGTAGTCATGTGTCTCAGCGATTGCTTCCAAGCATCACCTGGGAATCTATAGACCCTAAGGTTTTGTCAAAGGTCAATGTTCATTATTAATTTTCGCAAAAGCTAACACTTAGTGAGCACTTACCAAGTCCCAGGAACCTAGCTAAGTACTCTGCATAGTAATTCCTTCAATCTTCATATTGAAACCAAGCAGGACCCTGTGGGGCTCCTGGGCACAAAAGCCTTTCTGTGTCCCCATTTCTTGTGTGTAGGAAATAGGTTTCATTCAGCCTCCATGACCTTCCCTGAGTTCCAAAGGGCAGGTTCAAACAGTTGCTAATCATGGAAGGGAAGGGATGCAGAGACAAGGGAGGAGTTGCCAAGAAACAATAGTGCGGCTTTGGGGCAGAGTCCTGCTTCCTCAAGGGATACACATAGCAATATCTTGGAGTTCTTCTGCAGAACTAAACCCCCACTAAATGGAAGATGCTAACTATTTGATGAAGCATTCTTCATTCCAGAGAGAAAGTCACAGTTCGATACCATCTGACCCAGATGATCTCTGGATTGAAAGAATGAGGGCCCTGCACACACCCTGATCCTTATCAGAAACCCCACCCCTTGACTATAAGACTCCTCACAAACCACCCTCCCCACCACACACCAGGTTGGGACACACAGTTTTCAGAGCATTAACCGGCTGTGGCCCACTTTGCCTGGCAAAGAAATAAAGCTATTCTTTTCTTTTCTAAATTTATTTATTTTTGGCTGCGTTGGGTCTTCATTGCTACACACGGGTTTTCTCTAGTTGCAGAGAGTGGGGGCTACTCTTCGCTGCAGTGCACGGGCTTCTCATTGCAGTGGCTTCTCTTGTTGCGGAGCACAGCCTCTAGGCACACGGGCTTCAGTAGTTGTGGCATGCGGCTCTAGAGCACAGGTTCAGTAGTTGTGAGGCACAAGCTTAGTTGCTCCGTGTAATGTGGGATCTTCCCGGACCAGGGCTCAAACCCGTGTCCCCTGCGTTGGCAGGCGGATTCTTAACCACTGCGCCACCAGGGAAGTCCGGCAGGTGGATTCTCAACCACTGCGCCACCTAGGAAGTCCAAGCTGTTTCTTTTCTACTTCACCCAAAACACTGTCTCCAAGATTTAATTTGGTGCCAGTGCACAGAGGCCAGGTTTTGGCATCAATATCCACCCCTTGATTACTATCATTATTTCCAATTTCAAGACGGAAAACTGAGACACAGAGGGATTAAGAAAAGTGGCAGAGCCAGTATTCAAACCCAGGTGGTGTGATACTGAAATAGGAGGGGAGGGGGCAGGGCACAACCTTTAAAAGAATGAGATAGCCATAGCACATGACATAAACTGATTAGAACCAAATAGGTCCAAGATGGCAGAAGATATGACTTCCAGTGGACCTTGAGCCTCATGATACACTCATTGTAATACATTAGCATCTAAATGACACACCCACCAGCGCCTTGACAGTTCTGAGGCTAACCATAAAAGGCCAAAAAATGGGCAGTGGCCTAATTCCTGGAAATTCCTGCAACTTCCCCAAAATGGTTGGAATAATCCTCCCACTCATTAGCCTATGAAATTACCCAGCCCATAAAAACTAACCACGCCATACTTTGGGGCCTCTCACCTTCTGAGATGGCCCACACTGTATCTGTGGCGTGTGTTTCTCTCTAAATAAATCCACTTCTTACCAACACTCTGTCTCTCACTGAATTCTTTCTGTGAGGACACATCAACAACCTGAGCTTCAGGGCTTCCACGGTAGCACGCAGTGGTTAAGAATCCGCCTGCCAATGCAGGGGATACGGGTTCGAGCCCTGCTCTGGGAAGATCCCACATGCCGCGGAGCAACTAAGCCCATGTGCCACAACTACTGAGCCTGTGCTCTAGAGCCCGAGAGCCACAACTACTGAAGCCCACGTGCCTAGAGCCTGTGCTCCTTAACAAGAGAAGCCACCACAATGAGAAGCCCGCGCACCCCAACGAAGAGTAGCCCCCACTCACCACAACTAGAGAAAGCCCACGCGCAGCAACGAAGACCCAACGCAGCCAAAAATAAATAAATTAAATAAAAAATTAAATAAAAAAGGACCTGAGCTTCATTAAGTCCTGAGACCAGGTGTGTGGTCTCAATTAAAAGACTATGGGTTCAAGTCCCAATCTGAGTTGCCCGGTTTTAATACCAGAGTCCACTCTGATAAGGACCTCAGTACATGTTACACTTCCTTCACAGTTTCACCACAGGCACCAATCAAGTTGACTTTCCATCCCCAACTGGAGAAGTAACAGTGTGTCTTCTCTGCTCTTAGAATAAATCTTGTTGTTGAGTTCCCAAGCAGTGACCTTGGAGGGGGAAGCTATGCAGACCCCAACCGTAAAACTAGATTCCAGTAGGAGGAAGAAAATGAAGCCAATGGTGAGTGATGAATGGGTGGGGGGGATACTGGATGTGAGAGGAACAGCGTATGAGAGACAGCAGCTGCCTTCTCATCTTTTACCTGCCTCCTCTCCTTGTACTCACCCTGCTATATTTTAATGAAAGGCTGATTTGGGCCATGATTTAGTGGGTTTCTTAAACATGTGTCTTGCAGAGATGTGCCTGTAAGACTTCACTTCTCCTGACCTTGTAAGTTCAAAGGCAGAGTCAGGCTCCTCCCTGCAGCACTGTAGGCAGTTGCCTAGGAGATGGGATTTCAGTGGGTGGGAAAGGCTCTTTCCTGGGAAAAAGGGGAGGGGGGGACACCAATCCTTCCTGCTCTGTGAAGCCAGAAACTCTTTGAAGAGGGGAAAAATAACTTTTATTCCACAATGACAGATGGGGCTTATATGCAAAAAATGCATGAGAGATGAAATATAGCGATTTCAATTCACATTAAAGAGGAAAGAGCTATTATCGAAGCATTTCCTGAGAGGCCTTGTGAATAGAAGACATGAGACAGGGAGGAATGGGGTTCCTATGGAAGAGGAAAAGGGGAGGAAGCCACGCCCTTTCACAAATGATGCCCCAACACCCTCCCTGCCTCACTTTCAAGAATCCACACCTTGCCTCTGTGTATTCCCGGGAGGGCTCCCTGCGGGGACTTTCCCCTGTCATATTATGCAAATACCTCCTGCTCAACCTCCAAGACCCTATGTGAATGTGTCTTTGCATACTCTCCCTCACCTTTCCACATGGCTACTGCATTCCTACCCCCATTGCACTTTGTACATCCTTTGATCATCTTATTGATGTTGAATTTAAAAAGGAAAAGGAGAAAAAGAGGGGAAGGAAAGAGAGGAGGAGAAAGGCACCATTTACTTTATTTCACGTGGGAAGTATTGTGAAGAGGTAGGTAACATTATTTCCAAATTACCTATGAATAAACAGCCTTAGAGATGCTGAGTAACTTGCCAAGGTCACATATATAGAGCACAGCCAAGACTCCACCCTGGTGGCCATCTATACAATCTGGCTTTAAGCTCTATTCCTTATCAGATTTTATCATCCACTGCTTTCATGGTCATCTTCCCTGGTAGACCATGAAACTCCTTCCTTGAAGCAGGAATTCTGCTAAATTTGTTGCTTCATTTCCCACTGTGTCCAGAACAGTGCATGGCTCACACTAGGTAAAAGTTTGCTAAAAGGAGAGAGAATAAAAAGAGGAAGCGAGGAAAGAAGCAAGGAATAAAAGTGATTTGATGAACAAAGAGATGGCAAGTGGTGGGGGGATATCTTAGTGCTTCCACCCAATGAATCCACACGTAGGTCCTAGAGCTGTGTTACAAGCTCTGCAAAGACTAACACAGTCAGGCACAGGCTCTAAACTGCAAACACAGTGGCAGGATCACATTAACATTAAACAGTGTCGGTACAGATTATACCTTCTATCTGCTACAAACACACCACTTTGAAGGATATTATCTAGTAGTTGGGGCAATCTTGTTCTAAAGGGAATGCTATTTTTTAACACTGAGCCAGACCCATTCAACGTGCTTAGGGCAATGATTTCCAATTGCTTGGCAATTCTGAGAGCAGACCCCCATCTTTAACAGCAGTGTACGGCAAGCACCTGATCGTTACTGCTTTTGCCAACGACCAACATAAAGTCAGCTCGTTGCAAGATTTCAAATGATGCTGAAATGTACAACTTATACAGTATAAGTTCCACTGCCTCTCTCCCAGCTTCCATTCCATCCTTCGGAGAAAACCACAAAGAACCACTGACACACACTAATAAATATATATTCTTTTACACAGAGGGGATACTACACTATGTACAGTCCTACAGCCAGCTTTTCTCAATTAAACAATTCTGGACACATTCCCATGTCTGTTCAAAATCTTTTTCATTCTTGTTAGTATCTGCGTCATACTTCACTGTGGAGATGTACCTTTATTTAACCATTCTCCTACTGATAAGTATTACAACTGGTTCCATTATTTTCTATTAAAAACAAGGCTGCAATGAAGATCTCTCTAGAAATGTACATGGGGATGTAGAGGACACAGATACGATTATATATACCTGCATATACATATAGATGGTATAGACATATACCTTTGAATTGTATGCGAATAATCTGCAGTATATATTTCTGGGGTGAGACTTCTGGGTCAACAGGCATGCATAACTAATTTGAATAGATATGACAAATTATCCTTGAAAAAACTGTATTAATATATACTCCCATCATGTACTACACATGATGAAAAGAACACCTTGGGGAGTGTGATCCAGGCAAAAAACTTCTTTCCTAGGAGCTTTGGTTTCTAATTTGGTCTAAGATTTCAAATCTTTGTGGAGAGGGTGGCAAGTGTTAGAAAACCAATTTAGAAATCCTTCCTTTGAGATCATAACCCTAGGATTCTAGAAGAATTCAGGTGAATCCCAAAGGTGCCTCACCTGCCACCCCCGTCCATGTTTAGAAGGGGTAGAAAATATTCTCCATTCCCACTTCACCCATTCCTCAATCCCACACACAGCCTTGCTAACATCGGTGCATCAAACCCTAGGGCTCCAACCTCAGATGCCTGCAGTGGCCAGAAAACGAGGGCAGGAACAGAGGAGGCCAGGGTAACCCGAGCTGAGCGGATCCAAAATCCCTACTGTTAAGTTGCATCACAGACTTTAGCATTTGGCTATCACATTTTTATGCCAAGTGGCCAAGGAGAAACTAACTTACTAGACAGAAAGAACATGGTAAGAGTTGTGCATTATTTCAGCCACAGGTAAAACCTATCAGTCAGGTTTCACTTGCTTGAAGTTAGCATAAATTGTCTGGCTCCTCTGCCCCTGGCACTGGAAACCTGAAACCATTTCACTGGTCGCATCTCTTAGTCCTCCCTAGCATCTCCATCATTTTCCCAAGCTCATTTTTTCCTCTGATGCTGAAGAGAAAAAAGCTTCATTCATGTGGGTAATAAATGAACACCTGACTTTGAAAGAGGGGTAATTAGTGCACATTATCACTTGAGCTAATGAGATCAGGGTGATGCTGTCCTCGCACAACACGCCTAATCAGGAATTTAAATTAAGAAGTCCCACTCTCTGTGATTAAGGAGATACTCACTGAAACACTGCACTCCTAATTCCTTTGTATTTCCGTTCACCAGCTCAGTATCAAATTGTTTTATGACGCTGAAAATACGCTCACTTTAAAAGGAACAGATGCCCAAATCTCCTTGTGCTCATTTAGACAGACATCTCTGATTTTTCTTTATCTGGGGTGTTATCAGTCAGGATTACACACAGAGACACACAAGTGATTCTAACTGGATTTGGTTGAAATTGTTTGTAAGCTATACAAACAGAGCTTTAACAAAAATCCCACCACCATGGGGAAAACAAAGGGGTTCGACTTCCAAGGGAGTGGAAAAGGATATGTCTAAATTCTACTACCATAAGAACTCCTTATTTTATTTGGACAATCATTCTGGCAGGGAGTAAGTTACCCCTGAATAATCTAACAAAACTTCCATGAACTCCTACTCTAGGTCTGACCCTCTTCCAGACACTGTTGCTTGGAGGCAGTGCAACCTGACAGAGATCAGCTTCTGTAGAGACGTTTAACTCTGTTTCAGCCACTACGTACAAAAAGACCTTCCACAGTTCTGCAGCCTGTGGAAGGAAAACCACATTCAAAGAAAGATAGACAAGATGAAAAGGCAGAGGACTTTGTACCAGATGAAGGAACAAGATAAAACCCCAGAAAAACAACTAAATGAAGTGGAGATAGGCAACCTTCCAGAAAAAGAATTCAGAATAATGATAATGAAGATGATCCAGGACCTCGGAAAAAGGTGGAGGCAAAGATCGAGAAGATGCAAGAAATGCTTAACAAACACCTAGAAGAATTAAAGAATTAACACCAAAGAATTAAAGAAGAAACAAACAAAGATGAACAATACAATAACTGAAATGAAAAATACACTAGAAGGAATCAATAGCAGAATAACTGAGGCAGAGAATGGATAGGTGACCTGGAAGACAGAATGGTGGAATTCACTGCTGCGGAACAGAATAAAGAAAAACGAATGAAAAGAAATGAAGATAGCCTAAGAGAACTGTGGAACAAAATTAAACACAACAACATTCGCATTCAAGGGGTCCCAGAAGGAGAAGAGAGAGAGAAAGGACCCAAGAAAATATCTGAAGAGATTATAGTCAAAAACTTCCCTAAGGGGGCTTTCCTGGTGGTGCAGTGGTTGAGAGTCCGCCTGCCGATGCAGGGGACATGGGTTCATGGCCCGGTCCGGGAAGATCCCACATGCCGCGGAGTGGCTAGGCCCATGAGCCATGGCCGCTGAGCCTGCGTGTCCGGAGCCTGTGCTCCACAAAGGGAGAGGCCACAATAGTGAGAGGCCCACGTCCTGCAAAAAAGAAAACCCAAAAACAAAAACTTCCTTAACATGGGAAAGGAAATAGCTACCCAAGTCCAGGAGGCACAGAGTCCCAGGCAGGATAAACCCAAGGAGAAACATGCCGAGACACACAGTAATCAAACTAACGAAAAGAAAAATTATCGAAAGCAACAAGGGAAAAATGACAAATAACATATAAGGGAACTCCCATAAGGTTAACAGCTGATTTCTCAGCAGAAACTCTACAAGTCAGAAGGTAGTGGCATGATATATTTAAAGTAATGAAAGGGAAGACCCTACAACCAAGATTACTCTACGCAGCAAGGATCTCATTCAGATTCAATGGAGAAATCAAAAGCTTTACAGACAAGCAAAAGCTGAGAGAATTCAGCACCACCAAAGCAGCTCCACAACAAATGCTAAAGGAACTTCTCTAAGTGGGAAACACAAGAGAAGAAAAGGACCTACAAAGAAAAACCCATAACAATTAAGAAAATGGTAATAGGAACATACATATTGATAATTACCTTAAACATGAATGAATTAAATGTTCCAACCAGAAGAAACAGGCTCACTGAATGGATACAAAAACAAGACCCGTACATATGCTGTCTACAAGAGACCCACTTCAGACCTAGGGACACATACAGACTGAAAATGAGGGGATGGAAAAAGATATTCCATGCAAATGGAAATCAAAAGAAAGCTGCAGTAGCAATTCTCATATCAGAAAAAATAGACTTTTAAATAAGGAATGTTACAAGAGACAAGGAAAGACACTACATAATGATCAACAGATCAATCCAAGAAGAAGATATAATAATTATAATATATATGCACCCAACATAAGAGCACCTCAATACATAAGGAAACTGCTAACAGCTCTAAAAGAGGAACTCAACAATAACACAATAATAGTGGGGGACTTTAACACCTCACTTACACCAACGGACAGATCATCCAAACAGAAAATTAATAAGGAAACACAAGCTTTCAATGACACAATAGACCAGAAAGATTTAATTGATATTTATAGGACATTCCGTCCAAAAACAGCAGATTACACTTTCTCCTCAAGTGCGCACGGAACATTCTCCAGGATAGATCACATCTTGGGTCACAAATCAAGCCTCAGTAAATTTAAGAACACTGAAATCATATCAAGCATCTTTTCCCACCACAACGCTATGAGACTAGAAATCAATTAAAGGGAAAAAAACGTAAAAAACACAAACACATGGAGGCTAAACAATACATTACTAAACAACCAAGAGATCACTGAAGAAATCAAAGAGGAAATCAAAAAATACATAGAGACAAATGACAATGAAAACACAATGATCCAAAACCTATGGGATGCAGCAAAAGCAGTTCTAAGAGGGAAGTTTATAGCAATACAAGCCTACCTCAAGAAACAAGAAAAACCTCAAATAAACAATCTAACCTTACACCTAAAGGAACTAGAGAAAGAAGAACAAACAAATTCCAAAGTTAGTAGAAGGAAAGAAATCATAAAGATCAGAGCAGAAATAAATGAAATAGAAACAAAGAAAACAACAGCAAAGATCAATAAAACTAAAAGCTGGTTTTTTGAGAAGATAAACAAAATTGACAAACCTTTAGCCAGACTAATCAAGAAAAAAGGGAGAAGAGTCAAATCAATAAAATTAGAAATGAAAAAGGAGAAGTTACAATGGACACCACAGAAATACAAAGCAATATAAGGGACTGCTACAAGCAACTCTATGCCATTAAAATGGACAACCTGGAAGAAATGGACAAATTCTGAGAAAGGTAAAACCTGCTAAGACTGAACCAGGAAGAAATAGAAAATATGAACAGACCAATCACAAGTAATGAAATTGAAACTGTGATTAAAAATCTTCCAAAAAACAAAAGCCCAGGACCAGATGGCTTCACAGGAGAATTCTACCAATCATTTGGAGAGAGTTAACACCTATCCTTCTCAAACTCTTCCAAAAAATTGCAGAGGAAGGAACACTCCCAAACTCACTCTATAAGGCCACCATCACCATGATACCAAAACCAAACAAAGATACTACAAAAAAAGAAAAGAACAGACCAATATCACTGATGAATACAGATGCAAAAATCCTCAACAGAATACTAGCAAACAGAATCCAACAACACATTAAAAGGATCATACACCAAGAACAACTGGGATTTATCCCAAGGATGCAAGTATTCTTCAATATATGTAAATCAATCAATGTGATACACCATAGTAACACATTGAAGAATAAAAAACATATGATCCAGACTTCCCTGGTGGCACAATGGTTAAGAATCCGCCTGCTAGTGCAGGGGACATGGGTTTGAGCCCTGGTTTGGGAAGATCCCACATGCCACAGAGCAACTAAGCCCGTGCACCACAACTACTGAGCCTGTGCTGTAGAGCACATGAGCCACAACTACTGAGCCCACATGCCACAACTACTGAAGCCCACATGCCTAGAGCCTGTGCTCCACAACAAGAGAAGCCAATAAGAAGCCCATGCACCACAATGAGTAGCCCTCACTTGCCACAACTAGAGAAAACCTGCACAGCAACAAAGGTGCAACACAGCTAAATATAAATAAATTTATTACAAATAACAAATAACTAGTAGAGCTAATCAATGAATTTGGTAAAGTAGCAGGATACAAAATTAATGCACAGAAATCTCTTGCATTTCTATACACTAATGATGAAAAATCTGAAAAAGAAATTAAGGAAACCCTCCCATTTACCATGGCAACAAAAAGAATAAAATACCTAGGAATAAACCTACCTAAGGAGACAAAAGACCTATATCCAGAAAACTATAAGACAACGATGAAAGAAATCAAAGATGACGCAAACAGATGGAGAGATATACCATATTCTTGGACTGGAAGAGTCAATATCGTGAAAATGATTATACTACCTAAAGCAATCTACAGACTCAATGCAATCCCTATCAAATTACCAGTGGCATTTTTACAGAACTAGAACAAAAAGTCTTAAATTTTGTATGGAGACACAAAAGACTCCAAATAGCCAAAGCAGTCTTGAGGGAAAAAAACGGAGCTGGAGGAATCAGACTCCCTGACTTCAGACTATACTACAAAGCTACAGTCATCAAGACAGTATGGTACTGGCACAAAAACAGAAATATAGATCAATGGAACAGGATGAAAGCCCAGAGATAAACCCACATATTTATGGTCAACTAATCTATGACAAAGGAGGCAAGGATATACAATGGAGAAAAGACAGTCTCTTCAATAAGTGGTGCTGGGAAAACTGGACAGCTACATGTAAAAGAATGAAATTAGAACACTCCCTAACACCATACACAAAAATAAACTCAAAATGGATTAGACACCTAAATGTAAGATCAGACACTATAAAACTCTTAAAGGAAAACATAGGAAGAACACCCTTTAACATAAATCACAGCAAGATCTTTTTTCATACACCTCCTAGAGTAATGGTAATAAAAATAAAAATAAACAAATGGGACCTAATGAAAGTTAAAAGCTTTTGCAAAGCAAAGGACACTACAATCAAGACGAAAAGACAACCCTCAGAATGGGAGAAAGTATTTGCAAACGAATCAATGGACAAAGGATTAATCTCCAAAATATACAAACAGCTCATGCAGCTCAATACTACAAAAACAAACCACCCAATCAAAAAATGGGCAGAAGACCTAAATAGACATTTCTCCAAAGAAGACATACAGGTGGCCAAGAAGCACATGAAAAGCTGCTCAACATCACTAATTATTAGAGAAATGCAAATCAAAATACAATGAGGTATCACCTCACACCAGTTAGAATGAACATCATCAGAAAATATACAAACAACAAATGCTAGAGAGGGTGTGGAGAAAAGGGAACCCTCTTGCACTGTTGGTGGGAATGTAACTTGATACAGTCATTGTGGAGAACAGTATGGACATTCCTTAAAAAACTAAAAACAGAATTATCATATGACCCAGAAATCCCACTACTGGGCATATACCCAGAGAAAACCATAATTCAAAAAGACAGATGCACCTCAATGTTCATTGCAGCACTATTTACAATAGCCAGGTCATGGAAGCAACCTAAATACCCATCAACAGACGAATGGATAAAGAAGTTTTGGTACGTATATACAATGGAATATTACTCAGCCATAAAAAGGAACGAAATTGGGTCATTTGTAGAGACGTGGATGAACCTAGAGACTGTCATACAGAGTGAAGTAAGTCAGAAAGAGAAAAACAAATATCGTATATTAACGCATATATGTGGAGCCTAGGAAAATGGTACAGATGAACCAGTTTGCAGGACAGAAATAGAGACACAGATGTAGAGAACAAACATATGGACACCAAGGGGGGAAAGTGGTGGTGGGGTTGGTGGTTGTGGGATGAATTGGGAGATTGGGATTGACACGTATGCACTAATATGTATAAAATGGATAACTAATAGGAACCTGCTTATAAAAAATAAATAAATTTTTTTTAAAAAGACCTTCCACAAGACCTTACACTTAAAGACTCTAAGCCTAAATTTCAGCTCTTGTAGATTGTGTTAAAATTAACAACCTCTCTTCATTAACAAGCACCATCAAGAGAGTGAAAAGACAAGCCACAAATGTGGAGAAGCTATTTGCAATCAACATAACAACAACAACAAAAATCAAGTATACAAAATATATAAAGATATCCTGAAAATAACAGGAAAACATAAAAAAACAAATTTAAAAATGGCCAAAAGTCTTGAACAGGCACTTTACAAAAAGAAAATCCAAATGGCAAATAAATACACAAAAAGATGCTCATTCTCATTAGAAATTGGAGAAATGCAAACCACTGAAATGCAAACCAAATGAAATCCTGAGATCCTAATTCACAATTCAGAATGGGCGGGGGAAAAAAAGTCTAGTGATACCAAATGGTCACAAGAATGTAGAACAATGGAATATTTATGCCCTGCTAATGGAACTGGATTGTTATAATCAATCACTTTAAGAAATTATTTGGCGTAAGAGGGAGGAGACATGGGGATATATGTATATGTATAGCTGATTCACTTTCTTATAAAGCAGAAACTAACACACCATTGTAAAGCAATTATACTCCAATAAAGACGTTAAAAAAAGAAAAGAAATTATTGCCATTAAACTTGAACTGTTGAACTATTTGGTAACAAGCTTGAAAATGGGCATACTCCATGACCCAGCAATTTCCAAGTTTCTACTTCAGGTACTTGCTCTTAAAAAAGTCTTGCAAATGTACACCAGCATTCAATATATATTTACAGCAGCGCTGGTTATAGTAATGAAAAAGTCAGGAAACAGCCTAAATGTCTATCAACTACAGAGTTGATCATTTGCGATCTACTCACAATGTGAAGACCTAAAGAGTGGGGAAAAGGAGTTAAAGTTACAACACAAATGAGGCTCAGGAGCATAGCGTGAAACAACAAAAGCAAACTGTACAACAATTCATATAATACGATTCCATTTACATAAAACCTTAAAACATGCCAAATTAAATCCCATGTCAAGCCCAAAAGTTTGACTTCAGAGCTTATCACTCAAACACAAGCCTGTAATCTTCAGTGGAGAGCGGGGCCAGTGGGAGTAGAACAAAGGGATACAGAAGCGGCTACAGGTAAAGGATCCATCCATGAATCACCCTGACCTCATGAAAGGACACTGCAGAGGTGACTATGGAGGGAATTCAAGTGCGTAAGGAGGCTCAGGGAAGAGACACCAGCCGCCCACATCTCTACAAATCATGCCTGGTAGGTCGGCTTCAAGGAGTTTTTGCTGCTGCTCTGAAAAGATATCTTAATACCTGGAGCCCATTAACCAGAGCTGAAGCCAGCAGGCTCTTGCAGGCCAGCCTAAATTGTGCCTTCAGAGGACAGGCAGCTAAAAGGTGTTAGCTGGTGCTCATTCCTTAAGTCCCATGTTAACACTGGGCTGCAGTCAGGGTTCCCCTTTGCATCTGGGCATGAGAGTCCCTCTTTCTCTTTTCTAAGGAGAAAAAATGGAGAAGAAATAAGCAGACATGCAGCACCAGCAATGATGTAGACAGAAACGCACACAGGATCACACCTAATCCACACTGCAGCCCAGTGCAGCAGTTAAGATCATCCCCATTTACCAATGAAGACATCAATCCTCAGAGAAGTTAAATAGCTTGCTTATGGGGCTTCCCTGGTGGTGCAGTGGTTGGAAGTCCGCCTGTCGATGCAGGGGATATGGGTTCGTGCCCCGCTCCGGGAAGATCCCACATGCCGCGGAGCGGCTGGGCCCGTGAGCCACGGCCACTGAGTCTGTGCGTTCGGAGCCTGTGCTCCGCAACAGGAGAGGCCACAACAGGGAGAGGCCCGCGTACCGCAAAAAAAAAAAAAAAATAGCTTGCTTATGGCCACCCAGCTAGAAAGTGCCTGGATTTCCCTGGTGGCGCAGTGGTTAAGAATCTGCCTGCCAATGCAGCGAACATGGTTTCGAGCCCTGGTCCAGGAAGATCCCACATGCTGCGGAGCAACTAAGCCCGTGAGCCACAACTACTGAACCGTGTTCTAGAGCCCACGAGCCACAACTACTGAGCCCATGTGCCACAACTACTGAAGCCCACACTCCTAGAGCCCGTGCTCCACAGCAAGAGAAGCCACTGCAATGAGAAGCCTGCGCACAGCAACAAAGAGTAGCCTCCACTCACCGCAACTAGAGAAAGCCCAGGCGCAGCAACGAAGACCCAACGCAGCCAAAACAAATAATTAATTAATTTTTGAAAAAAGAAAGCAAGTCTGGCATTCAAACCTAAGTGTCCCAGCGTTAAAGCCTCATAATCATTATTTTAAGTATCAAAGCTACCTCCTGGGGCTTCCCTGGTGGCGCAGTGGTTGAGAGTCCGCCTGCCGATGCAGGAGACACGGGTTCGTGCCCTGGTCCGGGAAGATCCCACATGCCGCGGAGCGGCTGGGCCCGTGAGCCATGGCCGCTGAGCCTGCGCGTCCGGAGCCTGTGCTCCGCAACGGGAGAGGCCACAACAGTGACAGGCCCGCGTACTGAAAAAAAAAAAAAAAAACTACCTCCTGGCAGCCCAAAGCTGGAGGCCATGTTAAACAACAAGGATGGATGGTAAAGTGGGTATGAAGACAATGTAGAGAAGTATAAAGTGTCAGAAGTTACATCTACTATTGGAAAAAATGGCTCCTGGCTACTGGAAAACCAGTATCCCCAAAACACCCCAGTTCGAAGGGAAGAAACACACACTTAAGAGATTTTTATTATGGAAAAGATTTCTGAGAGGAGGCGAGGGAAAATCCAGAACTGAAAAAAGAAGAAAAATGTAATAAAAATTATGGGTCTCAGAAAATTCTCATCCTAAACCTTGTTGAGACCAGAAGTCATTAATCTCTCTTTTTAGATCAGGGTCATGGTACCAGCACTGGGCTTTCTGCCCCAAATCCCTCAAAGTAAATTCAAGCTCCTCGGCTCACTCCCAGCCCTTCATCCTGGAGAAGTTAATAAATTAGCGATCAGAGGCTGTCTCTGTCTCCCTGCTCACCCAATTAATGATAATCTACTGGGGATGAACAACGTTCAGGCTGATGCCAGTGGAATGCTAAGGGAATTGCCATTAATTCCTCAGAAACCAACTCTCCTTTGATGGGTTCCACTGTAGAAAGTCCCTGCGCCTATCTCAGCCAAACAAGGCTGTAATGGGATCCAAAGCCTTTAGAAAAGGCTGTCTTTGCCTCATATTGGGCACTGGGGGTATGACCAGTCAGAGCAACGAGGGGTCTGCCTGGAGTAGGAAAGCAGTGGGCGTTGGGGGGTGCTCCCTGCCTACCTCGTGCCCCAGTACCAAAGCTCACCCCACATCTCACTCATTTTCATGACCAGCTAGTCTCTCCACAGCCTTTACCCCAAACGCCACTCATTGTATCATTTATGGAGTTTGCACTCTGGGCCAGATGCTGTGGGGCATTGGGTAGTGATTAGGAGTACTATTTTTGGGGTGAGACTGCCGTGATTAGAAAGCGGGTTCTGCCTTTTACCACCTGTGTGGTCTCGAACAAGTTGTGTAACTCCTTTGATTCTCAGTTTCCTTATCTATAAGATAGTTACAATAATAATAACCCTATGCACAGAAGGATTACAGGACTAAAGCCCCTATGGTACCAAAGCAACATATAGTACAAAGAATGGACATTAACAGTTTTGATTATATCATTCTAATTACCTTATTTGAGCTGGTAAGTGGGTATTATTAATCCCAATTTACACCTGAAGAAACCAAGACTCAGGGGGAAGGCCATTTATTTTACCCAAGGACATAGCTCATTATTGGAAGAGGCAGGATTCACACCTACTTCAAGATGGCGTCGAGACTAGGATGTCTCTTCTCCGAACTTGTCTCTGGTGTTTCTCTCAGATTTACTTGCCAGTCATTTTTCTAAGGAAGGAGGCTTTTCAGAGGAAAGAGCCTTCATTTCAAGGCTGTTCTGATACCTCCCACAAGGAAGGAAGCCTCTCTCCAAGAGGTTCAGCCCTGAATCAGAACAGAGTAGGAGGTCTCCCACAAGCCCGGAGGAGCAAAGCCGTGGGGCTGCACATCACCAAACAGCTGGATCACTGCCTGGCAATAGGCAGCTCTCCTGCACCCCAGCCACCGCCACCCACCCCTAGCGCTGGCTCAGACCATCGCATGCACCACGCCGGAACAGCTCGAGGAAGCAGACTCTCTCAGCACAGCCTGGACCCCAATATCAGAAAGGTGTGGTAAAACCCAGAGATTATGAAAATCTAGCTTGGAGGATATACAAACTTTGAGGAAAAAAATTAGAAGTCTGAAAGATAGCTGTTATCCTTCAGATGATTTCCATATAAGCCCAGTTCCTCCATTGGGATATTTGCCCTTAGGACAGTTTGGGTTAATAGGGAGGCAACCTGGTACTTCATAAATGGTCAACTATCAGCGCACCTATCAGTTGTCATTCTTGTAGGAAGTAGCTCTGGCATCCTTGATTCTACAAGTTTGGAAGGAAATCATTATCTTGTTAATATCAACTTCAAAGGCCAGAAATGGCCCCCAAAAGATACCAGTTTCCTTTAATGATCTTTATGTTTGGAGATCATACATTTATGGTAAGTGTTCCAAATACCCCTCTAGTCTCCAACGTTTGTAAGCTCCTTTCTCTTGCAGAAGAGGCTAAGCTTTTTCACATCCCTCCAGGGACCTTTACCAAGAGTAAGAGGCAGTAGCATCCTAACACAAAGCTTACCTAAGAGGAAGCTAAGCAAATCACAACCAGGACAAGGGAAGAATTCTACCCTCTGCACATAATCTCTTCAGCTTATCTCTTAAGACCCACTTTAAGGAATTCCCTTGGTGGTCCAGTGGTTAGGACTCCGTGCTTTCACTGCCAAGGGCCTGGGTTCAATCCCTGGTCGGGGAACTAAGATCCCACAAGCTGCTAAGATCCCTACAAGCTGCACGGGCTGCCAAAAAAAGAAAGAGAACAAAAAAAAAAGACCCACTTTAAGTTCCACCTTCTCCAGAAAGCCTTCCTAATGACCACAGGCATAACTCCAGCCAAAGAAGGCCATAAAAACTCTTAGAAACATTTTCAGTTGGTCCCTTATTCTTTATCGTTCTATTCTATGATGATAATAATTCAGACCATTGTTTTATCATCACTGAATGCTCACAAATACATTTATCATGTTCTCGAGTTCATTGCTGGACTTTCATGTGTATCTTTTCTCTTTAAATTGATTGTAAGCTCACTGAGGAAAAGGGACCAATTTTCTTGCTTTTTTATTACCTACTATGACTCATGGTACAAAACTGCAGTCTAGGGAGTATAGGTCACTTGAAGGTGACACCATTTGTGTTTGTGTCTTGCCAAACTTGTGGTAGTTTCATCAGCTTTTATCTGTCCTGAGTCAAGAAAAAGTAATGGAGCCACAGTGATCTAGGCTGGAACTTCTGAGGGGAAAAATGAAAAGGTCTCAGTCTTCTTCCCCTGATAAGCCAGGAGGCCCTTCTTCCTAGGAAGTCACTTTTATCTGTGTGTGACCAAAGAATGAGGAAACAGGGAGGACTGTGTCTGGCAGGCACTGGTTTAGGTCAACCAGAAGACAGTTTAAAGGGCTCTTGAGCTTTCTACGTTGACTAGTTCAGCTAGGTCATAAAGTTCTATTGCTTTTAATCACTCGATACGTTTTTCTCTCCAGCTACTGTATCTTGCTCAGACCCAGCTGCTCCTGCCACCCATCACCTCCCACCCCAAGCAATAGGCCTGGCCAATCATGGCTTGCTTTGATTGGTTCAGGGATGAGCACATGGTCTGAGCAGAGCCAATCAGAGTCCCTTTCTAAGGTTAATGGCTATCCATTAAAAAAGATAAGTTCTCTTTCTGTGTGGGCTTCCTGTGTGTGGGACCATGCCCGCCTGGGTCTGTTAGCAATCGTCTTCCAGGGCTATATGGAAGAATCCAGTCTGTCGTATGACAGAATGAACTCACAAACACAGGGAAGTAAAGACCAGAGGACAAAGGAAAAAGACAGCTTCCCTAACATCATTTGAGCCAAAGAACCCAGCCATGCCTGAATCCACCTTCTACCCCTGGCCTTCGCAGTTTCTAGAGCAAATTCATTCTCTTTTCACTTATGCCAGTATAATGTGGGTTTCTGTCGCTTGCAGACAGAATCCTGATAAACACGAGAGCGACCTAGCAGGAACAGGAAGTGTACTCTATGAGGGAATGGGCCACATCTGTCTTGTTACGGCCATACCCCTAGGGTCCAGCTTGATAATTATTTGGTAAAGGAACGAATACATATCTGGAAACATAAACACCTCAGCAGGAAATGGTCCAGCAGCAAAGAGGCAAGAGGCAAGAGCCCCAGCAAGCATTTGAATAATCACCATTGGCCCTTGGAAGAAGGGTACCATTCCTTGTCTTTATTCTAGTCTCCTGTATGAGATTTTCAAAAGGACACCTGACAATTTATTGGTTAAATACTTCCTAACTCGACTCTCTTCCTTGGTGATATACTCCAGTTTTCACCTATGTACTGTAATTAGAATGCTTTTTATGTGTCAGTGGAGTTTGCCTCCGAGACTTTTTGGGTTCTTTCTTCATATATCGATCTTCTTCAGCCCACTGCAGACCCTCACTAAAGTGCAAAGAAGGTCGCTGGTAGGATGTTCGTTAGATGTTTTAAAATAACTTCCATTCCCCAAAGTAGAATCCTTCAGCAGTGGTAACTTAGCAACATGACAAGACACCTCCATGAGCAAAAAGAAGCAGGAAAAATTTGGTCTTTTATCATACTTATTTACTTGCAACAAGCGTGTCACTTACTGATAAGCAAAACAAACAGAATTGCCACCATATGTATGTTTTCTCTGTCGGCGTTGAAAGAGATGTTTGTGTGCAAACAGGGAGCCAACACAAATGGAGTCTATAGCAAATCTGCAATATTTCTAAACCTCTCGGTTAATTGTTCAAGCCCACTACGTCCATATGACATACTGGAGACTTAAAGAGAAAATATTTGGAATAAATTTTAAAGTATGGTCTTTTTCCTGTGCATTGGCAGGGAGGTATGGAATAAAGCAAAATGTTCATGTGTATCCTGGGCACCAGTATATCTGTAGATACCAATTAAGTGCTTGGAATTAGGGAAAAAAACATGCTGAGGATATTACCCTTGTTCCCTGTTTTTATAGGTCTGCATCCAAGGTTAGTAAATGGTCTCCCTTAATGAGACACTGGGTCATTAGTGGTACCATGGGGAAGCATGGCAGAAAGTCAGAGCTAACATTGTGAAGAGGTCCCCATGCTAAGGAGAGTCTGTGCAGCAACAGTATTTGTGCCTTCTGAGTTTCACAGGCCCCCCCACTTTTTCTTAAGCATAGTTGATTTACAATGTTGTATTAGTTTCAGGTGTGTAGCAAAGTGATTCAGTTATACATATTTTTTTCAGATTATTTTCTATTATAGTTTATTACGAGATACTGAATAGAGTCCCCTGCCCTACACAGTAGGTCCCTGTTGTTTATCTATTTTATATATAGTAGTGTGTGTCTGTTAATCCCAAATTCCCAATTTATCCCTATCCCTCTTCCCCTTCGTAACTATAAGTTTGTTTTCTATGTCTCACAGGTCTTTTTTTTTTTTTTTTTTTTTTTTGGGCCCACCTCATGTCATGCAGGATCCTAGTTCCCAGACCAGGGACCAAACTTGTGCCCCCTGCAATGGAAGCACAGAGTCCTAACCACTGGACCACCAGGGAATTCCTCCTAGGCCTTTTTGATATGGCTCCATGGTGACCATGATTATCAGCCAAAGAGATGACAAATGCCATCCCAACATCTGTTCAACATTAGGTCACGTTAGTAAGACAACTCCAAAATATCCCAGAGTCATCTTATTTATGAGAAGGTTCGTCCGTACCACTCCACTGCTTTAAAATTTTCAAGGAACCCCAATCTCCTACAAGAAAAAGGCCACATTTCCCAACATGCAACACAGGGCCGTTGGTGATCTGGGACCTCTACACTCAGCCTCATCTCACACCCATAGAGACGCACGCTTTTCTCACCAAAAGCACAGGCTTCTCAGCATTTCCACTCATTTTCCAATGATTCTTGCTCCAGTGCCTTTGCTCATTCTCTTCCCCTGTTTGGCCTCCACAGACCACTTCAATAGTCCGAATCATACCCATTCCAACCAGGAATCCTTCCCTAACCCCTCTTTTCCACCCCCCATGTCCACAGGCTAGGTAAGGCCTCCTTCTGGTGTTTCCAAACGCCCTGTACCTGCTGCCCTCATTGCATTCACCACAGGTCATTATCATTTTCTGTTTATTAGTCAGCTTCCTCCACTAGACGAAGACCTCCTTCTGGACCAGACTGTGTTCTCAGGCAATTCTGGAACACCAATGCCTAGCAGAGAAATTGGCATCTAGGAGGCACCCAAAGAACATTTCTTGAATAATGAATAAATTAGCTTCTATTTTTTCCCAAAGTAAATCATAATTCCTCTTAAAGCACACCCACGAGCACACACATAACCTTGCACATGCATATATACACACATACGGCCACACACGTACACACACCCATTATGACAACTTTTGAAAAGAGAGGAAAGGAATTATAAAACAATAAAATGTCAGCATTCAAAAGTACCTTCTTAAAGTCTAACCTTTTTCTGTACGTGAATACTTTATCAACCCAGTCGTGTTCAACTTTCACGTCTCCAGTGACTGACAGGGAACACGCCACACCCAGAAGCA
The DNA here is from genome assembly GCF_039906515.1 of Pseudorca crassidens. Taxonomy (NCBI): domain Eukaryota; kingdom Metazoa; phylum Chordata; class Mammalia; order Artiodactyla; family Delphinidae; genus Pseudorca; species Pseudorca crassidens. The sequence continues at coordinate 130,982,426 of NC_090298.1, read as the reverse complement.
ACCTTTTCTATTCTTGGGCTATTCTGAGTGTTGGCGAGTTCCTGCTTATGATGAGCTGCAACTTGCTTGACTATAACTTCCACCAACTCGCTGGTCCTAGCTCTGATTCCCTAGAGCTACAGAGAGTAAGTCTAATCTTTCCCATGTGGCAACCCTTCAAATATTTAAAGAAGCAAAGGCTTCCCCTCTCCAGGGTACACTCCATACATTCCTTAAACAGATGCCCAAACACTTGGGGCCTGAGTCCCTCTCACAGCCTTGGTCCTTCTTTCTGGACATGGTTCAGAATCAACCCTTGGGATCCTCTGTTAAAAACTTCGAACATGCATATTGGTATGAAATGTAAAATTACATTCTTAAACTTTATTGAACATTAAAATCACCTGGGGAGTTTGTTTAAAATGCTCTGTCGGCGGGTGCCCACCCACAGAGATTCCAATTCTCCATGGGTATGCATTGGGACCCAGGGATCTTTATTTTCACAAGCTGTTCAATCCATTCAGCTTTGCAAGGTCCACAGACCACTCTTCAAGAAACAAAGACATCACTAATCTCAGTTTTCTCTCTTGCAAACAGGGGTTCAGTCTGTCTTCTTCTCAGATCACACGGTGGGTTGAGACCTAACTCCTAAACCGGTGACAAAATACTGTCTAAATATTGAACGCACATTAATAATGATGGAAAGGGTATCAAGCACTCACTGAGCTTTCAGTCTGAGCAAAAGAGCTAGCAGATGGTGTCCCTTCATCAGAGGCTGAGTTAGAAAGGGCGGGGAAGGGAGGTGAGAGAGCAGATTTCAAGCGCTTCACCCTTCCCAATGGCAGTCTTTCAAGCAGCGTAATGATAAGTGATCTGCTCTCCGTATTTTATGAATGTGTCATGGGAAGCCTTTTCCATTCCATAAATACTTGTATTAGTAAATCAAATAAGCTGGAGAAGCACTTAGGCAGGATGCCAGGAGAAAATTCATGCCGGCATTCCTTCACTTCATTAATGTTATTAGTAAATCATTAATAGACGCTACTGATGAATTTTACTTAAAGAGAGTCTTTCTATCAAAGCAATGGAGAATGAGCTACAGAGAGTAAGGCCTCATAGAGAAACTTCCAGGGAGAGAAGGGAGTCTCAAAAGATGCTAAAAACCCAGGCTCCAGAATCAGACAGTACTGAGTTTGAATCCTTAGCCCTTCCAACTACTAATATATTACCTTGAGCAAGTTGCTTAAGTAACGTTCAGAGCTACATTTTCTCTTCTGTAAAGTGGAACTTCTAATGGTTCCAGTATCGTGGGGTTGTTAAAACAATTAAATGAAAATACAATGCAAGGCCTCAACTAGGGACCTTGGTATTATTTAATTCCATATTTGTACACGTATGTGCTTATTTCTTCAGTTCTTATTTCTTCTATATTCATAAAACACTTCACGAAATCCATAGTCAAACTACCTCCTCCATTTCACCGATGAAGACACTAAGGCAAAGATTTGGTCAATTGCCATGGAAACAAAATTCAGGTCATTCAGCCATGGGTCCAAAGCTCTGTTTCCCAACAGCCTCCCTCTCACAATGTTGCCCTGGCATCAAGAGAGAAAGGGGGGCTTCTGAAAGCAAACTGGCCTGATGCCCACCCTGGTGAAGCTAATACAACACAAGGAGAAAAGCTACAGATCTAGATTCCATTCTTCCCCATGTGCTCAGTTATTCCTTCATTTGTTCATTTCACAAGTATTTATGGAGCCCCTTTTCTCTGCCAGGTACTGGGCCAGGACCTGGGAAGAGTGGAGAGTAAAGCACATTGGATGGCCTCTGTTCTCACTTTATTTAGGTCTCTGCTCAAATGTCACCCTATCCAAGAAGCTCCCCCGACCTATCACCCTACCCAACAGAGCAGCCTATACCCCTGTCACAGCCTCGACCTTACCTATTTTCCTCCATTCCCTCACATACTGTTTCGTTTATTTTCTTCCCCATCCCCTGCTATAATGTAAGCTCAATGAAGGTAGGACTTTCTCTAGCTTGTTCACTTTTATATCCCCAGTCCCAAGAGTGGTGCCTGGCCCACAGTACACACTCAATGAAGAGTCTGCTGGCTAAATAAACAGAGGGGGAAATCTTGGTGGGGGTAGGTGGGGAGAGGAAGTAAACCAATAAATGGTTGTGAACTGTGAAGTGCTAGGAAGGAAATCCACTGGGGTTGACTAGGGAATGATGGGCAGGGAGCCTCTTGGTTGCTGGACAGATGGTGATGGAGATCCTCCCTGAGGGGGCGATAATCCAAGGGTCGATGAGCAGCCCATGTACAGACAAGGAGGGAACTCTACCCTTAGCCCTCAGGTGACCTTAGGCCTGTCACTGCCCTTTCCACGCAGCAGCCAAATCAGTATTCAACAATCAGAAGCAATTCTCTGCTGTCAGACCCCTCCCAGAACTTAGCATGCTGAAGATGCTGAGGGCCGGAATAGCATTAGGGGCCTAGCTGGGACGTGATACTTAAACAAAAGGCCTTCATAAAATCCACTGCACACACCACTGAAATTATAACAGAAAGAGGATTTAAGCCTGGGCTTTCTGCCTGGGGAGCTGCACAGTTCTGCAATATTTTGGTTATGCTCTAATTAGTTGTTAGCATACGGTGCAGGTGTCAGGTAATCTGTGCTTATTAGAAAGAAATCTGCAGGTAGCAACCAGCATAATGGGATGCGAGGAGGCCCCAGGCACCCCCCCACCTTGGAAAAAAATCCAGCATCCCCTGTGCCACATGCAGGTGGGACGTGGAGGTAGAACTCAAAGGACTGTGGCATGTTCGGGACTCAGGTGGGAGATACGGATTTGACCACCAGCTGCACAAGCGAGATTAGTTTCCAAACCAGTAGGGGCAGCAGAGCATCTATGGGAAGGGCTGCATTTACACTCTCCATAGGGTGTACTGCCAGGGGAAATACTTCCTATGTCTCCCATTGACTATACGTCTGTGTATAACTGAATCACTTTGCTGTACAACTGAAACTAAACACAACATTGTAAATTAACTAGATTCCATTCTTTAAAAAGGATTTCAAAGGAAAAGAAAAAGAAAAACAATGTGGCATAAAGGCATCACCTCACCCTCACATTAGAAAAAGAAAGCAGGCAGAGGAGGAAAAGAAGCTCATATGGGTCAGAGGTAACCACACAGATGGTCTGACACCTTCTACCACCAGCCGTCCTCTGCACCTTACCTGAAATGAAAACAGCATTCCTGCAGTCTGAACCACAGCAGCTCACACCCACAGATTAAAATCACCATGCTCTAAATTGAAGAACAAGGATTATTTCCCCATTCTGGTACGTGGTGGCCAAGTGGCTCAAGCCTGTCATTTCAACTCTGGACTTTAACAGCCAAAGTACAGAACATTCTGGAGAGATAATAATTTTACACAAGAGAATCCACCTTAAGCCATCAGCATTCTACCTGAAATTCATTTATTAGGTTAGCTTTCAAAGAGACAGGATGCTGAATGAATGGAACCAAGAATGGGTAAGTTTTAATGAAAATAAAAGTTAGAAAAAGGACTACTATATCGCCCACTGCTGGGGAGAGCTAGCCTAAGATAGCAGGGTTCTTCTGAGAGTGCCCTGAGCTGTCATGGCAGAAAAACACTGGAAACCCAGAGATGATGGTCTCAGAGAGGGAGGCACAAATCAGAAAAATAACACCTTCTTCAGAGTTTTGCCAAGAGCACTTCCTGCTCTCCAACCTCACTTTGACTCTCAGTCTTTCCACCTGCAAAATGGGCATAATACCATCTTCCTCTTGAAGCTGAATAAAGATTAAGTGAAGTAGCACTTGTCAAGAAACTAGCAGAGGGGGGACCTTCAAGATGGCAGAGGAGTACGACATGGAGATCACCTTCCTCCCCACAAATACATCAAAAATACATCTACTTGTGGAACAGCTCCTACAGAACACCTACTGAACGCTGGCAGAAGACCTCAGACCTCCCAAAAGGCAAGAAACTCCCCACGGACCTGGGTAGGGCAAAAGAAAAAAGAATAAACAGAGACAAAAGGATAGGGACGGGACCGGCACCAGTGGGAGGGAGCTGTGAAGGAGGAAGTTTCCACACACTAGGAAGCCCCTTCACTAGCGGAGACTGCGGGTGGCGGAGGGGGAAAGCTTCGGAGCTGCGGAGGAGAGCACAGCAACAGGGGTGTGGAGGGCAAAGCAGAGAGATTCCCGCACAGAGGACCAGGGCCGACCAGCACTCACCAGCCCGAGAGGCTTGTCTGCTCACCTGCTGGGGCAGGTCTGGGCTGGGAGCTGAGGCTGGGGCTTCGGAGGTCAGATCCCAGGGAGAGGACTGGGGTTGGCTGCGTAAACACAGCCTGAAGGGGGCTAGTGAGCCACAGCTAGCCAAGAGGGAGTCCAGGAAAAGCTCCGAAACTGCCTAAGAGGCCAGAGACAATTGTTTCGGGATGTGCAAGGAGAAGGGATTCAGAGCACCACCTAAACAAGCTCCAGAGACTGGCACAAGCCGTGGCTATCAGCCCGGACCCCAGAGACGGGCGTGAGACGCTAAGGCTGCTGCTGCCACCAAGAAGCCTGTGTGCAAGCACAGGTCACTATCCACACCTCCCCTTCCAGGAGCCTGTGCAGCCCACCACTGCCAGGGTCCCGTGATCCAGGGACAACTTCCCTGGGAGAACAAATGGTATGCCTCAGTCTGTTGCAACGTCATGCTGGCCTCTGCCACCACAGGCTCGCCCCCTGCCGCCTCAGGCTCGCCCCGTGTTCCGTACCTCTCCCTCCCCCCGGCCTGAGTGAGCCACAGCCCCCTAGTCAGCTTCTACTTTAACCCCGTCCTGTCTGGACAGGGAACAGACCCCCTTAGGTGACCTACATGCAGAGGCAGGGCCAAATCCAAAGATGAACCCCAGAAACTGTGTAAACAAAGACGAGAAAGGGAAATTTCTCCCAGCAGCCTCAGGAGCAGTGGATTAAATCTTCACAATCAACTTGCTGTACCCTGCATCTCTGGAATACCTGAATAGACAACAAATCATCCCAAAATTGAGGCAGTGGACTTTGGGAGCAACTGTACCCTTGGGGTTTGCTTTCTGCATCTAATTGGTTTCTGCTTTTATGTTTATCTTAGTTTAGTATTTAGAGCTTATTACCACTGGTAGATTTGTTTATTGACTTGGTTGCTCTCTTAACTTTTTTTTTAAACATATATATATATTTTTTCTCCTTGTTCTCTTTTTGCGAGTGTGTATGTGTACTGTTCTTTGTGTGATCTTGTCTGTATGGCTTTGCTTTTACCACTTGTCCTAGGGTTCTGTCTGTCCGTTGTTTTGTTTTGTTTGTATAGTTTTTAGTACTTGTTATCATGGGTGTATTTATTTTTTGGTTTGGTTGCTCTCTTTCTTTTTTTATTACTTTTTTAGTTTGTAATAATATTTTTTATATTTTATTTTAATAACTTTATTTATTTTGATTTTTCTGTCTTATTTTTTTCTCCCTTCTCTTCTGAGCTGTGTGGCCAACAGGGTCTTGGTGCTCTAGCCAGGTGTCAGGCCTGAACCTCTGAGGTGGGAGAGCCGAGTTCAGGACATTGGTCCACCAGAGACCTCCCAGCCCCACATAATATCAAACAGCGAAAGCTCTCCCAGAGATCTCCATCTCAACACTAAGACCCAGCTCCTCCCAATGACCAGCAAGCTACAGTCCTGGACACCCTATGCCAAACAACTACCAAGACAGGAACACAACCCCACCCATTAGTAGAGAGGCTGCCTAAAATCATAATAAGTTCACAGACACCCTAAAACACACCACTGGATGCGGTATTGCCCAACAGAAAGACAAGACCAGCCTCAGCCACCAGAACACAGGGACCAGTCTCCACCACCAGGAATCCTACACAAACCACTGAACCAATCTTAGCCACTGGGGGCAGACACCAAAAACAACAGAAACTATGAACCAGCAGCCTGCAAAAAAGAGACCCCAAACACAGTAAGTTAAGCAAAATGAGAAGACAGAGAAATATGCAGCAGATGAAGGAGCAAGGCAAAAACCCACCAGACCAAACAAATGAAGAGGAAATAGGCAGTCTACCTGAAAAAGAATTCAGAGTAATGGTAGTAAAGATGACCCAAAATCTTGGAAATAGAATGGAGAAAATACAAGAAATGTTTAACAAGGACCTAGAGGAACTAAAGTGCAAACAAACTATGATGAACAACACAATAAATGAAATTAAAAACTCTCTAGAAGGATTCAATAGCAGAATAACTGAGGCAGAAGAACAGATAAGTGACCTGGAAGATAAAATAGTGGAAATAACTACTGTAGAGAAGAATAAAGAAAAAAGAAAGATAAGAATTGAGGACAGTCTCAGAGACTTCTGGGACAACATTAAATGCACCAACATTCAAATTATAGGGGTCCCAGAAGAAGAAGAGAAAAAAAAAGTGACTGAGAAAATATTTGAAGAGATTATAGTTGAATATTTCCCTGACATGGGAAAAGAAAGAGTCAATCAAGTCCAGGAATTGCAGAGAATCCCATACAGGATAAATCCAAGGAGAAACATGCCAAGACACATACTAAGCAAACTATCAAAAACTAAATACAAAGAAAAAAATATTAAAAGCAGCAAGGGAAAAACAACAAATAACATACAAGGGAATCCCCATAAGGTTAACAGCTGATCTTTCAGCAGAAACTCTGTAAGCCCAAAGGGAATGGCGGGACATATTTAAAGTGATGAAAGGGGAAAACGTACAACCAAGATTACTCTATCCAGCAAGGATCTCATTCAGATTCGACAGAGAAATTAAAACCTTTACAGACAAGCAAAAGCTAAGAGAATTCAGCACCACCAAACTAACTCTACAACAAATGCTAATGGAACTTCTCTAGGCAGGAAACACAAGAGAAGGAAAAGACCTACATAAACGAACCCAAAACAATTAACAAAATGGTAATAGGAACATACATATCGATAATTACCTTAAATACAAATGGATTAAATGCTCCAAGGAAAAGACACAGACTGGCTGAATGGATACAAAAACAAGACCACTACATATGCTGTCTATAAGAGACCCACTTCAGACATAGGGACACATGCAGACTGAAAGTGAGGGGATGGAAAAAGATATTCCATGCAAATGGAAATCAAAAGAAAGTTGGAGTAGCAATTCTCATATCAGATAAAATAGACATTAAAATAAGGAATGTTACAAGAGACAAGGAAACACACTACATAATGACCAAGGGATCAATCCAAGAAGAAGATATAACAATTGTTAATATTTATGCACCCAAAATAGGAGCACCTCAATACGTAAGGCAACTGCTAACAGCCATAAAAGGGGAAATTTACAGTAACACAATCATACCAGGGGACTTTAACACCCCACTTTCACCAAAAGTGAAAATAAATAAGATCATCCAAAATGAAAATAAATAAGGAAACACAAGCTTTAAATAATACATTAAACAAGATGGATTTAATTGATACTTAAAGGACATTCCATCCAAAAACAACAGAATACACTTTCTTCTCAAGTGCTCATGGAACATTCTCCAGGATAGATCATACCTTGGGTCACAAATCAAGCCTTGGTAAATTTAAGAAAATTGAAATCGTATCAAGTATCTTTTCTGACCACAACACTATTAGAGTAGATATCAATTACAGGAAAAAAAAACTGTAAAAAATACAAACACAAGGAGGCTAAACAATACACTACTAAATGACCAAGAAATCACTGAAGAAATCAAAGAGGAAATCAAAGATACATAGAAACAAATGACAATGAAAACATGATGACCCAAAACCTATGTCATGCAGCAAAAGCAGTTCTAAGAGGGAAGTTTATAGCAATACAATCCTACCTACCTCAAGAAACAAGAAAAATCTCGAATAAACAACCTAATCTTACACCTAAAGCAATTAGAGAAAGAAGAACCAAAAAAACCCCCAAAGTTAGCAGAAGAAATCATAAAGATTAGATCAGAAATCAATGAAAAAGAAATGAAGGAAATGATAGCAAAGATCAATAAAACTAAAAGCTGGTTCTTTGAGAAGATAAATAAAATTGATAAACTATTAGCCAGACTCATCAAGAAAAAAGGGAGAAGACTCAAATCAATAGAATTAGAAATGAAAAAGGAGATGTAACAACTGACACTGCAGAAATACAAAGGATCATGAGAGATAACTATAAGCAAATATATACCAATAAAATGGACAACCTGGAAGAAATGGACAAATTTTTAGAAAAGCACAACCTTCTGAGACTGAACCAGGAAGAAATAGAAAATATAAACAGACCAATCACAAGTCCTGAAATTGAAACTGTGATTAAAAATCTTCCAACAAACAAAAGCCCAGGACCAGATGGCTTCATGGGCGAATTCTATCAAACACTTAGAGAAAGGCTAGTACCTAGCCTTCTCAAACTCTTCCAAAATATAGCAGAGGGAGGAACACTCCCAAACTCATTCTATGATGCCACCATCACCCTGATACCAAAACCAGACAAAGATGTCACAAAAAAAGAAAACTACAGGCCAATATCACTGATGAACATAGATGCAAAAATCCTCAACAAAATACTAGCAAACAAAATCCAGCAGCACATTAAAGGATCATACACCATGATCAAGTGGGGTTTATCCCAGAGATGCAAGGATTCTCCAATATATGAGAATCAATCAATGTGATACACCATATTAACAAATTGAAGGAGAAAAACTGTATGATCATCTCAATAGATGCAGAAAAGCCTTTTGACAATATTCAACACCCATTTATGATAAAAACCCTGCAGAAAGTAGGCATAGAGGGATCTTACCTCAACATAATAAAGGCCATATATGACAAACCCACAGCCAACATAATCCTCAATGATGAAAAACTGAAACCATTTCCTCTAAGATCAGGAACAAGACAAGGTTGCCCACTCTCACCATGATTATTCAACATAGTTTTGGGAATTTTAGTCACAGCAATCAGAGAAGAAAAACAAATAAAAGGAATCCAAATTGGAAAACAAGAAGTAAAGCTGTCACTGTTTGCAGATGACATGATACTATACATAGAGAATCCTAAAGATGCTACCAGAAAACTACTAGAACTAATCAATGAATTTGGTAAAGTAGCAGGATACAAAATTAATGCACAGAAATCTCTTGCATTTCTATACACTAGTGATGAAAAATCTGAAAGAGAAATTAAGGAAACACTCCCATTTACTACTGCAGCAAAAAGAATAAAAAAACTAGGAATAAACCTACCTAAGGAGACAAAAGACCTGTATGCAGAAAACTATAAGACACTGATGAAAGAAATTAAAGACGATACAAACAGATGGAGAGATATACCATATTCTTGGATTGGAAGAATCAACATTGTGAAAATGACTCTACTACCCAAAGCAATCTACAGATTCAATGCAATCCTGATTAAACTACCGATGGCATTTTTCACAGAACTAGAACAAAAAATGTCACAATTTGTATGGGAAAACAAGAGACCCCGAATAGCCAAAGCAATGTTGAGAAAGAAAAACAGAGCTGGAGGAATCAAGCTCCCGGACATCAGAGTATACTACAAAACTACAGTAATCAAGACAGTATGGTACTGGCACAAAAACAGAAATATAGATCAATGGAAGAGGATAGAAAGCCCAGAGATAAACCCATGCACATATGGTCACCTTATTTTTGATAAAGGAGGCAAGAATATACAATGGAGAAAAGACAGCCTCTTTAATAAGTGGTGCTGGTAAAACTGCACAGCTAAAACAATGAAACTAGAACACTGCCTGACACCATACACAAAAATAAACCCAAAATGGATTAAAGACCTAAATGTAAGGCCAGACACTATAACACTCTTAGAGGAAAACATAGGCAGAACACTCAATGACATAAATCACAGCAAGATTCTTTTTGACCCACCTCCTAGAGAAATGGAAATATAAATAAACAAATGGGACCTAATGAAACTTCAAAGCTTTTGCACATCAAAGGAAACCATAAAGACGAAAATACAACCCTCAGAATGGAAGAAATATTTGCAAACGAAGCAACTGACGAAGGATTCATCTCCAGAATATGCAAGCAGCTCATGCAGCTCAATATCAAAAAAGAACAACCCAATCAAATAATGGTCAGAAGACCTAAATAGACATTTCTTCAAAGAAGATATCAGATTGCCAACAAACACATGAAAGGATGCCCAACATCACTAATCATTAGAGAAATACAAATCAAAACTATAATGAGGTATCACCTCACACCGGTCAGAATGGCCATCATCAAAAAATCTACAAACAATAAACGCTGGAGAGGGTGTGGAGAAAAGGGAATGTAAATTGATACAGCCACTGTTGATGGGAATGTAAATTGATACAGCCACTGTGGAGAACAGTATGGAGTTTCCTTAAAAAACTACAAATAGAACTACCATATGACCCAGCAATCCCACTACTGGGCATATACCCAGAGAAAACCATAATTCAAAAAGAGTCATGTACCACAATGTTCATTGCAGCTCTATTTACAATAGCCAGGACATGGAAGCAACCTAAGAGTCCACCGATAGATGAATGGATAAAGAAGATGGGGCACATATATACAGTGGAATATTACTCAGCCATAAAAAGAAATGAAATTGAGTTATTTGTAGTGAGGTAGATGGACCCAGAGACTGTCATACAGAGTGAAGTCAGAAAGAGAAAAATAAATACCGTATGCTAACACATATACATGGAATCTAAAAAATAAATAAATAAATGAAAAATGGTTGTGAAGAACGTAGGAGCAGGACAGGAATAAAGACGCAGACGTAGAGAATGGAGGACATGGGGAGGGGGAAGGGTAAGCTGGGACAAAGTGAGAGAGTGGCAGGGACATATATACACCACCAAATGTAAAACAGATAGCTAGGGGAAAGCAGCCGTATAGCACAGGGAGGTTAGCTTGTGCTTTGTGTCCATCTACAGGGGTGGGATAGGGAGGGTAGGAGGGAGATGCAAGAGGGAGGAGACATGGGGATATATGTATACGTGTAGCTAATTCACTTTGTTATACAGCAGAAACTAACACAACATTATAAAGCAATTATACTCCAATAAAGATGTTGAAAAAAAGAAAAAGAAAGAAGAACCTAGCAGAGAGCTTGGTACATAGTAGGCATTCAGTAAGGAGTGACTGATTTTTTTTTAAATGGTACATAGAAAACAAACTTATGCTTATCAAAGGGGAAAGTGGATGGGGGAGAGATAAATCAGGCGTTTGGGATTAGCAGATACAAACTACTATATATAAAATAGATAAACAACAAGGTCCTACTATAGCACAGGAAACTACATTAAATATCTTATAATAAACCATAATGGAAAAGAATATGAAAAAGAATATATGTGTGTGTGCGTGTGTGTATAAACTGAATCACTATGCTGTACACCAGAAATTAACACAACATTGCAAATCAACTATTCTCCAATTAAAAAAAATAAAATTAAAAAAAATGGTAATAAGACTGTGACAGAGTATGTGTGCAGAAAGAAACATGAACACTGAATAATGAAGACTAACTTCATATATTCTGCCTAAGAGTTGCAGGACAACTACTCTAAAATCATTACTCAGGAGAAGAGAGGCAGCTTCAAGATTGGTAGATTTTTGCTCCCCCACACTGAGTCAAAGTATCTGTGGGCCTGAAGTAGACAAATGTTCCCACCTTATCAGTGGATTTCTTTTCTAATTAAAATGCATGAACTCTTGTAAGCTCCAGGTGCCCAGAGGAAGGGAGGCGGGATGGGAGGAGGTGAGCAGTGTGTCACAAAGAACCTTCTCCCTTGTTTAAAATCCAACAACAACAACAAAAAGGTTATTGCCTAACAATATAAGTAAAGATCCTGAATGACCAAGCAGGGGAGATCTCTATGGAAACACAGAGACACCATATTAGGAGGGAAGAAGACAGACAAGAATGGATGTCCCAGAGGTCTTTCCCCAAGGTGGCGGTGCACTGTCTGGGGCTGGTGGTACCCAATTTCTGCCTGTCTCAGCTGGCACTTTCCAAGTGATAGCCTGGTAGGGAGCCAGGGAGAAATGTCCATGAAAGGACCATAATAGTGATAGCTGACCTTTACTGTGTGCTTCCTTTGTGCCAGCACTTTGCATTCATCATCTCATTTCTCTCTTACAAAATCTTGTAACTTGACACTATTATTATCCCCATTTCAGGGATGAGGAACCTGGGGCACCAGGAAGGTTACTTTGCCAGGCTTCATAACTAATAGATGGTGAAGATGGGATTCAAATCCTAGAAGCTCAATAATCATCATTAATATTCACTGGGCACTTACCAAACGCCACACTGTGCTAAATCCTTAACCACATCTTTTATTTTATTCCTTATGACAACCCTAGGTGGTGGCTACTGTCATAAGGCCCCCCTTCCAGATGAATAAACTGAGGTTCAGAAAAGTTAGGTGACTCACTCAAGGTCATCCAGCTAGTAAGTAGTGGAAACAGGATCCAAACCCAAAATCCAGATCCACTTTGTCAAAGACTGTGCTCTATACACCACACTGACCAAACTGCTGCGCATAAAGAGAATACAGGGATATCGTGTGCTCTGGAATGGGGCCCTAGAACTTGCATTTCCGACAAGTTCCCAGGAGATACAGATGCTGCTGGTCAGGGATCAGACCTTTGAGAACAACTGACCCAGGGAGAGTGGCCTGAAGGATGAATTCCTTCCCCAACTCCTCCTGAACGTTGAGTTAGATGTACTCTGAAAGGTATGCATCCCCTACTGAACCAGCATTACTCTGCACTGGAAAGGCACATTTCAAGTGTCTCTCTTCGCCCATGAGATGTAAGGCCTAAAATTAAAGTCTAATATAATGTGCTGTCTTGAACCTGAAATAGGGAGGGCTCCAGATGGCTTAATCCCAAGTCTCCCTCCCAATTCTGCTTCTACAGATAATGTCCCCCTTGATAAGACACAGATCCTGCTTATCCCTGAGAAGCAGGTTTTGGTTCTTTGCCAGTGCATGGAATTAACAAGCGAATCACATCCTTCCGTGGGAACCAGGGGTCACCCCATCCCCTTGATACTATAGAGCTTGCCTCCTACAGCTCCTGGTTGTTCACTCTGTTCCCAGTTGTGCCCCCCCACGTGGCCTTGTGCAGTGTCCTCCTCCCCTCTGCTGTGAGTACACACGACTAATGAACCGCTGGCTGTCTCATTCGTCCAGTGTCAGGTGTCATGTATTCCACTGTCCCCATGACCCTCAGATGAGGATCTTTCCCTCACCAACAAAGTGAAGAGAAGGGGACTTAGACACACTGGGTGATGAGCTCCATGAGAGGAGACACTCTTTCCATCTTATCATTGTCCCCTCCACAGCCTGGCATGGGTCCAAGGCAATGAAAGACACATGGGATTGAATGCTTGAAAACCTCCTAACCCTCTGAAGCCCCCTTTCTTTTAGACAAATAGAGAAACTCAGTCTTGAGCATTAACATGACGTGCCAGGCCTGCTTCCCGCCAGCCCCCAGCAGAGGACACGGACCTGCCCTTGCTGGTGAGCAGATCCATGGGGACAGATTCATCCATTCTGTGGGTCACCTGCCAGACCAAACATTCCTCAGCTCAGGGGCTCAGAGGCTTCAGGGAGCTGCCCTGGGCAATTTCAGGTCTCTTCCCTGTTCTGCCTGAGCAAGTATGAGAAATTGGGCCCGATATACTAGGAAGAGCCACTCTTAGAAGCCCTGCTCAGGGCGCACAGACCTCGTGTGCATTCCAGTTGACCAGAAGCAGTACAGAGTTTGTTCTAAGACGGCCAGCTGATATACAAAAGCATCAGAATGGGAGTGCTTTGAATCAGAGGCACCTATGTACCAGGGGTGCTGTGGGGGAATTAGGGGTCCACTTGGCTCTTACAAAGCTCATGTCATGACAGTAACACAACCATGACCTCCACGTCCTGTGTCCAGCTCTGCAGCAGGCTCGTCGTGTACCATACCTGCCATTTAATCCTCATGGGAGAGCTGAGAGCAGGGCACTTTTACTCCCATGTCATAGATGAGGACACTAAGGCCAGGAGGCCATGGAGCACAGTGGGTGGCAGAGCCAAGGTCTGAGCCCCAGATTTCGTGGCTCCAAAGTCTCTGCTACTAGTGTCCCCTCCATGTCCCGGGTGTGATGGAGAAGGAACAAAAATGACAGATGGCACAGTACCTGTCCTCTGAGAATTTACAGCCTGCTTGGGGAAGAAAATACACACAGGGGAAACGTACTTAAGAGCTCTTATAAAGCAACATACGAAGAGGTCTGGCCTGATAGCATCAAAGGTGGCTGGAAGTCCCCTTTCCCACTCTGGAAATGCCACATAGCCTTATGCCAGATGACTTCTCTCGGGGAAAAAATAGGATGAAACTTAAAGGCTCATTTAAAATTGCATCAATAATAAGAGCAGCTAACATGTAAGTCGAGTTTTTCCTACATATCCAACACTGCTAAGTGTTTACACAGAAAATTGAAGATCCATTTGGAATAATAATATTTTCTTTCATTTATCAACCACTCTGTTATATACCAGGCATTGTCCTAAAGGCTTTATCTGTAAGATTTTATGTAGGTTGTCAAAGTGGCTTTGAGATTATGGTAGTATTTGTTCCATTTTACAGATGAGAGAGCTGAGGCAGAGAGCTTAAGCCTGGATTTTCAATCTGAGGTTTGTGATCCCTAGTGTGTTGTGAAATTAATTTAGTAGGTAATGACAAGCATTGTTTTAAATTAACAGAAAGGGGAGGGGAGGGGGAAGGAAAAGAAACGGAACAGAAGATATCAGAATGCAAACCATGTGGTATTATTTCATCGTTTTTCTTTCAGTATGTGTGTTTGTGTGTGTACAATGAAAAGTATTGTAAAAGACAATTTTACATGAGGATTTTACAGTGAGATGATTGAAATGGGTCTCTGTGGAAGGTTTGAAAGCCACTGGGTTAAGTGACTTGCCTGAGGTCACACAGCTAGTGATTTGTGGAGCCAGGGTTCAACTCCACATACTCTGTCACCAGAGCCCAAATTCTTGACCTCTAAACCATGCTGTCCCATAGAAATATGAAGTTAAACCACATATGTAATTTAAATTTTTCTAATAGCCACATTTATAAAGTGAAAAAGCCAAATTGAAAAATTAAAATTAATACATTTTAGGTACCCCAATATATCAAAAAAATAACATTTCAACGCGTAAGAAGTTGGTTTCAAAGTTAAATCAATCATTGAGGTTTGTTTCGTTTTTGTTTTTAACTTTTTTGGTACTGACTCCAGCAACTCTGGCATCTATCTTACACTTCCAGCACATCTCAGTTCAGACTAGCCTCACTTCAAGTGCTCAGTAACCACACATGACTAGTGGCTACCCCTAGGAGACAGCACAGCGCTAAACTACGCTACCTCCAATACCCCTTTGGACACTGGGCCTACATTCTCAAATTTTACTGCAAAGGAGAATTTCCCGTCATATTCTCTTACCCTTTTACCTTCCCGTGGCCTCCTTCGTGCAGTTTCCAGAACATCTAAACCCAAACCCCGCATCTGTGGCTATTTGTGTCTGCTCAGCACGGCTCCTTTTAGATTTCACATCCTTGCTAGGCCTTAGGGGAGAAGAACTGGTGGGAAAGGGACCCTGCAGCCAAGACAAGCTGGAGCAGGGTGAGGACAAAGGTCCTGAACAAGAGGAACTTGTGCGGAGCAATGACCCGCGCAGACTGTGTGCAAAGCTGCAGGTTCATTCAGTTTTGCAGAGACACACTGGATCGTTCACTCTCAGCCCTGACAGAAGTCAGCTGACCCCATTTCCCTGTCTTTGCCAAACTAAGAAGACTGTGGAATTGCAGAAAGACGGGCGTCTGGAGAGTCGTTAAAAGGCGAGGCAACAGGGATCCAGTGACTTCGGAGCCACCCATTAAATAATCTGATAAATACCGCACATAAATATGCTATAACCACGGCTGGTAGGCTGGGAGCCCCAGGTAGCCATGACCTAGGGGTGCTCAGTGCTCCTGTGAGCTGAGGTCTCCGCACAGACACAAGAGAAAGTGAGGCTCACTGCCCGGCAGCAGCCAGGCCCGGGAAGCTAGAGCAGACAGTCTCCTGCTTCCGGCTCCTGGCACCATCTCCAGGACCCCGCCTGCCCGGCCACTGAGGAAGAGTACTTTTCAGTCCATCGATTTGGTTTCCAAAGCACTGAGAGTGCTGAATGCGGGGGAAGACTTGCTGTGGGGGAAAAGGAAAACAAAGAGAAAACCATCAGGTACTTTTCTCTGGATGACGTGGCAGCACTCCTCAGCCTGGGGAACAAAACTGTAAGTCCATGGGGTGTTTGTTCACGGCAGCGGAAGGGACCAAGAGCCCTTCCATCGTTTACTGGCTTCTTATTAATTGAGGAACTACCATGTGCCAGGCACCCCAGCTGGGTCCTGGGTACTCAGAAATGCACTGCCTGCCCACCTTACATCTGGGAGCTTGCACGCCAGCCAACAGAAGAGAGTACAGAGAACACAGCATTGCAGGGGCTGTAGCAGAGGTATAAGCAAATTATGGTGGGGACCTGGAGAAACGGCTCATTTCTATGCCTGCTCTGGCCTCTTGCTCCTCGTTAGAGAAGCAGCCCTGCCCCCCACACCAGAGTCTGTCTCATAGCCTCAGCCCAGGAGGACAGCTGCCCGATGACCAAACCTATCCAAGTCCCTTCTCTCGGAACCTGGAACTAATACTAGATATTTTTGTAACTCTCTGGGGGCTACCTGGACGGAGAGGCTACGCAGGGCCACCAAAGAGTTATTTTCCCCCACATTCATGGAGAAGCAAAATTCAAGAGTCTATTCATAAGAGCTAGCAACCCAAATGGGGTGGAAACAACCCAAGTGTCCATCAGTTGATGAGTAAACAAAATGTGGTATCTAATGGAATATCAGTCAGCCACGAAAAAGGAATGAAGTATGATACCTGGTACAACAGGAATGAGCCTTGAAAACATTATGCCAAGTGAAATAAGCCAGACACAAAAGCCATATACTGTATGAGTCCATGTATATGAAATTCCCAGAAAAGGTAAATCCAATAGAGACAGAAAGTAGATTAGTGGTTGCCTGGGGCTAGGAAGAGGGAGGAATAGGAAATGACTGCTTAGGGAGCATGGAATTTTTTTTGAGGGGTTGGGGGATGATGAAAAAAATCGATATTGATGATGGTTACACAACTCTGCAAATGTACTGGAAGCCACTGAATTGTATACTTTAAAATCATTGAAATGGTGAATTTTATGTTTTTGAGAATTTTACCTCAGGAAAAAGAAATGTAACAGTCTGTTACCCTTTGGAAAGGAACTTGTTCCAGTATGTCTGTATCCTTCACAACTAAAAATCACTGACTCAAACCGAGGTGACCATGCTGAACGCACACAACTCTTAGATGCCAGGGTCCGGGCTCAACCTGTGTTCTGCTCGACTGCCAAACGAGCCCCTCCTCCCCATGCCCGCACTTAACATGCAGGAGGAAAGGCTTTTGCATCTCTTCCACCGACAGCTGGCCGCTTCCCAGAACCTGCCGATAGGTGGTGAGCGTCCATCCAAGTATGTTTATTTGGGTCCTGTCCGCAGAAACAGGACTTTATTAAGAGGATGTTAGTGAGCCTCTTTGCTTCCCTGCTTTTGTGAGAATTCTTAACGACTCCAATGCGCACGTGTCATTTTTCAGCAAAATCTAATATTTATGTTATTTCCAGGCAAAGAACATTTGAGGCTCTCGTAATATATCACTCTTCGTTTTGCTCCATGGCACAGGCTGGACAAATCACTCAGCCATTTGTCACAGCATCCCCTGTCACCCACATCCCAGGTGCGGGGTTAGGTACACCATGAGCAGAGGCAGGAGAAGGAGTGAGGTGCCAGGACAAAAACCTGAGCCAACGCAGCAGAAACTTCCTGACTTAGCGTCTCCTAGAATCTTGGATCTAGAAGAGACCTTGACATACTAAAGAGTCACAGAACTTTCGTGTTAAAAAGAAAACACACGGCTTCCCTGGTGACGCAGTGCTTCCCTGGTGACTCCCGGTCTGGGAGGATCCCACATGCCGCGGAACGGCTGGGCCCGTGAGCCATGGCCGCTGAGCCTGCGCGTCTGGAGCCTGTGCTCCGCAACGGGAGAGGCCACAACAGTGAGGGGCCCGAGTACCGCAAAAAAAAAAAAAAAAAGAAAGAAAAAGAAAACACAAAGCTTTGATTTCACTATAAAGTTGGAATATTCTATTTCTTTATAAGCCAGTCATTGTCGTGGTTACAGTTTAAAGAATAATATAAATAAACTTCAGGGAAGCAAAAATGGCGCACTGGGTATGCATTCCCTTCTTCCAAGTTGCTTACTTGAAAGGAGAAAAAGTGCGTGTGCCAGTCTGTGACACGTACTAGGTTCATATTTCACATGCATGACCTCGAGTAGTGGGCACTTGTCCTCCCTTACAGATGAAGAAACTGAGGCTCAGAAGGTTCTATCATCTGCATCAGGTCCACAAGTGAATATTAAATTAGTGAAAAAGGGAGGTTTGATCTCAATCCCCATATTCTAAACCACCATGTCTTAACAGAAAGATTACATAATCTTGAATATCTTAGAGTCACATATTGAGTGCAAGACAGTGCTTTACAGCACTTTATAATTTTCAAAGATGTTTCACACTTAGAATGCCTTACAGGACAGAGGGTGAGAGTTACAGCACTTCTGAGATCAGGGAGATGTTAAGGGTGGAGATTCCACAGACGGGGTAGGTTTTGAAGGTTAGGTTGTATTTTAATAATTAACAAGAAAATGAGGAGGACAACATGAGATGAGGAGAACAGCAAAGGAAAAAGCATGGGAGGGTGATAAATAGCTGGCTGGGGTGAGATCGGAATCTCTTAATTCCCAGTATGGAATGTAATCACTGATTAAGCATCACAAAGATCCTTGCTTTGGGGTCCCTTCCTGATGGACAACCAGTAACAACAACAACAATAATGGCGCCAGCTAGCATCTGCTAGGCAATTCATAGAACAGCCGCTCACAATGCTAAGCACTGTCGGTGACTACCGCCTTTGGTGACCAACCACAATCCCCCTCTGGGTAATTACATGCACACATTTTCAGGCCATATGGTTCTCTCCAAGCCGAAACAAACTTTAGCTCTCAGGTGAGCTATGCAACCCAGGCCTACAGCGACTGGAGCATAGCATGTGAATCGAGACTAGCCTCAGTACTGGTTCAGAGATGAATATGATGACCAGTCAGAACCAGTGATATGACTTTCTCCCTGAAAGGATATAAGGGTTGGAGCTACTCTTGCCATTTTGCTGAACAGATGCAACTTTCTGATAGTACTGTTGGAGTCCTGAATCTAGCCGTACTCCTGGACTTCCGTTTTGGTGAGCAATAAATTGCCTTTTCGCTTTGGCTTTGGGTTAAGTTTTTGGTCACGTTCAACAGGAGAAGCCCTAATTAACATAAGCACATAAATGCAACTCATCGAACCTTCACAACACTACCACGAGGTGAGCATTATTATTGGAGATTGTTCCTCCCGTTTTGAGATAAGGAATGGAGGCACTGAGAGGCCAAGTCCCCTGGCAGGTGGTAGAGGCAGGATTTGAACCCAGACAGTGTGGTCTGAGAGTCGGCACCCCCACCACTGTACCAGCTGGCTGGCATCTAGCTCTGCTCTTATGGAACAGGACTCTCCACAAGCCGAAAATAAGTCTTTTCACTCAAAATAGTTCCTAAGTCTTAAAATATCTTAGAGAGTGCAAATTTTCTCAGGCTCCTTTAGGTTTGCAGTGATCCCTTTTGGCTTCAGTTGTCTCCCTGAGAAGAATCATTTAAGCAATAAAAATGTCACTCCCCAAGTCATCCTTCAACTGCTGACACTTCACTTTCCAAAAAACTACAGATAAAAATAAGAACGCACAGAAGCGAAGACTACGTGGCTGCTAAAATGGACAGGACGGAAGGAAACAGGAGGTCCTAACCAAATATTTTGTGTGTTGGCATGCAAGAAGTTTTGATCTTCACTTTTACAAGTTTATTTCTTAATTAAAGGTGCTTCTGTCCACCACACAAAGTCTTGGACTGGTGGCATAGCGAGCTACAGCCACTGCTTCCTACATGCTTTGGAAATTTAAGAATAAAATTAAATACATACCAGCTAAAAGGACAGTTCTGAGGTACGTACCTCATCTGGACAATATTCTCTCGTTGTTCAGTTTCCTAGCAATGTGCCAGAGGCTTGGGAACTCCTTGATAAAGGAAGAAGTAGCGATCTTGAAGTGAAAGCCAGGAGGCTGCAGCACGCTGTAACCGTGGTCTCAAAAAACTGAAAGACCTACTGGTATTCCCAGGGAGTATCCAAGGCAACTCCAGCCGTGAGTACTGCTGGAGGTAATCAGTATAATACGGAGGCAAAGGGCTGGGAGCTGGGAGCAGGAGAGTGGAGTCTAGCTCAGACTCCCAATAACCTTGAGCCTCATGTAATTAATTATAAAATGACACATTAAGACTGCATTTTGGGGGCTTTGGGCTTCCCTGGTGGCGCAGTGGTTGAGAGTCCGCCTGCCGATGCAGGGGCTGCATTTTTGTTGTTGTTGGATTCCATTAAACAGTAAAGTGGCTGTATAGCTTAGGGAATGAATGCCTGGGCTTTGGAACGAGTTGGATCCCCACCTCAACTCTCCCAAGCCTCAGTTCTTGATCTGTAAAATGAAGGAAATACTAGCCTACTTCTTGGGGCTATTGCAAGGGTTAAATGATCAAATGCTCTTAGCACAGTTCCTCACTCAGCATGAAGAAGAAACAAACCAACCAACAAAATATTAACCATCACTCTCTTACTAGCGCTGTGAGTAAAATTTACGATTCTACAGAACTGCAAGAGTAATGATGCCCTTTCTACCAAAAACCATACCTGAATGCTTCTGGGCAAATGTTGGCAATATAAAGGTTTGGTCTTGAACAGCAGTAGGTTTTTGGTTTTGGTTTATTTTATATTATCACTATTCTTACCAAAATGCAGAGATGAGAGTATATCTGAATAGTTCCAAGCAGATGTCGACAGTACAAAGACTTGGCCTCGATCTGACTAATGTGAAACTCTGAGTGCC
Organism: Pseudorca crassidens; assembly: GCF_039906515.1. Lineage (NCBI taxonomy): Eukaryota > Metazoa > Chordata > Mammalia > Artiodactyla > Delphinidae > Pseudorca > Pseudorca crassidens. The sequence goes on along the minus strand of NC_090298.1, from coordinate 130,961,212 downwards.
AGGAGCAGGGCAGGTTAGACTGAAACTCCCACACGACATCCAAGCCTGGCCACTCTCCAGCATAACCCTGCGTCACTGCCTTTAAGGTGATCTTCCGAGAAACTTACATTTTAGTCACACACATTAAGTCATGGCTGTTCTCTCTCAAGGATCATCTACTGTCATGTGGATTCTGTCCAGATGATTAGGAGAAAACATGTTTTATCATCCATAGGTCTGCAACTTAAGAGTAATTCCAGCAAACCTCAGGACTTCAGAGCATCTGCTTGGCCAGAAATCTTTGTTTTGGACCAGACGGCATTGAAACTCCCAAGGTAGGGAGCCTGGCATGGGATGTAACACTATCAGAGAAGTCAGGCAAATTCAATAATTGTAGCTGTAGGTACTGTGGCTCTTTTTTCACTTGGTTTGTCTGCTGCAAGGCAGCATCCTCAAAAGTCATCTGTACTTGGTTGCAATAATCCACACAGATCACTCAGATCTCTGAATCTCAGCCGCTCTCAGTGTCTACACCATGCAATTAAATGCATAAGTATACCCCATCTCGTGGTAGTCAGAATTGTGAGTTTCCAGGTAGAGAGGAAAGAACACAAGACCAGGAATCAGGACATCAGGTTCCAGACCCAGTTCTGTTGCTGATGCTCATGTGGCCATGGGCATGTACAGCAGCCGTGGAGGTGACACACAGATCCCTCTTCAAGAAAGGACTTGCCACTCAGCTGCAAGGAGCTGTCTGACAGTCTGGAGCTGTAGCGCCCTCAGGATCTGCCTCAAACTTGTGACGCTTTTCTTGGGCAGTCCCTGACCAAAGACTAAGCATGGAGAGGGTATGAGGGCCCAGCCATTTCTACTCAACATGGAACTCCTCTAATGGGCAATCTGTACCCTGGGGCTCCCCACCTCTATCGGATATGCACTGTGGTCTGAGGCTTTCACTCCCCCAAGTCCCCCTTCCTCCCCTCTTCCTTTCATAGGTTTCAGATGCAAATATACACTACCAAATGTAAAATAGATAGCTAGTGGGAAGCAGCTGCATAGCACAGGGAGATCAGCTCCGTGCTTTGTGACCACCTAGAGGGGTGGGATAGGGAGGGTGGGCGGGAGACGCAAGAGGGAGGGGATATGGGGATATATGTACACATATAGCTGATTCACTTTGTTATACAGCAGAAACTAACACATTATAAAGCAATTATACTCCAATAAGGACATATAAAAAATTTTTTTAATAAAAAACAATTTTTTTTTAAATAGGTGTCAGATGGACACCACCATCTGAAGCTTTCCCTAATCCACCTGCTTTCTCCCCCTGTATCTTCTATGAGTGTTACCAACTGCTTGTGCTCTGAACTTTGTCTCAAAAACTCTGTCCTGGGACACCCAACTGATGCAGGATTAACTTCTCTAAACCTGTGCTGACTTTTCTTTTAAAGCAGGTATAATCATAACAATGGAGGAGAAGACAGTTTTTCAGGATAGTGTCCCAAGGTACAGACAGAGAGTCCTTTCCCCCCACTATCTCCACACCCTCTGAGCATGCCACCACCACCACCATTTACTCCAAGAAATTCTTTGCATCAGGGGATGGCTGATAGGGCAGAAAAACAGAAACTGTTGGAGTTTCTAAGGCACAGCTTTAAGTCATAAGAGCTGTGCTTTTGGATGTTAACACATCTAAGCCCTGAAGCACTCGGCACAAACCTGTGTCCTAAAAAAAAAAAAAAAAAAAAAGATCTGAAAGAGAAATTACTATACCAATATACCCATTGACCATTGATCCTCTAAATAAGGACCGAGTAGATGAGGAAAGAAGAAAGGGGAGGAGGGTATGGGGGGCAGGGAGGTCGGTAGAGTTTGGCATTGAAGGAAGTGAACCTGGAAGGGCCACGTGACAGTGATCAGTGTCATCGCAGGCACTGTGATGGACCTGGAGCTTCCCTTCAAGAAGGCATCCACCTCCTCCCATCCCTTGGGGCCCTAATCCACTGACTGCCCAGTCTTCATGTGGGTAAGCCCCTACATGGCCAATGCCATGGGAATTCCATAAGTTGTCTTTGCTCTGGGGGACCTCCCACTGATCCCAGCCACTAGGAGTGTCACCTCTCTGGGCCCTGAGACTTTACTCCATCTCCACCCAACTTCTCCCACACAGTCAACCTTCTTCTCATCAGCTTGGGGTGCTCCTCAGCAGCCTATGGCTGAGAGAAAGGACAAACCCCAAACACCTCAAGGAATGCCACACAGTTTTTGGGAAGAAAAGCAACCCCTATCCCAACTTAAGACAGTGGTTAAACGGAAATAGTAATAACAATTTTATATAGCTCAATATTTACTAACCTGAATATAGCGAATAGATACCTGGCTCTGTGAGCTATTCTTTCCAGACATAAACCCCATGAGCCCCCACAACTCCTCCATGAGGCAGGTTAACAATGCTATGCCTATTCTACAGACAAGGACACCTGAGGCTCAGCAACTTGCCTAAACTCACTTAGCAATAAAGTGAATTAGCAGGGTTGCACGTAATGTAATTCCCTTCAAATCTGCATTATACTCCTTGAGGACAAGACGTGTCTTAGACTCTACTGTCCCCTCCCTCTCTTACGTAACACTTAGCCTAGTGGTAGGCAGCTAGAAGATTCTCCAATATTTTGTGCTTTGACCAACCGATTTAGATATTTTCCCTTCAGAGTAGGAAAAAAAAAAAAAAAAAAAAACCCTGCTTGAAATGTGTAAGTCCATTTTCTCCATACCAGTAGAACTCCTGGGCACCTGCCAGGAAGGAGGTGTGAGGCAGTGAATGTGCATCCACAGGTAGAGATCATATTTCAGTCTTTTCATTTCACTTGACAGGAGAAATACTGATTAAAATCAGCCGCACACGTCATGAAAGGGTAACTGGGTTCTTCGCTTTCTTCTCCACAGAAGCAGCCCCACCTGTACTCCAGGAGACAACTCTTCATGCATAAAATTACTAACAGACACCAGCTATCTGATGAATGTCTTCTCCTGAATAATTTATATCACTTGATCTATTTTCAAAGGTTAGTCTTACATTAAAATTACAATTCTGAATAGGTCAGCCTGTTATTTAAGGATAAATTATTTCACCCCTTCATGTTAGTGTTGTGTTTAGTTAATGATGAGGTTTTTACTTCTAGCCCCCAATAAACCATGAAAGAAATTGCTTGTTTGACCTAGCCTCTCTCACCCTGAATCTTCTTCCTTGATTCATGCTGACTCACTGTCAGCAACCAGCCTGCATGTTTTAAGACACTAGGTTCCCATTTTTGGTCTCTTGTTATTTTTCTACATTTCTCTCCTCTCTTTATCTGGCACCTCTTCCCCACTTCCCCTTCTAACCCCATCACCCCACCTTTCCAACCAAAGAACAACCCATTCTCAGGTCCTCTCACTGGAGACACAGCCCTACGTTGTCCCATCACTAGTCCATTCCATTCCAAAGAGGTAATACCTATAAAGATGGTCCACATAGCTTTTCCCAGGCTCTCATGCATCACCCATTTAGCAAATAAGGATGGAGAGAGACTGTACTCAGTGGAAAGAAGACTAGAGAAAAGCTGGTTTGAGTCCAGTAAGATCCAGTCCAGTTGGTGAACTGCTCCCCGTCCCTGTTTTCTCAGTGATGGAAAGAACACAGCTTTGAAGTCCGATAAGCCCGGGTTCGAATCCAACATTTCTTATTACTTAGCAATTTGGGGCAGTAAAATCTGAGAGTCAGTTTCTTCTTTTATGAAATGAGGACGGTCATACCTTACTGAGGATTATTTTAAGAGTTGACAAGTTAAAACAGGAAAAATATTCCATATAATGCAAACGCAGTGGGAGGCAGTTAATAAATGTCTGTTAAAAGAATCATGGGTGGGCTTCCCTGGTGGCGCAGTGGCTGAGAGTCCGCCTGCTGATGCTGGGGACATGGGTTCGTGCCCCGGTCCGGGAAGATCCCACATGCCGCGGAGCGGCTGGGCCCGTGAGCCATGGCCGCTGAGCCTGCGCGTCCTCCGCAACGGGAGAGGCCACAGCAGTGAGAGACCCGCGTACCGCAAAAAAAAAAAAAGAATCATGGGTGAGTGGATGATCAGTAAATGACTATTATCAAACATATCATTTTTAATGAAAAATTTGTTTAGCCAAGATGAGTGGAAATGGCAGGTTGAAGAAAGGTAAGTTGCTTGTGTTGAACAGTGGTTAAGAGCACGGTTCCTTCAGATCTGGCTTCAAACCCTGACTCCACCACTTACCAGCTACACTACCTTTGACAAGTTGCTTAATCCCCAGTTTTCTAATCTGTAAACATGACAAATACTCACCTCCTTGGGCTTATGGAGGCTTAGATGGCAAAATGCCTGGGAAAGACTGGGCATAGCCGACATAGAAGGCATCACTGCTGAGATGAATAAAAGTAAAACAAAAGGAAAGGTCTCAGTTGCATCTACCTCATGGCACAATTGTAAAGGGAGAAAATGCTTTGCAACCAGAAGTGTGGAAACACATAAGGGATTTTTTACTACCATTATTATTAGAAGGAATGATGAACTGAATAGATGACTGTTATTGGAACAAGCACAAACTTCACGAGGCCTTTCCACAATGGGCACGTGTATATGCACACAAATGTTCAAGAAAGGTATAGGGTTGGTTTAATAAAAGGATAGTTTCTGTTGTTGCTCTGAGTGTACAAAGTCATAAAGGGCGGATGTCTGAGAGGCTGAAGTAATGTGTCGAGAACGTAATTGATACTCTAAAACCACTGATCGTACATATGCTCAGGAGGTATACAAATTCACACTGTTTTACGGCAGGAAGGTTTTTTTACTGGTAATTTAACGTAATTGTGAAATGAGAAGGATCACTGGGCCAGAAGTTTTCTACGTCTTCAGCTGGGAGGGCTGCCTGGTGCCCAACCTTGAGGAGGCCTCCTGGGAGCCACAGGCCGTAACCTTCTATTTTCTGGGTGAAGAGTTTTCTCTAAGGGGGCCAAACAAATTCTACAGGGCCCGTAGACTGTTTTCCCAAGCTTGTCCCCACGTTCCCAGGGTTGCCATTACCATAAGCCTGTGTTTCTCAGGGTTCTTTCAGCTACCGGCATCAGACATCCCCTGGGCAGCCATGCTGCGGGAAAAGGTGATCTTACTGTGCTGAGTCCTCAGGAACTAACAGGACCCGAAACAAAGCACCTTCAAGACCCAAGGTGTTGGCCTCCTTCTTCTTACACGTAGGCTTGATTCACCCTTGTGCTCCTTCACCCTCTCCCGTTCGTTTTCCAGCCTCTCCTCCATTCATCTCCTTGTACAGCTGCTAAGGAGACTGGTTCTCTTAGGAGACTGGTTCCCCTGCTCCTTCACAAAGGTAGCAGGGGATAACTGCACCCAGCTCTGAAGCTTAACTTCAAAGAATCCATAGTAACGACAAGGCTGCCAGAGCCTTCTGAGGCAGTTTTCAGAGAAGGGTCATAGTCTGAGCACATATCTTAGTAGGTATCTACTGCACTGAGATATGGAAGACACAACATTTGTTTGTTTGTTTGTTTGTTTTGTTTTTGCGGTACGAGGGCCTCTCACTGTTGTGGCCTCTCCCGTTGCGGAGGACGCACAGGCTCAGTGGCCATGGCTCACGGGGCGCAGCCGCTCCGCGGCATGTGGGATCTTCCCAGACCGGGGCACGAACCCGTGTCCCCTGCATCGGCAGGCGGACTCTCAACCACTGCGCCACCAGGGAGGCCCAAGACATGATATTTTTGATTTCTAGAGATGAGAACCAACTATTGGCTAAATATGTTAACAAATGTAGAGAACACTTACCCATGGCTTCCTCCCTTCTCAGCCTTAATGGTGCTAAGAGACATGTGTTGCTTCCAATCCAAAGACCATTTCCATGTGTGTCAGAGCAGACATGGTGACACAGGTGGAAATGACCCTTAAATTTGCCTCTACTAATGGCTCAGCGTGACATCCTTCCTTTTCATGTTGAGAAGGAAGAGTACCTTGCAGAGCGCATATTAGTGTGGAGGTGGAAACACTCATTTGACGTCAACGTGGGCTGCTTATTTCTGCTTTGTTCCAAAACCGAGACAGAATCTGAGGATCTTACCATGACTCAGTTATAGCCACACAATACAAAATAAATTGAACTAAATGCCAACTGTATTACTGGTGGATTTTTATAAAACCTCTCCCTTCAAAGAGCATTGTTGTTTTTTTTTCCTGTAACCCTATTTTTTTTATTCTTTATACAATCTTTTTTTTAACATCTTTATTGGAGTATAACTGCTTTACAATGGTGTGTTAGTTTCTGCTTTATAACAAAGTGAATCAGTTATACATATACATATGTTCCCATCTCTCTTCCCTCTTGCATCTCCCTCCCTCCCACCCTCCCTATCCCACCCCTCTAGGTGGTCACAAAGCACCAAGCTGATCTCCCTGTGCTATGTGGCTGCTTCCCACTAGCTAGCTACTTTACGTTTGGTAGTGTATACATGTCCATGCCACTCTCTCACTTTGTCACAGCTTACCCTTCCCCCTCCCCATATCCTCAACTCCATGCTCTAGTAGGTCTGTGTCTTTATTCCCGTCTTACCCCTAGGTACTTCATGACCTTTTTATTTTTTCTCTCTTAGATTCCATATATATGTGTTAGCGTACAGTATTTGTGTTTCTCTTTCTGACTTACTTCACTCTGCATGACAGACTCTAGGTCCATCCACCTCACTACAAATAACTCAATTTCATTTCTTTTTATGGCTGAGTAATATTCCATTGTATATATGTGCCACATCTTCTTTATCCATTCATCTGTCGATGGATACTTAGGTTGCTTCCACGTCCTGGCTATTGTAAATGGAGAAAGAGCATTGTTTTTAAAGTATCATCTCATAAGTCATTTGGCCTCCCAAGCCAAAGTCTATTTCTTCCCATGCTGCAGCTGGCAAAACTATGGCTCAGAAGGATGGTGTGGTTTCCCAAAGTCAAGTGACTAGTAAATGGCAGAGCTGATAACAAAATTCGCATCTTCTCATTTATAATCCCACTGCCTTTTTGCTATATTCCTTTGCTTCCCTATAGGCAAGCTATTTGTTATTTTTCCCTTTGCCCCTCCAGAGATACCCTCCACCCTTCTCCATCCTGCTTTGTACCCTGGGAGGATGGCATTATTGATTGGCTTAACTCACTAGAGGCCAAGGTATTCTGTTAAGTCAACGAGAGATGCCAGCAAGAAAGCAAAGCGTGAGGTCAGAGCGTATTTTCTGGATTCCTTACCGCAGAATCTCCCTATCAAAGGCCACAGAACCTTCTGAACAACCCCTACTTCCTCCAAGTCCCAGTAGCTCCTTCCACCCCTGGACTAAGGGTGGTACCATCTCCTGAACATGAAGCACTGCACCATCCTTGTTGGCTTCCCTTAGCTCTTCCCTCTACTGGACTCCCCTGAATTACCCCATCCATTTGTCCTGTCCCATCCTTTTCCTGCCAGAACTATGATTGATCAGCACATTAACAGTGTGCCTTAGTGCCCCGATTACTGTGTCATTGAGGCTTATGTAGATATTGCTTCATTGTCTAAATAACAGCCTTTGAGGGGGATAGACTTTACTGTCTTCTACTCGCAACTCACCACCCACAAATACTCTTCGGATCTTAGTCAAAGAAAACAAGTGTCTTTCCATACTGTGTTCTGGCTTCTCTCCATCCTACCAAAGGCAACGTTCTTTGCTGGTCTGAGTCCCAAGTAGGCAGTCTTGGGGGCTGGAATCCACTGGTGGTTCCCATCTTTCCCATGTGAGATCATCCCTCTTCCTTCACACAGGCAGCTCAAAAGAAGAGTCGATATTCAAAGGACTTGCCTATCTAGGGGACATATGGGGAAAAAGACTGGGAATGAGAGAAACATAATGAAGAAACAGAAAGGAAGAGACCTTAATAAACTGTAGATAGAACTACAAAACTGCTCAATCGCAAGACAGCCTGTTCATACTGCCCATGGATAGGGAGGAATTGTACCTGAACTTCAGCCAGCTGTTTATTTCCCCACCTATTTTACTCTGCAGAAGGCTAAATAAAGAGAGTGGTTTATTTAAAAGTTGAGTATTTTAAAACACCAATGTAAAGAACTTTTAAATGGGTCACCATATTCCTCTCTCTTCACCCAGATATACATACGTCATAAGTCAACATTCCCCATGCCAATGATTCTATATTGCTCTTTTGGTGTTTACTTATCCCTGTCAGCCAACTGCGCTCAAAACACTAGCAACACTCATTCCCCAAATGACAAATTTACTCCATCAGAGCAGGTTTCCTATGTCTCCTGACTGCCCCAGGATCTAGCACAGGGCCCGGCACACAGCAGGCATTCAGGGAAAGGTTTTGAGATAAAATTGAAGGACTGCAGGATTTTGGAAAGTGCTAGAACAGTAGAACTGTGTCAGAGAAAGAGGAAAAAGAGAGAGGCAGCTCTGAGAGAATGACAATGCAGGCTCCTGCCATCAGATCGCTTCTTCGACCTTGTCTTCCTTTCCGGCTGTTTACACACTCTGGCAAGAGCTGCTTTCTCAGGAGCTGCTACGTTCTCCCAGAACAGGCCAAACACATGGCTGCTTTCCTAAATCCAGCTGTAAATGAGCATTAGCACAGGCAGTTCAACTCAAGTTTTGTCTGCTCCTACCAAGAAATGCTTCACAATGAAAGAAAATAAGATTCAAATTTTCCTCAGAGGAAGGCACAGCATGAACAGGCCAAACAGTGGCTCCCGCTGGAATCCATTCCTTCACACCGACGCGTCACACACCTGAAGGGCTGTAATAAAAGACACCTCCGGCCCTTCTTGCCAGTCAGCACCTTACTTCTTCCTGGGTGACTGAGAGACTCAAAAATAGTTTCCAGTCGCTGTTTCGAGTCTCCACAAGGAACCGAGAATGTCGCTGAAGGTAAAATATTCAGTTCTCCAGAAAGCAGGGCGGCAAAGTGAATTCTTTTCTCCTGCAATGCCGCGTCTTGTTTTATTCTCTCTGGTACAGCCAAGGGAAAGTGCAGCCCCTGTCACACCCTGCCAGCACCCCGACCATGCCCACCCCCGCTAGAAATTTTATTCCCTTATGCCTGACACTCCTTAATTCTCCACATCTAGAGATTTTACCTCAGGTGAATTTAAAATACATTTTCTGAGTTCAAGAGCTAAGACCTACAGAAAATGCTAAGAGAAAGTTGGCCGCATTGGGGTTCAGAGGAGGCTGCCCCCAAATATGCCTCAATGGCACATTGGTTATTTTGAATTAAAGTCACGTAAGAAGAGCCAATGCAAGAGGACACGCTGACCCTCCTTTTTGTCTCCCTGAAAGCGACAAATGAATCTCTCCTGTGAAAGGTGCCCTCCCTGCATCTGGCGGTGAAAGGAAACCCTTATCACCAGAGATAAGGAATGCTGGCCTACCAGGCTGTATAAGCAAACCCTGTTACTTCTTTAATTCACTACCCCAAGCCCATATTCTGCTCGGATTCTTCACTAAGTGAGCACTCAAAACCTAAACCTCTCTGTCCTGTCAAACCCTCACAAAATTTGTGGTGTTTTTTTGTCTAAAAAGCATGAAGCCTGCCTGCTTTGGCCACTTCTTAGGTCCCATTTCTATGAGACCTACCTGTACATGCATTAAGATGTGCTTCTTTTTCTCCTGTCAGTCTGTCTTGTGTCAATTTTATTATTGGTCCAACAACAAGAATTCAAGAGGGGAAGGGGGACAAATTTTCCCTTCCCGACAGTCCTTACCCTTAAGGAATGGACCATCTAGCATTTGACCTTCATTTATTTATTTTCCCACCTAAAAAGGACTGAGGTGGCTTACAATAATGCAAACGCTACAATGAGGGAAAATAAAACTTAGAATAAGTTGGTGAACAGTCAGGAAAGAAATGAGGACAAGAAGCATAGGTGAAGCTGGAAATGCAGTTAGCACCCACAGAGCAGGCTGTCATATCCTACATGCTTGCTAGGTGTGATCCCCAATTTGACTGTAAGATTTCTAGCAGACAGGATATTTAGTCTAGCCAAAGAGACAAGCCAGGTCTCCAAGTAACTATGAAGATAAAAGGTGTGAGCTCTGGGGCCAGATCACCTGGATTCTAAATCCCAGCTCCCAGGTACATGATCTAAGGGAAATCACTCAATTTTTCTCAGTTGCAGTTTATGTATAAACTGGGAATAATAGTACCTACCCCCTCGGGGTTACGTGAGGAAGAATTTACGTCTGTAGGAATGTAAAGCACAGTAAGTGCTCCACAAGCATCAGCTAGTCCAAGACAGAATATGACAAATATTTCGACAGAAGTTCAAGTTCATTACTATAATCACACAGAAGGAAAAGATTGATTTGGGCTGAGGATAGGAGAGGGACACGGATTGGGGATCACTTTGTCATAGGGGCAGTACCAAATGAAGTGGAAGAAAGGTTTTGGCTAGTTGATGGAAGGAAATGGGAAGAATTTAAGCACAAGGACAAGTAAAAGTGTTAAAACATAAAAGGACAGCAGGTGCTCGTAAGTATTAGAGAATCCAGAAATCAAGTAGTTTTCTATCAACACTGTATTAATCAGGAAATTTGTGATAGCAAGTGATGGAAACCCAGCACAAACCAGCTCAAGAAAACCAAAAGGTGGGCTGTATTATTTCCTAACACTTGGCAGCTCAGGGGCAGCTTCAGAAACAACTGGACCTCTAGTAATATATTATCAGCATTCAGTTTCTCTCCTCTCAGCTTTACTCTCCTCCATGTTGAATTCCTTCTCAGGAAGAAAGACGACCCAGCAGTCCCAGGTTTTAATCTACCCGATCTCAGGCCAGTAGAAATACCCATAGAACCATCTCTTAAGAGGTGAGTGAGGGGTTAGGGAGTATTTTAGAGAATGCTTCCATTCTCCTTCTGGGCACCAGGTAGGATTCTATTTCCCCAGCCCACTTTGAAGTGAAAGGCGGCCATGAGACTGGCAATAGCCAAAGAAATAGGAGTGGATGTGGCCTTCTCCACATTCAGGTGGGAGCTTTGAGAGGCAGCCATAACGCCTCCCCTCACCCTGATGATTAAGGTCCTCTCAGTCAGAAGATGGCTCTCTCAACGTGGGTCACTAAGGAGCAGAACTCCTGAGCTGACCTTCCGTGAACAAGCAGCCAAAGCGAGAAACATATTTTTGCTGTATTAAGTCGCTGAGTTTTTGAACTTGTTGGTTACCACAGAATAACTTAGCCTATCCTGATAAAGAAAGAAGCTCTAGTGAGATCTGTGCTGGGGTTCTCCAGAGAAACAGAACCAATGCTGTGTGTGTGTGTGTGTGTGTGTGTGTGTGTGTGTGTGTGCGCGCGCGCGCACGTGCAGAGAGAGAGAGACAGTGAGAGAGATTTTAAGGAATTGGTTCACACGATTAAGGAGACTGGTGAGTCCAAAATCTTCAGGGTGAGCCAGAGCCTGGAGACCCAGGAAAGCAATGGTGTCAAGTCCAAAGTCCATCTGCCCACAGAACTCCTTCTTGCTGAACGGAGATCAATTTTGTTTCATTAAGGCCTTCAACTGACTGCATGAACTCCAGCCACATTATGGAGGACTTTACTCAGAGTCCACTGATTTCAATGTCAACCATGTCCAAAAAACACCCTCACAGAAATATCCAAAATGACGTTTGACCAAATATCTGGGTACCATGGCCCAGCCAAGTTAACACATAAATTAACCATCACAGGACCTCATCCACCAAGTTGGAGTGAGTAAGCGCTGCTGAGGCCTTTGCAGGTACCTGGTCAGAATTTCCCTTCTGAGGAAAATTCTAACTGAACTCATGATACGAATCTTAAATAAAAGCTTCATCTCTCCTCTCTCTGAGCATCCCCATGATTCTCTCTAGGTTAGAGAAAAAGCTCGTTAATCCACCTCCAGCGTTGGTTCACTTCGCAACTGAGGCGTCAGATTCTGTTTGGCCCATCCTGGTTCAAGTCTCTGTGCCGCCCTCAAGCCATGTCTCCTAAAACATCCCTGGTCTCCTTCAATACTCTCTTTTCTTCCACAGATCCAGGTATCAGTACCACATGGCCTACCACAAAATGCAGGGCAAGAAAGAGTGACTTGAACCCTGGGGCCAGATAGATTTGCACAAATCCCCAGGATCTGGTTACCCTGATCCTATATGACAAAGTTTCCTTTAATCTCTGAGTCGCTGGCAGGTTTTGGTTCTTCAGAGCTCCTCAGAAGCCCACGAATCACCTTTTTATCCCTTTTCATTATCTAACAGAGGCAAATTATCTAACATCAGCACCTCTGTGGCTTTACCCAGGAAATAGCCTCAAGCTGTGTGTAAAAATGAACTGGTATTAGGCGTGGGTCAGGTGCATAAGATACAGATAGGCTGGTAGCAATAGAGTTGTCAGTACCTCCTGCCCAGCAGGGAAAACCCTAACCAAAATTATAAGGTAAGGCGACATTGCCTTTGCTTGCCCAAAGCCTCAGCTTCCTGAGCATCTCCCTTCTCTGCAGGCACTATCTCCCTCACCTCTGCTGCTCTCTGTTTTGACAAGTCAAAAACCCCACCTAGGAAACCCTCTTGTTGTCTTTCAATGCACCCACTCATCACCTCAGTGCCCTTTTTCCACAGGGCTAGCAAAGAAGGGTGTGCTTTGACCCACTCATTCACACCACAGTATTAATTACTGATAAGAACTTGACTGTACAGACAGAAAGGCAAACACTGTATGATATCCCTTGTATGTGGAATCTAAATAATACAACAAACTAGTGAATATAACAAAAAAAGAAGCAGACTCACAGAGATAGAGAACAAACTAGTAGTCACCAGTTGGGAGAGGGAAGGAGGGAGGGGCAATATAGGGGTAGGGGTTTAAGAGGTACAAAATTTTCAGGTGTAAAATAAGCTACAGGCATATATAGGACAACACTGGAATATAGCCAATATTTTTCTTAACTATGAATGGAGTATAACCTTTAAAATTTATGAATCAGGACTTCGCTGGTGGTCCAGTGGGTAAGACTCCATGCTCCCAATGCTCCCAATGCAGAGGGCCTGGGTTCGATCCATGGTTGGGGAACTAGATCCCGCATGCATGCTGCAACTAGGAGTCCGCATGCCGCAACTAAGAAGCCCACATGCCACAAATAAAAGATCCCGTATGCCGCAACAAAGATCCGAGTGCCACAACTAAGACCCAGTGCAGTTTAAATAAATAAATAAATATTTAATAAATAAAAATAGTGAATCACTATATTGTACACCTATAACATATAATATTGTACAGCAACTATACTTCAATTGAAAGATTAAATTAAAATAAGAATACTGCTCAAGAAAAGTTTAAAGAGCTTGACTATAAACTTTCTCAAAGGCATCTGAAAGTTAAAAGAGGGTTCTTTCTGGTATCAATCCCTGTTAAACTAAGCTCAAAACTGTGATTCACTTTTCACTCCCCTCTGAGCAGTTCCCCTGTCACTATGAACAAAGCCCTGGATACTCCATGATTTTCTAGGCCAAAACTTAACCATCCAACAGAGATGCATGAATACAGCTCTGTGCTTTTAGACAATTACCACTTGAGAGAACCTGACCTTTCCCCCCACTCTTCCACACAGCCTGTGTCTTCATGCGAAAAAACAATGGGACGTCCTCCTCCACCATCATCTGCTCCTCCCTACCCTTGAGGGGTGGAGTGGGCCTGGAAACAGAGAAATTGCAATACCTTATGGTGAAGACAATAAAAGTGATGGGAGTGAAGCACTGGTAACAGAGACAGGATCACTAACACGGCCCAAATGGCACTGTCCCCTCAAAACTCTTACATTTACATTATTATTATTATTACTATTATTATAATGATGATTTTTGTTAGCTGTGCTGCGTGGCTTGTGGGATCTTAGTTCCCCAACCAGGGATTGGACCCACACATCCTCCTCAGTGAAAGCGCAGGGTCCTAACCACTGGACCACCAGGGAAATCCCTTGCATTTATTTTAAATGCAGAATGTCCAAATTATTACCTTTCAAAAAAGAAGCAGTTCAACAAGAATCTCGGCTGCCATATTGCACAAATCCAAGGGACATCATCCAGAATTATCCAAGTGAATGGTACCCTCTGGAGTTGTGCAAAAGAGCAATGCTGCCAGGTGGGTACAGCACAGTTAACAGTAGCCTCTTTCATAAGCACACAACCAGTTCTACCCATCCTACTGGACAAGTAAACCTGTTCTGGCAAGTTAATGGAGATCATTCTGGACTTCAAAAGCTTTGATAGATTTCTATGAGTGAAAAACTAACCAAGAGTGGACATGAAGCTTCCATACAGGCCCTAGTCAAGGAGGAGGGAAGTACTCCCTGACATGTCTCAACTCTCGATACCCTTAGTACCTACTGTGAATCATATCCAGCTCAGTAAAGGAACTGTTTGGCTCTATGACATCTGTCCCTTAAGGTTAACCAATACCCTGTGACAAAGGTTTTGGTTGGAAAACTTAAAACTACTTCCACGTGATTCACCACCTATTTCCCAGAAGTTTCTACAATTCTTTTTTACATTCCCAATTTCTCAGCAATCGTTTTAAATTCACTGTTTTCCCTAGCAAAAGAGTTTTACCACCCAGCTTTCCAGTCTGTGTTCCTGGCACCATTTTCATAATGTATCCAGCCATACTAGCCAAGCCTTCGACTCCACCTTTCCCCCATCAACTTGTCAAGTCTGTCGATTCTATCTCTGCAAGTTCACTGTCACGCGTCTCCACTTCCACACCTCTAGGCATCACCTCTCTCTTACCTAGACTGCAAACTCTCCCTTCTCCAATCCTTTCAATACAGTTTCTTTCTTATAGTGAAACCTCAACTCTGCTCTGTTCAAATACCCTCAATGACAATTAAGTACAACTCCTCGTTCTGGCACAAAGAATCTCTACAACATGGCATCAGTTGTTTTATCATTCATCATCCCTTTCAGCCACTGTTTTTCCAAATATGGTCCATGGCCTATTGATGAGTCCCAAAGATCTCCCAGCGGACTATGAACTGATCCAAAAATCTCAAGAGCTAATTTTGATTAATTCCATAGATGACTGTTTTACCTATGACTTAACATTTTTACAGGCATCCACTAAGTAGGTAAGAGGACCAAAATAAGCTATAATTAACACCACTGCAGAGTTTCTCAAGGACTCTAATTCAGTATTCCATAAATTCCTCGGCTGCCATACAACACTGAAAAGCAACTACACGTGCATACATGTGGATAAATGGAATCCCCACGAATACGTCGGGGTGGGATCAGTGCACTAGGAGGTGAGGTGCTAAATGGGCCCCAGTTTTTTTTAGAAGTGTAAGAAACACTGTTCTAGGAATAGGCTAAATTCTAATCAAACTAATATACTATTCTCTAAACAAGTCTGTTTGCTTTCCTGACTCTCCGCCTTTGCTAACTCACTTCTCTCTGCTTAGGATACCCTTCCCATATCTGACTGTGTAAATACACCTCCTTCTGTATATTTCATTTCAGAACTCCTATTTCCCAAACTCCCAACCCCATCAGATTGAAGCTAAAGTCTCTCTTAAACCCCAGGTGGTGCTTGCAAAGCTCCTATTAAACAACTCACCCTATCACGCATCACCATTGGGCATCTCTTTATTATAACTCTTCTACTAGAATGCAGTCTCCGGTGCTTAATATATTTGCATCAACAAGCATCTAGCACAATGCCTCACACACACAGACAGACACACACACACACACACACACACAGAGCACTAGTCACAAAGATAAAATCTACAATGAGTTTTCCTCAGGGTAATAAAATAGTTTTATATAGTTGAAGAATTTTGCAATATAAATGGAACTGTGGAACTGTCCAACCCCCAAAGGTAGTTATCACATATATAATTCCATTATAAAATTAGCAGTGGACAGGATGAAACATTTCAGGAAGGAAATGGCAAAGATGACCAAGCCCGGGGCCTACGGAGAATTACAGTACCAAAAAACTTCTACTTCATTTTCCTGAATCTTCTCTCCACAGTTGATCCTCTGCACCTACCCAGAAGCAACCCCTCTGCCATCCTTCTCTCTCCCTCTCTCCCTCTCTCCCTTTCTCCCTCTCTCTTTCTCTCTCTCTCTCTCTCTCTCTCTCTCACACACACACACACACACACACACACGTTGCTGCATGGCCAGTTTACGGAGTTCCCTAAATGTTTTTCTCGTTATTTGCCTGTGCCTTTAAAATGTCTTACAGAATTAAACCACAGAAATTACACTTTCCTAATGGGCCACCACCTAAAACTGTATTCCAAGTTCTAGAAGCCAGCTGGGGCGTAATAAAAAGATAACTGGCCATGGAATCTCGTTACCAGGGTTTCAAGTTCCAGCCCTGCCCCTTTCTAGCTGCCTACTTTGGAAAGGTCATCCTCTCTGAATCTCAGTGTCGTCATCCTTAAAGTGGGGATAAAAAGAAATCACTGTATGCTTCAGAGGGTTTTTCTAAGAATTCAACACAATAATAGATATGGGATAGCTATCTCAGTGATCAGGTATGCAGGAATTATTTCTCCTCTATTACTTAAGAGAAGTTAACCATTTCATCTGATTTTCGTACAAGTGCAAAATATGTCCAGTTTGTTTGTAATGTGACTTCAGACCTTCTGCAAGGCAGCAAGGCTGAGAGCCTGGACTACAAACTTGATCAGTGAGCAGAAGAAAAAAAGGCAGGGAAGGGGAAAAAAGAAAAAAACCACACAATTTCTCGATGTTTTTCAAACACCTTCAAGGGTATGAGGACACATTTCCAGTCCTGAGAGTCCAGGCATAGCTGCCCCAGTTACTCGTTCGTCTGTCACATGCACGGGGGTGACGAGGTTCCAGCTGACAGCAGAGTCCCCCCTGCATTCACAGCCACCTTACATAAGCTTCTGCTCTCAGGGAATTCAGCCCCCATCTCCTGGAAAGCAGTCAAAGAACTCCCAAGGCATTTCTGCCAGCATCGCTGCTCTTCCCCACCAAGGAGCAGATGAGGAGTGAAATGGCCAACATTTCCCACCTCAAGAGTCAGTGCAGCTATAGCAACTACTAAACAGGCCTGGCCAGTTCCCCAGGCTGTAAGTACTTCAGGCTTGGTGGCCTGGCTCTGTGCTGCAGAATGTGATGCCAATGTAGATGCAGTGCTGAATGAGCCGATTATTTTCTCCCCAAGAGGAAGAGATTGGTCTGAGGGGATGGACGCTGCATGCCTAATATCCTCCAGTCATCTAGCAAACAAAATTTGGGTGGGGAGGTAGGAGCCATTCATTCATTTTATCCATTTGTTCGTTCACTCATTCGCTCAACAAATATTTATTAAGCCCTGACTCTGTGCTGTGTATTATTTCAGGGAGTGGAAACAAAATGGACAAGAACTCTGCAGTGTTCTCTTTCTAGCGTGTGGTGTAAGATGGGAGTGTGCTGGGAGAGAGAAGGGAGACGAATCAATGAAGGAATAAAATGAGGTAATTCCAGACAACGAGAAGGGTCATTAAAAATGACAGAGTAATAGGTTAGAGACTGCAGAGTGGATGGGGGAACGGTTTTAGTTTGAGGGTAAAGGAAAGCCTCTCTGAAGAGGGGACATCTGAGCTAAGCAGCAGCAGGATTCAACTGTTCTAATTTCTTTCTTTTTTTTTTTCGGCCACACCACGCACGTAGCTTGTGGGATCTTAGCTCCCCAACCAGGGATCAAACCTGGGCTCCAGCAGTGAAAGCACCAAGCCCTAACCACTGGACCACCAGGGAATTCCCTCAACTGTGCTAATTTCGAGGGGAAGAGCATTCCGGACAGAATGGGGGACCTGCCCCTGTGAGAAACCCCACCCCTTCCATTTGAAGGGCATGTTTCACTCAGAGTGCTTCCATGATGGAGTTTCCATACGCAGCCCATCAATACATGAGGAATCGTCGTGCCAAAGGAGGGGACTCCTCTAAGCCTCTGGAGCCCAGAAGCACTTCTGCAATAGATCAACTGATCTGGACCTTCGTTTTCCTCTTCAACATGGGATGTTCCTTCATCTTTCATTCTCTTTTCACAGAAAAAGCATCTTAGAGAGAGAAAATATGGTATGTGTGTATATGTGTTTTATACATACATGTGTATATGTATATATACAAATACCCAAACATTTAGACCCAGCTTCTAGGCATGTCTGTAAAAGAGTTTGGGATGGCCCATAGAAACTGTATGTGAGGGAACCCAGAGGAAAAAACTTGGGCAAATGGAGTATGGTGTCTGTTGATGATCTTGATACCCTTGACCCCATCCACTACCTCATACCCATCCCAGGCTTGGACAAAGATTTGTGTCTGAGCAGCCTGGAGCAAGCAGAAGCTGGAGGAGGGATTTTAAGAAGTACATGGAGCTGATTTAGGGAACAGGCCGTATGCAGCTTAGCAAGGGAACAGGACATCGCTGGCAGGGAACATGATCCTGCCTACGTACAGTGAGGATTTGCACCTTTCAGGAGCTCGGTAGAAAGCTGTTCTTCAGAGGTGTCTGTTTCATGCGAGCCCCCCCCCCACCCCCTGCTGGAATGTCCCTAAGGCTAGGGCCTCTGGGTGTTAGCATATTGCCTGGAATATAATAAATTCACTTTTGTTGAATTTGCTCCAAGACGGACATCAGTGAGGAGTGTGAAGACAAGAGCACACGTGAGGGGATTATTTACAAGCACATCAGGTACTTCTTTGTACACCCAGAAATACACAGGGGCAAGTGATGCAAGTTAGGAGGGACAAGAGGCAACACAAGGTAGGCAGTTACCATTAACTGGCTCCCCTTGAACCACAGCTGAAGCAGCCTATCGATGCAAACAGTCCAAGTTAAGGTGGCATTTTTGGTGCTTGGGAAGGCCATCTCGATCTCTACGGTCAAATTATTAGATCATTTGAAATTGTAAGGAAATCATTCTGCTTGAGTATATACTCACAATGCCACCAACTAGACACTGTATTCAAAACCAAAACCAGGCTAAGAACCTGGCTCTGTCTACCCTAATTTCCTCAGCAGTTGCTGCTAGGCTCACCACCCTACTAGGAAATTCAGGTGATATTAACATTGATGATTTACTCAACAGTTCTGATGCCTTGAGCTGTAGCTCTTGTGGTCCCTGCTGAGAAGACAAAGTTTTTTCTTCTTTTGGACAAAGCAAATTCACTACTGCTTATGGCTTTGCATAGGCAGTCTGGTAGGATGTACTTAGGTGATCTTCTGGAGGAATTCTGACCTTGGTCACTGTGAGGAACCAAGTTTTCCTTCCATCTAGAGTATGATTTTCTTCTCAATTTACTGTCAACCCTCTAAGTGCTTAACCAGACAAACATGAAGCCTCCTGAGGTCCACGTACAAACACATTTGCTGAAAGACCAAACGTATGGCAACTTCAACTGGGAGGGCTCACCCAGGACTTCAAAGTCATTAACTTTTAGAAGACATTGTTATATTAATAATATAAGTTTTAGGCATGGAGCAGGGCATACAGGCCCTCACTGAGAAAGGAAGACGCCAACATTCAGTACTTCCGTTGATGATGAGATCACCTGATCAACCAATGAAGACAGTGCCCACTTCTGCTGTCTCTCCATCTCACGTACACTTACACAATTCATTTTAATAAAATGGTGCTAACAGTATGATCTTCTCTCCGTGTTCAAATTCTGGCTCCACCACTGGCTGTCTATTTCGCCAAGTTTCTTGACTTCACCCAGCCTCAGTTTCTTCACCAGAAAAGGAGCCTAACGATGCCTGCCTGCCAGAGTGGGTGAATGGATCATCAAATGAGACAACGTAAAACCCTGAGCAGTGTCTGGCATTCAGTAAGGACTCCATAAATGTCAGCAAATTAAGAGGGACCTAACAGAACCCCATAAAATTCCTTCCCATAACCTGAGTAAAGATGAATTGGGCAGCTGGTGATATGCCAAGTATAAACATCTGGTAATTCCAGGAAACAGTTAAATGGGGTTTGTGGATGAGAGTCGGAGACAGTGATGCACTGGTTTTTACTATGGAGATGACCTCACAAGAGCCATAGGCTGAGGAGTCTGAGGATATAAGCCCACCCAGCAGGTACCAGTTAATCTGAGCCCAGTGATAGCACCCACAAGTACTCATGCTAGTCATACGGCAGTTTTCTCCTGTGACCCTGCCCAGTTACGAAAAAAGGACTAAGAACCTGGCCTGTCCTCAAGACCTCCTCCAGGAAGATTTCTGATGCCCCTCTCCTCAAAGACAGAGCCGCCTCCCCCGCTGGTCATCCCCGTTCCTGGTATCTCTAGCTCACAGTCAACACAGAGTGGAGGGTAGTGGTTACAGCCACCAGCTCTGGAGACAGGACACCCAGCTCCAGTCCCAGATGTGCCGCCTTCTAGCTGAGGGACCTAACTTTCCTGTACCTTGACTCCTCGTCTATCTGTAACAAAGAGAGAATGCCTAGTATTTAGCTCCTACGGTGCTGTAAGGATTAAACAAGATCAAGGATAGAAAGCCCTTAACTTTCTACTGAAATGAGCAACAATCACCCCGGTTACCGCTTGCTGAATGTGGCCAGGGCCAGAGTGCAGGGGAAGGGGCCAGGGTTTACCCACCCTTAGCAGCCAAAGTGGTCAGTCTGAAGAGGCAAAGCCCAGCCTTCAAGGGCACTCTTCTGGCAGGCTTCAGCAAGACAAACAGGGAAAGGCCCCTGTGCCTGCCAAAACTTTGCCTGGTAAATAATTGATGTCCCGCTGTGTGTTCTTTTATAAAGACATGCCTTTGAAGCTTGCCCTTGCCCTTGCCACAGGGATTCTGGGGGAGGCAGGCCAGGAGGATGTAAGGAAGGAGCCCCACAGAAGAGGAATGGGCAGTGTGTGATCCAGAAGATGGAAAAACTGAAGCCATTTTTGGTATTTGTTCAGGTTTGGAATCATTAACTGTAACTTTTAATCAAGCAAGGATCCCTGGCAGCCAAGCACCAAAAAGGGAAGATGGGGAAAAATACAAAAGCAATTCTTAGTAACAGCTGTGGGTACTAGACCAACAGCTCCCTTCTGGGGAGGTGACAGCTGGTGAAGACATCCAGCAACAGACAGGAGTTTACCTGGGCAAGTCAGCCAGCCCAGGGACTAATTATAAAAATACAATTACAATGGATTAGTAATCTTGTCAGTCAGAGCCACATGCCAGGGAGCACCTGGCAGTGGATGAAAATGCCACAGGACAGAGAATTTCATGTTGTGGGTATTTTTTTGGG
The DNA here is from genome assembly GCF_039906515.1 of Pseudorca crassidens. NCBI lineage: Eukaryota > Metazoa > Chordata > Mammalia > Artiodactyla > Delphinidae > Pseudorca > Pseudorca crassidens. The sequence continues at coordinate 130,939,920 of NC_090298.1, read as the reverse complement.
GGTGCTGGGGTATAAAACATTGCTCCCCAGGAGGGAGGGCCTTAGGGTCCAGGGGATGAGAAAGGGCAGAGGAGGCCTCTAGCGAGGAGCAGGCAGGATACATGACCAGACAGCCCCAGCGTGTCTGAAATGGAAACTCTGGATGGCGTCCTCTTACTGCCACCCATGAGAACTGGCCCAAAGCTTGCTCCCTGTTTTGCATAAGCCTGAAAGGCAAGTAGAACTGTCTTCCTGCAGCAGTCAAGGAAAGGTAAATAGAGATTAAGAAACAATATGGGTAGAAATACCAACCACTGCTGAACACATAGAAATGTGTCTTGCAGGTGCCCAGCAGTTTCTTCTTCACCTCATTTAATAACTTACAAAACCCTATGAGGTAAGTACTATTTGTCTACGAAATAACTAGAAGCTCATAGATGTTTGACTTGGCCCATGTCATATCACAAGAAAAATAGAGCAACTGAACTCCAGGGCTTATTCTCATAATTGCCACCTTCTACTGCCTCTTGTAAAAGGGAACCCAAAACCAAAGCTCTTCAGTCTCCCTTTCCTGCATCCTCCATGTCACAATGACAACCAAGAAAAAAGGGAGGCAGCAGAGTCTAGACGCCAAGATACTGAACTGGGCACCAGAAGACCTGTGTTTCTCAACACAACTACAAGCTACCTTTGATGGAGTATGTACCATGCCTGTCAGTGTATTAAATGTTTTGGTTACTTTTGGTATTTAATCTTCAAAGTAAAGATACAAAGGAAGTATCATTCCATTTTATAGATGAGAAAATGGAATCTTAGAAAAGTGGAGCAACTGTACATATGCTATAGAGGTGGTTAAGAGTGAGAAAGAAATTCCAAACCAGGTTGTTCTGTTCCCCAGGCTTGGCTTCTTATGACTACTCTCTGTGTGAGAGGCATGTGTGTATTTTAAATCCTCATCAACCTTCGCCATGACCCTGTCTGCAGAGCACTGGGCTAGAGACTGATCCATCTGTACTTTGCTTTCCCCTTCCGGAAACAAGGACAGCATTTGTCATGTCATTGTACTGAGTCATCACCAGCAAAAGTGACCTGGGGTGGGAGGAGATAAAATTCTGTCCAGATTTGCAGAATTATTATTAGCAAGGAAAATTCTAGAGTGACCTAAATTTCATTCATATTGCTCAATGCTCAGAGAACAGAGTAAAGAAAACAGATCTGTTTTCCAGCTTAGGAAATGAAGAAATGAAGGCATGCTCAGCTAAATTTACAAAAAAAAAAAAAAAAAAAAAAGAATGTTTTACAATGTACACTGTATGCTGTCATCATTATGAATAAAAAGGAAAAAATGAAAGATGTTTTTGTAACACTGTGATGGCAAAGAAAAGAAAAATACATGAACACATCAATGGCATGGGGACTAGGCTGCCACCTCCACTATACTCCACTGTAGTGAAGCACCTGCTCTCCACTACTGTTTTTATGTAGATGGTTTACACGTTTCCACCTCTCATCTGTGAGTGAGGGCTCTATGTCTACCTCACATCTTGTTCCCTTCCACATCCCCAGCTTCGAGCAGATACTCAGCCCAGCATTGTTTTATGGGTTCCCTCTAGCTAATCCTAGTGGTGTCAGAGATGAACTGAAGGATGGCTTCACTTCCTTTTAAGGCTTACCATTCCACAGTGCTGGGAGACATGGATATAAGTGACGGATAGGAGGCATTTATTCCTCCGACTGGTATTTCCTCTCACTGACCTGAAAGAAACAAACCTCTAAAAATTTTTTTTTAATTAAAACAAAATGCTGTGTGCACACCAGCCTTTCGCGGGGATGGATGACAATGTCAGAGACCCGATGTACAGTAGCATAAGCCACCGTAGGAGAGGATTCATACATAAAGTACACAAAGGAATAGGAGCACATGCCTGCAACGTTGACAGATTCCCCCATTTCAAAGATACCACCCGCCAGGGCACTGCAAACAGCCAAGACTGAAGGAAAATTCCTGTAGAGGGGGCTGAGGAACCAGGGCTGTGAGTGATGAGCAAGTGAATTCCGGGAACTAGAGGCGGAATCTCTTGACAAACTCTGGGGAAGCAGGAATACGTTCATCTCTCAAATACAGCCTTGAGCATTAGCGTCTTCACAGCGAATACGGCTGGTTGGCCTTGAATATATGATTCACGTTATAAGCCTCACTATTCTGTACCTCCTCCTAAGCCTGCAGAGTAAAACCACAGCGTTTCAGGGGTGGGAAGGGGAAAAAGAAAATCCTGAAGAGAGCTGAATCATCCTTTTGAAACATCCTGGTCACTCCTTATTCAGATAGTACATTAAAAAATAAGGGCGTTTTAAGAGAAAACCCTCTTCCAGGTTTGAGGAGATGAACACCACATTGTACTCTTAGGTCAAAGGAAACTACTTCTGAGTTTTCCCAGTGGTTGCTTATGTTATCAAGCCCTGCTTACTGCACGACAGGCCAATGAATCAGGAGATGAGGTGTTGAAGGCAAAGGAATATGACTCTATTCGGAAGCCGGCAGACCGAGAAGTGGCAGACTAATGTCTCCAAAACACCATCTTATGGGGTTTGGATGCCAGTTTCTTTTATAGAACAGAGAGAGGGAGGAGATGAGGCAGTAAAGTAAAAAGGCCACACGATTTGCAAATGTCCCCTGGAATGGCCAGCCTCAGGGAGGGGATGTGTTAATTTCTTCTTTCTTGCAGCCATCCACAGGTGGACAGGGTCAGGATGTTTCCCTGAACAAAGGCACCTTGGTTGAACATTCAGGCAGAGGGGCAGGGTTCCCTGAGGCAGGCCATTGCGTGTAGACAGTATCCTTTTAGTGAGCAAAAGCAATGGGAAGCAAAGGTTAAAGTAAGAAAACAGATGCAACACGGAGTCTGATTTGGCTCTTCCCTGGTACACTTACAGTACTTGATAGTTCCCTACAGGAGGTCTCAGGCCTCCCTCCACACAATGCCTTTAAGGCTCTGCCTAACAGCGTCCCCACTCACTAGCCTAGGAGGTTCCCCTCATTGTTCTCACAATGGGCAAGCCATCCCCTTCTTCGTGCCAGGTTCAGCCGGGCCATCACACCTCTATTCAGGCATTAGCGTCCCCTGGACTCCTCTTTCCAATCCAGGCAAATCTCAGGTCTCCCTCAAAACTGTATCAAGCACTTCCTCCCCCAAGAAGCCTTTCCCAAATATCTCAATCTACACACTCTCTTTGCTCTCAAGTTATTCTTTAGGCCCTGAATCTAATGGTGGGCTCCCCTCTGATAACGGTTCCCTGTGTCCATGTATTTGATCAATCCAAAGAAATAAGAAAATCAGGAATTACTGAACACTTAATACATTTTGAGGCATTCAGTTAAACCCTTTATAAACACTTATCATATTTAATCCTTGAAACCGAGCCCTGTGGTAGCACCTACTATTATCCCCATGTTACAGATGAGGGAAACTGAGGCACATTAAAGTTCAATGTCTTGCTGAGTATCACACCACCAGGCATGAGGCCAGGTCTATCTGACTCCAGATCCTGCAACCTTAACCCCCAAAGGAACCAGAGCCTAAGACTCTCCCAGATCTCACAGAACCTTTGCTGATGTGCATTTTATTCATTTTTATTGAGAGAAATTGTAGTATGACCAAAATTTGACTCACAACTTCTCAATGTTATTCAGTTACCGAACATTTTGAACATTTTTCATGTGCCAAGCACTGTGCTAGGGGCTATAGATTAGATTATGAACAGACACAGCCCCTGTCCTTAAGGAGCTCAGAGTCACAGAGCAGGGGCTCTGTAACTATTGGAATTGAATTACCACAAACACAAGCCAATGACTGGTAGCCTCAACCAAGTACGTGTGCAGTGGTCACTGAGCTCAAAGACACATTAAGTTGTGGCAAGAACACTGGACTGATACATAAGAGGCCTGGGGTTTCCCCAGACTGCCAATAATTTGCTATGTGACATCTAGCAAGCAATATTTCATCTATCTGCTCATATATAAAATTGAGAACCCGGGCCACATCTGGGAATTCACAACTTGGCCCATCATCAGAATTACCTGTTCAGTGATTTTCACGCTACTGCCAAACAAGTACCTGGGTGAATGTGAAATGGAGCAGGACCCTGCGGGGCTCTCCCGGGTACAAATCCTTTCTGTGTCCCCCATTTCTTGTTTGTAGGAAATAGGATTCATTCAGCCTCCTTGACCTTCCACGAGTTCCAAAGTACAGATTCAGTACAGATTCAAACAGTTGCTTATCAGGGAAAGAAGGGAATGCAGAAACAAAGGAGGAACGGTCAAGGAACAATAGTGCAGCTGTGGGGCAGGGTCCTGGTTCCTCCTCAGGAATATGCATAATAATACCTTTGAGTTTTCTGTAGGAACTAAGGGCCCTACCCAGGTGGAAGATGGCAACTTCAGGCTGAGCACAAGATTCCTGGAGCACTGCCCTGTGATCTCACCACCAACCAATCGGAACAAGTCTGCACACAGTGGAAGACATGGAAGGCTCTGTCCCGCTCCCCAAATGATTCTCCCTTTAAAAACTTACATGGTCAAGCAGAATTTTTTTTTTTTTAGAGATTTTATTTATTTTTAAAATTTATTTTATTTATTTAATTTTGGCTGTGTTGGGTCTTCGTTGCTGCACACGGGCTTTCTCTAATTGCGGCGAGCAGGGCTACTTTTCTTTGCAGTATGCGGGCTTCTCATTGCGGTGGCTTCTCTTGTTGCAGAGCACCGGCTCTAGGCACATGGGCTTTGGTAGTTGCAGCACACAGGCTCAGTAGTTGTGGTGCATGGGCTTAGTTGCTCCACAGCCCATGTGGGATCTTCCTGGACCAGAGCTTGAACCCGTGTCCCCTGCACTGGCAGGCGGATTCAAAACCACTGCGCCACCAGGGAAGCCCCGGTCAAGCAGA